>NC_142764.1:3932500-5182500 GCF_054948205.1 Urtica dioica subsp. dioica | reverse complement strand
ACACTGAGGAAATTGATTAATTTGGAATGTATTCCAAAGTTTAATATTGACTCAAATCATAAATGTGAAATTTGTGTTGAAGCAAAACTAACGAGAACATCCTTTCATAGTGTTGAAAGAAGTAATGAATCTCTCGATTTAATCCATACTGATTTATGTGATTTAAAGTTCATGCCCACGAGAGGTGGTAATAAATATTTTGTGACTTTTATTGATGATTGTACAAAATATTGTTACGTATATTTGCTTAAAAGCAAAGATGAAGCAATTGAGAAATTTGTCATATAGAAATTGGAAGTTGAGAATCAAGTTAATAAGAAGATTAAGAAAGTACGAAGTGATCGAGAAGGTGAATATGTTGAACCATTTGGTGCTTTTTGTGCACAACATGGAATTATTCACGAAGTAACTCCACCTTATTCTCCTCAATCAAACGGCGTGGCCGAACGTAAGAATCGTACTCTCAAGGAGATGATGAATGCGATGTTGTTAAGTTCTGGGTTACCCCAAGAAATGTGGGGGGAAGCGATCTTGTCTGCAAATTACCTTATGAACAAGATACCCCGGAAAAAGGAGGATAAGTCTCCGTCTGAGCTATTTATAGGAAAGAGACCTTCCTATAAATACTTGCGAATGTGGGGGTGCTTGGCCAAAGTAATGGCTCCCGCTCCAAAGAAAATGAAGATAGGACCAAAAACTGTAGATAGTATCTTCATTGGGTACTCACACCATAGTAATGCATATAGATTCCTTGTGTATGACTCGGAAAACCCCGATATACACAATGATTCGATTATGGAATCTAAAAATGCTTCATTCTTTGAACATGTATTTCCTTTTAAGTCTAAGGAAGTTGAACCGAGTTCATTAAACCAATTTCTTGAGGATATTGAGGAAATAACTCAAGATAATGATGAAGAGTCCGAAGAAGAGATAGAGTCTGAGGGACTTAGACGAAGCAAGCGAGCAAGGGTAGAAAAATCTTTTGGTTCTGATTTTTTCACCTATATGTTGGAGGCTCCACCTCTAAATTATAAAGAGGCGGTGAACTCCGTTGAGGGTCACTTATGGAAAGAAGCCATAAGAAGTGAAATAGACTCTATCATGAAAAACCACACGTGGGAGTTGGTTGATCTTCCTCCTGGAAGTAAAACACTTGGATCTAAGTGGATCTTTACGAGGAAGATGAAAGTCGATGGCTCAATTGATAAATATAAGGCACGACTTGTAATCAAAGGGTATAAACAACAAGAGGGTGTTGATTACTTTGATACTTATTCTCCCGTGACGAGAATAACTTCTATTAGATTGATAATTGCAGTTGCTGCATTACGCAATCTTGAAATTCATCAAATGGATGTAAAAACAGCCTTTCTTAATGGAGATCTCGAAGAAGAGATCTATATGAATCAACCTGAGGGTTGTATTGCACCTGGACAAGCAAAGAAAGTCTGTAAACTAGTCAAGTCGCTTTATGGCCTTAAACAAGCCCCAAAGCAATGACATGAGAAATTCGACAACGTTATGATGTCAAATGCATTTAAGATCAACGAGTGTGACAAATGTGTGTACATTAAAACCACTGAACATGGATATGTGATTCTGTGTTTATATGTAGATGACATGCTCATAGTGGGGAGTAATGATCGTATGGTCCAATCCACAAAAGATATATTGAACTCAAGGTTCGATATGAAAGATCTGGGAATTGCTGATGTAATTTTGGAGATCAAGATTACCCGAACACCCAATGGGATTGTATTGGATCAAACACACTATGTTGATAAAATTCTAGACAAGTTTGAAAAGGACAATTCTGGAGTCTCGAGAACTCCCATAGACATTAGTCAACACTTGTCTAAGAATAAAGGTGAAAGCATCTCTCAAATTGAATATGCTAGAGTGATAGGCAGTCTCATGTACTTGATGAGTTGCACGAGACCGGATTTAGCCTACACCGTGAGTAGACTAGCTCGATATACGAGTAATCCAAGTGCTGAACACTGGAAAGCAATCGTAAGAGTAATGAGGTATCTACGATTCACTCATGATTATAGTCTACACTACACGAGATATCCTGAAGTTATTGAAGGGTACACTGATGTGAGTTGGATATCTGATATTCAAGATTCGAAAGCCACGAGTGGATATGTATTCACTCTGGGAGGTGCGACCATATCTTGGAAATCCTCCAAACAAACTGTGATAACGAGATCCACGATGGAATCTGAGTTTGTTGCATTGGATAAATGTGGAGAAGAAGCTGAATGGCTACGGAACTTTGTGGAGGATATTCCTAATTGGACAAAACCTATGCCTGCAATATGTGTATATTGTGATAACCAATCAGCTATTGGTAGGGCACATAATGTGATGTATAATGGTAAAGTCTAGACATATCCGTCGACGACATAATACCATTCGACAACTTCTCTCATCTGGAGTCATTAGTATTGACTATGTTAGGTCCAAAGAGAATATTGCGGATCCGCTAACCAAAGGATTAAATAGGGACCAAGTAGAGAAGACATCCAAAGGAATGGGGCTAAAGCCCATGGCAAATAAAGCCAAGGCAAAGGAAACCCAACCATGATGACTGGAGATCCCAAGATCTTGGTTCAAAGGGACAACCTAATTGTCAAAGGCTATGTGAGGTCACTGTGGGGGAAAACCCCAAGTCCTATTCCTATATTAAAACAGTGACTCTCGTACGAGGTTATGCTAAGAGCTTTTAATGATTCTGTGAAATCGGATTGTTGAGATTCCGAATGAGTAATGCAGGATTACTCTTGATAAAAGAATCACCTATGTGAGAGAGAAGTGGGACCGCTTCGAAAGATAATTAATTGGGCTTAATTCTTTAGAAACTCTTGCAGAACCAGGCGGATGTTCAGGGCCAAAATGAACATAACCATGAGAACTGAACCTCTGTCAGGGAGATATCAGTGGGGGATATGTTTATCGTTTATACAAAATGACTAACAGTTCAAGGACAACGTGTCTACTGAGTAGTCAGTAAAGATGGCATATCTTTCCGAGGGAAGGTTCAAAGGCTCTGCCTACCTATCCTATACTGGTATTGACCGTAGAATCTATCACCACATCGAGTCGTGTCTTTATAATTGTCGTCTCAATTTCATTCATGTGGGGGATTGTTGGAATTAAACATGTGTATGGCTAATTTGTGGCAACATTTTGAGTGGGCTCCACTCATCGGAATTTAATAATTCCAAGTGATACGGATTCCTCGTAACAAGGGTGCCAAAAGTGAATATTTGTTTGCCAAAATCGGACCTAAGGTGAATGAGAAAGTGACGAGCTGGACGAAGTGACGAGGTCGACTGGACGAAGTGACGAGGTCGACTGGACGAAGTGACGAGGTCGACTGGACGAAGTGACTAAGTCATTCCAGCTCGACTGGGCGAGGTCGACTGGACGAAGTGACGAAGTCATTCCAGCTCGACTGGACGAGGTCGACTGGACGAAGTGACGAAGTCATTCCAGTTCGACTGGGCTAGGTCGACTGGACGAAGTGACGAAGTCATTCCAGCTCGACTGGACGAGCTCGACCGGACGAAGTGTACGTTTGAGAATTAAAGCCAACGGGTTGTATGCTTCAATTCAATGGTTTTTGAGCTTTAAGTGCGCATTATGGCTGTGTAATAATGCCATTAAGGCTGAAAACGTTGGACTGTTCGCATGGTTTTGAATTCAAAACGGTGTGTTAAATGGCTGGGTGTAATAACCTACGTTAATGCCTTTATGGCTGGACTTTTTTGAACTTCAAACCGACGTAGCCTTGGCCTATATAAAGAGGCTTCAACTCATTCAGGAAAAAAACGAATTCCATAGTTCTCCCACTGTTCCCGAGTATCTCTCCTTCCCCAGAAATTTTTCTTTTGTTTTGGTCGTGGTGATAGTTTTCGCACAGGTTCCAGTTCGCCGAGAGTCAAGTCTTTTGGTGCGAAGCTTGCCTCTGCTAGTCGTTGTATCCTGGGAGGCTTTCGCTCATTTATTCCAGCATCCGTGGGAGGGCGATAAAAAGCTTCAAGGAAACCGTCCAACGGGCCTCGACTATTTTTTTTTTCCCGTTTTTGGGTTTTCCGGTTCTAAGGTTTACCTGGTTATTTGTAATTGTTTTACGTGTATATTTTCTTTCCATGCAAAGTGTCTTTTGTTATTTACGTCAATATTAATACAATATTGCTAACATATTTAAGCATGAGACTGAGAAAATAAGGTAATTTATGTGTGATAAATTTGGAGAATATAAAATTAATAACACACATAATATGTGGTTTCTATAAACTAATTGAGGAGGTTATTATATTATAGCCATACGGGGAAGGATACAAAATTGTTAGTAGACGGCCATATACAATAATTGTTTGTCACAAGTTTTTTTTTGTACAACAATTTGTGTTTTTTAATCTATACATCATAAGTTAACCAATTTTGATGTACAAGAAAATAATCAAATAATTAGCTCCAATTAAAACTATTGCCGAACTATCCAAATATTAATAAAATAGTTCAACTTAGGTCTACGTGGTCATAGTGTGGCATATTTCTCTTTTGATAATTTAACTAAAATTTTAACTTAAGAAATGTAGATGTGTTATATATCTAACCCACCAATTCTTGTCGGATTTCTCTTTTGTGTACTAGAACCATAAATCACCCGAATTTTACACCATAACACTCTATTCTTCCCAGGAGAAATTTACACATATACTAGTGTTTGATAACTCATTTCCCATTTTGAACCAAAATATTAATCTGGACATTTCTATTAGTCAATCCAGTGTGCAATAACAAAAATACCCTTGATTCCCCTCTCTCACCCGCTCTTCGACTCTGCTGCCACTGAACTTTGTCTAGTCCTCGATGACTGTCCTGTATCGAAGGTACTTAAGCTCCAAGCTTGAATCCGATTACCATCCGCACCGTGCCGCTTCTCGCTCTTCCGCGATGGGGTCGGTGGATCGCCGTCCGGTTCTTCGACTCTTTGGAGCCGGTTCGGTGTCGTTTTGCTTCTCTCTCTTAGTCTGTTTTCCTTTTGTTCTTGTTTGATTTTTCACGACTCTTTTTTCTTTCTCAGTCTTGTAATTCTATCTATTATATAGACTTTAACGATAATTTAATATGCTTCAACTAAAGTCCAGCTTTTTATTTGCTTATGTGAATTGCATCATATTTGTCGGGTAGACTTCGACCCTCCTTAGTAAAATGTTATTGGGCCGCAAAAATAATCAATGAAGCCCATTCAATAAACAACTTGTGAAGTAACCAGAACGACATGGAGTTCTTGTCGTTTATTGGGTATTGTTGTGTGTATCTAAAGATTTACTTGGGCCTCACAAACGTTCCGTTATGAACTCTGTCTACTTTCGCAACGGATCGCCACAAAGTCAAAATCATAGGAGAGGCAATCTTGCCTTGAAATCGGAAAAGTTGACGACTTCTACCGAGCTAATTCAAATATGGAAGCGACGTGGCAGCAGGATAGGCAATGAAGGACGAAGTCGCCAGCACGTGTCTCCGGAGATGTTGCACCTCGTAGTAGTATAAATCCATTTCTTCCGTGAAGAAATGCATGTTCTTTTTTTTTTATAATCGCTTACATCTCACTCTTTCTCCTTGTCTCCGTTGTATTCTTGAGTTCGTCATATGCATTCATACTGATCGAGCTCGAATTTTGTAATTGAGATCAAATTTTTAATAAACTCATTCGTATTCCCGTTTAATCTTCACATTTTTTTTATTATAATAATTAATTCTCGTTTCTACACGACGCTTTTTTGAGATCCACAAATAAATATAAATCGAATCAAACACCAAATTTCCATTAGTTTTCTGCATGATTGTTGAGGCTCGAAAACAACATCAACAATATTTATTTCAATTTTTATGGAAAAATTATAGGAACGAGAATGGATTGTTTTATGCATTGGATCTGGGAGGAACGAATTTACGAGTGTTGTTAGTGAAATTGGGAGGGAAAGAAAAGCGCGTAATTGCACGGAATTTCGATTCCTCAGGATCTTATGTTTGTCACCTCTTAGGTCAGTTGTCCTCTTTTATTTTTGGGGGTGATTAATGGAATAAAATGTAATGCGATAAGAGTTACTATTGAAACTATCAATGATTTGTCCTTCAATTTTCTTTTATTTTATTTATTTTTTTTTTTTGCAGCAACTTTTCGATTTAATTGCTTATGGTTTGGTCAAATTTGCACAAAAGGAAGGAGAGAAGTTTCGCTTGGAATGTGGTAGAACGAGAGACGTCGGGTTCACATTTTCGTTCCTGGTCAAGAAATTGTCCATCGACTCGGGCGTGTTGATCAAGTGGACCAAGGGCTTCGCAGTATATCCGGAATGGTAATTTCCTCACTCTTTCTCATTCAAACAAGAACAAAGATGTATAAAAATTGGCTTGCTAGGATTTTTTGAGGAGGAGGAGAAGAAGATTGGAGGGAAGGTGAAGAAGATCAAGAGTTGTTGTTAAGGGGTTTTATGATTTTGCTCAAACCGGGATTTTGACCAAGTATGTGTCTTTTTGGCATATAAATTTAATTTTAATTGTAGTTTACCATGCCTGTTTCTTTGGTTGTTTATGTTAGATTATTATTATTACAAACTTGCAAGTCACTTGATTATGTAAAAACTTTTGATGCTGAAACATTGAGAAAGAGCTTATCAAGAGTATTTCTTTCTCTATGTTTCAAGTTGCTGAATCTTATTTTTCTGTTTTTATTGAATAGTTGGTTGAGGCCAAGAGAGATTGAGAGAATAGAGACTTGGATCCCAGGAAGTAGTATATTAGAATGGTTTTGAAGACATCATCATAGCTTTGTAAGACAAAAACTCTTATCTTATTTTTGTTTATTTTTCTACGAGTAGACTTGTAGAGACACGTGTCATGTCGAGTGTTGACATATATACCAACAAATTGTATCAATTATTGACATATATGTCAACAAATAATGTCATTTGTTGACTATATATCAACAAATCATGTCAACAAATCGTGTCATTTATTGACATATACATCAACAAATTATGTCATTTGTTGACATGTTAACAAATTGTGTCATTTGCTGACATCTATGTCAATAAATAAAAAAACTTTACATTGTTGTCATTTGTTAACATATATGTGTCAACAAATTGTGTCATTTGTTGACATATATATGTCAATAATCGTCAAACAAACCCATATTTCTTGACATATGCGAGACTCTGAGAAAAAAAATTTAGAAAAAAGTAAAGAAAAAAAAGATAGTAAAAATGGACACAAAATATTATCTCTTCTCTTATTACTAATAGAATTGTCAAAATTAGTGCTTTGGTTGAGAATGAAAAATCAACTTTCAAACATTAGTGGATGCCATGAGTCAATCTGTTATCAAACATTAGTAGATGTGTCAATTTATCTTCAATATTTGAGATTAAAAGAGTACATACTTTTAAATAGAGATTATTCCAAAACTATAACCTAAAAAGTTTTTTTTTTCTATCAAAATCTTATTATTCCAAAACTATAACTAAATTTGTTAATAAACAGATTTATTTATTGATAAATTTGTCAATATATGATTATAGATTTGGAATAATAAGCAATTATTGTAGTTTAGTAAAAAAAAAATGGTCATAATTTTGTAATAGAAGGTAATTCCTTGACATAAATATTTAACATAAACCTCTTTTTGCATTTAGAAGGTTCTGCGAGAATTTAAGTACGCACATCTAGCACTTTTGTTTTTCAGTTTTACAATTTTTTTTTCATTTTTTTAGTAAAAAGATATCATAAAAATCCCTCAACCTAATGATTCATTAAACCTCTTTTTCATACTCAACTTTTTACTTATGATTTAAAAACTCTTATGTTTACTTTTATGCATAAATTTTTCTAGAATGAACAAAACAAATCTTGGAGATGCATATTGTTTTAGTCCGAGTTCTAACAAGTAAAATATTATACTTAAAATGAATGTCAGTTAAAAATAAAAAATAAAATAAAATAAAATAAAAAGTGGTTTCCAATGAAAATACCGTCGAAATTATAAAAGAATTTTTAAGGAGATTTTTTTTTTTTTTTTTTTGCAGAAAATGTTTACATAGATTTTTTTTTAAAAAAAATTGCTGAAAATATGTTTAATACAAATTAACAATTGATAAATTACATAAAATAAGTTAATCATAAACTAATCAAACATAATTCAAATATTCTATTTTATTTTAAAAACTGTTTATCCTATATTATTTATTGACACTACCAAATGTGTAAAAATACATTTTAAATTAGCAAAATTATCGAATGCTGCATAACTGGACCTAATAGTAGATAAAGTCCGCCGATGCATAACTGGACCTAATAGTAGATCAAGTCCGCCGATTATAGATGCTCCCTAAAAAAGTTAGCAAAGCACCGAAACTCATAATGAATTTTACAAAATTAAAGTTGGAGATAGCAATTCCTTGAATAGCTTAATTTTGAATATTTTAAGGAAATTGACACTAATAATACCAAATGGATGATACTTATCAAATATAGTCCAAAACCCGAAATTTGACACAAGTAGTACTTGAAGTAGGTAAGAGAATTAATTATTCATCAACTACCCTCGGTCAAAATTTTCGCCAACAAAGTTTCTCTTTCTTGGCTTCTTCCTTGCTCCAAACGCACTTCCCTCTTTCTGCATTTTTCATTCTGCAGCTCGTCGGAATCCTTCTTCACGAGGCTCACCGGAATCCTTCTTCACGAGGCTCGTCGAAATCCTTCTTGACAAGGCTTGCCGAAATCCAAACGTACGTCCCTCTTTCTGCAATTTTCAGGTTTGAATGCTAAACCCAATTTAAATGTCCAAACTTGAAATAAATATTCTCATCTTCTTCGTTGGTCATTGTCTCGGCGTGGGTCAGAGTTGGGCTCCTCTTCTTCCTCACTGTGGAGCTTTGGGTCGTCTTCTTCATTGCTCACGAAGTTTAGGTCGAGATCCAAAAACATTTCCTATATATTTTGGTTAGTTCGTCGTCTTTTTAACAAATAAGAACAAGTTTAAGTGATATTATTCAATTTGAAAGTCGTTCCAATGCATTTCTGAGTGATTACTTCACCAAAAATGGAGTTTTTGTTTGATTTCCACGTGTCACGAAGTGGAAGCATTTCGTGACACTTGTATCACGAACTGGATGCACTTCGTTCACTTGTGTCACAAACTGGATGCACTTCGTTCACTTGTGTCACGAACTGGATGCACTTCGTTCACTTGTGTCACGAACTGGATGCACTTCGTTCACTTGTGTCACGAACTGGATGCACTACGTTCATTTGTGTCACGAACTGGATGTATTTCGATGTTAACAAGCTTGTTTTAATACTTATATCTAATGTGACCAGTTGTATACCAATATGGCGGAAATATGTTTATATGCTAAGCATAGCAGGAAATGGGTAAAACTAGGCGTATACCAAGAGAGTGGTACTCTTACACTTTTACTGCATACCAACTTGAATTACATAAGCATGATGCAAACATTGTACGCTCGATTGAACATGACCCCTACAACGAATTCAGTCGGCGTCAAACACGAAGCTGACGGGCTCATACCGCCAACCATAGACGACAATGAAAGTTTGCGATGTTATTTGCATTTGAGGAAGAACGAACCGAACCGGACGAAGTTGAATCTTGTACTTGAGATTAATCAAGTGCCATTTGAGGATAAAAAAATGGATGAGACCTCTTCTCTACGCGTTGGATCCAATCCAACACCAAAAACAAGCAACAGTGGATATGCTGGCAATCGAACCAGGATCATTCCAAATATGTCGAGTCCTATATCCGAGTCACGTGAATGGGACTTATTGTTGGAATTGATCTAGGGTTTAAGAAAAAGTTTAACGCTTCGGTAAGCGGCGGAATTTTAAAAATTTTCTTTTAACTAGTAAAACGTTTTTACTAACCTAGACAAAGAGCAAGCACATGTAAATAAAAATTAATATGAGCATTAAAGATTACTAACCTTCTAAGAAGCTTGAACGTTGAGAAGCTTTTGGAAAAGGTTGAACGTTCGTCTCCCCTCGCAGCACGTCTCTCTTCCTTCCTCGGCAACTCGAGCAACCACGAAAGTTTCTATCACTAAATCACTCGAGAAAGAAAGGAATTAGTGTGTGGGCACTTTTAAACACTACGACTTAAGAACGAGTCTTGAAGTCGAAGAGCTAAACACTAGGTCAAATGAGGACCTAGGTGCCAAAACAATAAAACGAAATTGAATAGAGAGAGAGAGAAGAGGGGCGGCCAAGTCTAGAGAGAGAAGCTCTCAATCTCTAAAACTTTGGATGAATGAAATGTGTGGAATGAGGCTCCTATTTATAGGAGAGGCTTTACCTTCAATAAGGTAGTTTCCTCTTCTATAGAATATCACATATTCATGAGCAAATATTGCCTCTTTCCCACTTAAGTCACACGGCCAAGGCAGCCTTCTAGAAGGCTTGGATTTGTTTCCTTTTTCGTTCCTTGCCTTGCCTTGACTCTACTTGGCCGAAATTCCTATTGCCTTGTATAGGAAATTTGTTTCCTCTTTTCCTTTTGGCAAGTATCTTGATACATTTATGCACAGAATATTCTCTCTTTCTCTTGGGTATTTGGGCGCCCAACATGCTCTCTAGAAGGAGCTTCTAGAAGCTTCTTCATTTGTTCATGACAACATGAGAAAGGCCCATTAAGAATTTTCAATAAAATTCTTATGAAATGAAATTAATCCACAAGGCCCAATTAATCTAATTTGGCCGCGTGACATTAAGTCATCAAATGCCCTTGTCAAAAAAATTATTGACATTCATTTCATCCTATGTCTCAAAAGACAAAAATACCCTTTTGACAATTTTCGTTCTCGTTTTGACTTAGCTTCTAGTTTAACTATTCCTACTCGATGTGATTCGTGACAGTGACCTCATGGATCCAAATGAACAAAGCTTGAGCTAAACACTTAGACTCAAAAGTTCACAAACCTTTTCCAAGTTTAGCTTAATGTCAACTGACTCCACTATAGAGTTGACACTGAAAATCTCTCGGTTCAAATGAATTTATTTTCTACTCAAGAATTCAACCTAATTGTAATGAGTGGATCCACAGAATATTATCAGTGTTTACCCTTCATGAATATCATCAGCTAGTCGGGATTTACAAAATTACCATTTTACCCTTCTAGCTATTATTTCCTCAACTCCTTTGTCGCTTGTGAATAAGTTAGAAACAATGTATTGACGAGGAGCTAACAAGTCACATTGTTTCATCCAAAAGAGTCAGGACTCAATTTGGACACTGGCCAGTTCATTTATTCACACTCCAAGGGACAAAGCATGAGGTGATATACATTGCATTTCAGCAATCCTGTATATGAATTCCATATCTATGAGAACTTCACAAAGTTACTCATGACATTCTCACAACTTAGTACTTCACCAATAGGCCCTGTTCGGAATCACATAGTGAGTCCGAACTCTGACTTTCTCAAATGAGAATACGTAAGGTGTGAAATGGCATGTCTCATTTCAGGATTAAGGTAAGCATGATGCAATTCATACGTAGTGACTTCGAGACATAAGAGGTTAAATGGTTTGTTCTTATCTTGTCTCTAGAAGTGCACTGGTCAATTCAGTACCTTCGGAAGATACCTAGAAGAACTATAGAGTCTCCAACTCTCAATGCCCCATAACCAGACATCATAGATTCTCCTAACAATCGTACTGAGGTCAATAGTCCTTTGACCCTTAGATTGCGAATATATCGTTTTAAGCAAACTACGAAGAGTTTGTTCATGCAAATCTACATTTGTCTCTTCATAAGTTGTTATGTTTGTTTATGGACTAAAGACTAAGTTTTATCATAAAGCGTGAAACAGACAAAGAAGAATGAATGAACGTTTCAACTTTTTAATGAATAAGCAATTACAAGCAAGAGTCTTCGTGAGACTTTATTACATCAAAGGTATAAAATAAACACTACAACTCTTCTTATGGGCACCATTGGCAACACTTATCAAGTCCGGAGGCTTTCATCAATGATAATGTTGGGTTGGATGACATCAATACTTTTTCTAGGCGACACCGATATCCCAACCCAAAGGGCCTGCGCCACCGATTATTTTGTCGATAGAGGCTCCACCACAGCCCTCTCTTCCGCCACAGTCGTCCATTCGATCCCAAAGAAAAGTGAAGGTAATGAGTCAAGACAATGATGGGTGTTCGTGTATGGCTCTAGAATCAGATATGTTGTCGGTCATTTTCGGAAAACCCGGAACACCAGAAAGATGCACCGGTCAAAGGGCCGATGGTTAGGCCGGAGGTCCTGAAGAGTGGCAAGCCTTCCGTCACGAGTCGCTAGCAAGTCCTCGTGCCGAAACTTTCAGCTCCTCGAGTAGAGTCACTCTACCCGAGTCGAGCCTCGCCCCTCGAGTCGAGTCATTCCCCTCGAGTCGAGCCGTTCTCCTCGAGTCGAGCCTCGCTCCTCGAGTCGAGTCGCCCTCCATGAGTAGAGACTTTTATGTTTCACGCGACCTGCGTGATATCCTGAGCTTGGAATATGCAACAGGCCAAACAAGACAAAAGCCACAGAGGCCCACAAAAATCCAACCAGGCGCGTGCCGCGCAAAACACGCCGTGCGCCGCGCCTGACTGGATGCGCACCGCACGCTACGCGTAGCATCCTGTGCGTCGCGCCTAGCAGACCGCACGCCACGCAGGGCAGTCTACGCCGCTCGCACGCTGCGCTCCTCCTCTTGGCGGGGCGCGCGCCCCCAGTCCCACATGGACGAGAAAGAAGCCTCTTAAGGCCCTCAAACTACTATAAATACCGCCTCTCATTGAGGGGGAAGCCATCCTATACATTCCTATTGATTCTCTCGAATACTCGCTCTATTCTGCTTCTCTTGCTGCACTCTCCATAAGTTTCTCTCGTTCTCAAAGGTTCCGAAGCACTCTCGGGGAATCCCGGACGTCGCTCCCTCTTATCGAAAGCCGAGTCTAGTGCCTAGGCACACTCCTAGGGTTTTCCACTAAAAATCCCCTATGCGTCTAGCACACTAGACGCGTCCGCGATTTCCGACAGAAAATCGACTACGCATCCTACGCGTCCCACGAAGTTCCGAGACGTCGCCGAGGACTCCTCCGCGCTCCAACTCCTTCATCGAGAACGCACCCAGGCTCCGCGCCCCACTCTGCATTACATACGCCTTGAACTACATTCTGACCTAATCCCACACACGGGTACGTAGGCAGCCTACACCAAAAGGGCACGGTCACTCCTCCTCCTCACCTATTATCTCCTCTGAGAAGCGCGTTGATCAGAAAAAACCCAGCTCGAGACTTTTGAGTTCACACCTTTTCGTGCGACAACATTTTGGCGCTAGAAGGAGGGGACTTCCCGACTTGTTCAGCCCGAAATCCCTTCTGTCCATCTTCTTCTTTTCTCTTGAAGACTCGACTTTCTCGGACTCGAGAAAAGATGAGTAGTCAGCCACCCGTACGTTCTGAAGGTGTTAACAACCTTGATAACGTTACAGGGACCAAAAAGTATTTCTTGCGCTCCCGAGCGCATGGTGACGAAGAGTCGCTCCCTGAAAAGAGCTCGATCCGCTCACTATCTCCATCTCCAGATAGCAGGGACGACCGCATCATGGAGTTGGAGGAGAATATTTGCCAACTAAAGGCAAAGAATGCGAGGTACCACAGTCGACTGGCTGTGAAGCGACCTAAAGGCAAAGAATGCGAGAACCTCAACGAGGAAAGTCGCGACTGCGACCCTGATTACGCGGGTACTGGCGATTTGGAGGATATCGAGACTTCTCTCACGAAGGACGGGGGACTCCCCGCCATGAATGAAGTCGGTCCTTCGAACCCCTTACCCAAGACAGGGGATATGCCAGCGGCCTCCCAAGAGGGGAACTCTCGACGTTCGGCCCTTGACCGACTTGGTCAAAGGGAGAATGTTGTAGAAAGTCAGGGCACGCGGAGAGCGCGCCGTCGTAGACAAAGCCTGCGCCTCCATGCGGCAAGCCCCAATCTCAGGGATCATCTCACTGCTCAATGCAACGAGCGTGGCCATGACCTAAGAGAGCGACGAAGCTCTCGGCCAAACATCCCCCTGGCAGCCCCAACTAACGGGAACCGCCGCACGGATCAAGAGTCTAATAAGAGGCGGCAGGTGACTCCTCCCGAACAGGGAGTTACTCCAATCACCGGCCTCGATGTGGTCACAATGATCCACAATCTTCCAAATGAGGTACGAGATCTCCGGGAATACGGAATAGGCGGAAGTGCCTATGGGGTCATCGAGGAGAATTTCGCGCCTTTCACGGCTCAGATATTGGCCAAGGTATGTACGAGAAATTTCAAACTCCCGAACCTCGCCCCTTATGATGGAAAAGCGGATCCCGCCTACCACATCCAGCATTATGAAACCTGGATGATGATGCAGGTTGTCGCTCCCGACACCATGTGCCAAGCTTTGAGTCTTACCCTCACCGGACCCGGTTTCGAGTGGTTCAAGTGTTGGAATCGATCTAGGGTTTAAGAAAATAATTAACGGTTCGGGAAGCGGCGAAAATTTAAAAATTTTCTTTTTCAAGTAAAACGTTTTTACTAACCTAGACAAAGTGCAAGTACATGTAAATAAAAACTATTATTTTACTAACCTTTCTTGAAGCTTGAACTTTGAGACGCTTTTGGGAAGTTTGCAACGCTCGTCTCCCCTTGCAGCACATCTCTCTATCTATCTCGGCAACTCGAGCAACCACGAAAGTTTCTATCACTAAATCACTCGAAATAAAAGGAATCAGTGAGTGGGCACTTTTAAACACTACGACTTAAGAACGAGTCTTGAAGTCGCAGAGCTAAACTCTAGGTCAAATGAGGACCTAGGTGCCAAAACAATAAAACGAAATTGACTAGAGAGAGAGAGGAGAGGGGCAGCCACAATGTCTAGAGAGAGCGTCTCTCAATCTCTAACTTGTGTGGAATGAGTGAAATGAGAGGAATGAGGGCTCTATTTATAGGAGAAGGATTACCTTCAAAAGGTAGTTTCCTTTTCTCTATAGAATATCACATATTCATGAGGAAATATTATTTCCTCTTTTTTTCCATGTCTTACACGTCCATCATGCTCCATAAACCCTATGGATTTGTTTCCTCATTTGTATTCCTCTCTCTTTGGCCGAAATCCCCTTGCTTCTAGAAGCAAATTTGTTTCCTCTTTTTTCTTTTGGCAAGTATCTTCATACATTAATGCACAAAATAATCTCTCTTTCACACTAAGGGCTGCACGAAATTTGGTCTCCCATTCACTTGGGTTGGACGGCCAAAAGCCTTCTAGAAAGGCTTTCTAGGTTTTCTTTTAATTGTTCATGACAACATAAGAAAAGCCCATTAATAATTTTCTAGTAAAATTCTATGAAATGAAATTAATTCACAAGGCCCAATAAAACATGTTATGGCCGTGTGATATAATATGTCATCATATGACATTGTCAAAAAATTTATTGACATTCATTTCATGCCATGTCCAAAAAGACAAAATTACCCTTTCGACAATTTTCGTTATTGTTTTGACTTAGCTTCCAGTTTAACTATTCCTAATCGATGTGATTCGTGACAGTGACCTCATGGACCCAAATGAACAAAACTTGAGCTAAACACTTGGACTCAAAAGTTCACAAACCTTTTCCAAGTTTAGCTTAATGCCAACTGACTCCACTAAAGAGTTGACACTGAAAATCTCTCGGTTCAAATGAATTTATTTTCTACTCAAGAATTCAACCTAATTATGATGAACGGATCCACTGAATATTATCTATGTTTACCCTTCATGAATGTCATAAGCTAGTCGGGATTTACTAAATTACCATTTTACCCTTCTAGCTGTTATTTCCTCAACTCCTTTGTCGCTTGTGAATAAGTTAGAAACAATGTATTGACGAGGAGCTAACAAGTCACATTGTTTCATCCAAAAGAGTCAGGACTCAATTTGGACACTGGCCTGTTCATTTATTCACACTCCAAGGAACAAAGCATGAGGTGACATACATTGCATTTCAGCAATCTTGTACATGAATTCCATATCTATGAGAACTTCACAAAGTTACTCATGACATTCTCACAACTTAGTACTTCACCAATAGGCCGTGTTCGGAATCACATAGTGAGTCCGAACTCTGACTTTCTCAAATGAGAATACATAAGCTGTGAAATGGCATGTCTCATTTCAGGATTAAGGTAAGCATGATGCAATTCATACGTAGTGACTTCGAGACATAAAAGGTTAAATGGTTTGTTCTTATCTTGTCTCTAGAAGTGCACTGGTCAATTCAGTACCTTCGAAAGATACCTAGAAGAACTATAGAGTCTCCAACTCTCAATGCCTCATAACCAGACATCATAGATTCTTCTAACAATCATACTGAGCTCAATAGTCCTTTGACCCTTAGATTGCGAATATATCGTTTTAAGCAAACTACGAAGAGTTTGTTCATGCAAATCTACATTTGTCTCTTCGTAAGTTGTTTAGTTTGTTTATGGACTAAAGACTAATGTTTTATCATAAAGCTTCAAACAAGGAAGATTGAATGAACGTTTCAACTTTTTATTAATGAATAAGCAATTACAAGCAAGAGTCTTCATGAGACTTTATTACATCAAATGTAGAATATAAAGATTACAACTCTTCTTGTGGGCACCATTGACAATAAACTCCCACTTGAGTCAAAGAAGATGTGTGTAGTCTTTCATGCCTAATCCCTCTCGATGTTGGTCGAAGACCTTGTTCGCTAGGGCCTTTGTGAATGGATCTGCTAGGTTGTCCACCGTTGAGATCTTCTTCACTTCCACGTCTCCGCGCTGCACAATCTCTCGAATCAAATGGTATTTCCTCTCAATATGCTTAGAGCGCTAATGGCTTCGAGGTTCCTTCGAGTTAGCGACAGCCCCACTATTATCACAATAAAGGGTCATGGGCTCGTCGACGTTTGGAACAACTTCCAAATACTTAAGGAATTTTCTAAGCCATACAGCCTCTTTGGATGCTTCACAAGCAGCCACATAATCTGCTTCCATTGTGGAGTCAGCAATGCAAGATTGCTTAATACTTCTCCACACAACACCTCCACCATTAAGGATGAACACAGATCCTGAAGTGGATTTCCTGGAATCCTTATCCGCTTGAAAATCGGAGTCGGTATATCCCGTCATAGTCAGGTCAGTTGCTGAGTATGTAAGCATCAAGTTTCTAGTGCTTCGAAGATACTTAAGAACATGCTTAACAGCAATCCAGTGCTCGGGTCCAGGGTTGGATTGGAAACGGCGAACTACGCCAACGGCGAAACAGATGTCAGGTCTAGTGCAAAGCATAGCATACATAAGGCTTCCTACGACAGAGGCGTAAGGAATTTTCCTCATGTCTTCAATCTCTTGTGCAGTCTTGGGAGACTGGTCCTTAGAGAGTGAAACTCCATGCCTAAAGGGTGTTTGACCCTTCTTGGAGTCTTGCATCGAGAAGCGATCCATCACCTTATCAATATAAGATGCTTGAGAGAGCGACAGGGTCCGGTTTTTCCTATCTCCAAAGATTTGGATCCCCAGAATGTACGCGGCTTCTCCTAGATCCTTCATATCGAATTGCTTTGCCAGCCAGACCTTAACCTCAGATAACTTACCCACGTCATTACCAATGAGTAGTATATCATCGACATATAGCACCAGAAACACAACTTTGCCTTCGTGTATTAACTTGTAAACACAAGGCTCATCTATTGACTGTTCAAAGCCGAACCTCTTTACAGTTTCATCGAATCTAATATTCCATGACCTAGATGCTTGCTTTAGTCCATAAATGGACTTAAGTAACTCACAAACCTTGGTCTCTTGACCTTCTTCCACGAAACCGTCTGGTTGAGCCATGTAAATGCGCTCGTCAAGATTCCCATTCAGGAAGGCTGTCTTGACATCCATTTGCCAGATCTCATAGTCGAGAGCTGCAGCTATGGATATGAGTATGCGGATGGATTTAAGCATCGCGACTGGCGAGAAGGTTTCTTCATAGTCAATCCCTTCTTGTTGGGTATAACCCTTCGCCACAAGTCGTGCTTTGAACGTCTCGACGTTCCCATCAAGACCCCTTTTCTTCTTGTATATCCACTTACACATTACGGGTTTAATCCCTTCAGGAAGGTCTACAAGTTTCCAGACTTTGTTGACATACATCGAGTGCATTTCAACTTTCAGGGCGTCAAGCCAAAGGTTTGATTCAGAACAAGCCATTGCTTGGCTATAGGAAACAGGATCATCCATGTCAGAGACGGCTACGAGAGAGTCTCCATAGGACATGTACCTGTCAGGCTTTTGAGTAGCCCTCTCACTACGTCGAAGTACTACTTGACGAGATTCCGAAGAGTTTAGGTTGTGTTTCAGTTGGGGTAAGAACAGTTCTTACAGATGAGGTAGAAGCTTCCTCACCCAACTTTTCTTCAAGCACAATTTTGCTTCTAGGTTTTGCATCCTTCATAAAGTCCTCCTCAAGGAAACGAGCATTCGTGCTAACGAAAGTCTTGTCGTCCTCGGGACTATAGAAGATGAAACCCTTGGTTTCCTTTGGATATCCCACAAACAAGCACAATTCTGACCTACTAGCCAATTTGCTAGTTTTTTGCCTTAGCACGTGTGGAGGGCAACCCCAAATTCGGATGTGGCCCAAACTTACTTTACGGCCAGTCCATCGTTCATAGGGAGTACCAGGAACCGTCTTGGACGGAACTTGGTTCAGAATATAAGCGGCTGTTTCGAGGGCATATCCCCAAAAGGAAGGAGGGAGTGATGAGTAACTCATCATTGATCTAACCATCTCCATAAGAGTTCGGTTCCTTCTCTCTGACACTCCGTTTTGTTGAGGTGTGCCAGGTGCGGTAAGCTGAGAAGCGATACCTTCTTCTTTAAGAAAGTCATCGAACTCTCCAGACATATACTCACCACCTCGATCAGATCGAAGGGTTTTGATCACTTTGCCAGTTTGTTTTCCACTAAATCCCTAAAGACCTTAAATACGTTAAAGGTCTCGGATTTGTGTTTGAGCAAATAGACAAACCCATATCGCGAGTAATCATCGGTGAAGGTAACGAAGTATTCTTATCCTCTACGTGCCTGTTGGCTAAGCGGACCACATACATCATAATGTATTAGTTCCAGCAACTCAGTGGCTCTTCGACCCTTATCGGAGAAAGGTCGCTTAGTCATTTTTGCTTCTATGCAGGATTCACAAGTAGGTAGTGAACCTATTGCAGAGGCTTGGAGTGGACCATCCCTCACAAGTCTCTTAATCCTTTCTAGACTGATATGACCAAGTCTTAAGTGCCATAGGTGTGTTGATTTTGTTAGATCGGAGGATTCAGAAAGTTTGATCCTCTTTGGCTCCCTAATTAGATCATTATCTATTTTGGTGTCTAAAAGAGGAGGTTGAGTGGGATAGATGTAGAAAAGAGCATTCTTCATACATGCATCAGTGACAAAAGAATTATCAGGAAACGAAATACGAATTCCATTCTTAATGAACTTTAAACAATAATCTTGCTCACGAAGACGAGCAACATATATTAAGTTCTTTCCAAAGGAAGGAATGAAATAAACATTATTCAAGTTTAAAGTACGGTCTTCAAAAGACAGCGTCACGGATCCCATAGCCTTCGCAGACACCAGGCTCCCATCACCCCATTTGAAACAGAACTCGCCTTCCTCTAAGCTTTTGGTTTTCTTGAAACCATTCAAGGAACAACAAATATGGTTAGTAGCAGCGGAGTCAAGAATCCACGTTGATACATTATCAGCTACTAAGCATGCTTCGGTAACTAGTACAATACTATGTTCCTTTGCTTTGAGATAGGCGGGACAGTTCCTTTTATCGGCCTTGTAAGGTCCCTTCTCAGTTCTAGAGGCGGAGGCTTTGTGCTCAGTAGCATGTGCCTCTCCTTGATTCCTCTTTCTCTTAGTGAGACCTACAGCAGTGTGAAGTTCCTTCATAAGCTTGGTAACAGTGTACTCTAGCTTGTTTATGGAGTAGTTCATCTTGGAGGAATCAAGAGATGCGGGGAGAGTTTCTAAGATCACATCTATGACATTCTTCCCATCAATCTCAGATCCTAGGATTTCCATTTTATTTAGAAAACTAATGATCAGTATCATAAAGTCTCCAACATGAGTCCTAGCCTTCATGTGACAGTTCATAAACTGTCGGACTGCTTGTTGCCTTGTTTGACGCCCTTGCCCTCCAAACATCTCAAGGAGATTGTAGAGCATTTCGGCGGCAGTCTCGATGTTACGATGTTGCTCTTTCAGCATATTGTTCATAGATGCCAAGATATAGCACCTCACAATCTCATCGGATCGAAGCCAGGCCGCTAAGGCGTCATTGTCCTCTTGAGTCGAATCATCATTCGTCAGAGTAGGACACGGGGTGGTGAGTACCCATTTATGCTTGTTAATGGCAAGGATGATGTCGAGGTTATGTTTCGAGTCTATGTAGTTTTCGTTTTCGAGTTTGTTCGAGGAAAGGATGAAAGAGAGAGAGTTGGGAGACATATTGCCTATAAAAGTTGAAACAAGTTTATGATTAGTCTTTGGTTTAGGATTTAAGTTTGTTTAAGACTTTATAAAATCCAAAGGTGTTATAAACCAAACGATAATTTACTCCTTCGAGGGAAGGCCGCAAAAAATCTCCATTTATAAGTAAATGACACATCATTAATGCTTAGCCAAGATGTCAATACACCAAATTTTGACTAGCCACCTTGTAAATTGGTTTGATCACTCACATCCTTTCGCAGGGCCTCGATGGAGGATTACTAGGGATTGAGTCTAAGTGTGTAACCAACCACTTAGTCCAAAAGATTGACTTTGAAAAACAATCCGCCGAGGGGAGGTCTTGTCTCATTGTCTCACTTTCGGATTTAGCTCATTGAGCAATGATCAGTGCAAAGCGCCCTTGAGTACTCTCATTTAAGAGAGGGCCACGAGGGTGACTCTTAGTCTGGCGACACTTGCAGTTTTCATTAGTGTTGGAGATCGTGAGTTACAAACAACAAGTATAACCCTCCCACTTAGTTTTTGGAGTTGGTTCATCTACTCTTATAAGTTCGGAAACGGTTTTCCTAGTTATAGAGCGATAGAGCGGACAACTAGAAGAGAATCCTAGATCATCATGTTCAGAGCAGTATTAGTGCATAAAGGCACAAGGTACATACTGGATCTTTTCCTATTTTTTATTTCGGGAAAGTGCGTGAGGGAAGTGTGAACTTCAACTTACTCGAACACTTGAAAGTTTGAGATTACACATCTTTTTATTTTTCGGCTTGTCTACAAGGAGACCTCCCACTCAAATTTTCAAGAGCATATAGATTTTGAACATATGTGATATAGATATAGTTTTGAAAACATTTTGAAAATTTATTTGATTTGGATGACAAAATATTTTTCAAGTTTGAACGTGAAAACGGTTTTTCAAAATTCAAACTAGTTTTGTAAAAACTCAATTTCAATTAATCTTTCAAAAATCAAAACTTTTTAATCTTACACATCATGTTTATAATCTTATAAAAAACAATTTTGCTCAAGAAAATTTTCTCATTAGAGTTCTATAACTCATGGTAGTGGGGCTGAAAATCCGGAATTCTAAAAAACTGGAGTTTCGGAACAGCCGCGCACCTCGGAGTAAAATCGCCATAACTGGCGGCTCCGATGTCCTTTTGACCTGAAAATGGTACCATTGGACAGAGGACAGATAGAGCTTTAATTTGATTCAATAATCATCAAATTTCGATTTCTGAGAAGAGAGTTATGCCACTTTTAATGCGGGTTTACTCCAGCTCGAAGAAAAAGAAATAATTAAAGCTTGGTCCTTTTTAGGTGCGAAAAAGAATCGAGTGTAACGGAACGTTTTATGAAGGTTGTTAAAGCTTTTATTTGTGTTTTATTAGCAAGGTAATAACAAGGCATAAAAGAAATAACAACAAGCATAAAACGATTCAAGTAAAAATAAGAAACTAGTAAGACAAGAAAACTAGTCACAAAATTTTACTCGAAATTTCACAAACCTTTAAAACACGTTTTTCAATATAAAGAATTAAAAACTTTTAGAACTGATTCTAATGTGTTTTAATATCATCCCAAACTCATAGAAAATCAACATGATTTTTAATTTAAAGGCAAGAGCAATAAATTAAAAAAATCTAAGATAACAATTCTAACTTGTCACAAAATTAGTAAACTTTCGAAAACGATTTTCAAGCTCATAATTTTAAAAACATGTACATGCATCTCTTTGACAATAGCTCTGATACCATTTGTTGGAATCGATCTAGGGTTTAAGAAAATAATTAACGGTTCGGGAAGCGACATAAATTTAAAAATTTTCTTTTTCAAGTAAAACGTTTTTACTAACCTAGACAAAGTGCAAGTACATGTAAATAAAAACTATTATTTTACTAACCTTTCTTGAAGCTTGAACTTTGAGACGCTTTTCAGAAGTTTGCAACGCTCGTCTCCCCTTGCAGCACGTCTCTCTATCTTTCTCGGCAACTCGAGCAACCACGAAAGTTTCTATCACTAAATCACTCGAAATAAAAGGAATCAGTGAGTGGGCACTTTTAAACACTACGACTTAAGAACGAGTCTTGAAGTCGCAGAGTTAAACTCTAGGTCAAATGAGGACCTAGGTGCCAAAACAATAAAACGAAATTGACTAGAGAGAGAGAGGAGAGGGGCGGCCACAATGTCTAGAGAGAGAGTCTCTCAATCTCTAACTTGTGTGGAATGAGTGAAATGAGAGGAATGAAGGCTCTATTTATAGGAGAAGGATTACCTTCAAAAGGTAGTTTCATTTTCTCTACAGAATATCACATATTCATGAGGAAATATTATTTCCTCTTTTTTTCCATGTCTTACACGTCCATCATGCTCCATAAACCCTATGGATTTGTTTCCTCATTTGTATTCCTCTCTCTTTGGCCGAAATCCCCTTGCTTCTAGAAGCAAATTTGTTTCCTCTTTTTTCTTTTGGCAAGTATCTTCATACATTAATGCACAAAATAATCTCTCTTTCACACTAAGGGCTGCACGAAATTTGGTCTCCCATTCACTTGGGTTGGACGGCCAAAAGCCTTCTAGAAAGGCTTTCTAGGTTTTCTTTTAATTGTTCATGACAACATAAGAAAAGTCCATTAATAATTTTCTAGTAAAATTCTATGAAATGAAATTAATTCACAAGGCCCAATAAAACATGTTATGGCCGTGTGATATAATATGTCATCATATGACATTGTCAAAAAATTTATTGACATTCATTTCATGGCATGTCCAAAAAGACAAAATTACCCTTTCGACAATTTTCGTTATTGTTTTGACTTAGCTTCCAGTTTAACTATTCCTAATCGATGTGATTCGTGACAGTGACCTCATGGACCCAAATGAACAAAGCTTGAGCTAAACACTTCGACTCAAAAGTTCACAAACCTTTTCCAAGTTTAGCTTAATGCCAACTGACTCCACTAAAGAGTTGACACTGAAAATCTCTCGGTTCAAATGAATTTATTTTCTACTCAAGAATTCAACCTAATTATGATGAACGGATCCACTGAAAATTATCTATGTTTACCCTTCATGAATGTCATCAGCTAGTCGGGATTTACTAAATTACCATTTTACCCTTCTAGCTGTTATTTCCTCAACTCCTTTGTCGCTTGTGAATAAGTTAGAAACAATGTATTGACGAGGAGCTAACAAGTCACATTATTTCATCCAAAAGAGTCAGGACTCAATTTGGACACTGGTCAGTTCATTTATTCATACTCCAAGGAACAAAGCATGAGGTGACATACATTGCATTTCAGCAATCTTGTACATGAATTCCATATCTATGAGAACTTCACAAAGTTACTCATGACAGTATCACAACTTAGTACTTCACCAATAGGCCCTGTTCGGAGTCACATAGTGAGTCCGAACTCTGACTTTCTCAAATGAGAATACGTAAGCTGTGAAATGGCATGTCTCATTTCAGGATTAAGGTAAGCATGATGCAATTCATACGTAGTGACTTCGAGACATAAGAGGTTAAATGGTTTGTTCTTATCTTGTCTCTAGAAGTGCACTGGTCAATTCAGTACCTTCGAAAGATACCTAGAAGAACTATAGAGTCTCCAACTCTCAATGCCTCATAACCAGACATCATAGATTCTTCTAACAATCATACTGTGGTCAATAGTCCTTTGACCCTTAGATTGCGAATATATCGTTTTAAGCAAACTACGAAGAGTTTGTTCATGCAAATCTACATTTGTCTCTTCGTAAGTTGTTTAGTTTGTTTATGGACTAAAGACTAATGTTTTATCATAAAGCTTCAGACAAGGAAGATTGAATGAACGTTTCAACTTTTTATTAATGAATAAGCAATTACAAGCAAGAGTCTTCACGAGACTTTATTACATCAAATGTAGAATATAAAGATTACAACTCTTCTTGTGGGCAGCATTGACAACATCAAGAACTTAAGTTGGGAAGCATCCATTCATTCAAAGACCTGAAGGACATGTTCCTAGCCCGGTTCGCCACATCTATGGTCCAAAAGAAGACCAAAATGTACCTGTGGTCAATCAGGCAAGAGAGTGGCGAGTCTCTTAGGCGATACCTCGCCCGATTAACCGAAGAGTCGAACAAGGTCGACCGCTTTGAGGACGGTGACGCAATCACCGCTATCATTGAAGGCTTGTGCACGAGTGACTTCCTCAAGTCCGTCGTTGGCCGTGTCCCTTCTACCGTGGCCGAGTTGATGACTCGAGCCAAGACCTTCATGGAAATCGAAGATTACCTCGACGGCCGCAAGAGCAACAATCAAAGCTCTCGTCGTCGAGATGAACCTAGCCACGAGCAAGGCGACTCCCGTAAAAGAAGAAACAAGGGGAATCAGGCTTCCAACAGCCAACCCCCTGCACCCCAGAAGCCACTGAACACAACGCCGGATCGGATTCTGGCTTTGGCACGTGACAAGTTCACTCCCCCGGCTCCAATGAAAAAAAGATCCTGTGACTCGTGATTGATCTAGATATTACGAGTTCCATCAGAAATACGGTCACTTGACCTCCGAATGCTACAATCTTAAAAGGCAAATCGAGGCTCTGATCCAACGGGGTGAGCTGAAAGAGTTCGTGTTGCGCATGATCAGCGCTACGGGCCCCACCACAAGCAGGCCACAGCCTGGGAAGGGGATGAGGAACAATCGCTTCTGCCGACCGAACCGCGGCTACTGCCGACGTCAATCCACAGCTCCACGTTATGACTACGATACTGGTAGGTCCACAAGATGGAGATTCAGCCCGACAACGGAAAAAATTCCTAAGGGCCGTGGCTCAGGAAGATGTTGCTATGCACGTCAACTTTACGTATGAAGAACCTCCGTCCGTGCCTCATGAGACGATGTATTTCACCAATGAAGAGGTCAAGCGAGTTATGCATCCGCACAATGACACGATAGTGCTCAAAGCCCAATTGGCCAATAACCTGGTGAAAAGGGTTCTAATCGACAACGACAGTGCTGCCGATATAATTTTCAAATCCACCCTAGAGCGCATGAAGCTCGGGGGGCTACGTCCAACTCGAACCCAAACGCCTTTGTTTGGGTTCACGGGGGAAATGGTAATGACCGAAGGCATCATTGATCTACCGGTCACCTTCGGAACTCTTGGAGGCATTGAAGTCGTTCACATGGCCCCATTCCTAGTGGTTGATCAGGAGTCGCCCTACAATGTAATCATCGGGCCTACCTACGCGGAACCGACCGAGGGTTATTACTTTCACATATCACCTACTGGTGAAATCTCCTCAGTGCATAGGGAATTGGCATCATGGCCGGAGATCAATCACAGGGCAGAATATGCTACATGCAAGGAGTCGATGGCAAGTCTGCTGGGAAAATGGTTAACACGATCGTCCAACTGGAAGACGATTGCCCATGCGACCTCAGGGACGCGAGGAAATTCGGAGAACTCGACCCTCGAGACGAAGTCAAGAGACTTAAAGTGGAAACCTCTGATGATCTCGCGCCAGTCGTGTTAGACGAATCTAAACCTGACCAGGTTCTAAAGATCGGCACCCCACTTCCAGTCGCCATCAAGACTCAACTTAATGCCTTCCTCCGGGAATTCAAGGATGTATTTGCATGGACTCATGCTGATATGCCCGGAATTGATTCCGAAATAATAGTGCACCGCTTGAACGATGACCCAAGGGTCGCCGAAAAAGTGCAGGCCACACGGATGTTCAATCCTGAACGATACATGGCCATAAATGAAGAGGTCGAGAAACTTCTCACCGCAAACTTCATCTGAGAGGCTAAGTACCCCAAGTGGGTCGCCAACGTGGTAATGGTGAAAAACCTAATGGGAAGTGGCGCATTTGCATAGATTACAATGATCTTAACAAAGCCTGCCCTAAGGACTACTTCCCACTCCCACGCATCGAACAGCCGGTTGACGCCACGGCTGGCCATGAACTCCTCAGCTTCATGGACGCCGATTCGGGCTACAACCAAATTCGAATGCATGAGCCCGATCAAATTAAGATGACCTTTGTCACCGATCGAGGTCTCTACTGTTATAAGTTCATGCCTTTCGGCCTTAAGAACGCGGAAGCAACTTACCAATGGTTGGTTAATCTAATCTTCGCCAATCAAATCGGCAAGACCATGGAAGTGTACGTGGACGACATGCTCGTTAAAAGCCTACATACAACTAATCACGTACATGACCTAAGGGAGATGTTCACAACCCTCCGCCGATACAAAATGAAACTCAACCCCAACAAGTGCGTGTTCGGGGTTGAATCCGGGAAATTCCTGGGGTACATCATCACCCGACGAGGGATAGAGGCGAATCCCGAAAAGATCAAGGTACTCCTTGAAATGTAGTCTCCAAGATGAGTCAAAGAGGTGCAAAGCCTAACCGGTCGGATTGCTGCTCTGACGCGCTTTGTGTCGAAAGCCACTGACAAGTGTCAATCGTTCTTCAAAGCTCTGAAGCAGACGGACGGCTTTGAGTGGACTAATGAATGCGAAAAAGCCTTCCAAGAGATGAATTCTTATTTCGGGTCCCCACCATTTCTTTCCAAACCAAAAGAGGGCGAGATGCTATACGTATACCTCGCCGTCTCTGAAAAAGCTGTAAGCGCTGTTCTTGTCCGCGAAGAGGATAGGGTCCAATGGCTGATATACTATGTGAGCAAAGCCTTACTTGATGCGGAGACGCGCTACACCGAGATAGATAAACTTTATCTAGCTCTCGTGATGGTAGCTAAAAAACTGCGTCCATATTTTCAAGCTCACCCTATCGCGGTGCGAACCGAGCACCCGATCGGTAAAGCTCTTCAAAAGGGAACATCGACTCGCATGGCGATTTGGTCCCAAGAATTGAGCGAGTACGAGATTGAGTTCCACCCAAGAGCGGCTATAAAGGGTTAGACCTTAGCTGACTTTGTGGCAAAATTCTCCTACACTCCCGATATGGGAAGAGCGGAAAATGACTTAACCAATAACGCGACGACGCGGAAAAGAAAGGTTGACCCAACGGGTTCCATCTGGGAGTTACACGTAGACGGAGCATCTAATGCTCAGGGTGATGAGAACCTCGCTGCCTTTGCGATGAACGAAGCTCAAATCGTTGCGGAATTACGTGGGTTGCCTCAATAAGTCTTTGCTTCAATTTGGATGAAGGTTTGCAGTTTTGTTGTTGTAGGGAATTTTTGGTGGTTTTTGGATAGGTTAAAAAGAAGGGTCGGTTTGGTGTTTTGGGTGGAGTGATAATCGCCACAATAGTTTGTAATTTGAACTATTGATAAGATTGAGGGGGGAATGAAAGACGCCACAATAGTCTATGGAATGAAACTATTGATAAGTCTAGAACTCGAAGAACGCCACAAAGTTATTTGCCTTGATAAGTTCAACGATTTAGAACCTAAGAAATAAGAGAGTATTTTCTCACAAAAGTGTTTTCAGAAATGTTGATTCATCATCATTATTCAGATTGAGTTGCCTATAAATACAACTTCAAATGATGGTTACAAGTATACCAAAAGACAAGAAAACCAAAGGACAAACAAACCCAAAAGTCACACAATTAAATTGCTAAAACATTAAATGGACCAAGATATTTCGAAGCAGAATAAACTGGGTCTTGGATTCGATTTTTAACAAACTGTCCATGGCATATTAAAGATCTCGTCTTTCTCTTCGATTTGATATGTTGTACGTGTAAATCCGATAACCGAGTCAAAAGATACGACCCTCTGAAGTTGGACCGACAGATTTGGACGCAGAATTCGGCCCGCATCATTCTCTCCGGGTTGGAAAGAATTCGTCCACAAATTCGATGCATCTTCAGGTGTTGTGGAAGGAGAATTATTTTCATGATAAACTCCAAAGATCGAAGCTCCACCTCAAATAAACTAGACATATTAACAAATTTTTCGTGAACTCCATAAGCTTGATTGATCGTTGAGATGAATGCTATCTTCACTTCTTCTTCTTTCTCTATTTCATTAAAAATTTGGCTGCTCAAATGCTCACCAATGATTTCTTCTTCATCATCGCTTTCATCGTAGATCGGATCACCGATTGCCTCGAAGAAATATTCTTCATCTTCTTCGTCGTCAATCTTGAACACGCGTGACATAAAGTCATCTTCAATAAATCCAGCAAAAAGTTGCATGATTTATGATCGTCTTCGGCTCTGATACCAAATGATGAGAACCTCTCCAGCAAAAAAATTTGACTAACTGAGAGCCTAAGCTCTGATACCAAATGATGAGAACCTCGCTGCCATGAGAACCTCGCTGCCTTTGCGATGAACGAAGCTCAAATCGTTGCGGAATTACGTGGGTTGCCTCAATAAGTCTTTGCTTCAATTTGGATGAGGTTTGCTGTTTTGTTGTAGGGAATTTTTTGGTGGTTTTTGGATAGTTTAAAAGGAAGGGTCGGTTTGGTGTTTTGGGTGGAGTGATAATCGCCACAATAGTTTGTAATTTGAACTATTGATAAGATTGAGGGGGGAATGAAAGACGCCACAATAGTTTGTAATTTGAACTATTGATAAGATTGAGGGGGGAATGAAAGACGCCACAATAGTCTATGGAATGAAACTATTGATAAATCTAGAACTCGAAGAACGCCACAAAGTTATTTGCCTTGATAAGTTCAACGATTTAGAACCTAAGAATTTAGAGAGTATTTTCTCACAAAAGTATTTTCAGAAATGTTGATTCATCATCATCATTCAGATTGAGTCGCCTATAAATACAACTTCAAATGATGGTTACAAGTATACCAAAAGACAAGAAAACCAAAGGACAAACAAACCCAAAAGTCACACAATTAAATTGCTAAAACATTAAATGGACCGAGATATTTCGATGCAGAATAAACTGGGTCTTGGATTCGATTTTTAACAAACTGTCCAGGGTGTATTAAAGATCTCGTCTTTCTCTTCGATTTGATATGCTGTACGCGTAAATCCGATAACCGAGTCAAAAGATACGACCCTCTGAAGTTGGACCGACAGATTTGGACGCAGAATTCGGCCCGCATCACAGGGGGCTGGCGCCGGAATCATTTTGACTAACCGCGATGGGGACAAATTGCGGTACACCCTCTACTACGGCTGCCAAGCCTCCAATAATGAGGCCGAGTATGAAGCCCTCATTGTAGGGATAGAGCTAGCACAAAAGCTTGGCTTAAAGAACCTACGGATACACTGCGACTCGTAGTTGATCGTGAACTAGGTTAAAGGAGATTACACTGCCAAGGAGCCTAATATGGTTGCTTACCTGGCAAAGACAAGCTCCAAAGTCGATGCCTTCTCTTGGGTCGAGATTCTCCAAATCCCGAGAGAACAAAATTCAAAGGCTGACGCACTTGCTCACCTCGGATCTGGCATCAACGAAGATGGATTGGGAACCGTACCCATGGAATTTCTTCCACGACCATCGGTCTCTCGAGACGAAGTCGGAACTATAGAGGGTGTGTCTCATCCAACTTGGATGGACCCAATTATCAAATTTCTGCAAAGAGGGGAACTTCCCAAAGACCGCAATGAAGTAGATAGGTTGAGAGTCTTAGCATCCAAATACACGCTATGAGATGACATACTCTATAAGCGCGGTTACTCAACGCCGCTGCTCCGATGCCTCAATAGCGTCGAGTCGACCAAGGTCCTTGGTGAGATACACGAAAGCAACTGTGGGAACCACGCTGTTGGCATATCCCTCGTGCTCAAAGCGCTTAAGCAAGGCTATTTTTGGCCTACCATGAAAAAAGATGCATGTGAATGGGCGAGGCGCTGCGACAAGTGCCAACGCTTCTCCGGAATCCCGAGACAGTCGTCGACCCCACTAAGCAGCATCATTGTCCCGCGACCCTTTGCTAAATGGGGCGTGGACATTATTGGCAAACTCCCTAGAGCGCCAAGACAATATGAGTACGCCATAATCGCCATAGACTACTTTACCAAGTAGGTAGAGACCGAGCCGCTCGCCAGGATCACCGAAGCGAATACGACAAACTTCATCTGGAAAAGCATCATATGCAGGCACGACATCCCTGTCTCGATTGTGACCGACAATGGTAAACAATTCGACAACGCACGAGTAAGAGATATTTGCGATCAACTAAAGATCAGTAAGACATTCTCCTCACTGCGTCATCCGCATGCCAACGGCCAGGTCGAAGCAGTCAATGAGACTATTAAGAGAAATCTTAAAAAGAAGCTCGAAGACAAAAAAGGCGCCTGGGCCGAAGAGCTACCATTCGTCCTGTGGACTTGCCGAAAAAACCGCACGGAATTCCACCGGAGAGACGTCATTCTCCCTCGCATACGGGATCGAAGTTGTTGTGCCGGTCGAAATCGAGATCCCCACGTTCCGAGTTGAGACATTCAACGAAGAAAACAATGACGAGGCCATGCGCCTAGAGCTAGACTTAAAAGACGAAAAGAGGTCAGAGGCGTTTAACCGTCTCGCTGCGCAAAAGCGCAAGGTCGAAAAATACTACAACTCCAAGATCAAAAGGCGAACCTTTGTCGTCGGGAGCCTCTTACTCAGGCGGGTGTTTCAGAATACCCAAGTGCAAGGCGCCGGCATCCTCGGTCCAAACTGGGAAGGACCTTACAGAGTCCGCAAAGTCATACATAACGGGACCTACTACATCGAACACACGGACGGGACTCCAATCCGTCACCCGTGGAATGCGGAACACTTGAGGAAGTACTACCAATAACTAGAGTTTCCCCCGTTTTATTTCTTTAATTTCACATTTTCAATAAGGCCTGCGAGCCAATGTTTTAGGATTTTTAATTTTTCGCTATCATAATAAAGTTCGAGATTTCCCTTTCAAAATCCGCTTTATAAAAGTTTTCCGGTTATCAAAATTAAACTTGTGACCCAAAAAACTTGGGGGGCTAGCAACAGTAAGGAAATCCTCAAGAAAACATGCTCCACCATGGGAACAAGGACCCAAAGACGCCTACATGGCGCACATAAGACCCCTACATGGCGAACGTAAGACGCTGCGCAACCATGTCGTCTCTCGCGACGCACCTAAGACGCCTATATGACGCACTTAAGACGCCTATATGGTGCACGTAAGACGCCTACATGGCGTAACCAATTCGTCCCTCGCGACGTAACTAAGATGCCTACATGATGCACTTAAGTCGCCTACATGGCACATGTAATACGCCTACATGGCGCAACCAAGTCGTCCCTCGCGACGCACCAAAGACGCCTACATAGCGCAACCAAGTCGTCCCTCGTGACGCACTTAAGATGCCTACATGGAGCACATAAGACGTCTACATGGCGCAACCAAGTCGTCCCACACGACGCACCTAAGACGCCTACACGGCGCACGTAAGACGCCTACATGGCGCAACCAAGTCGTCCCTCGCGACCCACCAAAGAAACCTACATGGCGCACGTAAGACGCCTACATGGCGCACGTAAGTCGCCTACATGGCGCAACCAAGTCACCCCTCGTGACGCACCTAAGACGCCTACATGGCACACCTAAGACGCCTACATGGCGCACGTAAGACGCCTACATGGCACAACCAAATCGTCCCTCGCGACACACCTAAGACGCCTACATGGCACATGTAAGACGTCTACATGGCGCAACCAAGTCGTCCTGTTACCGGTCGTTTTTGGGACACCGGAAATTCAAAAACGATTAAAGGCCGGCCGGGTTTTGCCGGCCGGAGGCCCAACGGGCCCCGGCCTCCTGGCCCTCGCGCACACTCCCGTGCGCCCCGGCCTCCAGGCCCGCGCGTACCTCGGCCGAGCATCCTGGCCACCCCGGCCACCTCGGCCGAGCGTCTTTGCCACCTCGCCCACCTCGGCCGAGCGTCTTTGCCACCTCGGCCACCTCAGCCGAGCGTCTTTGCCACCTCGGCCGAGCGACTTTGCCACCTCGGCCGAGCGTCTTTGCCACCTCGGCCGAGCGTCCTTGCCACCTCGGCCGGGCACGCCTGCTGCCGGGCACGCCGCGCCCGGCCAAGTCCCGCGCCCATCCAGGCGACATGTCCCGCGCGCCCTGCACCCTCTTGGGCGTGAAGCCTCGCGTGTCCCGCTCCCGGCCACCCGGTGGGCCTCAAGGGGTCGGCCCAAGGCCTCTCTCCGCAACTATAAATACCCCCCCCTAGGGGAGAAAAAAGACACACACACACACACACACACAGACTCACACACAACCTTTGATTCCAACAACACTTCTCTTCTCTCGAGAATTCTCTCTCGTGCTCTTGTGATATTCCAAGAGCGCGCACTCCTCCTCCCTCGGCTCAGAAACACGAGGACCCCCTCCACGAGAGGGAGCACGCTCCTCTTCTGTGACCCGAGCTTCTGCGGTACGCACCGCTCTTCTGCTTCTTGGACCTTGAGCTAGAACTCTGAGCTACGAGCACGCGACCCCTCTAAAGTCTTCACTAGAAGCTACGAGCCGGGTCCTACTCTAAAGCCTTGGATTCCCAAAGCCTCTGAGCCCAAGATAGCCCCCGATACACAAATTGAACTACGTTCTGACCTGATCCCGACTAAAGGGTACGTAGGCAGCCAACCCTTGGCACGGTCACACCCCCCAAAACACACCTCAGGGTCTGGGGGGTGCAGCTCGGTCTAGAGCTCCCATTTTTGACACATGCGCGATCACTTGGTCCGGCCTTGGATCGAACCTCCCGAGGTATTTAATCGTTGTTCATTTTCGTGCGACAACATTTTGGCGCTAGAAGGAGGGGACTTCCCGACTTACACAGCCCGAAATCCCTTCTACCGCCCGACCCCTTTCTTCTCGACTTGAGAAAGACATGAGTGGTCAACCACCCGTTCGTTCTGAGGGCGTGAACAACCCCGAAAACGCAACCGCGGTGAAGAAGTACTTCATGCGCTCCCGAGCGCAAGGCGACGAGGAGTCTCTCAACGACGAGAGCCACACTCCCTCGCCCCTTCCTCTTCAAGACAGTCGGGACGACCGCATCCTTGAAATGGAGGAGAAAATCCGCCAACTGAAGGTAGCCAATGCAAGGTACCACCGCCAACTGGCGGTCAAGGCACCGGCACACGGCGCCCCCCACGGGGAATCTGAGGACCTCATGGACGAGGGACATGATTATGACCCCGACTATGAAGGCTTGGAAATTTCGGCGGACGTCGAGACTTCTCTCACCAAAGACGGGGAACTCCCTGTTGAGATCGAAGCCGGTCCGTCGAAAACAAAGGCAATACCGGTCTCCTCTCAAGAAGAGACCTCCCGACGTTCAGCCCATGACCGACTCGGTCAAAGAGGCAACGTCAGGGAAGGCACAACGACTCGGCGACTAAGGCGTGTGGCTCGAAGCTCACGCCCCCATACCGCCGGGCCGAATCTTAGAGATCGACTTACCGCCCAACGGAACGACCGTGGCGAAGACCTCCGGGAGAGGCTGAGCGCTCGTAAGGGTCACAACCCTACGACCCCAATCAACGGGGACCCTCGCACGGCTCAAGGGTCGAACGAAAGGCGACAGGTGACTCCCCCTGAACAAGGAGTGACCCCCAACACTGGCCTCGACGTCGTCACCATGATTAACAACCTTCGTAATGAGGTGCGTGACCTACGTGAAGGCGGCTTGGCCGGTGATACATACGGGGTCGTGGAAGAACATTCCTCTCCCTTCACCGCCCAGATCCTTGCTGAGGTGTGCACGGGAAACTTCAAACTCCCGAATCTCCCTCCATACAATGGGAAAACTGATCCCATCTATCACATCCAACATTACGAAACTTGGATGAAGATGCAGGGCGTTTCACCTGGGGCTCTATGCCAAGCTTTTAGTCTTACCCTCACCGGACCCGGTTTCGAGTGGTTTAAGAATTTAAGACCAGGAAGTGTCAAGTCATTCAAAGACCTGAAGGACATGTTCCTAGCGCGATTTGCTACATCCATGGTCCAAAAGAAGACCAAGCTGTACCTATGGTCGATCAGGCAAGAGAATAACGAGTCCTTGAGACAGTATCTCACCTGATTCATCGCAGAATCAAATAAGGTTGACCGCTTTGACGACAGTGACGCAATTACAACCATCATCGAGGGCTTGCGCACCAAAGACTTCTTAAAGTCCGTCGTCGGGAGAGTCCCTTCTACGATGGCCGAGTTAATGAACCGAGCCAAAACCTTTATGGGGGTAGAAGATTACCTCGACGGCCGCAGGAGTAGCAGCCAAAGCTCCCGCCGTCGGGATGAGTCCGGCAACGAGCCTGGAAACCCCCGCAAGAGGATTAACAAGGGAGGTAAAGCTACCGATAGCCGACCCCCTATGTCTCAGAAGCCGCGTCTTGCGAGCAATTTTAGAGACTACTCGGGTTACACTCCCTTGAACGCCCCGGTAGAGCAAATCTACGCTGTGGCGCGTGACAAGTTCGTCGCTCCGGCTCCAATAAGGGGCAGCCCCGCATCTCGCGACCGGTCCCGTTATTGTGAGTTCCACCGGGATTACGGTCACACGACCGCTCAATGCTTCCATCTTAGGAAACAAATTGAGACGTTAATCCAGAAGGGAGAGCTCAAAGAGTTCGTCCTTCGCTTGGTAGGAGCGGCAGCCCCCGCCGACATTAGGCCGCAGCCTGAGAAAGGTGGAGGGACCAATGCAAACACCGACCGCACAGCAGTCACAGCTACGGCTGATGCGCAACTCCACGTCGTCACCACCATACTAGGTGGCTTGCAAGACGGGGACTCGGCCCGGCAGAGGAAAAAGCTCCTCAGAGCTGCCTCTCAAGAAGGCCTTGCCGGGCAGGTTAACCTCACCTATGAGGAACCTCCGTCCGTACCTCACGAGACGATACAATTCACCAATGAAGAGGCCAAGCGAGTTGTGCACCCGCACAATGACGCTATAGTCCTCAAGGCCCAGGTGGCCAAAAACTTGGTAAAAAGAGTTCTTATTGATAACGGCAGCGCAGCCGATATAATCTTTAAGACCACCCTCGAGCGCATGAAGCTCGGGGGGCTCCGCACTGTCCTGACTCAAACCCCTATGTTTGGGTTCACGGGAGAAAAGGTCATGACTGAAGGAATCATTGATTTACCAGTCACCTTCGGAACTACCGGAGGCATCGAAGTCGTTCACATGGTCCCCTTTCTTGTGGTAGACCAGGAGTCGCCCTACAATGTTATCATTGGGCGACCCACGTTGAACAGACTAAGGGCTATCACGTCCACTTATCACCTACTAGTGAAATTCCCCACCGAAGAGGGAATTGGCATCATGGCCGGTGATCAAACCCAAGCGAGGAAATGCTATGTCCAAGGCGTGGACGGCAAGCCCGCTGAAAAAAGGGTTAACACGATCTACCAACTGGAAGACGACTACCCGTGTGATCAGAAAGACGCATGGCAACTCGGGGAATTAGACCCCCGCGATGATATCGAGAGGTTGAAAGTTGACACCCCCGATGATCCCACTTCGATCGTTCTCGACGAAGCCAAACCTGACCAGGTAGTGAAGATCGGCGCACAACTCCCTCTCGCCATCAAAACTCAACTCGCGTCCTTCCTTCGGGAGTTTAAGGATGTCTTTGCGTGGACACATGCAGACATGCCCGGCATAGACCCCGATGTGATTGTGCACCGATTGAATGACGATAAAACTATCGCTGAAAAGGTACAAGCTAGACGTGCGTTCAACCCCGTGTTGGAATCGATCTAGGGTTTAAGAAAATAATTAACGCTTCGGGAAGCGGCGGAATTTTAAAAATTTTCTTTTACAAGTAAAAACGGTTTTTACTAACCTAGACAAGTGCAAGTACATGTAATTATAAAACTAATATGAGCTAAGAAGTTTACTAACCTTTCTTGAAGCTTGATCTTTGAGAAGCTCTTAGAAAGTTGCAACGCTCGTCTCCCCTCGCAGCACGTCTCTCTTCCTTTCCTCGGCACCTCGAGCAACCACGAAAGTTTCTATCACTAAATCACTCGAAATAAAGGAATTAGTGAGTGGGCACTTTTAAACACTACGACATAAGAACGAGTCTTGAAGTCGCAGAGCTAAACACTAGGTCGAGTGAGGACCTAGGTGCCAAAACAAGAAAAATCGAAAATAAAGTAGAAAGAGAGAGAGAGAGGAGTTCGGCCAAGTTCTAGAGAGAGAGTCTCTCAAATCTCTTAAACTTGGATGAATGAAATGTGAGGAAATGAGGCTCCTATTTATAGGAGAGGTCTCACCTTCAATAAGGTAGTTTCCTCTTCTATAGAATGTCACATATTCATGAGCCAATATCCTCGTTTCCCTCTTGAGACACTCGGCCAAACAAGGGCTTCTAGAAGCCTTGATTTGTTTCCAATTTTGTTCATGGCTTGCCTTTTTCTCAACTTGGCCGATTCCCTTATGCATCCTTATGCAAATTTGTTTCCTCTTTTTCTTTTGGCAAGTATCTAAATACATTTATGCACAAAATAAACTCTCCTATTTCTCTATAGGGTAGGCGCCCAACATGTCTCTAGAAGGAGTTTCTAGAAGCTTCTTCATTTATTCATGAGAACATGAAAAAGGCCCATTAAGAATTTTCAATAAAACTCTTATGAAATGAAATTAATTCACGAGGCCCAATGATCAAGTCATGGCCGAGTGATATTAAGTCATCAAATGAACTTGTCAAAAAATTTATTGACATTCATTTCATCCTTTGTCTCAAAAGACAAAAATACCCTTTTGACTATTTTCGTTCTCGTTTTGACTTAGCTTCCAGTTTAACTATTCCTATCGATGTGATTCGTGACAGTGACCTCATGGACCCAAATGAACAAAGCTTGAGCTAAACACTTGGACTCAAAAGTTCACAAACATTTTCCAAGTTTAGCTTAATGTCAACTAACTCCACTAAAGAGTTGACACTGAAAATCTCTCGGTTCAAATGAATTTATTTGCTACTGAAGAATTCAACCTAATTATGATGAGCGGATCCACTGAATATTATCTATGTGTACCCTTCATGAATGTCATCAGCTAGTCGGGATTTACTAAATTACCATTTTACCCTTCTAGCTGTTATTTCCTCAACTCCTTTGTCGCTTGTGAATAAGTTAGAAACAATGTATTGACGAGGAGCTAACAAGTCACATTGTTTCATCCAAGAGAGTCAGGACTCAATTTGGACACTGGCCAGTTCATTTATTCACACTCCAAGGAACAAAGCATGAGGTGACATACATTGCATTTCAGCAATCTTGTACATGAATTCCATATCTATGAGAACTTCACAAAGTTACTCATGACATTCTCACAACTTAGTACTTCACCAATAGGCCCTGTTCGGAATCACATAGTGAGTCCGAACTCTGACTTTCTCAAATGAGAATACTAAGCTGTGAAATGGCATGTCTCATTTCAGGATTAAGGTAAGCATGATGCAATTCATACATAGTGACTTCGAGACATAAGAGGTTAAATGGTTTTATCTTATCTTGTCTCTAGAAGTGCACTGGTCAATTTAGTACCTTCGAAAGATACCTAGAAGAACTATAGAGTCTCCAACTCTCAATGCCTCATAACCAGACATCATAGATTCTTCTAACAAACGTACTGAGGTCAATAGTCCTTTGACCCTAAGATTGCGAATATATCGTTTTAAGCAAACTACGAAGAGTTTGTTCATGCAAATCTACATTTGTCTCTTCGTAAGTTGTTAAGTTTGTTTATGGACTAAAAGACTAAGGTTTTATCATAAAGCTTCAAACAAAGAAAGAATGAATGAACGTTTCAACTTTATTAATGAATGAATAGGCAATTACAAGCAAGAATCTTCATGAGACTTTATTACATCAAATGTACAAAATAAAGATTACAACTCTTCTTGTGGGCACCATTGACAACACCCCGAACGATACCTACCGATAAACGAGGAAGTCGAAAAACTTATCTCCGCTGGTTTCATCCGAGAAGCCAAGTACCCAAAGTGGGTGGCCAATGTGGTCATGGTCAAAAAGCCTAACGGGAAGTGGCGCATTTGCATAGATTACAAAGATCTTAACAAAGCCTGCCGAAAAGATTGCTTTCCACTGCCACGCATCGAACAACTGGTCGACGCCACGGCAGGACATGAACTCCTAAGTTTCATGGACGCCTACTCGGGCTATAACCAGATACGAATGCACGAGCCCGATCAGATCAAGACGACCTTTGTCAGTGATCGCGGCCTCTACTGCTACAAGGTCATGCCTTTCGGCCTTAAGAATGCAGGAGCTACTTACCAACGATTGGTAAACCGGATCTTCGCCGACCTAATCGGCAAGACCATGGAAGTATACGTGGACGACATGCTCGTTAAAAGCCTACTGGCTACCAATCACGTAGACAACCTGAGGGAGATGTTCTTAATCCTTCGCCGGTACAAAATGAAGCTCAACCCCAACAAACGTGTGTTCGGGGTCGAGTCCGGAAAGTTCCTAGGCTACATAGTTAGCCGTCGAGGTATCGAAGCGAACCCCGAGAAAATCAAGGCACTCCTTGAGAAGAGGTCTCCACGACGTGTCAAGGAGGTCCAAAGTCTGACCGGTCGGATTGCCGCCCTCTCACGTTTTGTGGCCAAAGCAACCGACAAGTGTCAACCGTTCTTCAAAGCAATTAAGAAGACGGACGGCTTTGAATGGACGGACGAGTGCGGAAAGGCCTTTCAAGAAATGAAGGCTTACTTCGGGACACCTCCGTTCCTCTCCAAGCCAAAAGAAGGCGAGACGCTCTACGTCTACCTCGCCGTCTCCGAACGAGCTGTAAGTGCTGTGCTGATCCGTGAAGAAGATAAGGCTCAATGGCCTATCTTCTACGTAAGCAAAGCCCTACTCGACGCCGAAACGCGTTACGCAGAGATAGAGAAACTCTCTCTTGCTCTCCTCGTAGCCGCCAAAAAGCTATGCCCCTACTTCCAGGCTCACCCAATCGTTGTCCGAACAGGACACCCCATCGGTACGGGATTGAATTGAGCGAGGCCGGCAATAAAGGCTCAAGCCTTAGCCGATTTCGTGGTAGAATTCTCCTACACTCCCGACATGGGAAGAGCAGAAGACAACTCGACCGACGACTTGTCGGCTCGAAAGAGAAAGGTCGACCCTACGGGTCCCATCAGGGAACTACACGTAGACGGAGCATCTAATGCCCAAGGAGCAGGCGCCGGCGTGATTCTGACAAATCCCGACCGGGAAAAGTTACGCTACGCCCTCCACTACGGATTCCAGGCCTCCAACAATGAGGCCGAGTACGAAGCCCTCATCGTAGGGCTAGAGCTCGCTCAAAAGCTCAACGTACAAATATTACGAATACACTGTGACTCGCAGTTAATCGTAAATCAGGTTAAAGGCGACTACGTTGCCAAAGAACCTAACATGATCGCCTACTTGGCAAAGACAAATGCCAAGCTAGATGCCTTCTCCTGGTTCGAGATCATCCAGATCCCACGAGAAGAGAACTCCGAGGCTGATGCCTTAGCTCGCCTCGGATCCGGTATCACCGAAGACGGGTTGGGAACTATCCCAATCGAGTCTCTCTCGCGGACCATCCGTCTCACGTGATGAGGTTGGAACGATTGAGAGCGCCGCTCATCCAACTTGGATTACCTCGCTTACGGACTTCTTGCGAATAGGGGTACTTCCCGAAGACCGCAAAGAAGCCGGAAGGCTAAAAGCCCTCGCATCCAAATACGTGTTGAGAGGCGAAGCCTTATACAAGCGCGGGTATTCAACCCCGCTGCTCCAATGTCTCAACAGCGTCGAGTCGACTAAGGTCCTCCGCGAGATCCACGAAGGCCTCTGCGGGAACCACGCCGCTGGGAGGACCCTCGCGCTCAAAGCGCATCGACAAGGCTATTTCTGGCCAACGATGAAAAAAGACGCCTACGACTGGGCGAGAAAGTGCGACAAGTGTCAACGTTTCTCCAACGTGTTGTCAATGGTGCCCACAAGAAGAGTTGTAATCTTTATATTCTACATTTGATGTAATAAAGTCTCATGAAGACTCTTGCTTGTAATTGCTTATTCATTAATAAAAAGTTGAAACGTTCATTCAATCTTCCTTGTCTGAAGCTTTATGATAAAACATTAGTCTTTAGTCCATAAACAAACTAAACAACTTACGAAGAGACAAATGTAGATTTGCATGAACAAACTCTTCGTAGTTTGCTTAAAACGATATATTCGCAATCTAAGGGTCAAAGGACTATTGACCTCAGTATGATTGTTGAAAGAATCTATGATGTCTGGTTATGAGGCATTGAGAGTTGGAGACTCTATAGTTCTTCTAGGTATCTTCCGAAGGTACTGAATTGACCAGTGCACTTCTAGAGACAATATAAGAACAAACCATTTAACCTCTTATGTCTCGAAGTCACTATGTATGAATTGCATCATGCTTACCTTAATCCTGAAATGAGACATGTCATTTCACACCTTAGTATTCTCATTTGAGAAAGTCAGAGTTCGGAATCACTATGTTATTCCGAACAGGGCCTATTGGTGAAGTATTAAGTTGTGAGAATGTCATGAGTAAATTTGTGAAGTTCTCATAGATATGGAATTCATGTACAAGATTGCTGAAATGCAATGTATATCACCTCATGCTTTGTTCCTTGGAGTGTGAATAAATGAACTGGCCAGTGTCCAAATTGAGTCTTGACTCTTTTGGATGAAACAATGTGACTTGTTAGCTCCTCGTCAATACATTGTTTCTAACTTATTCACAAGCGACAAAGGAGTTGAGAAAATAACAGCTAGAAGGGTAAAATGGTAATTTTGTAAATCCCGACTAGCTGATGATATTCATGAAGGGTAAACACAGATAATATTCAGTGGATCCGCTCATCATAATTAGGTTGAATTCTTGAGTAGAAAATAAATTCATTTGAACCGAGAGATTTTCAGTGTCAACTCTTTAGTGGAGCCAGTTGGCATTAAGCTAAACTTGGAAACGGTTTGTGAACTTTTGAGTCTAAGTGTTTAGCTCAAGCTTTGTTCATTTGGGTCCATGAGGTCACTGTCACGAATCACATCGATTAGGAATAGTTAAACTGGAAGCTAAGTCAAAACAATAACGAAAATTGTCGAAAGGGTAATTTTGTCTTTTTGGACATGGCATGAAATGAATGTCAATAAATTTTTTTTGACAATGTCATATGATGACATATTATATCACACGGCCATAACATGTTTATTGGGCCTTGTGAATTAATTTCATTTCATAGAATTTTACTAGAAAATTCTTAATGGGCTTTTCTTATGTTGTCATGAACAATTAAAAGAAAACCTAGAAATTAAAGCCTTTCTAGAAGGTTTTTGGCCGTCCAACCCAAGTGAATGGGAGACCAAATTTCGTGCAGCCCTTAGTGTGAAAGAGAGTTTATTTTGTGCATTAATGTATGAAGATACTTGCCAAAAGAAAAAGAGGAAACAAATTTCCTCTAGGAGAGTATGACATGGGCGGCCAAGGCAAGCAAAATAGGAAACAAATTTGCTTCTAGATGGCAAGGCTTACACGCCCAAAATGAGAAAAGGAAATAAGGATTATTTCCTCATGAATATGTTATATTCTAAAGAAGAGGAAACTACCTTATTGAAGGTAAAGCCTCTCCTATAAATAGGAGCCTTATTCTTCTCATTTCATTCATTCCACATAAGTTAGAGATTGAGAGTCTCTCTCTCTAGAACTTGTGGCCGCCCCTCTCCTCTCTCTCTCTAATCAATTTCGTTTTATTGTTTTGGCACCTAGGTCCTCATTTGACCTAGAGTTTAGCTCTGCGACTTCAAGACTCGTTCTTAAGTCGTAGTGTTTAAAAGTGCCCACTCACTGATTCCTTTATTTCGAGTGATTTAGTGATAGAAACTTTCGTGGTTGCTCGAGGTGCCGAGGAAAGAAAGAGAGACGTGCTGTGAGGGGAGACGAGCGTTGCAACTTTCTAAGAGCTTCTCAAGGATCAAGCTTCAAGAAAGGTTAGTAAACTTCTTAGCTCATAATAGTTTTTAATTACGTGTACTTGCTCTTTTGTCAAGGTTAGTAAAAAACCGTTTTTACTTGTAAAAGAAAATTTTTAAAATTCCGCCGCTTACCGAAGCGTTAATTATTTTCTTAAACCCTAGATCAATTCCAATACAACGTTCCACGACAGCCGCCGTCTCCCCTAAGTAGCATCGTTGTTCCACGCCCCTTCGCGAAATGGGGCGTAGACATTATCGGCAAGCTTCCCAAAGCCCCGAGGCAATACGAGTACGCCATTGTCGCTATTGACTACTTCACTAAGTGGGTCGAAGCCGAGCCTCTGCCCAGGATCACCGAGGCCAACACTACAAACTTCATCTGGAAGTCCATAATATGCCGCCACGGCATCCCCGCGTCGATCGTGACCGATAACGGCGCGCAGTTCGACAACGTGAGGGTTAGAGATATATGCGCCCAATTAGGGATAAGCAAGACATTCTCATCCCCGTGACATCCACAGGCTAATGGCCAAGTGGAAGCCGTCAACAAGACGATTAAAAGAAACCTCAAGAAAAAGCTCGAAGCCAAAAAGGGCGCCTGGGCTGAGGAATTGCCTTTCGTCCTATGGGCCTATCGAACGACCGTTCGAAACGCCACCGGAGAGACCCCCTTCTCCCTAGCCTTTGGGATTGAAGCAGTGGTCCCCGTGGAAACAGAAGTCCCCACCTACCGGGTCGACACTTTCGATGAAAAAGAAAATGACGAGGCCATGCGCCTCGAACTGGATCTAATCAACGAGAAAAGATCCGAAGCCCTCACCAGACTCGCCGCACAAAAGCGAAAGGTTGAGAGATACTACAACGCCAAAGTCAAAAGGCGGATCTTCGCCGTCGGCAGCCTTGTACTCAGACGCGTGTTCCAAAACACCCAAGTACAAGGCGCCGGGGTCCTGGGCCCAAATTGGGAAGGACCATATAGAGTTCGACAAGTCATACACGACGGAACCTACTACATCGAACACACGGACGGAACTCCAATCCGGCACCCGTGGAACGCCGAGCACTTGAGGCAGTACCACCAGTGACCAAGTCCCCCCATTTATTGCTCTGATTTCCCTTATTCAATAAGGCCTACGCGCCACTGTTCAAGGATGTTCTCTGTTAGCAAAACTTAATAAAAAATAAATTCCGCGGTCTCTTCACCCACTTTATCAAAGTTTTTAGTCATCATGGCACGACCTGTAAATTAAAAACTCGGGGGGCTATGGGTCCTGAGATGTACACTCGAGAAATTACGGAATAAAAAAAAACCTTAAACCCCCCCACTCACGGGATACAAAGGCTTAAGAAGCTCGGGCCCTGACGGCTCATCAGGCATACGGGTCCGTGAAAAGACGTCGACCTAACCCGACGCAAAAGTTCGGTCGCTCAACCCACGAGCTCAAAGACGTCGGCCTAACCCGACGCAAAAGTTCGGTCGCTCAAACAGCACGAACACTTCAACCCAGGCCTAAGTCCCCCACGGGGATACAGACTTAGGAAGCTCGGACCCCGACGGCCCTTCGTGCATACGGGTTCGAGTAAAACGTCGACCTTCCCGGCGTGCCGTAAGACGCGTAAAGGCGCAGGTGAAAGACGTCTTCCGAGACGCATGTAAGTCGCGTAAAGGCGCTGCCTCAAACCCGAAAAAGGCCAAATTTGAGCCAAACAAAGGTTCGCTAGCCTCAGGGCACGAACACCAAAAGACGCCGGCCTAACCCGGCGCAATAGGGTTTGAGTAAAAGACGCCGGCCTAACCCGGCGCAACCACGTTCGCTCACCCCAGGGTGAGCGGGCCCAAAAGACGCCGGCCTAACCCGGCGTAACCGCTTTCGCTTGCTCCAGGGCAAGCGGGCCCAAAAGACGTCGGCCTAACCCGACGCACCTGCGTTCGCTTGCTCCAGGGCAAGCGGGCCCAAAAGATGCCGGCGTAACCCGGCGCAACTGCGTTCGCTTGCTCCAGGGCAAGCGGGCCCAAAAGACGCCGGCCTAACCCGGCGCAACCGCGTTCGCTTGCTCCAGGGCAAGCGGGCCCAAAAGACGTCGGCCTAACCCGACGCACCCGCGTTCGCTTGCTCCAGGGCAAGCGGGCCCAAAAGACGCCGGCCTAAACCGGCGCAACCGCGTTCGCTTGCTCCAGGGCAAGCGGGCCCAAAAGACGCCGGCCTAACCCGGCGTAACCGCGTTCGCTTGCTCCAGCGCAAGCGGGCCCAAAAGACGCCGGCCTAACCCGGCGTAACCCCGTTCGCTTACTCCAGGGAAAGCGGGCCCAAAAGACTCCGGCCTAACCCGGCGCACCTACGTTCCGACGCTCCAGGGCGCGAACGCTAAAAAGACGTCGGCCTAACCCGGCGCACCTATGTTCCGACACTCCAGGGCGCGAACGCTAAAAAGACGTCGGCCTAGCCCGGCGCACCTACGTTCCGACGCTCCAGGGCGCGAACGCTAAAAAGACGTCGGCCTAACCCGACGCAAAGCGCGTTCGCTTGCTTCAGGGCACGAACCCAAAAGACGTCAGGCTCAGCCGGCGCACCATAAACGCTTGGTCGCTCAAACAGCGCGAGGTCAAAGACGCCGGCCTAACCCGGCGAGCTCAGTCGCTCAAACAGCGCGAGCTCAAAGACGCCGGCCTAACCCGGCGAGCTCGGTCGCTCAACAGCGCAAGCTCAAAAACGCCGGCCTAACCCGGTGAGCTCGGTCGCTCAACAGCACGAGCTCAAAGACGCTGGCCTAACCCGGCGAGCTCGATCGCTCAAACAGCGCGAGCTCAAAGCCGCCGGCCTAACTCGGCGAGCTCGTCGCTCAAAACCACGGGCTCCAAAAGACGCCGCCCCAACCCGGCACGACATACACGTCCGGTCGCCAACGGCACGGACGCAGAGCCCCCGGGAACTACCCGGTACGACCTCTTCGATCACCGGAAGGCACGAAGCGAAGTCACTGGGCCACGGCCACATTAGGCACGCTGAATCGTCGGCCTAACCCGATGGGCCGATACCACTGTTCAAACACGGGTCGGCCAATCGCCTAACTGGGCACAAGCACCCCCTCACATCTAACGTTTAAACGACGACGAGTCGTAACGACGAAATGAGCGGACGACAAATCCCGGCTAGAGACGCAGAACCTGCCAAAACTATTGGTAAGGATACAATCCCTTCGGGCCACGATTAGCCCGCAAAGAAGGCATATACGAGTGAAAATTACTCGAAAAATGAGATAGGCATTCAACATGAAAGCAACAAAAATATCTCATAAATAAAAAGAGCCACGGCTCTGAATCCAATAAACACGTGCTGAACAAAAAGTGCGTGAAAAATAATTAAAATCCTAGAAAAAGAAAAGAAAGCAAAGCGCTAAACATACGCGCTGAAAAAGAAAGCCACTCGGCTCAAGGAGCACCCTCATCCAGCAGGGGGAACAAGGTGTTGAAGAAGTCAAAAGTGACCCCCCGGGCCTCGTTCTCGGTCGCGGTCGCGTCTCGACATTCCACCGCTCCGGCACGACGGGCTTCCTCGGTCCCTATGTCGTAGTCATCCTGCAAGTCGGACGCTCTTCGCTCCGCTTCAGCAAGCTGGGACGAGAGGCGAGCGTTTTCCTCCGCCAGTGAGTCGCGCTCGCGCTCCGCCCGAACACGCGCCGCTTCGCTCAAAGTAAGCTGGCGGTGCGACGTCTCCAAGGCATCGGATCGAGCATCCAGTTGCCTCCGAAGGTCGGTAACCTCAGTGCGAAAAATCTCCGCTGATCGGGTCGCCACCTCGCAAGCTCGCCGTTCTTCGGTGAGCTCCCCCGCCATCTTGGCCACCGACAGTTGGGCTCCGTCACGCTGATCTTGTGCGATTTGGAGTTCCACCCTGGCCTCACGAAGCTGGTCTCAAAGCGTCTCGGTCTCGGCCCCCGGGTGCGAACCTCGCTCGACCTGAGCCAGCCTAGCCTTCGTCCGGGCGAGCTCCTCCTGAGATGCCCCTAAGCGCCGGATGAAGTCGTGCAAAATCCTGTCGCTTCGCACGGCCCTCACATACGCCTGCGACGACAAAGAAGCAAGGGTTAAAACTGAAACCTACGCTTACAACAGAATAAACAGAAATACTGACCCTCTGAGCGTCGGTAACCCCCGCCTGGAAGAAAGCAATGTCGCTCTTCGACACCACGCCCTTCCACCAGGATAGTGGGGATCCCTAGAGGTGGCAGAAACAGTCCCCTTGAGCCTCTATCGCCTCCAGCTCCACCGCCAAGTTCACCCTCTTGGGTTCGGAACGCTCGTCGGGAGGTGCCGATGTCGAGCCCTCTTCAAAGAAGCCCGAGACTCAGGTTCGACTAGACCGGCAGTCTCGGCGCGCTCTCCCTTCACCTTGCGGTCAGCGACCCTAGAGCGAATATCCGCCATTGACTAAGGGTCCCGAGAAGCGAGGGCCAGCCTCCTAGCTCGCCTCTTTGCAGCTACACAAAACAAAGCAACGAAGGTCAGGTTCCTGTCAAAACAAAAAATTTTACAAAACCGTAAAGTTACCTCGAGAAGCAGGAGCGACTGGTTGAGCCACGGGACTCGGGGGCCTGCTCGCCCGGAGTGCCTCCTCGGTGCCCGGAGCAAAGGGCGGGAACCACCCGGTGAGCGCCATCAGCTCGGGGGAACGGAACCGCTCGCCAGCCTTGCGGGCTTCCGACATCCCCGATATTTCTCTCACAAAGGGGAGCTCCGCTGCCTCCTCGTCCGCTGGAAAGTCGGCCAGACGACCGAAGCGAAGGGGCGCCTCGCCGAAGGCGTCCGAGGTGACCCACACCCACGCCAGGCGGCTAGACGGGTCACTATCCTCCACCAGCCTCACGTTGCCCCGAGCACGGGCCATGTGAAATCCGGGCTGCCCTGGCGCCGGGAAGACGGAAACCAAATTACGGAAGTCGTCTACGGACATGGCACGCTGCGTCTGGCAGTGCCACTCCATAAAACACGTAGCCAACAGGCGATAGAACACCGGGCTCATCTGGCACGCATGGACCCCTAGTCGGGTCAGAATCTGCTGAACGATCGTCGAAAACGGGAGGCGTAATCCACAGGCGAGACTCCCGATCGCCACGGCCGCGTACCCGTCCCTTGGACGAGAGGGCCTGTCCTTGGGGGTAGGTCTAAGCAACCCCACCGAGGGGGGGATGTTGTACGTCTCCCAGAGCGTGCTGAAGACTCGGGAGGTAAGCGTGCTCGCGGCATCAACCCCCATGCAGTCTAAACCAACGGGGGCAACAGAGTCGCCCACTCCGTACATGCGGGTCCTCTCCAAAGACCTCACATAGGTATAGCCCGAAGCCTCCGCGGACTCGAGGGCTGGCCAAGCCGTCGCCAACACCTTGCCATTACGTGTCTCCTTCCCCTTCGCGAAAGAAGCCCCCAAGTCCTCTTCAGGGTCTTCTGAACCCGACCCTAGGGGGTCGTCGGAATAAATCTCGTCCAGAAAAGATTCGGACGGCACTATCGCAAGCTCAACACCCGAGGCATCCAAGTTAGACGCCCGGGGAAGCTCAGCACTCACCGCCGCTTCACCCCGCTGCTTGAGCAGGGGGGCGTCAAATGACGCCTCACGGGAGACCAGGTTGATCACCAACCGTGACGAACGCGGGTCCTTGGACCCTTCGTCCTCCCCTTCGGGGCCACACCTAGTAGGTGGGCCGCTCCCGGGCCCCGCCAGCTCGGCTATCGCCGCGGCGTCGGTCTCCAACTCCGCGAGCCATTTGTCGGCCACGCTAGAGTCTTCCTCGACGAAGATGGGAATCCCGTCGAGTTCTCAAAGGGACCCTTGGCCGCCCCCCCAAAATTTGGGAGAGGGCAGGTAGGGTCAACCTCGGGATCATCAACGTGGGAAACAAGCTCACTCCCCATTAAAGAAAGGAAAAAAGTCGGCTGGCCAGGGGAAATTTCAAACTCAAAGGAATTTTCCGATTACCCACAGGCTGCCAGTGTGAACAGAAAGGGCGGGGGCTCTCCTATTTATAGGAGAGGAAGGAGCAAACCCTGCTCCTAACCCCCCACGCGCGGGCCGGCCTCGCGCGCGCGCCAGTCCCCCAGCACCAGGGCGCGCGCGGGTCTTGCTGCCCGGTCGGCTCGGTCCGGCCCCCAGGGGACCGGCCACAAAAAAAAAGAAGAAAAAGAGACATGCGTGCGGTCACGTGTGGTCAAAGGCGAAATCACCTCAACGCCCTTTTCTTTTTTAAAGTTCACGACTTACGTCTCGTAAGCCGTAAACTTGGGGGGCTAATGTTACCGGTCGTTTTCGGGACACCGGAAATTCAAAAACGATTCAAGGCCGGCCGGGTTTTGCCGGCCGGAGGCCCAACGGGCCCGAGCGCCCTGACGCACCCACGGCCCGGCACGGCCGGCGCGCGCGCACCTGCGCCCCCGGCCCTGAGGCCCCCGGCCCAACAGGCCTCAGCGCGCCCTAGCGCTTGGCTCGCGCGCACCCTGCACCCCAGCCTCCCGGCCCGCGCGCGCTCCCGCGCCCCGCCCTCCTGGCCCGCACGCACACTCCCGTGCGCCCCGGCCTCCAGGCCCGCGCGCACCTCGGCCGAGCATCCTGGCCACCCCGGCCACCTCGGCCGAGCGCTTTTGCCACCTCGGCCACCTCGGCCGAGCGTCATTGCCACCTCGGCCACCTCGGCCGAGCGCCTTTGCCACCTCGGCCAGCGTCTTTGCCACCTCGGCCGAGCGTCCTTGCCACCTCGGCCGGGCACGCCGCGCCCGGCCAAGTCCCGCGCCCATCCAGGCGACATGTCCCGCGCGCCCTGCGCCCTCTTGGGCGTGAAGCCTCGCGCGCCCCCTCCCGGCCACCCGGTGGGCCTCAAGAGGTCGGCCCAAGGCCTCTCTCCGCAACTATAAATACCCCCCCCCCCTAGGGGAGAAAAAAGACACACACACACACAGACTCACACACAACCTTTGATTCCAACAACACTTCTCTTCTCTCGAGAATTCTCTCTCGTGCTCTCGTGATATTCCATGAGCGCGCACTCCTCCTCCCTCGGCTCAGAAACACGACGACCCCCATCCACGAGAGGGAGCGCGCTCCTCTTCTGTGACCCGAGCTTCTGCGGTACGCACCGCTCTCCTGCTTCTTGGCCCTTGAGCTAGAACTCCGAGCTACGAGCACGCGACCCCTCTAAAGTCTTCAATAGAAGCTACGAGCCGGGTCCTACTCTAAAGCCTTGGATTCCCAAAGCCTCTGAGCCCAAGATAGCCCCCGATACACAAATTGAACTACGTTCCGACCTGATCCCGACTATAGGGTACGTAGACAGCCAACCCTTGGCACGGTCACACCCCCCAAAACACACCTCAGGGTCTGGGGGGTGCAGCTCGGTCTACGAGCTCCCATTTTTGGCCCGGGCGCGATCACTTGGTCCGGCCTTGGATCGAACCGCCCGAGGTATTTAATCGTTGTTCATTTTCGTGCGACAACACGTCCCACGTGGCGCATGTAAGACGCCTACATGGCGCATGTAAGACGCCTACATAGCGCAACCAAGTCGTCCCTCGCGACGCACCTAAGATGCCTACATGGAGCACATAAGACGTCTACATGGCGCAACCAAGTCGTCCCACGCGACGCACGTAAGACGCCTACACGGCACACGTAAGACGCCTACATGGCGCAACCAAGTCGTCCCTCGCGACCCACCAAAGAAACCTACATGGCGCACGTAAGACGCCTACATGGCGCACGTAAGTCGCCTACATGGCGCAACCAAGTCAACCCTCGTGACGCACCTAAGATGCCTATATGGCACACCTAAGACGCCTACATGGCGCACGTAAGACGCCTACATGGCACAACCAAGTCGTTCCTCGCGACACACCTAAGACGCCTACATGGCGCATGTAAGACGCCTACATAGCGCAACCAAGTCGTCCCTCATGACACACCGAAGACTCCAACATGGCGCACCTAAGACGCCAACATGGCGCACCTAAGACGCCAACATGGCGCACGTAAGACGCATACATGTCGCAACCAAGTCGTCCCTCGCGACGTATCGAAGATGCCTACATGGCGCACCTAAGACTCCTACATGGCGCACGTACGACGTATACATGGCGAAATCAAGTCGTCCCTCGCGACGCACCTAAGACGCCTACATGGTGCACTTAAGACAGCTACATGGTGCACTAAGACGCCTACATGGCACAACCAAGTCGTCCCTAGCGATGCACCTAAGACGCCTACATGGCGCACTTAAGACGCCTACATGGCGCACGTAAGACACCTACATGGCACAACCAAGTCGTCCCTCTAACGCACCTAAGACGCCTACATGGCGCACGTAAGATGCCTACATGGCGCACGTAAGACGCCTATATGGCGCAACCATGTTGTCCCTCGCGACGCACGAAAGACGCCTACATGGAGCACCTAAGTCTCTTACATGGTGCAAGTAAGACGCCTACATGGGGCAATCAAGTCGCCCCTCGCGACGTACCTAAGACACCTACATGGCGTACCTAAGATGCCTACATGGGGCACGTAAGACGCCTACATGGCACAACCAAGTCGTCCCTCGCGACGCACCTAAGACGCCTACATGGTGCACCTAAGACGCCTAGATGGTGCAATCAAGTCTTCCATCGCGACGCACCTAAGACGCCTACATGGCGCACTTAAGACGTCTAATGGAGCAGGTAAGACACCTACATGCCGTAACCAAGTCGTCACTCGCGACGCACATAAGACGCCTATATGGCGCACATAAGACGCCTACATTGCTCACGTAACACGCCTACATTGCTCACGTAACACGTCTACATGGCGCACGTAGGACGCATACATGGCGCAATCAAGTCGTCCCTCACGACGCACCTAAGACGCCTACATGGCGCACTTAAGACGCCTACATGGTGCACGTAAGACGCCTACGTGGCACTACCAATTCGTCCCTCGCGACGCACGTAAGACGCCTATAAGGCACACGTAAGACGCCTACATCGCGCAAATAAGTCGTCCCTCGCGACGCACCTAAGACGCCTACATGGCGCACTTAAGACACCTACATGGCGCACGTAAGACGCCTATATGGCGCAACCAAGTCATCCCTCGTGACGCACATAAGACGCATACATGGCATACATAAGACGCCTACATGGTGCAATCAAGTCGTCCCTCGCGACGCACCTAAGACGCCTATATGGAGCACTTAAGATGCCTACATGGCGCACATAAGACGCCTACATGGCGCAACCAAGTCGTCCCTTGCGACGCACCTAAGACGCCTACACGGCGCAAGTAAGACGCCTACATGGCGCAACCAAGTCGTCCCCCGTGACCCACCAAAGAAATCTACATGGCGCACGTAAGCCGCCTACATGGCGCAACCAAGTCACCCCTCGCGACGCACCTAAGACGCCTACATGGCACACCTAAGACGCCTACATGGCGCAGGTAAGACGTCTGCATTGCACAACCAAGTCGTCCCTCGCGACACACCTAAGACACCAACATGGCGCATGTAAGACGCCTACATGGCGCAACCATGTCGTCCCTCACAACACACCAAAGACGCCAACATGGTGAACCTAAGATGCCTACACGGCGCACATAAGACGCCTACATGGCGCAACCAAGTCGTCCCTCGTGACGTACCGAGGATGCCTACTTGGCGAAACCAAGTCGTCTCTCGCGACGCACCTAAGACGCCTACATGGCGCACGTAAGACGCCTACATGGCACAACCAAGTCATCCCTCATGACACACCGAAGACGCCTACATGGCGCACGTAAGACGCCTACATGGAGCAACCAAGTTGTCCCTCGCGACGTACCGAAGATGCCTACATGGAGCACCTAAAACGCCTACATGGCGCACGTAAGACGCATACATGGCGCAATCAAGTCGTCCCTCGCAACGCACCTAAGACACCTACATGGCGCACTTAAGACGCCTACATGGTGCACTAAGACGCTTACATGGCACAACAAAGTTGTTGTCAATGGTGCCCACAAGAAGAATAGTAGTGTCTATTTGTGTACATTTGATGTAATATAGTCTTACGAAGACTCTTGCTTGTAATTGCCTATCTATTCATTAATAAAGTTGAAACGTTCATTCATTCTTTCTTTGTTTGAAGCTTTATGATAAAACCTTAGTCTTTTAGTCCATAAACAAACTTAACAACTTACGAAGAGACAAATGTAGATTTGCATGAACAAACTCTTCGTAGTTTGCTTAAAACGATATATTCGCAATCTTAGGGTCAAAGGACTATTGACCTCAGTATGATTGTTAGAAGAATCTATGATGTCTGGTTATGAGGCATTGAGAGTTGGGGACTCTATAGTTCTTCTAGGTATCTTCCGAAGGTACTGAATTGACCAGTGCACTTCTAGAGACAATATAAGAACAAGCCATTTAACCTCTTATGTCTCGAAGTCACTATGTATGAATTGCATCATGCTTACCTTAATCCTGAAATGAGACATGCCATTTCACACCCTAGTATTCTCATTTGAGAAAGTCAAAGTTCGGACTCACTATGTGATTCCGAACAAGGCCTATTGGTGAAGTACTAAGTTGTGAGTCTGTCATGAGTAACTTTGTGAAGTTCTCATAGATATGGAATTCATGTACAAGATTGCTGAAATGCAATGTATGTCACCTCATGCTTTGTTCCTTGGAGTGTGAATAAATGAACTGGCCAGTGTCCAAATTGAGTCCTGACTCTTTTGGATGAAACAATGTGACTTGTTAGCTCCTCGTCAATACATTGTTTCTAACTTATTCACAAGCGACAAAGGAGTTGAGGAAATAACAGCTAGAAGGGTAAGATGGTAATTTAGTAAATCCCGACTAGCTGATGACATTCATGAAGGGTAAACATAGATAATATTCAGTGGATCCGCTCATCATAATTAAGTCGAATTCTTGAGTAGAAAATAAATTCATTTGAACCGAGAGATTTTCAGTGTCAGCTCTTTAGTGGAGTCAGTTGGCATTAAGCTAAACTTGGAAAAGGTTTGTGAACTTTTGAGTCCAAGTGTTTAGCTCAAGCTTTGTTCATTTGGGTCCATGAGGTCACTATCACGAATCACATCGATAGGAATAGTTAAACTGGAAGCTAAGTCAAAACAAGAACGAAAATAGTCAAAAGGGTATTTTTGTCTTTTGAGACAAAGGATGAAATGAATGTCAATAAATTTTTTGACAAGTTCATTTGATGACTTAATGTCACTCGGCCATGACTTGATCATTGGGCCTTGTGAATTAATTTCATTTCATAAGAATTTTATTGAAAATTCTTAATGGGCTTTTCTTATGTTGTTATGAACAAATGAAGAAGCTCCTTCTAGATGAGAATAGGCGCCCATAATACCCAAGGAAAGAGAGTTTATTTTGTGCATAAATGTATTTAGATACTTGCCAAAAGAAAAAGAGGAAACAAATTTGCATGTAGATGCACATGGGATTTCGGCCAAACAAGCTTAGAGAGAGCAAGGAATAAAAGAGGAAACAAATCCAAGGTGTCATTAAGGCACATGTTGCCGTGTGACTTGGATGGGAATGGGCAATAAAGATAGCTCATAAAGGCTTGGAAAATAAGAGGAAACTACTTCTTTCCAAGGCCAACCCTTCTCCTATAAATAGGACCCTCATTCCTCTCATTCTATTCATTCCACACAAGTTAGAGATTGAGAGACTCTCTCTCTAGACATTGTGGCCGAACTCCTCTCTCTCTCTTTCTAGTTTATTTTCGATTTTTTCTTGTCTTGGCACCTAGGTCCTCACTCGACCTAGTGTTTAGCTCTGCGACTTCGAGACTCGTTCTTAAGTCGTAGTGTTTAAAAGTGCCCACTCACTGATTCCTTCTTTTCGAGTGATTTAGTGATAGAAACTTTCGTGGTTGCTCGAGGTGCCGAGGAAAGGAAGAGAGACGTGCTGCGAGGGGAGACGAGCGTTGCAAACTTTCCAAAAGCTTCTTCAAAGTTCAAGCTTCAAGAAAGGTTAGTAAACTTCTAGCTCATATTGGTTTTTAATTACATGTACTTGCACTTGTCTAGGTTAGTAAAAACTGTTTTACTTGTAAAAGAAAATTTTTAAAATTCCGCCGTGTTACCGGTCCGTCTCGGTCCGGTAGATCGACGACGGCCACGCTGGCGGCCGTCTTGAGCCCGGCGCTCGTCCGGGGCCGGCACTCGCCATGGCCGGCTCTCCATGGCCGGCTCTCCAAGGCCGGCCCTCCAGGACCGGCGCTCCAGGGCCGGCGCTCCAAGGCCGGCGCTCCAGGACCGGCGCTCCAAGGCCGGCGCTCCAGGACCGGCGCTCCAAGGCCGGCGCTCCAGGACCGGCTCTCCAGGGCCGGCGCTCCAGGACCGGCGCTCCAAGGCCGGCGCTCCAGGGCCGGCGCTCCAGGGCCGGCGCTCCAGGGCCGGCACTCCAGGGCCGGCGCTCCAGGGCCGGCGCTCCAAGGCCGGTGCTCCAGGGCTGGCTCTCCATGGCCGGCGCTCCAAGGCCGGCTCTCCATGGCCGGCGCTCCAAGGCCGGCTCTCCATGGCCGGCGCTCCAAGGCCGGCTCTCCAAGGCCGGCGCTCGGCAGAGGGGTTCCCCAAACCCCCTCTGGCCGCCTATAAATATGAGGGTCTCTTCCTCGACCCAGGTAATCCGAATTTGAGTACTGAAACGCTGTCGAACTCGCACTTCGCTCGTTTCTCTCAAGTCTCGACCTCTAAACACTAAACCCTCTACAAACCACCTCAATCCTACTAATGTTGAGCGTCGGAGAGGTAAACAGAGGCAACCCCTCTGTTTCCCCTTTGTAATTCACACCTTCTCTGCTTGCTTTCTAGGTGCCTGGACGAGACAGAGACCATAGACAGCTAAGGGAAGACTTGGGATACCAAGTCCGACACGCTCGAGTCGAGACGAGACCACTTGGTCCGGCCTTGGATCTAACCGTCTGCGACTCCTAAATCGTTGTCCGAAAAACTGCGACAACATTTTGGCGCTAGAAGGAGGGGATCTCTCGACCTTGACGACGCATTCCCTCTACCAGTTTTCTCCCTTTGTTCTCACGACTCTCGAGAGATGAGTCACATTCCTACCACCTCCGCGGGTACCCGAGCGACGAGCTCGAGGTACGGTCTTCGACGCCTCGCACATCATCTTGAAGGGCAACCTCGCGATAGCGAGAGCCAGCCCCAAGACCCGATGATTGACCCCGAGGCCGAGCTCCGAGAGGACACAGCCCGGTGGCTTGCGGAGCTCCTTGACCGCCCCGACGTCGACGGTACGCTCATAGCCGACCTCCTCGGCTATGACATTGAAGATAGGTCCGCCCAAAACGACTCCGACCCCGAATATGTGGGGGAGTCGAGGACCAATGAGGCAACGCCCAGCCTTGCCCCTTCACGGCCCGAGAGGTCTAACGATGCTTTGGCCGGGCCGTCGCACCTAGCGCGGCAGCAGGCACGGTCACATTCCCGGGGACTCGCCCCCTCGGTTTCAAGAGGCGGCCGGACACGGCCCCTCGCCGAGGAGAGAGCGACTCTGGTAGATGATGGGGCCGATAGCCGAAGCGCCCGCCGGACGGTTCGACCAAGGGCGACCTCGCCTCGCCCCGCGCCAAGCGTGGACCTTAGAGAGCGCTTAACGGCGCAGAGAAACTCCCGAGGGGAGGATCTCCGCCAAAGGCTAAACTCTCGGAGGGACGCGCTCCCCGCCGCAACTCTCGGCCGGCCTCAGGCCAATGTCGTGGACCAAGCATCCAACGAACGCCAACCCGTGACTCCCGTGGCCCCGACGGTCGGCCCCGCTAACGGGCTCAACATGGTCACGATGATTCAGAGCCTCCAAAATCAAATCATAGAAATGAGGGAGTCAGGGAGGCAAAGGCCGTACGGAGGGATCGAGGAATCATACTCTCCCTTCGCCGCGCAAGTCCTCGCGCAACCATGCGTGGGAAATTTCAAGTTACCGTCCATTTCCCCCTACGATGGGCGTACGGATCCCCACTTCCACGTCCAACACTATGAGACGTGGATGACGATGCAAGGGCAGACGGACGCCACCCTCTGCCAAGCCTTCAGCCTGACCCTCACAAGGTCGGGGTTTGAGTGGTTCCGAAGTTTGAGGCCGGGAAGCATCCCGTCTTTCCGGGCCTTACGAGAGGCGTTCCTCGCCCGAGACAATACCTCGCTCGCTTCACCGAGGAGTCTCATAAGGTCGAAGGGTTCGACGACAGGGACGCCATCACGGCCATCACTGAGGGAGTACGCACGAGCGACTTCCTCAAGTCTATTGTTGGCCAAGTCCCACGAGACATGGCGGAGTTAATGACGAGAGCCCGCACGTATATGGGAGTCGAGGACTATCTCGATGGCCGAGATGGCCAGAAGTCAGGAGGACAGGGGAGTCGCCGCCGCGACGATCGAGATGAAGATCGTCCCGACCCTCGGAAGAGGAGGAATAAGGGAAACCAGGCCCCTAACGGCCGCTCCCTCCCCAGGCCGAGGCCGCCACATGTCGATAGCTTCCGAAAGTTCTCGCCATTCACTCCTCTGAACACTTCGCCGCAGCGAATCCTAGCTCTGCACCGTGACAAGGTGGGGAGTCCAACCCCTCTCACGAAGGATCCCGCCAAGAGGGATCAAAGCAAGTACTGTGACTACCATCAGGATCACGGGCACCTGACATCCGAATGCTATCAACTCAAGCGTCAGATTGAGGCCCTGATTCAAGATGGAAAGCTGAAAGAATACGTCCTTAGAACTATCGGGACGGCCGCGGGGCACGGAGGCCGCCCGCGGCAAGGAAAGAAAGGTCCGGCGACGGTGACCGTCACGGACCGCGCGACAAACGAAGAACCGGAGATCTCGCAACTTCACGTCATGGGCGCGATCTTGGGCGTCCCGGAGTTCGGAGACTCGGCTACGCAAAGGAAGAAGTACGTGCGCGAAGTTTCCCAAGGGAAAATAGCGCACTACATCAACCATACGTACGAGGTCCCTCCTCCGGCCCCCTTCGAGTCCATGTTCTTCACCGGACAAGAAGCGGCGCGAGTACTCCATCCACACAACGACGCAATAGTCGTCTCTGCCCCAGTCGCCAACAACCTCGTCCGGAGAATCCTGATCGACAATGGGAGCTCCGCCGATATAATCTTCAAGTCGGCGTTGGACAGGATGAAGCTGTCCGGGGTGAGACCGACCCCAATCTCAACCCCGCTCTTCGGCTTCTCTGGGGAGAGGGTTATGACGGAGGGAACTATCGACCTCCCGGTTACCTTCGGTACGCCGGGGGGGCTCGAGGTTACCCACATCGTGTCGTTCCTAGTGGTGGATCAGCCCTCGGCTTACAACATCATCGTCGGCCACCCGACTCTTAATCGGTTGAAGGCCATAACGTCCACGTACCACCTGATGATGAAGTTCCCGACCGAGAAAGGAATCGCCGTGATGTTGGGAGACCAATCCATGGCGAGGATGTGCTACATCCAGGGCGTGGACGGAAAAGGGAAAGGAAAGATGGTGAGCACCGTCTTCCAACTCGGGGACAAATTCCCGTGCAAGTTAGAGGAGGGAGGAACCTTTGGAGAGCTAGACCAAAGGGACGAAGTCGAGCGTCGAAAGGTGGAGACACCGGACGACCTCGTTCCCGTCGTGTTGGACGACGCCAAGCCTGACGAAGTGGTCAAGGTAGGCGCCCAACTCTCGTCTGAAGTCCGAACCGAGCTCGCCGCTTTCCTCCGAGAGCACAAAGATGTCTTCTCGTGGACACACGCCGACATGCTGGGGATCGACCCCGAAATCATGGTTCATCGTCTCAACGACGACAAGAGAGTGGCCGAGCGCGTCCAACCGCGGCGTGCGTTCAGCGGGGAGAGGTACCAAGCCATTGGTGAAGAAGTTGACAAACTTCTCGCCGCCGACTTCATCAGGGAGGCGGAGCACCCCAAGTGGGTGTCCAATGTGGTGATGGTCAAGAAGCCAAACGGGAAGTGGCGGATCTGTATCGATTACAAAGATCTCAACAAAGCCTACCCGAAAGACAGCTTCCCTCTCCCGAGGATCGAGCAGCTCCTGGACGCCACGGCGGGCCACGAGTTGCTGAGCTTCATGGACGCCTATTCAGGCTACAACCAGATCCGCATGCACGAGCCGGATCAGATTAAAACCACCTTTGTTACGAACCGCAGACTTTACTGTTACAAGGTCATGCCCTTTGGCCTTAAAACCGCGGGAGCAACGTATCAAAGGTTGGTGAACCGCATGTTTTCCAATCAAATTGGCAAAACTATGGAGGTCTACGTGGACGACATACTTGTCAAAAGCCTCAAAGCCCATGACCACGTTTGAGACCTTAGGGAAATGTTCACGATCCTGCGACGCTACAAAATGAAGCTCAACCCCAACAAGTGCGCTTTCGGGGTCGAGTCTGGAAAGTTTCTGGGCTACATGGTGAGCCGCCGCGGGATCGAGGCCAATCCTGAGAAGATTAAGGCGATCTTAGGGATGAGGTCGCCGCAAAAGGTCAAAGAAGTTCAAAGCTTGACGGGAAGGATCGCCGCCCTGACGCGATTCGTTTCCAAAGCCACTGATAGGTGCCAACCATTCTTCAAGGCACTGAAGAAGACCGACGGGTTCGTGTGGACAGAGGAGTGCGAGGAAGCATTCCGCGATATGAAAGCCTATTTCACCTCCCCCCCGTTCCTCGCGAAGCCGAAGAATGGCGAAACCTTGTACCTCTACCTCGCGGTTTCCGATAGGGCCGTGAGCGCGGTCCTCATACGCGAGGAGGACAGGGTACAATGGCCGGTCTACTACGTTAGCAACGCGCTCCTCGACGCCGAAACCCGATACCCAGAAATCGAGAGACTGTCCCTCGCCCTCGTCATGAGCGCGAGAAAGCTCCGGCCCTACTTCCAAGCGTACCCCATTGTGGTCCGCTCGGGACATCCCATCGAGAAGGCCCTTCAAAAAGGGACCTCCTCTCGAATGGCGATATGGTCCCAAGAGCTGGGCGAGTACGGGATCGAGTTCCAGCCGAGAACCGCCATTAAGGGTCAGGCCCTCGCCGACTTCATCGCCGAGTTCACAAGCGCGCCCCCAACCAACGAGGGCGACGAGAGTAGTAAGAGCACGGAAGACAAGGAGGACGACCACAGCGAGTCGTCGAAGAAGAGGACCAACGACCCGATAGGGCCGGTCTGGGACTTGCACGTGGATGGCGCGTCAAACGCCCGGGGGGCTGGCGCCGGCGTTGTGCTCACAAATCCCGATAGGGAAAAGCTGAGATACGCCCTGCGGTTCGAGTTCAAGGCTTCCAACAACGAGGCAGAGTACGAGGCTCTGATCGTTGGCTTGGAGCTAGCGAACAAGTTGGGCGCCCTAAACCTGCGCATCCATTGCGACTCGCAATTGATTGTGAACCAGGTTAAGGGCGACTACGCCGCGAAAGAGCCACATATGATCGCGTACTTGTCCAAGGCCCAAAAGAACCTGGAGGCCCTGTCGTGGTTCGAGATTGTCCAAGTTCCTCGAGAAGCGAACATTGATGCTGACGCCTTGGCTCGTCTCGCGTCTGGGATAGATGAGGAGGGCGAAGGCAGCGTCCCGATCGAAGTATTGACCCGACCCTACGTCTCGAGAGGCGACGTAGGGGTGGTTGACGAGACTCCGCCTCCCTCATGGATGACTCCGCTCGTGGAATTTCTGAAGCGAGGAGTCGTCCCCGAAGACAAAGAGGAGGCCAGAAAGCTGAGAAGCCTGGCGCCGAAGTACACAGTGAGGGAGGACCGCTTGTTCAAGAGAGGCTACTCTATGCCCCTTCTCCGCTGCCTAACCGAAGTCGAGGCGAGAAAAGAGCTCCGCGAAGTGCACGAAGGGGTGTGCGGAAACCACGCCGCTGGGCAATCGTTGGCATTGAAGCTACTGAGACTTGGATATTTTTGGCCGACCTTGAAAAAAGACTCCCACGAGTGGGCCAAAAAGTGTGATAAGTGCCAAAGGTTCGCCCACATCCCGCGTCAAGCACCGGCCCCATTGTGTCCAATCATCGTGCCACGACCTTTCGCGAAGTGGGGAATCGACCTCATTGGTGAGCTACCTACGGCCCCGAGGCAATACAAGCACGCAATCGTGGCCATCGATTACTTCACAAAGTGGGTAGAGGCCGAGCCGCTAGCGAAGATCACTGAGGCGAACACGACGAGCTTCATTTGGAAAAGCGTCATCTGCCGCTTTGGAATCCCCACGTCAATTGTAACCGACAACGGGAAACAATTCGACAACACGCTCCTCCGAGAAATGTGCGAACAACTGGGCATTAGCAAGACTTTCTCGTCTCCTCGCCATCCTCAAGCTAACGGTCAAGTCGAGGCGGTTAACAAGACGATCAAAGAGAACTTGAAGAAGAAGCTGGAGGAAAGAAAAGGGGCTTGGGCCGACGAGCTCCCCATGGTCTTATGGGCGTACCGCACCACCGCTCGAAATGCGACCGGCGAAACCCCTTTCGCTCTCGCATTCGGCGTCGAGGCCGTGGTACCCGTCGAGACCAAGCTACCAACCTTGCGCATCGAGGAGTACGAAGAAGCCACCAACGATGACGCAATCAGGCTCGAGTTAGACCTCATAGACGAAAGGAGGTCAGACGCACTCACCCGACTCGCCGCGCAAAAGAGGAAAGTCGAGAAATACTACAACTCAAAGATCAAGCTGCGGAAGTTCGCCGACGGAAGCCTCGTTCTTCGAAGGGCGTTCCAAAACACCAAGGTGCAAGGTGCGGGAGTTCTAGGCCCCACCTGGGAAGGCCCGTACCGTGTGCGCCGAGCCATCCACAATGGCACGTACGAGCTCGAGAACATGGAGGGGCTCGTGTTCACACACCCGTGGAACGCGGAGCACCTTCGGCAATATTACCAATAGATGTTCATTCGTCCATTTTTTCGCTTTGTTGTTTTCATGTAATTTTCGATTCTAGCAAAGACAAATTAAAATTTCAAGTTTGGCCAACGGCCAGGGATGTAATTTTTGAACCATTTCAATAATTTAATGAATTACATTTCACTTCAAAACATTGCATCTTAGTTTCTAGCCTCCTCTACGAGCACCCAAGAAACTCGGGGGGCTAGGAAGGATAAGGTGAGGGTAACAAGCCCGCCTACTCCACTTTGCACGCACCAAGCGGTAGCAAAACACCCATAAATCGGATCCGCGCACCGGACCTCCGACTTCGTACCCTCCTCGTGCGACGCTCTCGCACGGGTTGAGGTCGTACGCCGAGAGATAGCGAAACGCCGACAAGTTGGATCCGCGCACCGGACCTCCGGCCTCGCACGTCTTTCGCTGCGACCCTCTCGCGCATGGATGACCCTTGCACACCGATAGGCAGCAAGGCATCGATGGATCACGTCCGCGCACCGGATTGTCGATCCCGGCAGTCAAAACCCAAAACGTGACACGCGTACCAACAAGTACCACGCTCACTGGGAGCTGCGAACCCATCCCGATACGCACGCCGATAGGTAGCGTACTCGCCGGAGGATGAGTGCGACGGCCACCCAGCTCGCGCACGCCGATAGGCAGCGAGTCACGAATGGATGGCCAAAAGTCGCACCCGCCGGATGAAACTGGTCTAGCCAGCGTCCGCGGGAAACTTCGCCGCCAAATGCGGCAGTAAGCCGTGCCAACCGGTTACGCTAGGCATAGCAAGCCGGGCTCGTAAGACACGCACTATTCAAATTGCGCAAATCGATTACACTAAGCATAGCAAGTCGAGAAAATAAGACGCACAATAAAAAGAAAAGCTTCCATCAAAGCAAAACGATGTCACACAAGCAACCCGACGAGAAAAGTACGAAAGTACGACACATGTCAAACATAACAGAAATCCGAAAGAAAATGTAAAGCGAGCGCTAAACAAATGCGCAGAAAACCAAAGAAAACTTGGCTACTCTGAGCCGTAGTCGACCTGCTCTTCGTCGTCTTCGGGGCGAGGGGCGCCGACGGTTTCTCCTCCGGAACGACAGTTTGACGACTGGGCGGCCTCCGCAGGGACTTCGGGAGGCAGGTCATCCTCTGGCAACTCGTCCTCCAGGGGAGGGAACATGGCGTCGAAAAAGGAAAATGTGATCCCTCGAGACGCGTTCTCCTCCGCGGTCGCATCTTTGACCCGCATGGCCACCTCGTAACGAGCCACCTCCAGCGAGAGGTCCCAGTCCTCCTCCAACTCCGTCTTGGAGCGCACGGCGTCGTCCTTCTCCTCAACGAGGGTCTGCACCTCCGCTCGCAAGGTTTCCCTCTCCCTCTCGGCCTTGACCCGGGAGATCTCGCTCGCTGAAGGTCGGGCGTGGACGATGTTCAGCTCCTCGTCTCGACTCGAGAGTGCCGCCTGAAGTTTCTTTGTCTCCCCTAAGAAAGTATCGGCCGCCTGCTCAGCCTTCTCCCGAGACGCCTTCTCGGCCGCCGCCTTCTCACGAGCTCGCTTTAGTTCCTCCTCAAGCGCTTGGAACTCTTGGACGGTGCGGACGCCCGCCAAGGCGGCGGCATGGGCGGCCGCTGTATCCTCCTTGTCTTTTTCCATGATCTGCATGCGACGCAGCAAGTCCCGGAGAATACGGTCGCTCCGTTCTTGGCGCGCGAGCATCTGTGGAAACAAACAACGTACATGCGATCGAAATAAGCACAACATTCACAAATAAGGCAAACAAGCAAATCGTACCTTTCGGGCGTCGCCGATCCCGCTCTGGAAATGCTCAAGGTCGCTCACCGTCAGGAGACTCTTGAAATCCCGTAGAGAGGTTTCAAGGATCCCTCAAGAGCATTGGTCCCTCAGCTCCGCCGCCTCCGCCAAGAGCATCGACTCCATGCCGTCTGACGTCGCCGACGTATGAGCGCGCTTGTGGCCGGAGGACGAGCCGGGGAGGATCGTCGATGACGGTCGCTTATTCGAGGAGTTCGCCTCGGCCCTCGCCCGCGTTGGAAGCCCTCCATGGCGGGCCTCAGCTTGTGGTTGAGCCGCGGTCACGGCCTCAACGTCGGGCGCCACCCTCGGTGCCTGCGTGCGTGGTCGGTGTCGCCGGGTCATCGTATCTGAAAAAGATAAAGAGATGACAGGTTAGAGTACAATACAACGGAACATGCACTAACTGGAAGCAGGTGTGTGGTTGGTAGCCCCCACGTCAGGGGGAGGGGCAGACGAGCCCCCCGCCTCTGATTCAGGGTCCTCCGTAGCCTCCGCGCCGAGACCCAGGCACGGAGGAGCGTCGTCTCCGGGTGTGAACCACCCAGTCCTTGCCATTAGGTCTGGGGATTCGAAGTGCGGCCCTTGCCGCCTCGATTCCGGGATCGCCCTGATCACCGCATGGAGCTCAGAATCCTCGATATCGCCCACAGGTGGGAAATCAGCCGCGAGACCGAAGAAGAGAGGCGCGACCTCGAAGGCTGACTCGGACACCCATATCCAAGGATATCTATGCTTCGAGTTGACATTGCTGACGATGACGAAACGCTTGCGGTGTAACGCTAGGTAGAAGCCCGGCTTCCCCGGCACCCCCCGTATCGTCATAAGGTCCTGGATGTCGTCGGCGGTGACGACCCTCTTCTTCGCCCGATAAAGCATCATATGGCACGCCGCGACCAGCCGATAGAAGGCCGGGGACATCTGTAAAGCGTGAACCCCCAGTCGAGCTAACAACTCCTGGATAACCGGCTGAAAAGGCAACCTTAGTCCCCCGCGAAGACTCGCCTCGTCGACCGCGGCATACCCCTTTCGAGGGCAGGACGGAAGATCATCGGGCAGCGGTCTGAGGATTGACACAGAATCTGGGATGCTGTAGCGTTTCCTAAGGCTCTTGAAGCTGACGATGGAGATTAGGCTTGGGACATCGACACCCGAGCAATCGAGGTTGCCCCGCACGACTGATTCTCCTATCGGGAAGGTTGAGGTCCGCGTTTCCTCCTGCGCGGTGGAAGAAAGTCCCCTCGCCGTAGGTGCTGCACGATGGCTCGACGAGTCGCCGGAGCGTTCGGAGCCCGGGACGTTACCCGAGCGCTCGACTGGTTGCCGGCCGGCCGAGTCACTACCCTCGGGCCGGCCCATCCTGTGGCCGGCAGCGCCCCTTCCTGTGTGCACGTCAAGCCCGAGGACCCAGCCCGTCTCCTGGCTGGATGGTTCCTCCACGCGCGATCCAGGCAACCACCGGCCCTCGGGGCGTGCGTCAGGCCCGTCGTCCCGGCCCGACTCTCGGCCAGTCGGGTCTCCGGCGCTTGAGGCCTGCCCGGGCGTCCCGGTGATCGTCCCAGGCGCGTCCGGCCCCTCGGCCCGGCCCAGCTCATGGCTTGTTGGGCCCTCCTCGCGCGTGCACAGCCCAGCGGCCCCGTCCGGTCTCTGGCCGGTTGGGCCTTCCCCGCGCGCGCCGGCCTGTCCCGACTCCTGGCCGGCTGTAATCTTCTCGCCCAGGCCCGGCCGAATGGGGCCTAGGGTTCGCCCTAGGGCTGGGCAAGTGGCCGCCCCCTGGCCGACGCGACCCGGCGGCGCCACCTCCTGCCCGACGCAGGCCCCTCCCTGGGCAGCGTCTCCCGGCACCGGCGGTCCTCCGGCGGCGCGCACCATCGCCGGCGCGGCCGGGTTCGGCGGGCTATGCTCCCGCGCGTCACCTGCAGGCCGCCCGACGGCCGCCACCAGCCGAGCACCGGCCTCCCCCGCGTCAAGACCGGCCCAGACAGCGCCGAGATCGGCTGGCGCGCCCCTGTCGGCGCCGGCTTCGCCGCGCGCGGCCGCCCCGGGGTCTCTCGCGTCGCCCGGGCGTTCCCCCTCGTCGGCGCGCCTGGTGAGCGCCTGGCCGGCCCGGCCCAGGCGGGGTAGGGCTTCCCCGAGGCTGGGGTCGACCCAGGTCGCGTCCTGCCTGGTCAGCGCGTCCCCCCCGACGTCGCCCTCCTCCGGCACGTCTCCTCCAGCGCCGGCCGCTCCAGGCGCCGCCGTCTCCGGCACGCGCGCGCCGCCCAGGCCACCAGCGGGCGAAGGGGTTTCGCCTCCCGGCCTGGGCAGGTCCTCCCCGACGCCTCCAGCGCCGCCGGCGCCGTCCCGGTCCTGGCCACCTCCTCCAGCGCGCGCGCTGCCCCCGGCGTCTCCCTGCCGGCGCTGGCCGTCTCCGGCACGCGCACCCTCGCCCTCGTCGGCCAACCACGCTTCCACCAATGAAAGATCCTCTCCGGTCATCTCGATAACGTTGAACGAATGCGACGAGTGTCGTGTGTCGGGAGGTGTTGATGGGGGCGAAAATTGAGCCCAAAAAGCATCCAAATCCACGTGGTTCTCCTCAAACAAATCGTGTAAGCCGTCATCAATGGTCCCACACCCCGATAGGTGGTCAATGGGGTCCATGGGCGCGAATAGCGAGGCGAGCACGATCGACAAAAAAAAATATAATAATAAAAATAATATGAAAGGACGTCGGAGCATACCTCTTGACGGCGGGCTTCTCCGATGGGCCAACGTTGGACTTTGAGTTTACCACGCGATTTACAATCGATGATAAACTCGGGGGGCTAATGTTACCGGTCCGTCTCGGTCCGGTAGATCGACGACGGTCACGCTGGCGGCCGTCCTGAGCCCGGCGCTCGTCCGGGGCCGGCACTCGCCATGGCCGGCTCTCCATGGCCGGCTCTCCAAGGCCGGCCCTCCAGGACCGGCGCTCCAGGGCCGGCGCTCCAAGGCCGGCACTCCAGGACCGGCGCTCCAAGGCCGGTGCTCCAGGACCGGCGCTCCAAGGCCGGCGCTCCAGGACCGGCTCTCCAGGGCCGGCGCTCCAAGGCCGGCGCTCCAGGACCGGCGCTCCAGGGCCGGCTCTCCAGGGCCGGCGCTCCAAGGCCGGCGCTCCAGGGCCGGCGCTCCAAGGCCGGCGCTCCAAGGCCGGCGCTCCAGGGCCGGCGCTCCAGGGCCGGCGCTCCAAGGCCGGCTCTCCATGGCCGGCGCTCCAAGGCCGGCTCTCCATGGCCGGCGCTCCAAGGCCGGCTCTCCAAGGCCGGCGCTCGGCCGAGGGGTTCCCCAAACCCCCTCTGGCCGCCTATAAATATGAGGGTCTCTCCCTCGACCCAGGTAATCCGAATTTGAGTACTGAAACGCTGTCGAACTCGCACCTCGCTCGTTTCTCTCAAGTCTCGACCTCTAAACACTAAACCCTCTACAAACCACCTCAATCCTACTAATGTTGAGCGTCGGAGAGGTAAACAGAGGCAACCCCTCTGTTTCCCCTTTGTAGTTCACACCTTCTCTGCTTGCTTTTCAGGTGCCTGGACGAGACAGATACCATAGACAGCTAAGGGAAGACTTGGGATACCAAGTTTGACACGCTCGAGTCGAGACGAGACCACTTGGTCCGGCCTTGGGTCTAACCGTCTGCGACTCCTAAATCGTTGTCCGAAAAACTGCGACAACACGCCGCTTACCGAAGCGTTAATTATTTTCTTAAACCCTAGATCGATTCCAACAAATGGTATCAGAGCTATGGTCAAAGATTAGCATGTACATGTATTTAAAATTATGAGCTTGAAAATCGTTTTCGAAAGTTTACTAATTTTGTGACAAGTTAGAATTGTTATCTTAGATTTTTTTTAATTTATTGCTCTTGCCTTTAAATTAAAAATCATGTTGATTTTCTATGACTTTGGGATGTTTTTAAAACACATTAGAATCAGTTCTAAAAGTTTTTAATTTTTTATATTGAAAAACGTGTTTTAAAGGTTTGAGAAATTTCGAGTAAAATTTTGTGACTAGTTTTGATATCTTGCTAGTTTCTTATTTTTACTTGAATCGTTTTATGCTTGTTGTTATTTCTTTTATTCTATGTTATTACCCTGGTAATAAAACACAAATAAAAGCTTTAAACAACATCTTAAAACGTTCCGTTACACTTGATTCTTTTTCGCACCTAAAAAGGACCAAGCTTTAATTTATTTATTTTTCTTCGAGCTGGAGTAAACCGGAATTAAAAGTGGAATAACTCTCTGTTCAGAAATCGAAATTTAATGATTCTTGAATTAAATTAAAGCTCTGTCTGTCTTCTGTCCAATGCCACCGGTTTCGGCTCAAAAGGACATCGGAGCCGCCAGATATGGCGATTTTACTCCGAGGTGCGCGGCTGTCTGAAACTCCAGTTTTTTAGAAATCCGGATTTTCAAACCCCACTACCATGAGTTATAAAACTCTAATGGTGTCTGCAAAGGCTGTGGGATCCGTGACGCTGTCTTTTGAAGACCGGACTTTAAACTTGAATAATGTTTATTTTGTTCCTACCTTTGGGAAGAACTTAATATCCGTTGCTCGTCTTCGTGAGCAAGATTATTGTTTAAAGTTCATTAAGAATGGAATTCGTATTTCATTTCCTGATAATTCTTTTGTCACTGATGCATGTATGAAGAATGCTCTTTTCTACATCTATCCCACTAAACCTTCTCTTTTAGACACCGAAATAGATAACGATCTAATTAGGGAGCCAAAGAGGATCAAACTTTCTGAATCCTCCGATCTAACAAAATCAACATACCTCTGGCACTTAAGACTTGGTCATATCAGTCTAGATAGGATTAAGAGACTTGTGAGGGATGGTCCACTCCAAGCCTCTGCAATAGGTTCACTACCTACTTGTGAATCCTGCATAGAAGGAAAAATGACTAAGCGACCTTTCTCTGATAAGGGTCGAAGAGCCACTGAGTTGCTGGAACTAATACATTCTGATGTATGTGGTCCGCTCAGCCAACAGGCACGTGGAGGATACGAATACTTCGTTACCTTCACTGATGATTACTCACGATATGGGTTTGTCTATTTGCTCAAACACAAATCCGAGACCTTTAACGTATTTAAGGTCTTTAGGGCTTTAGTGGAAAAGCAAACTGGCAAAGTGATCAAAACCCTTCGATCTGATCGAGGTGGTGAGTATATGTCTGGAGAGTTCGATGACTTTCTTAAAGAAGAAGGTATCGCTTCTCAGCTTACCACACCTGGCACACCTCAACAAAACGGAGTGTCAGAGAGAAGAAACCGAACTCTCATGGAGATGGTTAGATCAATGATGAGTTACTCATCACTCCCGCTTTCCTTTTGGGGATATGCCCTTGAAACAGCCGCCTATATTCTGAACCAAGTTCCGTCCAAAACGGTTCCTGGTACTCTTTATGAACGATGGACTGGCCGTAAAGTGAATCTTGGCCGCATCCGAATTTGGGGCTGCCCTGCACACGTGCTGAGGCAAAAGACTAGCAAGTTGGCTAGTAGGTCAGAATTGTGCCTGTTTGTGGGATATCCAAAGGAAACCAAAGGTTTTACTTTCTATAGTCCCGAGGACGATAAGACTTTCGTTAGCACGAATGCTCGTTTCCTTGAGGAGGACTTTGTGAAAGATGCAAAACCTAGAAGCAAAATTGTGCTTGAAGAAAAGTTGGGTGAGGAAGCTTCTACCTCATCTGTAAGAACTGTTCTTACCCCAACTGAAACACAACCTAACTCATCAGAATCTCGTCAATTAGTACTAAGACGTAGTGGGAGGGCTACTCAAAAGCCTGACATGTACATGTCTTATGGAGACTCTCTTGTAGCCGTCTCTGACATGGATGATCCTGTTTCCTATAGCCAAGCGATGGCTTGTTCTGAATCAAACCTTTGGCTTGACGCCATGAAAGTTGAAATGCACTCGATGTATGTCAACAATGTCTGGAAACTTGTAGACCTTCCTGAAGGGATTAAACCCGTAGGGTGTAAGTGGATATACAAGAAGAAAAGGGGTCCTGATGGGAACGTCGAGACGTTCAAAGCACGACTTGTGGCGAAGGGTTATACCCAACAAGAAGGGATTGACTATGAAGAAACCTTCTCGCCAGTCGCGATGCTTAAATCCATCCGCATACTCCTATCCATAGCTGCAGCTATCGACTATGAGATCTGGCAAATGGATGTCAAGACAGCCTTTCTGAATGACAATCTTGACGAGCGCATTTACATGGCTCAACCAGACGGTTTCGTGGATAAAGGTCAAGAGACCAAGGTTTGTGAGTTGCTTAAATCCATTTATGGACTAAAGCAAGCATCTAGGTCATGGAATATTAGATTCGATGAAATTGTAAAGAGCTTTTGCTTTGAACAGTCAATAGATGAGCCTTGTGTTTACAAGTTAATACACGAAGGCAAAGTTGTGTTTCTGGTACTATATGTCGATGATATACTACTCATTGGTAATGACGTGGGTAAGTTATCTGAGGTTAAGGTCTGGCTGGCAAAGCAATTCGATATGAAGGATCTAGGAGAAGCCGCATACATTCTGGGAATCCAAATCTTTCGAGATAGGAAAAACCGGACCCTGTCGCTCTCTCAAGCATCTTATATTGATAAGGTGATGGATCGCTTCTCGATGCAAGACTGCAAGAGGGGTCAAACACCCTTTAGGCATGGAGTTTCACTCTCTAAGGACCAGTCTCCCAAGACTGCACAAGAGATTGAAGACATGAGGAAAATTCCTTACGCCTCCGCCGTAGGAAGCCTCATGTATGCTATGCTTTGCACTAGACCTGATATATGTTTCGCCGTTGGCGTAGTTAGCCGTTTCCAATCCAACCCTGGACCCGAGCACTGGATTGCTGTTAAGCATGTTCTTAAGTATCTTCGAAGAACTAGGAACTTGATGCTTACATACTCAGGTACTGACCTGACTATGATGGGATATACCGACTCCGATTTTCAAGCGGATAAGGATTCCAGGAAATCCACTTCGGGATCTGTGTTCATCCTTAATGGTGGAGCTGTTGTGTGGAGAAGTATTAAGCAATCTTGCATTGCTGACTCCACAATGGAAGCAGAATATGTGGCTGCTTGTGAAGCATCCAAAGAGGTTGTATGGCTTAGAAAATTCCTTAAGTATTTGGAAGTTGTTTCAAACGTCGACGAGCCCATAACCCTTTATTGTGATAATAGTGGGGCTGTCGCTAACTCAAAGGAACCTAGAAGCCATAAGCGCTCTAAGCATATTGAGAGGAAATACCATTTGATTCGAGAGATCGCGCAACGCGGAGACGTGGAGGTGAAGTAGATCTCTGGCAGATCCATTCACCAAGGCCCTAGCGAACATGGTCTTCGACCAACATCGAGAGGGATTAGGCATAAAGGACTACTCACATCTTCTTTGAGTCAAGTGGGAGTTTGTTGTCAATGGTGCCCACAAGAAGAGTAGTAGTGTCTATTTGTGTACATTTGATGTAATATAGTCTTACGAAGACTCTTGCTTGTAATTGCCTATCTATTCATTAATAAAGTTGAAACGTTCATTCATTCTTTCTTTGTTTGAAGCTTTATGATAAAACCTTAGTCTTTTAGTCCATAAACAAACTTAACAACTTACGAAGAGACAAATGTAGATTTGCATGAACAAACTCTTCGTAGTTTGCTTAAAACGATATATTCGCAATCTTAGGGTCAAAGGACTATTGACCTCAGTATGATTGTTAGAAGAATCTATGATGTCTGGTTATGAGGCATTGAGAGTTGGGGACTCTATAGTTCTTCTAGGTATCTTCCGAAGGTACTGAATTGACCAGTGCACTTCTAGAGACAATATAAGAACAAACCATTTAACCTCTTATGTCTCGAAGTCACTATGTATGAATTGCATCATGCTTACCTTAATCCTGAAATGAGACATGCCATTTCACACCTTAGTATTCTCATTTGAGAAAGTCAAAGTTCGGACTCACTATGTGATTCCGAACAAGGCCTATTGGTGAAGTACTAAGTTATGAGTCTGTCATGAGTAACTTTGTGAAGTTCTCATAGATATGGAATTCATGTACAAGATTGCTGAAATGCAATGTATGTCACCTCATGCTTTGTTCCTTGGAGTGTGAATAAATGAACTGGCCAGTGTCCAAATTGAGTCCTGACTCTTTTGGATGAAACAATGTGACTTGTTAGCTCCTCGTCAATACATTGTTTCTAACTTATTCACAAGCGACAAAGGAGTTGAGGAAATAACAGCTAGAAGGGTAAGATGGTAATTTAGTAAATCCCGACTAGCTGATGACATTCATGAAGGGTAAACATAGATAATATTCAGTGGATCCGCTCATCATAATTAGGTCGAATTCTTGAGTAAAAAATAAATTCATTTGAACCGAGAGATTTTCAGTGTCAGCTCTTTAGTGGAGTCAGTTGGCATTAAGCTAAACTTGGAAAAGGTTTGTGAACTTTTGAGTCCAAGTGTTTAGCTCAAGCTTTGTTCATTTGGGTCCATGAGGTCACTATCACGAATCACATCGATAGGAATAGTTAAACTGGAAGCTAAGTCAAAACAAGAACGAAAATAGTCAAAAGGGTATTTTTGTCTTTTGAGACAAAGGATGAAATGAATGTCAATAAATTTTTTGACAAGTTCATTTGATGACTTAATGTCACTCGGCCATGACTTGATCATTGGGCCTTGTGAATTAATTTCATTTCATAAGAATTTTATTGAAAATTCTTAATGGGCTTTTCTTATGTTGTTATGAACAAATGAAGAAGCTCCTTCTAGATGAGAATAGGCGCCCATAATACCCAAGGAAAGAGAGTTTATTTTGTGCATAAATGTATTTAGATACTTGCCAAAAGAAAAAGAGGAAACAAATTTGCATGTAGATGCACATGGGATTTCGGCCAAACAAGCTTAGAGAGAGCAAGGAATAAAAGAGGAAACAAATCCAAGGTGTCATTAAGGCACATGTTGGCCGTGTGACTTGGATGGGAATGGGCAATAAAGATTGCTCATAAAGGCTTGGAAAATAAGAGGAAACTACTTCTTTCCAAGGCCAACCCTTCTCCTATAAATAGGACCCTCATTCCTCTCATTCTATTCATTCCACACATGTTAGAGATTGAGAGACTCTCTCTCTAGACATTGTGGCCGAACTCCTCTCTCTCTCATTCTAGTTTATTTTCGATTTTTTATTGTCTTGGCACCTAGGTCCTCACTCGACCTAGTGTTTAGCTCTGCGACTTCGAGACTCGTTCTTAAGTCGTAGTGTTTAAAAGTGTCCACTCACTGATTCCTTCTTTTCGAGTGATTTAGTGATAGAAACTTTCGTGGTTGCTCGAGGTGCCGAGGAAAGGAAGAGAGACGTGCTGCGAGGGGAGACGAGCGTTGCAAACTTTCCAAAAGCTTCTTCAAAGTTCAAGCTTCAAGAAAGGTTAGTAAACTTCTAGCTCATATTGGTTTTTAATTACATGTACTTGCACTTGTCTAGGTTAGTAAAAACTGTTTTACTTGTAAAAGAAAAGTTTTAAAATTCCGCCGCTTACCGAAGCGTTAATTATTTTCTTAAACCCTAGATCGATTATAACAAAAGTTGTCCCTCGCAACGCACGTAAGACGCCTACATGGCGCACGTAAGACGCCTACATGGCGCAACCAAGTCGTCCCTCCCGACGCACCTAAGACGCCTACATGGCGCACTTAAGACATCTACATGGCGCACATAAGACACCTATATGGCGCAACCAAGTCGTCCCTCGCGACGCACATAAGACGCATACATGACACACGTAAGATGCCTACATGGCGCAATCAAGTCGTCCCTCGCGATGCACCTAAGACGCCTACATGGAGCACTTAAGACGCCTACATGGGGCACATAAGACGCCAAGATGGCGCAACCAAGTCGTCCCTCGCGACGCACCTAAGACGCCTACACGGCGCATGTAAAATGCCTACATGGCGCAACAATGTCGTCCCTCGCGATCCACCAAACAAATCTACATGGCGCACGTAAGACGCCTACATGGCACACGTAAGTCGCCTACTTGGCGCATCCAAGTCAACCCTCGCGACGCAGTTAAGATGCCTACATGGCACACGTAAGACGCATACATGGCGCACGTAGGACGCCTACATGGCACAACCAAGTCGTCCCTCGCGACACACCTAAGACGCCTATATGGCGCATGTAAGACACCTACATGGCGCAACCATGTCGTCCCTCACGACACACTGAAGACGCCAACATGGCGCACCTAAGACACCTACATGGCGCACGTAAGACGCCTACATGGCGCAACCAAGTCGTCCCTCGCGACGTACCGAGGATGCCTACTTGGCTAACCTAAGATGTGTACATGGCGCACGTAAGATGCCTACATGGCACAAACAAGTCGTCTCTCACGACGCACCTAAGACGCCTACATGGCGCACTGAAGAAGCCTACATGGCGCACGTAAAACGCCTACATGGGACAACCAAGTCGTTCCTCGCGACGCACGTAAGACGCCTATACGGCGTGCGTAAGACGCCTACATTGTGCGCGTAAGGGGCCAACATGGCGCACCTAATACGCCTACATGGAGCACGTAAGACGCCTACATGGCGTAATCAACTCGTCCCTCGCGACGCACCTAACACGCCTATATGGCGCACGTAGGACGCCTACATGGCGTAACCAAGTTGTCCCTCGCGACGCACCTAAGACGCCAATATAGCGCACTCAACATGCCTACATGGCGAAATCAAGTCGTCCCTCGTGACGCACCTAAGATGCCTACATGGCCCACCTAAGACGCTTACGTGGTGCACGTAAGATGCCTACATGGCGCAATAAATCGTCTCTCGCGACGCACATAAGACGCATACATTGCGCGCGTAAGACGCCTACATGGCGCACTTAAGACGCCTACATGGCGCGCGTAAGACGCCTACATAGCGCACGTAAGACGACTACATGGCGCACGTAAGATGCCTACATGGCACAATCAAGTCATCCATCGCGATGCACCTAAGACACCTACATGGCACAACCAAGTCGTCCCTCTAACACATCTACGACGCCTACATGCCGCACGTAAGATGCCTAAATGGTGCATGTAAGACTCCTATATGGCGCAACCATGTTGCCCCTCGCGACGAACGAGCGACGCCTACATGGCGCAGCTAAGTCGCCTACATGGTGCACGTAAGACGCCTACATGGCGCAATCAAGTGTCCCCTCGCGAAGTACCTAAGACGCCTACATGGCGTACCTAAGATGCCTACATGGCGCACGTAAATCGCCTACATTTTGCAACCAAGTCACCCCTCGCGACGCACCTAAGACGCCTACATGGCACACCTAAGACGCCTACATGGTGCACGTACGATGCCTACATGGCACAACCAAGTCGTCCATCGCGACACACCTAAGACGCCACATGGCGCAACCATGTTGTCCTTCACGACAGACCAAAGACGCCAACATGGCGCACCTAAGATGAGTACATGGCGCACGTAAGACACCTACATGGCGCAACCAAGTCGTCACTCGCGACGTACCGAGGATGCCTACATGGCGCAACCAAGTCGTCTCTCTCGACGCACCTAAGACGCCTACATGGCGCAACCAAGTCGTCCCTCGCGACGCACCAAAGAATACTACATGGCGCACGTAAGACGCCTACATGGCGTGCGTAAGTCGCCTACATGGCGCAAACAAGTCACCCCTCGTGACGCACCTAAGATGCCTACATGGCACACCTAAGATGCCTACATGGCGGACGTAAGACGCCTACATGGCACAACCAAGTCGTCCCTCGCGACACACCTAAGACGCCTACATGGCGCATGTAAGATACCTACATGGCGCAACCATGTCGTCCCTCACGACACACTAAAGACGCCAACATGGCGCACCTAAGACACGTACATGGCGCACGTAAGACGCCTACATGGCGCAACCAAGTCGTCCCTCTCGACGTACCGAGGATGCCTACTTGGCGCACCTAAGATGTGTACATGGTGCACGTAAGATGCCTACATGGCACAAACAAGTCGTCTCTCACGACGCACCTAAGACGCCTACATGGCGCACTTAAGACTCCTACATGGCGCACGTAAAACGCCTACATCGGACAACCAAGTCATTCCTCGGGACGCACGTAAGACGCCTACATGGCGCGCGTAAGACGCCTACATTGCGCGCGTAAGGAGCCAACATGGCGCACCTAATACGCCTACATGGAGCACATAAGACGCCTACATGGCGCAATCAAGCCGTCCCTCGCGACGCACCTAAGACGCCTATATGGCGCACTTACATGGCGCACGTAGGACGCCTAGATGGCGTAACCAAGTTATCCCTCGCGACGCACCTAAGACGCCAATATAGCGCACTCTACATGCCTACGTGGCGAAATCAAGTCGACCCTCGCGACGCACCTAAGATGCCTACATGGCCCACCTAAGACGCCTACATGGCGCAATAAATCGTCTCTCGCGACGCACATAAGACGCATACATTGCGCTCGTAAGACGCCTACATGGCGCACTTAAGACGCCTACATGGCGCACGTAAGACGCCTACATAGCGCAACCAAATCGTCCCGCGCGACACACCTAAGACGCCTACATGGCGCACTTAAGACGACTACATGGCGCACGTAAGACGCCTACATGGCAAAATCAAGTCATCCCTCGCGATGCACCTAAGACGCCTACATGGCACAACCAAGTCGACCCTCTAACGCACCTACAACGCCTACATGCCGCACGTAAGAAGCCTACATGGCGCATGTAAGACTCCTATATGGCGCAACCATGTTGCTCCTCACGACGCACGAAAGACGCCTACATGGCGCAGCTAAGTCGCCTACATGGTGCAGGTAAAACGCCTACATGGCGCAATCAAGTGTCCCCTCGCGACGTACCTAAGACGCCTACATGGCGTACCTAAGATGCCTACATGGCGCACGTAAGACGCCTACATGGCACAACCAAGTCGTCCCTCGCGACGCGCCTAAGACGCCTACATGGTGCACCTAAGACGCCTACACGGCGCAATCAAGTCGTCCATCGCGACGCACCTAAGACGCCTACTGTTGGAATTGATCTAGGGTTTAAGAAAAAGTTTAACGCTTCGTTAAGCGGCGGAATTTTAAAAAATTTCTTTTTCAAGTAAAAATGGTTTTTACTAACCTAGACAAAGAGCAAGCACATGTAAATAAAAAATATTATGAGCATAGAAGTTTACTAACCTTTTTAGACGCTTGAACGTTGAGAAGCTTTTGGAAAAAGGTTGCAACGTTCGTCTCCCCTCGCAGCATGTCTCTCTTCCTTTCCTCGGCAACTCGAGCAACCACGAAAGTTTCTATCACTAAATCACTCGAAATAAAAGAAATTAGTGTGTGGGCACTTTTAAACACTACGACTTAAGAACGAGTCTTGAAGTCGCAGAGCTAAACTCTAGGTCAAATGAGGACCTAGGTGCCAAAACAATAATACGAAATTGACTAGAGAGAGAGAGGAGAGGGGCGGCCAAGTTCTAGAGAGAGAGTCTCTCAAATCTCTTAAACTTGGATGAATGAAAAGTGTGGAATGAGGCTTCTATTTATAGGAGAGGTCTCACCTTCAATAAGGTAGTTTCCTCTTCTATAGAATATCACATATTCATGAGCCAATTTCCTCTTTTCCTCTATGAGATACTCGGCCAAGGCAGCCTTCTAGAAGGCTTGGATTTGTTTCCTTTTTTGTTCCTTGCCTTGCCTTGTCTCTCTCTTGGGCGCCTACCTCATTTCCTCTTAGGGGAAATTTGTTTCCTCTTTTCCTTTTCGCAAGTATCTTCATACATTTATGCACAAAATATTTTCTCTTTCTCTTGGGTATGTTGGGCGCCTATCTCAATCTAGAAAGGTCTTCTAGAAGCTTTTCCACTTGTTCATGACAACATGAAAAAGGCCCATTAAGAATTTTCAATAAAATTCTTATGAAATAAAATTAATCCACAAGGCCCAATAAGACTAATATTGGCCGAGTGAAACATGTCATTAAATGACCTTGTCAAAAAAATTTATTGACATTCATTTCATCCTATGTCTCAAAAGACAAAAATACCATTTTGACATTTTCGTTCTTGTTTTGACTTAGCTTCCAGTTTAACTATTCCTACTCGATGTGATTCGTGACAGTGACCTCATGGATCCAAATGAACAAAGCTTGAGCTAAATACTTGGACTCAAAAGTTCACAAACCTTTTCCAAGTTTAGCTTAATGCCAACTGACTCCACTAAAGAGTTGACACTGAAAATCTCTCAGTTCAAATGAATTTATTTTCTACTCAAGAATTCAACCAAATTATGATGAGCGGATCCACTGAATATTATCTATGTTTACCCTTCATGAATGTCATCAGCTAGTCGGGATTTACTAAATTACCATTTTACCCTTCTAGCTGTTATTTCCTCAACTCCTTTGTCGCTTGTGAATAAGTTAGAAACAATGTATTTGACGAGGAGCTAACAAGTCACATTGTTTCATCCAAAAGAGTCAGGACTCAATTTGGACACTGGCCAGTTCATTTATTCACACTCCAAGGAACAAAGCATGAGGTGACATACATTGCATTTCAGCAATCTTGTACATGAATTCCATATCTATGAGAACTTCACAAAGTTACTCATGATATTCTCACAACTTAGTACTTCACCAATAGGCCCTGTTTGGAATCACATAGTGAGTCCGAACTCTGACTTTCTCAAATGAGAATACGTAAGTTGTGAAATGGCATGTCTCATTTCAGGATTAAGGTAAGCACGATGCAATTCATACGTAGTGACTTCGAGACATAAGAGGTTAAATGGTTTGTTCTTATCTTGTCTCTAGAAGTGCACTGGTCAATTCAGTACCTTCGGAAGATACCTAGAAGAACTATAGAGTCTCCAACTCTCAATGCCTCATAAAGACTAATGTTTTATCATAAAGCTTCAGACAAGGAAGATTGAATGAACGTTTCAACTTTTTATTAATGAATAAGCAATAACAAGCAAGAGTCTTCGTGAGACTTTAGTACATCAAATGTACAAAATAAAGACTACAACTCTTCTTGTTTGCACCATTGACAATACCTACATGGCACACTTAATACGCCTAATGGAGCGCGTAAGACACCTACATGTCGTAACTAAGTCGTCACTCGCGACGCACATAAGACGCCTATATTGCGCACTTAAGACGCCTACATGGCTCACCTAAGACGCCTACATCGTGCACGTAAGACGCATACATGGCGCAATCAAGTCGTCCCTCGCGACGTATCTAAGACGCCTACATGGTGCACTTAAGACGCCTACATGGTGCATGTAAGACGCCTACGTGGCATAACCAAGTCGTCCCTCGCGACGCACGTAAGATGCCTACATGGCACACGTAAGACGCCTACATCGCCCAACCAAGTCATCCCTCGCGACGCACCTAAGACGCCTATATGGCGCACTTAAGACGCCTACATGGCGCACGTAAGACGCGTATATGGCGCAACCAAGTCGTCACTCACGACGCACATAAGACGCATACATGGCGTACGTAAGATGCCTACATGGCGCAATCAAGTCGTCCCTCGCAATGCACCTAAGACGCCTACATGGCGCAAGTAAGACGCCTACATGGCGCACGTAAGTCGCCTACATGGCGCAACCAAGTCACCCATCGCGCCACACCTAAGACGCCTCCATGGCACACCTAAGACGCCTACATGGCGCACGTATAACGCCTACATGGCACAACCAAGTCGTCCCTCGTGACACACCTAAGACGCCTACATGGCGCATGTAAGACGCCTATATGGCGCAACCATGTTGTCCCTCACGACACACCAAAGACGCCAACATGGCGTACCTAAGATGCCTACATGACACACATAAGATGCCTACCTGGCGCAACCAAGTCGTCCCTCGTGACGTACCGAGGATGCCTACATGGCGCAACCAAGTCAGCCCTCGCGACGCACCTAAAACGCCTACACGGCACACTTAAGACGCCTACATGGCTCAACCAAGTCGTCCCTCGCGACCAACCAAAGAAATCTACATGGCGCACGTAAGACGCCTACATGGCGCGCGTAAGTCGCCTACATGGCGCAACCAAGTCACCCCTCGCGACGCACATAAGACGCCTACACGGCGCACGTAAGACGTCTACATGGTGCAACCAAGTCATCCCTCGCGACCCACCAAAGAAATCTACATGGCGCACGTAAGACGCCTACATGGCGCACGTAAGTCGCCTACATGGTGCAACCAAGTCACCCCTCGCGACGCACCTAAGACGCCTACATGGCACACCTAAGACACCTACATGGTGCACGTAAGATGCCTACATGGCACAACCAAGTCATCTCTCGTGACACACCTATGACGCCTACATGGCGCAACCATGTTGCCCTTCACGACAGACCAAAGACGCCAACATGGTGCACCTAAGATGACTACATGGCGCACGTAAGACGCCTACATGGCGCAACCAAGTCGTCCCTCGCGACGTACCGAGGATTCCTACATGGCGCAACCAAGTCGTCCCTCGCGATGCACCTAAGACGCCTACATGGCGCAACCAATTCGTTCCTCGCGACCCAGCAAAGAGTTCTACATGGCGCACGTAAGACGCCTACATGGCGTGCGTAAGTCACCTACATGGCGCAACCAAATCACCCCTCGTGACGCACCTAAGATGCCTACATGGCACACCTAAGACGCCTACATGGCGGACGTAAGACGCCTACATGGCACAACCAAGTCGTCCCTCGCGACACACGTAAGACGTCTACATGGAGCATGTAAGATACCTACATGGCGCAACCATGTCGTCCCTCACGACACACTGAAGACGCCAACATGGCGCACCTAAGACACCTACATGGCGCACCTAAGACGCCTACATGGCGCAACCATATCGTCCCTCGCGACGTACCGAGGATGCCTACTTGGCGCACCTAAGACGTTTACATGGCGCACGTACGACGCCTACATGGTGCAATCAAGTCGTTCCTCGTGATACACTTAAGACGCCTACATGGCGTGCGTAAGACGTCTACATGGCGCGCGTAAGACGCCTACATTGCACGCGTAAGGCGCCAACATGGCGCACCTAACACGCCTACATGGCGCAATCAAGTCGTCCCTCGCGACGCACCTAAGACGCCTACATGGCACACTTAAGACGCCTACATTGCCCAACCAAGTCGTCCCTCACGACGCACCTATGACGCCTACATGGCGCACTTAAGACGCCTACATGGCGCACGTAAGACGCCTATATGGCGCAACCAAGTCGTCCCTCGCGATGCACGTAAGACGCATACATGGCATACGTAAGACGCCTACATGGCGCAATCAAGTCGTCCCTCGCGACGCACCTAAGACGCCTACATGGAGCACTTAAGACGCCTACATTGTACACATAAGATGCCGACATGGCGCAACCAAGTCGTCAGTCGAGACACACCTAAGACGCCTACATGGCGCAACCAAGTCGTCCCCCGAGACCCACCAAAGAAATCTACATGGCGCACGTAAGACGCCTGCATGGCGCACATAAGACGCCTACATGACACAATAAAGTCGTCCCTCGCGACACACCTAAGACGCATACACGGCGCAGGTAATACGCCTACATGGCACAACCATGTCGTCCCTCACGACACACCAAAGACGCCAACATGGCGCGCCTAAGATGCCTACATGGCGCACGTAAGATGCCTACCTGGCGCAACCAAGTCGTCCCTCGTGATGTACCCAGGATTCCTACTTGGCGCAACCAAGTCATCCCTCGCGATGCACCTAAGACGCCTACACGGTGCATGTAAGACGCCTACATGGCTCAACCAAGTCGTCCCTCGCGACCAACCAAAGAAATCTACATGGCACACGTAAGACGCCTACATGGCGCGCGTAAGTCGCCTACATGGCGCAACCAAGTCACCCCTCGCGACACACATAAGACGCCTACACGTCGCAGTAAGACGCCTACATGGCGCAACCAAGTCGTCCCTCGCGACCCACCAAAGAAATCTACATGGCGCACGTAAGACGCCTTAATGGCGCACGTAAGTCGCCTACATTGTGCAACCAAGTCACCCCTCGCAACGCACCTAAGATGCCTACATGGCACACCAAAGACGCCTACATGGCGCACATAAGATGCCTACATGGCACAACCAAGTCGTCCCTCGCGACACACCTAAGACGCCTACATGGCGCAACTATGTTGTCCCTCACGATACACCAAAGACGCCAACATGGCGCACCTAAGATGCCTACATGGCACACGTAAGACGCCTACATTGCGCAACCAAGTCGTCCCTCGCGACGTACCGAGGATGCCTACATGGCACAACCAATTCGTCCCTCGCGACGCACCTAAGACGCCTACACGGCGCACGTAAGACGCCTACATGGACGAACCAAGTCGTCCCTCGCGACCCACCAAAGAAATCTACATGGTGCAAATAAGACGTCTGCATGGCGTGCGTAAGTCGCCTACATGGCGCAACCAAGTCACCTCTCGCGACGCACCTAAGATGCCTACATGGTGCACGTAAGATACCTACATGGCGCAACCATGTCGTCCCTCATGACACACCGAAGACGCCAACATGGCGCACCTAAGACACCTACATGGCGCACGTAAGACGCCTACATGGCGCAACCAAGTCGTCCCTCGCGATGTACCGAGGATGCCTACTTGTCGCACCTAAGACGTCTACATGGCCCACGTAAGACGCCTACATGGCGCAATCAAGTCGTCTCTCGCGACGCACCTAAGACGCCTACATAGCGCACATAAAACGCCTACATGTGACGATCAAGTCATTCCTCGTGACACACGTAAGACACCTACATGGCGCGCGTAAGACGCCGACATGGCGCGCGTAAGACGCCGACATGGCGCGCGTAAGACGCCTATATTGCATGCGTAAGGCGCCAACATGGCGCACCAAAGACGCCTACATGATGCAATCAAGTCGTCCTTCGCGACGCACCTAAGACGCCTATATGGAGCACTTACATGGCGCACGTAGGATGCCTACATGGCACAACCAAGTCGTCCCTCGCCACGCACTTAAGACGCCTATATAGTGCACTCAAGACTCCTACATGGAGAAATCAAGTCGTCCCTCACGACGAACCTAAGACGCCTACATGGCGCACTTAAGACGTTTACATGGCGAATGTAAGATGCCTACATGGCGCAACTAAGTCGTCCCTCGCGCCGTACATAAGACACCTACATGGCGCTCGTAAGACTCTTACTTGACGCACTTAAGACGCTTACATGGCGCGTGTAAGACGCCTACATAGCGCAACCAAGTCGTCCCTCGCGATGCACCTAAGACGCATACATTGCGCATGTAAGACGCCTACATGGCGCACTTAAGATGCCTACATGGAGCGTGTAACACGCCTACCTAGCGCAACCAAGTCGTCCCTCGCGACGCACCTAAGAAACCTACATGGCGCACTTATGACGCCTACATGGCGCACATAAGACGCCTACATGGCACAATCAAGTTGTCCCTCGCAACTCACCTAAGACGCCTACATGGCGCACTTAAGACACCTACATGACGCACCTAAGACGCCTACATGGCGCAACCAAGTCGTCCCTTGCAACGCACCTAAGACGCCCGCATGGCGCCCTTAAGACGCCTACATGACGCACGTAAGACGCCTATATGGTGTAACCAAGTCGTCCCTCGTGACCACCTAAAACGCTTACATGGCGCACGTAAAGCGCCTACGTGGCGCGTGTTAAACGCCCGGCGCAACCAAGTCGTCCCTAATGGCGCACTTAAGACGCCTACATGGCACACGCAAGACGCCCGCGTGGCGCAGCCAAGTCGCAGCTGAAATGCCTAAGGGGACGCAAACCATATAAATGGTTGGCTTATCTGAGGCTAAATCATGCTAAGGCAGAAGGCCTGCCTAAAACCACTGGCTAAAGATGCGTGTCTATCGAAACATGCCGTAGCCATTTAGGGTAAGAACGCAAGTCAAAATTGAGAAAACGTGTTCATAAAAGAAAATCATGTTTCATAAAAAGAGGGCCACCGCCCCAAAAATCCTAGAAAGCAAGCGCTAAGACAAGTGCGCCGAAAGAAAACTCCTAAAGAAAGCGATGTGCTAAACACTTGCGTGAAAAAGAAAAGAAAAAATAAAAAAATTTCACTCGGCAAGTTCGTCACCAAGAGGCTCAGCCCTGTCGAGCGGTGGGAACAAAGAGTCGAAGAAGTGGAAGGTGACCTCGTGAGAAACATTCTCGGTAGCGTTAGCTTCCCGACACTCCACCGTTGCGGCATGCCTCGCTTCCTCGATCCCGACATCGAAATCGTCTTGTAGGTCAGACGCGAGCTGTTCCACCACAACTTTCTCCGTGGTGAGCCGAGCTACTTCCTCCGCCAAAGAGTCGCGCTCGCGCTCTGCCCGGACACGGGCGGCCTCGCTCGACGAGAGCTGACTCTGAAGGATGCCCGCTTCTTCTGTATGTGACTCCAACTGGCATCGAAGGTCCCACAGCTCGTTTCGGAAAACTTCTGTCGACCGAGTCGCCACTTCAAGAGCTTGACGTTCCATCGTTAACTCTTCGGCCATCTTCGCCACTACTGACTGGGCACGATCACATTTTCCTTGGTTGACTCCCAATTCCACGCGAGCCTTTTGAAGCTGCTCGTGGAGACTCGTAAACTCTGCCTTTGAGTGAGAACCTCACTCGGCACGGGCTAACTGAGACTTCGCTTGATCAAGCTCCTCTTTAGCGAGTCTCATACGTCGGATAAGGTCGTGAAGGATCTTTTCGCCACAGGTCGCACGCGCAAGCACCTAGGAAGAAGAACAGTCAGCAAAAGCAAGGGGCTAGCAAAACGAAACGAAAAGATAAGCAGAGGAAAAACTTACTCTCTGTGCGTCAGAGACACCGTTACGAAAGAACTCCACATCGCTGCTTGTCACGATGCCCTTCCACATTTTCAACGAGGATTGCGCAAGCCCCTGAGAACATTCCCCTCTGACCTCCACAGCCTCCGCCTTGATCATCGAGTTTGCGCACTTCGAATCCGAAGACGTGTCCGGAAGAGCTGAGGAAGAGGATCGCTTCAAGATAGCACGGGGACCGCTCTCTCCCAAATGACCGGCGTCGGACTTCTCCCTGCCATTCCACGCCGCGATCCGGGAACGGATTGTCGCCAATGACATCGGGTCTCGAGAAGATTTCGCCAAGCGCGCGCGAGCCCTTGCCCTAGCTAAGGAAGCTACAAAAGCAACAAAGTCAAAACTCTGACTAAAAAAAGGCTAAAACTTAAAAAGAACAAATGCCAAAGTACCTGGAAGGCCACTGCTCGAGGGAGACGACACGGCGCTAGGGGCACCCTCCGCCTGCTGGGTATCGTCACGGCCAAGAGGGAAAGGCGGGAACCACCCAGTGGACGCCATCAGCTCGGGAGAGCGAAATCGCTCCCCAACTTTCCGAGCCTCCGATATTCCCCAGATCTCCTTCACGAACACGAGGTCGTCGGCTCCCGCATCAGCAAAGAAGTCGGTCAAGGGACCAAACCGGAGTGACGCATCTCCAAACGCCTCGGCTAAGACCCACACCCACGCTCTTATGTTATGCTTCTTCGAGTCCGTGATCAGCTTGGTGTTCTGGCGATCGCGAGCCATGAAGAAACTGGGTTGCCCGGGCACAGGGAAGACCGCGACAAGATTGCAGATGTCACTCACAGTCATCGCCCCCTCAGTCTGGCAATGTCACTCCATGTGACACATCACCACCATGCTATAAAATGTCGAGCTCATCCGGCAGGCATGCACCCCCAATCGCGCGAGGAGCTCTAAGACGATGGGTTGAAACGAGAAACGTAACCCGTAATGGAGACTTGCTACTGAAACTACGGCAAATCCACGACGTGGATAGAAAGGACGATCATTCTACAAGGGAAGAAGAAGCGCCACGGATGTCGGGATGGCGTATGCCTCCCTAAGACCAACGAATGTGTTATCGGCCCGACCCCAATCGCGGCCAATAAAAGGCAAAACAGCGATCAGGCTTGCCCCAGCCATTGATCGGCCCGTGGGCTGGCTCGGCCAAGGGCCGGCCCAATAGCCTCGGCCCAAGACCGAGCTCGGCTATCCACGGCCATCAGCCCGATGGCCTCGGCCTCATAAACTCGACCTTGGCCTCATGAGCTCGACCTCGGCCTCACGAGCTCGACCTCGGCCTCGCGAGCTCGACCTCGGCCTCGCGAGCTCGACCTCGGCCTCACGAACTCGACCTCGGCCTCACGAGCTCAACCTCGGCCTCATGAGCTCGACCTCGGCCTTACGAGCTCGACCTCAGCCTCACGAGCTTATCCTCGACCCTATGCTATCCTCGACCAAGGGCCGAGCCTATGTTATCCTCGGCCAAGGGGCCCACCAATGACGCCATCCTATGCTATCCTCGACCAAGGGCCGAGCCTATGTTATCCTCGGCCAAGGTGCCCACCAATGACGCCATCCTATGCTATCCTTGGCCGAGCCTATGCTATCCTCGGCCAAGGGCCGAGCCTATGTTATCCTCAGCCAAGGGGCCCACCAATGACGCCATCCTATACTATCCTCGGCCGAGCCTATGCTATCCTCGGCCAAGGGCCGAGCCTATGTTATCCTCGGCCAAGGGGCCCACCAATGACGCCATCCTATGCTATCCTCGGCCAGGGGCCGAGCCCATGTTATTCTCGGCCAAGGGGCCCACCAATGGCCCCTTGGTCGCCTATAAGTACAAGAGGCCCTCCCTCTTCAAAAAGTAATCCATTCTTGGGTACAGAAACGCTGCCGAATTCACCTCTCGCTCGTTTCTCTCAAGTCTCGGCCCCTAAACACTTAAACCCCTTTTATCCACCTCAATCCTGCTAATGTTGAGCGTCGGAGAGGTAAACAGGGGCAACCCCCCTGTTTCCCCTTTGTAGTTCACACCTTCCCGCTTGCTTTTCAGGTGCCTGGACGGAGTACACGTCACCGACAGCTAAGGGACGACTTGGGCCACCAAGTCCGACACGCTCGAGCCCGAACGCGACCACTTGGTCCGGCCTTGGGTCGAACCGTTCGGGGCTCCTAAACCGTTGTCCGAAAACGAGCGACAACATTTTGGCGCTAGAAGGAGGGGACCACTGTTGTTGGCCCGTCTAGGGCCAACGGGAACAAGGTCATCTCTTCGACCCACATGGCTGGTACGAGATCTTGGGCGGCGAAACCCTGACTCAACCAGGAGCCGGCCCAAACCAATGGCCAAGTCAAAACCCAGCCATGGGCCGAGTCAATGGCTCACCCGGCCATTGGCTGGGTCAAATGGCTCAGTCGGCCGTTGGACAGTTCACTCGGCCAATGGCCGAGTGAACCCCTCAGCCACCAAGGCAGTTCACTCGGCCATTGGCCGAGTGAACCTTCCAGCAGTTCACTCGGCCAATGGCCGAGTGAACCCCTCAGCCACCAAGGCAGTTCACTCGGCCATTGGCCGAGTGAACCTTCCAGCAGTTCACTCGGCCAATGGCCGAGTGAACCCTTCAGCCACCAAGGCAGTTCACTCGGCCATTGGCCGAGTGAACCTTCCAGCAGTTCACTCGGCCAATGGCCGAGTGAACCTCAGCCGGCCCAAGACCTTCACTCGGCCAATGGCCGAGTGAACCTCACCACCATGTTCACTCGGCCATTGGCCGACCCAGCCTCCTCCAAGGCCGACCCAAGCATTCTCACTCGGCCAAGGGGTCTTCAAACCACCCCTTGGCTGCCTATAAATACCAAGGCACCCCCCTTGGTCCAGGTAATCGATTCTTGAGTACTGAAACGCTGCCAAACTCGTACCTCGCTCGTTTCTCTCAAGCTTTGGCCTCTAAACACCCCTAAAACCTCTATACTCCACCTCAATCACACTAATGTTGAGCGTCGGAGAGGTAAACAGGGGCACCCCCCCTGTTTCCCCTTTGTAGTTCACGCCTCCTTTGCTTACTTTTCAGGTACTCTGACGAACTCAAGGGACATCCACAGCTAAGGGACGGCTTGGGATACCAAGCCCGACACGCTCGAGTCGAGACGAGACCACTTGGTCCGGCCTTGGGTCTAACCGTCTACGACTCCTAAATCGTTGTCCGAAAAACTGCGACAACATTTTGGCGCTAGAAGGAGGGGACCACCGACCTTAGCACGCTCTCCCTTCCATTCCACACTTTCACCGCCCCTACGACTCTCGAGAGATGAGTCACCTACCCACTACCTCCGCGGGTACCCGAGCGACGAGCTCGAGGTACGGTCTCCGACTCCTCGCGCACCGTCTTGAAGGGCAACCTCGCGATAGCAAGAGCCAGCCCCAAGACCCGGTGAACGACCCCGAGGCCGAGCTCCGAGAGGACACGGCCCGGCGGCTCGCGGAGCTCCTTGACCGTCCCGGCGTTGACAGCTCCCTCATCGCCGGTCTCCTCGGCTACGACGTCGAGGATCGATCTGCTCAAGATTACTCCGACCCCGAATACGTGGAGGAGTCGAGGACCGACGAGGCCACCCCTAGCCTCGCTCAAGCGCGACCCGAGAGGGCCAACGGTGCGTTGGCCGATCCTTTGTACCCGGCGCGACAACAGGCACGGTCACAGTCCCGGGGACTCGCCCCTTCGGTTTCAAGAGGTGGCCGGACACGGCCCCTCGCCGAGGAGAGAGCGACTCTGGTCGACGATGGAGCCGATAGCCGAAGCGCTCGCCGGACGACACGACCAAGGGCGACCTCGCCTCGTCGTGCGCCAAGCGTGGACCTTAGAGAGCGCTTGACGGCGCAGAGAAACTCCCGAGGGGAGGATCTCCGCCAAAGGCTAAATTCTCGAAGGGACGCGCTCCCCGCCGCAACTCTTGGCCGACCTCAGGCCAATGTCATGGACCAAGCGTCCAACGAACGCCAACCGGTGACTCCCGTGGCCCCGACGGTCGGCCCTGCTAACGGGCTTGACGTGGTCACGATGATTCAGAGCCTCCAGAATCAAATCATCGAGATGAGGGAGTCTGGGAGGCAAAGGCCGTACGGAGGGATCAAGGAATCATACTCTCCCTTCGCCGCACAGGTCCTCGCGCAGCCATGCGTGGGAAACTTTAAGTTACCGTCCATTCCCCCCTATGATGGACGTACGGACCCCCACTTCCACGTCCAACACTATGAGACGTGGATGACGATGCAAGGGCAGACGGACGCCACCCTCTGCCAAGCCTTCAGCCTGACCCTCACAGGGTCGGGCTTTGAGTGGTTCCAAAGTTTGAGGCCTGGAAGCATCCCGTCCTTCAGGGCCTTGCGAGAGGCTTTCCTCGCTCGCTTTGCCACGCTTGTGGCACAAAAGAAATCGAAGACCCACCTCCTCTCCATTCGACAGGGGAGAGATGAGACATTGAGACAATACCTCGCTCGCTTCACCGAGGAGTCTCACAAAGTCGAGGGCTTCGACGACAAGGACGCCATCACGGCGATCACCGAGGGAGTTCGCACGAGCGACTTCCTCAAGTCCATTGTCGGGCAAGTCCCGCGAGACATGGCGGAGCTGATGACGAGAGCCCGCACACATATGGGAATCAAGGACTATCTCGATGGCCGCGATGGCCGAAAGTCAGGAGGACAAGGTAGTCGCCACCGTGAAGAACAGGACGAAGATCGCCCCGACCCTCAAAGCAAGAGGAGCAAGGGAGGCCGGGCCCCTAACGGTCGCCCCCTCTCCGGTCCAAGATCGTCGCACGTTGATAGCTTCCGAGCGTCATCAACATACACCCCTCTGAACACTCCGCAAGAGCGGATCCTAGCTCTGCACCGTGACAAGCTAGGAAGTCCGGCTCCTCTAGCGAAGGATCCCGCGAAGAGGGATCGGAACAAGTTCTGTGAGTACCACCAGGATCACGGGCATCTGACGTCCGAGTGCTATCATCTTAGGCGTCAGATCGAGGCCCTGATTCAAGACGGGAAATTAAAAGAGTATGTCCTGAGAACGGTCGGGGCGGCCACGGTGCACGAAGGCCGTCCACGGCAGGGAAGGAAGGGTCCGGCGACGGTGACTGTCACGGACCAGGCAGCGATTGAAGAACCGGAGAGCTCACAGCTGCATGTCGTGGGCTCGATCATGGGTGGCCCGGAGTTTGGGGACTCGTCCACACAGAGGAAGAAGTACGTGCGCGAGGTTTCTCGAGGAAAAATTGCGCACTACATCAACCATACATACGAGGCTCCCCCTCCGGCCCCGTTCGAGTCCATGTTCTTCACCGGCCAAGAGGCGACACGAGTTCTCCACCCGCACAATGATGCAATAGTCGTCTCGGCCCCGGTCGCTAACAATCTCGTCCGAAGAATCCTGATTGATAATGGCAGCTCGGCCGACATCGTCTTCAAATCAGCGTTGGACAGGATGAAGCTGACCGGACTGAAACCGACCCCAATCTCGACCCCACTCTTCGGCTTCTCCGGGGAGAGGGTCATGACGGAGGGCACTATCGACCTCCCGGTCACCTTCGGGACTCCGGGGGGGCTCGAGGTCACCCGCATCGTGTCCTTCCTAGTGGTGAACCAGCCCTCAGCGTACAACATCATCATCGGCCGCCCGACTCTCAACCGATTGAAGGCTATAACATCTACCTATCACCTGATGATGAAGTTCCCGACTGAAAAGGGGATTGCCATCATGTTGGGAGACCAGTCGATGGCGAGGATGTGCTACATCCAAGGCGTGGACGGGAAAGGGAAGGAAAAGATGGTGAGCGCCATCCTCTAGCTCGGTCAAGCTACAGAAGCTGGCACTGCAGCGGAAGCTCGTCCCCATTTCTTATTATGACATTTTATTTCCGGTTTTAAGACAATCTCGAATTTCAATAAGGCCAATGGCCCAGGGATGTAATTTTTGACTATTTGTGCATGATAATTGTATCACATTTCGCCTCGAAGTCTTTATCTTGCTGCATTATAATTTCTAGTCTCCTCTACGAGTACACGAGAAACTCGGGGGGCTAATGGGAAACAATGCTCAACGAAGAACAATGCTCGACGAAACTAGAGTTCGCTCGCTCAACAAAAAAAAAAAAAAAACAAAAAAGACGTGCAAATCGATTATGCCTTCGTTGGCAGGTCGAGAACATAAGACGCGCACCAAACGACAAAGACGTGCAAATCGATTATGCCTTCGTTGGCAGGTCGAGAACATAAGACGCGCACCATACGACAAAGACGTGCAAATCGATTATGCCTTCGTTGGCAAGTCGAGAAAAGTAAGACGCGCACGATACAACAAAGACGTGCAAATCGATTATGCCTTCGTTGGCAGGTCGAGAACATAAGACGCGCACCATACAACAAAGACGTGCAAATCGATTATGCCTTCGTTGGCAGGTCGAGAACATAAGACGCGCACCATACAACAAAGACGTGCAAATCGATTATGCCTTCGTTGGCAAGTCGAGAAAAGTAAGACGCGCACTACACAAAAAAGACGTGCAAATCGATTATGCCTTCGTTGGCAAGTCGAGAAAAGTAAGACGCGAACGATACAACAAAGACGTGCAAATCGATTATGCCTTCGTTGGGGAGTCGAGAAAAGTAAGACGCGCACCACACAAAGAAGACGCGCAAATCGATTATGCCTTCGTTGGCAAATCGAGAAAACAAGACGCGCACAAAACAAAGAAGACGCGCAAATCGATTATGCCTTCGTTGGCAAATCGAGAAAACAAGACGCGCACAAAACAAAGAAGACGCGCAAATCGATTAAGCCTTCGTTGGCAAGTCGAGAAAAGTAAGACGCGCACAATACAACAAAGACGTGCAAATCGATTATGCCCTCATTGGCAAGTCGAGAAAACAAGACGCGCACAACACAATAAAGCCGTGCTAACCGATCACGCCCTCATTGGTAGATCGAGAAAATGAGCCACGCACGATCAACCCGAAACAAAAAGTCGTCCCTCGCGACGCACAAAGGCCGTCCCTCGCGACGCGCGAAGGCCATTCCTCATGGCACGGACCCGAGAGCGTTCATCCCGCATCCGTATAAAGGCGTAGATTTTGAGTTTCCACTCGATCTACGCTCGACCGGAAACTCGGGGGGCTAATGTTGTTGGCCCGTCTAGGGCCAACGGGAACAAGGTCATCTCTTCGACCCACATGGCTGGTACGAGATCTTGGGCGGCGAAACCCTGACTCAACCAGGAGCCGGCCCAAACCAATGGCCAAGTCAAAACCCAGCCATGGGCCGAGTCAATGGCTCACCCGGCCATTGGCTGGGTCAAATGGCTCACTCGGCCGTTGGACAGTTCACTCGGCCAATGGCCGAGTGAACCCCTCAGCCACCAAGGCAGTTCACTCGGCCATTGGCCGAGTGAACCTTCCAGCAGTTCACTCGGCCAATGGCCGAGTGAACCCCTCAGCCACCAAGGCAGTTCACTCGACCATTGGCCGAGTGAACCTTCCAGCAGTTCACTCGGCCAATGGCCGAGTGAACCCTTCAGCCACCAAGGCAGTTCACTCGGCCATTGGCCGAGTGAACCTTCCAGCAGTTCACTCGGCCAATGGCCGAGTGAACCTCAGCCGGCCCAAGACCTTCACTCGGCCAATGGCCGAGTGAACCTCACCACCATGTTCACTCGGCCATTGGCCGACCCAGCCTCCTCCAAGGCCGACCCAAGCATTCTCACTCGGCCAAGGGGTCTTCAAACCACCCCTTGGCTGCCTATAAATACCAAGGCACCCCCCTTGGTCCAGGTAATCGATTCTTGAGTACTGAAACGCTGCCAAACTCGTACCTCGCTCGTTTCTCTCAAGCTTTGGCCTCTAAACACCCCTAAAACCTCTATACTCCACCTCAATCACACTAATGTTGAGCGTCGGAGAGGTAAACAGGGGCACCCCCCCCTGTTTCCCCTTTGTAGTTCACGCCTCCTTTGCTTACTTTTCAGGTACTCTGACGAACTCAAGGGACATCCACAGCTAAGGGACGGCTTGGGATACCAAGCCCGACACGCTCGAGTCGAGACGAGACCACTTGGTCCGGCCTTGGGTCTAACCGTCTGCGACTCCTAAATCGTTGTCCGAAAAACTGCGACAACAACCACCGACCTTAGCGCGCTCTCCCTTCCATTCCACACTCTCACTGCTCTTGCGACTCTCGAGAGATGAGTCACATTCCAGCGACCTCCGCCGGCACTCGAGCGACAAGCTCAAGGTACGGTCTTCGGAGCCTCACTCACCGTCTTGAAGGGAAACCTCGTGATAACGAGAGCCAGCCCCAAGACCCGACGAACGACCCCAAGGCCGCGCTCCGAGAGGACTTGGCTCGGCGGCTCGCAGAGCTTCTAGACCGTCCCGGCGTCGACGGCTCGCTCATTGACGATCTCCTCGGCTACGATGTCGAGGATCGATCCGCCCGTAACGACTCCGATCCCGACTATGTGGGGGAGTCAAGGACCGACGAGGCGACTCCTAGCCTCGCCCATTCGCGGTCCGAGAGGCCCAGTGGTGCTTGGACCGGTCCGTCACGTCCGGCGCGACGACAGGCACGGTCGCATTCCCACGGACTTGCCCCTTCGGTTTCAAGAGGCGGCCAGACACGGCCCCTCACCAAGGAGAGAGCGACTCTGGGCAATGATGGGGCCGATAGCCGAAGCGCTCGCCGCACGGCCCGACCAAGGGCGAACTCACCCCACCACGCGCCGAGCGTGGACCTTAGAGAGCGCTTGACGGCGCAGAGAAACTCCCGAGGGGAGGATATCCGCCAAAGGCTCAACTCTCGGAGGGACGCGCTCCCCGCCGCAACTCTCGGCCAACCTCAGGCCAATATCGTGGACCAAGCGTCCAACGAGCGCCAGCCGGCGACTCCCGTGGCCCCGGCGGTCAGCCCTGCTAACGGGCTTGACATGGTCACGATGATTCAGAGCCTCCAAAACCAAATCATCGAGATGAGGGAGTCAGGGAGGCAGAGGCCATATGGAGGGATCGAGGAATCGTACTCTCCCTTCGCCGCGCAAATCATCGCGCAACCTTGCGTGGGGAACTTCAAATTGCCGTCCATCCCTCCCTATGATGGGCGGACTGACCCGAACTTCCACATCCAACACTACGAGACGTGGATGACAATGCAAGGGCAGCCGGACGCGACCCTATGCCAAGCCTTCAGCCTAACCCTCACAGGGTCGGGCTTTGAGTGGTTCCGGAGCTTGAGACCCGGGTGTATCCCGTCTTTCCGGGCTTTGCAAGAGGCTTTCCTTGCCCGCTTCGCCACGCTCGTGGCACAGAAGAAGTCGAAGACCCACCTCCTCTCCATTCGGCAAGGGAGAGACGAGACGTTGAGGCAATACCTCGCTCGCTTCACCGAGGAGTCCCACAAAGTCGAGGGGTTCGACGACAAGGACGCCATCACGGCGATCATCGAGGGAGTTCGCACGAGCGACTTCCTCAAGTCCATTGTTGGGAAAGTCCCGCGGGGCATGGCGGAGCTGATGACGAGAGCCCGCACGTATATGGGAATCGAGGATTATCTCGATGGCCGAGATGGCCGGAAGTCAGGGGGGCAAGGTAGTCGACGCCGCGACGACCAAGATGGAGATCGCCCCGACCCTCGAAAGAGGAGGAACAAGGGAGGCCAGGCCCCTAATGGCCGCTCCATCCCCGGGCCGAGACCGTCACACGTCGATAGCTTCCGAAATTTCTCGACGTTCACCCCCTTGAACACCCCACCGGAGCGGATCCTAGCTCTGCACCGCGACAAGCTAGGGAGCCCCACTCCTCTCACAAAGGATCCTGCAAAGAGGGATCGAAACAAGTTCTGCAAATACCACCAAGATCACGGGCATCTGACGTCCGAATTCTATCAACTCAAGCGTCAGATCGAGGCCTTGATTCAAGACGGGAAACTGAAAGAGTACGTCCTTAGAACGATCGGGACGGCCGCGGCGCACGGTGAGCGTCCGCGGCAAAAAAGGAAGGGTCCGGCAACAGTGACCGTCACGGACCGAGCAGCAATCGAAGAACTATAGAGCTCACAACTGCATGTCGTGGGCTCAATCATGGGCGGCCCGGAGTTTGGGGACTCGTCCACGCAAAGGAAGAAGTACGCGCGTGAAGTTTCCCAAGGGAAAATAGCGCACTACATCAACCATACGTCGAGGCTCCTCCTCCGGCCCCGTTCGAGTCCATGTTTTTCACTGGCCAAGAGGCGGCGCGAGTCCTCCACCCATGCAACGATGCGATAGTCGTCTCAGCCCCGGTCGCCAACAACCTCGTCCGGAGAATCCTAATCGACAATGGGAGCTCCGCCGATATAATCTTCAAGGCGGCGCTGGACAGGATGAAGCTATCTGGGATAAGACCGACCCCGATCTCGACTCCGCTCTTCGGCTTCTCCGGGGAGAGGGTCATGACGGAGGGAACCATCGACCTCCCGGTGACCTTCGGGACACCGGGGGGGCTCGAGGTCACTCACATCGTATCGTTCTTGGTCGTGGACCAACCCTCCGCCTACAACATCATAATTGGCCGCCCAACCCTCAACCGGTTGAAGGCCATTACGTCCACTTACCACCTGATGATGAAGTTCCCGACTGACAAGGGGATAGCCATGATGTTGGGAGACCAATCAATGGCAAGGATGTGCTACATCCAAGGTGTGGACGGGAAAGAAAAGGGAAAGATGGTGAGCACCGTCTTCCAGCTCGGGGACAAGTTCCCGTGCGAAATAGAGGAAGGAGGAATCTTCGGAGAACTGGACCAGAGGGACGATGTCGGGCGTCGAAAGGTGGAGACACCGGACGACCTTGTTCCCGTCGTGTTGGACGACGCCAAACCCGACCAGGTAGTCAAGGTAGGCGCCCAGCTCCCGTCCGAAGTCCGAAACCAGCTCGCCACCTTCCTCCGCAAGCACAAGGACGTCTTCGTGTGGACACACGCGACATGCCGGGGATCGACCCCGAGATAATGGTTCACCGGCTCAACGACGACAAGAGAGTAGCCGAACGCGTTCAACCGCGGAGGACGTTCAGCGGAGAGAGATACCAAGCCATCGGTGTAGAGGTCGACAAACTTCTCGCCGCCGACTTCATCAAGGAAGCGGAACACCCCAAGTGGGTGTCCAACGTGGTGATGGTCAAGAAGCCAAACGAGAAATGGCGGATCTGTATCGACTATAAAGATCTCAACAAAGCCTGCCCGAAAGATAGCTTCCCCCTCCCGAGGATCGAGCAGCTCGTGGACGCTATGGCGGGCCACGAGTTGTTGAGCTTCATGGATGCCTACTCAGGCTACAACCAGATCCGCATGCACGAGCCGGACCAGATCAAGACCACCTTTGTTACGAACCGCGGACTCTACTGTTACAAGGTCATGCCCTTTGGCCTCAAAAACGCGGGAGCGACGTATCAAAGGTTGGTAAACCGAATGTTCGCCAATCAAATTGGCAAAACCATGGAAGTCTACGTGGATGATATGCTCGTCAAAAGCCTCAAGACCCACGACCACGTTCGAGACCTGAGAGAGATGTTTGCGATCCTGCGACGCTACAAGATGAAGCTCAACCCCAACAAGTGCGCTTTTGGGGTCGAGTCCGGAAAATTCTTGGGCTACATGGTTAGCCGCCGCGGGATCGAGGCTAACCCTGAGAAGATTAGGGCGATCTTAGAGATGAGGTCGCCGCAGAAAGTGAAAGAAGTTCAGAGTCTGACAGGAAGGATCGCCGCCCTGACGCGATTCGTGTCCAAGGCCACCGACAAGTGCCAACCGTTTTTCAAGGCACTGAAGAAGACCGACGGGTTCGTGTGGACGGAGAAGTGCGAGGAAGCATTCCGCGAAATGAAAGCCTATTTCGCCTCCCCCCCGTTCCTTGCAAAGCCAAAGAATGGCGAAACCTTGTACATCTACCTCGCGGTTTCCGACAGGGCCGTGAGCGCGGTTCTCATACGCGAAGAAGACAAGGTACAATGGCCGGTCTATTACGTTAGCAAGGCGCTCCTCGATGCCGAGACTCGATACCCGGAAATCGAGAGATTGTCCCTCGCCCTTTTCATGAGCGCGAGAAAACTCCGACCCTACTTTCAGGCGCACCCCATTGTGGTCCGCACGGGGCATCCCATCGAGAAGGCCCTTCAAAAAGGGACCTCCTGTCGAATGGCCGTATGGTCCCAGGAGTTGGGCAAGTACAGGGTCGAGTTCCAACCGAGAACCGCCATCAAGGGCCAAGCCCTCGCCGACTTCGTAGCCGAGTTCACAGGCGCGCCCTCGGCGGACGAGGGGGACAAAGGCGGTGAGGGCAGAGAAGACAAGGAGGACAACCACAGCGAGTCGTCGAAGAAGAGGACCAACAACCCGATAGGGCCGGTCTGGGACTTGCACGTGGATGGCGCATCAAACGCCCGGGGGGCTGGCGCCGGCGTTGTGCTCACAAATCCCGATAGGGAAAAACTGAGATACGCCCTGCGGTTCGAGTTCAAGGCTTCCAATAACGAGGCAGAATACGAGGCTCTGATCGTTGGCTTGGAGCTAGCAAACAAGCTAGGCATCCAAAACCTGCACATCCACTGCGACTCGCAGTTGATTGTGAACCAGGTTAAGGGCGACTACGCCGCAAAAGAGCCAAATATGGTCGCGTACCTATCCAAGACCCAAGAGAACCTAGAGGCCCTATCATGGTTCGAGATCGTCCAAGTTCCTCGAGAGGCGAACGTCGACGCTGACGCCCTGGCTCGCCTCGCGTCCGGGATAGAAGAGGAGGGCGAGGGCAGCGTCCCGATCGAAGTGCTGACCCGACCCTACGTCTCGAGAGGCGACGTAGGGGTAGTCGACAAGACTCCGCCCCCCTCATGGATGGCTCCGCTTGTGGAATTCCTTAAGCGATGAGTCACCCCCGAAGACAAAGAAGAAGCCAAAAAGCTAAGTAGCTTGGCGCCGAAGTACGCGATGAGGGAGGATAACCTGTTCAAGAGGGGCTACTCCATTCCCCTTCTCCGCTGCTTGACCGAGGTCGAGGCGAATAAGGCGCTCCGTGAAGTGCACGAAGGGGTGTGCGGAAACCATGCCGCCGGACAATCCTTGGCATTGAAGCTTCTAAGGCTCAGATATTTTTGGCCAACCTTGAAAAAGGACTCCCACGAGTGGGCCAAAAAATGCGACAAATGCCAAAGGTTCGCTCGCATCCCGCGCCAAGCGCCTGCCCCGCTATGCCCGATCATCGTGCCGCGACCCTTCGCAAAGTGGGGAATCGATCTCATCGGCGAGCTACCTATGGCTCCGAGGCAGTACAAGCATGCGATCGTGGCAATCGACTATTTCACGAAGTGGGTAGAGGCCGAACCGCTGGCAAAGATCACCGAGACAAACACAACGAACTTCATCTGGAAGAACATTGTCTGCCGCTTCGGGATCCCCGCGTCGATTATGACCGATAACGGAAAGCAATTTGACAACGCGCGCCTCCGAGAAGTATGCGAGCAGTTGGGCATTAGCAAGACTTTCTCTTCACCCCGCCATCCTCAAGCCAACGGTCAGGTAGAGGAGGTCAACAAAACGATCAAGGAGAATCTGAAGAAGAAGCTGGAGGAGAAAAATGGGGCTTGGGCCGACGAGCTCCCATGGTCCTATGGGCGTACCGAACCACCGCGCGAAACGCGACCGGCAAAACCCCTTTCGCTCTCGCGTTCGGCGTCGAGGCCGTGGTGCCCGTCGAGACCAAGCTGCCGACTCTGCGCATCGAGGAATACGAAGAAGCCGCCAACAACAACGCGATCAGGCTCGAGCTGGACCTCATAGATGAGAGGAGGGCGGACGCACTCACCCGCCTTGCTGCACAAAAGAGGAAGGTCGAAAAATACTACAACTCCAAGGTCAAGCTTCGACAGTTCGCCGACGGAAGCCTCGTCCTCAGGAGGGTGTTCCAAAACACCAAAGTGCAAGGGGCGGGAGTCTTGGGCCCCACTTGGGAAGGTCCGTACCGCGTGCGCTGAGCCATCCACAACGGCACGTACGAGCTCGAGAACCTGGAAGGACTCGTATTCACACACCCTTGGAACGCGGAACACCTTCGGCGGTACTACCAATAGATGCCTGTTCCCGCTTACTCTATGTTTTGTTATGTCATTTCATTTTCGGGTTTTGCAATGACAACTTTAAATCTCATGTATGGCCAAACGGCCTGGGAATGTAATTTTTTTAAAAACTTCAACATTGTAATCGAATTACATTTCGCTTCGAAACCTTTACCTTATTTTGTAACAATTTCTCGTCTTCTCTGCGAGTACCCGAGAAACTCCGGGGGCTAACGGATTGTCGGGACTTTGACCCCGTCTAGTCGAGCTCGCCGCTTCGAGCTGTCGAGTTCGTCACTTCGCCTAGTCGAGCTCGTCACTTCGAGCTGGTCACTTCGTCTAGTCGAGCTGGTCACTTTGACTAGTCGAACTCATCACGTCGTCTAGTCGAGCTCGCCACTTCGAGCTGTCGAGTTGGTCACTTCGTCTAGTCGAACTCATCACGTCGTCTAGTCAAGCTCGCCACTTAGAGTTGTCGAGTTCGTCACTTCGCCTAGTCGAGCTCGCCACTTCGAACTCATCACGTCGTCTAGTCGAGCTCGTCACCTCGTCTAGCCGAGCTCGCACAACGACACGATTCACGCACCGAAAGGTAGCTAAAGCTTAACAAGTCCGATCCGCGCACCGGACCTCCAACCCCCGCGCGACGCTCTCGCACAATTCCACGCCCCGCACACCGATAGGCAATGGGGCGTCGTTAGATCGCATCCGCGCACCGGACCGTCAATCTCGGCAGTCAAAACCCAAAACGTGACGCGTGTACCGACAAGTACCATGCTCACTGGGAACTGCAAGCTCGTCCCGATACGCGACGGCCACCCAGCTCGCACACGCCGATAGGCGACGAGTCACGAATGGATGGCCGAAGGTCGCACCCGCCGGGCGAATCTGGTATTTCCAGCGTCCGCGGGAAGCTTCGGCGCCAAGTGCGGCAGTAAGCCGTGCAAACCGGTTACGCTAGGTAAGGCAAGCCGGGCTCGTGAGACACGCACCAATCACAACGCGCGAATCGATTATGCTAAGCATAGCAAGTCGAGAAAATAAGACGCATAACAGACGAAAAAGCTTTAACTAAGGCAAACAATGTTGTACGAGCAATCCAAAAGGAAAAGTATGAGAGTACGGCAAACTTCTAACGGAAGAAAGACATAACAAAATTCCGGAAGAAAGCATGACGCAAGCGCTAAACAAGTGCGCGGAAAACCGAAGAAAACTCGGCTACTCCGAGCCGAAGTCGATCTGCTCTTCGTCTTCCTCAGGGCAGGGGGGCGCCAAACCCGCCGATGGCTTCTCCGTCGAGTTGACGCTTCGTCGACTGGGCGGCTTCCGCGGGGGCTTGGGGGCGCAGGTCGTCCTCAGGCGGCTCGTCATCCAGAGGAGGAAACATGACGTCGAAGAAGGAAAATGTGGTCCCACGAGACACGTTCTCCTTCACGGTCGCATCTCGGACCCGTTTGGCTGCCTCATAACGGGCCGCCTCCAGCGCGAGGTCCCAGTCATCCTCCAAGTCCGTCTTGGACTGCACGGCGTCGTCTTTCTCCTCGGCAAGGACCTGCACCTCCGCCTGCAAAGTATCCCTCTCCCTCTCGGCCCTGACCCGGGAGATCTCACTCACTGACAGCCGAGCGTGGACGATGCTCAGCTCCTCGTCCCGGCTCGAGAGCCCCGCCTGGAGCTTCTTCGTCTCCCCTAAGAAGGTGTCGGCCGCCTGCTCCGCCTTCTCCCGAGACGCCTGCCCGGCCGTGCGAAGCAATTTCTCAGTCGCCGACTCCTCGCAAGCTTGCTTCAGCTCCTCCTCGAGTGCTTGAAATTCTCGAGCGGTGCGGGCTCCCGCTAGAGCGTCAGCGTGGGCGGCCGCCGTGCTCTCCTTGTCCTTCTCCATAATCTGCATGCGCCGCAGCAGGTCCCAGAGAATGCGACCGCTTCGCTCTTGACGTGCGAGCATCTGCAGAGACAAGTGATATACGTATAATCGAAATAAGCATAATGGTTACACGTGAGATAAGCAGGCGGATCATACCTTTCGGGCATCACCGATCCCGTTTTGGAAATGCTCCAGATCGCTTGTCGTCAGCAAACCTTTGAAGTCCTGCAGAGAGGTCCCAAGAATCCCTCGGGAGCACTGATCCCTCAGCTCCGCCGCCTCCGCCAGGAGCATCGAATCCATGCTATCCGGCACCGTCGATGTGTGGGCGCGCTTGTGGCCAAAGGGTGGCCCGAAGGAAGTCGACGACGACGATCGTTTGTTAGAAGAGATCGCCTCGTTCCCCGCCCGCGGTGGCGAACCTCAGCTTGGGGGCAAGCCGCGGTCGTAGCTTCAGCGATAGGTGCCACTTTCGGCACGTGTGTGCGCGGCCGATGTCGTCTGGCCATGGTATATGAAAGAGAGAGAAACGACAGTAAGTTAGAACACACACGGTAAGCGTAATACAACGAAAAGCGCGATAATGCGAGAGCGTGTGAACGGATAGTACCCCCCGCGTCGGGGGGAGGGGCGGACGAACCCCCGCCTCTGATACAGGGTCCTCCGTAACCTCCACGCCAAGACCAAGACACGGAGGGGCGTTGTCACAAGGCACGAACCACCCGGTCCTCGCCATTAGGTCCGGGGACTCGAACAGTGACCCCTGCCGCCTCGAATACGGGATCGCTTTGATCACGGATACAAGTTCGGAATCTTCTACGTCCCCGACGAAGGGAAAGTCGACCGCGGGCCCAAACGTTAAGGGCGTCGTCCCGAAGGCCGACTCGGAAACCCACACCCAAGGGTACCGATGCTTCGAGCTAACCTTGGTAACGATGGAGATGCGTTTCCGAGGGCACGCGCAGTAGAAGCCCGGTTTCCCCGGGACCCCGCGAACGACCACGAGATCCTGGATATCGTCTGCGGTGACTGCCCGTTTCTTCGCTCGGAAGAGCATCATATGGCACGCGGCGACCGCCCGGTAGAAGGACGGAGACATCTGCGACGCATGCACCCCCAACCGAATCAATAGTTCTTGGATCACCGGTTGAAAGGGTAACCGTAGCCCCCCGCGAAGACTCGCCTCGTGAATGGCCGTGTGTCCCTTCGGAGGGCGAGTCGGGCGATCGTCAGGCAACGGCCTCAGGATCGACACCGAATCCGGGATGCCGTAACGCTTCCTCAAACTCGTGAAACTGACGATCGAGAGCAAGCTCGGGACATCAACGCCCGAACAGTCCAGGTCACCACAGATTGCAGACGCCTCACGGCGGCCGCCCGAGCCGGCCGGCCCTGTCTTCCCCTTGTCCGGCCCAGCAGCGGGCCCACCGTCGGCGCCCGGCCTGGCCAGAGAGTCCCCTCGCGCGCCCAGATCACCCAGGCTCCTTGGGCTCTCGCCCGGCCCATTGGCGCTTGCGCCTGGCCCGGCGGCATGGCCCGGCTCGCCAGATGGGACGCCACCGACCCCTAGGGCTAGGGCAACCAGCGCCTCGGCCGCCGCCCCCTGGCCGGCACTGTCCGGCCGGCGCTCCTCGTCTCTGACGCCGGCGCTGCCGCCAACGACGCCGCCCGCCTCCGGTGGCCCTCCATCGACTCCCTCCGCCTCCGATCGACCTCCACCGGCGCATCCTTCCTCGGGGGAGGTTGGGCCCAGAGTACCCGGGCCTACCACACCGCCTCCTGCTTGCCAGACAGTCCCGACATCGCCACCCGGGACCGGCGCGACTCTCCATGCGCCCGGCTCGACTGACGCGACTCCTTCCAGGGCGGGCGCTCCACCAGCGCGGCTTGGTCCTCTCCCGGCAACGCCTCCAGCACAGACAAGGCCGACGGGGGTCGGCCCACCTTCGCGCGGACTCACCTCGGCGGGCGCACCTTCCCCCAGGCCGCGCGCGTCCCCGACGACGTCGGCGTCCCCTCTGGCGACGTCTCCGGCGCGCGTACCCTCCTCCACGTCGGCCAGCCACGCATCGACCGAGCGAAGATCGCCTCCAGCCATCTCAACCGACCTGTTGCCCGAAGGCGGTGATGGGGGTGCTGCATTTTAGGTATCCACACGAGATGAAAATTGCGCCCAAAGGTCGTCTAGGTTTACATCTTGATTCCCGAGTAGAGGGAAGAGGTCATCTTCAACGGACCCACGCCCCGACAGGTGGTTGGTAGGGACCATTGGCACGTGTAGCGAGGCAAAAACGAAAAGAGACCAGAGAAAGGAAAAATAAATAGTAAAAGAGGGTCGAGTCAAACCTTTTCGCGATGGGTCGCTTCGGTGGGCCTACGATGACGGGAATCTTAAGTTTACCGCACGAGCTTCACTCGACGATAAACTCGGGGGGCTAATGTTATCGGCCCGACCCCAATCGCAGCCAATAAAAGGCAAAACAGCGATCAGGCTTGCCCCAGCCATTGATCGGCCCATGGGCCGGCTCGGCCAAGAGCCGGCCCAATAGCCTCGGCCCAAGACCGAGCTCGGCTATCCACGGCCATCAGCCCGATGGCCTCGGCCTCATAAACTCGACCTCAGCCTCATGAGCTCGACCTCGGCCTCACGAGCTCGACCTCGGCCTCACGAGCTCGACCTCGACCTCACGATCTTATCCTCGGTCCTATGCTATCCTCGGCCAAGGGCCGAGCCTATGTTATCCTCGGCCAAGGGGCCCACCAATGACGCCATCCTATGCTATCCTCGGCCGAGCCTATGCTATCCTCGGCCAAGGGCCGAGCCTATGTTATCCTCGGCCAAGGGGCCCACCAATGACGCCATCCTATGCTATCCTCGGCCGAGCCTATGCTATCCTCGGCCAAGGGCCGAGCCTATGTTATCCTCGGCCAAGGGGCCCACCAATGACGCCATCCTATGCTATCCTCGGCCGAGCCTATGCTATCCTCGGCCAGGAGCCGAGCCCATGTTATCCTCGGCCAAGGGGCCCACCAATGGCCCCTTGGTCGCCTATAAATACAAGAGGCCCTCCCTCTTCAAAAGGTAATCCATTCTTGGGTACAGAAACGCTGCCAAACTCACCTCTCGCTCGTTTCTCTCAAGTCTCGGCCCCTAAACACTTAAACCCCCTTTATCCACCTCAATCCTGCTAATGTTGAGCGTCGGAGAGGTAAACAGGGGCAACCCCCCTGTTTCCCCTTTGTAGTTCACACCTTCCCGCTTGCTTTTCAGGTGCCTGGACGGAGTAGACGTCACCGACAGCTAAGGGACGACTTGGGCCACCAAGTCCGACACGCTCGAGCCCGAACACGACCACTTGGTCCGGCCTTGGGTCGAACCGTTCGGGGCTCCTAAACCGTTGTCCGAAAACGAGCGACAACAGAATGTTTGGTAGATCAGCGAGCTCGAAGCATCAATCCCCGAACAATCGAAGCCCTCGGGAGTAGCAAAGCGTTCCATGGGATACCACTTCGTCCTAGCGAGAGACCTTGCCGACACTATCGTTTCCGCGTCAAAGATTTCGGACCGAGCACCTCTTGGCCCCGAGGGAGAATCTCCATCCTCCAAAACGGATGTGGCAGTCGTCGTTGTCCCTTTGGGACGCTCCGCTATAGGACCTTTGGCTCCCAGGCACATCTCCGAGTCACCTCTAGGATCTTCTGACTCTGGCCCAAAGTGGTCCACGCAGTCAATCTCGTCAAGAACCGACTCTAACAGGGTCGTCGTGACCACACTGACAACCTCTCACGTCTCGCCATGAACGTCCAAGTCAGACTTTGGCACATCAGATTAGGGGACGTCGCGCGCCCCCTTGCCGACTAAGTTGATCACGAGGCGAGGCACAGCACCCCCAGACGCAAGTTGACCAGCACCCTCATCCGCGCCACGTCCAGTCGGCGCGCACTCCTCCCGAGGCTGAGACGCAGGCGCGGTCACGTCCAACTCGCCTTCTTCAAACCACTGCTCCACTCCACTTGGATCTTCCTCCACATGCAAGGGAACCTTCCCTAATCCCGAGAAGAGGTCGTCCTCTACATGCTCAGAGTCCTGAAGCAAGAGAGAGAAATCTATATCGGGATCCTCACTTGAGAAGGGGAAGGGAATATCCATAATGCAAAAGTGTAGACAGAGAGAAAAAAAAAGTGTAGAGAAAGAGAGAAAAATAAAGTGGAGAAAATAATAGGGGGGTGCCACTATTTATAGACCCCTGGGGGGGTAGGAGTCCAAATCCTACTCCCACAAGATGGAAAAAAAAGAGGAAAAGACCTCCAAAAGTAGAATATCCCCGTGCAAACGCGTCACTCTCGCGCACGGGGCGTGCGCCGCAAAAATATAAGAGAAGGTAATGAGTCAAGACAATGATGGGTGTTCTTGTATGGCTCCAGAATCAGATATGTTGTCTATCATTTTCGGAAAACCCGGAATGCCAGGAAGACGCGTCGCTCAAAGGGCCGATGGTCAGACCGGGGGTCCTGAAGAGTGGCAAGCCTTCCATCACGAGTCACTAGCAAGTCCTTGTGCCGAAACTTCCAGCTCCTCGAGTCGAGTAACTCTACCCGAGTCGAGCGTCACCCCTCGAGTCGAGTCGTTCTCCTCGAGTCTAGCCTCGCTCCTCGAGTCAAGTCATTCTCCTCGAGTCGAGCCTCGCTCCTCAAGTCGAGTCGCCCTCCACGAGTAGAGACTTTTATGTTTCACGCGACCTTCGTGATATCCTGAGCTCCAAAGGCCCAATGGGCCAAACAAGACAAAAGCCACAGAGGCCCACAAAAATCCAGCCAGACGCGCGCCGCGCAAAACACGCCGCGTGCCGCGCCTGACTTGATGCGCACCGCACGCTGCGCGTCGCACCCTGGGCACCGCGCCTAGCAGACCGCGCGCCAGGCGGGACAGTCTGTGTGCCACACGCACGCTGCGCTCCTCCTCTTTACGGGACGCGCGCCATCAGTCCCACATGGACGAGAAATGAGACTCTTAAGACCCTTCAACTATTATAAATACCCCCTCTCATTAAGGGGGAAGCCATTCTATTCATTCTTATTGATTCTCTCGAATACTCGCTCTCATCTGCTTCTCTTGATGCCATATCTGGCCTGAAGCGCTCTCCATAAGTTTCTCTCATTCTCAGAGGTTCCGAAGCACTCTCGGTGACTCCCGAACGTCGTTCCCTCTGATCGAACGCCGAGTCTAGTGCCCAGGAACGCTCCCAGGGTTTTCCACTGAAAATCCCCTACGCATCTCAGAAGTTCCGAGACGTCGTTCCGCGATTTCTGACAGAAAATCGCCTACGCATCCCAGAAGTTCCGAGACGTCGCCGAGGACTCCTCCACGCTCCGTCTCCTTCATCGAGAACGCCCTCCAGGCTCCGCGCTCCACTCTGTGTTACATACGCCTTGAACTACGTTCTGACCTGATCCCACAAACGGGTACGTAGGCAGCCTACACCAAAAAGGCACGGTCACTCCTCCTCCGCACCCCTTCTCTCCTCTGAGAAGCGCGTTGATCGGAGAAAACCCAGCTCGAGACTTTCTAGTTCACACCTTTGGCTCGGGTGCGGCCACTTGGTCTGACCTTGGGTCGAACCGCCCGAAGTTTTTAATAGTTGTTCATTTTCGTGCGACAACAAGATATGTGTCGATTATATCGATACTGACGTGTTGGACATTTTATCTCTGATAAGTCTTAAAAAAGGATTATATGCAAACAAAGTGGCTTTGTTGAAGCATTTACGGCTGGATGCAATCAATAATCATTATCGTTTCAAAACAAAAAACTCATCGCCGCTCAAATTTCATGTCATTTGTGCGGGTCAAAATTGTGATTGGGCGGTCCGGGCAATGAAGCTCAAGAACAAGGACTATTTTGAAATTATAAGGTAAAAGTTCATCTCCGCTCAAACTTCATATAATTTCAAACTGATTTGTTCTTAAATCGCCCAACTTCGTTACACATCTGTCACGAAATATATGCATTTCGTGACTGATGTGTCACGAAATGGATGCACTTCGTGTCTTATGTGTCACGAAATAGATGCATTTTGTGACTGATGTGTCACGAAATGGATGCACTTCGTGTCTTATGTGTCACGAAATATATGTTCTTCGTGATTGATGTGTCATGAAATCGATGCATTTTATGTAATGAAGTTAGGCAATTTTGTGACTCATGTGTCACGAAATCAACCAAAACATGTAACAAAATGTAATTGACTGTTTGTACTGTTAGGAAATGATTCACATATACGAAATCCAGCCCTCCTGAAAGAAGGTCAATGTTCACTCACCTAAGAGTTGATTCCAGAACCGATAGATTGCTAGCACTTTCGAAGTAAGTAACATTCGGAAGAATCTTTCGCTGGGGAAGCAACGGTGCTTAGGGTATATATGTGTCAAGAAAGGTATAACGGAATAATTGACCTTTCTCGATACGGGTTGAACCTGGAGGATCTTGATCACGAACTGACTAGATTAGTGGACACTCGTCACGATGAGTAAATATAATTCTAGTATAAAGGTTAGTTCAGTCTTGGCTTACATGGTGGAGTATTTGATCAAGATTAGACGAATCATCGGAAAAAGAGAAAGGACTTTTTTGTCTTTTTCATCGGATTTGTTAAGCTTTTATTACTAGGTCTATAGTCCCCGATTCGGCTTTGATAAAGACGGATAAGAACTCTCTGGTAATAATGAATATTATTATACAATCTCATAGCTGTAAATTGTTTAGCAGCATTCATTCGAAAATTTTTCTATTTGTCGAATAAATATTTATTGTGGAATTAATTATATATTGTTGGATCAAGTAAATAATTAATTGAATTTTAAGTTGGGCCTTATGAACACTGTAAATTTCAAAATTACTTGGCCCATGACCATAAGATATGGGCGCCTACTTTGGGTAGATAATACCCAATATTCTCTCTTTAATTAGTTGCAAGATTTGTGGAAAAGAAATCAGGTAACTAATTAAATAAGAGAGAGAATAATAATGGTAGAGATTTCTCTCTCCACTAAATAAGGAAATAAGATATTGTCATTTATTCTCTCTCATAATTAATTTCCTAATATATAAGAGAATAATAATGGTAGAGATATTCTCTCCATTAAATAAGGAAATAATATTTTGTCCTCGTTATTCTCAAATATCTAGATTCCTTAAATATAGGAGAAAAATAAGGAAATAAATATCCTAGATTATGATCTGATGGATAAGAGAAAAAGTAAGATTTGTAGTCAAGATCCAATGCCTCATGCTTAACTACAAAATAGGAAAGAATAAAGGAGAATGAAATATCTCTAGGATTTTCCTAGAATATCTCATTTCTAGCACTATAAATAGAGGTCAAAGAGAAAGCAAAAAACACACAATTGCATGAGCAAAATTTCGCCTGCCACACTTGGTGTTGGACAAAATTCTCTCTCTCTCCCTCTCCCTCAGAATTCCGTGATTTCATTCCCATAAACACGGTGCGATCTGAAATCATAAATCAGAGTCGTAGTGAGAATCAAAGTTGCCCACACTTTATTCTTATTCGTTCAAAGATTACGTTTCGGAAGACTAAGGTGTCATCGAGGCGAAACGATGGAGATCCCGAGAGTTTCAGAGACATTCCAGAGGTCTGATCGTAGAAGACGACGCTAGGAGGCTGAGACGAGACAAGAAGAAGACAAGGAGCTCGAGGAGATCCCGATTCAGAAAGCTTAAGGATAAACTCGTAAGTTTTCTATAACTCGCCTCTTTAAATTGGTTGCTTGACATATATGCTCTCATGGTTAAATTAATTAAACAAAACTCGATCTTATTTTAATAACCATTAAATTGATTAGCTTAAGTTAGCATAATTAATTATCTTTTCCGCACGATTATTAATTATGGGTATATGTACATCTTTATGTTTTAAGATATGATTCAAAGCGCACTTGTTCTGCAGAGGAAAGACAAAAAGGTCAACCGCAAGCTACTGCAATCTTAGTTGGAGAGAGGGTGAAACACAAATTTATTGATCCAAGTGTATATAGTTGTACCCCAAAGGAGATCCAGAGTTACATGTGAACAAAGGTTGGAGTCAATATTTCATACAGAAAAGCATGGAGGGCAAAAGAATGTGCAATACCATGTGAAGAATAATGTCAAGGCAAAATTCAAAAATCTTGGCAAGAAATTGAAGTAGAATTTCTACGGTGCAACCAAAGCGTATACTATATTTCAATATGAAAATTTTATGCGCATGTTGGACAAGGAAAACGCATTGATACTGCCGTACCTTGTGAACAAAGTAGGAAATGAGAAGTGGGCACGTTGTTTCTTCAAGATCTCGAGGTATACGATCATGACATCAAACAATGCAGAGTCTTTGAATGCGCTAACCGTCAAAGCATGGTCATTTCCAACGAAGAGAAAAGGCATCATCAACTCAAAGTGTTGTGTCGTGGAATTTCATAAAGAAATGTTAAAAAAAATTGGTGTCTCGGAAAATATGCAGGTATATGTATCTTTGATGTTTAATTTTGTTTATTATGTTATAGTCCGTGACACATTTTTCATGAAACTAATAGTCTATGACACACTTGTCACGCAATCAGTATAGTCCGTGACACATCTGTCACGAAATGCAATCAATTAGTGACACAGCTTATGTTTACAGTTTTTTTTCTTATGTTTTAGGTCCGACCTTCTACAGTATACGAATTCGACGTTTTACACACAGATGGAACACCATGGGAAGTGAACCTGATTGATAAGACGGGCTCATGTCAAGAATTTCAAGCTGATATATTTGTATGTGCTCATGCTATTGCGATTTGTCGCATACGCAACCTACCTATTGAGACCTATTGTGTAGAGTACAACACGACCGAGTATTGGAAATCAGCGTATGCAGGGGTTATTCATCCTCAAGGAAGTGAATCGTCATGGACTTTTCCCAACGAAATCAAACAGATCAAAGTAAATCCGCCTAACTCTTAGATCGTCCGGTAGGTAGACCTCGAAAGAGAAGGATTCCCTCTGTAGGAGAATCTGATGCCCCGCTTCATAAATTTTCCCGATGTGGAGATGTAGGCCACAATAGAGTAATGTGCCACAACCCAATCCTACCATAAATGAGAGCTCCAGGGGTGGGTCAATGGTTTGGTTGGTAATTTGACATGAATCTTTTTTTTATGTTTTCTTGTGTTTCCTTTAATGTTTAGAACTTCATTTATGTTTTGGTATGTATTCCATTATCAATGTTTAGAATATGATTTCGTGATAGATGTGTCACGAAATCACATGATTTTGTGACACATCTGGCACGAAATGCAATTATTTCGCGACACATCTGGCACGAAATAACTGCATTTCGTGACAGATCATGTGATTTTGTGACACGACTGTCACGAAATCATGTGACTTCATGATACATTTGGCATCCATTAAAAAAACCAAAATATAGAACTGTTAACAATCATACACACATACAAAACATTCAAAATGAAATCAAATAGTTTCAGCTTCACATATATAGATGTGGCCTAAGTGACACACGCACACACACATACAGTCATACACACATACATTTAAGCAGCATCCTGATTGGCCTTTTCACGTGTGTGTATTATAAGTGCTTCATGTCGGTATAGAGCGGTGATCATCTTCTGCATGTATGACACATGTCCTCTTGTTTCAAATCTGATAATGGAAGGCCGTGTGCCAAGAACTCGGCAGTCTTGATAAAAAAACATGCCACAATCACTTTTGAGAAGAAAAAAAATATGTGTAAATTAACATGTGTCATTAAGATAGTGAAATTGACAATTACAAACTAACCCATTTTGTTTTTGTGGCATTTGATCGTAGTGGACGACTTTGAATATTTTATCTTTAGAGATAAGAACGTCGGCAACGTGTAGAACAAAGGGTAAAATGGTGGCCACGTTTCTAACTTTCGTGTCCACAAGGTCTAATGTCTAGAAGTGGAACTCATGGAGTCATACACCGTTATCTGTTATAGACCTCGAATGTACGTTGACAACGAGGAGATACGAGTGCACGGAGTCTATGACATGGATGAAGACATCATCAACGCCATTCCATGGGTCCACCGTTGCTCCGATCCATTCTTCCCGATTATGTGGTCGATGATGCATTTTTCATTTTTTTGTTTAAGAATACCCCCAGGTCTTGGCCAGCGTTGAACTGAGTGTATGTATCTCAAAGATACTTACAGAAGATTGTTGACATGACAGTGAATGAGTGAATTAGCAAACCAGCCTTTTTCTTCTTACGAAGGTAATACATCGCAATGTCAATATGCTGCATGACAAAACATTAATTATTTCTTGGAAGTTTTAAATTTGTGAAATCTATCACGTAATACAGTCATTTCGTGACAAATCTGTCACAGAATCAATGTATTTCGTGACAGATGTGTCACGAAATCACAGTATTCTGTGACACATCTGTCACGAGATACATTGATTCTGTGACACATCGCCACAAAATGACATTGAGTCTGTGACAGATCTATCACGAAATACATTAAGTTCGTGACAGATTTGTCACGAAATACATTGAGTACGTGACAGATGTGTCACGAAATACATGTACTCGGGACTTATTTTAAAAAATACTAACACACAAGGTTAGACAACCCACTGTCAGTGAACCACTGGTTGTAGAAGAACATTTTTTGGTTAATAGAAATCTGACCAAGTTCCATTGACGGCGATATGTTCTCTTCCTCCGGCTTATATTTAGGTTTTCCCTGAGCAATGCTTTTGTGGCCCTTCTTCAAGCCCACATTCATTCGTAACTTTATCACGTCAACATCATCAATGTCATATCCTTTGGTAACTTCCAACAATGGTAGTTCATCAAGAGGCACATTGGGAGCATTAGTCAATCTCAAATATGGCAGTGCCTTTTTGAAAGGAGTAAACCTATCGGGGTTGCGTCTATGTCGGGTCAATTCTTTCTTCCTAGGTGATTCTTCAATGAGGATGGGGGCAAGTCATTAACATGATTTGGTGTGTTCATGACATATATCTATCCAACATAAAAAATAATTTGCTTAATATTATGAAATGAGATACAAAAGAGGAATACAAAAATGAGGTACCTCTTAAACCCATGGGTCCCTAACAAGACATATTCATCTGTAGCCTCTTTATTCATTTGTACTTCCAAACTAAGTAGTGTATATGCCTTGTAAACCTCTTGCCATCATCATGTATGTGTGTTGTCCTCCTCTCATATGTGTGTTGTCTATAAGTTTCGTGATACATAAGTTTCATTAAATCACATGTCACTAGTGTCACGAAAGACTACCTCTTCATCGTCCCAAGCTTGATGGCCATGTGTGCTTTCCACAGTCATTTGCTCTTTCTGTCCATCCTATAAGTGGTCAACATCAGTAAGTGACTTATAAATAACAAAATTTGGGTCACCTCTGACACATGTGTCACGAAGTGCATCCAATTCGTGACACATGTGTCACGAAGTCACTACATTTCGTGACACATGTGTCACGAAGTGACTGTATTCTGTGACATATGTGTCACAAAGTCACTACACTTCGTGACACATGTGTCACGAAGTGACTGTATTTCGTGATACATGTGTCACGAAGTACTACATTTCGTGACACATGTGTCACGAGATACAGTGACTTTGTGATACATGTGTCATGGACTTTGTATAAGCTATATCATGTACCTCTTAGTCTCTACATTAGCTTGCTTCATTTTTCCTTCCTTGATTTCCTTTTTCTTTTTCTCATCGGCGTCTTTCTTCTTCTTGTCGTCCGCGTCCTTTGGCTTCTTCTCGTCGGCGTCTTTCTTCATGTTGTCATCGGCGTCCTTTTTCTTCTTCTTCTTATCGTCGTTGTCCTTCTTCTTCTTCTTGTCACCATCATCCTTCTTCTTCTTGTCGTCGTCCTTTTTCTTCTTCTTTTCATTGTCGTCCTTTTTCTTCTATTTTTTTTCTTCTTCTCTTCATCGTCTTTTTTCTTCTTTTCTTCTTTATCTTCATCCTCTTTCTTCTTCATCTCTTCTTCCTCATTTTTCTTCGTTTCTTCCTCTTCTTGTTCCTCTTTTTTTTCTTCTCTTCATCCTTTTTCTTCTTCTTCTTCTTCTTCTTCTTCTCTTCTTCTTGCTTCCTCCTCTCCAGCATTTTATTTGCTTGTTAACCTAATCTACGGGTTCTCTCAAACTGCTTTTTTTCCTCCTCAAATCTACGCCTCGAAGTGATATAGTTCATTAAGAGCCACTATAAAGCTCTTCACTACGTCCAGAATCTCCTTTTAAAACTTCATGTAGTCCTCTTACATATAGAGGAAACGACCTTGGAGATTTCCGATAGCATTTTTGAGAACCTCGAACTGGGACTGTCCATAGGTACAATAACAAAGTCAGATGTGTCACGGAGTAATTTGAGTTCGTGACAGATGTAACGAACCAGGTTACTCTGTGACAGATGTAACGAACCAGGTTACTCTGTGACAGATGTATCACGGACTAGGGTATTTCGTGATAGATGTGTCACATACAAGGTTATTCCTTGACAGAGTCATCACAACTCACGGTTGTTTAAACTTAAACACAATACAGAAATGGTGTTACCTCAAGTGATTATGGCTGTAGTTGTGCTTGTGGTTGTGGTTGTGTCTCCGCTTGAGGGGCGTCTTTTATTTTATTTCTTCTCCGGGCGTTTGACCTCCACGGCTAGCATCGTATAAATCGTGGCAATACTTGAAGAAGTCTCTCCAAGCTTAGGAAATTTAACCTATTGGGGGACAAGAAAACAAATTAGTCATGAATATTAGCTCTGAATTAACCTACAAATATCTTACCTCCTTGAAACTGATTATTCTCATCGAGGCCTCGTGAACAAGTCTAGTAGACTTCCACCGATGTATTATTGACCGAGCTGTGGTGGAAACTCTCTAACAAACCCCTATGTTCGTCAAGAAAGCCAAACACTCATACGCCCAAACTTGAAGCGGTTCCACGAATCCGGTGAGATAGAGCTTCCTTTTTTTTACCTTTCTCCGATGGCTCGCCAAACTTCTCCACAAACTTTTGGACTTTTCCAACAAGGTAGTTCCAGACCACATTGCCCCAAGGATGGTGACTGAATGTGTTTGTGTCCTCCACCGCCTTAATCAGCTCTAAGCACGGGGTCCTGTTTTTGACGTCGTCCTCCGAGAGGACATTCAACACAAAGTAGATTTTCAGGTAATTTACCTGAACTTCTGTCGGTCAATCCTTGCTTGGCTCTAAGAATTGGTTGACCAAGTTTCTACTCAAGTACTTCATCGGGAAATTATTTTTGAAGAGGCTGTCATCAGAAAAAACACCCCCCCCCCAACTTGAATTCCTCATAGTCATCAACGACTTTGAGGAATGTTATCTCTTGGAATTCTTTCTTCGAAAACTCTTGAACCTCGCCTCTAATCTCAAAAGAATGACTTTTTCAAGGTAAAATATTGTATTTCCGTGGAATAGGTTAGAAGCGACTTGTCGCTTCTAATTCACAAATGTCGCGTCTAATTAGAAGCGACTTGATGCTTCTAATCCTAAGTGTCGCTTCCAAAAGTCTTTTTTGTAGTAGTGGTCCTTGGGCTTCTTCGGACTTCTTTTGACGTCGAAGCTTCGGCCTTGCTAGATTTCGACTTTGTCATTGTAATGGAGTTTAAGTTTGAGTTTTTCTAGTGTAGGTAATGGAGAAGCGTCGCCAAGAGACACCGAGAGTGAAGATGAAGAGAAGGATGGCGTGGATTTGGGCTGGGTTTTTTTGGTCGAGAGAAGAGAGAGTGGAGATTAAGAGAAGGATGGCTTGGGTTTGGGCTGGTTTTTTTTCGAGAGAAGAGAGAGTGAAGATGAAGAGATGACGGATAGCGTGGGTTTGGGCTAATTTTTTTTTCCGAGAGTAAAGAGAGTGAAGATGAAGAGAAGGATGGCGTGGGTTTTTTTAGTTTACTTTTTACCGACCGAAGAGAGAGAGAGAAAGAGAGAGAGAGAGAGAGAGAGAGAGAGAGAGAGAGGATGAAAATGAAGAGTTGCGTGGGAAGTTTTGAAAAACAACGTGGAAGAAGAGATGGGGTTATTTAAAAAAAAAATATTTAAAGAGTATATTTGTCTTTGCTCGGTAGGCTGAGTATTAGTTGTGTTAAATTCTGGGTTTTTATGTATATTTGATAAGTGTCATCCATTTGGTATTATTAGTGTCAATCTCCCAATATTTTATAGATAGCGCATGTTTTTAATTACAAATGATTTTGTCCTTTTTTTAAATGAGCTACAGACTAAGAAAAATTAACTAAAGTTATAAATAATAAAATAAAATAAAATTGCAAAAATTTGTTGCAATTTACTATTTTTCTAACTCCTTTTAAAATTTTAGTCAAAGTTTCATTTTACTGATTCTAATACTCCTTAAAATATTTCAAATCACATAGCATTTGTTAATATATTGTATTTTCTTTTGGTAATAGCGATGTTTAAACAAGGGTGATGCGGCTATATAGCCATTTTAAAGTTTGAGTTTGGCAAAATAGTCAAACTTTCTAAAGTTGGCAAAATAGCCAAAAATTGACAAAACTCTCAAAATACCCTCACACAATCCTGCTCTTCATATTGATTCTGTTATTCACCATCAACAATCCCTTATCTTCTCTTCGCTCGGTCAAACCCTAATCCCTCAACTCCATCATCTGATGTTTTCTCCTATGGTCCTCCATCGTTGCCGCCCCAAATACGTCGGAGCTCCGATCCGCCGCCGCCGCAATCGGAGTGAAGAAGAAGACGTTGAGGATGTTTTCGACGGTGGTGTACACATCATCGGAGTAGCTGGGCTAAGCTTCGAATCTGAAACCCCTCGCATGGCCGTCGTTGATTCGCTTTAGGTCGCCTCGAAGAGAATCACCAGATCTCCGATGGCCAAAACCCTAGATTTTGGAAGAAAAAAATGGCGATACATTGAAGAATCACTGATAAATGTTGAGAAATTTCGTTTTCGACGATCAGAAGGTGGTTTAATCGTCGATCTTCTTCTTCTTCTTCTTCTTTATCGAACAGTAGATTAAATTTTTTGAAAGCGGGATTAAATTTTTTGACATCTTTTTCTTCTTTTTCTACTTCTGGTTTATTGAACAGTGGATTAAAGTTTTGGAAAGCAAGATTAAATTTTTTGCCACCTTCTTCTTCTTTTTCTACTTCTGATTTATCGAACAGTTGATTAAATTTTTGGAAAGCAAGATTATTTTTTTTTTATATCTTCTTCTTTTTCTTCTTCTGGTTTATCGAAGAGTGGATTAAATATTTTGAAATCAGGATTAAATTTTTTTTGACATCTTCTTCTTCTTCTTTTTCTTCTTCTGGTTTATCGAATAGAGAATTGATAAGAAAGTGACGTGGATTAAAATTTTGGAAACTTAGATTAATTTTTTTTTTAAATAATTAAAATTATATTAGTATTTTTATATTATAAGTGACTAAAATGCATTAACTTATGAAACTTTGACTATTTTGCTAAACACTAAGTTTGAAATGGCTAGTTAATAAAAAAAATCCTTAAAACAATAATGATATAAATGTAAACATTAAATCTGCAATTACCTCTTGCATAAACGTGCTATAAAACAAGGGGAATTGACATTAATAATATCATCTCCATGTCACTTACCAGATATAACCCAAAACCCAAAAATTGACAAAACTAGTACTACAAGTAGGTGAGAGAATTTATTTTTTCCTCAACTACCCCTCAAGACACATTAATGAAGACCAGCTCATTTCCCTTGCATTTTTATTCTTCAGAACCCAGCCTTCAGCCTTGTGAAAAAAACCGTATGAAAAAAAAAACACTCTCTTTGCTTGTGGGTCGCCGGAGGTTTCTTTACGAGGGTCACCGGAGTGCTGGTCACCGGAATCTTGCTCGCCGAAATCCAAAGGATGGTTTTTTTTCCTGCAAATCCAAGGTTTGAATCCTAAACCCATTTAAAACACATTTTGTAATAATCATAAACCCATTTTTTCCTTCAAATCCAAATGACGGTTTGTTTCTGCAAATCCAAGGTTCTTTTTCTTCTCGTGCTGAGGAGGTTTCCTGCAAATCCTAGATCCAAAACTTCTTCAAACATATTTTGGTAAGTTCTTCCTATTTTCAACATATAATAACATGTTTAATTGTTTTGATTCATGTTGAAATAGGTTCCATTGTGTTTGGGTGTGATTTGTTTGTCAAAAATGGCGTTTTTTGTTGTTTTCCTATTTTTCTAGGGTGTCACGAACTGGATTCACTTCGTGACACATGTGTCACGAACTGGATGTTTTTCGGTGTTCATAACCGTTTTTAATACTCATATCTAATATGACCGAACGTATACTGCTAAGGCGGAAATATGTTTATATTCTAAGCATAGCGGGAAGTGGATAAAACCAGGCATATATCAAGAGGGTGGTACTGTTACGCTTTTACTTCCTACCAATTTGAATTACCCAAGTTTTATGCAAACAGCAAACATTGTACTCTCGGTTGAACGTGACCCTTCAACGCATTCAATCAACGTCAAACATGAAGCTGACGGGGTCATACCGCCAACCATAGACGACAATGAAAGTTTGCAATGTTATTTGTACTTGAGGAAGAACTAACCGAACCGGTCTTATTGGTTTGGTTTGTAATTCGACACGTTTTATCCCTGAATGTCTAGAACTTCCTTAGTATGTATTACATTTTGAATGTTTTGAACTTTATTGATATTAGGTTTATTGTTAAGAATGATTTATAAGACAACCTCATGTGTCACAAAGTGATCTCAGTCCGTGACACATGTGTCATGAAGTGATCTCAGTCCGTGACACATCTGTCACGAAATGAGGTCACTTTGTGGCACATAAATTGGTTGCGAAACAATACATAAAATTCTAAACTAATTAATTGATTTCAAAACAGTACATAAAGTTCTAAACACATACGTACAATCAAACACATATATATACAGTTATAAACACATACGTACAATCATAAACATGTGTATGCAGTCATAATCACATAATTTTAAGTAGCCTCAACGTCGACATTTCCACGCGTGTGTAGTTTTAGCGCTCAGTGTCGGTATAATTTGGTGGTCATCAACTGTCTGTACATGCTCATGTCCTCTTGTTTCAAATCAGACAAGGGAAGGTCGAGCGCCAAAAACTCGGCAGTCTTGATCATAAACATGCCACAATCATTTCTGAAGGAACAAAAAATGCATGCTTGAGTTAAAATGTGTCATTAAGAATGTGAAATTAAGAATTCAAATATTTACCCATTGTCTTATTGTGGCATTTGATCGTAGTGGACGACCTTGAATATTTCTTCATTGGAGAGTAGAGTGCCGGCGACATGCAGAACATATGGTAAAATGGTGGCCAAGTTTCTGACTTCCGTGTCCACAAGCGTTTGGTGTCTACCGGTGGAACTCATGGAGTCATACACCGTTATACACCTTGAATGCACATTGACGACAAGAAGATACCAGTGCCCGCCATCTATGATAGGGATGAAGACATCATCGACGCCATCCCATGGGTCCACCAGTTGCTCTGCTCCAGACTCTCCGGTAATGTGGTCGATGACGCATTTTTTTTCATTTTCTTCTTCAAAAATACACCCGGATCTTGGCTAGCATTGAACTAATTGTACGTATCTCGAAGATACTTACAGAAGACCGTGGACATGACTGTGAAGGAGTGACGCAACAAACCCGCCTTTTTCTTCTTCCGAAGGTGATACATCGTGACGTCAACATGCTACACAACAAAAGATAGTTTACTTCTTGGAATTTATAAATTTGAGAAATTTGTGACAAAATAAGCCCACTCCGTGACAGATGTGTCACGGACTCAATTCACTTCATGACAGCTGTGTCACAGACTCAGTTCACTTCGTGACACATCTGTCACGAAGTGAACTGACTCCGTGACAACTGACTCCGTGACACATCTGTCACGACGTGAGCTATAAAACAAGAATTATTTTAAAAATTGCAAACACACATTAATACCTGATCAGATAACCAACCGTCCGCATGCCACATGTTGTAGAAGAAGGTCTTCTGGTTTATAGCCATCTGACCAAATTCCATTGATAGCGCTATGGTTTCTTCGTCCGGCTTATATTTTAGTTTGCCCTGAGATATGTTCTTCTAGCCCTTCTTCAAGTCGACTTGGATCGACAAATTCATGATATCAATGTCATCGTGGTCCGGTCGTTTGGTTACCTCTGACAGCGGTAATTCATCAGGACGCACGTCGGGAGCATTCGTGAACCTAAGAAATGGCAACGCCTTTTTGGAAGGAGTAAACCTGTCGGGGTTGCGTCGTTGGCAGATCAACTGTTTCTTGAGAGGTGAGTCTTTAATCAGGATATGGGGATTCGGTGTGTTCAAGTCAGATATCTATCTAACAAGAAAAATAAAGTTCAAGTGTTTTGTTGGGTTCAACCATAAAATTATATTTGATAACAATTCATATATGCTTATTTGAGTTCAACCGTAAAATTATATTTGATAACAATTATATTTGATACCAATTCATATACTTATGAAGTCATGCTTCTAAACAAGTCAAGAATTGAGTTCAACCATCAAATTAATGGAGGTACCTCTTGAACCCCATGTGTCCCTAACAACTGATACTCTTACATAGCCTTTGCATTCATTTGGACTTCCAAACTGAGAGGCGAATCTTCATCGCCCCAAGGTTGATGATCTTGTGTGTTTTCCACATCCGTGTGGTCCTCTTGCCCATTCAAAATCATTCAGTTCAACATGAGTGTGATCAAAATAACGAAATTCAGTGACTTCGTGACGCAGTGTCACGAAGTGAACCTAGTCTGTGACACTTGTGTCACGGGCTGGATTCACTTCATGATAAATCTGTCATGGAGTGAATCCACTCATCTCCGTATTTAAAATTTTAAACAACAAAATAGTACTGACTGCATATCCCGTACCTCTTGTTGACCTGTTTGCTTCTTTTTCCCTTTCTCAACTTCGTTTTTCTTCTTCTTTTGGTCGGCGTCCTTCTTCTTCTCCTCCGGAAGCTCTTCTTGGCATCATCGTCCTGCTTCTTCTTATCATCGTCGTCCTGCTTCTTCTTCTTATCGTCCTCGTCCTTTTTCTTGGCGTCGTCATCGTCCTTTTTCTTCCTCTCCTCGACATCTTTCTTCTTCTTCTTGTCTTCTTCGTCTTTCTTCTTCTTCTCCTCTTCTTCCTCTTTCTTCTTCTTCTCCTCTTTCTTCTCTCTTCTTCTTCTCTTCTTCTTCTTTTTTCTTCTTCTTCTCTTCTTCTTCATCTTCTTCCTGCATTTTCTTCTCTTCTTCTTGCAGTTTCTTAAGCTTCTCATCCATCTCTTGTTCCTCTTTTTTTTCTTTTCTTTTTCCGCTTTCTTCTTCGCCATGTCTTCTTCGTACTTCTTTAATTTGGCCAGTTTCTCTTCGGACGATAATCGGGCTTGTTTCTCTTGGCGCTTCTTTTCAAACGACAGTGCTCTTCTCCCATCGTAGTACTGATCTAGTTCATCAAGAGCCACTCTGTAGCTCTTCACCGCGTCTAAAATCTCCTTTTTGAACTTCTTGTAGTCCTGTTGCATGTAGAGGAAACGATCGTGCAGATTTCCAACTAAATTTTCGAGAGCGTCGAGCCGGGACTGTCCATGAGCAAAATAACAAAGTAAGATGGCTAACGAACTAAGATACTTCGTGACAGATGTGTCACTTAGTGAATCACTTCGTGACACATCAGTCACGAAGTATCTTAGTTCGTTAGCCATCTTACTTTGTTATTTGAATCACTTCGTGACACATCTGTCACGGAGTGGATTCACTTCGTGACACATTTGTCATGGAGTGAATCCACTCCGTGACCAATCTGTCACGAGCAATGGTTATTTAACTTAAAATAGAAACCCAAAATCTTGTTACCTCAACTGTCTGTGTTTGTCGTTGTGCTTGTTGTTGTGGTGGTGCTTGTGGTTGTGGGGTGTCTTTTTTGGGTTTCTTCTCCAGGCGTTTATCCACCACCGCTAGCATCGTAGAAGGGGTGGCAAAGCTTGAAGAAGTATCGCCGAGTCCGTGAAATTCAACCTATACGTGGGACAAGTTAACAAATTAGTTATAAATATTAAGTATGAATTAACCTACAAATTTATTACCTCATTGAAGTTGATTCGTCTCATGGCGGCCTCTTGAACAAGTCCGGTAGACTTCCACCGATGCATTATTGGTCGAGCTGTGGTGGAGACTCTCTGACAAACCTCCATGTTCATCAGGAAAGACAGACACTCGTATGCCCAAACTTGAAACGACTCGACAAATCCGGGGAGATGGAGCTTCCTTTTTTTTTTACCTTGCTCCAATGGCTCGCCACCCTTCTCCACAAACTTCCGGACTTCGCGAAGAAGATAGTTCCATACCACGTTGCCCCATGGATGCCGACTGAATGTGTCCGTGTCCTCCACCGCCTTAATGAGCTCTAGGCATGGTGTCCTGTTCTTCACGTCGTGCGCCAGGAGGACATTCAAGACGAAGTATATTTTCAGGTAATTTACCTGAACTTCTGTCGGCCAATCCATGCTCGGCTCCAAGAATTGGTTGACCAAGTTACGACTCAAATACTTCCCCGGGAAGAATTTTTGAAGAGGCTGTCATCAGAAACAACCCCCTCGAACTTGAATTCCTTATAGTCACCGACGACTTTGAGGAATGTAATCTCTTGGAAGTCTTTCTTCGTAAACTCTCAAACTTGGCCTCCAATCTCAATTAGAAGCCCGTCCGTGGTTTCTCGTCAAAGCTGCCGGTCCTCAACACCAGGTGGCTTATAATTGCCGATGACCGGACTATTTTGGGTTGCCCCATAAACTTCCCAAAACATGATTGGGCGAAGCCAGCTTGAGTTTCGGTGCTGCGACCGAGTAAGAGAGCGAAAAAAATTTCCAAACCCCCGTGGAAGTTAAAGGAATAACTTCAACATTGGCCTCCGGTATACACCGTCTCCACTCCTAGACATATGAGTCAATGACATAATTAGTGAAACCATTATGGTTGAGTTCGTGACTGATGTGTCATGAACACGCTGACTTCGTGACACATCAGTCACGAAGTGGGTGAGTCCGTTATCAATATGTCACGAACCAGGATCCAAATGGGTTTGTGACACTCACCTTTCGGGAAGTAAAAGTGGTAGGACTCTTCGAGGCCGCCGCAACGCCCGAGGACTCGGCCTTGTTTTTGGTCTATATCAAACACAAAACAAAAACGGTGTCACCTTACATTATTCTAAATAAGCCACTTAGTTTTTATTCTATACCTTCTTTATCTTTGTTGGTGCGACCATGAACGCGTCTTCATCGTTGGAACTCTTGGACGGCGAAATAATTTTCCTTTTCGAAGCCGTCCTAGGGCTTCTTCGGACACTTTTTGAGGCCTCCTCTACCTTGGTTCCTTTAGACTTCTTCATTGAAGATAAAACCTAAAACAAATCAAGTCAGAAACACTGTTACCATAAGAGAAAATTTAGAAGGAATACCGATTCACCAACAGTGTTACCATAAGAGAAAAATTACGAGCTAAAAACATAAAATGATAAATTCCCTAAAATAGGTAAAATATGAGAACCACAACAATTATGCTGAAATGAGGGGTTATTCTGACCCAATTTTTTTTTTCTATTCAAGTTAATAAGCACACTTCGTGACAGCTATGTCACGAAGTGAATTCACTCCGTGACAGAATTGTGTTTCCAAACAAGCTTTACAACACATATTATCAAAATGTGAGCTCAAAACATCATGCCAAGAACATAAAGTTAATTAACACAAGGCAAACCAGAAAAAGATCTTAACGCAACAAGTTAATTAATTTCACACACAAACAAACACATACAAAAATTAATCCGGAAACAAATTAATCCGGCAACAAATTCAGTAATCCCAACAATACCGAAATGGGTCGCCGAAACAAACATGCAACTCAACAATCCGACGACCCATTTCGGATCAACAATCATACCTAATCTCAACAATCCGGCGACCCAAATCAAACACATACCAAAATGTTGGTCGCCCAAATCACAATCATACCTAAATGTTGAGCCAAGATCAAACACACACAAACAAGGCCATACCTAATCTCAACAACCTGGCGACCCAAATCAAACACAAACCAAAATGTTGGTCGCCCAAATCAAAATCATACCTAAATGTTGAGCCAAGATCAAACACACACACACACAAACAAAGTCATACTTAAATGTTGGGTTGCGTCTGGGTTGAGTTCACGTGGGTTGCGCCTTCGTCGAGATCTGGGTTGCGCGTGGGTTGAGTTACACCTTCGCTGAGAGCTGGGTCGCCGATCGAAGAGAGAGAGAGAGAGAGAGAGAGAGAGAGAGAGAGAGGAGGATGGGTTCCGCTTTTTTTCAGCGAGAAAGAAAGAGAAAGAGAAAGAGAGGGAGAGAAAGAGAGAGAGAGAGAGAAAGAAATCTGTGACCGAGTGAAGAAGATGAAGAGAGAGCGAAATCATGGGTTGGGTTGAGCGAAATCGTGGGTTTGGTTGAGCGAAATCGTGGGTTGGATTGAGCGTGGAGGTTGAGTTCGACAGAGAAGATGAAGAGGTGTGCGAGGGAAGTTTTGAGAAAAAAGAGGGAATTGGTTTGGGATGGTTTTTTTCGTTTAAATGAATTTTGAGGGTATAATAGTCTTTACCCATTGATCTAGGTATTACATGTGTCAAATTTTGGGTTTTAGGTTATGAGATTATTCCTATTCTATGACTTGTACCATGATTTTGGACCAAAATCTACTAAACCCAAATAAATCCTAAACTATGACTTAATGAAATGAGTAATTACATATTTATCCTTCATATTTAGTTTATTTTTATTAGTTAATTAATAAAGCAAAAACAATTATTTAGTTTATATTATGAAAACAAACATCATTACAAAAACCCGGAGAGCAGCCCTGGGAATCTCCGACGCTGAAGCTCCTGGGAACGACGGTCATGGCCGCCGGAGAGCAGCCCATGGCCATCCCGGCTGCGGCGACCTCGAAGTGTCCGTCGGAACAGCCCGCCATGGATTCCGCGTAGAATTTATGTGGTTTTTAAAGTTAAAAAACAAAGAAAAAACGATTCTCGGGATTCTGGATAATTTTGAAAAAATTTCTGAAAATTTCTGGGTTTTCGTTGAAGATTTATTGACGTTGATGTCAATAAAAATGCATATTTATTGACATCAATGTCAATAAATCTTCAAATGAATTTTCCAAAATCGTTGAAGATAAATCTTCAACGAAAACCCAGAAACGTTGAAGATTTATTGACATTAATGTCAATAAAAATGCATATTTATTGACATTAATGTCAATAAATCTTCAACGTTTATGGGTTTTCGTTGAAGATTTGATTCTGGATAATTTTGAAAAGTTTCTGAAAATTTCTGGGTTTTCGTTGAAGATTTATTTACATTAATGTCAATAAAAATGCATATTTATTGACATCAATGTCAATAAATCTTCAACGAAAACCCAGAAATTTTCAGAAACTTTTCAAAATTTTCCAGAATCCCGAGAATCGCTTTTTCTTTGTTTTTTAACTTCAAAAACCACAGAAATTCAATGACTTAAAACACTTTGAATAGGATCAATTTTTTTTCATGAAAATCTCTAACCCTAAACTAAAAAGACAAATTGAAAAAACAAAGATGAACCCAAACAAAGATGACGAACTGAAAAGCGAAAAGAGAGAGTGGAAGAGAGCTGAACCCAAAACGAAAAGAAAGTCAAATAATTAAATACGAAAGAAAATCAAATATTATTAAAAGTAATGGTATTTTTGTATTTAGTGAAAATAGGTAGTCATAGTTTAGGATTTATTTGGGTTTAGTAGATTTTGGTCCAAAATTTTGGTACAAGTCATAGAATAGGAATAATCTCTTTAGGTTATATTTGGTAAGGGACATTCATTTAGTATTATTAGTGTCAATATCCCATAAAATAAAGACCTTTCTTTTTTTTTCTTTTTTTTTTTTGACAAATTTAAAATAGACTGAAAATAACATTATGAGTGAGAAATGCCGATGGGATATAAATGTAGATGGTCGCCACACCGACGACGAATTCGAATGCTCAATAACTAGAATCCTCAAATATCTTCGTTTAAATAGTCCGTACTATGAATTTCCAGGGGAGTCTATTCAATAGCTTTAATGGAGTTCAATACTACTTATGAGTGAACCCATGATTTCACTCCTCCGAAGGCTAAGAGCATTTCCGATCCCGATGGAGTCGTCAACTCTGTCTCCGACTCTCGCCACCGTGGCCCACCGCCTCCGCCGCTACAAGCCTCCTCCGACGCCCTTCGATGACTTCGAAGACCCGTCCCCCGCCGCGGCGATTGGCTTTGCCGAATCGGCGGCGACTCCGCAGATCCCTCCGAGGCTCCGGCTTAGGAGAGCCGCCGTGCTGGTGTGTCTCTTCGAGGGCGACTCCGGCGAGCTTCGCGTCATCCTCACGAAGCGATCCTCCACTCTCTCCTCTCACTCGGGTCAACTCTAATTTCACGCTAGAAAATGAAACTGAGAATGTGAAGAATATGCTAGGAAAAATGAATTTTGCTTTTAGATACTCGTTTTCTTTCGCAAATAAAACACATTGGATTTGTTTTTTCGTTTTTTTGTCATATTTTTCGGGTTCCAAACAACTCTGTTTGGCTCCCGAGAGTAAGAGTAGGTTTGGTGCCCGAATTTCAGAATAGAAAATAAGAATGTAAAAGAACTTACTAGGAGAACCAAATTTTCTAAATTTGCTTATTCTCGCTTTCCACTCGTTTTGTTCTTAAAAAAAATCTCAATATAAATTATTTAGTTTTGCTCACATTTTCTTGTAGTTAAACAACACTAGGAAAATACTAGGGACTTTCAGTTTCTCTCTCTCTCTCTCTCTCGTAAATTTGGGGTTCTAAGCATAGGCTAAAGGTACAATTTTTGTCTCAGGCGAAGTATCGCTGCCGGGCGGGAAAGCAGAGGAGGGAGACAAGGACGACAGCGACACCGCGACAAGGGAGGCCAAAGAAGAGATCGGCCTCGATCCATCGCTCGTCAATCTCGTCACCGTTCTTGAGCCCTTCGTCTCCAAGGTTTCCTTTCTTCTTCCTCAACTAATTGACTAAACTTCTTTTGATACAACAACGATAAGGGACTAGGATGTTCTAGTATTACTAGGACTACGCTAAAAACTAAATTGTTTAATCCGTAGAAACCATAAAGACTAGATCTCTGGGGCTACTGAAAACTAGATTCTGGATCCGTAGAAACAATAAAGACGAGATTTAAGGACTCCACTGAAAACTAGATCTTAAACTCGTGGACGAGTATGTTATGTCCTTCCCTAGAGACTCGAATGCCATTTTAGCACTCCCTAAAAGATTTTAGATTTTTGAAATCGTTGACGAGTATATTAGCAGTCCATAAAAGATTTTTGACTTTAGTACCTCCATAGAAACTACAATGTCGTTTTCTTACTAGGACTTCGTAAAAGTATGAAACCAGTGACAAGCGTTTTTGTATTCCCTTGAAAATTAGAATGCCCATTTCAGGACTCCGTTGGAAATTAGAATGCCCTTTTCAGGACTCCATAAATGACTAGAAATCGAAGCTGGAATGATGCGATTGTGGTGTTCTTATGCGTGTCTGTGTTTTTCGGCGCAGCACCTTCTGAGAGTTTTTCCCGTGATCGGAATGCTGGAGAAGAAGGAAGATTTTGAGCCGGCTCCAAACCCCGCGGAAGTGGAAGCTGTGTTCGACGTGCCTCTCGAGATGTTCATCACCGTTAGTTTCATTCTTTTGCTTGACAACAGAAATGGCTCTCTTCTTTGACACGTGGTGTGTGTGATTGTTGCAGGACGAGAATCGGAGGTCCGAAGAGAAGGAGTGGATGGGGAACAAGTACATAATTCACTTCTTCGACTACGAGAAAGACAGCAATAAGTTTGTGATATGGGGTTTGACCGCCGGGATTTTGATCAGGGCTGCTTCCGTAATTTTTCAGAGGAAACCGGGTTTTACAGAACAGAACCCTAATTTCACCATTCCTACCTCTATAGATAAAGATACTACATTGCCTTAAAAACTCTTAATCCAGACTTGTAAGTCAATTATGTATGTAGGCGTGCTCATTGTTGCTTTACATCTCTCTCTCTCTCTCTCTCTCTCTCCCACAAAGTGTGTTTTCTTCAATTAAAAGAGCACTCTCATTTCTCATAAAGGTGAAAGGCTTAAACAGTACCATTTGTTCACTATTGGGCTGGTTTCTATGTCTACTCTGCTATTTTGCCTTAATGTCCAGAGTTGAAATTATGTCTCTTCTTTTTATTTTTGCGGCTTTGAAACCAGTGACTTTTATGGAATAAATAGGGAAGCCCGAATAAGAGCGAACAATTATGCTGCAAACTAAGGAATAAATAGGGAAGCCCGAGTAAGAGCGAACAATTATGCTACAAACTAAGGTTTGAGTTATCATTTATCAATCATTTTACAGGTAAATTGTGTATTGCAAAAGTATTCCGCAAGTATTCATAAAGGTTAATATTAGTTAATTTTGGTAGATAACGAATTTAGGGATAAACATATTGTAGTGATTAATTTCGTATCTCGTTATAAATAATGATTAATTTCGTGTCTCATTATAAATAATGATTAATTTCGGATATCGTTATAAATAATGGGTAATTTTGATAAATCTATACTCGATTTACTCTTGAATCATTAAGTTTTATGTACTTTATTTCCAATCTCATGGTAGAATTCATCTTTAGACTTTTTTCCAGATTTAATTCTAGTGTCTACATAGTACAATAAATTTCAAGTTAAAAATGAAGATAAAAAAAAAATAGCTATACATTATTGATTCATCACTTTAACAAATTCAAAGTCACGCCAGTCCCGGCCGTTTTCTTCAATCTCCACAGCCTCTGAAATTATCTAACTTCGTACGCCCCTGATAACCAATCCCGGTACATCTCTGAGTTCGGATCTCAACGCTCGATCCACATTTCGTTCAAATACACGCATAAACAAGCATATACAACAACAAAATCCAAAATTTGTCTTTCACTTTCGATCACTTATAAAGATGACCAGAATTTGTCGAATAAAAACAACAAAGAGAAAACGATAATTAGAACTATAACAGTCAGAATGTCTAAGAAATAAACGAGTACAAATGAAAATTTACTAGATCGTACAAGAAACTTGTACAAAGAGATGTGAGTTGAAAAGACTACTGAGACAGCGCTCAAATATTCAAATGAAATTTGAAAACTTAGATACATTGACTAACAATAACTGCCTCATAAATCAAAGAGACTTAGATCAATTTTTATGCACGAAAATGCTAATTTTAGCCTTTGTAATTGATTATGAATTAATTAAAACTGATCCATACTAATTAGGGGATATTCAATAAATATATCCACGTATCTAAATAACAAGTCATTAATTTGAACGAAATAAAAAGTCAATGATAGTTTATGATTCATCTATAAAACAATCCAAACATTTGCTAAATATTTTTTTTCGATTTTACTACATAGGATGAATATGTAAATGTCCATCTAACAAAAACCGAGAAGTGTAATGAATTCGTTATTTTTTTCATATAAATTTAAAATGTTGACTAAATTGCAATTCAAACATTGCATGTGGCCTAGTTAGTATGATTTTTTTTTTATAAACTCCATTAGTTAATACTTAATTATTGTATTAATTACATAAAATAGTCATAAGCTCTTACATTAGTAATAATCCAGATTCATTTAAACTGTCTACCATCAAATTTGAATTTGCTACACAGGACATTCTCCAGTCAAGTTTTTCAGTATTTTGCTATGTTTTTTACCCAGGTTGAAATATGTGGCTTCAGTGATGAAATCTTAAGTCTTGATGAAGAAACCCTTGGCTCAAAAAAAAAAAAAAAACAAAACAAAAAAACCTGAAGCTTCAATGAAATCCTTGTCAAATTCCGATTTGTATTAACACTTTGTTTATAAAATGTCTAAGAGTTACTTTAAATGCATAATCTGGGAACACTTTTGTCTTCATGTTTTTAGGGTCATAGTGTATAAGATGGGCGTTGTTTGTCTCGAATTGTTGGGACCCATGATTTAATGTTGCGTTATATGCTTTTCCCTTTTTCTTCCTAAATTCGCATATTTTTCCTCTTCTAAATTCACATTAATATATGGAAAAATGATATGAAGTAGTCAATTCAAACTATGACTTTTGCAAAATAACCACAGTTTCATTAAGTATAGTAAAATAGCCAATTGAGAGTACTACGACTTTTAATCCTGCCTCGATTAATTTTAATCCAGTCTTAAAAAACTTATATTCTGTCTTTATAGTTCGTTGAGATTAAATTTAATCCAGCCTAGATTAATCTTACTTGGGCTAGTTTGCTTATAGCTGGCAAACTATGGCTATTTTACAAAAGCTTAAGTTCTATTTGGCTATATAGCCGCTTGACCCTATATATTGGGACCCATGATTTAATGTTGCGTTATCTTCTTTTTCCCTTTTTCTTCCTAAATTCGTCATATTTTTCCTCTTCTAAATTCACATTAATATAGGGTCGTACGAGTTTGTAAATGATATTTTGGAGGACTTAGGTAGTATATCGGGGTTGTGTATGTGCATTGATTGAAACCATTAAGGAGTAGTGATTTGTGGTGTGTTGATAACTATGCGGTTTGCATCATATCACGGAAGAAATGTATTTCATATTTCGTGATCACCCAATTAATGGCAATTATGGTTGTGAATGAGTCTTGACTCTAAGCATGTAGGTGATGAGCCAATTGAGCAATTTCATCGAAATGGAAAAGAAAGAGAATTTGTAAGGCGGGAACTGAGTTAAACTAATGATATATGTAGTTGTGGGGTCGATAGAAAAACCATGTAAAGGAAATTGATGATACATGAAAGGTTGTTGAGGGGCCAATTCATATCAATGAGCCAGTGTGAAATTATGCAACAGTCGACATTCCCAAAGCCGTTTATTCGGATCAATGAGAATATATGATCAATAAAAGACAAGTGCGGAAGCATAGAATTTTTCTAAATGTCTTGCTTAAAACACAGAAATTCTGAAAAATCAACACACTTACTCTAACACCCCTATAACTGGAACAGTTACTAAAAACAACATAAAAAGAATAAATTAAACTTGGCCACATAAAAAATGTTGTACGCCTAATTTGAGAGTGACCGCCTAATTAGACACAAATGATATTTGCACATTCCGAGTCATCCTTGTCGTTCTGGTTCCATAAATACCCTTTTCGTGTTTTACCAAAGATATCTGAAATTGCAGGCAAAACACAATCAGACAAATCAATTTGAGCTTGCAACAAGAGCACTAAAAAGTATGGAAACTATTGTGAATGAAACAATGTTAAGCTGTTTAACATTTGTAGAATCCCAAGACTATGCTTCAACCATTCAGAAACAGTGTATATCACTCAATTTCTCTATCCAATAACATAGCACCCTAATTCCACACTTTTTGCCTCCTCAAAAACATAAAAAAAAATAAATAAAAAAAAATAAACAAAAACAAAAACAAAAACAAAAACAAAAACAAAAAAACAAAAAAAAATAAAAAAAATAAAAAAAAATTCACACTTTCTGGCAACTTAAGATTATAACAAAAGAAAAAAAAAATAGCGAAAGCTTAATTCTACACCCTAAAAGCTTAAATGTTAACTCTGCAAAAGGGGAAAGAATTAAAATAGTACTACTCTTTCAAATGATTTTCTTTAGCAAATAATATTTGGTTGTTACTCACTTGGACATAAGCAATGACCTAAATCACGTTCTATAAGCTAGGGACACAAAATGTTGAATACGTGGACTTTTTTTTAAGAAACTCTCAAATTAACATGAATAAAATAAAGTCTTGGTTAGGCCAAAGCAAAGTACAAGCTAGAAACCTGTAAATATAAGCACCATATGAAGATAAAGAGATTTTCCTGAGCGTACCTCTTCATATACTCTGATGCATATTTTGATCCGTTAGTAAACAAAAACCACGCCAATAGCCCAATCATTATATCTGTTAAATGTTAAGGAGCCAAACCACTTTGGCAAATTTTAATCTTAATAGCCAACAATGAATAATTACTTAAACTGTCTCATCAGAAGTTCAACCTAAACCAACCTAATAATGGCTATCATGTGTTCATCAAATATATATATATATATATATATATATATATATATGTATATATATATATGTATATATATAAGAAAGAGTCCTGTCAAGTCGCGCAGAGGACTCGGAAGCGCGCGTCGAGTGAGCGCGAGGACAGAGAGACAACAGGCGAGAGGGAGAGATGGCGGCGCCCGGTCGCTGGTCGCGCAGTCGGCAGAGGCGCGCGCGCAGTCGGGGTCGGCGCTCGCGCGGGAGAGAGGAAGAGAGGACGAAGGAGAGGGAGCGGGTGAGAGAGAGGAAGAGGGGGAAAGGGTAGTGGCGTTGTTCAGGAAAGAGGGGACGAGAGTCAGTGAGAGAGGGAGGAAGAGAAAGACAGCGGTGAGGTGAGGGAGAGAGGCGGTGAGGAAGAATGGAGAAGAAGAAATAAGGTGAATCAATTTGATTGGACAAAATAAGATGAACAGTAAATAACGATAGGTAATTATAATATAGGAGAGATATATATATATATATATTTATGTGTATATATATATATTTATATATATATATATATATATTTATGTGTATATATATATATATTTATGTGTATATATATATATATATATATTTATGTATATATTTATGTGTATGTATATATATATGTATATATTTATATTTATGTATATATTTATGTATAGTACACAATGTACGGTATATGGACTAAAAATCCATAGAACAAGCATAAAGAAGTAAAGGATACTGAATAGCCATTGCTCCCACGTGTCCAACATATATAATCCAAACGTAACGTTGTATATATAAATTTTACGCTGAATCCAGTTCATCGCTGTGAATCTGCAAATACGGAGAATATGATTTATTTTGCAGTGAAACAATATAATTTCTTCATGATAAAACTACAATGCAAACACAAACGAAAACATAAAAGTTTCGTTGAGAATCGAAGAGAAGAATCATGATATATCTTCAATGCACTATGAATAGACTCTTTCTTCAATGGGATGTCTATCAAATCTCAATGAAATCAACCGGAAAGTCCTTAGCCAGGACCCCCCAAAAAAACACAATGCAAAAATAGAGAAGACATCACATAGCCAACATTGATCTATCAGGGGAAAAGAAACTAAATACGAGAAATATTCAAATAAAGAAAAGAAACAAATTTGGGTTACAACCCAAAGACTACTAGATCAGTGAGGGAAATCGATCTAAAGCACCAAAGAGAAGTAATGGGTCTCAATATCATGCTCATACTCAAATCTTTGTCAATTTTGAGTTAACAACACAGTACATACATAATATATGCAACTTATTTATTGGAATTACCATTCCGAAAAAAACAAAGTTCAAAACTTTCGAAACAGCAGAGAAATTCTAAGGAAATAAGAAGCCCAGATCTGAATCAATGATACCATAACGATAGAACCAGTGGTAAGTGTTCAAATAATCAAATTTAGTACATAGCATATCATCTCTAGCTTGATTCATATAGAAAATTTTAGCTACATTCTTTTGTGCTCATATTTGTATAGACAAAAACATGATACCGAATTTATGTTTGTCTATTTACAACAAACAGTTCATTTTATAAACTTGAAAAATAAGAAATTAAAAAAGGAAACAAGGTAACAAAGCGGAGATAAGTAAAACAGAGAAAAACGATTGATTGATTCTAGTGCTATTTATTGTTCTCAAGGTCTGTAGTTGACGACTCTCTGACATTCAACAGAATCACAATAACAATTTCATAATATATCAAATTCAATATCACAATCAGCTCTACTAAACCCCTAAATCAATTTCGATACCAGATCTACAACCAAAATAGATCTCAACTTGAGATCAACTCTAGAACCCTGAACCAATATCACTGACCTTTTCTCGGAGCTCATGGGTTTGGTCGGCGTAGTGAGTTTCTGCTCCGTCAGCGACATGAGAGAGAGAGAGAGAGAGAGTTGAAATTCAGAATCAATTCGAACCAGAACTCGAGTTTTAAGAAAAACCCAAAAATTATTATTAGATTTGAAACTCATATAGACAGATACGAGGCTGAAGTCAGTAGAGCTAGCTTACGGATCTAACGCAAAGAAAAGAAAAAAGAAAAAAAAAATACCGTACTTGAAAGTGAGCTTTGATACGGCAGTTTTGATTTCCCGGTTGGTGGAATCTCGCTAAGCCGATGAAACCTCGAACGGGTCTCTTCTGTTCGGCGGAGCTGAAATTCAGACTTCAACAATGCTCTCTCTCTCTCTCTCTCTCTCTCTCTCTCTCGATGTACCCCTCGGTCGTAGGTATAAGTTCCTTCTTATTCTGGGAAAAAAGTTCTTTCTCGTTGAGGAAATAGAACACATGGAAAAGGTTAAAAAAATATATACATATTGTGTAAAATAATGAAGGCTGTGGATGTGCCAATAATGGTTCCTAAGGACAGTCATCATTAAGGAAAATTCGATAATTTTATATATACCCATTTATATATTAAGTAATTTTGAGTATTTATATAAATCTGAACACATTAATAAAAAAAAATTACAATTAAGAAAAAAGTAGTTATATAACAACTTTGAAACAACGTTGAAAACCTGGACATCACATATCAAACTAAACAAGACTAACTCTTATCAGTTCAAGACGGGACTAAAACAACTTTGAAAACCTCGAGATCACATATCAAACTCAATCGCTCGCAGACACTCAAAAGAAATAATCCATACAAGGAATTCAGCAACGATCCATCAAAAACGTCAATTCTAAAATCCAAACCCTAAATAGTCCATATTCAATAGGAAATCACCAATTCTATTTCAAATTTTCGGCCAAAACAATCAATCAACTGGAATAATCAATAAACCAAGTCTTACAATACAGAATCCATGGAAATAATCTTCAGAATTAAAAACCCCCAAATTTAATTCCAATGTTCGGGTTTTTTCCAAACGATTTTCGACCAAAAATTCAAAAACAAGAAGAAATCTAAAAATAAGCGAGCAATCCTTCGATTAACTACTCAATATTCAAGACCCACTCATCGATTCGGAGATTTAAACTCCAATCCATGAAAAGCCCTAAATTCGAATTCTCAGACTCTTAATTCGGAATAAAAAGCGGGGGAAAATTCCGAGATTCCTTACCTTGCCGTGAATCACGAAGCTTCGACGTGAAATCTGTCTTCTTCCTCAGCCAAACTCGCCGAAACCCTAGGAAGAAAGACCAATAAAATCGAGAAAAAGGGGTTCAAACCCTAGATTCGGAGTTTGAAGAAGAAAAAGAAAAGAGAAATGATGAGACAGAGAAGAGAACTCACCCATCTACCTCAGGCGATTCCCGACGGCTTCTCCGGCGAGACCACGCTCGGATTCACTTCCTTTTTTTTCCTTTTTCTCTCCCTTGTTCGCGATTTTCTTTCCTCCCCCTCTCTGGTTTGTGTTTTGCTTGATGGAATGAAGAAGTTGAAGAGTCTTCGTGGTTTTATTTGAGCAACTATTCACTATTTGCTCATCAGCCAACTTCACTTCTGGCAAACTCGAATTTCATTCCAAACGGGTCCTCATAATTTGTTGCATATTGGTTTTTTCTTTTAAATAGATTCATAGAAATTAAACCGAGAATTTTCTCATATTCGATTTTATTAATTTAAATATATTAAAGATGTTTCAGAAATAATTATCACTCGTGAGAATTTATTTATTCAATTAATTTTTAAAAAATTTCTTCAGAAATAATTCGCTTTCGAGACGAACTCGAAACTTCGTACACTCGTTCTAAAATTTCACATAACCTTCAATATATTTTAAATTAATTTGATAACTCATTGGACCATTTATTACAATCAAGAAATTGAAGCTCGTTTGTTATTCTCAAATTTACAATATGAGTAATAAAAAGTTTGACATTTACACTTGCACGAGACAATCGATGTGTGGTAGGGGGAAGTTGCCCTTTGGGCAAGCTTTGTTCAAGTATGTGAAATTTACGGAGACTCTTCACTTCTCGTTCTTTTTTTTTACCACCATAGTGTTGGCTAGCCAATCGGGATATTTTACTTCTCGTATCGATTTGGCTTTCAAGAGTTTTTCGACCTCTTCATTGACTCCCTACGCTCTTTCGAGGCCGAGCTTTCTTCTATTTTCTTGATGGGCTTGTAGCTCGAGTTGACATTAAGTCGATGGGAGGTTATATTGATGACGATTCACGGCATGTCCTCGATTGACCAAGCGATAATGCTCTTATTTTCATTTAGGAAATCAACGAGCTCGATCTTGATATCTTCTCTTAGTTCAACTCCAATCCTAACGCAGCAATCTGGATGTTCGTCGTTGATTTGAACCTATGTAGTGAGTTCGAGATTCGGTTTCTTGGTTTCTAGCTCATTCTCGGACTCACTAATATGTGGTTGTTATTTAGGGGTCTTTATCTTGAAAACGCTCATATAACATATGTATGATGCCTCTTGGCTTCCCTTGATTTCTTTCATCCCGTTTGGGCCTGGAAATCGGATGCACTGGTGATACAACGATGGGATGGCCTTCATGGAATTGATCCAAGGTCGTCGCAGGATCATGTTGAATGCAATAGGGCAGTCTAAAATGAGGAAGTCGACCATTTAACAAACTCTTGTGGCCCACACTGAGAGCTGGATCGATCCTACTGATGATGGAGTCTTTTAGTTGAATCTATTGAGCTCGATGTCGTTGGTGCCGAATTCGCTATGGTCGATGCACATCCTATGCAGGGGATCCTTAAAGATCACGTCGACAGAGCTTCCGTTATCGATCAAGATCCTTGACACTTCGCATATGATACGTCTAAGGTGAGGACGAGCGCGTCATCATGGGGTCCGTTAAGATGTTTAGTATCTTTCTCGCTGAAGGTTATCAGCTCGTCTGGGGATTATGTTCGGGTGGTTTTCGGGAAGTCTCTCTTGAACTTCCTTTAGTATGGTTTGATCAAGTTCACGGATTCTCGGCAATGTTTTGATCCTCCCATATGATGATTTCAATTCTTTTCTTCAAACTAGTTTGCAGGACAGGTAAGTCCTCCTCGTTTACTCGCCCTCTTTTTCCAAGTGATTGTCCTCTGTCGATGAATCGTTGAATTGCCTTTTTAGGGTGCTTCCGGGAGTTCAACTCTTTTTAGCTCTCATTTGACGAACTTTGATGCGAGCATGTCTTTGATCAAGCGGTAGTCTTATATCTTGTGACCATGGTATTTATGATGGGCGCATTTAGCATTCGGATCTCTGACCCATGCGTTTGTTCTTTAAGGGAAGCTGTCATCTGTCTTCCTGCCCCATGTGATGTTGAACGCGAAACCCCCTTGGTTTCTTTTCCCACTGAAGGGTTGGTGATGTCCATGTCTGATTGGTCTGTTCGCTCTATTGTGATTGGCCTTCTTGGTCGCCTTCGGGGTGGGATGGCGCCCTTGTTTGAGCCAAATTTATTCACAAGCGTTGCTCGCTCTTCTTCAGTGATGGCCCAGTTTGAGGCCTTATGGAGCACATTTTCAATTGTAGCCGGTCGGTTGATGATCAGATCTTCTCTGAATTTTGATTGATACCATAAGGCGTTCTTCAATGCGGGTATGGTTCCAGCGTTGCTGATTCCGCTAAACTTGGGACATAACAATTTTGTAAGTGGGTCATATAGGTGCGCAATATCTCTCCTTGTGCTTGTTGTAATCCCCAAAGGTTTGTGTCCGAGGCTCCGGTCTTTACAAACATCAAGTAATGCTTGAGGAATGCAGTTGAAAGCTGCTCGAAGTTATCCATGGAGTTTTCTTTGAGCTTCGAGAACCATTATAGAGCTGGCTCGGACATGTGTTCGACTAAGAAACGAAAATATCATGCTTCCTTCTCATCGTCGTCTAGATGCTCTCTTCCTATCGCTATTCAAAAGGTTGTCATGTGTGCCTTTGGATCTCATGTTCGTTCGTAGAAGGGTAGCTTGACCTTCCCTGAATTCTGGATCCGAGTTTGGTTGATCATGTTCGTAAACAGAGTGCACATGGTATCCTTAATGAGTCTATCGATTTCTAGGGCTACGCTAGTTGCGTGGTGAACTCAGGAATTGACAGCTTTAAGCCCTGCCTCTGCTTCTGCCACAAATCATTTCAGCTGTTTGAGTTCATCTCTTCTAGGATCGATCGGAGCAGCCGTAATGTGTGCGTTGTCGATTAGTATGAATTCTTGAGACCTTGTTCCCTGTCCTCGGTTAGGGTTTTGATAGGTCTGAGCGATATTCACATTTTCTGCTCGCTGGTAGTTACCATCTTCCTCCGTGTGTTTCTCCATGGGGTCGTTCGAATCTCGGTGTTGAGACGGGCTTTGGTCAGTCATTAGAGCTTTTGACTTTATGCCAGAACCAAGGTGTTGATTTCATGGGGGTGGATTTTGGAAAGCCGGAGGTGGAGCCAAGGTGTTCGTTCCGCCATGGCTAGCGACCGAAGAGACGGGTATGCCAGCGAAGTCAAGTTGAATGCTCTGAGACGTGATCCCTTCGTGTTGCGGACCTTCGATTTCGACAACACCTCCGATGGAGGTTGTTCTAGCATTAGCGGCTTTATCCGCAGTCAGGGCCAACAAGTAATCATCGTGGCGGCTGACCTTCTGGAGAAGGAGATCCAACATGGATTTCATGGTGGAGATAGTTTCGTTGATCAAGATCCTGTTTGCAAGGGATATGTAGTCAATGTCCCTGAATCGAGATCTGTTGTTGGTGCATTCAATATCTTTTCCCACAACCGGAGCCAAACTATTGAAGTTGGAAAACATAAATAAAAAAGTGACGAAAAGATCGATTTATTATATTTTATGGGCCTCGAATTCACGTTAATGAAGCACGGATTCAAGAACAAAAGTAGAAATAATGATGCTTGGATTCAAGAACAAAAATTAGAAATAAATTGCGAATATAATGAATTAGAGATGACACATACCCACGTTCCCGTAGATTTCTTAATCTTTCCCTCATGAAAAATAACTTTATTCCTAAGGCTATTAACCAACCATTAGCAAATCACCAACTACATCATGTCCCTCTAAAGATCTAGCTACTCATGATTGAATTTAAGCAAAGCAAAATGACAATAAGCAAAAGCAAGAGAACTAGAAAGTAAAGAGACATGGTATTCAAAGACATTGTACTCAAGAACACGAATAACAAGCAAGAAACTTATAAGAAAACAAGTAAAAGAGTTCTACAAAGATATGGAAAAAAAGAAAGAGTATAGATAAAAGGATAACAAAGAGTGAGGTTGATGATGAGGATGAGGAGGGATGTCACTTCTTCTTCTTCTTCTTCTTCACTCCAAGAGCTCTCTAATGGCTTCTCTCTCTAAGAAAATGGGTCTAGATCTAAAACTATGGAGTATTGTGTAATGTATGAAATAATGATGAACTTAGACCTAGATAAGACCTTATGGTATCCAAAGCCATATTTTCATAGCCTTCTGGGCCCTTGGATTGGATCCAAGGGCTGAGATTATCTTTTGGAAGACCTCTTTGAAAAGATTCCGTCGTCACCGCGCACATAGCGTGCGGGTTTGGGTGTGTCGCGCTCTGCTCGATCGCGTCGCGTGGAGTTAGGCGCGTCCATCACGCTAGGATCATAAAACTTGGGCGACTTTCACGTGACACGTTCATGGTCTCATGCGTCGCCTATAGTGGTTCTCTATTATGGTTCGTCGCACTCTGGTCATGCACGACGCGCGACTCTTCAGTTGACTTTTCTCCATCTTTGACTTTTACTTCGGGGGGTCATTTATTGAGCATTTAAGCTTTGATTTCCCTCGTTTTCACACCATAACACTCTCTTGCTCTCTTATACCTAAAAATCACTAAGAACTACCTAACACTATCAAATAATCTAAGAATAAGTGTTGATTCTTATAACAATGGATAGAGATAAGTGTGAATCAATCGCATTTATCATACCTATAATCGGATTTCTCTCCGGCGGATAGAAGATCTTTAATCCGTCCCCAAAGATGGCGGAAGTGGAATCCGTGTTTCACGCTCCGTTCGAAATGTTCCTCAAAGTTTGGTTTGTTGATCTATCCATTCTTATATATTTAACGGAACTAACGGCAACGATCTCAGGTCGTTCATCGTGATAAATAGAATTTATTCATTCATATTTGCTTCATTGCTAAGAGAGAAAATTAAATCCTTTTTCTTATTCTTAAAATTTAATTTTCTATGTTAGTTACTATTCCGCAATATAGGTTTGTATGGTTTTCTAGTTTTTCCTTCAAATCTATGCATATACTAATCAGTAATAATTGTTAATAATTTACCGAGTTTTCATGTTTTTTGGTTCTTACACAGTAATAATCGTTAATAATTGTTAATAGGTGGACATCTTCATCTTCTTCTTCGTGATTTTTGTTACGCCAAAGTAGTAATATAAGCAATATAAAACACTTAAATGTGGCTAAATAGTCAACGTTTGATATATTTTGCATAATATCCATAAACCTATATTTACCAGATAAATCACACTATAATATCCTTCATTACATACAAGCGATATTGAATAAATTAAAAGAAGTTTAAAATAAACAAGGATATACACGCCAAGTGTATTCAACACGCACAAAAAATTATCATTTGACCAATTCCCCTAAAAAAAAAGAAGTAAAAAGCCATTCTTTACATCTTCTGAAACATCATTTGCCCAAAATCAAAGGAAAAAACACGAACCAAAAAAAACTTCAGACCCTAAAATTCTAGACAAATAAAATTATCGACATTAGCAAAAATAAAAATATATTTGTTGACAATAACACACACATAGACATAAGATAAGTAAACACAAATATACCGATCCGATTGCATAAACACAAATATAAGGATCTCCAAGTATCTGCACACCGATGATTGCACGTACGAGGGAGCATTATAAATAACTTTTACATTGCTTCCGCCGCCAAGACTCAATGGGTCCTCTACCATCGATGTCGTCGCTGAACTCCGAACCCTATGCCATCATATATATAAATAAAGAGAATGAGGCGTTGTTTGGGTAAGTTATCCTCTCTCATTGTTTCTGATGCTCTATACGTATTCTCGTCTGCAAACAGGTTCTAAACCTTGTTCATCTCTGCCGCCACGTAATCACATTTAGATCTAGATTCACACTCGTACTCCGAGCTCTAATACTTCGCCTCTACCTCCTATGTCTCTGACTCGTCATCGTAGGAAGGCGCGGCTATAGCGCCGAGGACAAAGGGAGTATGGCCGGGGAGATCTAGGTTCCGATTGTAGAGCTACAGCTGAGAGACGTTGGGCATGGTGGAGATAATTTTGGCTCTTCATCTTCTTTGCATTTTGGCAGCGTTTCGTGGCGTTCTAGTGGTTCTTAATCATGTTCCCTCGATTGTCCCATAATTCTCCGATCGTGTTCTCTAAAACTCGATTCAAAACTTTCTCTGAAAAGCAAAACAAATTCTAGCCTTTTATATTCAAGTTCTCAGTGGCGTGATTTGTTTGGTTCCCTTTTAAATTGTTTGTTCATTTTTTATACAGTTTCTTTATAAATATGTGAGAGAGATTTAAAAAAATAGATTTTATTAACAGTGATACATTTGGTGTAGAACATTGTGAAAACTATCATATAGACCAAAATTGACTATTTTTAGAGGTTCTTAGAACTCGTTGGCCATTACATAATCTCAACAATTGAGATGGTTTATCTCATGTACTTTTTTATGGGTTTCTATACAATTAATAACCGTTAATTATAGTTAATATGTGGTTATCTTCATCTTCTTCAAGAATTTGAAACCTCTCTTTTATTTGGGATCTTTTACAAATAACATTTTTGCTTGATTTAACTATTAAATATCGATAAGAGAATATTGTGAACAAGTTAGTAAGCAAAGAAAAATTAGTGAGTGGATAATAGTCTGGTTTTGAAGCATCAATGTAATTCTTATTTTCAACCTGGTTAACACTTCCTCTTAGTTTGGATTCACCAAGAATAATAGTTGACATACTAGTTTCTAAAGATCTTCGTATATCAAAGTAGATATGACACAAGTGCATATCTTCTTGAATAGACTATGAAGAACTGCGACGTGAAGTCGTGTTTGAAGAAATGAGTTGAAGAATGAGTTTGTGAGGAAATGAGTTGAATTATGAGTTTGTGAGGAAATGAGTTGAAAACTAAGTTTTATTTATATAATGAGTTGTGAAGAAAAGATTTGAGAATACGATGTCATGGTTAGATTGTGGTCAAAGAAATTAAATGGTCTAGATATATTTTATTGGGCAGTGTAGCAAAATAGTTAAAATGAAATTATGAAATTTGTTTTTAGCCTACGTTTCACAACTTTTAGGGAAATAGCCAACAGGTTTATGTGGCAATAATTAAGTTATGATTTGCACTTATTTATTAACAAATTCGTCATTTTCTCTCTACTACTTTTTTCCTACACTTTTTTTTTACATAAAAACTTCAAAAAAACCATATCTATCTCATATGAACTCGAAATTGAGTGATTCCAAATCTTACAGATTCGTGACACTGAGATCTTCAAAAATAGATCTATTGTGTTTGATGAAAAATTATTTTAATACCATAGATGTAGAAAAATCACGTTACTACCTCAAATATGAAAATAACTGAAATTTTTTGAAATTATCAAAAAAATAAATGGAAACGTAAATATAATGCATTAAACATAATTTTTCATCAAACACAATGGGTCTATTTTTGAAGATCTCGAAGCCATGAATTTGTAGGATCTGAAATCACTCAATTTTGAGTTCGCATGAGAAAGATACAAATTTTTGAAGTTTTGATGCAAAAAAAATTATTTGAAAAAAATAGGAGAGAGAAAGTGACGAATTTGTTAATAAATAAGGGAAAATCATACCTTAATTATTGTCACATAAGTCATTTGGCTATATCCCTAAAAATTGTCAAACGTAGGCTGTTGGGGTCAAAAATCAATTTTCTAAAAAAATAATAAAACCATTTAAGTTGGGGTTTAGTTCGACCAAAGCCCAACAATAGACCCAGTCCGGCTCTCAAAGACATATCTGGGCCTAGCTCGACTCCTGAAGATCGGCCCAAGCCCATTCAGAAGCCCAGTTCGCCAAAGGAAGGATGAGTCGCCCGTGTTGACCCAGCTAGAGGAATCGGTCTTGGACAAATAGAAGACCTCGCCGCGAAGACCGGATCTGAGATAACTTCGACCAACGATGTGGCAGAGCCGAACTGATCAACACGTGTCCTCTTCAACGAATTCTCTCCCGCTATAAAAAGGAGCCGATATGTCGATTTTTGCACACACGAGCATATACATTTATTCTCGATATTCTTTCTTCTATTTCTTGTTCTCTGAGTTCGCCCGTTTGAGTTTGGCACTTCATCCTCCGATTGTAATACATTTGATTATCAATAAAAGTATCGTGTTCTTATATTCGTTTTCATCCATTTCTTTTCGCATTCCTTTTTGTTTCTTATACGACGTCTTTTGAGACTCATACTTAAATAAATCAAATATATATTATATTATAATTTGAGATTGTTGGAATCGACATCAACAATTTGGCGCCGTCTGTGGGAATCTTCAAACAGACCAACCTCGAAAGAAGCAAGTTCACCAGAAAAGAAATACCATGTCTTCCACCCCAAATCATTATGAATCTGGAGAGGAAATCCCTCCGGGGATCAGGGCAATCCTAGATATGCTAAATAAAAAAAATAGAAAGTCGGGAAGAAACCAACCAGAGTCTTAATGCCCGGTTGGATTCGCTCTTGACGCCTCGGAATACTCCGGATCAGCAGGCGAGATCCGGCGAATTGACTGCCTCAGAATCTGCTCGAAACGCAGCGTCAGCCGCGCAGACGAGCGGGTTTTTCCTCCCGGAGTCCGCCTGGACTTTACCGGGATCCAGGTCTCCCAGGGCATAGATCAGTCCCCAGGTCCGAGTTTACAGCTTGGAGGGGCTATAGAAGAGGCCGTCACTGAATCCACGATCGATCCAGCCGGACTGCCCCCGCCCCCGACGGTGCTGTCGGGATCCTTCCCCGCAAGTTTCGGACCTCGCCCTCCGATGACCTCCCAAATGTTCACCCCCCCCAATATCTTGGCAGGCAGAACCAGACGCGGTACAATCAAACCGAAGTCACTACAGTCACCCCAGTGCGTACGGGACTTCGCCCCTTTCAAGGGGGCAAACCCAGCATGACTAAGTTCGAAAGATTCAAGGAATCAGTGACGGCAGAACTAAAAGTAGTCCACTCAAAATTTCACAGTGCAACTAGTTCGGCCCCCGAGATAGACCGACTCGTTGTAGAAACGGGAAGGACTCCTTTCGCTAAAAACATCACCGACGTTTTCATTGGAGATGCCGGGAAAGTCCATCTTCCTCAGTACAATGGGACCTCGAACCCGAAAGCTTACATCTTGTCCTTCAGAAATGCAATGGGACGAGCAATGCTGACAGAGAGAGAACAAGAGGCGGGATATTGCCAACTGTTCGTTGAAAGCTTGTTTGGAGATGCCTTGGAGTGGTTCTCCAGACTCGAGTCTAACTCTATTGATAGTTTTGCCAAACTATCAGCAGCATTCCTAAAATATTACTCGATGTTCGTAGAGGACGAACTCACAATAGTAGACCTATGTGGGGTCCAACAGAAAGAGAACGAGTCCTTAAAGGACTACATGATCCGTTACAAGGACGTTCTTTCGAAAATCTCTAACGTTGATCCTGAATCTGCCATAACCTCTCTAAGAAACGGCCTGTGACATGAATCAAGATTCAAACTAGAGATGACTGTAAACCGCCCCCTTACATTGGAAGATGCAATCCACAAAGCCGCAAACTACGCTAAGGCCGAGGAGGAATTTACCTCCTTAGCAAAACAACGTACTATTGTTAATGGTGCACACAAGAAGAGTTGTAGTCTTTACTTTTGTATATTTGATGTAATAAAGTCTCACGAAGACTCTTGCTTGTAATTGCTTATTCATTAATAAAAGTTGAAACGTTCATTCATTCTTCCTTGTCTGAAGCTTTATGATACAACCTTAGTATTTAGTCCATAAACAAACGTAACAACATATGAAGAGACAAATGTAGATTTGCATGAACAAACTCTTCATGGTTTTCTTAAAGCAATATTCGCAATCTAAGGATCAAAGGACTATTGATCTCAGTACGATTGTTAGGAGAATCTATGATGTCTTGTTTGTTGGAATTGATCTAGGGTTAAGAAAAAGTTTAACGCTTCGAGCAAGCGGCGGAATTTAAAATTTTCTTTAAAACAAGTAAAACGATTTTATTAACCTAGACAAAGAGCAAGTACATGTAAATAAAAACTATTATAAGCATTAAATAATTTACTAACCTTTGAGAAGCTTGAACGTTGATGAGCCTTCGGAAGGTTGAAATGTTCGTCTCCCCTCGTAGCTCGTCTCTCTTCTTTCCTCGGCAACTCGAGCAACCACGACAGTTTCTATCACTAAAATCAATCGAGAGAAAAGGAATTAGTGAGTGAGCACTTTTAAACACGACGACTAGAGAACAAGTCTAAAAGTCGAAGAGCTAAACATACTAGGTCAAATGAGGACCTAGGTGCCAAAACAAAAACGAAAGAAAACTAGAGAGAGAAAGAGGAGAAGTCGGCCAAGGTAGAGAGAGAAGCTCTCAATCTCTAAAACTTGGGATGAATGAAATGTGAAGAATGAGGGCTCTATTTATAGGAGAGGTTTTACCTTCAATAAGGTAGTTTCCTCTTTTATAGAATATCACATATTCATGAGCAAATATTCTCTCTTTCCCTTCTTCATTTGGGCGGCCAAGAGAGCTTCTAGAAGGCTTGGATTTATTTCCTCTTTTGCTCACTTGCCTTGCTTGGCCGATTTCCCTCCTTCCTCATAGAGGAAATTTGTTTCCTCTTTTTCTTTTGGCAAGTATCTTCATACATTAATGCACAAAATAATCTCTCTTTCTCACTAGGGCTGCACGAATTTAGTCTCCCATTCCCTTGGGTTGGACGGCCAAAAGGCTTCTAGAAAGGCTTTCTAGATTTTTCTTAACTTGTTCATGACAACATAAGAAAAGCCCATTAAGAATTTTCAAGTAAAATTCTTTGAAATGAAATTAATCCACAAGGCCCAATGAACACATCATGGCCGAGTGATTTAGGTCATCATATGACCATGTAAAAAAATTTATTGACATTCATTTCATGTTACGTCCAAAAAGACAAAATTACCCTTTTGACAATTTTCGTAAAACTTGTTTCGTTCTTGTTTTGACTTAGCTTCTAGTTTCACTATTCCTACTCGATAAGATTAGTGACAGTGACCTCATGGATCCAAATGAACAAAGCTTGAGCTAAATACTTGGACTCAAAAGTTCACAAATCTATTCCAATTTTTTAGCCTAATGTCAACTGACTCCACTAAAGAATTGACAATGAAAATCTCTCGGTTCAAATGAATTTATTTTCTACTCAAGAATTCATCCTAATTGTAATGAGTGGATCCATTGAATATTATCTATGTTTACCCTTCATGAATGTCATCAGCTAGTCGGGAATTACAAAATTACTATTTTACCCTTCTAGCTGTTATTTCCTCAACTCCTTTGTCGCTTGTGAATAAGTTAGAAACAATGTATTGACGAGGAGCTAACAAGTCACAATGTTTCATCCAAAATAGTCAAGACTCAATTTGGACACTGGCCAGTTCATTTATTCACACTCCAAGGAACAAAGCATAAGGTGATATACATTGCATTTCAGCAATCTTGTACATGAATTCCATATCTATGAGAACTTCACAAAGTTACCCACGACATCTTCACAACTTAGTACTTCACTAATAGGTCTTGTTCAAAATCACATAGTGAGTCCGAACTCTGACTTTCTCAAATGAGAACACGTAAGCTGTAAAACGGCATGTCTTATTTCAAGATTGAGGTAAGCATGATGCAATTCATACGTAGTGACTACGAGACATAAGGGGTTAAATGGTTTGTTCTTATCCTGTCTCTAGAAGTGCACTGGTCAATTCAGTACCTTCGGAAGATACCTAGAAGAACTATAGAGTCTCCAACTTTCAATGTCCCATAATCAGACATCATAGATTCTCCTAACAATCGTACTGAGGTCAATAGTCCTTTGACCCTTAGATTGTGAATATATCGTTTTAAGCAAACTACGAAGAGTTTGTTCATGCAAATCTACATTTGTCTCTTCATAAGTTGTTAAGTTTGTTTATGGACTAAAGACTAAGGTTTTATCATAAAGCTTCAAACAGACAAGGAAGAATGAATGGCGTTTCAACTTTTTATTAATAAATAAGCAATTACAAGCAAGAGTCTTCTTGAGACTTATTACATCAAATGTACATAAATAGATACTACTACTCTTCTTGTGGGCACCATTGACAACATGGTTATGGGACATTGAGAGTTGGAGACTCTATAGTTCTTCTAGGTATCTTCCGAAGGTACTGAATTGACCAGTGCACTTCTAGAGACAAGATAAGAACAAACCATTTAACCTCTTATGTCTCGAGGTCACTACATATGAATTGCATCATGCTTACCTCAATCCTGAAATAAGACATGCCATTTCATAGCTTACGTATTCTCATTTGAGAAAGTCAGAGTTCGGATTCACTATGTGATTCTTAACAACACCTATTGGTGAAGTACTAAGTTATGAAGATGTCATGAGTAACTTTGTGAAGATCTCATAGATATGGAATTCATGTACAAGATTGCTGAAATGCAATGTATATCACCTCATGCTTTGTTCCTTTGAATGTGAATAAATGAATTGGCCAGTGTCCAAATTGAGTCATGACTCTTTTGGATGAAACAATGTGACTCGTTAGCTCCTCGTCGATACATTGTTTCTAACTTCTTCACAAGCGACAAAGGAGTTGAGGAAATAACAGCTAGAAGGGTAAAATGGTAATTTTGTAAATCCCGAATAGCTTATGATATTCATGAAGGGTAAACTCAGATAACATTCATTGGATCCACTTATCATAATTTATTTGAATTCTTGAGTAGAAAATAAATTCATTTGACCCGAGAGATTCTCAGTGTCAACTCTTTAGTGGAGTCAGTTGACATTAAACTAAACTTGAAAAATGTTTGTGAACTTTTGAGTCCAAGTATTTTAGCTCAAGCTTTGTTCATTCGGATCCATGAGTCACTGTCACAAATCATATCGAGTAGGAATAGTTAAACTGGAAGCTAAGTCAAAACAAGAACGAGACAAGTTTTACGAAAATTGTCTAAAGGGTATTTTTGCCCTTTTGGACATAGGATGAAATGAATGTCAATAAATTTTTTGACATTGTCATATGATGACAAATGAAATAAATTTCACTCGGCCAAGTTAAGTTAATTGGGCCTTGTGGATTAATTTCATTTCATGGAATTTTTCTTGAAATTTCTTAATGGGCTTTTTTTATGTTGTCATGAACAAATGAAGAAACATCTAGAAGCTCCTTCTAGAAGCTCAAATTTCGTCCAACCCAAGGAGAGAAAGGAGGAATTATTTTGTGCATTGATGTATGAAGATACTTGCCAAAAGAAAAAGAGGAAACAAATTTCCTCTAGAAGGAAATTGGTATGGGCGGCAATTAGGGTCAAGGGAAAAGCAAGATAAAAGAGGAAACAAATCCAAGGACTTGCACCATATACCTTGGACGTCCACATGGAGAGAAAGAGAGGCAATATTTTCTCATGAATATTTGATATTCTATAGAAGAGGAAACTACTTTCATGAATGTAATCCCTCCCCTATAAATGAGGCCTCATTCTCATTGTTTTCTCATTCCATATAAGTTAGAGATTGAGAGCTTCTCTCTCTAGACCTTGTGGCCGCCTCTCTCTCATTCTCTCTCTAAGTTCTCTTCGACTTTGAGACTTGTTCTTGAGTCGTCTTGTTTAAAAGTGCCCACACACTAATTCCTTTCTTTCTCGAGTGATTATTGTGATAGAAACTTTCGTGGTTGCTCAAGTTCCCGAGGAAAGAAGAGAGACGTGCTACGAGGGGAGACGAACGTTTCAACCTTCTTAAGACTTTTCAACGTTCAAGCTTCTCAAAGGTTAGTAAATACATAACGCTCATTTATAGTTTTAACTTATATGTACTTGCTCTTTGTCTAGGTTAGTAAAACCGTTTTACTTGTTTAAAAGATAATTTTTAAATTCCGCCGCTTGCTCGAAGCGTTAAATATTTTCTTAACCCTAGATCAATTCCAACAAAATGGTATCAGAGCTATGGTCAAAGATATACATGTACATGTAATTAAAATTATGAGCTTGAAAATCATTTTCGAAAGTTTACTAATTTTGTGACAAGTTAGAATTGTTTTCTTAGTTTTTTTTTTTAATTGCTCATGCCTTTAAATTAAAAATCATGTTGATTTTGTATGAGTTTGGGATGTTATTAAAACACATTAGAATCAGTTCTAAAAGTTTTATTTTTTTATAATGAAAAACGTGTTTTTAAAGTTTGAGAAATTTCAGTAAATTTTTGTGACTAGTTATCTTGTCTTACTAGTTTCTTTTATTTACTTGATTCGTTTTATGCTTGTTGTTATTTTTTTTATACCATGTTATTACCAAGTTAATAAAACACAAATAAAAGCTTTAAAAACTACCTAAAACATTCCGTTACACTCGATTTTTTTTTCGCACTCAAAGTCCGAACTTTAATTATTTCCTGTTTTCTTCGAGCTCGAGAAAATCCGCAGTAAAAGTGGCATAACACTCAGTTCAGAATTCGAAATTTAATGATTCTTGAATCAAATTAAAGGTCTGTTTGTCATCTTTCTAATGCAATCTACTTTAGGTCAAAAGGACATCGAGCCGCCAGTTATGGCGATTTTACTCCGAGGTGCGCGGCTGTTCCGAAAGTCCAGTTTTTTAGAATTCCGGATTTTCAGCCCCACTACCAAGAGTTATAGAAGTCTAATGAGAAAATTTCCTTCAGAAATTTTTTTTTATAAGATTATAAACATAATCTGAATGATTAAAATGTTTTGATTTTTTAAAGTTTAATTGAAATTGAATTTTTACAAAACTAGTTTAAATTTTGAAAAACCGTTTTCACTTTCGAACTTGAAAATATTTTGTCATCCAAATCAAATAAGTTTTCAAAACTATATCTATATTACATATGTTCAAAATCTATATGCTCTTGAAAATTTGAGTGGGAGGTCTCCTTGTAGACGAGCCGAAAAATAAAGATGTGTAATCTCAAACTTTCAAGTGTTCGAGTGAGTTGAAGTTCACACTTCCCTCATGCACTTTCCCGAATAGAAAATAGGAAAATGTCCGAGTATGTACCTTGTGCCTTTATGCACTAACACTGCTCTTCCTTGAACATGAAGATCTAGGATTCCCTTCTAGTAGTCCGCTCTGTCGCTGTATAACTAGGAAATTTATTTCCGAACTTATAAAGACGATGTGCCAACTCCAAAAACTAAGTGGGAGTCTTATACTTGTTGTTTGTAACCCACGATCCCCAACACTAATGAAAGATGCAATTAACGTGAGACTAAGAGTCACTCTTGTGGCCTTCTCTTCAGTGGGAGTATTCTATGGCATTTTTTATTCGATCATTGCTCAATGAACTACGTTCGAGAGTAAGACGATGAAGACAAGCTCTCTCTTGGGGTATTGTTTTTCAAAGTTGACCTTTTGGACTAAGTGTTTGGTTGCACACTTAGGCTCAATCCCTAGTAATCCTCCCTTGAGGCTCTGCGAAAGGATATGATTGATCAAACCAATTTAAAAGGTGGTTAGTCAAAATTGGTGTATTGACATCTTGGCTAAGCATTAATGATGTGTCATTTACTTATAAATGGAGATTTTTTGCGGCATTCTCTTGAGGGAGTAGATTATCATTTTGTTTATAACACCTTTGGATTTTATCAAATCTTAAACAAACTTAAATCCTAAACCAAAAGTAATCATAAACTTGTTTCAACTTAATTAGGCAATATGTCTCTCCACCTTCTCTCAACCATCCTTTCCTCGAACAAACTCGAAACCGAGAACTACGTAGATTGGAAATGTAACCTCGACATAATACTTACCGTTAACAAGCACAAATGGGTACTCATCACCCCGTGTCCTCCTCAAACGAATGATGATTCGACTCAAGAGGACAAAGATGCCTTGGCGGCCTGGCTCCGTTCCGATGAGATTGTGAGGTGTTATATATTAGCATTTATGAACAATATGCTGAAACAGCAACATCGTGACATTGAGACAACCGCTGATATGCTCTACAATCTCCATGAGATGTTTAGAGGGCAAGGGCGTCAGGCCAGACGACAAGCAGTCAGACAGTTTATGAACTGTCGCATGAAGGCTGGGACTCCTGTCAGGGACCATATGATACTGATCATTTACCTGAATGAGATGGAAATCCTAGAATCCGAAATTGACAAGGAGACCAAAATAGATATGATCTTGAAAACTCTCCCCGAATCTTTCGATACCTTCAAGCTGAACTACTCCATGAACAAGCTAGGGTATATTGTTCCCGAGCTAATGAAGGAGCTTCACATTGCTGAAGGTCTCACTAAGAGAAAGAGGGACCAAGGAGAGGCATATGCTACTAAGCACAAAACCTCCACCTCTGGATCTAATAAGAGGCCTCACAAGGTCGAGAAGAAGAACTGTCCTGCCTGTCTCAAAGCAAAGGAACATAGTATTGTACTAATTACCGAAGCATGCTTAGTAGCTGATAATGTATCAATGTGGATTCTTGACTCCGCTGCTACTAACCATATTTGTTGTTCATTGACTGGTTTCAAGAAAACCAAAAGCTTAGAGGAATGCGACTTCTGTTTCAAATGGGGTGACGGGGGCCTGGTGTCTGCGAAGGCAGTGGGATCTGCGACGCTTTCTTTTGAAAACCGCACTTTAAACTTGAATAATGTTTATTTCGTTCCTTCCTTTGGAAAGAACTTAATATCTGTTGCTCGTTTTCTTGAGCAAGATTATTGTTTAAAGTTCATTAAGAATGGAATTCGTATTTCGTTTCCTGATACTTCTTTTGTCATTGATGCATGTATGAAGAATTCTCTTTTCTACATCTATCCCACTAAACCTCCTCTTTTAGACACTGAAATAGATAATGATCTAGTTAGGGAGACAAAGAAGATCAAACTATCTGAATCATCCGATCTAATAAAATCAACGTATCTCTGGCACTTAAGACTTGGTCATATCAGTCTAGACAAGATTAAGAGACTTATGAGGGACGGTCCACTCCAAGCCTCTGCAATAGGTTCACTACCTACTTGTGAATCTTGCATAGAAGGAAAAATGACCAAGCGACCTTTCTCCGATAAGGGTCGAAGAGCCACTGAGTTGCTGGAACTAGTACATTCTGATGTATGTGATCCGCTCAGTCAACCGGCACATGGAGGATACGAATACTTCGTTACCTTCACTGATGACTACTCAAGATACAGTTTTTTCTATTGGCTCAAACACAAATCTGAAACCTTTAACGTATTTAAGGTCTTTAGGGCTTTAGTGGAAAGGCAAACTGGCAAAGTGATCAAAACCCTTCGATCTGATCGAGGAGGTGAGTATATGTCTGGAGAGTTCGATGACATTCTTAAAGAAGAACGTATCGCTTCTCAGCTTGCCGCACCTGGCACACCTCAACAAGACGGAGTGTCAGAGACAAGAAACCAAACTCTTATGGAGATGGTTAGATCAATGATGAGTTACTCATCACTCCCTCTTTCCTTTTGGAGATATGCCCTCGAAACAGCCGCATATATTCTGAACCAAGTTCCGGCTAAAACTGTTCCTGGTACTCCTTATGAACGATGGACTGGCCGTAAAAGTAAATCTTGGCCGCATCAAAATTTGGGGTTGCCCTGCATACGTGCTGAGGCAAAAGACTAGCAAGTTGGCTAGTAGGTCAGAATTGTGTCTGTTCGTTGGATATCCAAAGGAAACCAAAGGTTTCACTTTCTATAGTCCCGAGGACGATAAGACTTATGTTAGCACGAATGCTCGTTTCCTTGAGGAGGACTTTATGAAAGATGTAAAACCTAGAAGCAAAATTGTGCTTGAAGAAAAGTTGGGTGAGGAAGCTTCTACCTCATCTGTAAGAAATGTTCTTACCCAAACTGAAACACAACCTAACTCATCAGAATCTTGTCAAGTAGTACTTCGACGTAGTGGGAGGGCTACTCAAAAGCCTGATAGGTACATGTCTTATGGAGACACTCTAGTAGCCGTCTCTGACATGGATGATCCTGTTTCCTATAGCCAAGTGATGGCTTCTTCTGAATCAAACCTATGGCTTGACTCCATGAAAGTTGAAATGCACTAGATGTCTGTCAACAAAGTCTTGAAACTTGTAGACCTTCCTGAAGGGATTAAACTCGTAGGGTGTAAGTGGATATACAAGAAAAAAAGGGGTCCGAATGGGAACGTCGAGACGTTCAAAGCACGACTTGTGGCTAAGGGTTATACCCAACAAGAAGGGATTGACTATGAAGAAACCTTCTCGCCAGTCGCGATGCTTAAATCCATCCGCATACTTATATCCATAGCTGCAGCTCTCAACTATGAGATCTGGCAAATGGTTGTCAAGACTGCATTCTTCAACGACAATCTTGACGAGCTCATTTATATGGCTCAACAAGACGATTTCGTGGAAGAAAGTCAAGAGACCAAGGTTTGTGAATTGCTTAAGTCCATATTGTTGGAATTGATCTAGGGTTAAGAAAAAGTTTAACGCTTCGAGCAAGAGGGGAAATTTAAAAATTCTTTAAACGAGTAAAACGATTTTACTAACCTAGACAAAGAGCAAGTACATGTGAATAAAAACTATTATGAGCATTAAATAATTTACTTACCTTTCAGAAGCTTGAATGTTGATGAGCCTTCGGAAGTTTGAAACGTTCGTCTCCCCTCGCAGCACGTCTCTCTTCTTTCCTCGGGAACTCAAGCAACCACAAAAGTTTCTATCACTTAAATCACTCGAGAAAAAAGTAATTAGTGAGTGGGCACTTTTAAACACGACGACTCAAGGACAATTCTTAAAGTCGAAGAGCTAAAACACTAGGTCAAATGTGGACCTAGGTGTCAAAACAAAAGTGAAAGATAACTAGAGAGAGAAAGAGAGGGGCGGCCACAAGGTCTAGAGAGAGAAGCTCTCAATCTCTAAATTATGTGGGATGAAAAACAATGAGAATGAGCTGGGGTATTTATTGGAGGAGGATTACCTTCAAAAGGTAGTTTCCTCTTTTCTATTGAATATCACATATTCATGAGAAAATGTTTATTTCCTCTTTTCCCACTATGCTGCACGTCCAAGATGGTAGTCATGACACCTTGGATTTGTTTCCTCACTTGTTTGCTCCTTAATTAGCCGAAAATTAGCTTTCCTTCTAGAGGAAATTTATTTACTCTTTTTCTTTTGACAAGTATCTTCATACATCAATGCACAAAATAATTTCCTTTTTCTCTCTATGGTATGCACGAAATTTTGAGTCTAGAACATGCTTCTAGATGTTTCTTTATTTGTTCATGACAATATAAGAAAACCCCATTAAGAATTTTCACATAAAATTCCATGAAATGAAATAAATCCTCAAGGCCCAAATTATTTAAGTTGGCCATGTGATTTAAATTTCATTTGTCATCATATGATAATGTCAAAAAATATTATTGACATTCATTTCGTCCTATGTCCAAAAAGACAAAAATACCCTTTAGACAATTTTCGTAAAACTTGTCTCGTTCTTGTTTTGACTTAGCTTCTAGTTTAACTATTCCTACTTGATATGATTTGTGACAGTGACTTCATGGATCCAAATGAACAAAGCTTGAGCTAAACCACTTGGACTCAAAAGTTCACAAACTTTTTCCAAGTTTAGCTTAATGCAACTGACTCCACTAAATAGTTGACCCTGAAAATCTCTCGGTTCAAAAGAATTTATTTTCTACTCAAGAATTCAACCTAATTGTAATGAGTGGATCCATTGAATATTATTTATGTTTACCCTTCATGAATATCATCAGCTAGTCGGAATTTACCAAATTACCATTTTAACCTTCTAGCTGTTATTTCCTCAACTCATTTGTCACTTGTGAATAAGTTAGAAACAATGTATTGATGAGGAGCTAACAAGTCACATTGTTTAATCCAAAAGAGTCAAGACTCAATTTGGACACTGGCCAGTTCATTTATTCACATTCCAAGGAACAAAGTATGAGGTGATATACATTGCATTTCAGCAATCTTGTACATAAATTCCATATCTATGGGATCTTCACAAAGTTACTCATGACATCTTCATAACTTAGTACTTCACCAATAGGTCTTGTTAAGAATCACATAGTGAATCCGAACTCTGACTTTCTCAAATGAGAATACGTAAGCTATGAAATGGCATGTCTCATTTCCGGATTGAGGTAAGCATGATGCAATTCATACGTAGTGACGTCGAGACATAAGAGGTTAAATGGTTTGTTCTTATCTTGTCTCTAGAAGTGCACTGGTCAATTCAGTACCTTCGGAAGATACCTAGAAGAACTATAGAGTCTCTAACTCTCAATGTCCCATAACCAGAAATCATAGATTTTCCTAACAATCGTACTGAGATCAATAGTCCTTTGATCCTTAGATTGCGAATATATTGTTTTAAGCAAACCATGAAGAGTTTGTTCATGCAAATCTACATTTGTCTCTTCATGTGTTGTTAGGTTTGTTTATGGACTAAAGACTAAGGTTTTTATCATAAAGCTTCACACAAGGAATAATGAATGAACGTTTTAACTTTTTATTAATAAATATGCAATTACATGCAAGAGTCCTCATGAGACTTTATTACATCAAATGTGCAAAAGTAAGGACTACAACTCTTCATGTGGGCACCATTGACAACAAACTCCCACTTGACTCAAAGAAGATGTGTGTAGTCCTTCATGCCTAATCCTTCTCGATGTTGGTCAAAGACCTTGTTCGCTAGGGCCTTGGTGAATGGATCTGCTAGGTTGTCCACCGTTGAGATCTTCTTCACTTCCACGTCTCCGCGTTGCACGATCTCTCGAATCAAATGGTATTTCGTCTCAATATGTTCATTCGGATCCATGAGTCACTGTCACAAATCATATCGAGTAGGAATAGTTAAACTGGAAGCTAAGTCAAAACAAGAACGAGACAAGTTTTACGAAAATTGTCTAAAGGGTATTTTTGCCCTTTTGGACATAGGATGAAATGAATGTCAATAAATTTTTTGACATTGTCATATGATGACAAATGAAATAAATTTCACTCGGCCAAGTTAAGTTAATTGGGCCTTGAGGATTAATTTCATTTCATGGAATTTTTCTTGAAAATTATTAATGGGCTTTTCTTATGTTGTCATGAACAAATGAAGAAACATCTAGAAGCTCATGTTGGAATCGATCTAGGGTTTAAGAAAAAGTTTAACGCTTCGTTAAGCGGCGGAATTTTAAAAATTTTCTTTTTAAGTAAAACTAGTTTTTACTAACCTAGACAAGAGCATATGCATGTAAATAAAAACTAATATGAGCTATAAAAGTTACTAACCTTTTTTATGCTTGAACGTTGATGAGCCTTTGGAAGGTTGGCAACGTTCGTCTCCCCTCGCAGCACATCTCTCTTTTCTTTCCTCGGGAACTCGAGCAACCACGATAGTTTCTATCACTAAATCACTCGAAAAGAAGGAATCAGTGAGTGGGCACTTTTAAACACTACGACTTAAGAACGAGTCTCGAAGTCGCAGAGCTAAACACTAGGTCGAGTGAGGACCTAGGTGCCAAGACAAGAAAAAAATCGAAAATAAACTAGAGAGAGAGAGAGAAGATTTCGGCCACAAGTTCTAGAGAGAGAGTCTCTCAAATCTCTTAAACTTGGATGAATGAAAAGTGAGGAATGAGGCTCCTATTTATAGGAGAGGTCTCACCTTCAATAAGGTAGTTTCCTCTTCTATAGAATATCACATATTCATGAGCCAATTTCCCTTTTCCTTCAAAGAGTCACACGGCCAAGACTAAGCAAGTAAGTCCTTGGATTTGTTTCCTCTTTTATTTGCTTCTCTCTTGATCCTTTTGGGCGCCTACCATGCTTTCCCCTTAGGGGAAATTTGTTTCCTCTTTTTCTTTTGGCAAGTATCTTAATACATTTATGCACAAAATAAACTCTCTTTCCTCTTGGGTAATATGGGCGCCTACACCATCTAGAAAGGGCTTCTAGAAGCTTTTCCATTTTGTTCATGACAACATGAAAAAGGCCCATTAAGAATTTTCAATAAAATTCTTATGAAATGAAATTAATTCACAAGGCCCAATTAATCATATTATGGCCGAGTGACATTAAGTCATCAAATGAACTTGTCAAAATTTATTGACATTCATTTCATCCTTTGTCTCAAAAGACAAAAATACCCTTTTGACTATTTTCGTTCTTGTTTTGACTTAGCTTCCAGTTTAACTATTCCTATCGATGTGATTCGTGACAGTGACCTCATGGACCCAAATGAACAAAGCTTTAGCTAAACACTTGGACTCAAAAGTTCACAAACCTTTTCCAAGTTTAACTTAATGCCAGCTGACTCCACTAAAGAGCTGACACTGAAAATCTCTCGGTTCAAATGAATTTGTTTTCTACTCAAGAATTCGACCTAATTATAATGAGCGGATCCACTGAATATTATCTATGCTACCCTTCATGAATGTCATCAGCTAGTCGGGATTTACTAAATTACCATTTTACCCTTCTAGCTGTTATTTCCTCAACTCCTTTGTCGCTTGTGAATAAGTTAGAAACAATGTATTGACGAGGAGCTAACAAGTCACATTGTTTCATCCAAAAGAGTCAGGACTCAATTTGGACACTGGCCAGTTCATTTATTCACACTCCAAGGAACAAAGCATGAGGTGACATACATTGCATTTCAGCAATCTTGTACATGAATTCCATATCTATGAGAACTTCACAAAGTTACTCATGACAGACTCACAACTTAGTACCTCACCAATAGGCCTTGTTCGGAATCACATAGTGAGTCCGAAATTTGACTTTCTCAAATGAGAATACTAAGGTGTGAAATGACATGTCTCATTTCAGGATTAAGGTAAGCATGATGCAATTCATACATAGTGACTTCGAGACATAAGAGGTTAAATGGTTTGTTCTTATATTGTCTCTAGAAGTGCACTGGTCAATTCAGTATCTTCGGAAGATACCTAGAAGAACTATAGAGTCCCAAACTCTCAATGCCTCATAACCAGACATCATAGATTCTTCTAACAATCATACTGAGGTCAATAGTCCTTTGACCCTTAGATTGCGAATATATCGTTTTAAGCAAACTACGAAGAGTTTGTTCATGCAAATCTACATTTGTCTCTTCGTAAGTTGTTTAGTTTGTTTATGGACTAAAAGACTATGGTTTTATCATAAAGCTTCAGACAAGGAAGATTGAATGTACGTTTCAACTTTATTAATGAATGAATAGGCAATTACAAGCAAGAGTCTTCATGAGACTTTATTACATCAAATGTTCAAAATAAAGACTACAACTCTTCTTGTGGGCACCATTGACAACAAACTCCCACTTGACTCAAAGAAGGTGTGTGTAGTCCTTCATGCCTAATCCCTCACGATGTTGGTCGAAGACCTTGTTCGCTAGGGCCTTGGTGAATGGATCTGCGAGGTTGTCCACCGTTGAGATCTTCTTCACTTCCACGTCTCCGCGCTGCACGATCTCTCGAATCAAATGGTATTTCCTCTCAATATGCTTAGAGCGCTTATGGCTTCTAGGTTCCTTTGAGTTAGCGACAGCCCCACTATTATCACAATAAAGGGTCATGGGCTCGTCGACGTTTGGAACAACTTCCAAATACTTAAGGAATTTCTTAAGCCATACAGCCTCTTTGGATGCTTCACAAGCAGCCACATATTCTGCTTCCATTGTGGAGTCAGCAATGCAAGATTGCTTAATACTTCTCCACACAACAGCTCCACCATTAAGGATGAACACAGATCCCGAAGTGGATTTCCTGGAATCCTTATCCGCTTGAAAATCGGAGTCGGTATATCCCGTCATAGTCAGGTCAGTACCTGAGTATGTAAGCATCAAGTTCCTAGTTCTTCGAAGATACTTAAGAACATGCTTAACAGCAATCCAGTGCTCGGGTCCAGGATTGGATTGGAAACGACTAACTACGCCAACGGCGAAACATATATCAGGTCGGGTGCAAAGCATAGCATACATGAGGCTTCCTACGGCAGAGGCGTAAGGAATTTTCCTCATGTCTTCAATCTCTTGTGCAGTCTTGGGAGACTGGTCCTTAGAGAGTGAAACTCCATGCCTAAAGGGTGTTTGACCCCTCTTGCAGTCTTGCATCGAGAAGCGATCCATCACCTTATCAATATAAGATGCTTGAGAGAGTGACAGGGTCCGGTTTTTCCTATCTCGAAAGATTTGGATCCCCAGAATGTACGCGGCTTCTCCTAGATCCTTCATATCGAATTGTTTTGCCAGCCAGACCTTAACCTCAGATAACTTACCCACGTCATTACCAATGAGTAGTATATCATCGACATATAGTACCAGAAACACAACTTTACCTTCGTGTATTAACTTGTAAACACAAGGCTCATCTATCGACTGTTCAAAGCCAAAGCTTTTTACAGTTTCATCGAATCTAATATTCCATGACCTAGATGCTTGCTTTAGTCCATAAATGGATTTAAGCAACTCACAAACCTTGGCCTCTTGACCTTTATCCACGAAACCGTCTGGTTGAGCCATGTAAATGCGCTCGTCAAGATTGCCATTCAGAAAGGCTGTCTTGACATCCATTTGCCAGATCTCATAGTCGAGAGCTGCAGCTATGGATAGGAGTATGCGGATGGATTTAAGCATCGCGACTGGCGAGAAGGTTTCTTCATAGTCAATCCCTTCTTGTTGGGTATAACCCTTCGCCACAAGTCGTTCTTTGAACGTCTCGACGTTCCCATCAGGACCCCTTTTCTTCTTGTATATCCACTTACACCCTACGGGTTTAATCCCTTCAGGAAGGTCTACAAGTTTCCAGACTTTGTTGACATACATCGAGTGCATTTCAACTTTCATGGCGTCAAGCCAAAGGTTTGATTCAGAACAAGTCATCGCTTGGCTATAGGAAACAGGGTCATCCATGTCGGAGACGGCTACAAGAGAGTCTCCATAAGACATGTACCTGTCAGGCTTTTGAGTAGCCCTCCCACTACGTCGAAGTACTACTTGACGAGATTCTGATGAGTTAGGTTGTGTTTCAGTTGGGGTAAGAACAGTTCTTACAGATGAGGTAGAAGCTTCCTCTCCCAACTTTTCTTCAAGCACAATTTTGCTTCTAGGTTTCGCATCCTTCATAAAGTCCTCCTCAAGGAAACGAGCATTCGTGCTAACGAAAGTCTTATCGTCCTCGGGACTATAGAAAATGAAACCTTTGGTTTCCTTTGGATATCCTACAAACAGGCACAATTCTGACCTACTAGCCAACTTGCTAGTCTTTTGCCTTAGCACATGTGCAGGGCAACCCCAAATTCGGATGTGGCCCAAACTTACTTTACGGCCAGTCCATCTTTCATAAGGAGTACCAGGAACCGTTTTAGACGGAACTTGGTTCAGAATGTAAGCGGCTGTTTCGAGGGCATATCCCCAAAAGGAAAGCGGGAGTGATGAGTAACTCATCATCGATCTAACCATCTCCATAAGAGTTCGGTTTCTTCTCTCTGACACTCCGTTTTGATGAGGTGTGCCAGGTGCGGTAAGCTGAGAAGCAATACCTTCTTTTAAGAAAGTCGTCGAACTCTCCAGACATATACTCACCACCTCGATCAGATCGAAGGGTTTTGATCACTTTGCCAGTTTGCTTTTCCACTAAAGCCCTAAAGACCTTAAATACGTTAAAGGTCTCGGATTTGTGTTTGAGCAAATAGACAAACCCATATCGTGAGTAATCATCAGTGAAGGTAACGAAGTATTCGTATCCTCCACGTGCCTGTTGGCTGAGCGGATCACATACATCAGAATGTATTAGTTCCAGCAACTCAGTGGCTCTTCGACCTTTATCAGAGAAAGGTCGCTTAGTCATTTTTCCTTCTATGCAGGATTCACAAGTAGGTAGTGAACCTATTGCAGAGGCTTGGAGTGGACCATCCCTCACAAGTCTCTTAATCCTTTCTAGACTGATATGACCAAGTCTTAAGTGCCATAGGTGTGTTGATTTTGTTAGATCGGAGGATTCAGAAAGTTTGATCCTCTTTGGCTCCCTAATTAGATCATTATCTATTTCGGTGTCTAAAAGAGAAGGTTGAGTGGGATAGATGTAGAAAAGAGCATTCTTCATACATGCATCAGTGACAAAAGAATTATCAGGAAACGAAATACGAATTCCATTCTTAATGAACTTTAAACAATAATCTTGCTCACGAAGACGAGCAACGGATATTAAGTTCTTCCCAAAGGTAGGAACAAAATATACATTATTCAAGTTTAAAGTGCGGTCTTCAAAAGACAGCGTCACAGATCCCACAGCCTTTGCAGACACCAGGCTCCCATCACCCCATTTGAAACAGAACTCGCCTTCCTCTAAGCTTTTGGTTTTCTTGAAACCATTCAAGGAACAGCAAATATGGTTAGTAGCAGCGGAGTCAAGAATCCACGTTGATACATTATCAGCTACTAAGCATGCTTCGGTAACTAGTACAATACTATGTTCCTTTGCTTTGAGATAGGCGGGACAGTTCTTTTTGTCGGCCTTGTAAGGTCTCTTCACAGTTTCAGAGGCGGACGCTTTTTGCTCAGTAGCATGTGCCTCTCCTTGATTCCTCTTTCTCTTAGTGAAACCTACAGCAGTGTGAAGTTCCTCCATAAGCTTGGTAGCAGTGTACTCTAGCTTGTTTATGGAGTAGTTCATCTTGGAGGTATCAAGAGACGCGGGGAGAGTTTCTAAGATCATATCTATGAGATTCTTCCCATCAGTCTCAGATCCTAGGATTTCCATTTTATTTAGAAAACTAATGATCAGTATCATAAAGTCTCTAACAGGAGTCCTAGCCTTCATATGACAGTTCATAAACTGTCGGACTGCTTTTTGCCTTGCTTGACGCCTTTGCCCTCCAAAACTCTCAAGGAGATTGTAGAGCATGTCAGCGGCAGTCTCGATGTCACGATGTTGCTTGTTCAGCATATTGTTCATAGATGCTAAGATATAGCACCTCACAATCTCATCGGATCGAAGCCAGGCTGCTAAGGCGTCATTGTCCTCTTGAGTTGAATCATCATTCGTCAGAGGAGGACACGGGGTGGTGAGTACCCATTTGTGCTTGTTAACGGTAGGTATTATGTCGAGGTTATGTTTCGAATCTATGTAGTTTTCGTTTTCGAGTTGGTTCGAGGAAAGAAAGATAGAGAGAGGGTTGAGAGACATATTGCCTATAACAGTTGAAACAAGTTTATGATTAGTCTTTGGTTTAGGATTTAAGTTTCATTAAGACTTTTGTAAAATCCAAAGGTGTTATGAACGAAATGACACTTTACTCCTTCGAGGGAAGGCCGCAACGAGTCTCCTTTCATAAGTAAATGACACATCATTAATGCTTAGCCAAGATGTCAATACATCAACATTGACTAGCCACCTTGTAAATTGGTTTGATCACTCACATCCTTTCGCAGGGCCTCGAGGGAGGATTACTAGGGATTGAGTCTAAGTGTGTAACCAACCACTTAGTCCAAAAGATTGACTTTGAAAAACAATCCGCCGAGGGGAGGTCTTGTCATCATCGTCTCACTCTCGGACGTAGCTCATTGAGCAATGATCAGAGCAAAGCGCCCTTGAGTACTCTCATTTAAGAGAGGGCCACGAGGGTGACTCTTAGTCCGGCGACACTTGCACTTTTCATTAGTGTTGGGGATCGTGGGTTACAAACAACAAGTATAACCCTCCCACTTAGTTTTTGGAGATGGTTCATCGACTCTTTTAAGTTCGGAAACAAATTTCCTAGTTAGAGAGCGACAGAGCGGACAACTAGAAGAGAATCCTAGATCGACATGTTCAGAGCAGTATTAGTGCATAAAGGCACAAGGGACATACTCGATCTTTTCCTATTTTCTATTTCGGGAAAGTGCGTGAGGGAAGTGTGAACTTCAACTCACTCGAACACTTGAAAGTTTGAGATTACACATCTTTTTATTTTTCGGCTTTGTCTACAAAGAGACCTCCCACTCAAAATTTCAAGAGCATATAGATTTTGAACATATGTGATATAGATATAGTTTTGAAAACATTTTGAAAACTTATTTGATTTGGATGACAAAATATTTTCAAGTTTGAAAGTGAAAACGGTTTTTCAAAATTCAAACTAGTTTTGTAAAAATTCAATTTCAATTAATCTTTCAAAAATCAAAACTTTTAATCTTTACACATCATGTTTATAATCATATGAAAAACATTTTTGCTCAAGAAAATTTTCTCATTAGAGTTCTATAACTCATGGTAGTGGGGTTTGAAAATCCGGATTTCTAAAAAACTGGAGTTTCAGACAGCCGCGCACCTCGGAGTAAAATCGCCATATCTGGCGGCTCCGATGTCCTTTTGAGCCGAAACCGGTGGCATTGGACAGAGGACAGACAGAGCTTTAATTTGATTCAAGAATCATTAAATTTCGATTTCTGAGCAGAGAGTTATGCCGCTTTTAATGCGGGTTTACATTCCAGCTCGAAGAAAAAGAAATAAATTAAAGCTTCGTCCTTTTAGGTGCGAAAAAGAATCGAGTGTAACGGAACGTTTTAAGATGTTGTTTAAAGCTTTTATTTGTGTTTTATTAGCAGGGTAATAACAAGGCATAAAAGAAAAAACAACATGCATAAAACGATTCAAGTAAATAAACGAAACTAGCAAGATAATAAAACTAGTCACAAAATTTACTCGAAAATTCTCAAACCTTTAAAACACGTTTTTCAATATAAAAAATTAAAAACTTTTAGAACTGATTCTAATGTGTTTTAACATCATCCCAAACTCATAGAAAATCAACATGGTTTTTAATTTAAAGGCATGAGCAATAAATTAAAAAAAATCTAAGATTACAATTCTAACTTGTCACAAAATTAGTAAACTTTCGAAAACGATTTTCAAGCTCATAATTTAAAAACATGCACATGCATTCCTTTGACCATAGCTCTGATACCATTTGTTGGAATCGATCTAGGGTTTAAGAAAAAGTTTAACGCTTCGTTAAGCGGCGGAATTTTAAAAATTTTCTTTTTAAGTAAAACTAGTTTTTACTAACCTAGACAAGAGCATATGCATGTAAATAAAAACTAATATGAGCTATAAAAGTTACTAACCTTTTTTATGCTTGAACGTTGATGAGCCTTTGGAAGGTTGGCAACGTTCGTCTCCCCTCGCAGCACATCTCTCTTTTCTTTCCTCGGGAACTCGAGCAACCACGATAGTTTCTATCACTAAATCACTCGAAAAGAAGGAATCAGTGAGTGGGCACTTTTAAACACTACGACTTAAGAACGAGTCTCGAAGTCGCAGAGCTAAACACTAGGTCGAGTGAGGACCTAGGTGCCAAGACAAGAAAAAAATCGAAAATAAACTAGAGAGAGAGAGAGAAGATTTCGGCCACAAGTTCTAGAGAGAGAGTCTCTCAAATCTCTTAAACTTGGATGAATGAAAAGTGAGGAATGAGGCTCCTATTTATAGGAGAGGTCTCACCTTCAATAAGGTAGTTTCCTCTTCTATAGAATATCACATATTCATGAGCCAATTTCCCTTTTCCTTCAAAGAGTCACACGGCCAAGACTAAGCAAGTAAGTCCTTGGATTTGTTTCCTCTTTTATTTGCTTCTCTCTTGATCCTTTTGGGCGCCTACCATGCTTTCCCCTTAGGGGAAATTTGTTTCCTCTTTTTCTTTTGGCAAGTATCTTAATACATTTATGCACAAAATAAACTCTCTTTCCTCTTGGGTAATATGGGCGCCTACACCATCTAGAAAGGGCTTCTAGAAGCTTTTCCATTTTGTTCATGACAACATGAAAAAGGCCCATTAAGAATTTTCAATAAAATTCTTATGAAATGAAATTAATTCACAAGGCCCAATTAATCATATTATGGCCGAGTGACATTAAGTCATCAAATGAACTTGTCAAAATTTATTGACATTCATTTCATCCTTTGTCTCAAAAGACAAAAATACCCTTTTGACTATTTTCGTTCTTGTTTTGACTTAGCTTCCAGTTTAACTATTCCTATCGATGTGATTCGTGACAGTGACCTCATGGACCCAAATGAACAAAGCTTTAGCTAAACACTTGGACTCAAAAGTTCACAAACCTTTTCCAAGTTTAACTTAATGCCAGCTGACTCCACTAAAGAGCTGACACTGAAAATCTCTCGGTTCAAATGAATTTGTTTTCTACTCAAGAATTCGACCTAATTATAATGAGCGGATCCACTGAATATTATCTATGCTACCCTTCATGAATGTCATCAGCTAGTCGGGATTTACTAAATTACCATTTTACCCTTCTAGCTGTTATTTCCTCAACTCCTTTGTCGCTTGTGAATAAGTTAGAAACAATGTATTGACGAGGAGCTAACAAGTCACATTGTTTCATCCAAAAGAGTCAGGACTCAATTTGGACACTGGCCAGTTCATTTATTCACACTCCAAGGAACAAAGCATGAGGTGACATACATTGCATTTCAGCAATCTTGTACATGAATTCCATATCTATGAGAACTTCACAAAGTTACTCATGACAGACTCACAACTTAGTACCTCACCAATAGGCCTTGTTCGGAATCACATAGTGAGTCCGAAATTTGACTTTCTCAAATGAGAATACTAAGGTGTGAAATGACATGTCTCATTTCAGGATTAAGGTAAGCATGATGCAATTCATACATAGTGACTTCGAGACATAAGAGGTTAAATGGTTTGTTCTTATATTGTCTCTAGAAGTGCACTGGTCAATTCAGTATCTTCGGAAGATACCTAGAAGAACTATAGAGTCCCAAACTCTCAATGCCTCATAACCAGACATCATAGATTCTTCTAACAATCATACTGAGGTCAATAGTCCTTTGACCCTTAGATTGCGAATATATCGTTTTAAGCAAACTACGAAGAGTTTGTTCATGCAAATCTACATTTGTCTCTTCGTAAGTTGTTTAGTTTGTTTATGGACTAAAAGACTATGGTTTTATCATAAAGCTTCAGACAAGGAAGATTGAATGTACGTTTCAACTTTATTAATGAATGAATAGGCAATTACAAGCAAGAGTCTTCATGAGACTTTATTACATCAAATGTTCAAAATAAAGACTACAACTCTTCTTGTGGGCACCATTGACAACAGCTCATTCTAGAAGCTCAAATTCCGTCCAACCCAAGGTGAGAAAAGAGGAATTATTTTGTGCATTGATGTATGAAGATACTTGCCAAAAGAAAAAGAGGAAACAAATTTCCTCTAGAAGGAAATTGGTATGGGCGGCAATTAGGGTCAAGGGAGAAGCAAGATAAAAGAGGAAACAAATCCAAGGACTTGCACCATATACCTTGGACGTCCACATGGAGAGAAAGAGAGGCAATATTTGCTCATGAATATTTGATATTCTATAGAAGAGGAAACTACCTTCATGAAGGTAATCCCTCCCCTATATAAAGAGGCCTCATTCTCATTGTTTTCTCATTCCACATAAGTTAGAGATTGAGAGCTTCTCTCTCTAGACCTTGTGGCCGCCTCTCTCTCCTTCTCTCTCTAAGTTCTTTTCGTTTTTGTTTTGGCACCTAAGTCCACATTTGACCTAGTGTTTTAGCTCTTCGACTTTGAGACTTGTTCTTGAGTCGTCGTGTTTAAAAGTGCCCACACATTATTCCTTTCTTTCTCGTGTGATTATTGTCTTTCATGGTTGCTCGAGTTCCCGAGAAAATAAGATAGACGTGCTGCGAGGTGAGACGAACGTTTGAACCTTCTTAACGCTTCTCAACGTTCAAGCTTCTCAAAGGTTAGTAAAAACATAAAGCTCATTTATAGTTTTAACTTATATGTACGGTTCGCCCGTGACCATCCCTCGGCTCAACCCCGTGACCCCCTCGTCTAAGCTCCGGTCTGCCCAAATAGCTCCCGACCTTCCCCCGGCCAGCTGCCGCCCAATTTTCCCCCGACCCGCTGCCGCCCAAACAGCCCCCGACACGCCCTCGGCCCACCCGCTGCCGCCCAGATAGCCCTCGGCCCTCTCTTGGCCCAGCCCCGGCCTCGCGTCTAGCTCGTCGCCTCAAAAAATGTTAGTTATGTGTAATTAGTAATATTTTTAGATTATTTCATATAGATTAATTAGTAATATATATGAAAATATAACTTTGATTAGATGTTAACGTGTTTAGTTAATTAATTATTAGTAACATGTTTAGTTAGATTAATTAGTAATATATATGAAAATAGTAACATGTTAGATTAGATGAAAATATAACTTGATTAGTTTGCTAAAAATTTGTAATATATAGTAATTGTAAAAAATTTTAAGAATATGTAACATGTTAGATTAGATGAATTAAGTTAAAAGTAACATATTAAATTAATTAGTAACATGTTTAGGATAGTTCTGGTTGGTTATATATGTGTTTTTTTTAATTGCAGATTTTGGTTAGTCAGTATTTTAGGGGAAACTCTGCCGAATTTTTGTTAGAATAAAATCTATTTGTCAAAAAAATTAACTCTTTCAATAATATATTTTAACGAATTAACTAATTTGTCAAAATTGATTCACTCTTACAAATTCGCTGTCGACTCTTTCATATATTAACGATTCACTCTGAATTTACTAACAATTCATCACTATCAATTTCCTAACAATTGAATCTAAATTTCTAATATTAACGATTCACTCTCAATTTTTACCTCTCAATTTCCTAACAATTCACTCTTACAAAATGAATTCTAACGTTTCATTTTTACCTCTCAATTTCCCGTCTCATTCAAGGGAATGTCAAATCCAAGTAGAGATTGGATTACCGAGAACAATCGGTAGATTTTGCAATATAAAACAGGGGTTAACGAGTTTATCCGCCTTGGAAGCAGACTCCCGAACGAAAATGGTCAATATCGTTGTCCTTGTAAATCTTGCAATAACGTGAGATGGCAGGAAATCGGGGTCGTAAAGAATCACCTTTTGAACAAGGGGTTTACCCCGGGATACACCAAATGGTATCATCACGGCGAACGTCATGTGCTTGCCCAAGTAGAAGATGCCAGCGAGACTAACCAGAGAGGATTCGGTGGATTGCACGATGCTCACCATGATATAATGGATCACGAGGACTTCGACGATTTTACAGATCCGACTCCCAGTGAAGTACGTGCAGATGAGCAAGTGGAAGACTTATTCGTCGAGTTGGAAGCAGAATTGTACCCTGGATGCAAAGAATTTTTGTCTTTGTCGTTCCTGGTTTCGTTGATGCACATCAAAGTCACGAACCATTGGACGAACAAGTTATTGTTGCAGCTCTTGAGGAAGTCTCATCCAATTGGTAACCGAATTCTGGAAAAACACTACGAGGCAAAGGCGAAGCTGAAGCGTTTCGGCATGGGATACAATATGATCGACGCGTGCATCAATGATTGTGTGTTATTTCGAAAAGATCTCGAGAAAGCTGAAGTGTGCCCAATTTGCAATGAGAGCAGATTGAAGCCAATCGGGAAGAATGTATCACAATAGATATTACGATACTTTCCCTTGAAAGATCGACTGAAGCGATTGTACGCTTCTCGACACACGTCGCTCTAGATGTAGTGGCACGAACGAGATCGCATCAAAGAAGATGGTGTTTTGCGATATCATGCGGATGGTTCGACGTGGAAGAATCTAGACGAGAGATACCCAGATTTTGCTGCAGAGCCTCGTAACGTACGTCTGAGACTAGCTTCTAATGGGTTCAACCCGTTTGGGGAAATGAGTCTAGCGTACAGTATGTGGCCCGTGGTACTAACTGCGTACAACTTGCCACCCTGGTTGTGCATGAAAAAAGAGTATGGGCTCGACTTTAGCGATATGGTCAGAAAACACCATGACGCTAAGGGATCGTGGACGACGGACTTCGCGAAGTCGTAATTTGTAAGTTATTTGTTTTATTTACTATATTTAATTACTTAAATTATTCTTATTTGATAAGTTTTTGTGGTTTTTTTTTGTGAAGGATCAAATCACTGCCCAGACGATAGATATTTTGCGACAAGCGGATGAGAAAAACATCGTGATCTCCCAAGAAGATGCAGAGATGTACGCAATGCACGACGTTTTTGGGAGTACGCAGAGACTGAGAAGTCGGTTTAGGGTCTTCGATCTCAAGGTCATCGCTGGGTGTTGCTCAAGCGCTAGATAGAGGCTCGTCAAGTTCGTCATCTCAGACCGATCCATTGGTTGCCGAGATGCGAGCTCAGATGGATGCCCAACAAGCCGAGCTGCATGAGATGCGGCAACAGATCGCCTTCCACACCCAGTTGCACAACCAGCCTCCCACGACTCCCCAACCTCCGCCTGCACCGCAACCAGTTGGCACTGATCAGCAGACGCCAGGTTCCACTCCTGGTTCTATGGATTTCTTGCGAGACCGTCCTAACGGAAGCGGCGGTGAACGAGGACGCGGAAGCGGTTCCCGAAGTTCTGGCAACTTATTCGGTACAGGGAATTCTACTATCGATAAATTGTATAGGAAAAAAATTAGGAATTACTTTTTTCATTTATGTTAGAATGGATTTGTATTTTTAATTAAGAATTCTATTTTCATAATATTATTTCTAATTTAGAATTTTGTTAATTAATTTTTATTTAATTATCGATGAATTTTGATTTAATTTTCTAATTTTTAATTTTGTAAATTTTTTTAAATTAAAATAACATATTCGGTGCGACATGTCGCACCGAATATACTGGCGAGAAGAGTATTAGGTGCGACAATGTTGCACCCGATATGAAATTACCCGCCAATTTCTATAAATTTGGCAGGAAAATAGCTTGCCCATTAGGTGCGACAAGTCGCACCTGAAAGTGTCGCACCTAAAGGTATTCATATTAGGTGCGACATGTCGCACCGACTGCCTTTAGCGATGGACTTTTAGGTGCAACTTTGTCACACCTAATGTTGCACCTAATAAACTATTAGGTGCAACTTTTGAGGTATTTAGTGCGACAGTCGTCGCACCGGATGACTGTTTTTGTCCTAGTGATGGGCGGTTAAAAATTTTGCAACGGCTCGGTCAACTTGTTTAAAGCTCATCAGCGTCAACTGATGAATAAGACCACCAAGACCGGAGCAGAACAAGATGTTCAAATCTCATTCTTCGAAAAGGAAGCCTCAGGGGCAGCAGACCTGCATGACGACGTGCTCGTGATAACGATCAACGTGTCCAACTACGAGGTCGCTCGAGTCCTAATCGATGGAGGAAGCTCCGTAGATCTCACTTTTTAAGAAACCCTCAAGAGAATGGGAATCGAGGAATCTGAGATTGAAAGGGAGCAGACACAATTGACGAGCTTCAACGGGTCGACTACTCCATCATTAGGAACCGTTAAGTTTCCTGTAAATACCAACGGGATAAACAAAATAGTCGAATTCCAGGTTCTGAAATGTCTCTCCCCTTATAACATCATCCTGGGACGACCATGGATACATCGGATGAAGGCCGTTCCCTCAACCTTCCACAAGTGTATTCGATTTCCCATGCCTGAAGGGATATGGGAGATCAAAGGGAACCAGGCAACCTCCCGTAGCTACTATCTCACTAGCCACAATCAGAATATTAAAGAGGCTAATGAGAAACAATAACAATTAATGAACGTAGAGCCAACTAAAAATGAAAGCTCTAAACTAGAAGAATCGGATTCCCCAAGTACTGGAATGACGGTACAAATACAGCTCGACGGCCTCGATCCCTCCAAATGCGTAGGAATCGGAGCCGAGCTTAAGGGAAGTATACGGCGAGAGCTGATTTGTTTCCTGAAGCGAACCAAAATCTACCTTCGCCTGGAGGACGGAGGATATTCCAGGGATTAGCATTGATGTTACGTCCCACCAGTTTAACGTTGACCCAAGTTTCTAAAAGAGACGCAAGCTAGGCCCCGACAGAGCATCAGTAGTCAATGACGAAGTCGAAAGACTCCTCAATCCGCGAAGTCAAATATCCAGACTGGTTAGCAAATACCGTCGTCGTAAAGAAAAAAAAAACGGAAAATGGAGGGTATGCATCGATTTCACCGACCTAAACAAAGCATGCCCCAAAGACAGCTTCCCATTGCCGCATATTGACCAACTGGTCGAGGCAACCGCGGGACATAAGGTACTCTCATTCATGGACGCATTCTCAGGGTACAACCAAATTCTAATGCATCTGGACGATCAAGAAAAATGGCATTCATAACAGACCGAGGCACCTATTGCTACTAGGTCATGCCATTTGGACTAAAGAACGCTGGCGCCACCTATCAAAGGTTAGTCAACGAAATGTTCAAAGAAAAAATAGGACACCTGGAGGAATGTTTCGAGGTACTGAATAAGTATCAAATGAAACTGAATCCAACCATGTGTTCGTTCGGAGTGTCCTCCGGGAAATTCCTCGGGTACTTAGTCACCCAATGAGGAATCGAGGTAAACCCAGACTAGCTAAATGCCTTACGAGAGATGCCCTCACCTTGTAACAGACGAAAAGTGTAGAGATTGACAGGTCGTATCGCCACTCTCAATCGCTTCATCTCTCGATCCACGGACAAATGAGAAAAATCATTTAAAGAACTAAAAGAATATCTATCAACATCCCCAATTTCAGCAAAACCCGTGACAGGAGAGCCACTCTACCTATAAGTTGCTGTTTCCCAAGCGGCGGTTAGTGGAGTGCTCGTCAGGGAAGAGCAAGGGGACCAACGACCCATATTCTATGTGAACAAGTCGTTAGTCGATGCAGAAACTCGGTATCCTATTATGGAAAAATTGGCCTTAGCCGTTGTTTCCGCCGCACGAAAGCTCCGGCCATACTTCCAATCCCATTCCATGATAGTGATGACGACCCAACCGCTGAGAAGTTTCCTACACAGCCCTAATCAGTCGGGAAGATTGACTAAATGGGCCGTAGAACTAAGCGAGTGCGATATTGAGTATCGAGTTAGGACTTGCGCTAAATCTCAAGTTTTAGCGAACTTCCTCGTCGAACTCCCAAGAGAGGACCCCGCCGTGACTGAAGACGAGGGCACTTGGACACTAAAAGTGGACGGCGCATCATCAAAACAAGGGGCATGAGTAGGAATACACCTAACATCCCACCACGGTGAGGTCATCAAACAATCATTCAGACTCGACTTCATTGCATCAAACAATGAGGCCGAGTACGAAGCACTAATAGCCGGACTAAGATTGGTTACAGCCGTCGGAGCAAAGCAAGTACAAGCTTTCTGCGACTCTCAGCTCGTAGCAAATCAATACTCCAGCGAATACGAGACGGGGGACGAGCGAATGGAAGCCTATTCAAAGGTCGTAAAAGACCTTACGGCACAGTTCAAACAATTCTCTCTAACGCGAATCCCTAGGGGTGAAAACACCTCAGCAAACGCACTGGCCGCCTTGGCGTCCACTTCGAATCCGGACCTCAAAAGGATAATACCAGTCGAAACAATCAAACAACCTTCCATAGCCATCCCTGTCGCCGTAGTAATAACTATAGAAGGGGGGATTGGAGAAATGAAATAATACATTACATCACGACTGGTACGGTCCCGTCCGACAAGATGGCGAAACGCAGACTTGCATTGAGAAGTGCAAGATTCTGCGTGATAAACGGAAACCTGTTCAAAAGGAGCTTCGCATGACCATACCTTAAGTGCGTTGGTACGGATGAGTCAAAACAAATCTTAGAAGACGTACACGAGGGAGAATGCGGATGCCACGCAGGGGGAAGAGCACTCGCCATCAAAATAAAGAGGCAAGGCTACTTTTGGCCGACCATGTTGGCAGATTGTGAGGCACATTCGCGCTGCTGCGACCAATGCCAACGCCACACACCTAACATAAAAAGACCCGCAGAATAGCTGTCCTCCATCTCATCTCCATATCCATTCATGAAATGGTCTATGGACATCGTAGGACCAATGCCGGCCGCCCCTGGCGGACTAAGATTTTTATTAATCTTAACAGATTATTTCTCGAAATGAGTTGAAGCAGGTGCCTTCATCTTGATAAAAGATGTCGACGTCATGGCATTCATCTGGAAAAATATAATCTGTCGGCATAGAACCCCCCACGAAATCGTAACGGACAACAGATCACAGTTTATATAAAAAAATTAAGGAGTTTTTGCTTCCGCAATAACATTAAGGTGAGGATGTCGACACCACGATATCCTTAAGGGAATGGACACGCGGAAGCAACAAACAAGACCATAGTAGATTCCATAAGGAAAATGCTCGATGCTAAGAAAGGACGGTGGGCAGAAGAGGTACAGGTGTGCTCTGGGCATACCAAACTAGTCCGCGAAGACCGACAGGGGAAACTCCATTTTCCTTGGTCCATGGAGTCGAATTAGTCATCTCAATCGAACACCAAGTGCAAACCCTTAGGGTGATGCATGCACTTGAGGATGAACCAAAAAATGATGAGTCACTATGTGACGCCTTGGATCTTGTAGAGGAAAAGCGGGATTCAGCCCTGGTACGGCTATCCCACTATAGACAATCCATTTCCAGATTCTACAATAAATTCGTTAACACGAGAAGATTTGATATAGGGGACTTGGTCCTCCGAAAAGTCTTCCAAAACACTGGCAAGGCAAGCGCCGAAATACTCGGTGCGAATTCGGAAGGCCCCTATAGGGTCATCAGAGTAGCACACCTCGGGGTCTATGAGCTCGAAACACTCAATGGAGTTCCCGTTTTGAGATCATGGAACGTAATCAACCTGAAAAAATACTACTGCTAACACGGTAAGAATCGAACTACGTCCGACTTGATCCCTACATAAGGGTACGTAGGCAGCCTTTCTTTACAAAGGCACAGTCCCAAATAAAAAAAATTTAACTTAAATCGCTCATTTCGAGACAACTGGAAAGGAATGACAATAGGGCTCCGGAGCCCACACTTCGTCCTAGAGGTCCAGGCCCCGAACTAGGACCACGGTGTGAATACCTCATGACCAAGGCGAGATCCGAAATCTCACTTCGTCATCTCACGTAACATCTGAATCAGAGGACGCACCTCGGCAGGGAGGGCCTCGCCCAGGAAGTACATAGTGAAACCTTTGGATCTCGATGATCTAAAAGACTTGACAACGCCTGGGTAAAATTCATTTGATTACTTCAGCCTAAGCGAAACATTATAGATACTCGGCGATCTACAAGACTTAGCAAATATAAAAGACATGTCCATGAGACCACGGCCCAAGGAAAACATTTTAAACACGCGACGATCTAAAAGACTTGGTAAATATAAAAGACATGTCCATGTGACCGCGGCCTATGGGAAACATCTTAGATACTCGGCGATCTAAAAGACTTAGCAAATATAAAAGACATACGGCCTAAATCTTAAGGGAACCGTTTTGGATCACGGCGATCTAAAAGACTTAACAGATTCTAGAAAACCTGAGTTAATAGAGACTTCGACTAAATAACATTTGATGGAAACCCTCACAGCAAAAAGGCGACCTCAATGACTTAGACAAAATAAACAAACATTCATGCATTCTTAAAAGAATTTGGCGAGCTAAAAGACTTTGCAAATATTTAAGAAATAAAAATTGCATTAAATAATAAACAAAAAACAAATAATCCAAAATAGATAAGGGTACCGAAGCCCCCTATAATTGTTTCAAAATAAATAAAAACTGCGCAAAAAAAACAGAACCCAAAAGGCCTCGAGCTCACATTTCGGGACGATCCGGGGACGGAGTGAACGACTGCGCGTACTCGTCGACCTCTGGGATCGGGTTTAGGGCCTCGTCCGTCACGCCCATCATCGACCCATGCTCGTCGAATGGAGGAACTTCTGGCTCCGGTCGGTAGGGGCGACAGGGGCGGAGTCGGGTGGGACCTCGAGATTGGAACGGACGGCATAAGGAGTGAAAGGGATGTCCATGACCTCGGGAATGGCAATGGCGGCATACTTCGCCTCGTACTGAGCAATGTCATCCTCAGTGTTATCGGCCCGACCCCGATCGCGGCCGAACGAAGGCGAAGCGACGTCAAGCGCGTCTCGAGGGCTTGCCTCGGCCGTTGGCCGGCTCTAGGGCCAGCCTCGGCCAATGGCCGGCCCAAATAGCCTCGGCCAATGGCCGAGCCAAGCTACCCCCGGCCATTGGCCGGCCCTAGGGCCAGCCTCGGCCAATGGCCGGCCCAAATAGCCTCGGCCATTGGCCGGCCCAAGGGCCAGCCTCGGCCAATGGCCGAGCCAAGCTACCCCCGGCCATTGGCCGGCCCTAGGGCTAGCCTCGGCCAATGGCTGGCCCAAATAGCCTCGGCCATTGGCCGGCCCAAGGGTCAGCCTCGGCCAATGGTCGAGCCAAGCTACCCTCGGCCATTGGCCGGCCCTAGGGCCAGCCTCGGCCAATGGCCGGCCCAAATAGCCTCGGCCATTGGCCGGCCCAAGGGTCAGCCTCGGCCAATGGCCGAGCCAAGCTACCCCCGGCCATTGACCGGCCCTAGGGCCAGCCTCGGCCAATGGCCAGCCCAAATAGCTTCGGCCATTGGCCGGCCCAAGGGCCAGCCCCGGCCAATGGCCGAGCCAAGGTTATCCTCGGCCAAGGGGTTGCCCAAAACGCCCCTTGGTCACCTATAAATACCAAGGTCTCTCCCTTGGTCCAGGTAATCCAAATTTGAGTACTGAAATGATGTCAAACTCGTACCTCGCTCGTTTCTCTCAAGTCTCGGCCTCTAAACAACTAAACCCTCTACTATCTACCTCAACCCTACTAATGTTGAGCGTCGGAGAGGTAAACAGAGGCAACCCCTCTGTTTCCCCTTTGTAGTTTATCGTTTCTTTCTTCTACAGGACCAACGACGAACGAAGAAAATACCATCCACAGCTAAGGGAAGACTCGGGATACCGAGTCCGACACGCTAGAGCCCAAACGCGACCACTTGGTCCGGCCTTGGGTCGTTCTGTTTGGGGCTCCTAAATCGTTGTCCGAAAAACTGCGACAACATTTTGGCGCTAGAAGGAGGGGACCACTGACCTTAGCATGCTCTCCCTTCCATTCCACACTCTCACTACTCTTACGACTCTCGAGAGATGAGTCACATTCCCACGACCTCCGTTGGCACTCGAGCGACGAGCTCGAGGTACGGTCTCCGAAGCCTCGCTCACCGTCTTAAAGGGCAACCTCGTGATAACGAGAGCCAGCCCCAAGACCCGGCGAACGACCCCGAGACCGTGCTCCGAGAGGACACGGCCCGGCGGCTCGCGGAGCTTCTAGACCGCCCCGGCGTCGACGGCTCGCTCATCGCCAATCTCCTCGGCTACGACGTCGAGGATAGGTCCGCCCGAGATGACTCCGACCCCGACTATGTGGGGGAGTCAAGGACCGATGAGGCAACGCCAAGCCTCGCCCCGTCACGGTCCGAGAGGGTCAACAGCGACTTGGCCGGACCGGCGCGGCAGCAGGCACACTCATATTCCCGGGGACTCGCCCCTTCGGTTTCAAGAGGCGGCCGGACACGGCCCCTCGCCGAGGAGAGAGCGACTCTGGTTGACGATGGGGCCGATAGCCGAAGCGCCCGCCGGACGGTCCGACCAAGGGTGACCTCGCCCCGCCGCGCGCCGAGTGTGGACCTTAGAGAGCGCTTGACGGCGCAGAGAAACTCCCGAGGGGAGGATCTCCGCCAGAGGCTCAACTCTCGGAGGGACGCACTCCCCGCCCCGACTCTCGGCTGACCTCAGGCCAATGTCGGGGACCAAGCGTCCAACGAGCGCCGACAGGCGACTCCTGCGGCCCCGGCGGTCAGCCCTGCTAACGGGCTTGACATGGTCACGATGATTCAGAGCCTCCAAAACCAAATCATCGAGATGAGGGAATCGGGGAGGCAAAGACCGTACGGAGGGATAGAGGAGTCATACTCTCCCTTCGCCGCTCAAATCCTCGCGCAGCCTTGCGTGGGGAACTTCAAATTACCGTCCATCCCTCCCTACGATGGACGTACGGACCCAAACTTCCACATCCAACACTACGAGACGTGGATGACAATGCAAGGACAGACAGACGCCACCCTCTGTCAAGCCTTCAGCCTAACCCTTACGGGGTTAGGATTTGAATGGTTCCGGAGTTTGAGACTGGGAAGCATCCCGTCCTTCCGGGCCTTGCGGGAGGCTTTCCTTGCCCGATTCGCCACTCTCGTGGTGCAAAAGAAATCAAAGACCCACCTCCTCTCCATTCGACAAGGGAGAGACGAGACGTTGAGACAATACCTTGCTCGCTTCACCGAGGAATCTCATAAGGTCGAAGGGTTCGACGACAAGGATGCCATCACGGCGATCACCGAGGGAGTTCGCACGAGCGACTTCCTCAAGTCTATTGTGGGAAAAGTCCCACGAGACATGGCGGAGCTAATGTCGAGAGCCCGCACATATATGGGAATCGAGGACTATCTCGATGGCCGAGACGGCCGGAAGTCAGGGGGACAGGGTAGTCGCCGCCGCGACGACCAAGACGGAGATCGTCCCGATCCTCGAAAGAAGAGGAACAAGGGGGGCCAGGCCCCTAACGGTCGCTCCCTCCCCGGGCCGAGACCGTCACATGTCGATAGCTTCTGAAAGTTCTCGACGTTCACCCCCCTGAACACTCTGCAAGAGCGGATCCTAGCTCTGCACCGCGACAAGCTAGGAAGCCCCACTCCACTCACGAAGGATCCCGCGAAGAGGGATCGTAGCAAGTTCTGCGAGTACCACCAAGATCACTGGCATCTGACGTCCGAATGTTACCAACTCAAGCGTCAGATCGAGGCCTTGATTCAAGATGGGAAGTTGAAGGAGTACGTCCTGAGAACGATCGGGACGGCCGCGGCACACGGAGAACGCCCGCGGAAAGAAAGGAAGGGTCCGGCGACGGTGACAGTCACGGACCGAGCAGCGGTTGAAGAATCGGAAAGCTCACAACTGCACGTCGTGGGCTCGATCATGGGCGGCCCAGAGTTCGGAGACTCGGCCACGCAGAGAAAGAAGTACGTGCGTGAAGTTTCCCAAGGGAAAGTAGCGCACTACATCAACCATACATACGAGGCTCCTCCTCCGGCCCCATTCGAATCCATGTTCTTCACCGGCCAAGAGGCGGCGCGAGTTCTTCACCCGCACAACGACGCGATAGTCGTCTCGGCCCCGGTCGCCAACAACCTCGTCCGGAGAATCCTAATTGCCAATGGAAGCTCCGCCGATATAATCTTCAAGTCGGCATTGGACAGGATGAAGTTATCTGGGCTAAGACCGACCGCGATCGCGACCCCGCTCTTCGGCTTCTCCGGGGAAAGGGTCATGACGGAAGGAACCATCGACCTCCCGGTAACCTTCGGGACACCGGGGGGGCTCGAGGTCACCCACATCGTGTCAATCCTGGTCGTGGACCAAGCCTCTTCTTACAACATCATAATCGGCCGCCCGACCCTCAATCGGCTAAAAGCCATTACGTCCACTTACCACCTGATGATGAAATTCCCGACTGATAAGGGAATTGCCATGATGTTGGGAGACCAATCAATGGCAAGAATGTGCTACATCCACGGCGTGGACGGGAAAGAGAAGGGAAAGATGGTGAGCACCGTCTTCCAGCTCGGGGACAAGCTCCCATGCAAGATCGAGGAAGGGGGAACCCTCGGAGAACTGGACCAAAGGGACGATGTCGAGCGTCGAAAGGTGGAGACACCGGACGACCTCATTCCCGTCGTGTTGGACGACGCCAAGCCTGACCAAGTAGTCAAGGTAGGCGCCCAACTCCCGTCCGAGGTCCAAACCCAGCTCGCCGCCTTCCTCCGCGAGTTCAAAGATGTCTTTACGTGGACACACGCCGACATGCCGGGGATCGACCCCGAGATAATGGTTCACCGTCTCAACGACGACAAGAGAGTGACTGATCGCGTTCAACCGCGACGGGCGTTCAGCGGAGAGAGGTACCATGCCATTGGTGAAGAGGTTGACAAGCTTCTCGCCGCCGACTTCATCAGGGAGACGGAGCACCCCAAGTGGGTGTCCAATGTGGTGATGGTCAAGAAGCCAAACGGGAAGTGGCGGATCTGTATCGACTACAAAGATCTCAACAAAGCCTGCCCGAAAGACAGCTTCCCTCTCCCGAGGATCGAGCAACTTGTGGACGCCACGGCGGGCCACGAGTTATTGAGCTTCATGGACGCCTATTCAGGCTACAATCAGATCCGCATGCACGAGCCGGATCAGATCAAGACCACATTTGTTACGAACCGCGGACTCTACTGCTATAAGGTCATGCCCTTTGGCCTCAAAAACGCGGGGGCAACGTATCAAAGGTTGGTGAACCGAATGTTCGCCAATCAAATTGGCAAAACTATGGAGGTCTACGTGGACGACATGCTTGTCAAAAATCTCAAGGCCCACGACCACGTTCGAGACCTTAGAGAGATGTTCACGATCCTGCGACGCTACAAGATGAAGCTCAACCCCAACAAGTGCGCTTTTAGGGTTGAGTCCGGAAAGTTCTTAGGCTACATGGTGAACCGTCGCGGGATTGAGGCCAACCCTGAGAAGATTAGGGCGATCTTAGAGATGAGGTCGCCGCAAAAGGTGAAAGAAGTTCAGAGTTTGATGGGAAGGATCGCCGCCCTGACGCGATTCGTTTCCAAGGCCACCGATAGGTGCCAACCGTTTTTCAAGGCACTGAAGAAGATCGACGGGTTTGTATGGACGGGGAAGTGCGAGGAAGCGTTCTGCGAAATGAAAGCCTACCTCGCGGTTTCCGATAGGGCCGTGAGCGCAGTTCTCATACGCGAAGAAGACAAGGTGCAATGGCCGGTCTATTACGTTAGCAAGGCGCTCCTCGACGCCGAGACCCGATACCCGGAAATCGAGAGATTGTCCCTCGCCCTTGTTGTGAGCGCGAGGAAACTTCGGCCCTACTTCCAAGCGCACCCCATCGTGGTACGCACGGGACATCCCATCGAGAAGGCCCTGCAAAAAGGGACATCTTCTCGAATGGCTATATGGTCCCAAGAGCTGGGCGAGTACGGGGTCGAGTTCCAACCGAGAACCGCCATCAAGGGCCAAGCCCTCGCCGACTTCATAGCCGAGTTCACAAGCGCACCCTCAACTGACGAGGGAGACAAGGGTAGTGGAAACAAGGAAGACAAGGAGAACGACCACAGTGAGTCGTCGAAGAAGAGGACCAACAGCCCGATAGGGCCGGTTTGGGACTTGCACGTAGATGGCACGTCAAACGCCCGGGGGGCTGGCGCCGGCGTTGTGCTCACAAATCCCGATAGGGAAAAACTGAGATATGCCCCGCGGTTCGAGTTCAAGGCTTCCAACAACGAGGCAGAATACGAGGCTCTGATCGTTGGCTTGGAGCTAGCGAGCAAGCTAGGCGTCCAACACCTGCGCATCCACTGCGACTCGCAGTGGATTGTGAACCAGGTTAAGGGCGACTACGCCGCTAAAGAGCCAAACATGATCGCGTACTTGTCAAAGACCCAGAGGAATCTAGAGGCCCTATCTTGGTTCGAGATCGTCCAAGTTCCCCGAGAGGCGAACATCGACGCTGACGCCCTGGCACGCCTTGCGTCCGGCATAGACGAGGAGGGAGAAGGCAGCGTTCCGATTGAAGTGTTGACTCGACCCTATGTCTCGAGGGGCGACGTAGGTGTAGTTGACGGAACTCCGCCCCCCTCATGGATGACGCCGCTCGTGGAATTTCTCAAACGAGGAGTCGTCCCCGAAGACAAAGAAGAGGCCAAAAAGCTGAGAAGCTTGGCGCCGAAATACACAATGAGGGAGGACAACTTGTTCAAGAGAGGCTACTCCATGCCCCTTCTCCGCTGCTTGACCGAAGTCGAGGCGAAGAAAGCACTCCGCGAAGTGCACGAAGGGGTGTGCGAAAACCATGCCGCCGGACAATCTTTGGCATTGAAGTTCTTGACGCTCGGATATTTTTGGCCTACCTTGAAAAAGGACTCCCACGAGTGGGCCAAAAAATGCGACAAATGTCAAAGGTTCGCCCACATCCCGCGCCAAGCACCGGCCCCGTTATGCCCGATCGTCGTACCGCGACCCTTCGCGAAATGGGGAATCGATCTCATCGGTGAGCTACCCATGGCCCCGAGGCAATACAAGCATGCGATCGTGACGATCGACTATTTCACGAAGTGGGTAGAGGCCGAACCGCTGGCAAAGATCAACGAGGCGAACACGACGAGCTTCATCTGGAAGAACATTGTCTGCCGCTTCGAGATCCCCGCGTCGATTGTGACCGACAACGGAAAGCAATTTGACAACGCGTGCCTCCGAGAAATGTGCGAACAATTGGGCATTAGCAAGACTTTCTCTTCTCCCCGCCATCCACAAGCCAACGGCCAAGTCGAGGCGGTCAACAAAACGATCAAAGAAAACTTGAAGAAGAAGCTGGAAGAAAGAAAAGGGGCTTGGGCCAACGAGCTTCCCATGGTCTTGTGGGCATACCGAACCACCGCCCGAAATGCGACCGGCGAAACCCCTTTTGCTCTCGCGTTCGGCGTCGAGGCCGTGGTACCCGTCGAGACCAAGCTGCCAACCCTGCGCGTCGAGGAATATGAAGAAGCCGCCAACAACGACGCAATCAGGCTCAAGCTAGACCTCATAGACGAGAGGAGGGTAGACGCACTCACCCGCCTTGCTGCACAGAAGATGAAGATCGAGAAGTACTACAACTCCAAGGTCAAGCTGCGAAAGTTCGCCGACGGAAGCCTCGTCCTTAGAAGGGTGTTCCAAAACACCAAAGTACAGGGGGCGGGAGTCTTGGGCCCCACCTGGGAAGGTCCGTACCGCGTGCGCCGAGCCATCCATAACGGCACGTACGAGCTCGAGAACTTGGAGGGACTCGTGTTCACACATCCATGGAACGCGGAGCACCTGCGGCAATACTACCAATAGAGGCACTGCTTCCCCGACGTTCGTTTATTTTCGTCTTGTTTTCAATTTTAGCAACAAACAATGTTAAGATTCAAGTAAAGCCAATGGCTTGGGAATGTAATTTTTAACTATTCGGCATGATAATTGAATTGCATTTTCACCTCAAAGCCTTTGTCCTACGATGTTATAATTTCTAGTCTCCTCTACGAGTACACAAGAAACTCGGGGGGCTAATAAGGATAACAGGTACACGTTTCTCGCGCAACGCACTCGCGCGATCCCGCGTTTCGCGCACCGAGAGGTAGCGAAGTATCGACAAGTCGGATCCGCGCTCCGGACCTCCGACCTTGCATGCACGAACCGACGTTTCATGCACCGAGAGGTAGCGAAATGTCGACAAGTCGGATCCGCGCTCCGGACCTCCGACCCTGCATATATCCCGCGCGGCGCTCCCGTGCGATTCCACGTCTCGCATACCGGCGTCGGTTGATCACATCCGCGCACCGGATCGTTGATCTTGGTAGCCCACCCATAATGCGATGTGCGTACCGACAGGTATCACACTCGTTGGGAACCGCGCTCGCCTCAGGCCCGTTCTGGCACACGACACGCACACCGATAGGTAGTGTACGCCCCGGCACTTGGGCGCGATAGTCGTTCAGCTAGCACACGCCGATAGGCTGTGAGTCACAAATGAACGGCGAAAACTCGCATCCGCTCGATGAAACTGGTCTAGCCAGCGTCCGCGAAAAACCTCGCCGCCGGGTGCGGCACTAAGCTGTGTAAACCGGTTACGCTAGATATAGTAAGCCGAGTTCGTAAGACGCGCACTAATTGGACTGCGCGAATCGATTACGCTAAAGCATAGCAAGTCGAGAAAATAAGATGCATAACGAATAAGAAAAGCTTTAACCAAAGCAAACAATGTCACATAAACAACCCAACGAGAAAAACACACCGAATGTCAAGGTAAAGAAAACATAACGAGCATCCGAAAGAAAACACGATACAAGCGCTAAACAAGTGCGCGAAAAACCAAAGAAAATTCGGCTACTCTGAGCCGAAGTCGATCTGCTCCTCATCATCCTCGGGGCGAGGGACGCTAGACCCGTCAATGGATTCTCCGTCAAACTGGCGGTTCGTCGACTGGGCGGCCTCCGCCGGGACTCGAGGACGCGGGTCCTCCTCCTACGGCTCATCATCCAAAGGAGGGAATATGGCGTCGAAGAAGGAAAACGTGGTCCCGCGAGACGCGTTCTCCTTCGCGGTCGCATCTCGGATCTCGGACCCGTATGGCCGCCTCATAGCGAGCCACCTCCAGCGCGAGGTCCCAGTCGTCCTCCAGGTTCGTCTTGGATCGCACGGCGTCCTCTTTCTCCTCGACGAGGGTCTGCACCTCCGCCCGAAAAGAATCCATCTCCCTCTCGACCTTGACCCGAGAGATCTCACTCGCCGATAGTCGAGCGTGGACGATGCTCAGCTCCTCATCCCAGCTTGAGAGTGCCGCCTGGAGTTTCTTCGTCTCCCCTAAGAAGGTGTCAGCCGCCTGCTTCGCCTTCTCCCGAGACGCCTGCTCGGCCATGCGAAGCGATTTCTCGGCCGCCAATTCCCCGCGTACTCGCTCCAACTCCTCTTCGAGCACTTGAAACTCTCGGGCAGTACGGACCCCCGTTAGAGCGGCAGCATGGGCGGCCGCCGCGCTCTCCTTGTCCTTCTCCATGATCTGCATGCGCCACAACAAGTCCCGGAGAATGCGGTCACTCCGCTCTTGGCGTGCGAGCATCTGCGGGAACAAGTGATATACGCATAATCAGAATAAGTATAATGATTACACATGAGACGAGCAGACGAATCATACCTTTCGGGCGTCTCCGATCCCATTCTGGAAGTGCTCGAGGTCGCTCGTCGTCAGCAGACCCTTGAAATCCCGCAGAGAGGTTTCAAGGATCCCTCGGGAGCACTTGTCCCTCAACTCTGCCGCCTCCGCTAGGAGCATCGAATCCATGATGTCCGGCGCCGCCAATGTGTGGGCGCGCTTGTGGCCGGATGGTGATCCGAAGGAAGTCGACGACGACGGTCGCTTGTTAGAAGAGATCGCCTCGTTCCTCGCCCGCGGTGGCGACCCCCCGTGGCGAGCCTCAGCTCGGGGACGAGCCGCGGTCGTAGCTTCGACGGTAGGTGCCGCTCTCGACACTTGTGTGTGCGATCGATGTCGCCGGGTCATGGTATCTGAAAAGGAGAAAGGGCATCAGTCGGTTAGAACGTAACAATAAGCGTAAGACAACGAAACATGCGATAACGCGAAAGCGTATGCATGGCTAGTACCCCCCGCGTCGGGGGGAGGGGCAGACGAACCCCCCGCCTCTGATTCGGGACCCTCCGCAAGCTCCGCATCGGGGCCAGGGCATGGAGGAGCGTCGCCGCCCGGCATGAACCACCCAGTCCTCGCCATTAGATTCGGGGACTCAAACAATGACCCCTGCCGCCTCGAGTCCGGGATTGCCTTGATCACAGCTACGAGTTCGGAATCCTCGGCATCCCCGACGGAGGGGAAGTCGGTCGCAGGCCCAAACGATAGGGGTGCCGCCCCGAAGGCCGACTCGGACACCCACACCCAAGGGTACCGATGCTTCGAGGTAACCTTGGTAACGACATAGATGCGCTTCCGAGTGAACGCCGAGTAGAAGCCCGGTTTCCCCGGGACCCCGCGAACAACCACGAGGTCTTGAATATAATCTGCGGTGACCGCCCTTTTCTTCGCTCGATAGAGCATCATATGGCACGCAGCGATTACCCGATAGAAGGACGGAGACATCTGTGACGCGTGCACCCCCAACCGAATCAGTAGCTCCTGGATCACTGGCTTAAAGGGCAACCGTAGCCCTCCGCGGAGACTTGCCTCGTGAATGGCGGCGTACCCCTTTCGCGGGCGAGTCGGGAGATCATCGAACAACGGCCGCAGGATCAATATGGATGACGGGATGGCGAAGCGCTTCCTCAAGCTTAGGAAACTGGCGAGCGAAAGCGAGCTAGCGATATCGACGCCCGAGCAATCCAGGTCGCCTCGGATTGCAGATTCCCCGATCGGGAAGGCCAAGGCTCGGGACTCCTCTTGCGCAGTCAGAGTGACGGTGGAGATCGGTGAGGCATGACGACCCGATGTTTCGCCCGAGCATTCGACGTCGGAGGCGGTTCTCGGCTCGACGAGCCCTTCACGACGGTCGCCCGGACCAACCGAACGACCCCTTGCGCGTGCGCCCGGTCCGACGGGCCTTGTCCCCCATGTGGCCGGCCCAATAGTGGGCCCGTCGTCGGCGTTCGGCCCCAGGCCAGGTGGGCAATCCCCGCCAAGGGCCACCTCGTCCAAGTCCCCATAATGAGCTCCCGAGGCCATTGGGCCGGCCTCGCCGGCGCCCGGCCCAGGTGGGGAGCCCCCTTGAGCGCCAAAGGCCATCGGGCCGGCCTCACCAGCGCCCGCCCCAGGAGGGGAGCTCCTTCGAGTGCCCAGGTCGCCTAGGCCCTTTGGGCTCTCGCCCGACCCGTTGACGCGCGCATCTGGCCCGGCAGCGAGGCCCGGCCCGCCAGGTGGGCTGCCCTCGTGCGGCCCTAGCCCACCGGCCCCTAGGGCTAGGGCGACCAGCGCCTCGGCCGCCGCCCCCCGATCGGCGTTGTCCGGCCGGCGTTCCCGCCAGCGGCGCCGCCCGCCTCCAGCGGCCTCCCACCGGCGCCGCCCGTCTCCGGTCGGCCCCCACTGATGCGCCCCTCCTCAGGGAAGGCCGGGACCAGGCTGCCCGGGCCTCCCTCGCCGCCGCTCGCCTGCCAAACAGCCCCAGTGTCGCTGCCCAGGGCCGACGCGACGCTCCCGGCGCCCGACTCGGCCGGCGCGACTCCTCCCGGGGCGGGCGCTCCCCCAGCGCCGCGTGGGCCTCCTCCGGCGATGCCGCCAGCGCAGACAGCGACGACCAGGGCCGGCGCACCATCGCTCGGGCCCGCCTCTCCGAGCGCGCCTCCGCCCAGGCCGCGCGCGTCCCCGGCGCCGTCTGGGTCTTCTCCGGCGACGCCTCCAGCACAAATAGTGTTGACGAGGGCCGGCGCACCATCGCCCGGGCCCGCCTCGCCGAGCGTGCCTCCATCCAGGCCGCGCGCGTCCCCAGCGCCGTCTGGGTCTCCTCCGGCGCAGACAGCACCGGCGAGAGCCGGCGCGCCTTCGCCCAGGCCCGCCTCGCCGAGCGCACCTTCGCCCAGGCCGGCCCAGTCTGCACGCGCGGCATGCCCGGCGCACCCCCCGACCAAATTGGTCCCGCGCTGGTCGGCCAAGGCCCTCTCGGCGCCCGGCGGGTCTGGGCCGACGCCCCCTTGCCGGCGCAGGCAGTCACCGGCGCGCGTGCCCTTCTCCTCGTCGGCCAGCCATGCTTTGATCGAGTGAAAATCGTCTCCGACCATCTCAACCACTCTGTTGCTCGAAGAAAATGAAGGCGCTGCGTTGTGGGTAACCAGAGGGAATGAGAATTGCGCCCAAAAGTCGTCTAGGTTCACATCTTGGTTACCGAGCAAATTGGAAAGGTCGTCCTCGATGGACCCGCACCCCGACAGGTGGTTGGTAGGGTCCATTGACGCATGCAACGAGACAAAGCAAAAAGTAACCGGAGAAAAGAAAAAATAATAATTAAAGGGGTTCGAGCCAAACCTTTTCACGACGGGCTGCTCCGGTGGGCCAACGACGGCGAGAATCTTGAGTTTACCGCACGAGTTTCATTCGGCAGTAAACTCGGGGGGCTAATGTTATCGGCCCGACCCCGATCGCGGCCTAACGAAGGCGAAGCGACGTCAAACGTGTCTCGGCAACTTGCCTCGGCCGTTGGCCGGCTCTAGGGCCAGCCTCGGCAAATGGCCGGCCCAAATAGCCTCGGCCATTGGCCGGCCCTCCGGCCATTGGCCTGCCCTAGGGCCAGCCTCGGCCAATGGCCGGCCCAAATAGCCTCGACCATTGGCCGGCCCAAGGGCCAGCCTTGGCCAATGGCCGAGCGAAGCTACCCCCGGCCATTGGCCGGCCCTAGGGCTACCCTCGGCCAATGGCCAGCCCAAATAGCTTCGGCCATTGGCCGGCCCAAGGGCCAGCCCCGGCCAATGGCCGTGCCAAGGCTATCCTCGGCTAAGGGGTTGCCCAAAACGCCCCTTGGTCGCCTATAAATACCAAGGTCCCTCCCTTGGTCCAGGTAATCCGAATTTGAGTACTGAAACGCTGTCGAACTCGTACCTCGCTCGTTTCTCTCAAGTCTCGGCCTCTAAACACCTAAACCCTCTGCTATCTACCTCAACCTTACTAATGTTGAGCGTCGGAGAGGTAAACAGAGGCAACCCCTCTGTTTCCCCTTTGTAGTTCATCGTTTCTTTCTTCTACAGGATCAACGACAAACGAGGCAAATACCATCCACAGCTAAGGGAAGACTCGGGATACCGAGTCCGACACGCTAGAGCCCAAACGCGACCACTTGGTCCGGCCTTGGGTCGTTCCGTTTGGGGCTCCTAAATCGTTGTCCGAAAAACTGCGACAACACTTAGTATCTTTGAGTTCGCCGGCCCAGTCGGAAATATCCCCTTTCAATACTTCCGAGATCAACTCTTTGTTGCCCCGGCACTGCTCGAGCTTTTTTAAGACGAGGACGGCCTCGTCTATCTTCTCCTTTTGAGCACGATACTTCAGTATCTGCTCCCGATATTGCAGTGAGGTTGCCTTCCTCGCCGCTAAGACCGTTCTATCCTTCTTGGCTTTGGTCGACCTCTTGAGCTTCGCCGCCTCGTCCTGAGCAACCGCCAGATCCCGGTCCCGATTCCTCACCCTGGCCTCGGTCACATTCGAGCTTCTTCTTCAGCTCGGCTGAGTGAACGCCCCACCTTTCGATCGTGGCCTCCTTCTTTTCGACCTCGACCTCCAAAGCCTTGGTCTTCGCCAACAGATCATCCTGGGCGGCCTTGTACTTCCCCAAGAGGGCATCCTTGGCAGCGACGTCCTCCTCAAGGGAAGCTACTTTGTCGCCCACCTCCAGTTCGGCGAAAGTAGCATTTGCCTTCCGGAGGCGCCTCTCGTATCGGTACACTCCCCGGTTGAACTGAGTTAACAGCTGCACAAAAAAAATCGCTAAGTATCTCAGTTCTCCATAATAATAAAAATAGTAGCAAAGATTATAGGACTTACCTCGGTAATGGTCGACGCCATGCATCGGTACCAGTCCGACTCTGTCAGCTCGGGGACCTTGGGCAACTCATGACCTTCTACGCTCAGCTGCCTGAGCAAACCTGCAGACGAATAGAAATCGTCGCATAGTAGGTGGTCCTGGTTGTAGTGGAAGTTAACGTAGTGCGCCTTCTTCGGTTTCAAAGAAGAGGCACCCGGGTCACCTCCACGAGTCCTCGCCAGACCACCACGGGTCCTCACCGGGCCATTTCCACCGGCCGGGGTGCTCTCCCCTTTGTCCCCCTGAGCCACTTCGGCCTCATGGGCGCTCCCTGGCCCTCTTGCGGCCAACACGGGCTTCGGGTCCCTACCCCTGTTGCACTTATTCTTCTTCTTCTTCTTATTCATCTCGCCCTCGAGAGGGGCGTCCTCCTCTTCACTTCGCCCTCGAGAGGAGCCTTGATTTTTCCTACAAAAAAATATAAGAGGGAAAAACATTTATGATAATAACAATAATAATAATGTGAAAAAAAATAAATAAAATATAAAAAATCTAAAAAGTTCGCATACTCGGTGAGCTCGCCCACTTCGCCGAAAAATTACGAGCTCGGCTCCCGAGAGATTGCTCGTTAACGGCGAAGAAAAAGTAACGCCGCCCCCAATTCTTGTCTTTCGAAGGGAGGCCAGAGATCACTCCCCGACCTGCGGCCTTCGAAAGATAGAAACACTTGAGGTCGTGTATCGAGTTCGCCTTGACCACGCAAAGACGGACTAAATTCATCAGGGCGAGGTCGACCTTTTGTTCGTGGGCCACAACTAAGAGGCCAAGATCATCCGAATGAAGTTGGGGCACATCTGGGGTAGAGTTAGCCACAGAGCTTCGACGAAGTCGAAGAGAAGATGGTGGATCGGGAACCGAAGTCCACACGATTCCAACCAAACCTCATAAATACAGCAGTACCCCTCGACTAGGGTATCTGCAGTAGCGAACAGTGGTGGAAGGAGAATCCCGATCTCAGAGGCTATTTGGTATTTGCGTCGGATGCCTGGAAGGTCCGAGCTCTTGACAGCTGAAGGCATGAGGATGTCCTCATTACCCAAGGGATTGGGTCCCGACTGAGGAACCCCGGACCCTGACATTTAATTGTTAAGTGTTTAAAGGTTTGAAGTTCGTTTGAGCTGGTAAGCCGAACTGGAGGCGAAGTGCTTAAAAAATATGAATTTGTTTGAGTTCACTGGCCGAACTAAAGGAAATTCAAAGCCGAATTCACGAAAAAACCGAAAGTCTAAGAGAGAAAAGAAATAAGTATTTCGAAGAAAGTGAAAGAAGTGAGAAGTTACCTTTTCACCGAAGCCGCTCGAAATATAAATGAAGTAAGAAGTCTTTTCAAATTACTCTTATTTATAACCATTTATATTAAACCGAATTCCGATAAAATCTAATGATTATGGATCAAATCAAATATTCAGTCGGTTAAAATAATGTAAAATCTCAACTGACATTCGACTCTTCGATTTTGACTGACGAAGCGCGGCTGATATTGACATGTCAAAAATATTACGGAAATACGCACCACGTGCCAAAAACGAAAATTCGAATCTTTCCCCCCTTTTTATTTCGAGATTTCGAAAGTTTCGCTCGAGTATTTTCAAAAATATTTGAAATATTTTTCAAAATAATCGGGGGCTAATTGTGGGGGTCAAAAATCAATTTTTTAAAAAATAATAAAACCATTTAAGTTAGGCTTTAGTTCGACCAAAGCCCAACAACAGACCCAGTCCGGCTCTCAAAGACATATCTGGGCCTAGCTCGACTCCTGAAGATCGGCCCAAGCCCATTCAGAAGCGCAGTTTGCCAGAGGAAGGATGAGTCGCCCGTGTTGACCCAGTTAGAGGAATCGGTCTTGGTCAGATAGAAGACATCGCCGCGAAGACCGGATCTGAGATAATTTCGACCAGCGATGTAGCAGAGCCGAACTGATCAACACGTGTCCTCTTCAACGAATTCTCTCCCGCTATATATAGGAGCCGATATGTCGATTTTTGCACACACGATCATATACATTTTTTCTCGATATTCTTTCTTCTATTTCTTATTCTCTGAGTTCGCCCGTTTGAGTTCGGCACTTCGTCCTCCGATTGTAATGCATTTGATTATCAATAAAAGTATCGAGTTCTTATATTCGTTTTCATCTATTTCTTTTCGCATTCCTTTTTGTTTCTTATACGACGTCTTTTGAGACCCATACTTAAATAAATCAAATATATATTATATTATAATTTGAGATTGTTGGAATCGACATCAACATAGACTAGATTCAAAATCACATGTTTAAAGTGGCCTAGTTAATTACAAATCTCTATTTTATTTTTATTTTTTTTATGATAATGTGAAGAGATATAATGTGAAAACATAATGCAACGGCTAGATTATAAATCGATGGTCTAGATCTATATGTTCTTTTTCTACGATGTTAGAGAGTTGAAATGGGGTGATTGATTGGATAGCTCGTTAGAACATAAAGATTTTAATTTTAATGACACATAGTTTGAAAATTTATGCAGTGAAATAAAAATCTAATTAGAAACATTATCACACCTAGAAAAAGGCTTATCTATAGCATTATATTATCTTATTCTTATACTCTCCACGCAAATTATTTTAGATATTATACAAAATAATAAAAGTAAAATTTGTAAAGGTTAAATTATGTTTAGGGAAAATATCAACATTATCCCATGTGTTTTATCGAAATGCGAGATTTATCCCTTCAATTTCTAAAAATATCAGATATATCACTTCAGTTTAATATAAATGACATATATCTCCCCTAAAAATGATATATTACAAATATCAACATTTTTCGTTTATTTTTTACAAAAAAAATTTTGAACTCCCCAAAATGCCCTTAATGAAATAATTTTTTATTTTCTATTCTATATACAAAAAAAAAAAATTAAAAAAATTTCTTTATAAAAAGTTAAAGATTTTTTTTATAAGGAGAGATTTTGATTTTCTTAATAAAATAGTAAATAAATATTTATTCTATTAAGGGTATTTTGGGGATTTCAAATTATATTTTTGTTAAAAGTAAACGAAAAGGGTGATATTTGTACTATAACATTTTTTTAGGGGAGGTATATGTCATTTATATTAAACTGAAGAGATATGTCTGATATTTCTAGAAATCGAAGGAATAAATCTTGCATTTCGATCAAACACGAGGGATATTCTTGATATTTTCCCTTATGTTTATTAAGCCCCTGAAACAATAGGCATTAAAAAACCAAAAAACCAGCAATTAAGGAAATCCCTTAAAAATTAAGAATAATAAAATGAAAAAGTATTTACTTCGTACACTTTCATGGGTAAATAAAATTTATGTTAGTTTTCTATGAACTATGGAGGAACATAAAAATTCCTCTATAAAAATAAATATCAAAGAGAAAAAGAATGAGAAAGTTAATATAGAAAATATAAAACTATTCAAAGATAAGTTATATAACAAAATTACAAAAGGTTAAAAAAAAATGTTTTTATGATTCAATGAATCCAAAATGTACTGCATTTTTTTATTGCCTAATAGTTGCTTGCTCTCTCACCAATTTGGGTTCTATCAGTTAAGAAGACATTAGTCTTTCCAAATGTCACGTCATAGCATCCATATGAAGTTTGTATCTCTTGGACCACATGCGAATGCGAATGTAGCAAGTAAGATAACTCTTTTACCGGTACCCATGGCCTTTCAATCGACTCATTTCAACACCATCTACGATACCCTAGTAAACATAAGCTCGGATTTTGGTTTGTTATGCCAAAAGTAATCTAGCCTTTGTGTCTTAACTTTGACATACATATCAACTATATACTTTTGCACCAAACACCCGGGTGCAGCAACAAAGACTTCTAAAAAGGTCTTATTTGAAATCTATAGCCGTAGTACTCACGACAAGAAATTGAAGTTTTAGTGTTACTTGTAAAAGCTGAAGGGAATATGGAACACAAGTCAGTAAAAAAAAAAGTAAAAATTTGTTGAGCAAGTTGGAAAAGTTGAATGTGCAGAAAACATAAATTATATCTACTCCCTAATTCATTTTTAGCTTGACAAGTTAATACATTTCATTCACATGACGGAGAGATGAATGAATGCCGTTGGTTCGGATCCTCCTTCTTTGACTTTACTCGTGCGTTGGTTCCAGCCAGTATCTCTACAAAAACAATACCGGATATTGAAGACACAAAAACAACACCGGATATTGAAGAAAATTATACCATCCAAACAAACGCTCTATTCTATAATTTTCCCTGATATGAGTCGAAACAACTCTGCTATTAGTATCATCGTGGATTGTATCTACAACATAAGAAGAGAAAATATAACAAGAAAAAGAAGTCAAGTCAAATGTAAGCTATAGTTTGTGAAGGAGACTCTAGCAGCAATCTGGCAATATGGCAAGACAAGTTTTAATTAAAAATATATATATATAAATAAAAAGTCATAATACTACATACCCTGAGAAAATATAAGTAAATGATTATTACTACTCTAAGAATTTGTAGAAAGCGGGCAATCTCCAAAGTTGCCAAGGAGGTCTGCAGAAGTTAAACCAAAATCGTATGCATGAAGTCAAAAGTAAAGAAAAATGGACTACAAAAAAGTGTTTATAAAAAGTACTCAAGAAAACGAAAAATCTACAATCGAGTGCTTTGGTCATGATGGACTGGATTTTTGGCTATGCTGAGAGCAGCTTGATTATCGCAAAAGAGCTTGATTGGACCTTCGATGATGATCTTGAGGTCGTCGAGAACTCTCTTCAGCCAGATGCCTTCACATACTCCGCTTGCTAAAGACCTGAGCTCGGCTTCAGCACTACTTCTTGAGACCACGAACTGCTTCTTGCTTCGCCAGGTAACAAGATTCCCCCAGACGTATGTGCACATGCCTGATGTTGATCGTCTGTCTGGAACATATCCGGCCCAGTCCGCATCTGTGAACACTTCGACACCTCGACTTCGTCTTTTCTTGAAGGAGAGACCAGTCCCTGGGGCAGCTTTGAGGTATTGGAGAATCCTCATGACTGCGTCCATGTGAGTTTCCGAGGGATTACTCATGAATCGACTTACCATACTCACTACGAATCCAATATCTGGTCTCGTGTGAGTTAAGTAGATGAGTTTTCCTACGAGCTGCTGAAATCTTTCTTTGTCGGTGGCGGCCTCGGTGGTGCGAGCTAGAAGTTTCACATTGGCATCCATCGGAGTGTCAACTGGTTTACAACCAAGCATGCCAGTTTCTTTTAGGAGGTCCAACGTGTACTTGCGCTGGGAAACAGAGATGCCCTTTTCTGATCGAGCTACCTCCATGCCGAGGAAGTATCGTAGGCTGCCGAGGTCCTTGACTTCGAACTCAGATGACAACGTTTGCTTCAGTCTCCTGATCTCTTCTAGGTCGTCTCCGGTGATGACTATGTCGTCCACATACACACTCAGGATGGTGTGCTTGCCTTGTGTTGAGATCTTTGAGAAGAGTGTTGGATCGGCTTGACTTTGTTCATAGTTGCAACGCTTGAGTACATTGGTGAATTTACCAAACCATGCTCGTGGGGATTGTTTTAGACCGTATAGAGACTTCTTGAGTTTGCAGACTTTGTTGGTCCCTTGATCATTGTCGAATCCTGGTGGGAGTTGCATGTAGACTTCATCTTCCAGTTCGCCATTTAAAAAGGCATTCTTGACGTCGAGCTGACTGAGAGGCCAATCTAAGTTGGCTGCTAATGAAAGGAGGATTCTGATGGTATTGAACTTTGCGACTGGAGCAAACGTCTCTTGGTAGTCGATGCCATAAGCCTGAGTGTACCCTTTTGCGACAAGACGAGCTTTGTATCTCTCAACTGTGCCGTCTGGATTATGTTTGATGGTGAAGAGCCATCTACATCCAACAGTTCGCTTGCCTGGTGGTAGCTCGACGATATCCCACGTATCATTCTTTTCGAGGGCTTGGATCTCAGCATGACTTGCGTCTCGCCACTCGGGACTTTGAAGGGCTTCCTCGATGGAGTTCGGCACTTTTCCTTCATCTAACTTCGCCACATAGGGTTGGTAGCCCGTAGATAAGTTCCCACAGTACACGTAATCCTCCATCCTGTATTGACCACACGACCGAGCAGGTTTTCTCACTGCAATGGGTAAGTCTGGAGATTCGATGTTACCTTGTTCAATAGTGTCGTGGTTCAGGTTCGGAGAGACATCTTGGTTGCGAGTTTGTACCGGACTCTGGGTGATGCTCAGTTCGCATGGAGAGGGTTCAGAGGCTTGCGAATTGGGGATCAGAGTCGGACTGGGCGAGCTGGGAATTTCTTGCACAGGTGAGGTCGGACTGTGGCGCGAGCTGGGAATTTCTTGAACTGGTGAGGTCGGATTTTGGAGCGAACTAGATGGACTAAGAGGCGAGGTGAATTCTGGGTTTATGATGAGCCAATTTGGGAAGTCATCTCCATCATTCTCCCCCTGACGAGCTGAATTGGTGAAGTAAGGACTTAACTCATGAAATGATACATCCATGGAGACTATGAATTTATGGGACCGGGGTTCATAGCATTTGTAGCCTTTCTGAGTTGCTGAATAGCCAAGAAAGATGCACTTGAGAGATTTTGGATCAAGTTTACCTTGGTCATAAGAATGGGTGAAGACTGAACAGCCGAATACTTTCGCAGGTAGAGTTGAGATGAGTCGTGAGTGAGGGTACGGCTCTAGAAGGACTTGGGATGGGATTTTATAGCCAAGGACACGAGATGGCATTCTGTTTATGAGGTAGGTGGCTGTGAGGACTGCTTCTCCCCAAAAATGAGATGGGACGTTTGAGGAGAACATGATGGCTCGGGCGACCTCGAGAATGTGTCGATTTTTCCGCTCGGCTACCCCATTTTGTTGCGGGGTATGAACGCACGAGCTGGAGTGAATTATGCCATGTGTTTTGAAGAAATCGCCGAGTTCAGAATTAAAGTAATCTCGAGCGTTGTCAGTGTGGACAATTTGAATGGATGTGTCGAACTGTGTTTGGACCATTTTGTGAAAGGTTTTGAATAGATTGGATGTTTCAGATTTTTGTTTCATCATGTATATCCAACTAAGTCTAGTGTGGTCGTCAACAAAGAGAAGGAACCATCGAACTCCCGTGATATTGGGAACTTTTGAGGGCCCCCATATATCACTGTGAATCGTGGCAAAAGGTCGAGATGGTTTGTACAAGGTGAGGTGATACGAGCTTCGAGAATGTTTGGCGAACTCACACATGTCACACTGAATAGAATTGATATTTTTATTGATAAACAAAAAAGGAAACATTCTTTTGAGATACATGAAATTTGGATGTCCTAGTCTAAGGTGATTAAGCATGATCTCTTTGTAATGGGGTGAATGTTGGGTGAGCTGACACATGGCGGACTGATTTGGCTTGATGACATAGAGTCTGGTACTCAGCTCGGCATTACCAATCTGTCTCCCCGTGACCTGTTCCTGAAACACACATGAACGTTCATCAAAAATAGTTCGGCACTTAGAGTCTTGGTTGAACTTATGCACAGATAAGAGATTGCACTATAGTTGAGGCACAAAGAACACCGAGTCTAGCCTCATGGATTTCGTCAAGACCACGGTGCCAATACCAGTGACTTGTGTCTTGGCTCCGTTGGCGATGGTGACTGATATGTTTTTATTACAAGCGGAGTAAGTTGTGAATAGACTTCGATTACCAGTCATGTGATCAGATGCACCGGAGTCGACAATCCATGCTGTGGGATTCTCTGAGCTTACATGGAGGGCTCTAGAAGAGTTACCTAGAGGACCAATGCTGGAGGTTTCTCCACTGAGTTGGACTTGTTGAACAAGCTTTTGGAGAATAGCGATCTGGTCATTGCTGAAGGGAGAGTCCGAGGTCGAGGTCGAGGTCGAGGCAGCGGACGAAGTGGATACTAAGTTTCCGACTGAGTTCGGATCCTTAGTGTCTCGGGTTGACTTCGAGCTCGGTGGTTTCCCATGCAGCTTCCAGCAGGTTTCTCGTAGGTGTCCAGGTCGTCTGCAATGATCGCAGTAGGGGCGAGGTTTGCGAGGTCTCTCTGTTGAGACGCGGGCTGCAAGTACTTCGTCTCCATGCGTGGCGAGGACGGACGAGTCTGAGGATGAGCCCGGAGTTAAGCTCGATTGGATAGCTCCCATCATGAGTTTCCTCCTGCTTTCCTCGTGTCTGACCGCGGAGAAGGCTTCACAGATAGATGGTAGTGGTTTTGTACTAAGTATCCGACCTCTGACCTCGTCAAGGTCTTGGTTGAGACCGGATAGTAGTTTAAACACACGTTTGGTCTCCACTATCCTGCGGTAGATTTTTGAGTCTTCGGAGCTGGTCCACTGGTGCTGTTCGTAGAGGTCGATCTTCTGCCATAGATGTGTGAGCGAGCTGAAGAACTGAGTAACAGACATCTCTCCTTGACGTAGGTCGTGGAGAGTGTTCTCAGTTTCAAACAGCTCGGACATATCTTCTGAGTTGGAGAAGATTTCTCTAGCTGCTTGCCAGATTTCTGCTGCCGTTCGGTAAAGGAGGAAGGTTTCCCCGATTTCGAGATGCATAGAGTTTATGAGCCAGGACATTACCATGCTGTTGTCTGCCTTCCAACTCTTAAATTCTGGATCCTCGGTCTTTGGAGATGTAGCCACGCATGTGAGGTAGTCATCTTTACCACGTCCCGATATGAACATGAGCACGGATTGAGACCACTGTAGGAAGTTGTGGCCATTGAGTTTATGGCTCGTGATATGTTGGGAGAAGGATTCAGATTGAGACTGAGTGGGCGTGGTGGTGTTCATGGTGATTGATTTTCTGCTCTGATACCATGTTGAAGTGGAGAGAGAGAGAGAGAGAGAGTCGAATCTGGAGAGAAGATGAAGAAAGAGAGAATCGGAGAAGCAAGAGAGTGTTCCGAGACTTTGAATATTCTTCTTATTAATGTGAATTTTGTATCACCTATTTATACATATGGTGGATACAAGAGAGAGTGTAATAAATACATGTAATAACTACTTCTAGGAAATAGAGAATAATAAATATACACAGAGAACAAGTCATAGGAAATAACATGAGAAATAAATGCGACAATTTCCCATGTGGAATGAGTTCCAAGGAGTGAGGACTCCCGAGGCATGCTTGTCAGGAGGAAAGCACGCTAGACAGGAGAAAAGGACAAGCTGGCGAGCTGACGCGGGAGGGCGAGCTGGCGAACTGACGCGGGAGGGCGAACTGACGAGCTCGATTTCAACACAATCACCAAAATGAAATCGAATACCTAGATACATCCGTAAGATCATAACCCTCATGAATACTTAAATTTATACACATGCACAGAGAGTCACATTCTCATTTCTTTAATATGATTGATTCTGATATGAATATGAGAGAGAGAGAGAGAGAGAGAGAGAACCTGTGCAACACTGTGTGTGTGTTTTAGCAGGCCCCAATATTTTTATCTCTTGTGTAAGGAAAATATGTTGGTCTGGTCTTTTTTATTAGGAAATTAGAATAGAAATAGGAAGAAGAAGTCGGAAGGTCGGGAGAGAGAGTTTGATATGGCCCGGTAAGTCGGAACTCGGAAGGTCACGACCAAGGAAGAGAGTATATTTTATTTGAACGTCACTTGTCGCTCCATGGAGAAAAGTTGGAAGGAGATAAATTTATACTTTGGTAATGCATTAAAGAATAAGCAAGAGTTAAATTTATACTAGTTTGGTAATATGCATTAAAGAATAAGCAAGAGTTAAATTTATACTTTGGTAAACAAATTTAGTATGGATTTTTAAAAATTATTGATAAAAAAGGGCTGGTTAGTTTTTTTTTTTTTTTTAAAGGCAGCTTTGCTGTAGTGGGGATTGAACCCACGACCTCCACACAGGAGGTGGTGTGGAATTACCACTAGGCTATCCTAGGTACCACAAAGGGCCGGTTAGTTATCTAGCTCAAATTTGCCACCTCTTTTAAAATTTTAACCAAACTATTACTTAAATTAGGTAACTAGCCCAATCCACTACCAAATAATATTATATTCCTATCTTACCCCTCATCAAATACATACCAAAATTTTCGCATCCGATTCCAAATCCTTCAATCCTCCGATATTACCTCCGAACTCTCCGTCGATTTCGAATCCTTCAATCCTTTGATATTGCGTCCGACCTTATTTTTCGTCACCAATTTTCTGATTTCGCCACTTCCGAAGCCGACGAAGCGTCTCCGTTCTCTAACTTGGAAAACATGGTAAGTAAATATGATTTCCAATTCGATTAACCCATAGAACACCATAATCGAAACCCTACCCCGCACCTCCGATCAATTCTCTGTTAGATTAACTATAAAATATGGTAAATAATATTTCCAATTCGATTAACCCATAGAACACCATAACCGAAACTCTAGAACTTTAATGGTAAATAATATTTACAGTCGGGCCATTCGATAGTAAATATTATTTACCATTCGAAAAAGCAAAATACTTGTCTCCGATTTGGCGAACGATTCCATGATTCAAATCTAATGATGAATAACTGGAAAAAAATTGGAATTGACAAACAAATAAGAACGAAGTTTTAAGAAACCAAAGAACCTAAACACCTATACTAGACAAACATAAACTAATAAGGATTAAAAGACTAACCTAGACGAACAGATAATATAAGAACAATAGATGAACATCTATGAAATCGACGATCCTAAGCATCTATGTCAAATGAGTCGTCGAATATCCTGGTTGCAAATCTATGATAATTTTAATGGTAAATAATATTCACTGTCGGACCATTCGATAGTAAATATTATTTACCATTCGAAAAAACAAAATACATGTCTCCGATTTGGCGAACGATTCCATGATTCAAATCCGGTGATGATGTTGGAATCGATCTAGGGTTTAAGAAAATAATTAACGCTTTGATAAGCGACAGAATTTTAAAAAATTTCTTTTACAAGTAAAACGGTTTTTACTAACCTAGACAAGAAGCAAGTACATGTAATTAAAAACCAATATGAGCATAGAAGTTTACTAACCTTTCTTGAAGCTTGAACTTTGAAGAAGCTTTTGGAAAGTTTGCAACGCTCGTCTCCCCTCGCAGCACGTCTCTCTTTCTTTCCTCGGCACCTCGAGCAACCACGAAAGTTTCTATCACTAAATCACTCGAAAAGAAGGAATCAGTGAGTGGGCACTTTTAAACACTACGACTTAAGAACGAGTCTCGAAGTCGCAGAGCTAAACACTAGATCGAGTGAGGACCTAGGTGCCAAAACAAGAAAATCGAAAATAAACTAGAAAGAGAGAGAGAGAGAGAGAGAGAGGAGTTCGGCCAACAATGTCTAGAGAGAGAGTCTCTCAATCTCTAACTTATGTTGAATGTCTAGAATGAGAGTAATGAGGGTCCTATTTATAAAAGAGGGGTTGGCCTTGGAAAGAAGTAGTTTCCTCTTATTTTCCAAGCCTTTATGAGCAATCTTTTATCACCCATTCCTATCAACATAGGCGCCCACCTCATGCACATCCACAAGGGATTAGTTTCCTCTTTTATTCCATGCCTTTGACTTTCTCTTGGCTTGTTTGGCCGAAATCCCATGTGCATCCATATGCAAATTTGTTTCCTCTTTTTCTTTTGGCAAGTATCTTGATACATTTATGCACAAAATATTCTCTTTCTCTTGGGTATTTTGGGCGCCCATCTCTCATCTAGAAGGAGCTTCTAGAAGCTTCTTCATTTGTTCATGACAACATGAGAAAAGCCCATTAAGAATTTTCAATAAAATTCTTATGAAATGAAATTAATTCACAAGGCCCAATGATCAAGTCATGGCCGAGTGACATTAAGTCATCAAATGAACTTGTCAAAAAAATTTATTGACATTCATTTCATCCTATGTCTCAAAAGACAAAAATACCCTTTTGACAATTTTCGTTCTTGTTTTGACTTAGCTTCCAGTTTAACTATTCCTATCGATGTGATTCGTGACTTTGACCTCATGGACCCAAATGAACAAAGCTTGAGCTAAACACTTGGACTCAAAAGTTCACAAACCTTTTCCAAGTTCAGCTTAATGCCAACTGACTCCACTAAAGAGCTGACACTGAAAATCTCTCGGTTCAAATGAATTTATTTTCTACTCAAGAATTCGACCTAATTATGATGAGCGGATCCACTGAATATTATCTATGTTTACCCTTCATGAATGTCATCAGCTAGTCGGGATTTACTAAATTACCATTTTACCCTTCTAGCTGTTATTTCCTCAACTCCTTTGTCGCTTGTGAATAAGTTAGAAACAATGTATTGAAGAGGAGCTAACAAGTCACATTGTTTCATCCAAAAGAGTCAGGACTCAATTTGGACACTGGCCAGTTCATTTATTCACACTCCAAGGAACAAAGCATGAGGTGACATACATTGCATTTCAGCAATCTTGTACATGAATTCCATATCTATGAGAACTTCACAAAGTTACTCATGACAGACTCACAACTTAGTACTTCACCAATAGGCCTTGTTCGGAATCACATAGTGAGTCCGAACTTTGACTTTCTCAAATGAGAATACTAAGGTGTGAAATGGCATGTCTCATTTCAGGATTAAGGTAAGCATGATGCAATTCATACATAGTGACTTCGAGACATAAGAGGTTAAATGGTTTGTTCTTATATTGTCTCTAGAAGTGCACTGGTCAATTCAGTACCTTCGGAAGATACCTAGAAGAACTATAGAGTCTCCAACTCTCAATGCATCATAACCAGACATCATAGATTCTTCTAACAATCGTACTGAGGTCAATAGTCCTTTGACCCTAAGATTGCGAATATATCGTTTTAAGCAAACTACGAAGATTTTGTTCATGCAAATCTACATTTGTCTCTTCGTAAGTTGTTAAGTTTGTTTATGGACTAAAAGACTAAGGTTTTATCATAAAGCTTCAAACAAAGAAAGAATGAATGAACGTTTCAACTTTATTATTAATGAATAAGCAATTACAAGCAAGAGTCTTCGTAAGACTATATGACATCAAATGTACATATATAGACACTACTACTCTTCTTGTGGGCACCATTGACAACAGATGAATAACTGGAAAAACTCTGGAGTTAACAAACACATAAGAACGAAATTTTATGAAACCAAGGGCAATTTTAGAAGTATGAGAAATATGGGCTATTTCCCTAAATAAATAGATAGTTAGGGTATAATTTAAAAGTCTCCTCTATAAGTAGGCTAGTTGTTTATAAATCTCTAAAAAAACATACTAATTATTTCCAAAAGATTATAGTTATATATAATTGATGACGTACAAAGTAAATTAACATAGAGAATAAAAATATTATTAAAATAAGATAAATATATAACATTTCACCTCCAATATAACATGACACTTTGCCGCCGCTGCTATGAGCTCCGCAATAATCAATCCAAAAAGTCAGCACAAAACTCTTCACGAAAAGCACAATATATCTAATCAAATACCCTTGCAAAATGAAAACATAATAATAATTTTAAATTTTACAATAACATTGAAACAAAAGTAAGTTCGAGGAAAAAAAAAAGTAAATTCTCTTCAATTATAATTCCCATCAAAGACCTGCAGAATTAAATTAAAAATGTTGAATTACAGTAACAGTTTACCAAAATTAGATCACCGTAGAAAAAACTAAGTCAATTCTCTTCAAATGGTTCACCTAATCAAAACATGAAAGAAAAAAAAAAGTGAATCTAAAATGAATCATTTTTGCATGTAAAGAATACTGAATGATAGTACTCGAGTTCATTTTACCTCCCCTCAATATCATGTAGAACTTGATCCCGACAAGGTTCTCGATGCCAATGTCCCATTTTTTTTTTCCCTTTCTAAATCAGAATTAAATCAACGGCAACAAACCCGTCAAACAAAGAGCATTCTTAAAAAAATTCAATAGCACAATATGAATGGGAATAAGCTTTATAATGTAAAAGAGTAAAAAATGGAGCGAAAAGAATGGAAGCAAAAATCACATCAATCATGTGATCAACGCTTGACCAGGTTCTTCTGCTTATCACCCATTCCCCTTCGCCGACCCAACAACTCCATTATCACTGCCGCCACCAGCTCTGCAATAATACTCCCATGACAAACACATGTATAGAAGATATAACTAAAACGATTCATTTCAACAATAAAAAAAAGGTAGGGAACATCTTAAAATTCAATCACATTACAATTTGGGCAGTTTAATTGCTAACTAAAAAGTAAGCCTGATAACTATGATGGAGGTCAGTTCAATAGTCTACAAAATTTTAATATCTACAATGATACTGATTATTCAATAGTCTACAAAATGTAAATTATTCAATAGTCTACAAAATGTAATGTCCACAATCTGGATTATTTTTTAGGAAAATAAATAAAAGGAGACCTTGCGATAAAGGAAAAAAAGAAATTATAGACTCGCGAGGCCGCAAATATTAGCTTCTTGAATCATTGTTCGATCGCCGATTCAACCACTCTCTCGTACGACTCGGCGGCGAATCCACTCGGGAAAATCTTCCTGCTAAATCAATGCAACACAGGAATCGAACCAACTTTATTAACAATCAAAGAACGAAGTCTGACTATGGTGAAGCGGGAATATAAAAAGAGAGAGTTGATAGGTCACCAAATTTTCTTTTGTTGAACCCGCTGAATCGTTGTTGAAGCTTCTCGTTCAGGATTATTTCCGAATCTTCCCGCTGAAAAGTTGCCAAAGCTTATGGTCAAGTAATTTTTTTTCTTCAGAATAAGTGGAAAAATGTATAAAGAGAGAGTGGGAAGGTCACCAAATTTGCTTTCGTTGAACCCGCTGAAACTTCCTATTGAATCTTTGTTGAAGCTTCTTGTTAGAGAGTAAGGACCAATTTTTTATTTTGCTGAAAATAACAAGGAAGAAGAAGTGGGAAGGTCTCCAAATCTTCTTTCGTTGAATACTTGAATCTCCCGCTGAGTTAAAGCTTCTTGTTAAAGTTGCTGAAAATAAAAAGAAGAAGTGGGAAGGTCTCCAAATCATCTTTCGTTGAACCCCCTGAATCTCCCGCTGAGTTAAAGCATATTGTTGAAGTTTTTTTTTAGAATAACCCATTACATCGGAAGAAGAAGTGGGAAGAACAAGAGTGAAGGTCACAAAAAAAAATTGACTAAAATAATGCCACGTGTCACCCATAGATGAAAGTTGAAGGAGCCTAGCTCCTTATTATATATGTTATGGAGGATTATGGATATATGTTATGGATTATATATGTCATAGATCATTATTATATTTATTATATATATATATATATATATATATATATATATATATTATGGATACGAAGAGTTTTCAATTTTATAAAATTAAGATCAGTAAAATTGTTGTCAATAATTTTTAACAAATAATATAATTACAAAATGTTAAAAGAAAACTCTATTGTCTTGATGATTCAATGATTTTAACATCTATTGCATAATTTCTCATCATATCAAAAATTTTAAAAGTGTTATGGACCAAATTTTTTATCAACTAAAATAAATTGAAATTAAATTTTGATATTTTTTTAAGTTAAAGACAAAATAAAATATTAAATAAAAAAGTAGCTTATATTTATATTCAGATTGTATGATTGTTACATAAACAAATTACAAAAAATGTAATAGATATTAAATGGTAACATATAAATCTATGCATAATGCGACATAGCTTTTCCAAATAGATAATAACTTATACTAATATTGATTAAAATAATATATGTTATTCTAATATATACCATGATGATATAGTAAAATATATTTAATAGTAATAATTTTTATTTTTTTTATTATGTACATATACGTGATATAGCAATATAAATATCAATAGTAATTATTATTATGATATATATACAGTAATAATAATAATAAGGTATGTTGGTTGACATAATATATATATGTTAGTATGCTTCTTCTTTTTTTTTTAGAAAAAAATATGTTGTTTTATTTATAATGTGTAAAGGTACGTATTCCAGTAAAATATTTTATAGTAATCAATACTATTATATATATATATATATATATATATATATAGGAAAAATGGTATGAACTAGCCAATCTCAAACTATTGTTTTTACAAAATAGTCATAGTTTCATTTGTTTGGTAAAATAGCCATCTCTCAAAAACTTTAATCAGAGAAAGATGATTGAATCGGCTTCGTCCTCATCGACGGAATCGGCTTCACTCTCGCCGCCGGGGGAATCGACTTCATCCTCATCGGCGGAATCGGCTTCGTCCTCCTCGACCACCACTCCCTCCGCGATCTCGCCGCCCTCGCCGTCTCCGTCATCGCCGCCTCCGGTGACGACGTTGCTCGGAGAATCGTCTTCGAAGAAGGCGCCCTAAGACCGTCGAGTCTTCTCCCGCAGCGATCCGGTTTCGCCGCCGCCGTCGGAGCGATCGGGAACATCGCGAGCGTCGAGGACGCAAGAATCGCGTCGCCGAAGAAGGAGATGTTTCGGTTCTGCTTCAGATCCTCGATTTTCAGATTGTCATTAAATTTAATCCTGCCTCGATTAATTTTAATCCAACCGTCATAAACCTTACATTATGTCGCCGAAGAAGGAGATGTTTCGGTTCTGCTTCAGATCCTCGATTTTCAGATTGTCATTAAATTTAATCCTGCCTCGATTAATTTTAATCCAACCGTCATAAACCTTACATTATGTCTTTATAGTTCGTTGGGATTAAATTTAATCCAACCTAGATTAATCTTATTTTGGCTAGTTTGCTTATAGTTGACAAACTATGGCTATTTTGCAAAAGTTTAAGTTCTATTTGGTTATATAGCCGCTTGACCCATATATATATATAGGGAGAGAGGGAGAGAGAGAGAGAGAGAGAGAGAGAGAGAGAGAGAGAGAGAGAGAGAGTAACGTCCGAAAGAAAGAAAGAAAAAAAAAGAGAGAGAAGAGAAGATGACGCAAGAAAGGGAAGAGGAGAAAAAAAAAAAAACCAAAATCTGGCGACCTATTGTTAAAGTTGGAATTGGCTAACTATGTTATGGCCAGTCTGAAAAAGGTGTGAAAAATGGCTTCAGCCCGCCTCGAGTCAATGGCTCGTCTTTTCCGGAGACACAAACCACCGCGGTTAGCTGCAGATATTCGGAAGCGAGCAGCCGTTTTGGTATGCCTCTTCGAAGACGAAAACGACGATCTCCGAGTTATCGTCACTAAGCGAACTTCAACTCTCTCCACTTACTCTGGCGAAGTTTCACTTCCGGGCGGGAAAGTTGAGGAAGGCGATCAAAGCTACGTCGAAATGGCCCTAAGAGAGGCCGAGGAAGAGATCGGTTTGGACCCCCGTGACGTCACCGTCGTCGCCATTCTCGCACCTTTCATCGCCAAGGTCAGAAAACAAACAAGATTTTGAAATACAGTTTCTCATTATTGGAGATCATGTGTGACGTGACAGGTTTCATGTGTATAGTTGTGGTTTTGGTTTAGCTGATTGTAATCTCGTTTATTGTAGTTCATCAACACAAGGTATAAATACTTTTGTGCTTCCGTGTATTCAATCAGATCAGAGAATAAACTCTTTCTCATCATTCTCTTTTCTCCCTCATTCTCTAAACTCATTATGGTATCAGAGCCATCTCCGGTATCAGAATTTTCTGTGTAGATCTGATCGATTTTTTTTTCCGATCATTCTTTCCTCTGATCTATGGCAAGCTCAACGACAGAGTTCGGTGACGTCTCCGATCATGGAGTCTCTTCTCAGCGATCTAATCCAGTTATCTTCAACAACAACATTTCAATCAAGCTTGATCTGAACAACTTTCTTGTGTGGAGGAAGCAGATTCTCTCCACTGTTCGCGGTCATGACCTGGAGGAATTTCTTCTAGGAAGCTCTACGATTCCAGAGAAGTATCTTCACCAAGGCGATGAAGATCCAGAACAAGTGAATCCAGAGTACAGACTTTGGATAAGGCAAGATCAGTTACTTGTCTCATGGCTCCTTGCGTCGATGACGGAGAATGTGCTTGTTCGAGTTGTGAGCTGTGAGTCTTCATCTCAAGTATGGAAAACTCTTGAGACCTACTTTGCTGCTCAGATCAAGGCAAAAATTGCGCAATTCAAGCTTCAGTTGCAACGAACAAAGAAGAATGATTCCACGATGAACGAATATTTGCTTCGAGTTCGGAAATTAGTAGATCTACTTGCTCTGGTTGGCTTGAAGTTTTCTGTTCAGGAGCATGTGGATGCTATTTGCGAAGGATTACCTGATGAATATGAGACTTTTGTGCTCACGACGATCGCTCGAAATGATATTCACTCCGTTGATGAGATAGAAGCACTTCTTTTGTCACAAGAAGCCAGAATTGAACGCAAGAATGATAACCTCGATGTTCACAACTCCAAATTTCCTGGAATGAGTGTCAATTACTCGTCTGTGCCTTATTCCTCTGACTGGCGTCGTGGCGGTGGAGGATATCGTGGATCTGGAGGCTATTTTGGAGGAGGTTATCATTCTGGTCCACAATCCTTCTCTAGAGGTGGTTATTCTCAGTTTCAACCTCATTTTCGAGGAGGCTCTCAGAATCGAGGTACTTATTCTAGAGGAGGAGGTTCTAGAGGTCGCGGAGGATCTGGCAGAGGTTTCACCAACAATTCTCGACCGCAGTGTCAAGTTTGTGGCAAGCTCGGTCATCTTGCGCTTCAGTGCTTCTATAGGTTCGATGAGACCTTCAAAGGACCAGCTCAGCTTCAGCTTGCTGCTTCATCCAACCAAGGCCAGTCTAGTGGAGCTCTACAAGGCCATGTTGCAGCTCTCACTATCTCTGCTGAAGATGCACAGGATTCGAGCTGGTACAGCGCAGGTCCTTACGAAGGACAGTGGTACAATCCTGATGGTGAGTGGTATCCTGATTCTGGAGCCACGAATCATGTGACAGCTGATGCACAGAACTTGGAGACAAGATGGAGTACTTTGGACCGGTGCAAGTTCACATTGGAGATGGTAAGGGTTTGCATATTACACATGTTGGACAAAGTTCATTTCAGTCTCCTTTTACATCCCAAACTCTCAGTCTAAAGTCTCTTCTTCATGTTCCTGAAATCACAAAGAACCTTCTTAGTGTGTCTAAGTTTTGTGTTGATAATGGTGTTTTCTTTGAGTTTCACTCCTTCAATTGTTTTGTCAAACATCAGATTTCCAAGAAGGTTCTATTGGAAGGCAGGCTTAAGGACGGACTTTATGTGTTTGACAAGACGCAAATTAGGCTAGGAGAGCTACCAAATTCGTCTAGAGTCACTGAGTCTTCCACAGTACAGCAGTCAACTTTGTCTGGTACAACAAAACAGTCATTAATAAATTCTGTTCAGTCTTGTAATGCTTTGATTTCTGCTAAGTTGCCAAATTCTGCCTCTTACAAGTTATGGCATTATCGTCTAGGACATCCTTCCTGTAAAGTAGTTCAAAAGGTCTTAAATCAGTGTCATATTCCATGTTCAATAAATAAAGAAGATGTTGATATCTGTCGTGCTTGTTGTTATGGTAAAATACACAAATTTCCTTTCTTATCCTCTGAAACCAAATACACTGAACCACTGCAACTCATACACACAGATCTTTGGGGTCCATCACCAACACTGTCTAGGAATGGCTATAAATATTACATCTCCTTTGTTGATGCATTCTCTAGATACACCTGGATATACCTTCTCAAGGCCAAGTCTGAGGCTCTAGAAACCTTCAAAATGTTTAAGTCACAAGTTGAACTTCAAACTCCCTATAAGATCAAGTGTGTGCAATCTGATTGGGGAGGTGAGTTCAGACCTTTCACTCAGTTTCTAGAGTCATCTGGTGTGCAACATAGGTGTCCTTGTCCTCACACACATGAGCAAAATGGTCTAGTTGAACGTAAACATAGGCATATTGTGGAGAATGGTCTCACTCTTCTCGCTCATTCTGGCTTACCCTTTAGATATTGGGATGAGGCATTCCAAACAGCTGTATATCTTCACAATAGACTTCCTACCCCTGTTCTTTCTAACAGCACTCCCTTGGAGACTTTATTTCATCAAAAACCAAACTATAGTCTGCTCCGAGTCTTTGGTTGTGCTTGTTATCCAAACACTAGACCTTATAATCACCATAAACTATCTTTCAGGTCCACTGAATGTGTCTTTCTTGGTTTTAGCTTGACTCATAAAGGCTATAAGTGTCTAGATGGGAAGGGTAGGATCTATGTCTCTCGTGATGTTATTTTTAATGAAAATCTTTTCCCTTATACAAAGTTGTTTCCCTCTGGCAGTGTTGTTCCTGATTCAGTCCTACATAATGGTCCTCCAATATCCATTCCTCGTGTCTCTCAACCAAAAGAATCTTCTATCCTTTCTCAGTGTCAGCCAAATGAGTCTTCTGCTCCTCATCTTCTTCCTTCTCAGTCCGGTCCACATGTGCATGTGCAAAACCATTCCACTCCATCTGTAGTTTCTAACTCTGCAGGTCCATCTCCTGTTGGTGCTGTCTCTGATATGGTCGCTCAGTAGGATCTACAATTGCATTCTGCACCGGTTGTGCCTATCAATGATCACCCCATGATCACTAGAGCCAAGTCTGGGATTAGTGTACCTAAAGTCTACTCTGCTACTACTATCCCTGGCTCTGTGGGTGAGGCTATCAACAACAGTCACTGGCTCTCTGCTATGAACTCTGAGTATCTAGCATTGATGAGAAACGAGACTTGGTACTTGACAGACTTACCTGCTGATCGAAAGGCTATTGGTAGTAAATGGGTATTTACTATCAAGCAGAATCCTGATGGTTCTCTAAATAAGTACAAGGCTCGTCTAGTGGCTAAGGGCTATACTCAAGTGCCTGGCTTTGACTATAATGAGACGTTTAGTCCTGTGGCCAAGCCGACTACGATCAGAGCTATCATCTCCGTTGCTTTGACAAAGGGTTGGACTGTACGGCAGATCGATGTGAATAATGCATTTTTGAATGCTGAACTCACTGAGGAAGTTTACATGACTCAGCCACAAGGGTTTGAGGATCCTAATTACCCTCAACGAGTCTGCAAATTGTTGAAGTCGATCTATGGCCTTAAACAGGCTCCGAGGGCGTGGTTTGGAAGATTACAGGGTGCCTTGACTCAGCTAAATTTCAAGGCTTCTCGGACTGATCCTTCACTGTTTATGAGAGGAACTTCTCAGTCACAAGTCCTGGTGGTTGTTTATGTTGATGATATCCTTGTTACGGGATGTTCTAGTGCTGAGGTTGAGATGGTGATTAAGCAATTGAGTGCTACTTTCTCCCTTAAAGATCTTGGTGTCTTGAACTTCTTTCTTGGGATTGAAGTCATCTCATCGCCTGATGGTTTGCTTCTGTGTCAAACCAAATACATCAAGGATCTTCTTTGCAAGGCCAAGATGCAAAATGCTCGCTCTTGTTCCACTCCAATGACTAGTGGTTTGAAGTTGACTGGCTATGGTAGTGATGTGGTTCACGATGCACAATTGTATAGGAGCATTGTTGGTGGTTTGCAATACGTGACTATTACCCGTCCTGAGCTCGCTTATTCTGTCAATCGTGTGTGCCAGTTTATGCATTCACCTCTTCAAGCTCATTGGGTTGCAGTTAAGCGCATACTTCGATACCTCTCTGGCACGCTGGATTATGGGTTACAGATCTCTCGTTCAGATCACTTCAATGTCACAGGCTTTAGTGATGCTGATTGGGGAAATGATCAAGATGATCGTCGTTCCACGTCTGGTCATTGTGTTTTTCCGGGCTGTAATCTAGTCTCGTGGAGTTCTAAGAAGCAACATACTCTTTCTTGCTCAACTGCTGAGGCTGAGTTTCGCAGTCTTGCTGGTGTTGTTTCTGAGATCACTTGGCTTCAGTCCTTGGTTCATGAGCTTGGTCTTTCGCAGTCTCGTGTCCCGGATGTTTGGTGTGACAATGTGAGTGCTGTGATGTTAGCTGCAAATCCAGTACTTCATGCTCGTACAAAGCATGTTGAAATGGATCTATACTTTGTTCGTGAAAAGGTGTCTCAAGGCCTTGTTCAAGTCAAGCATGTTCCAGCAGTTGACCAGCTCGCTGATGTGTTGACCAAACCTATCTCCAGTAAGGCTTTCTCTTCCTTGCGTTCCAAGCTCAAAGTTGCCTCTAAGGCCACTGTGAGCTTGAGGGGGGCTATTGGAGATCATGTGTGACGTGGCAGGTTTCATGTGTATAGTTGTGGTTTTGGTTTAGCTGATTGTAATCTCGTTTATTGTAGTTCATCAACACAAGGTATAAATACCTTTGTGCTTCCGTGTATTCAATCAGATCAGAGAATAAACTCTTTCTCATCGTTCTCTTTTCTCCCTCATTCTCTAAACTCATTACTCATCATCACATTCACATCCATCTCTTTTGTTTCTTCAGAGCGATGTGTTGGTCGTACCTGTAATCGGATTTCTCTCCGGCGGAAAGAAGGTCTTCAATCCGTCCCCAAACACGACGGAAGTGGAAACAGTGTTTCACGCTCCGTTCGAAATGTTCCTCAAGGTTTGCTTTGCTGATTTATCTCTTCTTCTCTATTCAACGAAACTAACGGCGACGATCTCAGGACGAGAATCGGAGAGCCGAGGAAGGGGAATGGATGGGAGAGAAGTTCATAGTCAGTTACTTCGATTTCGAGAAACACGTGATATGGGCTCTCACCGCCGTGATCTTGATCTCCTCAGCCTCTCTCGTCTACCAAAGACCGCCGGAATTCCCAGAGCACAGACTCGCCGCTTGGAGCGATCACCGTCACGAACTCTCTTCCGCGCTCTAAATGTTTATATATTGTGTTGATCTGAAAATAAATGTTTAGTTTGACTTTGTATTTGTATTTGTATTTAAGAGTACCAACCACCACAACCACAAAACTTTCTTTTACGATATACCCAATCAGAATCAGAATGGAATCCAACGCGGTAGAGAGGCTTCGAAACCTGGCGAACCACTTCCGGCCTCCGGCGGGGAAATCCGGCGGCGGAAGCAAGAGAGCGGCGGTGCTGGTGTGCCTCTTCCTCGGCGACGGCGGCGAAATCCGCGTGATTTTGACGAAGCGATCGTCGAGTCTCTCGTCGCACTCCGGCGAGGTGGCTCTTCCCGGCGGGAAGGCGGAGGAAGGCGACGCGGACGACTCCGCCACCGCGCTGAGAGAGGCGGAGGAGGAGATCGGCCTCGCTCCCTCCCTCGTCACCGTCCTCTCCGTCGCCGAGCCCTACGTCACAAAGGTAATCTCTCATATCGGCAATTTTTCGTATCGATTCTGATCGTCTTATGTGCTCAGATTGGTATGACGGTGGTTCCGGTGATCGGGCTTCTTCGGGATCGGAAAGCGTTCGTTCCGGCACTAAACCCGGCCGAGGTGGAAGCGATCTTCGACGCTCCGTTGGAGATGTTCCTGAAGGACGAGAAGAGGAGAGAGGAGGAGAAGGAATGGAATGGGGATAAGTACGTTCTCCATTTCTTCGACTTTGAATTCAAGGGAGATAAGAAATTCGTAATTTGGGCTCTGACAGCTGGAATCTTGATCGAAGTAGCCTCGATCGCGTTCCAGCGACCACCGGCGTTCATCGAGAACCACCCGAAGTTCTGGAAAGCTTCCTAAACCGAATCTGAACTAATCTACTTTTTATGGGTTCGAATTATTATCTGTTACTGCTTCAATTGTACTACTTACGTGATTTGAAATGAAAAGCATTATTCAATGCACATTACACGGGGAAAAGAAAACCTACATATCGAACTCAACAGAGATAATAATAATAACTTTGTGATTTCCATCAGCTGAAAACCTCACAGAACTTGTCGATGACGAGCATTGTCCCAATGTAGTAGTATGTATCTGAACCCATTTATATATATGTATTTGAATTGAAAAGCTTTGATCTTAAATGAACAGTTCACAAAAAAAGAAAAAAAAAAGTAATGAATTTATTTCTTGATCATGAAATTTGGTGCCTACATATCAAAGAAAATGAAAAAAAAAAAAGGATGAATCTGTTAATTAGTGACATCGTTCAGCTGAAAATCTCGTAAAACTTCTCGATGACGAGCAATCCGGAGTCGATGGACTCCAAGGGGTCCTTCCTGAGGCGATGTCTCAAGCAGTTGGGGATGACGGTGGCGATGTCTTCGGCGGTGACCTGGTCCCTCCCCTTGAGGGCGGCCACGGCTTTGGCGGCGCGGTTGGTCACTATGTCGCCTCTCAGCCCATCCACGTTCAGCTCCGAGCAAACCCTCGAGATCTTCACCTTCATCTCGTGGTCGATCTTCACCGAAGGCAAAGCGCTCCTCGCCGCCGTGATCTGGCTCTGAAGCTTCTCTTGCTCTGCTATGTAAGACTCGCGAAACTCCTTCGGGTTCTTGTCGAACCGCGACCGCTCCTCGACGATCTTGACCCTCAGCTCGGCGTCCCTCACCGTCCCCACCTGGGCGTGCATCCCGAACCGGTCCAGAAGCTGCGGTCTCAGCTCGCCCTCTTCCGGGTTCCCCGAGCCGATCAGGATGAAGCGCGCTGGGTGAGAAATGGAGATCCCCTCTCTCTCCACCGTGTTCCAGCCCGAAGCCGCCGAGTCCAACAGCACGTCCACCAGGTGGTCGTCCAACAGATTGACCTCGTCCACGTACAGAATCCCTCGGTTGGCCTTTGCCAGCAGACCCGGCTCAAAGGCCTTGACTCCCTCGGTCAGGGCTTTCTCAATGTCGATGGTTCCGCACACCCGGTCCTCCGTGGCGCCGAGAGGGAGGTCCACCATGTTGATCTTCGTCAGAGTCACCGAGAGCTCTTCGCCTTTCATCACCGATTCCCTCACCTCGACGCCCATCGACTCCGGGTCTTCTGGGTCAGAGTTGTAGGGGTCGCCGTACACCACCCTGATCTCCGGGAGGAGGTCCACCAGCGATCGCACGGTGGTGGATTTCCCGGTGCCTCTGTCGCCCATGATCATCACGCCCCCGATCTTCGGGTCGATCACGTTCAGGAGGAGGCACAACTTCATCTCGTCCTGGCCGACTATCGCCGCAAACGGGTACACTGGTCTCTGGCTATCCTTTCCACTCTTCTGCTCCTAAAAAACAAATAAATAAATAAAAATCAACATTATCAACCACCAATTTTGTAACAACCAACACTTGTTTGTTTTCGTAAAAAAAAAAAAAAAAAAAAAAAAACTCTCTTATACTAAAACACCAAAATGTACATATTCTATGGTCAGTAGTGTAGTATCATAAGTTCTATCTCAGTATCAACTGGCATATAGGATTCCATGGTGGCTGTATAGGCTCATCTATCTTGGGTCATCATTTTTGGACATTAAGCTTTGTTTCCCTGATAGGCTCTTATACTTCATCAAATACCAGCATTTTCATCAATTGATAATGGAATCCTTAACATTCAATCACATAGATACATACACACATACATACACAAGGAGAGAGCGAAAACAAACCTGTTGGACGGGGTTGATTTCAGTGGCGACATTGGTTACAGCGAAGTGAGACCTTCCTTTCCCTTTTCCCTGAACCCCAATGCCTACGTACGCCCGTTTCACGTAACTCAGACCTGTTTTTCGATTCAACGAACCATTGGTTGGTTGAACTTTGAACTTTGAACACAAGAGCAGAAAAAAAGTACCTGAATTGCAGAGGGAGAGCGAAGGAAGAGAGGGCTTTGAAGAGGATAGTGAGCGAGAGGCCAGGATTGCCGTGGAAGAAGTGCCCAGTACAGACGCCATATCAGTGAAGAAGAAAAAGAGAAAGTGGTTTTGAGTTACGGTGGTTGGGTTTTGTTGTTCAAGTGCTTGACATTGTGAGAGAGTGAGGGAAAGTCTATTGGCTCGCGCGAGGCGTCGGATCCTGCGGATAAGAAGATAGATTTTAGACACTGGCTTCTTCGCTTTTAGTCGTGTCACTATCTACGCCTTTTATTTTTATTTTTTAATTTATTCAAAATACGAGCTCTTTACAAATACAATAAGCGAAGGAAAAAAAGAATAAACTACTCAGAAAAAATGTGTGGCTCGTATTGAGAGTCGAATTAAATCATTGGCGCAGTTAAGCTGGTGCTGGCTTTCGGTATAAATGTTTAATTTCAAAATTTAATACTAGAATATACTTTCATTCACATTCTTCTATTCTAAATACCAAGGATTAAAATCTCGCATCTCGCGGTCGTACCGCACTTTTTTTTGGGGTATCTCGTCTCGTACCGTGGTATCTCGTGGTATTTGATGAACGTTCGGGGTATCTCGTACCGTGTGGTATACAGCATTTCGCGGGATATACCGCAAAAAAAAAGGTATTCCGCGGGGTATTTGAACAACTTTTTAATTATGATTTTGTATAAGTTTAGGATACACAATCTATATAAATTTTAGGATAAAGTTTACAAAATTCCAGACATGAAATAAATTACTACCTAAATTCGAATTTGAAAATAAACCATTTCAAAATCAAAACGACTTCAAGATTAACAACATATAATTCAAATTACCAACTAAATTCGGAATAAAATAAAACTCATCACCATTTAAATTCGGATTAACAACAACATTTAATTAAATAAATTACTACCTAAATTCGGATTTAAAAATAAACCATTTCAAAATCAAAACGACTTCAAGATTAAGTGATTAACAACATATAATTCAAAATTTCAAATTACCAACTAAATTCGGAATAAAATAAAACTCATCACTATCAACATTAACAACATCATCAAATTATTCAAAATTACTACATACATTCGGATTATAATAACTTCATATCAATAATCCATTAAAAAATACTCAACAATCCATTCAAAATTAAAAATTAAAAAAAAAAAGTTTCGAACCTTACCGCGCGAGATCGGGGGTACACGGCGAGATTTGAGCACTTTTACACCTCCAGCGCGCGAGATTCGGGGGTACGCTGCGAGATCCGGCGAGATCTACGCAGATCCGGTCTTCAGCTTCACGAGATCCGGAGGGCGAGATTCGGGGATATTAAAGACGCGAGATAGGGCGCGAGATTTCGCGAGATTTGACCAAATTCGCGAGATATACTCGTATCCCTCTCGCACCCCTCCCAAACGCGAGATCTCGCGCGAGATACCCCCATCTCGCGCGAGATTTCAAACCTTGCTAAATACTCGAGTTTGATATACATGTGTTTGTATATATGTATATATATATATATATATATATATATATATAATTTTTTTTTCTTTTCTGAAATGTTTTTGTCAAAATCTCTCTAAAACATTTTTAGGAGGCAAGTCCGGTAAAAAAAAAAGGAGTACCCCATCACTAAAGCTGGCCATATGGAACCCGGGAAATGGGATCCCCTGGTCCCGTCCCATATTTTGCGGGAAATGGGACTCCCGGGACCGTAAAAAATGGTACCGGGAAATCCTGGAACCATTTTCCACGGTACCGGGAATTCCCGGTACCATATTTCGCGGTTCCAGGATTCCCATATTTCCCATATTTATTTATTTTATTTTATTTTAATCATAAATACATTTAAAAATAAATAAAAATTCATATATTTTCAATTAAAAAAATACAATATAAAAAATACGGTACTAAACGGTGCTAAACGGGGATCCCGGTTCCGTCCCATTTCCCGGATGGTTCCGGGACAAAAGTCCCGGTACCATATTTTATAATATGGGTTTTTCCCATTTCCCACATGGTACCAATAATACGGGAAACGGGGTCCCGCGGGATCCCATATGGCCACATTTACCCATCACCATACCTCAATTAAACGTGACATATCTCTTGTGTGTTCAAATTCAATATGTTCTATGGACACAAAATGAAAGACATAATAACAAAATTTACCGATCCATGAACACAGAGAGAGAACTAAAAATTGACCACATTGATTTTTCTCACCACTTTTGGTACACATGAATCCCATTAATCACACAGTTACATATCTGTTGGAGTATTATGGACAATGTTGAGATTTAATTGTCTATTTTTAGGCAAAGGTTTGAGTGGGGTCCACTCAACGGAATTTGATAATTCTTTCGTATTATTCTTCCTTGCGGAATGTGGTATAATATCGATTATAATTTTGCCAAAATCGGAGCTAGAATGAATAAGAAATTGATGTTTGAAGTATGCTTTATGACACACTGAGAAAGTGACGAACTGGACGAAGTGACGAAGTCATTCCAGCTCGACTGGGCTTGGTCGACTGGACGAAGTGACGAAGTCATTCCAGCTCGACTAGGCTAGGTCGACTGGACGAAGTGACGAAGTCATTCCAGCTCGACTGGGCGATGTCGACTGGACGAAGTGACGAAGTCATTCCAGCTCGACCGGACGAAGTGACGAAGTGTACGTTAGAGACTTAAAGCCAACGGTTTGTATTCTTCAATTCAATGGTTTTTGAGCTTTAAGTGCGCATTATGGCTGTGTAATAATGCCTTAAGGCTGAAAACGTTGGACTGTTCGCATGGCTTTGAATTCAAAACGGTGTGTTAATTGGTTGTAATAACCTGCGTTAAATGCCTTTAAGGCTGGACGCTTTTGAACTTCAACCGACGTAGCCTTGGCCTTTATTAATAGAGGCTTGCTCATCTCATTCGGATATACAGTTTTTCCACTGCTTCTCTCAACTCCTTCTCTCTCCCAGAAATTGTTCTTTCTTTTGTAGTCGGTGCTCAGCTCTGTTACAGGTTTTGTTCGCCGGAGAAGTCCGTTTGGTGCAAACCTCTTCTCGCTTCCGCCGTTGTATCCTGGGAGGTAAATTGCTCGTCGTTTTCGGCACCCACGGGGAGGGCAATATTACTTTAAGGAGACCGTCGAACGGTCATCGGCTTTTGCTTTCCCATCTTGTTTATTTTCCTCTCTCATAATATTGTTGTGTTGTAATTTTATTTTCTTTTTCCTAAGCTGTCGGTTTTATTTTTCCAGAAAAATAAATATTTTGAAGTAATATTTCTAACAATATCATCATTGTTCTCCCGATCAATTTAACATCTCAAGTCAGAAGCTGAAATGACCGGCACAAAAGGCGTCCATCTCGGCCTTAAAGGCAGGCATGGCGGTGCGCCTCAAAGCAACGGAGACACGAAACCCGGGGTTGTCTCCAACAGCAGCGGAGGAGTCGGGCAAGAAGTAGCAAGGCTCTTGGCCCCCGAGAAGATGCGTGGAGATAGGCACGACGTCGATGGGGCCGCCCCAGCCGAAGTCCACGGTGTTGTGGCCCAAGTGCCGCCAGTCGGTGAAGGCGCTGACATCGTCCCCCGCGTTGATGCCTTCCCCGTGGTGGGCCGCCTGAAAGTCTATGAAGGATCGAACGTACTGGTCCGCCACGTTCCTCTTGCTAGCCTTGATGGCCCCCGCCGTTTCCCACACCGCACCCTCTGCCACCTCGCCCGCTGACCTGGCCACGTACATTGGGACGCACCCGTTGCCCCAGTACCCCTGCGGGAGCGCCGGCTTCACCACCCGCCTTATGTTCACAGCGTACGCGTATTTCACTGTCTTCTCTCCCTCGATTCTCGACGCCCTCACTCTGTTTTAACCCATCGCAATGACAAACAACCTTTTCTTGTAAGAAATGTGATTGTTCGGTTTTTAATCAAGGAGTTAATTAAGATGGTCGTATTTACTCACTTGGCTCTCCAGATGAAAGCTCCAAGAGCCTCGAAGGTGGTGAAGGTGGAGCCGGATTTGTGGAGAAGGTCGCGCTTGAAGGCGTCGACAACTGCATCGGTGACCCTGAAGCGCGTGCGGACCACCTCCCCGATGGGCTGCGAGTAGGGCTGCGCGGCGCTCCCGACGCTCAGAAAGTGGCGGAGGGGGGAGTCGGGCGGGGGTGGGAGACCAGAGGCGGGAAGAAGGCGGTCGCGGCCCCACACGGGGGAGGGGGCGGCGGCAGAGTCTTTGCGGGCGAGGGCGGCGACATGGTTGAAGAAGAGGGAGGCGCCGAGGCCGTCGCAGAGGGAGTGGTGGATGGCGGCCCCGAGGACGTAGCCCCCGCAGGCGAAGGAGGTGAACTGAAGGGCGCAGACGGAGGCGGGATCGTCGGCGGGGGCCAGGGAGTCGAGGAGGTTCTCGTGCTCGGAGAGGGCGGAGGCGAGGGTGCAGCTGGCGACGGCGCAGAGGAGGGGGACGCCGAGATCGGAACACAGGAGCTCCAGGCGGTTGTCGGGGCGGGGCCGGAGGGAGGCGGCCACGGGGTAATACGGGACCAGGGCCTCCGAGAGGGCGGCGGCGACGGCGGCGAATGGATCGGCGGAGGCGGCGGCGGGGGAGGAGTACGCGCGGAGGTACCGGAATGAGACGCGGAGGTTGGGGTCGTTGTCCAGGTGGGAGAGTGGGAGTACGTGCTCCTCCTCGAACGGAACTCTACATGGGACCACCACTCTTCTTTCCTTTATTTCCACTTCCATTTCTTCTCTTTTGATTATCGATCTCTGCCTTCTCCTCCCAAGCTTCTCTATTTCCAACCTTTTATACGGATCCCTGAGTCATTGGCTCTATTTCAAAAAAAACATTAAATTAAAGAGTTATTGGCTTCAGAGAGGTCAATTTCGGAGGTTGATGATTTGTAGAGTGGTAGGTAAGTGTGTGTGCAATTTGCAAGTCTTTTTTTTTGGTCAATTGCGGGGGCTTTGATCGGGGTTGGTATAGTGGCATTCCTGTCTTTTTTATTTTTATGATTATCGTAAAGTTTAAATTTTACTCGATATCTAAGAGAGTCTATCATTTTTGGTTTTAAGATATGGTCCATTTTTTATTTATTTATAAAATTCACGAGTCAAGTAGTTAAAATTCGATAAATTTTGTTCAATTTTTATGAATCTTATTTTTTTTAATAAAAAATATAAATTATTGCAAAATATATTTACTACTTTTATTTTAATTTTTAATTAGTGTTGACAGAAAGCATTTATAGTACACAAATCATTGCATAATAAATTCATATCAAGTCTCGTTCTCATAAAAAAAAACATAGAAATTGTAGGAAACACAAATATAAAGAACATTAATATGATTTAAAATATAAAATGAAATTAATATATGTTAAGATTTTTATTTTAATATATATATATATATATATATATATCATTTTATAGAATATATGTCGGTATCTCCGTCAGTAATCAGTATCTCATTAAAATTATGATCGGTACGTCAGTAGCGGTATTTCAAATGTCTATAAAATCTCCGTCGGTAGTCGATATCTCAGTAAACTTGGATCATCGGTATCTGATCGGTAACGGTATTTAAAACCTTGTTTTAGACCAACCTCTTTTATTTATATTGATTTCGGCCCTTGATCTTTTTTGTCTTTTGATAAGTGGCACTATTGATCAAGTTTAAATGATTTAGTGTATGAGCATTAAGTTGAAAGAGGATAACTTTCACATATAAAAGGACATGCATTTCTCCAGCTCAGGGGGCTCGAAGTCCAGACCTCTCAACCGAGAAGGGGATCATGATCCTCCAGGTTCAACCCGTATCTAGATAGGTCAATTTGTTCCGTTATACCTTTCTCGTTACATATATACCTAAGCACAATTGCTTCCCCAGCGAAAGATTCTTCCGAACGTAAGCCAACTTCGGAAGTGCTAGCAATATATCGGTTCTGGAATCAATCCTTAGGTGAGAGAACATTTATCTTCTTTCAGGAAGGCTGGATTCCATATCTGTAAATCACTTTCTTCTACGATCATGTCCCGACTTCCCAAAACACCTATTTAGTCAGTGTTTCATTAGCCTTTAACGTGGTGAATCAAAGAACCCAGTAACATGACCTAGAAGTCCGTGATTACTTCAGGATTTAGATCAAGCGTCACTGTGACCATCATAAGCGACCTCGGCTAGTGCGTCGTAACGGTCCTTAAACGACACATCTATCCAAACCAAAGTTTGTCTGAGTCGTACACTTACCAAAAGTGTAGAATGCTCCCACTGAGTGATCAACATTCACTCATGTTCTACATATCTGACTTTAGATAAGGCTTTCCAGACGCATATCAATCATCGACATTGTTTTAGTTCACCGCCCGAACTCGGGTACCCAACATGCGACTCAGTTTGATACGAAGACTACAGATGATAGTTGTTATTGATTCTAAATTTTATCAAACCTCAACCTCCTAATCATATTATACTAATAAAGTGACTTCTTATCTTATTTAGTAATCATCATCTTCTAGTGGGTAATATTCCTAACAATCTCTCACTTTGACCAAAGAAGATAAGTTACCATGAGCCATTTAACTCTTAGCCATCGTAGAGATAGTTTCAGAAGTTTGACCCAGGATTGAGATTCCCATCATATGGATTCTCAATTTTATCATACTCCACAAATTATGTCGATTCGACTTACATACATTATATATTCACAGTCCATGCGTTCATGCAAGTGTTCTCTGACTTACCTTTCAAGGTCAAGTCAACTTGTTCATAATAAATCAATTTACTTTAGAACATGTTAACACATTGCATGTTTCAGACTATACACCAGACTTTATATCTAAAGACATGAAGTCACCATATTCGATGGTGTACATCTCTTGGTGCCATTTCAGTTTGCACATGTGCATGCTCAGGTCTCATCACTACTAACCATAGTGTGATTACATTGTTTCAATAAGAACTTTATTGACTTTTTTCCATTACTTGGTTATTTATTGTGTATCCTTGTTAGTCAATGCATATTCAATACACACATGACTTTAAGGATTTACAATTAACTAAAATAACTAAGTATCTCACTATTTCCAAAAATTTACAGTGTTCACGACACTCGTTAGTATTCTCGATAATTCGTCATTGTCAAAGGTCTAATATTTAGTCTTTTTAATGACAATGTCTTTTAACCTCAACATTGAGCTCATACCTTATCATAATAAGTATGTTTGAGACTTCATGGAACGAGCTTGTCGTTTCTAAACCTCAAGTTTCAGAATTTGTTTAGCTCGGTCAATTTACTTGTGTTATTATTAGGTCTATCACTCAACGGTAATAACCATCTTAATGACACGTGTGTAAGAATAACATTTATCGATCATTCAAGGAATATCGTGTTGTCAATGGTGCCCACAAGAAGAGTAGTAGTGTCTATTTATGTACATTTGATGTAATATAGTTTCACGAAGACTCTTGCTTGTAATTGCTTATTTATTAATAAAAGTTGAAACGTTCATTCATTCTTCCTTGTCTGTTTGAAGTTTTATGTTAAAACCTTAGTCTTTAGTCCATAAACAAACTTAACAACTTACGAAGAGACAAATGTAGATTTGCAATAACAACCTCTTCGTAGTTTGCTTAAAACGATATATTCGCAATCTAAGGGTCAAAGGACTATTGACCTAAGCACGATTGTTAGGAAAATCTATGATGTCTGGTTATGGGACATTGAGAGTTGGAGACTCTATAGTTCTTCTAGGTATCTTCCGAAGGTACTGAATTGACCAATGCACTTCTAGAGACAAGATAAAAACAAACAACTTAACCTCTTATGCCTCGAAGTCACTATGTATGAATTGCATCATGCTTACTTTAATCCTGAAATGAGACATGCCATTTCACAGCTTACGTATTCTCATTTGAGAAAGTCAGAGTTCGGACTCACTATGTGATTCTGAACAGGACCTATTCGTGAAGTACTAAGTTGTGAAGATGTCATGAGTAACCTTGTGAAGTTCTCATAGATATGGAATTCATGTACAAGATTGCTGAAATGCAATATATATCACCTCATGCTTTGTTCCTTGGAATGTGAATAAATGAACTGGCCAGTGTCCAAATTGAGTCTTGACTCTTTTGGATGAGACAATATGACTTGTTAGCTCCTCGTCTATACATTGTTTATAACTTATTCACAAGCGACAAAGGAGTTGAGGAAATAAAAGCTAGAAGGGTAAAATGGTAATTTTGTAAATCCCGACTAGCTGATGCTTTCATGAAGGGTAAACATAGATAATATTCAGTGGATCCACTCATTACAATTAGGTTGAATTCTTGAGTAGAAAATAAATTCATTTGAACCGACAGATTTTCAGTGTCAACTCTTTAGTGGAGTCAGTTGACATTAAGCTAAACTTGAAAAAGGTTTGTGAACTTTTGAGTCCAAGTATGTTAGCTCAAGCTTTGTTCATTTGGATCCATGAGGTCACTATCACAAATCATATCGAGTAGGAATAGTTAAACTAGAAACTAAGTCAAAACAAGAACGAGACAAGTTTTACGAAAATTGTCAAAAGGGTATTTTTGTCTTTTTGGACATAAGATTAAATGAATGTTAATAAATTTTTTGACAATGTCATATGATGACATATTGATGCTCGGCCATGATAAGTTCATTGGGCCTTGTGGATTAATTTCGTTTCATAGAATTTTACTTGAAAATTCTTAATGGCTTTTTTTATGTTGTCATGAACAAGTGAAGAAAATCTAGAAATACCTTCGAGAAGGCCTTCTTGGCCACCCAACCCAAAGAAGAAAAAGGGAGATTATTTTGTGCATAAATGTATCAAGATACTTGCCAAAAGAAAAAGAGTAAAAATATTTCCTCTAAGACGAAGGTGAGGGAATCGGCCAAGACAAGTTAAGGGAGAAGAAAACATAAAAGGAAACAAATCCAAGGGCTTTTTAGAAGCTCCTTGGCCGTGTGACTCTATGGGGTAAGTAGCAAATTTTGCTCATAAATATGTGATATTCTATAGAAGAGGAAACTACTTTGTTGAAGGTAGTCCCTCCCCTATAAGTAGAGGTCTTATTCTTCTCATTTCATTCATCCAAAGTTTTAGAGATTGAGAGCTTCTCTCTCTACCTTGGCCGACTTCTCCCTCCTTCTCTCTCTAGTTTTCTTTTTGTTTTTGTTTTTGGCACCTAGGTCCACATTTGACCTAGTATTTTAGCTCTTCGACTCTAAGACTTGTTCTTTAGTCGTCATGTTTAAAAGTGCCCACACACTAATTCCTTTCTTTCTCAAGTGATTATTGTGATAGAAACTTTCATGGTTGCTCGAGTTCCCGAGGAAAGAAGAGAGACGTGTTGCGAGGGGAGACGAATGTTTCAACCTTCCGAAGGCTCATCAATGTTCAAGCTTCTCAAAGGTTAGTAAATTATTTAATGCTCATAATAGTTTTTATTTACATGTACTTGCTCTTTGTCTAAGTTAGTAAAATCGTTTTACTCGTTTTAAAGAAAATTTTTAAATTCCGCCGCTTGCTCGAAGCGTTAAACTTTTTCTTAACCTTAGATCAATTCCAACAAATGGTATCAAAGCTATGGCCAAAGATATGCATGTACATGTAATTAAAATTATGAGCTTGAAAATCGTTTTCGAAAGTTTACTAATTTTGTGACAAGTTAGAATTGTTTTCTTAGATTTTTTTTAATTTATTGCTCTTGCCTTTAAATTAAAAATCATGTTGATTTTCTATGAGTTTGAGATGTTATTAAAACACATTAGAATCAATTTTAAATTTTTTTAATTTTTTATACTGAAAAACATGTTTTTAATTTTGAGAAAATTTCGAGTAAATTTTGTGACTAGTTTTCTTATCGTACTAGTTTCTTTTATTTACTTGATTAGTTTTATGTTTGTTGTTATTTCTTTTATACCATGTTATTACCATGCTAATAAAATACAAATAAAAGCTTTAACAACTTCCTATAATGTGCCGTTACACTCAAAATCCGAACTTTAATTATTTCTGTTTTCTTCGAGCTCGAGTAAAACCCGCAGTAAACATGGCATAACTCTCTGCTCAGAATTTGAAATTTAATGATTCTTGAATCAAATTAAAGGTCTGTCTGTCGTGCCACCAGTTTTAGGTCAAAAGGACATCGGAGCCGCCAGTTATGGCGATTTTACTCCGAGGTGCGCGGCTGTTCCGAAAGTCCAGTTTTTTTTAAAATCCGGATTTTCAGCCCCACTACCATGAGTTGTAGGACTCTAATGAGAAAATTTTATTGAGAAAAAATGTTTTTTTATAAGATTATAAACATAATGTGAAAGATTAAAATGTTTTGATTTTTGAAAGTTTAATTGAAATTGAATTTTACAAAACTAGTTTGAATTTTGAAAAACCGTTTTCACTTTCAAACTTGAAAATATTTTTTATCCAAATCATATAAGTTTTCAAAATGTCACATATGTTCAAAATCTATATGCTCTTGAAAATTTGAGTGGGAGGTCTCCTCGTAGACGAGCCGAAAATTAGAAAGATGTGTAATCTCAAACTTTCAAGTGTTCGAGTGAGTTGAAGTTCACACTTCCCGCATGCACTTTCCCGAATAGAAAATAGGAAAAGATCCAAGTGTGCCTTTATGCATTAACACTGCTCTGAACATGAAGATCTAGGATTCTTTTCTAGTTGTCCACTCTATCGCTCTATAACTAGAAAATCCGTTTCCAAACTTATAAGAGTCGATGTACCAACACAAAAACTAAGTGGGAGGGTTATACTTGTTGTTTGTAACTCACGATCCCCAACACTAATGAAAGAAGTAATTAACATGAGACTAAGAGTAACTCTTTTGGCCCTCTCTTAAATGAGAGTACTCTATGGCGTTTTTGCTTCGATCATTGCTCAATGAGCTACGTCCGAGAGTGAGACGATGAAGACAAGGCCTCCTCTTGGGGGATTGTTTTTTCAAAGTTGATCTTTTGGACTAAGTGGTTGGTTTCACACTTAGGCTCAATCCCTAGTAATCCTCCCTTGAGGCTCTGCGAAAGGATGTGAGTGATCAAACCAATTTAAAAGGTGGCCAGTCAAAATTGGTGTATTGACATCTTGGCTAAGCATTAATGATGTGTCATTTACTTATAAATGAAGATTTTTTGCGGCCTTCTCTTGAGGGAGTAAATTATCGCTTGGTTTATAACAGCTTTGGATTTTATCAAATGTTAAAAAACTTAAATCCTAAACCAAAGACTAATCATAAACTCGTTTCAACTCTTATAGGCAAAATGTCTCTCAACCCTCTCTCAACCATTCTTTCTTCGAATAAACTCGAATGCGAAATTAAGTCGACTGGAAACGTAACCTCGACATAGTCCTTACTGTCGACAAGCACAAATGGGTTTTCACCACCCCATGTCCTCAAACGAATGAAGATTCGACACAAGAGGAGAAAGACGCCTTGGCGGCCTGGCTTCGATCCGATGAGATTACGAGGTGCTATATTTTGGCATCTATGAACAATGTGTTGCAACAACAACATCGTGACATCGAGACTGCCGCCGATATGCTCTACAATCTCCATGAGATGTTTGGAGGGCAAGGACGTCAAGATAGGCAACAAGCGGTCCGACAGTTTATGAACTGTCGTATGAAGGCTGGAACTGTCGTTAGAGACCATATGATGCTGATCATTAGTTATCTAAACGAAATGGAGATCCTTGGATCTGAGATTGATGGGGAGACTAAAATAGACATGATCTTGGAAATTCTCCTCGAGTCTTTTGATACCTTCAAGCTGAACTACTCCATGAACAAGCTAGAGTACACTGTTACCGAGCTTATGAAGGAGCTTCACACCGCTGAGGGACTCACTAAGAAAAAGAGGGCTCAAGGAGAGGTACATGCTACTGCCTCCACCTCTGGATCTAAGAAGAGACCTCGCAAGGCCAAGAAGAAGAACCAACCTAAGGTTCAAAAGAAGAAGAAGGCGCCAAAGGCTCCAAAGGTGGACAAGTCTAACGACAAGTGCCACCACTGCAATGAGCCTGGTCACTGGCGTAGGAATTGTCATGCCTACCTCAAGACTAAGGAAAAAGGTATTGTACTTATAACCCAAGCTTGTTTAGTAGCTGATAACGTATCATCGTGGATTATCTCCGCTACTACTAACCATATTTGCTGCTCCTTGACTGGTTTTAGGAAAAGCAAATGTTTAGAGGATGGCGACTTCTGCTTCAAGTGGGGTGATAGGAGCGTGGTGTTTGCGAAGGCTGTGGGATCCGTGACGCTGTCTTTTGAAGACCGCACTTTAAATTTGAATAATGTTTATTATGTTCCTTCCTTTGGGAAAAACCTAATATATGTTGCTCAACTTTTCGAGCAAGATTATTATTTAAAGTTTAAAAAGAATGGAATTCGTATTTCTTTTTCAAATTCTTTTGTCACTGATGCATGTATGAATGGTCTTTTTTACATTTATCCCACTCAACCTTCTCTTTTAGACACCGAAATAGATAACGATCTAATTAGGGAGCCAAAGATGATCAAGCTTTCTGAATCCTCCGATCTAACAAAATCAACATACCTCTGGCACTTAAGACTTGGTTATATCAATCTAGACATGATTAAGAGACTTGTGAGGGACGATCCACTCTAAGCCTCTGCAATAGGTTAACTACCTACTTGTGAATCTTGCATAGAAGGAAAAATGACTAAGCGACCTTTCTTCGATAAGGGTCAAAGAGCCACTGAGCTGCTGGAACTAGTACATTCTGATGCATGTGGTCCGCTCAGTCAGCAGGCACGTGGTGGATACGAATACTTCGTTACCTTCACCGATGATTACTCAAGATACGGTTTTGTCTATTTGCTCAAACAAAAATCCGAGACCTTTAACGTATTTAAGGTCTTTAGGGCTTTAGTGGAAAAGCAAACTGGAAAAATGATCAAAACCCTTCGATCCGATCGAGGTGGTGAGTATATGTCTGGAGAGTTCGATGGATTTCTTAAAGAAGGAGGTATCGCTTCTCAGCTTACCGCACATGGCACACCGCAACAAAACTGAGTGTCAGAGAGAAGAAACCGAACTCTTATGGAGATGGTTAGATCAATGATGAGTTACTCATCACTCCCTCTTTCCTTTTGGGGATATGCCCTCGAAACAACCGCTTACATTCTGAACCAAGTTCCGTCCAAAACGGTTCCTGGTATTCCTTATGAACGATGGACTGGCCGTAAAGTAAATCTTGACCGCATCAAAATTTGGGGTTGCCCCGCACACGTGCTGAGGCAAAAGACTAGCAAGTTAGCTAGTAGGTCAGAATTGTGTTTGTTCGTTGGATATCCAAAGGAAACCAAAGGTTTCATATTCTATAGTCCCGAGGACGATAAGACTTTTGTTAGCATGAATGCTCGTTTCCTTGATGAGGACTTTATGAAGGATGCAAAACCTAGAAGCAAAATTGTGCTTGAAGAAAAGTTGGGTGAGGAAACTTCTACCTCATCTGTAAGAACTGTTCGTACCCCAAGTGAAACACAAACTAACTCATCAGAATCTCGTCAAGTAGTACTTCGACGTAGTGGGAGGGCTACTCAAAATCCTGACAGGTGCATGTCCTATGGAGACACTCTCATAGCCGTCTCCGACATGGATGACCCTGTTTCCTATAGCCAAGTGATGGCTTGTTCTGAATCAAACCTTTGGCTTGACGCCATGAAAGTTGAAATGCACTCGATGTATGTCAACGAAGTCTGGAAACTTGTAGACCTTCCTGAAGGGATCAAACCCTTAGGGTGTAAGTGGATAAACAAGAAGGGGTCTGGATGGGAACGTCGAGACATTCAAAGCACGACTTGTGGCTAAGGGTTATACCCAACAAGAAGGGATTTGACTATGAAGAAACCTTATCGCCAGTCGCGATGCTTAAATCCATCCGCATACTTCTATCCATAGCTGCAGCTCTCGACTATGAGATCTGGCAAATGGATGTCAAGACGGCCTTCCTGAATGGCAATCTTTATGAGCACATTTATATGGCTCAACCAGACGGTTTCGTCGAAGAAGGTCAAGAGACCAAGGTTTGTGAGTTGCTTAGGTCCATTTATGGATTAAAGCAAGCATCTAGGTCATGGAATATTAGATCCGATGAAACTGTAAAGAGCTTCGGCTTTGAGCAGTCAATAGATGAACCGTGTGTTTACAAGTTAATGCATGAAGGTAAAGTTGTGTTTCTGGTACTATATGTCGATGGTATATTACTCATAGGTAATGATATGGGTAAGTTATCTGAGGTTTAGGTCTGGTTGTTAAAGCAATTCGATATGAAAGATCTAGGAGAAGCCGCGTACATTCTGGGGATCCAAATCTTTCGAGATAGGAATAACCGGACTCTGTCGCTCTCTCAAGCATCTTATATTGATAAGGTGATGGATCGCTTCTCGATGCAAGACTCCAAGAAGGGCCAAACACCATGGAGTCTCACTCTCTAATGACCAGACTCCCAAGACTGCACAAGAGATTGAGGACATGCGAAAATTCCTTACGCCTCAGCTGTAGGAAGTCTCATGTATGCTATGCTTTGCACTAGACCTGATATCTGTTTCGCGGTCGGCGTACTTAGCCGTTTCCAATCCAACCCTGGACCCGAGCACTAGATTGCTGTTAAGCATGTTCTCAAGTATCTTTGAAGAACTAGGAACTTGATGCTTACATATTCAGGTACTGACCTGTGTATGACGGGATATATCGACTCCGATTTTCAAGCGGATAAGGATTCCAGGAAATCCACTTCAGGATATGTGTTCATCCTTAATGGTGGAGCTGTTGTGTGGAGGAGTATTAAGCAATCTTGCATTGCTGACTCCACAATGGAAGCAGAATATGTGGCTGCTTGTGAAGCATCCATGACCCTTTATTGTGATAATAGTGGGGCTGTCCCTAACTCAAAGGAACCTCAAAGCCATAAGCGCTCCAAACATATTGAGAGGAAATACCATTTGATTCGAGAGATCGTCTAGTGCGGAGACGTGGAAGTGAAGAAGATCTCAACGGTGGACAACCTGGACGATCCAGTCACCAAGGCCCTAGCGAACAAGGTCTTTGACCAACATCGAGAGGGATTAGGAATGAAGGACTACTCACATCTTCTTTGAGTCAAGTGGAAGTTTGTTGTCAATGGTGCCCACAAGAAGAGTAGTAGTGTCTATTTATGTACATTTGATGTAATATAGTCTCACGAAGACTCTTGCTTGTAATTGTTTATTTATTAATAAAAGTTGAAACGTTCATTCATTCTTCCTTGTCTGTTTGAAGCTATATGATAAAACCTTAGTCTTTAGTCCATTATACAAACTTAACAACTTACGAAGAGACAAATGTAGATTTGTAATAACAACCTCTTCGTAGTTTGCTTAAAACGATATATTCGCAATCTAAGGGTCAAAGGACTATTGACCTAAGCACGATTGTTAGGAAAATCTATGATGTCTGGTTATGGGACATTGAGAGTTTGAGACTCTATAGTTCTTCTAGGTATCTTCCGAAGGTACTGAATTGACCAATGCACTTCTAGAGACAAGATAAAAACAAACAACTTAACCTCTTATGCCTCGAAGTCACTACGTATGAATTGCATCATGCTTACTTTAATCCTGAAATGAGACATGCCATTTCACAGCTTACGTATTCTCATTTGATAAAGTCAGAGTTCGGACTCACTATGTGATTCTGAACAGGACCTATTCGTGAAGTACTAAGTTGTGAAGATGTCATGAGTAACTTTGTGAAGTTCTCATAGATATGAAATTCATGTACAAGATTGCTGAAATGCAATATATATCACATCATGCTTTGTTCCTTGGAATGTGAATAAATGAACTGGCCAGTGTCCAAATTGAGTCTTGACTCTTTTGGATGAGACAATATGACTTGTTAGCTCCTCGTCTATACATTGTTTATAACTTATTCACAAGCGACAAAGGAGTTGAGGAAATAACAACTAGAAGGGTTAAATGGTAATTTTGTAAATCTCGACTAGCTGATGATATTCATGAAGGGTAAACATAGATAATATTCAGTGGATCCACTCATTACAATTAGGTTGAATTCTTGAGTAGAAAATAAATTCATTTGAACCGATAGATTTTCAGTGTCAACTCTTTAGTGGAGTCAGTTGACATTAAGTTAAACTTGGAAAAGGTTTGTGAACTTTTGAGTCCAAGTGTTTTAGCTCAAGCTTTGTTCATTTGGATCCATGAGGTCACTATCACAAATCATATCGAGTGAGAATAGTTAAACTAGAAGCTAAGTCAAAACAAGAACGAGACAAGTTTTACGAAAATTGTCAAAAGGGTATTTTTGTCTTTTTGGACTTAAGATGAAACGAATGTCAATATATTTTTTAACAATGTCATATGATGACTGTTGGAATTGATCTAGGGTTTAAGAAAAAGTTTAACGCTTCGGGTAAGCGGCGGAATTTTAAAAATTTTCTTTTGACAAGTAAAACGATTTTACTAACCTAGACAAAGAGCAAGCACATGTAAATAAAAACTATTATGAGCATAAATAATTTACTAACCTTTTTAGAAGCTTGAACGTTGATGAGCCTTCGGAAGGTTGAAAACGTTCATCTCCCTCGCAACACGTCTCTCTTCTTTCCTCATCAACTCGAGCAACCACGAAAGTTTCTATCACTATAATCACTCGAGAAAATTAGGAATTAGTGTGTGGGCACTTTTAAACACTATGACTTAAGAACAAGTCTCAAAGTCGAAGAGCTAAATTCGTTAGGTCAAATGAGGACCTAGGTGCCAAAACAAAAACGAAAAGAACGTAGAGAGAGAAGGAGAGAGGGGCGGCCAAGCTAGAGAGAGAAGCTCTCAATCTCTAAAACTTGGGATGAATGAAATGAGAAGAATAAGTCCCCTATTTATAGGAGAGGCTTTACCTTCAATAAGGTAGTTTCCTCTTCTATAGAATATCACATATTCATGAGCAAATATTGTCTTATTTCCTCTTTCATTTGGACGTGTGGCAGCCTTCTAGAAACAAGATTGTTTCCTATTTTGTTTGCCTTGACCTTACCTTGGCCGCCCATCAAAATTTCCTTCTAGATGAAATTTGTTTCCTCTTTTTCTTTTGGCAAGTATCTTCATACATTAATGCACAAAATAAACTCTCTTTCAAACTAAGGGCTGCACAAATTTTATCTCCCATTTCCTTGGGTTGGACGGCCAAAAGGCTTCTAGAATGCCTTTCTAGATTTTTCTTTACTTGTTCATGACAACATAAGAAACGCCCATTAAGAATTTTCAAGTAAAATTCTATGAAATGAAATTACTTCACAAGGCCCAATGATCATATCATGGCCGAGTGTTATTAGTCATCATATGACCATGTCAAAAACATTTATCGACATTCATTTCATGCCATGTCCAAAAAGACAAAATTACCATTTTGACAATTTTCGTAAAACTTGTCTCGTTCTTGTTTTGACTTAGCTTCTAGTTTAACTATTCCTACTTGATGTGATTTGTGATAGTGACCTCATGGATCCAAATGAACAAAGCTTGAGCTAAACACTTGGACTCAAAAGTTCACAAACCTTTTCCAAGTTTAGCTTAATGTCAACTGACTCCACTAAAGAGTTGACACTGAAAATCTCCCGGTTCAAATGAATTTATTTTCTACTCAAGAATTCAACCTAATTATGATGAGCGGATCCACTGAATATTATCTATGTTTACCCTTCATGAATATCATCAGCTAGTCGGGATTTAAAAAATTACCATTTTACCCTTCTAGCTGTCATTTCCTCAACTCCTTTGTCGCTTGTGAATAAGTTAGAAACAATGTATTGATGAAGAGCTACAAGTCACATTGTTTCATCCAAAAGAGTCAGGACACAATTTGGACACTGGCCAGTTCATTTATTCACATTCCAAGGAACAAAGCATGATGTGATATACATTGTATTTCAGCAATCTTGTACATGAATTCCATATCTATGAGAACTTCACAAAGTTACTCATGACATTCTCACAACTTAGTACGTCACCAATAGGCCCTGTTCAGAATCACATAGTGTTGTCAATGGTGCCCACAAGAAGAGTTGTAATATTTATATTTTACATTTGATGTAATAAAGTCTCATGAAGACTCTTGCTTGTAATTGCTTATTCATTAATAAAAATTTGAAACGTTCATTCATTCTTCCGTGTCTGTTTGAAGCTTTATGATAAAACATTAGTCTTTAGTCCATAAACAAACTTAACAACTTACGAAGAGACAAATGTAGATTTGCATGAACAAACTCTTCGTAGTTTGCTTAAAACGATATATTCGCAATCTAAGGGTCAAAGGACTATTGACCTCAATATGATTGTTAGGAGAATCTATGATGTCTGGTTATGAGGCATTGAGAGTTGGAGACTCTATAGTTCTTCTAGGTATCTTCCGAAGGTACTGAATTGACCAGTGCACTTCTAGAGACAAGATAAGAACAAACCATTTAACCTCTTATGTCTCGAAGTCACTATGTATGAATTGCATCATGCTTACCTTAATCCTGAAATGAGACATGCTATTTCACAGCTTACGTATTCTCATTTGAGAAAGTCAGATTTCGGACTCACTATGTGATTCCGAACAGGGCCTATTGGTGAAGTACTAAGTTGTGAGAATGTCATGAGTAACTTTGTGAAGTTCTCATAGATATGGAATTCATGTACAAGATTGCTGAAATGCAATGTATGTCACCTCATGCTTTGTTCTTTGGAGTGTGAATAAATGAACTGGCCAGTGTCCAAATTGAGTCCTGACTCTTTTGGATGAAACAATGTGACTTGTTACCTCCTCGTCAATACATTGTTTCTAACTTATTCACAAGCGACAAAGGAGTTGATGAAATAACAGCTAGAAGGGTAAAATGGTAATTTAGTAAATCCCGACTAGCTGATGACATTCATGAAGGGTAAACATATATAATATTCAGTGGATCCGCTCATCATAATTAGGTTGAATTCTTGAGTATAAAATAAATTCATTTGAACCGAGAGATTTTCAGTGTCAACTCTTTAGTGGAGTCAGTTGGCATTAATCTAAACTTGGAAAAGGTTTGTGAACTTTTGAGTCCAAGTGTTTAGCTCAAGCTTTGTTCATTTGGGTCCATGAGGTCACTGTCACGAATCACATCGAGTAGGAATAGTTAAACTGGAAGCTAAGTCAAAACAAGAACGAAAATTGTGAAAAGGGTATTTTTGTCTTTTGAGACATAGGATGAAATGAATGTCAATAAATTTTTTGACATGGTCATTTGATGACAAGTAACACTCGGCCATAATAAGATTAATTGGGCCTTGTGGATTAATTTCATTTCATAAGAATTTTATTGAAAATTCTTAATGGGCCTTTTTCATGTTGTTATGAACAAATGGAAAAGCTTCTAGAAGCCTTTTCTAGATGGTATAGGCGCCCAACATACCCAAATAAAGAGAGAATATTTTGTGCATGAATGTATGAAGATACTTGCCAAAAGAAAAAGAGGAAATAAATTTTCCCTAAGGGGAAACCAAGGTGGACGCCCAAATAAGTCAAGAGAGAAGCAAATAAAAGAGGAAACAAATCCAAGGACTTGCTTGGCAAGTCTTGGCCGTGTGACTCTTTGAAGGAAAAGGGAAATTGGCTCATGAATATGTGATATTCTATAGAAGAGGAAACTTTCTTATTGAATGTGAGACCTCTCCTATAAATAGGAGCCTCATTCCATACTTTTCATTCATCCAAGTTTAAGAGATTTGAGAGACTCTCTCTCTAGAACTTGTGGCCGCCCCTTCCTCTCTCTCTCTAGTTTATTTTCGATTTTTTGTTTTGGCACCTAGGTCCTCATTTGACCTAGTGTTTAGCTCTGCGACTTCAAGACTCGTTCTTAAGTCGTAGTGTTTAAAAGTGCTCACTCACTAATTCCTTTATTTCGAGTGATTTAGTGATAGAAACTTTCGTGGTTGCTCGAGGTGCCGAGGAAAGAAAGAGAGACGTGCTGCGAGGGGAGACGAGCGTTGCAACTTTTCAAAAGCTTCTCAAAGTTCAAGCTTCAAGAATGGTTAGTAAATTTCTATACTCATAATAGTTATTAATTACATGTACTTGCTCTTTGTCTAGGTTAGTAAAAAACCGGTTTTACTTGAAAAGAAAATTTTTAAAATTCCGCCGCTTACCGAAGCGTTAATTATTTTCTTAAACCCTAGATCGATTCCAACACATAGTGAGTCCGAACTCTGACTTTCTCAAATGAGAATACGTAAGTTGTGAAATGGCATGTCTCATTTCAGGATTAAGGTAAGCACGATACAATTCATTACGTAGTGACTTCGAGACATAAGAGGTTAAATGGTTTGTTCTTATTTTGTCTCTAGAAGTGCACTGGTCAATTCAGTACCTTCTGAAGATACCTAGAAGAACTATAGAGTCTTCAACTCTCAATGCCCCATAACCAGACATCATAGATTCTCCTAACAATCGTACTGAGGTCAATAATCCTTTGACCCTTAGATTGCTAATATATTATTTTAAGCAAACTACGAAGAGTTTGTTCATGCAAATCTACATTTGTCTCTTCGTAATTTGTTGAGTTTGTTTATGGACTAAAGACTAAGGTTTTATCATAAAGCTTCAAACAGACAAGGAAGAATGAATGAACGTTTCAAGTTTTTATTAATGAATAAGCAATTACAAGCAAGAGTCTTCGTGAGACTTTATTACATCAAATGTATAAAATAAAGACTACAACTCTTCTTGTGGGTACCATTGACAACAATGACATATTGATGCTCGGCCATGATAAGTTCATTGGGCCTTGTGGATTAATATCATTTCATAGAATTTTACTTGAAAATTCTTCATGGGCTTTTCTTATGTTGTCATGAACAAGTGAAGAAAATCTAGAAACACCTTCTAGAAGGCCTTCTTGGCCGCCCAACCCAAAGAAGAAAAATGGAGATTATTTTGTGCATAAATGTATCAAGATACTTGCCAAAAGAAAAAGAGGAAACAAATTTCCTCTAAAGGAAGGTGAGGGAATCGGCCAAGACAAGTCAAGGGAGAAGAAAACATAAAAGGAAACAAATCCAAGGGCTTTCTAGAAGCTCCTTGGCCGTGTGACTCTATGGGGTAAGTAGCAAATTTTTCTCATAAATATGTGATATTTTATAGAAGAGGAAACTACCTTGTTGAAGGTAATCCCTCCCCTATAAATAGAGGCCTTATTCTTCTCAATTCATTCATCCAAAGTTTTAGAGATTGAGAGCTTCTCTCTCTACCTTGGCCGACTTCTCCCTCCTTCTCTCTCTAGTTTTCTTTTCGTTTTTGTTTTGGCACCTAGGTCCACATTTTACCTAGTGTTTTAGCTCTTCGACTCTAAGACTTGTTCTTGAGTCGTCGTGTTTAAAAGTGCCCACACACTAATTCCTTTCTTTCTCGAGTGATTATTGTGATAGAAATTTTCGTGGTTGCTCGAGTTCCCGAGGAAATAAGAGAGACGTGCTGCGAGGGGAGACGAACGTTTCAACCTTCCGAAGGCTCATCAACGTTCAAGCTTCTCAGAGGTTAGTAAATTATTTAATGCTCATAATAGTTTTTATTTACATGTACTTGCTCTTTGTATAGGTTAGTAAAATCGTTTTACTCGTTTTAAAAAAAAAATTTAAATTTCGTCGCTTGCTCGAAGCGTTAAACTTTTTCTTAACCCTAGATCAATTCCAACATATCGATCACAACAAAATCCATGAACCATCACGATTAGTTGTTTGTTTTTAAGGATCTACCTTTTGATGTTTCAAAAAGGTTTAGTAGTTATAACTACTTTAATCCAATGTCAACAAGTCAACGGAACATGCTCCTCAAAGGACAGTTCATCTTATTTTATATAAGATCACAAATGAACTGGTTCGTGGATGACTACGACAAGGATCCATTAATGGATGCTTTCATCTTAATGACAAGTCAATCATACTTCCATTTATTGTTCGATTCAATAGCTTATTAGATTCAATTAACAATCCCATTATAAATGATGTATTTAATCCTATAAATGATTAAGCTATCTTTAATTTCGTACAATAGCGGCAAGATTCTAATTAAAGATGCTCCCATTTATTAACTGATTATTTATGGCAAGTCAATAATTAATTACACTTCCATTCATATTATTGTCGTGATAGTAATACTAATCCATTTTAAAGGATTCCATCATAAATGATGGTGATAGTCCTGTGAAGGACATTGCTATCATTGCATTGTTCAATAATGGCAAGATTCTTATAAAGATGCTTCCATTTAATGCCTTGAATAATCGTAGCTAGAATCCTTTAAAGGATGCTTGTAACGACCCACAGGACACCCGTCGTCCTCGGAATGCAATCTTTCCCATAACATTTTCATAAACCATTTATATTTTCAACCGAAATTAGAAAGAAAACATTTCAAACATACTTTACACACACATTTTATCAAACAAATAGCGGAAATAAAATTAGTTTACATATAAGGAATAACAAGGGTTTCTAGAGCTAGTCCGCTAAAAACCGGTAAAATTTTTCGCTTCTAAAAAGGTTACAAAAATGCGGACTACCCTAGCTTGCTATTCGTAAGCACGGGCCCATAATCGTGCTAACCGAGTTTCAAAACGTAAACAGAGTTTCGGGCCGATCATCTAAACGTTATTATATTATAAAATTTCTTTCACAAGCTATATAAAAACTTTCACGAGCATACAAACTTGGTTTTCAAAAACCTGATCCCCATTTCCAAAAAGACACTTCCTATGCCACAGGTCGTCATGAGATCTACCTTGACTAGCACTCCTGTTTCGCCTGAGCTTTTCCTTTATCTACAAGAAGAGAGATTTATGGGGTGAGTCATACCGACTCAGTAAGTAGGATATGTAACCTACTACTACATGAGATGCATAGATGCAGATGATGAACGCAAATGACAGATTCAGAAGAATAAAGAAGTTCAATCATTCAAGCAGCATAGCAAAAGATTATTCAATCAACAGAGACATATATAGTTTTAGAACTCAGTTCTAAAACAATCAAACACATAATCATATAGGAATTCGGCTGACAACCGATTTTCTAGGAGCTCATCCATCTCACTCATCCCGACGCCTTACATCAGTGGACTGGCCAATCAACACTTCAGTCTGTAGTCGTTCATAAGAGATGAGTAAACCATTCTGAGAACTTGAGCCTAGTCATCGGAAGGCCAAAGTTCTAACGTCTGGGATCCACTAGCACATGTAGGAGGGCCTTAATGCGCGCTTGGTAGAGGGGAGCAAACCTTCACCAATCCCTGGTTGCTCCAGGGTTCATATTTCCCTCAGGACAGGTAAGCCACCCGTCGACTCACCTGAAGCAACCCATCGACTTCCCATTAAAGGGCCTTTGGAAATGCCACCCGCTACATTGCCGACAAGGATTCATTACGTTTTACAGGAGCTGTCTACAGCCTACCTGTCTATCTTATTATAGGACGAGATCTTATCGGGATAAAGCCCGTCATTAACATTATTAATTTCACTGTATGGCTCTTTAAGTATTTTAGAAAGAATTGTCAACAACTGTGAAGCTGGACCTCTTCCTAGAACAGTTCCTCTCGGGATTGAATCTGGAAGACACCGTCTTTCCTCCTCCAGTTGTCCTCTTCATCAGGACGAAGGGGTAAAACCTATTACAGAAGCTTAACATAGTTTTCAAGGCTTCAAGGTTCTTAACCCGCTAATCGTTTAACCGTATCATTTTATTATCTTATTAGTTAGTGGCCGAAGCCTTATTTGGTCGTCTTATCTAACGGAGGGTTTCTCTTGGTTTTAGGATTAAACGAATAAAAATAAACAATTATTCTACTAGGCACCATTCCTCTTTTGGCGCCTCAAACCTAAATCCCACTTACCCGGAATAGTTCGTCGGAGAACTCGATGAATTCCGGAGGACACTTTGCTTTACACGCTTCCCAACACCTTTAGCGCGACCTGAAGCGTCGAGAGAACTAGAATCCGAAGTTGAAACTTCGTTAGTTATCGAACTACTTGAAAAGATAATGTTCGTTGTCGGGATTAGATTCGAGTCGGTTTGGAATTCGAGAATTTAATTTATTATTCTCCGGTTTTCCAGAAGTCAAACTTATTTAAGACTCGCGTATTTTCGTATCGAGAATAATACGAAATAAAATCCAATAACATGCTTATGAGTCTCAAATAAATTGATCCGCCTAAAAAGTAACCGACAATTCCAAAGTGAATCAAATCAAATTCTTAAACGTTGTTAAATAAACAATCATAAATTATTTATTTAAATACAGGAAATACATTACATAGTCAAATCCAAGAGTATTTAAACGATATAAGCGATTTAAAAAACTCACGGGTTTATCGAGCTTTAACTACGATAACTCTTTTCTCGAAAATTTCAAATTCCGGCTTCGTTGCCTTCGACTCTGCCGGTTCCCGCTCGTCCGTCTGAATCTGTAATTGAATCGCGGAATCCGATAACAAGTCAATTTCATGATTCCAAACTCATAATCAATCCTGAAATTCAAATCCCGGCATCTCGACCCAAAACCCGGACTAAACCAAATCAAATCCACCCTAACCAAAAACCGTTCTCAACAAACCGGAAATCACAACAAAACTCAAATGAGCCCGGATACATACTTGACTCGAATCAACATAAACGACCATAAAAAACTTAATGAGGCTCAGAATTTATGTTATGACACTTAACCGGCCAAAGCATGCTCACACGGTCAAAGCAACCAAATCAGGCCAAGACAAACAACCAAATATCCAGAATTCATAAAGATCAAGACAGCCTCATCATAACAGCAATCAGAATTCCAAGCCAAACTCAAAAGAATTTCACACGGCCAAGATAACATATAACTCAAAAATTCGTCCAAAATCATAACAATTCAAAACGAGGCTTGTCAATCAAAACCCAAACACTAAAAGAGTCATAACACGTTTCAGAATCACTAATCAATCCTCAGAAAATCCAAAAGCCCCAAAAATTCGGGTTCCCAAACCCTAGATATCCAAATTCGGCCAAAATTCCAACCGTAACAAGAAATCCATGCTCAAACCTCAAAATCAATCTATAATCATCAATAACCGAGCTCAATAAACATATAAAACCAACCAATTTTACTGATTTCAACCCGGATAAAAAAAACCCCATATTCGAACCTTAGAACCCTAACCGTGAATCAATCCAAGGAAGAGAAATTCCTTACTTCTTTTCGTGAAATCCAACTCCTCGGCGCTCTCTCTCTCTGGTTTTCCGGCGTCCTCTCTCGGTCGGCGCTCGCCTCTAACTCGCGGCGGCGTCTCGTTCTCCTCAGCCTGAAGCGCGCGACGACGGGGCTCACGGCGGAGATGGCGCGCGAAGATGAGGAGAGAAGAAAAAGAGAAGGGAAGGTGACTATGGTGATGATCGGTGATGATAATGATCTGAGCTAACGATTTTTTTTTTCTTGTTTTGCAGGTGGGTTCTCGCGCGGGTGAGAAGAAGGAGAAAGAAGAAAGAAAAAAGTGAGAGAAGGAGAGGCCGAAAATGAGAGGAAGGAAGAGAAAATGAGAAGTCCACGTGGCTGTTCCTTATCAAGCCACACAGAGAACACGTGGCTGCACCACAGACGGACATGTTTCACTCCAATTGACCCCTTTTTATTTTTTCCTTTCAATCTCGTCCCTTATTTGTTGCACATAAGTCCTTTCAAAATAAAATCTCACAATCTTGTCCTTAATTAATTGAAAATAATCTCGAAAAATAACCGAGAAAATTCTCATTAATTCTCGTTACCTTGAATATATTTAAGGGATTTCGGAATTTATTTTTCACCATTGAGATTTTAAATCTCCAGGTACATCCTAATAATTTTTTTTATTCGGAAAATAATATCGAGTTTACTTGAATATCCTTATTCCGAAATTTTGTCACCCTTAAATATTATTTCTTTCGTTCTCAAGCACTTAAATTTATTCCAACATTCAAGTGCTTACAAAAATCATTTTCCTTATTGATTTATCCAAATTTACTATGAATTTCTTCCGAAATTCTAAAATTTCACTTAGAACGTGGAACGAGAAAATACAGAGAGAACATCTCTAATAAACTGAAACGAGAGAGATCGTGAATTTTATAATTCATTCAACACGGAGAGAGAAGAAAATTTCCTTTATTTATTGATAAGAGGAAATTTTTACAGAGGCTGACGTGTACAAAAGTCGGGTCTCACAATGCTCCTACTCAATAATATGATTCAAGTGACTAGGATCCAACCAAGGATGCTCCCACTCAATTAATTCTTGTGACCAGGTACCATTCAAGGAATGCTCCGACTTAGGTATTGAACTTGAGTGTCTAGGTTCTCTTAAAAGATCATCCCACTCAGTCAATGTATCATCAACACTAACTATAAAGTTGTGTTACTTTATGATCTCTTAATCACACAAATCATTTGTCGATATGAGATAATTATTTAGACACCACCAGAGTTCTAAATAGTTCTTATTATATCAAAAACACATGAATTATAGCAATTTTAATAAAGCACTAAAGGCTAATTAAAATTCTAACAAAGATTATTAACTCGGATAATATATTATTGTGCAACTATATAATTAATGAATGGAAACATGGTTCGAGTGGGAAGTGATTTACATATATGGAATCCAGCCTTTCTAAAAGAAGGTAAATATTCTATCACATAAGGGTTGATTTCAGAACCGATAGATTGCGCGCACTTTTGAAGTATGAACGTTCGGAAAAATCTTTCGTTGGGGAAGCAACAATGCTTAGGGCTTATAGGTGTCAAGAAAAGTATAACAGAATAATTGACTTTTCTCGACACGGGATGAACCTGGAGGATCTTGATTATGAACTGACTATATCAGTGGACACTCGTCACAATGAGTAAGTATAATTCTAGTACCAAGGAAGATTCAGTTTTGGCTTGCAAGGTGGAGTCTGACCAAGATTAGACAAATTGATGTGGAAAAGAGAAATGACTTTTTCGTCTTTTTATCGGATTTGTTAAGCTTTTAATACTAGGTTCATAATCCCCGATTTGGCTCTGATAAAGGCGGATAAGAACTTTCGAATAATAATGTTTTATTATTATAATGTAATTGTGATTGACAGTATCAATTATGAAATATGGGTATTTGCATAATTAAATATTTATGGTAGTATTAATTATTTATTGTTTGATCAAGTAAATAATTAATCAATTACTTATTTATTTATTGTTGGACCAAGTAAATAAATAATTAATTGAGTTTTAAGCAATTGGGCCTTGCACAAAATAAGGAAGTCGAATTTTAGGGTTATAGGCACAAGGATTTGTGCCAATATTTCGTCCATAGCATATTGGTACTTACCAATATTTTCTCTTTAGTTGTTTAAATAAATGAGAGAGAAATTTTTTAAAAGAAAATAAGATATTGTCTTTTATTCTCTCTCATGAATATTAGGAGAGAATAATATTTAAAATGAAATAAGATATTGTCCTTTATTCTCTCTCATGAATAGAGAGAATAATATTTAAAAGCAAATAAGATATTGTCCTTTATTATCTCTCGTGAATATTTAGAGAGAATAATATTTAAAAGAAAATAAGATATTTCATTTATTCTCTCATTAATAAATATTATCTATTTAAAAAGAAAATAAAATCTCATAGATATTGATCTGATGGCTAAGAGAGAAAGTAGGATTCATGAAATGAGATCCAATGGCTAAGCTTTGATTCACTAGTGTGAACACAATAAAATGAAATAATATATTTGGAAACTACCAAGAATATATCATTTCCACTACTATAAATAGGGGTTCATGAGAAGGCAAAAAAATAAGTGATTTGCATTAGAAAAACTCGACCAAGAGCTCTCTCCCTCTCTCTCTCTCTCCCTATTGGAACTCCGTGTTTCCAATCCCATAAACACGGTACGATCTAAACACCTCGTTCTAGATCGTAGTGAGATAAAGATTGTGCCCACTCATCTTTCTTATTCGTCTCGGAGATTACGTCTCGGAAGACTACGGTGTCATCATTGTCGAGTTCAGATCATTGATGAGCTAAAGTTAGAAGACAGTCTTTATAAGAGTGAAGACGAAGCAGTGAAAGCTTGAAGATTCCGTAGCTGTGCCAAATTATGTGAATCTCTCTGAATCTTTAAACTATGCTTGTTGGTTGCTTGATATTGCTTTCATGAATAATTAATAAGTAAATCTAGATCTTGTTAGATAACCATAATATTAATTAGCTCTTATTAGTGTAATTAATTAATTCTACAACTAATATGGTTATCAAGGTGCAATAATCACCAACACGTGATTCCATTCCCATAAACACGGTACGATCTGAAGTCATAAATAAGAGTCGTAGTGAGATTTAGAGTGTGCCCACCATTTCTTCTTATTCGTCTCAGAGATTACGTTTCGGAAGACTACTGTGTCATCTTCTGAGTGCCATATGATGGGAGTACTAAAGCTATTCCGGAGATTTGATCATGGAAGATAAAGCTTGAAGAAGGAGTTAGAGGAACTCGGAACGAAAGCCTGAAGAACGCATTGAAGATTCTGTAGCTAAGGAGAAACCCGTAAGTTTTTCCTAATGACTCTTCTGTTTAAATCAGTTGCGTGATATTGCTCTCATGCTTACATTAGTTAAAGTAAATCTAGATCTCGTTAGATATAATAAATATTAATTAGCTCATGTTAGTGTAATTAATTTTCCGCATGATTATATGGGTGCATAATCACCAACATCCCGAAGTACTTGGAGCTCGTTAACCGCCCTCGTGACTATAAATGAACAACAATTACCTCATTTTGGGGCACGTTACCTTTTGAGCAATACTTTGATTATTCACAATCCAATCGTTGTATGCATCTCTTTCAAGAGTTCGTAATACAAAATCCCCAAGTTATTATTGTATTCTTTCTTTATCTTAGTTCATTTACGCATTTTTTTCAATGCTCTAAAAAAACTGAATTTATACTTGTTACAGAAAATTGAGGCCCAACAAAAAATTTAAATCAATCAGTTTTAATCGCAAATTGTCGAGACTGTTTTCGGTGTAAATTCTCACGTCAACAGTTTGGCGCCGTATATGAGAAACCTATCAGGTTTTCTTACGCTTCGAGTCTAAATTCTTACAAAAAAAAAACCTCTCTCCTACTACGCCAACTCCATGGCATCTTCATCTCCGACCATTCCCGCATTTGGCTTGGAACTGATCCCAGAGTTGAAATAAAATGCTGGAGGCCCTCATCGAGAGAGCCACGTACCAAACCGTGATGCGAGAAGTATCATCACTCTCATCCAGGCACAAGGTGCATTGGAATCCCGTTGTAACGAGGTAGGCCTCCCACCCACGGGTTCCAATCCGAACGCTATATGATCTAGCAGGCCGGGATGGAATCTCCCATCGGGAATTCAGTAGGATCTCTTGGGAATCGAAATGAACTTTCAGCTCTGCCTCGCGAGATCCTGCCACACATGAGAACCCCAAGAAACGGACCCTCTAGGGCCCAATCTCTGGTGTTTCGGTCCCACTGTTCGAGTTATGCCGAGCCCCCACTTCGCAGGGTGGAAAGCTCTGTGAGTCGACCCAATTCACCAATAAAGGTAGGGCACCGAGCCCCGTATCCCTAAGCCAGGGGAGTTCGTAACCCATTTTGGCCTGAGACCGCAAGAGCTCGTGAACTAACCCACTTGAAGTCCGAAAAATAGCACTACTGTAGCGAACTATAGCTGAAACCATAAGAACTCAGGTGCATAATGCAACCAGCGCAGCCCGGGATATAGACCGCCTAATTGAAGAAACATGTAGAACCACCCTTCACCGAACGAATTAGAAACTTTTAAATAAGGGAGACGGGCAAGTTTAGGCTCCCCTTCTATAAAGGGAAGACTGACCCGAAAGCATATATGACCGCGTTCAGAATCGGTGTCAGACGGGCTTGCTTGAACGACGACGAAAGGGACATAGGTTATTGTCATCTCTTTGCTGAACACTTGTCAGGACCCACCCTAGAATGGTTCTCGGAGTCGGAAGAAGGATCTATCGATAACTTAGATCAATTATCGTTATTATTTTTAAAGCACTGCTCCATGTACGTGGACGTAAGTGCTTCAGATGCAGACATGTGGTCCCTTCAGCAAGGAGCCCAAGATTCGTTGAGGACGTTCATGAATCGGTTCAAGGACGGCATGTCCAAAATAAGCGGCATCAGCAACGTAGGAGCGATCGACTCTGAAAAATGCACTCTGACATGAATCTCGATTCCGCGAGGAATTGATCGTAAACCAGCCCGCAACGATCGAAGATGCTATGCATCGAGCAACGAAGTAGGCCATTGCCAAGGATGAGAGGGCTTCCCTAGCAAAGAAGTTCGCGGTCGTGAAAATGACCTCGAATACAACTAACCCTCTAGCTCAGAACCCTCGTCCATTTACGCCTAAAAAGCGTAACGACGGACCCAGACTCCCGCAACACCAGACGGCAAAACCTAGATTTCCGTAATAGTTTGCATACGCCTTTACCGGGGACAATAAAGGGACATAATCTACCCCGAAGTCAAATACCAGGACTCGTGCTATTTCTGCATACTGCATTCATCATAAGAATTGGAGACACAAAACTGAGGATTGCAGGGTGATACGCGACTACCTCGTCGCAAAATTCACACGAGGCGAGTTGGAAGGCGTTGATCAGTAACCGAGGAAGAACGAGATGTTTTGGCAAAGAAGTATGAAGCTTTGAAAAGAAATACGAATCCACCAAACCCTTTCAAGGGCAACAATCAATTAAAATGTGGCAATAATGGCAACAATGTTGTCAATGGTGCCTACAAGAAGAGTAGTCGTCTTTCTTTATTTATGTACATTTGATGTAATAAAGTCTCACGAAGACTCTTGCTTGTAACTGCTGAATTATTAATAAAAGTTGAAACGTTCATTCATACTTCCTTGTCTATTTGAAGCTTGATGATAAACTATAGTCTTTAGTCCTTAAACAAACTTAACAACAAATGAAGAGTCAAATATAAATTTGCATGAACAAAATCTTCATGGTTTGCTTAAAACAGTATATTCACAATCTAAGGAACAAAGGGCTATTGATCTCAGTATTATTGTTAGGAGAATATATGATGTCTAGTTATGAGACATTGAGAGTTGGAGACTCTATAGTTCTTTCTAGGTATCTTATGAAGTTACTGAATTGACCAGTACACTTCTAGAGACAAAATAAGAACAAACCATTTAACCTCTTATGTCTCAAAGTCACTACGTATGAATTGCATCGTGCTTACCTCAATCCTGAAATGAGACATGTCATTTCATAGCTTACGTATTCTCATTTGAGAAAGTTAGAGTTCTAGATTCACTATCTAATATTGACAAGACCTATTGGTGAAGTACTAAGATATTTATAAGATCAAAGACTTAAAAACTCAATAAAACGTTCTGTTACACTTAAATCTTTTGCACTTAAGTCCCGACCGAATTTCTGTCTAGTTTTCCTTGAGCTTAAAAAATACCTATTGGAAAAGAGACGTATCTTTCTGCTCGGAACTTGGATTTCAATGGTTCTTGAACCAAATTAAAGGTCTGTGAGTCTACTTTCCAAAACAGTTGGAATTAGCTCAATTGGACATCGAAGTTCCGAATTGTGTCTGTTTGTGGGATATCCAAAGGAAACCAAAGGTTTCACATTCTATAGTCTTGAGGACGACAAGACTTTCGTTAGCACGAACGCTCGTTTCCTTGAGGAGGAATTTATGAAAGATGTAAAACCTAGAAGCAAAATTGTGCTTGAAGAAAAGTTGGGTGAGGATGCTTCTACCTCATCTGTAAGAATTGTTCTTACCCCAACTGAAACACAACCAAACTCAGTATAACGTCGTCAAGTAGTACATCGACGTAGTGGGAGGGTATCTCAAAAACCTGACAGGTACATGTCTTATGGAGATATTCTCATAGTCGTCTCCGACATGGATGACCCTGTTTCCTACAGCCATGCAATGGCTGGTTCTGAATCAATCCTTTGGCTTGATACCATGAAAGTTGAAATGCACTCGATGTATGTCAACAAAGTCTGAAAACTTGTAGACCTTCCCGAAGGGATTAAACCCGTAGGGTGTAAGTCGATATACAAGAAGAAAAGAGGTCCGGATGGGAACGTCGAGACGTTCAAAGCACGACTTGTGGCTAAGGGTTATACCCAACAAGAAGGGATTGACTATGAAGAAACCTTCTCGCCAGTCGCGATGCTTAAATCCATCCGCATACTTCTATCCATAGCTGCAGCTCTCGACTATGAGATCTAGAAAATGGATGTCAAGACGGCCTTCCTGAATGGCAATCTTGATGAGCACATTTATATGGCCAACCAGACGGTTTCGTGGAAGAAGGTCAAGAGACTAAGGTTTGTGAGTTGCTTAAGTCCATTTATGGATTAAAGCAAAGCATCTAGGTCATGGAATATTAGATTTGATGAGACTGTAAAGAGCTTCGGCTTTGAGCAGTCAATAGATGAGCCATGTGTTTACAAGTTAATACACGAATGCAAAGTTGTGTTTCTGGTACTGTATGTCGATGATATATTACTCATAAGTAATGATGTGGGTAAGCTATCTGAGGTTAAGATCTGACTAGCAAAGCAATTCGATATGAAGGATCTAGGAGAAGCCGCGTACTTCTGGGGATCCAAATCTTTCGAGATCGGAAGAACCAGACTTTGTCACTCTCTCAAACATCTTATATTGATAAGGTGATGGATCGCTTCTCGATGCAAGACTCCAAGAAGGGTTAAACACCCTTTAGGCATGGAGTCTCACTCTTTAATGACCTCTCCCAAGACTGCACGAGAGATTGAGGACATGAGAAAAATTCCTTAAGCCTCAACCGTAGGAAGTCTCATGTATGCTATGCTTTACACTAGGCCAGATATCTGCTTTGCAGTTAGCGTAGTTAGCCGGTTTCAATCCAACCCTGGACCCGAGCACTGGATTGCTGTTAAACATGTTCTTAAGTATCTTCGGAGAATTGGACTTGATGCTTACATATTCGAGTACTGACCTGACTATGACGGGATATACCGACTACGATTTTCAACTGGATAAGGATTCCATGAAATCCACTTCAGGATCTGTGTTCATCCTAAATGGTGGATCTGTTGTTTGGAGGAGTATCAAGCAATCTTGCATTGCTGACTCCACAATGGAAGCAGAATATGTGACTGCTTGTGAAGCATCCAAAGAGGCTATATGGCTTAGAAAATTCCTTAAGCATTTGGAAGTCGTTCCAAACGTCGAAGAGCCTATGACCCTTTATTCTGATAATAGTGGGGCTGTCGCTAACTCAAAGGAACCTCGAAGCCATAAGCGCTCTAAGCATATTGAGAGGAAATACCATTTGATTCGAGAGATTATGTAGCGCGGAGACGTGGAGGTGAAGAAGATCTCAACGGTGGACAGCCTGGCAGATCCATTCACCAAGGCCCTATCCAACGAGGTCTTAGACCAGCATTGGGGGGGGGGGGGGGGGGGGGGGAGGGAGTAGGCATGAAGGACTACTCACATCTGTTGTCAATGGTGCCCACAAGAAGTGTTGTAGTCTTTATTTTGAACATTTGATGTAATAAAGTCTCATGAAGACTCTTGCTTGTAATTGCCTATTCATTCATTAATAAAGTTGAAACGTTCATTCAATCTTCCTTGTCTGAAGCTTTATGATAAAACCATAGTCTTTTAGTCCATAAACAAACTTAACAACTTACGAAGAGACAAATGTAGATTTGCATGAACAAACTCTTCGTAGTTTGCTTAAAACGATATATTCGCAATCTTAGGGTCAAAGGACTATTGACCTCAGTATGATTGTTAGAAGAATCTATGATGTCTGGTTATGAGGCATTGAGAGTTAGGAACTCTATAGTTCTTCTAGGTATCTTCCGAAGGTACTGAATTGACCAGTGCACTTCTAGAGACAAGATAAGAACAAACCATTTAACCTCTTATGTCTCGAAGTCACTATGTATGAATTGCATCATGCTTACCTTAATCCTGAAATGAGACATGCCATTTCACACCTTAGTATTCTCATTTGAGAAAGTCAAAGTTCGGACTCACTATGTGATTCCGAACAAGGCCTATTGGTGAAGTACTAAGTTGTGAGTCTGTCATGAGTAACTTTGTGAAGTTCTCATAGATATGGAATTCATGTACAAGATTGCTGAAATGCAATGTATGTCACCTCATGCTTTGTTCCTTGGAGTGTGAATAAATGAACTGGCCAGTGTCCAAATTGAGTCTTGACTCTTTTGGATGAAACAATGTGACTTGTTAGCTCCTCGTCAATACATTGTTTCTAACTTATTCACAAGCGACAAAGGAGTTGAGGAAATAACAGCTAGAAGGGTAAAATTGTAATTTAGTAAATCCCGACTAGCTGATGACATTCATGAAGGGTAAACATAGATAATATTCAGTGGATCCGCTCATCATAATTAGGTCGAATTCTTGAGTAGAAAATAAATTCATTTGAACCGAGAGATTTTCAGTGTCAGCTCTTTAGTGGAGTCAGTTGGCATTAAGCTAAACTTGGAAAAGGTTTGTGAACTTTTGAGTCCAAGTGTTTAGCTAAAGCTTTGTTCATTTGGGTCCATGAGGTCACTGTCACGAATCACATCGATAGGAATAGGTAAACTGGAAGCTAAGCCAAAACAAGAACGAAAATAGTTAAAAGGGTATTTTTGTCTTTTGAGACAAATGATGAAATGAATGTCAATAAATTTTTTGACAAGGTCATTTTGTGACATGTTTCACTCGGCCATGACTTGATCATTGGGCCTTGTGAATTAATTTCATTTCATAAGAATTTTATTTGAAAATTCTAAATGGGCCTTTTCTTATGTTGTCATGAACAAGTGAAGAAAATTCTAGGAGTCTTTTCTAGAAATGTTGGGCGCCCATAATACCCAAGAAAGAGAGAATATTTTGTGCATAAATGTATCAAGATACTTGCCAAAAGAAAAAGAGGAAACAAATTTGCATGAGGATGCTTAAGGGAATTCGGCCAAGTGAGTCAAAGGCAAGGCAAGGAACAAAAAAGGAAACAAATCTAAGCCTTCTAGAAGGCTGCCTTGGCCGAGTGACTCATGAGGAAATAAGGCAATATTTTCTCATGAATATGTGATATTCTATAGAAGAGGAAACTACCTTATTGAAGGTGAGACCTCTCCTATAAATAGGAGCCTCATTTCCTCACAATTCATTCATCCAAGTTTAAGAGATTTGAGAGACTCTCTCTCTAGAACTTGGCCGAAGTCCTCTTCTCTCTCTCTCTAGTTTATTTTCGGTTTTCTCTTGTCTTGGCACCTAGGTTCTCACTCGACCTAGTCTTTAGCTCTGCGACTTCGAGACTCGTTCTCAAGTCGTAGTGTTTAAAAGTGCCCACTCACTAATTCCTTCTTTTCGAGTGATTTAGTGATAGAAACTATCGTGGTTGCTCGAGTTCCCGAGGAAAGAAAAGAGAGACGTGCTGCGAGGGGAGAAGAACGTTGCCAACCTTCCAAAGGCTCATCAATGTTCAAGCATCAAAAAGGTTAGTAACTTTTATAGCTCATATTAGTTTTTATTTACATGCATATGCTCTTGTCTAGGTTAGTAAAAACTAGTTTTACTTAAAAAGAAAATTTTTAAAATTCCGCCGCTTAACGAAGCGTTAAACTTTTTCTTAAACCCTAGATCGATTCCAACAAATGGTATCAGAGCTATGGTCAAAGGAATGCATGTGCATGTTTTTAAATTATGAGCTTGAAAATCGTTTTCGAAAGTTTACTAATTTTGTGACAAGTTAGAATTGTAATCTTAGATTTTTTTTAATTTATTGCTCATGCCTTTAAATTAAAAACCATGTTGTTTTTCTATGAGTTTGGGATGATGTTAAAACACATTAGAATCAGTTCTAAAAGTTTTTAATTTTTTATATTGAAAAACGTGTTTTAAAGGTTTGAGAATTTTCGAGTAAATTTTGTGACTAGTTTTATTTTCTTGCTAGTTTCGTTTATTTACTTGAATCGTTTTACGCATGTTGTTATTTCTTTTATTCTATGTTATTACCCTGCTAATAAAACACAAATAAAAGCTTTAAACAACTTCATAAAACGTTCCGTTACACTCGATTCTTTTTCGCACCTAAAAGGACAAAGCTTTAATTTATTTCTTTTTCTCCGAGCTGGAATGTAAACCCGCATTAAAAGCGGCATAACTCTCTGCTCAGAAATCGAAATTTAATGATTCTTGAATCAAATTAAAGCTCTGTCTGTCCTCTGTCCAATGCCACCGGTTTCGGCTCAAAAGGACATCGGAGCCGCCAGTTATGGCGATTTTACTCCGAGGTGCGCGGCTGTCTGAAACTCCAGTTTTTTAGAAATCCGGATTTTCAAACCCCACTACCATGAGTTATAGAACTCTAATGAGAAAACTTTCTTGAGCAAAAATGTTTTTCATATGATTATAAACATGATGTGTAAGATTAAAATGTTTTGATTTTTGAAAGTTTAATTGAAATTGAATTTTTACAAAACTAGTTTGAAAAACCGTTTTCACTTTCAAACTTGAAAATATTTTGTCATCCAAATCAAATAAGTTTTCAAAATGTTTTCAAAACTATATCTATATCACATATGTTCAAAATCTATATGCTCTTGAAATTTTGAGTGGGAGGTCTCTTTGTAGACAAAACCGAAAAATAAAAAGATGTGTAATCTCAAACTTTCAAGTGTTCGAGTGAGTTGAAGTTCACACTTCCCTCACGCACTTTCCCGAAATAGAAAATAGGAAAAGATCGAGTATGTCCCTTGTGCCTTTATGCACTAATACTGCTCTGAACATGTCGATCTAGGTTTCTCTTCTAGTTGTCCGCTCTGTCGCTCTCTAACTAGGAAATTTGTTTCCGAACTTATAAGAGTCGATGAACCAACTCCAAAAACTAAGTGGGAGGGTTATACTCGTTGTTTGTAACCCGCGATCCCCAACACTAATGAAAGATGCAATAACGTGGGACTAAGAGCCGCTCTTGCGACCCTCACTTAAATGTGAGTACTCCAAGGCGTTATTGCTTCGATCATTGCTCAATGAGCTACGTCCGAGAGTGATGCAATGATGGCAAGGCCTCCCCTTGGGGGATTGTTTTTCAAAGCTGATCTTTTGGACTAAGTTGTTGGTTGCACACTTAGGCTCAATCCCTAGTATCCTTCCTTAAGGCTCTGCGAAAGGATATGAGTGATCAAACCAATTTACAAGGTGGCTAGTCAAATTAGATGTATTGACATCTTGGCTTAGTATTAATGATGTGTCATTTACTTATAAATGGAGATTTTTTGCGGCCTTCTCTTGAGGGAGTAAATTATCGTTTGGTTTATAACACCTTTGGGTTTTACAAAAGTCTTAATGAAACTTAAATCCTAAACCAAAGACTAATCATAAACTTGTTTCAACTTAAATAGGCAACATGTCTCTCAACCTTCTCTCGTTCATCCTTTCCTCGAACAAACTCGAAAACGAAAACTACATAGATTCGAAACGTAACCTCGACATAATACCTACCGTTAACAAGCACAAATGGGTACTCACCACCCCGTGTCCTCCTCTGACGAATGATGATTCAACTCAAGAGGACAATGACGCCTTAGCGGCCTGGCTTCGATCCGATGAGATTGTGAGGTGCTATATCTTGGCATCTATGAACAATATGCTAAAAGAGCAACATCGTGACTTCGAGACTGCCGCTGACATGCTCTACAATCTCCTTGAGATATTTGGAGGGCAAAGGCGTCAAACAAGGCAACAAGCAGTCCGACAGTTTATGAACTGTCATATGCAGGCTAGGACTCCTATTGGAGACTTTATGATATTGATCATTAGTCATCTGAGTAAAATGGAAATCCTAGGATCTGAGATTGATGGGAAGAATATCATAGATATGATCTTAGAAACTCTCCCCGGACCTCTTGATACCTCCAAGATGAACTACTCCATAAACAAGCTAGAGTACACTGTTACCAAGCTTATGGAGGAACTTCACACTGCTGTAGGTCTCACTAAGAAAAAGAGGAATCAAGGAGAGGCACATGCTACTGAGCAAAAAGCCTCCGCCTCTGGAACTGTGAAGAGACCTTACAAGGCCGATAAAAAGAACTGTCCCGCCTATCTCAAAGCAAAGGAACATAGTATTGTACTAGTTACCGAAGCATGCTTAGTAGCTGATAATGTATCATCGTGGATTCTTGACTCCGCTGCTACTAACCATATTTGCTGTTCCTTGAATGGTTTCAAGAAAACCAAAAGCTTAGAGGAAGGCGAGTTCTGTTTCAAATGGGGTGATGGGAGCCTGGTGTCTGCGAAGGCTGTGGGATCCGTGACATTGTCTTTTGAAGACCGCACTATAAACTTGAATAATGTTTATTTTGTTCCTACCTTTGGTAAGAACTTAATATCCGTTGCTCGTCTTCTTGAGCAAGATTATTGTTTAAAGTTCATTAAGAATGGAATTCGTATTTCTTTTCCTGATAATTCTTTTGTCACTGATGCATGTATGAAGAATGCTCTTTTCTACATCTATCCCACTCAACCTTCTCTTTTAGACACCGAAATAGATAACGATCTAATTAGGGAGCCAAAGAGGATCAAACTTTCTGAATCCTCCGATCTAACAAAATCAACATACCTCTGGCACTTAAGACTTGGTCATATCAGTCTAGATAGGATTAAGAGACTTGTGAGGGATGGTCCACTCCAAGCCTCTGCAATAGGCTCACTGCCTACTTGTGAATCCTGTATAGAAGGAAAAATGACTAAGCGACCTTTCTCCGATAAGGGTCGAAGAGCCACTGAGTTGCTGGAACTAATACATTCTGATGTATGTGGTCCGCTCAACCAACGAATACTTCGTTACCTTCACTGATGATTACTCAAGATATGGGTTTGTCTATTTGCTTAAACACAAATCCGAGACCTTTAACGTATTTAAGGTCTTTAGGGCTTTAGTGGAAAAGCAAACTGGCAAAGTGATCAAAACCCTTCGATCTGATCGAGGTGGTGAGTATATGTCTGGAGAGTTTGATGACTTTCTTAAAGAAGAAGGTATCGCTTCTCAGCTTACCGCACCTGGCACACCTCAACAAAACGGAGTGTCAGAGAGAAGAAACCGAACTCTTATGGAGATGGTTAGATCGATGATGAGTTACTCATCACTCCCGCTTTCCTTTTGGGGATATGCCCTCGAAACAGCCGCCTACATTCTGAACCAAGTTCCGTCCAAGACGGTTCCTGGTACTCCTTATGAACGATGGACTGGCCGTAAAGTGAATCTTGGCCGCATCCGAATTTGGGGTTGCCCTGCACACGTGCTGAGGCAAAAGACTAGCAAGTTGGCTAGTAGGTCAGAATTGTGCCTGTTTGTAGGATATCCGAAGGAAACCAAAGGTTTTACTTTCTATAGTCCCGAGGACGATAAGACTTTCGTTAGCACGAATGCTCGTTTCCTTGAGGAGGACTTTATGAAGGATGCGAAACCTAGAAACAAAATTGTGCTTGATGAAAAGTTGGGTGAGGAAGCTTCTACCTCATCTGTAAGAACTGTTCTTACCCCAACTGAAACACAACCTAACTCGTCAGAATCTCGTCAAGTAGTACTTAGACGTAGTGGGAGGGCTACTCAAAAGCCTGACAGGTACATGTCTTATGGAGACTCTCTTGTAGCCGTCTCCGACATGGATGATCCTGTTTCCTATAGCCAAGCAATGGCTTGTTCTGAATCAAACCTTTGGCTTGACGCCATGAAAGTTGAGATGCACTCGATGTATGTCAACAAAGTCTGGAAACTTGTAGACCTTCCTGAAGGGATTAAACCCGTAGGGTGTAAGTGGATATACAAGAAGAAAAGGGGTCCTGATGGGAACGTTGAGACGTTCAAAGCACGACTTGTGGCAAAGGGTTATACCCAACAAGAAGGGATTGACTATGAAGAAACCTTCTCGCCAGTCGCGATGCTTAAATCCATCCGCATACTCCTATCCATAGCTGCAGCTCTCGACTATGAGATCTGGCAAATGGATGTCAAGAGAGCCTTCCTGAATGGCAATCTTGACGAGCGCATTTACATGGCTCAACCAGACGGTTTCGTGGAAAAAGGTCAAGAGACCAAGGTTTGTGAGTTACTTAAGTCCATTTATGGACTAAAGCAAGCATCTAGGTCATGGAATATTAGATTCGATGAAACTATAAAGAGCTTCGGCTTTGAACAGTCAATAGATGAGCCTTGTGTTTACAAGTTAATACACGAAGGCAAAGTTGTGTTTCTGGTGCTATATGTCGATGATATACTACTCATTGGTAATGACGTGGGTAAGTTATCTAAGGTTAAGGTCTGGCTGGCAAAGCAACTCGATATGAAGGATCTAGGAGAAGCCGCGTACATTCTGGGGATCCAAATCTTTCGAGATAGGAAAAACCGGACCATGTCACTCTCTCAAGCATCTTATATTGATAAGGTGATGGATCGCTTCTCGATGCAAGACTCCAAGAAGGGCCAAACACCCTTTAGGCATGGAGTCTCACTCTCTAAGGACCAGTCTCCCAAGACTGCACAAGAGATTGAAGACATGAGGAAAATTCCTTACGCCTCTGCCGTAGGAAGCCTCATGTATGCTATGCTTTGCACCCGACCTGATATATGTTTCGCCGTTGGCGTAGTTAGTCGTTTTCAATCCAACCCTGGACCCGAGCACTGGATTGCTGTTAAGCATGTTCTTAAGTATCTTCGAAGAACTAGGAACTTGATGCTTACATACTCAGGTACTGACCTGACTATGACGGGATATACCGACTCCGATTTTCAAGCGGATAAGGATTCCAGGAAATCCACTTCGGGATCTGTGTTCATCCTTAATGGTGGAGCTGTTGTGTGGAGAAGTATTAAGCAATCTTGCATTGCTGACTCCACAATGGAAGCAGAATATGTGGCTGCTTGTGAAGCATCCAAAGAGGCTGTATGGCTTAGAAAGTTCCTTAAGTATTTGGAAGTTGTTCCAAACGTCGACGAGCCCATGACCCTTTATTGTGATAATAGTGGGGCTGTCGCTAACTCAAAGGAACCTAGAAGCCATAAGCGCTCTAAGCATATTGAGAGGAAATACCATTTGATTCGAGAGATCGTGCAGCGCGGAGACGTGGAAGTGAAGAAGATCTCAACGGTGGACAACCTCGCAGATCCATTCACCAAGGCCCTAGCGAACAAGGTCTTCGACCAACATCGTGAGGGATTAGGCATGAAGGACTACACACACCTTCTTTGAGTCAAGTGGGAGTTTGTTGTCAATGGTGCCCACAAGAAGTGTTGTAGTCTTTATTTTGAACATTTGATGTAATAAAGTCTCATGAAGACTCTTGCTTGTAATTGCCTATTCATTCATTAATAAAGTTGAAACGTTCATTCAATCTTCCTTGTCTGAAGCTTTATGATAAAACCATAGTCTTTTAGTCCATAAACAAACTTAACAACTTACGAAGAGACAAATGTAGATTTGCATGAACAAACTCTTCGTAGTTTGCTTAAAACGATATATTCGCAATCTTAGGGTCAAAGGACTATTGACCTCAGTATGATTGTTAGAAGAATCTATGATGTCTGGTTATGAGGCATTGAGAGTTAGGAACTCTATAGTTCTTCTAGGTATCTTCCGAAGGTACTGAATTGACCAGTGCACTTCTAGAGACAAGATAAGAACAAACCATTTAACCTCTTATGTCTCGAAGTCACTATGTATGAATTGCATCATGCTTACCTTAATCCTGAAATGAGACATGCCATTTCACACCTTAGTATTCTCATTTGAGAAAGTCAAAGTTCGGACTCACTATGTGATTCCGAACAAGGCCTATTGGTGAAGTACTAAGTTGTGAGTCTGTCATGAGTAACTTTGTGAAGTTCTCATAGATATGGAATTCATGTACAAGATTGCTGAAATGCAATGTATGTCACCTCATGCTTTGTTCCTTGGAGTGTGAATAAATGAACTGGCCAGTGTCCAAATTGAGTCTTGACTCTTTTGGATGAAACAATGTGACTTGTTAGCTCCTCGTCAATACATTGTTTCTAACTTATTCACAAGCGACAAAGGAGTTGAGGAAATAACAGCTAGAAGGGTAAAATTGTAATTTAGTAAATCCCGACTAGCTGATGACATTCATGAAGGGTAAACATAGATAATATTCAGTGGATCCGCTCATCATAATTAGGTCGAATTCTTGAGTAGAAAATAAATTCATTTGAACCGAGAGATTTTCAGTGTCAGCTCTTTAGTGGAGTCAGTTGGCATTAAGCTAAACTTGGAAAAGGTTTGTGAACTTTTGAGTCCAAGTGTTTAGCTAAAGCTTTGTTCATTTGGGTCCATGAGGTCACTGTCACGAATCACATCGATAGGAATAGTTAAACTGGAAGCTAAGCCAAAACAAGAACGAAAATAGTTAAAAGGGTATTTTTGTCTTTTGAGACAAAGGATGAAATGAATGTCAATAAATTTTTTGACAAGGTCATTTTGTGACATGTTTCACTCGGCCATGACTTGATCATTGGGCCTTGTGAATTAATTTCATTTCATAAGAATTTTATTTGAAAATTCTAAATGGGCCTTTTCTTATGTTGTCATGAACAAGTGAAGAAAATTCTAGGAGTCTTTTCTAGAAATGTTGGGCGCCCATAATACCCAAGAAAGAGAGAATATTTTGTGCATAAATGTATCAAGATACTTGCCAAAAGAAAAAGAGGAAACAAATTTGCATGAGGATGCTTAAGGGAATTCGGCCAAGTGAGTCAAAGGCAAGGCAAAGAACAAAAAAGGAAACAAATCCAAGCCTTCTAGAAGGCTGCCTTGGCCGAGTGACTCATGAGGAAATAAGGCAATATTTTCTCATGAATATGTGATATTCTATAGAAGAGGAAACTACCTTATTGAAGGTGAGACCTCTCCTATAAATAGGAGCCTAATTTCCTCACAATTCATTCATCCAAGTTTAAGAGATTTGAGAGACTCTCTCTCTAGAACTTGGCCGAAGTCCTCTTCTCTCTCTCTCTAGTTTATTTTCGGTTTTCTCTTGTCTTGGCACCTAGGTCCTCACTCGACCTAGTCTTTAGCTCTACGACTTCGAGACTCGTTCTCAAGTCGTAGTGTTTAAAAGTGCCCACTCACTAATTCCTTCTTTTCGAGTGATTTAGTGATAGAAACTATCGTGGTTGCTCGAGTTCCCGAGGAAAGAAAAGAGAGACGTGCTGCGAGGGGAGACGAACGTTGCCAACCTTCCAAAGGCTCATCAATGTTCAAGCATCAAAAAGGTTAGTAACTTTTATAGCTCATATTAGTTTTTATTTACATGCATATGCTCTTGTCTAGGTTAGTAAAAACTAGTTTTACTTAAAAAGAAAATTTTTAAAATTCCGCCGCTTAACGAAGCGTTAAACTTTTTCTTAAACCCTAGATCGATTCCAACAACATCTTCTTTGAGTCAAGTGGGATTTTGTTGTCAATGATGCCTACAATAAGAGTAATAGTCTTTATTTATGTACATTTGATGTAATAAAATCTCACGAAGACTCTTGCTTGTAACTGCTGAATTATTGATAAAAGTAAAAACGTTCATTCATTCTCCCTTGTCTGTTTGAAGCTTTATGATAAACTATAGTCTTTAGTCCTTAAACAAACCTAACAACAAATGAAGAGTCAAATATAGATCTTGCATGAACAAACTCTTCATGGTTTGCTTAAAACAGTATATTCACAATTTAAGGATCAAAGGGCTATTGATCTTAGTATGATTGTTAGGAGAATCTATGATGTCTGGTTATGGGACATTGAGAGTTAGAGACTCTATAGTTCTTCCTAGGTATCTTCTGAAGGTACTGAATTGACCAGTGCACTTCTAGAGACAGAATAAGAACAAACCATTTAACCTCTTATGTCTCGAAGTCACTACGTATGAATTGCATCGTGCTTACCTCAATCCTGAAATGAGACATGTCATTTCATAGCTTACGTATTCTCATGTGAGAAAGTCAGAGTTCTAGATTCACTATGTGATATAGACAAGACCTATTGGTGAGGTACTAAGTTATGAAGATGTCATGAGTAACTTTGTGAAGATCTCATAGATATGAAATTCATGTACAAGATTGCTGAAATGCAATGTATATCACCTCATGGTTTGTTCCTTGGAATGTGAATAAATGAACTGACTAGTGTCCAAATTGAGTCATGACTCTTTTGGATGAATCAATGTGACTTATTAGCTCCTCGTCAATTCATTCATTTTAACTTATTCATAAGCTACAAGGGAGTTGTGGAAATAACAACTAGAAGGGTAAAATGGTAATTTTGTAAATCCCATCTAGTTAATGATACTGATGAAGGGTAAACATAGATAATATTCAATGGATCAACTCATTACAATTAAGTAGAATTCGTGAGTAGAAAATATATTCATTTGAACCGAGAGATTTCAGTGTCAACTCTTTAGTGGAGTCAGTTGACATTAAGCTAGAACTTGGGAAAGGTTTGTGAACTTTTGAGTCCAAGTATGCTAGCTCAAGCTTTGTTCTTTGGATCCATGAGGTCCTACCACAAGTCATTAGAGTAGGATTAAGTTAATCTAGAAGCTAAGTCAAAACAAGAACTAGACAAGTTTTATGAAAATTGTCGAACATGTAATTTTGTGTTTTTGGACATGGGATGGTATGAATGTCGATAAATAAGTTTTTTGACATTGTCATATGATGACAATAAATTATCCACACAGCCATAATGAATTAATTGGGCCTTGAGGATTAATTTGATTTCATGGAATTTTATTTGAAAATTCTTAATGGGCTTTTCTTATGTTGTCATGAACAAATGAAGAAACATCTAGAAGTTATTGCATCTTTCATTAGTGTTGGGGATCGTGGGTTACAAACAACGAATATAACCCTACCACTTAGTTTTTTGGAGTTGGTTCATCGACTCTTATAAGTTTGGAAACAGATTTCCTAGTTAGAGAGCGACAGAGCGGACAACTAGAAGAGAATCCTAGATCGACATGTTCAGAGCAGTATTAGTGCATAACGGCACAAGGTACATACTCGATCTTTTCCTATTTTCTATTTCGGGAAAGTGCGTGAGGGAAGTGTGAACTTCAACTCACTCGAACACTTGAAAGTTTGAGATTACACATCTTTTTATTTTTCGGCTTGTCTACAAAGAGACCTCCCACTCAAATTTTCAAGAGCATATAGATTTTGAACATATGTGATATAGTTTTGAAAACATTTTGAAAACTTATTTGATTTGGGTGACAAAATATTTTCAAGTTTGAAAATGAAAACGGTTTTTCAAAATTCAAACTAGTTTTGTAAAAACTCAATTTTAATTAATCTTTCAAAATCAAAACTTTTAATCTTACACATCATGTTTATAATCATATGAAAAACATTTTTGCTCAAGAAAATTTTCTCATTAGAGTTCTATAACTCATGGTAGTGGGGTTTGAAAATCCGGATTTCTAAAAAACTGGAGTTTCAGACAGCCGCGCACCTAGGAGTAAAATCGCCATATCTGGCGGCTCCGATGTCCTTTTGAGCCGAAACCGGTGGCATTGGACAGAGGACAGACAGAGCTTTAATTTGATTTAAGAATCATTAAATTTAGATTTCTGAGAAGAGAGTTATGCCACTTTTAATGCGGGTTTACTCCAGCTCGAAGAAAAAGAAATAATTAAAGCTTGGTCTTTTTAGGTGCGAAAAAGAATCGAGTGTAACGGAACGTTTTATGAAGGTTGTTAAAGCTTTTATTTGTGTTTTATTAGCAAGGTAATAACATGATATAAAAGAAATAACAACAAGCATAAAACGAATATGGTAAATAAAAGAAACTAGAAAGACAAGGTAACTAGTCACAAAATTTTACTCGAAATTTCTCAAACTTTTAAAACACGTTTTTTAATATAAAAAATTAAAAACTTTTAGAACTGATTCTAATGTGTTTTAAAAACATCCCAAACTCATAGAAAATCAACATGCTTTTTAATTTAAAGACATGAGCAATAAATTTAAAAAAATCTAAGATAACAATTCTAACTTGTCACAAAATTAGTAAACTTTCGAAAACGATTTTCAAGCTCATAATTTTAAAAACATGTACATGCATATCTTTGACCATAGCTCTGATACCATTTGTTGGAATCGATCTAGGGTTTGAGAAAATAATTAAACGCTTCGGGAAGCGGCGGAATTTTAAAATTTTCTTTTACAAGTAAAACAGTTTTTACTAACCTAGACAAGTGCAAGTACATGTAATTAAAAACCAATATGAGCCAGAAGTTTACTAACCTTTCTTGAAGCTTGAACTTTGAAGAAGCTTGTGGAAAGTTTGCAACGCTCGTCTCCCCTCGCAGCACGTCTCTCTTTCTTTCCTCGGCACCTTGAGCAACCACGAAAGTTTCTATCACTAAATCACTCGAAAAGAAGGAATTAGTGAGTGGGCACTTTTAAACACTACGACTTAAGAACAAGTCTCGAAGTCGCAGAGCTAAACACTAGGTCGAGTGAGGACCTAGGTGCCAAGACAAGAAAAAATCGAAAATAAACTAGAGAGAGAGAGAGAGGGGATTTTCGGCCAAGTTCTAGAGAGAGAGTCTCTCAATCTCTTAAACTTAGGATGAATGAAATGTGAGGAATGGGGCTCCTATTTATAGGAGAGGTTTTACCTTCAATAAGGTACTTTCCTCTTCTATAGAATATCACATATTCATGAGCAAAAATCCCTTATTTCCCATTCCATGTTGGGCGCCCAAGGCTGCCTCCTAGAGGCTTGGATTTGTTTCCTTTTTTGTTCCTTGCCTTGCCCATTACTCTCTTGGCCGATTCCCCTATGCATCTCATATGCAAATTTGTTTCCTCTTTTTCTTTTGGCAAGTATCTTGATACATTTATGCACAAAATAATCTCTCTTTCCTCTTGGGTATTATGGGCGCCTATTCTCATCTAGAAGGAGCTTCTAGAAGCTTCTTCATTTGTTCATGACAACATGAGAAAAGCCCATTAAGAATTTTCAATAAAATTCTTATGAAACGAAATTAATTCACAAGGCCCAATAATCAAGTTATGGCCGAGTGACATTAAGTCATCAAATGAACTTGTCAAAAAATTTATTGACATTCATTTCATCATATGTCTCAAAAGACAAAAATACCCTTTTGACTATTTTCGTTCTTGTTTTGACTTAGCTTCCAGTTTAACTATTCCTACTCGATATGATTCGTGACAGTGACCTCATGGACCCAAATGAACAAAGCTTGAGCTAAACACTTGGACTCAAAAGTTCACAAACTTTTTCCAAGTTTAGCTTAATGCCAACTGACTCCACTAAAGAGTTGACACTGAAAATCTCTCGGTTCAAATGAATTTATTTTCTTCTCAAGAATTCAACCTAATTATGATTAGCGGATCCACTGAATATCATCTATGTTTACCCTTCATGAATGTCATCAGCTAGTCGGGATTTACTAAATTACCATTTTACCCTTCTAGCTGTTATTTCCTCAACTCCTTTGTTGCTTGTGAATAAGTTAGAAACAATGTATTGACGAGGAGCTAACAAGTCACATTGTTTCATCCAAAAGAGTCAGGACTCAATTTGGACACTGGCCAGTTCATTTATTCACACTCCAAGGAACAAAGCATGAGGTGACATACATTGCATTTCAGCAATCTTGTACATGAATTCCATATCTATGAGAACTTCACAAAGTTACTCATGACAGACTCACAACTTAGTACTTCACCAATAGGCCTTGTTCGGAATCACATAGTGAGTCCGAACTTTGACTTTCTCAAATGAGAATACTAAGGTGTGAAATGGCATGTCTCATTTCAGGATTAAGGTAAGCATGATGCAATTCATACATAGTGACTTCGAGACATAAGAGGTTAAATGGTTTGTTCTTATATTGTCTCTAGAAGTGCACTGGTCAATTCAGTACCTTCGGAAGATACCCAGAAGAACTATAGAGTCTCCAACTCTTAATGCCTCATAACCAGACATCATAGATTCTTCTAACAATCATACCGAGGTCAATAGTCCTTTGACCCTAAGATTGCGAATATATCGTTTTAAGCAAACTACGAAGAGTTTGTTCATGCAAATCTACATTTGTCTCTTCGTAAGTTGTTAAGTTTGTTTATGGACTAAAAGACTAAGGTTTTATCATAAAGCTTCAAACAAAGAAAGAATGAATGAACGTTTCAACTTTATTAATGAATAGATAGGCAATTACAAGCAAGAGTCTTCATGAGACTTTATTACATCAAATGTACAAAATAAAGACTACAACTCTTCTTGTGGGCACCATTGACAACAGTAGAAACTTTTGTGGTTGCTCACAGGTTCAAGAAGACTAGTGGAAGAGGCGAGCTGCGTGGGGAGACGAATGTTTCAACCTTCCAAATGCTTCTCAACGTTCAAGCTCCATTCGAGGTTGGTACCGAGTAAAAACTAAATGTAGTTTTAAAATTTTAAATTATATGTCCATGAGCTTTGTCTAGGTTGTAAAAACGTTTTACATGTTTTAAAGAAATTTTTTTATATTCCGCCGCTTGCTAGAAGCAATAAAACTTTTCTTATCCCTAGATCTATTCCAACAAACTGTTAGCAATTCTTGCCCACGAGAAGATTTATTTGTAATTTTTCACTGAAATATTAATATAATAAAGTTTCGACATTTATAATCTATTTGAATTGAAAACATTATCTGTTATTGCAAATAGTTACAATAGACATTCATCAATCCTTAGTCTCCGTATTAAACTGAGTCACGTGCTGGGCACCTGAGTTCGGGCGGTGAACTAAAACAAGGTCGGTGACTGATACAAGCATGGGTAGCTATATCTGAAGTCACATATGTGAAACGCAAGTGAAGATTGATCACTTAGTGGGAGCATTCTACACTTGTGGTAAATGTACGATCCAGACAGACTTTGGTTATGGATGTGTCGTGTAAGGACCGTTACGACACACCAACCAGGGTCACTATGATGATAACAGTGAGACTTGATCTAAATCCTGAAGTGTTCATGGACTTCTAGGTCTTGTTACTTAGTTCTTTGATTCATCACGTTAAAGGCCAAATTGAGGTTGCATAAACAGATGTTTTGGGAACTCGGGACTTGATCGGAGAAGGGAAGTGTTTCACAGATACGGAATCCAGCCTTCCTAAAAGAAGGTAAACGTTCTCTCACCTAAGGATTGATTCCAGAACCGATAGATTGTGCGCACTCTCGAAGTAAGTAATGTTCGAGAGAATCTTTCGCTGGAGAAGTAACAATGCTTAGGGCTCTTATGTATGAGAAATGTATAACGGAATAATTGACCTTTTCTCGATACGGGTTGAATCGGGAGGATCTTGATCGCGTACTGACTATATCAGTGGACACTCGTCACAATGAGTAAATATAATTCCAGTAAATATAATTAATTGTAACAGTTCGGGTTGATAGCACACGAAAAAATCGACTAACCCAACCCGATTACATCCCTACTTAATTGTATATATACTAAAAAATGCATCTTATAATAATATAATGTACAATGAAAAATATATTATCGTCTTAAATATTTGAAAAATAACATTTTTTTATCAAGTATTTATTATAATTAGTCAATCTTCTATCTCTTTTTAAGGATATAACCTAAATTTCATTTTATTAGGAAAATAGTCTACCAAACCGAAAGTGATTAAATTAAGAATAAATGACAAAAATGCCCCCTAAATTATAGCACTTGATACAACGCGCCCCTCGTAATATAAAAACTCGATCTTTGCCGCTCATTATCATGTTTTGTATCATTATACTCCTTCCGTCTATGAGTCCCCAGTCACTATTAGTTAAGTGACCACGTGTATGTCACGTGAGTCTCAAATGAAGGTTATTTTGGTAAAGTCCATATCTTTATTTGTATTTTTTTATTTAAAAAATAACAAATACAAAAGAAATAAAAATTAAAAATGAAGATGCAATTCGACCGAAGCAAAGCCAAATCAAGGAGAAGAAGCAATTCCAACAGCTCAGAGACAAAGCTCTTCGTATTTTTCCTCAGATTCGCTGTATCTAATACACAGAAAATAATTAAGTTTAACAAAAAAAATTAAAACATCATCTCTCTCTCTATCTCTCTCTCTATGCTCGAAGAAACATTACAAATCGAATTCTTCCCAATCACCAAAACCATCTACTCAAAGCCGAAACCCTATGAACCATAAAACACCGACAAATCCCAGACTCCTAATCTTTCAGGGCAAACGAACCTGCGAAGCGAATTGCATTTCTTCCGCGAATCCCAAGACATGGAAGCCGAAGAAGACTTGGGCTTCAGATGTCTTTGTACAGAACACTATTTGGAAAGTGCCCCAAAGTGTTCGACGAAATGACCGAACCCAATTGTTGTTCACTTCGTGTATCTTGATGCTTGCAGAGGCGAGTCGAGAATCGGCGAGTATCAGATGCAATCTCAGGGACAACCTCGTTCTGGTTTGCGGCAAAAGAGGCTGCGTGATCGTTGTTCACGACTTCGGGAATGTTTTGGTGCCCGTTCTTCCCTAGCTCAAGTCAATGAGACGAGAAAGAAGGTCACAAAGCCAAAGAAGGCTTTGTCGAGATTTCTTGATGGAGACATGGACGTTGGCGAGGCGAGGAAAAATCGAGACGTGGATCGAGTGGTTGGTGCAGAGCGAGAGAGACTGTGTGGGCGAACTGAGATACTTTATCTAGTACTTGCTCTTCATTCTTTTTCTCAGTTTTCCCTTATTGCCCATTTCCAATCGCTCAGTGGTAAAACCCCAAACCCAAAATATGCGTTGTTGTTTGTTTGTTTGTTTTAGATATGAGAGAGAAAGAGAGTGCGAGCGTTTTAGAGAGATGAGCGGGAAAAGTGGAAGCAACAATGGAGCCAAGGGCAATAATGGAACTTCTTCGATTCCGTCCAGTACGAGGAAGATGGTTCAGAGCTTGAAGGAGATTGTCAACAACTATACAGAACAGGAGATCTACGCCATGCTCAAAGACTGTAACATGGACCCAAACGAAACTGTTAATCGCCTTCTCACTCAAGGTCTCTCCAAAGTTATAATCTTGTACCTATTTCTAGGGTTTTCCTGTCTTGATCGCTGTGATTGGGTCTTCGCTCGCGTCGGAGTGTTATTCGTTTTTATTTTAAATTTCGATTGATTTTAAATTGTTTTTCTTTTCATTTTTATTTAATTATTTGATTAATTTGACCATAACACCTTTATATTGACCAACATGTGACAAACACGTGATCTTCTCTCTAACGGTGTAACTCTGAATTCAAACAGAAGGAGTGTAATGAAACAAATTGTGATATTGAGGGGATAACATCGAGTTTTTTATATTACAGGGGGCAGATTGTCACAACTGCTGTAGTTCAGGGGGCATTCTTGTCATTTATTCTTAAATTAATTGAAAAATTAATTAAATGAATTGAATAGTTAATTTAATTAACTTTGATTTGATGAACCATTTTCTTAATAAAATGAAACTTGGACTGTTTTAAGAAAGGAGGGTGCTGAACTAAGTATCCCATTTTTTTTTTATATATTTTAAAATTACAGTTTATTTGAAAAAAAAAACTTTTAAGAAAGGAGGGTGTTGAACTAATTATCCCATTTTTTATATATATTTTAAAATTACAGTTTATTTGAAAAAAAAACTAAAAATCGTTAGTCTTGTAATTTTCTCTTAATAATTTGAGATGGTATAAACTCAAGTATCTCCTTTAAAATTTGTGAAAAAAGCTTTTACATTAGGCATAATGGAAAATCCTTGGCATGGATAGTGTAATCCCAGCAGTGTTACTATTACATCTGTTTCCAAACAGCTCTCTCTTTTCCCATTGCCCAAGTAACAATCAGTGCCTCGCTCACTTTCCCTCGCTGCTTTGGCACAAAAGAACAAAAGATCTTGCTCTAGAAGCTTCTCTTGGTTTCCTTTTAGTTCGCTTGATTCTCCAAACGCTTTGTTCATCGGAAAAGTGCAGGTTTGCATTGTCTTATTTCGTTTCTTTGCTTTCTTTTCGATTTCATTTTTCTCTCGGTCGGGAAAAAGGCTCTCCGATTCAGCCGATCTTTTGTTTAGATTGTCAGTGCTTGAAAAGTCATTTCGTATTCTTTCGTTTTTGTACTTCAGTCTTTGCGTCGTCGATTCTTCTCGATCCTGTTCGGCTGAGAGAGTTGTATAATCGATTCGAACTGGAAACAGAAGCAGCTAAATTCTCGAGGTAACATCAATTTTGATAAAAAAAAAAAAATATGGTGTTGAAATGATCCGTTTAAAGGAAGTTATTTTCGTGTAGTGGTTTTTTCTGAGGATTTCAAGTGGTTTTTTCTGAGGATTTCAAGTGCTTATTTCGCATGGTATTCACATCATGGTTTTTTTAGGAAGATATTAACTATTTTGCTACAAGACTAATTAGCATAAATGATTTTAATTTTGTAAACATAAAACAACAGTACGAAATCACTAGTGAAAACGTTTCTGTCCTTTTTTTTTTTTTTTTGATAAAAATCTGCTATAAATTTGTCAGAAGACGGAATTGAGTTAAATATATGAATCTCGATGGCTAAAACATCTGAATGCGCTTACGGATAGATTTCGTTAACTTAATCATCTTCACACTCTTTGCTCGTTAGTTTTTCAATAACTATTTGTGTTAGTTGTATTCAAACATTCATTTTATATTTATGACACTTGATCCATCCTAAAATTCATCCACCACTGGAAGTATCGAGTTCCATGTCCTAGTTTATTTTGTATTTATGTTATAGATGGATTTATTTATAAAAGAAAAGCCACAAATAGCATGATATCAACCAAAAACGCTAAAAGAAAAAAAAACCTTTTGTAGTGAAACTCTGTGGTAGCGAGAAATTATAACAGGTTCGTTAGTGAAAATTTGTGCATTTATTATTTGGTTGTTTGCTTGTATCACCTAGTTCTACAAAGTTGATGGTGCTTCATTGAAGTTTTGTATGAACAATAAGTTGAGTAAAATGGTTAGCTTCAAATATACAGAAAAAAAACCATTTGTAAATCTGCAATGAAATCACCTATTGAATCTACGCATCTTTGTAGATGGATGAATCCCAGAAAGGAGCGGCATCGATTAATCGTAAGGAAAAAAGTTCATTTCTAGGTATCCTCATTTTTTTTTTCTCTCACCATAAGAGTGGAAATTGTGGTCAATTTTGCTTACTATCTTCTAAGAGAAGATAGTAGCAGGAAATCATGATCAAATAATACTGGGGGAGATTTCTGATCTATGTATCAAATATGGCATTTTAGATTTGCATAGTCCAACTAGAGTATTTAATGTAAATAGAGCTGCCACCATACAATATTTAAGAATGGGTATGGATGTTTAGACTTGACACTTCTAGCTGTAACAATGGAAAATCTCGGATTAGCTTTGCATTTTTGGCTTGCAGATTAAGTCATGGACAAGAATGTGGAAGTAAAGTTATCCGGTTAGAATTGTTGATATGACATGGAAGGCATGACATAAGAAAAGTTGATCTTTGGCAGATGATGACATTGGAAAGGATTTTCTCACTTCCTGGAAATCGATGTCAGCCACCAAAGATGATGGGATGGATTTTGGCTTTGATACAGTTCCCACTGGCAAGAAAAAGGCATTTAATTTTGATAAACTGTAAGTTGTACCAAAAAATATCTATGCTCATATGGAGCTCTCCGTTCTCATTTTTCTATTTTTACTTTATTTTTTCCTTTCACCTATAATTTAAATTTTATATGAAAATTGTGCAATCCCTTGTTCTGTTTTATGGGTTCATTTAGCAGTTATTTTCACATTATGTGCTTCACGATGGGCCTGTGTCTTATGAGCTGCGGAAAATCATATGAAGATTGTAGGATAACTCCAATTTACATAAATAACAGTAATTAGTGTGACCTATTCCAGGCATGACTTATTGCTAATTTTTCACTTCTGTTCAGGGACATGGACTTCGGTCTGGATGGCGAGTTTGACAAGCTATCATCATTTAAGGTGGACATGTCAGACTTTGATCTCCCATCCCCCTCAAAGAAAGTAACAAAAGCCAAGGAAGGAGTGTCTGAGGACAAGCCTTCAACAGGAAAACCTCAAGGGAAAAAAAGCCAGTTTAATTTCTTTGACTTTAATGAGTATGTATTATCCTTTTCATTTCTGACTAACTTGATAATACGAGTTAATTTAGATTATTTAAGCTTTTTCTTTGGGAGACAGGATGGATAATTTTGATTTCGAGCCATCCTTAGGGATTATAGGAAAGGCTTCTATCAAGGACAGTGAGAAAATGGATATTTTATCCAATGAGACGGAGCAGAAAAGCTCTAAAGTTCAATTCAGTGATGATAGCTCAGATGTTGCCACGACAAAAGATCTTCCTCCATCTAAGGGTGCTGATTCCTCAGATGTTGAAGCCTTGTCGAATGGTTCAGGGAGTCTTAGTGACAAAGAAAATGATTGTGGGAAGAGCATTACATCAGAATCTCCTATTTTGTCCCATGGTGGCAGATCTTCTCCAGAGAACGCGATAACCAAGAGTGTAGAAGCAACAGAGCAGATTACTCGCTTATCTGAGAAGGCAATTTCCATGGATAAGTTTTCTCAGCATGCAAAGTTGGATTTTCCTGGTCCATATCTTAATGGTGTTGAATTGAAAAGAAGTGACCTTTCAGACAGACAGACTCAAAATAATTACCAAGGAAGAGGAGATTACATGATACAAGGGCAAAAGGAAAATGAAAATGCCAAGTTGATTGATGCTTCACCCAAAAGCGAAAGCTTACCGTTGAGGAATTCATTTCCTACAAATACTACTTCGGAAACCATTAATAGTCGGACTATTAAGTCAGACACTGATATCCCAGCACAAACTGTGCATTATGATGTATCAGCTGTGGGGGATTTAGATCATGAAGAAAATTCGATCGAAGATGACCGGAAAAACCAGATTTGTACAGCTGAGCCTCCTTCAGCCCCACAATGCAGGTTGCAATAGTATGCTTTTTGTAGTTACTTGATTACTCAATATGTTATTAGCATATATAGAGTTAATCCGATAGGCTATTGTATAGGTGTGTCTTTCTTCACTGCCATGATTCTTATCATGTAAATAAACTATATTTGGGAAATTTATACTGTGAATTTGATAATATTTATTTGCAATTTATACACGTTGAGAAGTTTGTTAAAAGCTCTACAATGTCTTAGATTCTAATCCAATTTTATATTATTATTTTCTTTTCTTCTCGATCTCAGTGAATTGACGGTGGATGAGGTTACACTTACAAGCCATCACGAATCTGGAGGTTTGAGCACAAAGGATCATAAGGGAGAATATGGTGAACGTCTAGAATTGACGGGTTCCATGAATAGGAGTCTATCTACTGAGATGGAGTGAGCAACAATCCTTGTGGAAAATAAGTTATTAGGTTTTTTTTTTTTTTTTTTTTTTTTTTTTCATTCTTATAGATGTAATATCCACAGGAATGGTGTAAAATCTAATGAAGCACATGCTGGAATCAAGCCTGATGATAATCACAAGTCAACTGCTAGAGAATTGTTGGAAGGAAAACATGTTCTTGAGGGTGAAAAGAACATAAAGCATCTAAATAACATCGGGTGTGGCAACTAATCTCTGATTCCAGTTTACCGCAAACACACATTACATGCAGAAATTGAACAAATCATATGAGATGATATAAAACCTCGCACTCCAGTGTTAGTTCTAATGGATTTGTGGTTTCCAAACAGCGACGGCTTATCTTCTGATGTGTTGCCGAATGATTGCAAACTGGTTGGGACTTCACGGTTGAGTGATGAAGAAGCTACGGAAAAGAGATCTCTTATGTCCCCAAGTGACAAGAATGTTAAACATCAAAATCTTACAAGGTACTATATATACTTTTTTTTTGTAATTTGACTTTGATTATTATGAACATTTTTAAAGACGGAGCCGCAGTTATTTTCGGTATGGATAGTTTGCTTTCTTCAGTGAGAACTCACGTTTCATTAGCTTTCTAATCTCACATAAAAGATAAAACGATTTCTTGCGATGGGTAACCTGATTGTTTACCTTGATCTCTGAAAATTCTGATTCCGCGTTTCTAATTCCAGTTTATCTGAGACGCATGCTAAGTCCGATGGCCTGACATCTATAAATCCTAAATTTTCGCTCTCAAGCATGGAATTTTTTAGGGATGCAAAGATCGAATCAATTGGTGGAAATAAGCCTCCTAATGTTAGATCTCCCAAGAAGATACCCGACCTCTCTATCTTGAAAATTTCCAAGTAATGGCGTAAATATAATTTTTGATTCTCTTCAATCTAGTTTAGTGAGAGAAATATGTTTACAACGAATTACGTTCAATGACAGGACTAAAAGAGCAGTGAAAGTTTCAGATTCTACGTCGCACACAGACACTATTTCCCAGCAGATTTCAAAGAATGACTTGAAAGTTCAAGGCATTGCAGCTTCAGAGGATGCTCTTGTGAAGAAGAGTGCGGTGAAGAAATCCCCACCAAACTTGTCAGTGAAGAGGAAAGCCATTGAGGTTGTGTTTCTCAGACGTTCGAACTTGTTCACACTGATAACCACACACATGCGGTTCATATGAAACCTTGATTCCCGACCTTTTATTAATACACATCTAATATCTGCGGAAACTTTAATTTTCCCAATCTTTATTTACTACTGAAGTTCCAACCTATATATAATTGTTTGACTGTTTTGCAGTCTCCAAATTCGAGTTTGGCATGTTTGAAGCCCCTAAAACGCCTTTCATCTCCACAAGAAAACAGGTTTTTTGCGATTGAGATACATAATATTAATTTCAGCCCATGCTGTTTTGCGACTCATGAGCATGCTTTCTGCTGGCTTCATGCAGAGATTATCAAGAACCTCCGAGACAGGCAGTTGAAGAAAAGGTACCATTACAGTTTCACATGCCTTGTTGTATATGTGCAGACATAGTGAAGAAGAAATCCGTAATATTGGGCTTTTCAACAACTTTCTTGGGAAGAAAACAAATTAAATATTTGGACAGGAAACCTCGATTCCCGACCTTTTATTACCACAAAAATTCTATGTGCCGAAATTGCATTTTCATAATATTTACTTGCTACTGAGGTTCCAACCAATATTTAATTATTAACACTGTTTTGCAGTTACCGAATTCGAGTTTAGCATGCCTGAAGCCACTAAAACGCCTTTCATTGCCACAAGGAAACAGGTTTCTGTGATTGAAACACAATAATGTTTTCAGCCCATATTTTTTTTTCCGGCTCTAGAGCATACATTCTTTGGCACATGCAGATATAATCAAGAACCTCCGAGACAGGCGGTTGAAGAAAAGGTACCGGATTACAGTTTCACAGGCCTAATTGTATACGTGCGGATACAGTGAAACAGTAAAATTTATTGATATCGGGTATCTCTACAGCTTTCTAGGGGAGAAAAGAAGTTAAAGCCTTTGAGTTCTCTCTCTAAGGCATCTAGTCTCAGGTAATAACAATTGAAACAGCTTCGTTATTCTTTATCCATTCTCTATGCTGTTCATGTACACTCAAACCTGTCATTTTCCAAACCACTGCAGAGATGTCAAGGAACCTTTGAAAAGAGTTGATGTCAACGAATCATTCAGAATAACCGAAAGAAAGAAGGTATCGGGCCGAGTATTAAAAATATGCAGGAATTGACTTGGTAATCGGTGAAGAATTATTCGAATGATATCGCTTATGATTTATAGGCCTTTAGACACGAGACCCAGAATGATAATAACTCCCTAAGCAACCCGAACAGCATTCATCTTCCACTGCCTGAACCTCCACAGGAGTTATATTTGATGGATATTGAAATTTCTTCGACAATCGAGAGCGATGGTGTTGTTGAAAAGGCCGAAGCATACGCAAAGGAGCTTGATGATGTGAGTTCATTTTTTATTTTATGTTTTTACGAAGTAATCGAACAAGTTGGAAAGAAATAATATAACCTGATCATCAAAGCATCCTAGTTTGTTGTTTGATTTGATTGTTTTGCAACCACATGAAACTGTTCAATTCCGAACCAAATCATGTTTTTTTTTTTTTTTTTTTTTTTTTTTTAAATGTCAAATCACAATGCATAACTACACACGTGTGTGAAATGGCAGATATGCAACATGCTGAGGAAGAAGCACGAGGAGGCTAAAGAATTGCTCGTAAGTGCAGTTGTGAACAACAACAATCTACTCATGCTAAATCATCCTATCTACGAAGAGAAGATATCCTTTTTTTACGCCTCTTGTTTTTGTTTATGTTAGATGATTATAATGGTTCTATTATTATTCCTTCTGTATAAAATTGGTTTCCTTGATACTGGAAGAAAAACATATTCAAGGTCCAGAAATTCGCTGCAGAACTGATGTCCAAGGAATTTTAAGCGGTTCCCATGAAGAAAGGTTTGTGCATTTGGTCATGAAAACAAATTGCTGAGAGTTCCTCGTGAACGGTAAAGAAGATCAACACAAATGATGCACGTAATAAATACTAATTGGTAAGACTCTACAGTATGTACCTAGAATCCGTAATATCTACCTTGAGATTTGAACAAAGTTCATAGACCACTTAAATTGGCGTCCATTCGAAGATGGATAACCAAGGGTTGATGTAAGAGATCTTGACCTTTCAACATGACTTAGGGTTTAAACTTTAAAGTACACACACTTTAATGTGGGTGAGCCACATCAGAGTTGCACTGCCATGGAACCGCACTTGACTTATAAAAGTCTAGGGGATAAAGAGAAGAATCGACATGGTAAAGCACAAGGTTGAATATAAACTATATTTTAAAAAAGGATCGGGAATCTTTGAGATGTATGTAGTTCAGTTCGAAAGGGATTATATACTATTTTTTACACGTGGGAAGTCATTAAGCAAATTATTTTTTATTTCTATAATCCGTGCTGTTTGGACAATTTTTTTTTTCATTAGTCCACTTCATTTAATTTGATTTTGTTGTGGAGTCTCTTGTAAAGCTTGTGCACTTCTCTGCGACGCAGCACAGCAGTTGTGTCCCTATCTTTGTAGGAGGGTCCATTCTGGTTTTATGGGATATGATTATGTGGAGATTCTGCTCGTTTAAGGAATATTAATTATTTTCTTTCTACTTTCTCTGATAATCGGGCTCACTTTTAATTTGTTTGCGAAAAGGGGTTTACCATGCGTACTAAAGCATTAAAAGGGCTCGAAATATATATGGTGGTGGGATATTTCTCTATACGGTGGCTCGTGAAAGCAAAAAGACGTAAACAATTTCAAAATATTAACATATATCCCTGGAAAGGCTTTGGAAATAGACACGCATAGCATCTCCTCAAGAAATCCGTATTTACTAATTCAGCAAAACTGATCTAAATATGTTCTAAATACATTTATAAATATATTTTATAACATTAAAATCTAAATAAAATAAACTATTTTTGAAGGGAACTTTCTCTCCGTCGTGACTAGAGTCCACAACCTCGAGATGATGTGGGCGACTTGAGCTACCCCACTTATCAACTTAATTACCTGAAAAATTACTTGCGATACGTTAATTGGGATGTTGAATTGAAGAAATCAAAGTGGGCCCGTAGCAAAAGCATCACAATGCTTCAATGCCTTTTTTTTAGTCCTTCCGGCCGGTGGAAATTAATCACAAAAGTCAAAATATAAAGCTCATACCATTGCCACGTCATCCTCCAAAAAAGGGAAGCTCACCCATGTGAAGATATTCATCCGCCCAATAGAAATTTCATTTTTTGAAATATCAAGACTAACCACACTAATTGAAAACGTTACAAAATTAGACTTTTGATCTAAATTCGAACAAAAATATCCTTTCAATCCATTTTTCCATTTTAAATCATTAAATATCATCGGAATCCATCTGAATCCATCGGAATTCATCAGAATTCATCTTAAATCCTCTTAAATCTTGAATTTCATCTGAATCCATCCTAATCCATTTGAATCCATCGGGATCCATCCGAATTCATCTTATTCATCTTAAATATTCGAATTTCATCTGAATTCATCGGATTTCATTCGAATTCATCAGAATTCATCGGATAAAAACTTAAAATCATCTTAAATTTTCGAATTTCATCGTAAATAGCCTATTAATTTCATCGGATTTCATCTTAATTCATCGGAAAAAAAATTTCAAATTCAAAATCTTAAATTTTTCAAAACCGATCCAAATCATATGATTATTAAAACTATTCTACAACAATTCAAACACGAAATAAAAACAAAAATCTTACCTTTTTGTCACTCTTTTGAGCGTTAGAATCTTAAATTTGAAAGAAAGAAAAGATTATTTTGAGTGGGAATGAGGGTAATGTGAAAAAGTGGGCTGAAAGGGTATTTTTATCTGATTTTTGGTCAAAGTTTCAGTTTTAGATATTTTTGCAATTATGAGGTCCAGCCTTGATATTTCTACACTTTTAAGGCCCAAAAAATGAAATTTCTCAACCAATACACCATTTCATCCGTCCAACCAGAGACTTCACGTCTGCCAAATAAATATCCCGCCAAAAGCAAATTCCCATGGGTTTTAAGGCCAAAATTAAGTGGAGTCCACCAATAAACCCTAATATCACATCAACACTCTCACGAATTCCTATAAATACCACATTACCTAAACACAAAAAAATTAAAAAAATTTAAATAACTAGGCAATTAAAATGTTCGAGATTGCTATATAACTAATGTTTCGTAAATCTTAAGTAAATAGCCACAAACATTCCTGGTTTGCCCTTTGATTGAAATAAAATGGTGGGGTATTTACGTGTGTAAATATATGGACATGACTATTTACCTAAGATTTACGAAACGTCAGATATATAGCAATGTGAAACTGTATATATGTCTATATACCTAATGGACCAAAAAAAAAAAGTCTCTCTCTCTCTCTCTAACTAGACTATGCCAAATTTTGTACTCAACTCTTTCTCTAAAAAACAACACTTTTGAAACAAAAATCAAGAGAAAGCAAGAGAGACCAAAGCCACTCCACTCATACAAAATCACACAAAAAAAGAGAAAACCAAAGACAAAAGAGGAGTAGTCTATTTCCATTCTCTCTAGAATGGGAGAAGAAACACCCACTCTCACTCGAACACTTTCTCTCACGAACAAAAACTAATCAAGCAAAATTATATTCCCTCTACAAGGGTGTCCAAGAGCTTCTGAAATCGATTCTCATGTTCTTTACTTGATAAGAGGAATCTTTCACCACCACATTCAAACTTTTTTTTGGGTTCTTTTCCCATTAGCACGATTCGAAGTTCCTCTGAAGCCCTTGGATGCTTTAGGCCCCGCCCTAAACTTCATCGAGCCCTTTGGAACCTAGGAAAGTCGTTTGGGGCCCATCGAAGACTAGGCACGTGATCAATCCAAGCACGCTACGTGTCCTTGAATGTTAAATCTAAAAAAAATATTTTTTTCAAATACCTACAAAATTCTTTTTTATCCTATAAAATGGAGACTGGCCGTCTATTGTTTTTCTTATCATATACACTTTTATTTGAATTGTTTTTCTTGATGTTTGAGTTGTTTTTAGAATAAATGTAATAGTTTCATTTAAAAAATAACTATTTAGTGAATAACAATTTACGGGTGCTGTAGCTATTTAACCAATTTCAAATTTGATTTTAAGAAACTAACAATCGTTTTGTTCATTTTGATTAATTAGCTATATATCACAATTAACGTATATTTACCAAACTAACATTTGAAAATGCTAATGAAAATCATGTATAATACTATCCGATTAATGAAGTTACATCATCAAATGTGGCTAGATTTTAAACATGCTTAAAATGTTGGTTAGATTGCAAATCCAACGTTTTAAGTGGCCTAGTCCATAGATTTTTGTAGCTAGTGAAATTTTCCATCAACTTTTGTTTTTTTTGGCTTGTTAGATATATAATTTAAATTCTTCAAAGTTAATTATCACGATTAGATTCTTATAACGTGCATACAATTGAGAAACATTTTATATATGTGTATGAATAATTTTACTTCAAAATAGTAAGAGTTTCTCCAATGCACAACTTCAAAACTCTATAAATAGAGTTAAACATCTTCAATGGTAACCCTATAACTTCATATTTAGTGTAACTTTTACACCAAGTTACACCAAACGAACAGTGTTGCACCAAATTTGATGTACCACTGTGCATTAGGTGTAAAAACTACACCAAATGTTTAAGTATTATTTAATACAATTAATTCATAATATATAATTAAAAGTACATATTTTATTTAATCCAATTAATCAATATATTTTTAACTGTTTGGAGGTTTATTCATAATCTAGAATAATTTCTTCAATACCACTTAAATAAAGCTGATATTTTTAATAAAAAATTTATAGATATCAAACCTATAATTAATAACAATAATTTATAGATATCAAATAAAATTAAAATGATAATTAAAAGATACTACTACAAATACTACTACGACAAAAGTTTTAACATTACAAGAAAATACTATACAAAGATAAAATAATGTTGGATCCTCTGTGGCATATGTTTTAGTTTAGCAAAATAATTAGTAATAGTCGTTCAAGTCGTAGCTTCAAAATGTTATTCAAAGGACTTAAAGTTTTGGGGTACTTAAGTCTTTTTCCTCCCGCACGAAATAATAGCTAAACAAGATGTTTAGTTATGATATTCACGGACGAATAAAATCAGTTTTGTTTATGCAAATTTGACTTTATCGCGAGAGATTATGAGTGAATCATATGAATACCCACCTAGGGTTAATTTGTGTTCGTCTCTCTACTCTGGAGATCATCATTGACAACGAACTCAAATAACCTTTCAACTTGTGTACCGTTGTAGTGAGTGTGTGAGAACGTGTTTTAGCATTGACTTACTTGTCAATATTCAGGAGAGGATTGGGTGAAAGTGAGAGGGAGTCTCAAACCTAAGGGGAGCTTAGGTTGCAAGAATCCATTGGAGAGTCAAAGACAAAGGTGTTTGCATATGGGAGTTTTGTCAAACTTAATATTTTGATACCTTTGATTATTTGACTTAGTGGATTGCTTGTCACCCCAGACGTATGAATCCCATTGAGTAGGTGTTTATCACCGAATAAGGTTACCAATTCTGTGTATTCTTTAACGCTTTCAGTTTAGTGTTTAATTGATTGTTGATTTAATTAATTATGCTAAAATCAATAGTTGTTCAACAGGTAACCACAACCACTTAGCTGAACAACCATCTAACACCAAGTTAATTAATTTTAATTGGTATAAGAGCGGGTCACTCGATTCACTAAGTGTGATCTGACCTGATTACTAATGTGTTTTCTTGTGTTAAGATGAACATGAAAGAATGACACAACATAGGTCGACCACTACTATTGGAAGGTCCAAATCATGGATATTGGAAGGCTCGAATGAAAGCTTTTCAGAAGAAGGTTGATGATGAAGCTTGGCTGGCAATTGAAAAGGATGGAAGGCTCCTACAGTTTCTGAAGCCAACAGAAAAACAACCACTCATCCAGAGGATAAGTGATCAGAGGAGCAACACAGAGTAGCCAATGAAAATTCCAAAGCCAAGAATGCCATATTCTCTTCTGTAGATGAGAGCATATTCAAGCTAATCTCAAACAGCAAGATCTCTATGGAAGCTTGGGATATTCTGCAAGTGGCTCATGATGGAATCGACAAAGTTAGAGCTCAATGACTTTGAATGCTTACTATCAGGTTTGAGGTTTGAGAACATCATGATGAAAGAAGATGAAACAATCTATGAATATAATGCTAGAGTCTATGATATCTCTAATGAATCCCTTACGTTGGGAGAACCTATTGCTAATGCAAAACTAGTAAGCAAAATCTTGAGAACTCTTCTAGATCGATTTTCCATGAATGTGACAACTATAAAAAAACTCACGATTTGGAGGAGATGAGGCTTGACGAGTTAATGGGATCCCTGAAAACCTTCGAGATGAATCTCAAAGAGAATGAGCCAGAAAATAAGATCAAGGGTGTGGCCTTGAAAGCAGAAGTTCTCATGAGACAGAGGAAGATCAAGACTTGACAGAACTAATAACTTTACTTGCCAAGAACTTTGGAAAAGTTGTGAGGAATGTAAACCGGAGGAGTGGAGATCAAGGGCAAAATTCAACTCTAGACGTACAAAATAGGAGAGGCAACAACTTTCAGAGGAAGAACAGATTTGGTGACAAAAAATCAAGAGAATAGTGGAGACTGGTCTAAAGGAATCCAATGCAGAGAATGAGAAAAATTTGGTCATATCTAGGCTGAATGTGCTAATACTCTGAAGAACAATAAGTGTTATGTTGCCAACTGGAGTGATGATTCTTATAGCAACACACAAGATGAAGAGACCTCAGACTATCTAGCTTTTAATTTTGTTACAAACATAGCCTAAAATTTGGTTGAACATCTTTCTTGATGACTCGAGCAGTGATTAAGAAGCAGAAGAGGACATCATCAAGAACTACTCACTGCTGCATGATAAGTGGGTCATAGTCATCAACAACAACAAAAAAGCTATATTAGAATGTTGCTAATTTGTAGCTAGAGAAGAATGACCTTAAGAAGAAGGTAGTTGATATGATTTTTGATAAAACTGAGCTCATTGAGTCTTTAGCAGTGTTGGAGGAGCAAGTGAAAAGTGCCAAGCAAGCCTACTTGGAAGCATCTGACGAATTAAGTCAACTAGAGAAAACTGTGACGATGCTCAACTCAGACTTGATTTTCATGGAGAATCATTCCAGGGTTAGGTAAAGTTTGTTAAAGCTGGAGAGCACATGAGGAAATAAGTGTCCAAGAAGATGTTCAAGCAACTTCAACTACATGTTACTCCAACAACTCGCAGACAGAAGAAAAAAATGAGTATGTTACTATTGCAATAGGACTAGTCACATTAAACCTTGTTGTTTCAAATACCTTTCAAGTCTCAGGTTACACAGAGTAAGGAATCAAGCTCATGTCAGACAAGAATGGAGAGTGAAGCTCACAAATGCTTTGTTGCCTACAACTCATCTACAGAGGTACATGAGGGCAATTGGTACTTTGATAACGGGTGTTCATGGCACATGATGGGTGATAGAGAGTGCCTCAAAAACTCAGAATGTGACATTCGGAGATGGTGCAAAAGGGAGAGTTGTATGAATGCTAAAGATGAAAGGCATGCCACAACTTGAGAATGTTCTTCTCGTTGATCGATTGAAAGCAAACTTGATCAGTGTGAGTCAACTATATGATACAAACAATTATGTCCTATTCACGAAGGAAAACTGCCAGTTGTTCTACAAGAAGAATCAGTGTGTCTTGGAAGGAAAGAGGTCATCAAACAACTGTTATCTTCTAGGAGTTGGTTAAACAACTTCTCAAAAAACCTGCCTCATGAGCAAGTCTAATGAGATGGATCTTTGGCACAAAAGAATGGGGCACCTCAATATGAGAACTATGAAGAAAGAAACTGCTGGAGGCCTTGTCAGATGACTTCCTACACTTCAAGGAGATCTCGGTATTGTGTGTGGAGATTGTCAAATGGGATAGTAGACAAAGGCGATCCATAGTAGCACCACACATATCAACACAAGGAGACCTGTAAAACTCCTACACATGGACGTGATGGGTCCCACGAGGTCCAAAATATTGGTGGTAAGAAGTATGTTTTTATATGTGTTGATGATTTTACTCGATATTCTTAGATAGATTTTCTCAGGGAAAAATCAGATGCTCACAGTGTTCACTACACTTTGCACAAAGCTTCAGAAAGAGAAAGAGATTAGTGCTGAACATATCATGGTCATCCAAAGTGACCATAGAAGAGAGTTCAAGAACAAAGGGTTCACTGACTTCTGTTAAGCTCATGGCATTGCACACCATTCTCATCTCCCACCACCGCACATCATAATGGCGTAGTCAAGAGGAAGAACAGAAAAATCCAAGAAATGGGTAGAGTGATAATCATTGCAAAGAAAATGCCTCTAAAGTTCTGGGCCATAGCATTGAATACATCGTGCTACATCATCAACAGAGTCTCTATTTGATCTGGTAGTGAGAAGACATGCTATAAGATGTAGAATGGAAAAAAGTTAAACATCACATACTTCCACGTGTTTGGTAGTGTATGCTACATCTTGAATCACAAAAACTACATCCAGAAGTTAGATCCGAAGAGTGATGAAGGAAGATGTTGAAGGAACAACGGAACCAACATAGTCATGGAGTCTATAGATGTCACTATCAAAGATGTTGAAGGAAGAAGAGAAACTGAAGATGAAGAAACTATTGAACCAACCAGTCCCATCCAACTTGTTCAAGAAGTTGGTCAAGCTGACTCCTTAGAGGATATTCAAGATAAATTTACTAGTTCATCAAATGATGAATCTGTTCAGGACTTGAATGAAGCTACTCCACAAACTGCTAGACTTCAACCTTCTTCCAAAATTTAGAAGAATCATCCAATCTTATCCATCATCGGCAATCCCCTAGACGACAGAAGAACAAGAGATAAGCCTATTCTTAACTATTGTGATATGGTTAGTCATTCATGTTTTATCTCAAGTGTTGAACTTTAAAACATCAAAGAGGCAATCATTGATGAATATTGGGTAGTGGCGATGTAGGAGAAACTTGGAGAGTTTGAAAGAAACAATGTATGGGATTTAGTTCTCTGTCCTCCAGACATCAACGTAATCGACACTAAATGGATCTTTAAAAAGGACATCGGAGCCGCCAGTTATGGCGATTTTACTCCGAGGTGCGCGGCTGTGCTGAAACTCCAGTTTTTTAGAAATCCGGATTTTCAAACCCCACTACCATGAGTTATAGAACTCTAATGAGAAAATTTTCTTGAGCAAAAATGTTTTTCATAAGATTATAAACATGATGTGTAAGATTAAAATGTTTTGATTTTTGAAAGTTTAATTGAAATTGAATTTTTACAAAACTAGTTTGAATTTTGAAAAACCGTTTTCATTTTCAAACTTGAAAATATTTTGTCATCCAAATCAAATAAGTATTCAAAATGTTTTCAAAACTATATCTATATCACATACTCAGAGGTCTCCTCGTAGACGAGCCGAAAAAAATAAAAAGACGTGTAATCTCAAACTTTCAAGTGTTCGAGTGAGTTAAAGTTCACACTTCCCTCATTCACTTTCCTGAAATAGAAAATAGGAAAAGATCGAGTATGTACCTTGTGCCTTTATGCACTACCACTGCTCTGAACATGACGATCTAGGATTCTCTTCTAGTTGTCCGCTCTGTCGCTCTCTAACTAGGAAATCTGTTTCCGAACTGATAAGAGTCGATGAACCAACTCCAAAAACTAAGTGGGAGGTTTATACTTGTTGTTTGTAACCCACGATCCCCAACACTAATGAAAGAAGCAATTAACGTGGGACTAAGAGCCGCTCTTGCGACCCTCTCTTAAATGGGAGTACTCCAAGGCGTTTTTGCTTCGATCATTGCTCAATGAGCTACGTCCGAGAGTGAGACGATGATAACAAGGCCTCCCCTTGGGGGATTGTTTTTCAAAGTTGATCTTTTGGACTAAGTGGTTGGTTGCACACTTAGGCTCAATCCCTAGTAATCCTCCCTTGAGGCTCTGCGAAAGGATGTGAGTGATCAAACCAATTTAAAAGGTGGCTAGTCAAAATTGGTGTATTGACATCTTTGCTAAGCATTAATGATGTGTCATTTACTTATAAATGGAGATTTTTTGCGGCCTTCTCTTGAGGGAGTAAATTATCGTTTGGTTTATAACACCTTTGGATTTTATCAAAGTCTTAAAGAATCTTAAATCCTAAACCAAAGACTAATCATAAACTTGTTTCAACCTAATTAAGCAACATGTCTCGCAAACATCCCTCAATCATCCTTTCCTCGAACAAACTCGAAAACAAAAACTACGTAGATTCGAAACATAACCTCGACATAATAGTTACCGTTAACAAGCATTAATGGGTACTCACCACCCCATGTCCTCCTCTGACGAATGATGATTCGACACAAGAGGACAATGACGCCTTGGCGGCCTGGTTCTGCTCCGATGAGATTGTGAGGTGCTATATCTTAGCATCAATGAACAATGTGTTGCAATAACAACATCATTACATCGAGACTGCCGCCGACATGCTCAACAATCTCCATGAGATGTTTGGAGGGCAAAGGCGTCAAACAAGGCAACAAGCAGTCCGACAGTTTATGAACTGTCACATGAAGGCTAGGACTCATGTTAGAGACTTTATGATACTGATAATTAGTTATCTAAATAAAATGGAAATCCTAGGATCTGAGATTGATGGGAAGAATGTCATAGATATGATCTTAGAAACTCTTCCCGCATCTCCTAATACCTCCAAGATGAAGTACTCCATAAACAAGCTAGAGTACACTGTTACCAAGCTTATGAAGGAACTTCACACTGCTGTAGGTCTCACTAAGAGAAAGAGGAATCAAGGAGAGGCACATGCTACTGAGCGAAAAGCCTCCGCCTCTGGAACTAGGAAGAGACCTCACAAGGCCGATAAAAAGAACTGTCCTGCCTATCTCAAAGCAAAGGAACATAGTATTGTACTAGTTACCGAAGCATGCTTAGTAGCTGATAATGTATCAACGTGGATTCTTGACTCCGCTGCTACTAACCATATTTGTTGTTCCTTGAATGGTTTCAAGAAAACCAAAAGCTTAGAGGAAGGCGAGTTCTGTTTCAAATGGGGTGATGGGAGCCTAGTGTCTGCGAAGGCTATGGGATCCGTGACGCTGTCTTTTGAAGACCGCACTTTAAACTTGAATAGTGTTTATTTTGTTCCTACCTTTGGGAAGAACTTAATATCCGTTGCTCGTCTTCTTGAGCAAGATTATTGTTTAAAGTTCATTAAGAATGGAATTCGTATTTCGTTTCCTGATAATTCTTTTGTCACTAATGCATGTATGAAGAATGCTCTTTTTTACATCTATCCCACTCAACCTTCTCTTTTAGACACCGAAATAGATAATGATCTTATTAGGGAGCCAAAGAGGATCAAACTTTCTGAATCCTCCGATCTAACAAAATCAACATACCTATGGCACTTAAGACTTGGTCATATCAGTCTAGATAGGATTAAGAGACTTGTGAGGGACGGTCCACTCCGAGCCTCTGCAATAGGTTCACTACCTACTTGTGAATCATGCATAGAAGGAAAAATGACTAAGCGACCTTTCTCCGATAAGGGTCGAAGAGCCACTGAGTTGCTGGAACTAGTACATTCTGATGTACGTGGTCCGCTCAGCCAAAAGGCACGTGGAGGACACGAATACTTCGTTACCTTCACCGATGATTACTCGCGATATGGTTTTGTCTATCTGCTCAAACACAAATCCGAGACCTTTAACGTATTTAAGGTCTTTAGGGCTTTAGTGGAAAAGCAAACTGGCAAAGTGATCAAAACCCTTCGATCTGATCGAGGTGGTGACTATATGTCTGTAGAGTTCGATGACTTGCTTAAAGAAGAAGGTATCACTTCTCAGCTTACCGCACCTGGCACACCTCAACAAAACGGAGTGTCAGAGAGAAGAAACCGAACTCTTATGGAGATGGTTAGATCAATGATGAGTTACTCATCACTCCCTCTTTCCTTTTGGGGATATACCCTCGAAACAGCCGCTTATATTCTGAACCAAGTTCCGTCCAAGACGGTTCCTGGTACAGCTTATGAATGATGGACTGGCCGTAAAGTGAATCTTGGCCGCATCAAAATTTGGGGTTGCCCCGCACACGTGCTAAGGCAAAAGACTAGCAAGCTGGCTAGTAGGTCAGAATTGTGTCTGTTCGTTGGATATCCAAAGGAAACCAAGGGTTTTACTTTCTATAGTCCCGAGGACGATAAGACTTTCGTTAGCACGAATGCTCGTTTCCTTGAGGAGGACTTTATGAACGATGCAAAACCTAGAAGAAAAATTATGCTTGAAGAAAAGTTGGGTGAGGAAGCTTGAAGAAAAATTATGCTTGAAGAAAAGTTGGGTGAAGAAAAATTATGCTTGAAGAAAACTTTATGAACTGTTCTTACCCCAACTGAAACACAACCTAACTCATCAGAATTTCGTCAAGTAGTACTTCGACGTAGTGGGAGGGCTACTCAAAAGCCTGACAAGTACATGTCTTATGGAGACTCTCTTGTAGCTGTCTCTAACATGGATGATCCTGTTTCCTATAGCCAAGCGATGGCTTGTTCTGAATCAAACCTTTGGCTTGACGCCATGAAAGTTGAAATGCACTCGATGTATGTCAACAAAGTCTAGAAACTTGTAGACCTTCCTAAAGGGATAAAACCCGTAGGGTGTAAGTGGATATACAAGAAGAAAATGGGTCCTGATGGGAACATCGAGACGTTCAAAGCACGACTTGTGGCGAAGGGTTATACCCAACAAGAAGGGATTGACTATGAAGAAACCTTCTCGCCAGTCGTAATGCTTAAATCCATCCGCATACTCCTATCCATAGCTGCAGCTCTCGACTATGAGATCTGGCAAATGGATGTCAAGACAGCCTTTCTGAATGGAAATCTTGACGAGCGCATTTACATGGCTCAACCAGACGGTTTCGTGGAAGAAGGTCAAGAGACCAAGGTTTGTGAGTTGCTTAAGTCCATTTATGGATTAAAGCAAGCATCTAGGTCATGGAATATTAGATTCGATGAAACTGTAAAGAGCTTCGGCTTTGAACAGTCAATAGATGAGCCTTGTGTTTACAAGTTAATACACGAAGGCAAAGTTGTGTTTCTGGTACTATATGTCGATGATATACTACTCATTGGTAATGACATGGGTAAGTTATCTGAGGTTAAGGTCTGGCTGGCAAAGCAATTCGATATGAAGGATCTAGGAGAAGCCGCGTACATTCTGGGGATCCAAATCTTTCGAGATAGGAAAAACCAGACCCTGTCGCTCTCTCAAGCATCTTATATTGATAAGGTGATGGATCGCTTCTCGATGCAAGACTCCAAGAAGGGCCAAACACCCTTTAGGCATGGAGTCTCACTCTCTAAGGACCAGTCTCCCAAGACTGCACAAGAGATTGAAGACATGAGGAAAATTCCTTACGCCTCTGCCGTAGGAAGCCTCATGTATGCTATGCTTTGCACTAGACCTGACATCTGTTTCGCCGTTGGCGTAGTTAGCCGTTTCCAATCCGACCCTGGACCCGAGCACTGGATTGCTGTTAAGCATGTTCTTAAGTATCTTCGAAGAACTAGGAACTTGATGCTTACATACTCAGGTACTGACCTGACTATGACGGGATATACCGACTCCGATTTTCAAGCGGATAAGGTTTCCAGGAAATCCACTTCGGGATCTGTGTTCATCCTTAATGGTGGAGCTGTTGTGTGGAGAAGTATTAAGCAATCTTGCATTGCTGACTCCACAATGGAAGCAGAATATGTGGCTGCTTGTGAAGCATCCAAAGAGGCTGTATGGCTTAGAAAATTCCTTAAGTATTTGGAAGTTGTTCCAAACGTCGACGAGCCCATGACCCTTTATTGTGATAATAGTGGGGCTGTCGCTAACTCAAAGGAACCTCAAAGCCATAAGCGCTCTAAACATATTGAGAGGAAATACCATTTGATTCGAGAGATCGCGCAACGCGGAGACGTGGAGGTGAAGTAGATCTCTGGCAGATCTATTCACCAAGGCCCTAGCGAACATGGTCTTCGACCAACTTCGAGAGGGATTAGGCATGTAGGACTACTCACATCTTCTTTGAGTCAAGTGGGAGTTTGTTGTCAATAGTGCCCACAAGAAGAGTAGTAGTGTCTATTTGTGTATATTTGATGTAATATAGTCTCATGAAGACTCTTGCTTGTTATTGCTTATTCATTAATAAAAAGTTGAAACGTTCATTCAATCTTCCTTGTTTGAAGCTTTCTGATAAAACCTTAGTCTTTAGTCCATAAACAAACTAAACAACTTACGAAGAGACAAATGTAGATTTGCATGAACAAACTCTTCGTAGTTTGCTTAAAACGATATATTCGCAATCTAAGGGTCAAATGACTATTGACCTCAGTATGATTGTTAGAAGAATCTATGATGTCTGGTTATGAGGCATTGAGAGTTGGAGACTCTATAGTTCTTCTAGGTATCTTCCGAAGGTACTGAATTGACCAGTGCACTTCTAGAGACAAGATAAGAACAAACCATTTAACCTCTTATGTCTCGAAGTCACTACGTATGAATTGCATTGTGCTTACCTTAATCCTGAAATGAGACATGTCATTTCACACCTTAGTATTCTCATTTGAGAAAGTCAGAGTTCGGACTCACTATGTGATTCCGAACAAGGCCTATTGGTGAAATACTAAGTTGTGAGAATGTCATGAGTAACTTTGTGAAGTTCTCATAGATATGGAATTCATGTACAAGATTGCTGAAATGCAATGTATATCACCTCATGCTTTATTCCTTGGAGTGTGAATAAATGAACTGGCCAGTGTCCAAATTGAGTCTTGACTCTTTTGGATGAAACAATGTGACTTGTTAGCTCCTCGTCAATACATTGTTTCTAACTTATTCACAAGCGACAAAGGAGTTGAGGAAATAACAGCTAGAAGGGTAAAATGGTAATTTAGTAAATCCCGACTAGCTGATGACATTCATGAAGGGTAAACACTGATAATATTCAGTGGATCCGCTCATTACAATTAGGTTGAATTCTTGAGTAGAAAATAAATTCATTTGAACCGAGAGATTTTCAGTGTCAACTCTTTAGTGGAGTCAGTTGACATTAAGCTAAACTTGGAAAAGGTTTGTGAAATTTTGAGTCCAAGTATTTAGCTCAAGCTTTGTTCATTTGGTTCCATGAGGTCACTGTCACGAATCACATCGAGTAGGAATAGTTAAACTGGAAGCTAAGTCAAAACAAGAACGAAAATTGTCAAAAGGGTATTTTTGTCTTTTGAGACAAAGGATGAAATGAATGTCAATAAATTTTTTGACAAGTTCATTTGATGACTTAATGTCACTCGGCCATGACTTGATCATTGGGCCTTGTGAATTAATTTCATTTCATAAGAATTTCATTGAAAATTCTTAATGGGCTTTTCTCATGTTGTCATGAACAAATGAAGAAGCTTCTAGAAGCTCCTTCTAGAGACATAATGGGCGCCCAACATACCCATAGGAAGAGAGAATATTTTGTGCATAAATGTATCAAGATACTTGCCAAAAGAAAAAGAGGAAACAAATTTTCCCTAAGAGGAATGAGGTAGGCGCCCAAGAGAGAGACAAAAGGCAAGGCATGGAACAAAATAGGAAACAAATCCAAGGCTTAATGAAGCCTACCTTGGACGAGTATGTCATAGAGGAAAAGAGGAAATTGGCTCATGAATATGTGATATTCTATAGAAGAGGAAACTACCTTATTGAAGGTAAGTCCTATCCTATAAATAGGAGCCTCATTCTACTCATTTTTCTCATTCCACATAAGTTAGAGATTGAGAGCCTCTCTCTAGAACTTGTGGTTTCCGCCCCTTCCTCTCTCTCTCTCTAGTTTAATTTCGATTTTTTGTTTTGGCACCTAGGTCCTCATTTGACCTAGTGTTTAGCTCTGCGACTTCAAGACTCGTTCTTAAGTCGTAGTGTTTAAAAGTGCCCACTCACTAATTCCTTTATTTCGAGTGATTTAGTGACAGAAACTTTCGTGGTTGCTCGAGGTGCCGAGGAAAGAAAGAGAGACGTGCTGCGAGGGGAGACGAGCGTTGCAAACTTTCCAAAAGCTTCTCAAAGTTCAAGCTTCAAGAAAGGTTAGTAAACTTCGTAGCTCATAATAGTTTTTATTTATATGTACTTGCTCTTTGTCTAGGTTAGTAAAAAAACTGTTTTTACTTGAAAAGAAAATTTTTAAAATTCCGCCCTTTTGCGATGTGTTAAACTTTTCTTAAACCCTAGATCAATTCCAACAGAAGGAGGCGCTCAGACCAAGGAAGCACATGTAGGAGCATCCTCTAGGCCTTGGTACACCACATACCTCAATAGTAGTCACTCATGTGGTGAACAAGTGACCATCCCAGCTCAGCCACAGAAAAGGAGTTCAAAGAGTAAGACTGGTGATGAGAGTGATTAGATGGCTAGGGTCTCAGAAGATGATGAAGCAACTAAGAGTGATGAGGAGCCTCACAAATGAAAGATGGACTATCCTGCAAGGAAGTCGGTGGTGCTTTGCAAAAGAAGAAGAAGAAGAAGAAGAAGAAGAATAAGAAGAAGACTCAAGCCTCTGCACCAGTTGTCCCAGAGGTTGTTCCATATCATGCTCAATATGAAGTTCAGCCATAAGTAACTGCTCTTGAAGATGGCCAAGGCTCCACTCGTGTACCAGAATCAACAAAGAAGAAGAAAAAGATTATTACCAGGAAGAAAGCATCATATGCACCACGGGTTTGGAACAAATGAGTATGGTTCATGTCCCAAGCTCACTCCAACAAATAGGATTTGGTATTGAGGCGCTCAATTATTCATGAGAAGAAGATTACTGAGGAAAAGTACACAGCTCCTCAAATTGTGTCACTGCTTAAGGAGGTAAAGTTGTTCCATACTATTACCTCATCTCTAAGAAGTTCGTTCTTTAGATAGAGAGGCTATAGCAAATTTGACTAAGGATTTTTGAAATTCATCAAGTCTATACTTTGGAGTAGTTCGGATCAAGGGAAATGAGTTGTCGATCAGTCTTAACTTGATCAATGAGTTTTATGGCTCTATTCATGCACCTATTATGGAAGAACCAGATTTGCATAAGGTTTCTAGGTGTTTGACTAGTGATGAGAGAACTAAGTGGATTGATCAGAGTATGTCTTCCACTGACCTAACCACGAAGTATTTTCTGCTGTATGGAATAGCTATCAAGAAATGGTTCCCATCACTTCACTGACGCACACTCACTAAAGCCATGGCTCAGATGCTGTTCGCCATTGGAAACAAGTGCTCCTTTGATATTGGCTCTATCGTCTTCAACCAGATTTCTGCTTATGGTACTTCAGAGAAGGTCAATCAAATGATTAGGTTCCCATCTCTCATTTATGAACTGGTGATGAAGTAGAGCCCTTGGCTGGAAACAAGTCAAAGTGATATTTTTGGAGACCTTAAGCTCATCTACCGATCCCAAGATCTTCACTGGAAAGCAGAAGAATGGCATTGAGGGGGAGCAAGCTGCTCTAGATATTCAAGAAGATGTTCCAACATCTTCCTCACTTGGAGGTACATCCTTGATCTCATCCTCCATGAAGGAGAAGATCATCAGGATTCTTGAACTTGAGATCAAGTTCAATACAACTAAGATCACAAAGATTACCAACTCCAAAAGACAACTAAGCAACCTCCTACGAGACATTAAGTACCCAGTCGAAGAAATTCAAGTAGAAGATGAAGAAATATATCAAGATTTAAGTCACTACGTCAAGAAGAATGTATTTTTTTTTCCTTTCTCTGTTTATTTTAGTATTTTTCAGTATGTTTTACTCTTAACGTAGACCTATATGTTCCTTTAGCTTGTCTTTTTGTGGCAAAAGGGGGAGTGTTTTTGGTTGAGTGTTTCTATTGCTTTTGTGGTTGTAATAGCTACTTAATAAATTGCTTTTTTTTTGAACTATAAGAACTGCAAGACCTTTTTGCTTAAAAATACCAAGGGGAGATTGTTGGATCCTCTGTGGCACATGTTTTAGTTTATCAAAACAAATTGTAACAGTTGTTCAAGTCAAAGGTTCAAGATGTTGTTTAAGCAACTTAAAGTTTTGTGGTACTTAAGCCTTTTTCCTCTCGCGCGAAAGTTGTTTAGTTCCGATATTCATGGACGAATAAAATCGGACTTGTTTATACAAATTCGACTTTATAGATTTCGTGAGAGATAATATCGAATCATATAAATATACACCTTGGATTATTTGCTCAGTTGATTCACTTACTTTTATGTTTGGCTAATTACCCGCATCCATATCTTTGTGTTCTACTCTCTACTCTGGAGATCATCATCGACAACGAACTCAAAGAACCTGATAACTTGTGTACCTTCATACTGAGTGTGTCAGAGCGTGTCTTAGCATTGACTTGCTTGTCAATCTTCGGGAGAGCATCGGGTGAAAGTGAGAGGGAGTCTCAAACCTAATGAGAGCTTATGTTGCAAGAATCCATTGGAGAGTCAAAGACAAATGTGTTTGCGAAGATGAGTTTTGTCAAACTTCATATTCATGTACCTTTGATTGTTGATTTAATCAATCCTGCTAAAATCAATCAGTTGTTCAACAACCATCTAACACAACGTTAAGTAATTTCAAATATGGAAAAAAACATAGTAAAATTTATAGAACAACAAATAGCAATACAATTAACAAGAAATATTTTAACAATCTAGTAATCCAGATGATCCGCCACCACCAAGGTAATTAATATACGGTTGAAATGGATTAACCTCATTATCATTAGGAGGATCTTTTGATCTTTCATTCATTATTCTTGCTTGCTCGGTGCGAAACCACTCCCGTGTAGATGGATCAATAATTAATGCCAAATCTTTTTATACGTAATTTTCATATTTTTTAAATGATGTATTATTTATAACCTAAAAAATGTTGTACTATCTATGTAATGAAGTTTATTAATTTTCAAATTTAGTAATTATATTTTTTTATTTTTAAATAATTTATTATTTATTTATACTATATGTTACGCATAATATATAGATAAAATATAATTACATATATATATATATATATATATATATATATGTCATTAGACAGATCTAAATAACTAATAAAAATGAGACACTTAATCTAAAAAAACATCTTAGATTTTTAAAAAGCCCAATAAAAACATATTATTAAAAGTCACACTATATTTAGTATAAAAATTATATGCAATATGATGATAGAATTGGAGATTTCCTAAAGATATTAAATGTTCTCATTGAGAAGTTATAAAATAACGGCCATTTACTCAAGCATGGTAAATGTTACATTTAAATACGTATAATAATTTATTCGAACATACCTCATAATAACTGCAATGTGTCACAAATAGTGATTATTTTCATATACAACCAAGAGACTAAAACCGGTGAGCCTCACCGGTGTAATATAAATATACAAGCAATATGTCCGCGAGTTACAACAGAATAATTAATATATTTTAATTTAGAGAATAAAATATCTAAAGACATGTCCAAAAATATCTAATTTTGAAAAAATGAAATTAAAGTTATAAAAACACTTTTTATTTATGATTAAAAAAAAAAATTGATACGAATAAATAATGTTTTTATCTAGAGGTCCAACCTCTTCTTTTATTTTTCTGTAGAAAAAAAAAATATTGTCTATGTTCAATAAAATGAGTGTGAGTTCTAATCCTCTCAATCTTATACATATACATACATAATTATATATATCTGCAATATATGCCCCGCGCATTGTTGCAGAATAATTAATATATTTTAGTTTGAAAGAAGAAATATATAGAGATATGCTCATAAATATTTAGGTTTGAAAAAAATGTATTTAAAGTTTTATGAATATATTTTTATCTTTCTGTTAAAAAAAAATCGATACGAATGAACACTACTTGTGTTTAGGTTCCAATATCTTATTTAAAAAAAAGTTAAAAAAGAAACAATCACGAAACACTATTTATTGAACAGTGTTTCGTGAGAGGGAAAGTCTCCTCTACTTTATATATATATATATATATATATATATATATATATATATATATATATATATATATAATATGCTTATCATCACTCGACCAATTGGATATTAATCTTGATTAAGATCATTTCCAGACAATGGTCAAAATGCTTCGTGGATTAAAAATATATGATATTACAATATATAATATATACACACATATGTCACGCCGTCAAGGCCAAGTACGTTAACTTCTATTGGTTTGGTAGGCTGTTTCCCTTTTTCTATCTATTTATTAAAATAGCAACTATGACAACTTTTTTGTTTTGTTTTTGTTTTTGAGGGAGACAACGTTTACGTGCGAGCATTTCATATGACTCTTATGTAGGCGTGGGCGTAGCTATAGGAGTTTAAATATATATAGTTGCGTAGTCCGTGTGTAAGAACCTAGCATTGAGCCCGATTCAAATGAGTCCGAAGGTTTATTAAGTATAAAGAACGATCCGTTTTTTAAGCAAGAACGATCCGTTTATTAAGCAAGAACGAACCTTACCGAACATAACTTCGAAGAGAATAGAAACTGGTTGATCTAAAGACTAGTCAAACTAAGAAAACTTGGCCACATCATAATATAAATAATAACCGTCCGAGAACACGTGCTTAGCGGTTACCTTAGTGAAAATAACTCCCAAGTCGTTATGCAAAATAGCCACCCATTACCCATAAATAAGTAGAAGTTACTAAGTAATTACCACATCATGGGCCTGATGACCCCATAATCTTCAAAATCACTACTATAAAAGGGAAGCAAAGAAACAAACAAAAGGGGCTGAACACAAGTACATGCGACACGTCTCACATGTCACGCAACACCCTCATTTACAATCTCTCTTTTACTAGATTCGTTTGTATTTAGAGAAAATCCTGCTTGGAAGCTTTATGTGCTTGGGACTGCGTGCTCAGAGCTTAGTGTTCTTTATAGGACAATTGTTGTAACATTCTTGCATATCAATAGTTTGGCGCTTTAAAGAGGGGATAGCTTTGAGATTAATGACAAGTTGTATAAGGACACTGTAGAATGTGTCCAGAGATATCTCTACGTGAGGATTCATCGAGAAGAATCAAACATTGTCTCTCCGACAACAACGACAAAAAAATGGGTTCCTAGCACGTTTAGATGCTTGGGTGACCACAAAAATAAAATAAGCCTAGCTTATAAAAAAGGCATCAACGGTAGTACCAAAAAGTGTGCCTAGGACACACCGAAAGGCTGGAAGGCTTGAATATAGATTCGAGATAAGGGGCCTAGCAAATTAAAATGCTAGATGACCATAATAACAAAATGAACGCAACTTCTAAAAAAAAGGACCATGAAAAAGTTTCCAAGCGTAAGGTCCGAGCTCATACTGAAAGAATTTGAACCCACGAGGAACGCATAACAAGGTACTACATTAAATGTAATTTAAGTAATTTACCATAGTCTATATATATATATTTGTATAAATTGTAGGTGTGGAGGAGATAGATCTCAAGCGTATGAATGAAACTTTTAGTTAGTGCTCGGTAGGCCGCGCCATTGCGTGACCAATCGGCTGTGTTGCCGTGCAACCGGTCGGCCACATCAATGTGTGACCGTTCGGCTGTGTTGGCGTCCGACCGGTCAGCCGTTTCACCGTGTGAGCGTTCGACTGTGTTGTCGTGCGACTGGTCGTCCCGATCGTCTGGGTAGCGGGCTTATGAGTGAGCCCACTTTACGTAGATTTGTCGATCGATTCCAGAGGCTCATAATCGATGGATAACATCAACCATTCGAGTTTTTTTGTCGAGCATAGGTCGATTAGATACTCTAGACACAACTTCTCCGAATTTTTGCGTGGCGAAATGATCCACATGCAATGAGTCCCACCGAAGCTCCGCTTTATGAGAAGCCCAGAGACAGTACAAGTAAGGTAACTGTTATTTTAAATTCAATGCACATGTATTTTTTTCACGTGTCTCCATCCTCATCATGCGTCCATGGACCTATCTAACGCGTTTATCCCGAGTGGGTCCACATATGAACACCTCGATGATGATTACTTATCACTCCTTGCTACTCCGTGTACAGTTTGGAATCATCTCTTCATTCCTCAAATTCCTTCTCTCTCTCCACTTGGTTTTGGTGTTTTCAAATCAATGTTTATGGACCTCCCAGAAGAAGATTTGAACGCCGTTGAAGAGTGGTTCTTGACGGTGACGGTGAGATTCTGGCGGTGAGGGAGGAGATCAGTGGCGGTGAAGAGGCTTTGGCGACGGAGCCCGGAACGAGTGTCCTGTCGGGCGCAGTCTTGATGGGCTCAGCAATCCATGTCGATCCACTCAGAACACTGCTAGCTGGCGAATGCGATCTCCAACAAGAACCAGCACCGGATGATGGCGGCCTCCCGTGTGGCTCGGACTTGGACGATGGCGACCTCTCCTCCCCCGATGATCCTCTCTCGGTCCCAGATACGTTCCTTCGAACCTCTATGGTGGCTGATCGGCGGGATCTGGGTCCATCGATGATGAATCGGCAACCGGGCGTCGTCTCCATGGGGATCAAACTGAGCGGCATCTTTCTTTGAAGGACCGATCGGCGGGAGGCCGATCGATCGTGCTCCTTATTGCCGAGGATTGATCGACAGGAGGTCGATCGGCCGTGCCTCCTGTCGCCGAGGACCGATCAGCAGGGGCCGATCGATTGGGCTCTCCTCCGCTTGAGACCAATCGGGGGGAGGCCGATTGACTGAGTTCCATGTTATGGGGGTCGGTCACGGACCGATCGACTGACGACGCTCCCGTGGAGGACCACCGGCCGGTCGGCAACTCGGCTATTGAAGATCCTCCGGTCGGAGCCCTCTTGATTCCGCCCCTCTGTCCGGCCGCCCACGACTCGATTGATGACCCGCCACCCGACTTGTACGAGGAGATGTGTTGGGCAAGCCTTCTGGGTCCGGCTGGTCAAAAAAAGGACCCGCGGTCAAGGAGCTTGCACGAACTCTCTCGTTTCGAGTGATCAGTTTGACGGTTGAGGATGGGTTTGACTACTTTGGGGTTGAATTTTATAATTCAATTTTGTTCTCGACCTTCCAAGCTATATAAGGATGCTATTAGATCTCACCCCATATAGATATCTTGCAACCGGCGTCGGAGGACGTACCTTCCCATCGCAGGGAAGGCTTCTCAGTGGTGCATGAGGCCAGTCTTTGCGGCAGTCTGCACCTCCCCTTCCTGCGCGTGGTGCATGATTTGCTATCACGCATACGCGTCCATGCTACCAGATGTTGCCCACCAGTTATAGGGTGGCGAGCGTGGCCCCTTTCCTGACGAGCGTGGTGTCAGTCGGTGTGCGTGACATGTCTTGGGTTAGGCCGGATGTAGACATGGTTCCCAGTGAGCATCACACCTAGCGACGTGCATGTTGTGTTTTGGGTTTAGTATGTTGTTTAGGACTCAATTCCTAGCGAGCGTGATGCCTGTCGGCGAGTGTGTCACATTTCGGATCGATTTGACAGCTAGGACTCGATTCCAAACTTTTGTTGAATGCGAGTTCTCATGAGCTCACGCTCCTTTCTTCTCCTCCAACTTCTTCTTTAGTTTCTCCTTTCATCTTATTCACCGTCTCTACTTGGCCATTGGCATGCGGGTGTCTAGGAGAGGAAAACATCTTGCTAATCTTCAGTTGCTCGCATATCTCGGATGCATGCGTTGTCGAACTGCTTGGCGTTATTAGTCATGAACAATGCGGGGATCACATGGTGACAAATGATGCTCTTCCAAATGAAATTGTCCGTGCTCACCTCCGTGATCTTTGCCAGTAGCTTCGCCTCCACCCATTTGGTGAAGTAGTCGATTGCGACAATCGTATGCCTATATTTTGGCCCAAGGGTAACTCGCCGATAAGGTCAATTCCCCACTTCGCAAAGGGTTGGGGAACGATGATCGGGCAGAGCGGCGCAGGTGCTTGGCACGGAACGTGAGAGAACCCCTGGCATTTGTCGCATCTTTTGGCCCACTTGTGCGAGTCCCTTTTCAACGTCGACCAAAAGTACCCCAATCGTAGAAGATTCAGCGTCAAAGATTGCTTAGCGGCATGGTTTCCGCATAATCCTTCATGGACCTCACGGAGCGCGTTCTTCACTGCGCCCTCGTTTAGGCATTGTAGGAGTGGTATCGAGTATCCTCTCTGCTACAAGATATATTCCCTCATTGTGTATCTCGTCACCAAGCTTTTTCAGCTTTCTCTCCTCCTCTCTATCTTCAGGCACCGTCCCTCGTTTGAGGTATTCGATCATCGAGGTCATCCATGAGGGTGGTGGCGTATCCCTGACCACCCTTACGTCTGCTCTCAAGATATACACTTCAATCGGAACACTCCCTTCTCCTTCTTCATCAATGCCGGATTCGAGATGTGACGCCATGAGAGTGCCTCAAGGTTCTTCTGCATCTTTGCCAGGTACGCAATCATGTTGTGTTCTTTAGCAGCGTAGTCACCCTTCACTTGGTTCAAGATGAGTTACGAATCACATTTTATACATAGTTTTCCACCTCTAGTTTGCACGCCAATTCCAACACTACGATTAGAGCCGCGTACTTCGTCTTTTTGTTCGAGGCCTTGAACTCGAAGCGTAGCGCATACCTCAATTTTTTCCTATCGAGATTTATGATTATAATATCGACGCTAGCCCTCCAGGCGTTTGATGCGCCGTCCATGAGCAGATCCTAGACTGGCCTTGTCGGGTCTTTGCTTCTTTTCTTTGACAACTTACGAGTGTTGTCCTCCTTCGGGTCTTTCCCCGATCCTTTCGTCTTCTCGTCTTCTTTTGGCTTCCCCTTTAGCTTAGGCGTGTATGAGGACTCCACGACAAAGTAGATGATGACTTGACCCTTGATTGCTGTCCTCGACTGGAATTAGATGCCGTACTCACTTAGTTGTGACTAGATGGCCATTCGTGAGGACATCCCTTTTTGTAGCTCCTTCTCGAGTGGGTGCCCCGTGAGTACCATGATTGGATGCACATGAAAGTAATGACGAAGTTTTCTTGTGCTCATTGCCAAGGCGAGGTATAGCTTCTCGATTTTGGGGCATTGAGTCTAGACGTCGAGGAGTGCCTTGCTACGTAGTGTACGAGCCATTGTACATATTCTTCCTCGCGCATCAGGACAATGCTTGTAGTTTTTTCGGAGACCGCAAGGTAAATGACCATGGCCTCACCATCTATTGGCTTTGACAGGAATGGGGATAAAAAAATAGATCTTCATCTCGCGGAATGCCTTTTCACATTCTTCGGTCCACTTAAACCCATCCGTCTTTATCAATGCCCTTGAAGAACGACTGGCACTTGTCGGTTGCTTTAGACACGAATCGCGTTAGAGCGGCAATCTTGCCCGTCAAACTCTGTACTTCCTTTTCTTTTTGCGGCGATCTCATCTCTAAGATCGCTCTTATCTTCTCGAGATTCGCTTCGATCCCTTTTGGACACACAATGTCGCCCAAAAGGATCAAGAACATCTCCCTTAGGTCTCATACGTGATCGAGAGCTTTTAGACTCTTGACGAGCATGTCGTCCATGTAAACCTCAATTGTATTGCGTATTTGATAGGCAAACATCCGGTTGACCAATATTTGGTTTATCGCACCGGCGTTTTTGAGGCCGAAAGGCATGACCTTATAGAAATATAGATCGTGGTTCATGACGAAGGTCGTCTCTATCTAATCCAGCTTGTGCATTCGGATCTGGTTGAAACCCAAATAGACGTCCATGAAGCTTAGCAACTCATCACCCGCTGTTGTATCTACCAGCTGCTCGATCATTGGGACGGGGAAGCTTTCCTTCGGGCAGACTTTGTTGAGGTCTTTGTAGTCTATACAAGTCCATCACTTCCCGTTGGGCTTCTTCACCATGGTCACGTTTGCACCCATTTGGGGTGTTCTGCCTCCCTAATGAAGTTGTGGGGAGAGGAGTTTCTCAACTTTCTCTCCAATGGCCTGGTACTACTATCCGCTAAAGGATCTTCTAAGCTTTACCCGGTTATCTTCTGATCGTCATTGAGGCGATGCACCATCATTTCGGAGTCTATCCTTCGCATGTGGGCGTGTGTCCACTTGGACTTATTAAGGATAAATATAAAGACAAACAATAAATAAGAAAAATAGTATGATAAAAGAATTACAAAATGACAAAATATGATTTGTTATATAATATAGCATATTTGGGGTTTATATAATAATTCAATTTACACTCTATTATTTTATTGGCTACCAAAGTTGCTAGAGTAATAGTGTAGCAAAACTTTAGTAGTATATAAAATGTTATAATTTTTGGTCGTCGGTGAATATTTTTTATTTTGTTTTTATGATTCTCATATTATCATTTCAGATAAAGCAATCACATCACATGCGTGCATGGATAATATAATCATGGCGCGCTTAATACTGCGAGTGAGTGGTGGTGCCGACGCAGAACCACGTATGAATACATCTTTTAAGGCAATTTTGGTTCCTATAAATGGTAATGAAATTGACGATCATTACATGATAGTAATGGAATCGAGTACATATACTACATAATAGTAATGTAATCGTAGTAATGGAATCGGCTGCATATACTTTATTTTTGTTTTTTTTTTCAAGTAAATATTTGTTGTTTTTTTAGAGCAGCTCCAACGCGAGAGTGCTCTAACTAACGTGAAAGGAAATTTTGGCATTCGAAGTTACTATTAGGGCTGAAACTTACTATTAGGGTTGAAATTGGATCGGTTCGGTTCGGTTTCTTACAAATTTTATATCCGAATACGAATATTCGGTTTTTAAAAATTCGGTCCAATATCCGGTCCAGTTTAGTCTAAAACCGAAATTCGGTTATCCGGTTTCTTAAATCCAATATCCGATCCAATATCCGTTTTTCAAAATTCGGTTATCTGATTATTTAAATCTCGGATCCAGTTTTATATCCAGTTTAAACAAACCGGCTATCCAATTTTTAAAATACATATCTAGTTCTAAAATTACTACAATGATTTAAATACGAGTACAAAACGAGTCATATAAAGCTCTAAAATAATAATGCATAGTCTAAAAAATAAAAAATAAAAGCTAGGTAAAAAATGTTGTGAAGTTTTTTTTTTTTTTTTTTTTTTTTTTTTTTTTTTTTTTTTTTTTTTTTTTTTTCAAAATCATGGTCTAGGTGGTTGTGAAAGACCTATGTGTAATTATTTTTAATTTAATTTTTTAAATAAAGAAATTCGGTTATATAACCGATATCCAAATTTGTCTAAAATCAAATCCGATATCCAGTCCAGTTTTTGAAACCGGATCGGTTATCCGATTCCGAATTTCGGTTATCTGATGTGGCTCCAGAGATTTCGGTTGCGGTTTGGTTTGGATATCAGTTTTATTCGATTTTCGGTTCGGTTTTGTACAGCCCTAGTTACTATCAGCGTTGTTGACAACGTGACAAGCCAATATAATTTGGCATCGGTGTCTTCGCCAGATTAAAAAAAATCAACTTAAAAATAATTAATTAAATTATATAATTTAATAACAATGTTTTACCCATTTTCAGTTTTAGAAAATTGTTATTTATTAATTTATATATAACAACTACTACATTTAATTATTCCATATTCTCAGCAATTTTACCATATTTCCAATTTTGTCATATTCTCAATTTTATAAGAATAATTTTTTTTCTCTATATCTTGTTAATTTAACTATTTAATTATTAATCATATAAATATAAATAAATAAAAGATCGTAGAAAATAAATAAAAATATGGTGGACAATTTTTATGAAGTTGTAAGCATTGGAGTGATTTTGTTAGAAGTTACCAACTTAATGATGTGGATTAGAGATATAATTAAATATTATTATTTTAGTGATGTGTTAAAGTTTTGTAACTCTTAGCATTGGAGTTGGTCTTATATATATTGATACGGAACGGAGTGCATGGTACAATTTTACTCATTTTCTCCCTTATTTTTTGTACATCAAAACTTTCCCAAAGAATTAAAAAATGTGGGCAAAAGCGAATACCGACGAGGTGTCAGAAAAAAAAGCTTAAATAAGAAAATCATCGTCCAATGCCAATATCTTGTTATTATCAAAAGAAAATCACATCAAAAGGTTGTATTAACCGTATGTGCTTTAGCCAGAGTCGCAAGTAGTTTAAAGTAGAAGTGTGCAAAAAAAAAAAATCGTAAATTAGACCGGACTATCGGTTTTTTAAACCGTTGGTCTAGTTTAAAATGAGTTTTGTCTAATCTGGTCCGGTCTCTTTTTTGGACCGGTCTAGAACGGTCAGGTACGATTTAATAATTTTAGATCGCGATTTAGACCGGACCGAATTGTCATAATATTAAATTAATTAACTATTTAGACCGAATCGCGATTTAATAAGTTTTTTTAATTTAATTAAATTACATTTTAATGAACTATTTTGAGTTGGACATCTTAATTAATATATATTTATGTTTTATATATTTTTTTTCTTTTTGTAATTTTCTACTTAAATTTATACAAAAGATAAAAAGAATACTTAAACGGTGTATAACGGTCGAATCCGGACCAAACCGATTTAAAATGATTTCATCTGGTTTAATATATCTGCTTAGATAGCCCGGTTTGATCTAAAAAATTTTAAATCGTTTAAAACGGTCTGATTCGATATGGAGGCCGATTTGTTTTTCGGGATTGGACCGCAAAAACATTTATTTGAGTTTTGTTTGTTCTGTGTACTTACCTAGCAAATAAATGCACTGAATGAACAGAAGATAAAAAGGTAACTATTAAGCTGATCTTCCGCATCAGCTACGTGATAGTATATGTACATCTCTTCCTTCCTTTTTATTTATTAAATATTTTTTTTTGCGACTCAAACTAACACATCATTTTCCATTATACGAGTCTATTATATTGTAGATCTAAATGACATCACACAGCTCCATAGTCAACATAAGTTTTGGTTTTATAAAAAATAGAGCCCGTACGAGCTTAGCTAGAAGCTATAACATATATAAATAGGCAAATATTACACTTGATATCACACACCCTCTAACCATTCACTTGCTCTCATTGTAAATGGCAAAGAAAAGCTCATCATTGTTAGTGTGTATTGTCTTCTTCTTCCTGAGTAGTAGTCTCTTTACTACAAAGATTCAATGTCGGTCTTTGAAGTCAACGATTATTGAGACAAGAAACTTAAGGCAGTTGGTCAACGCCTATAACCAACTAGCTGCTGAGGCTCCCGAAGTCAACAAGCTTCCGCACCGAATCAGCCCCGGCGGTCCCGACCCACACCATCATTGACAACATGAGAGAGAGAGAGAGATAGGGAGTTCATTTCAAGTTTTTATGTAACTTTCAAATGCTTTTGCTTTACAACTCTATGAAGGTGGTGAATGCAGGCCTTTAGGGTTTCTCTTAAGCCTGCCTTTTTCTCTCGTCGCCCTCCTCATCTTCTTTGTCGGCGTCGTGTTTGGATTATCGGGTACACTAGGACAAATAACACTACTGGATGCGACTTTTGTCGCATCCAATGGTCACTATGTCGCATCCAAAAGTCAAATTGCATGCGACTTTTGATGCGACAAAGTCGCATCCAATAGTCCGCATCAAATGATCATGGATGCGACAAGTCGCATCCAATAATATGGACTTTTGGATGCGAATTATCGAATCCATTTGCGCATCCGTTTAGTATTTCAATTGGCAGGATTTTATACTTTTGAATGCGAGTAGTTGCATCCAAAAGTCTACCCGCCATAACGAGGGAACGTATTGGATACGACTAGTCGAATCCAGAAGTCTTTCCCGCGTTGTGGCGGGCAAAGTATTGGATGCGACTAGTTTTAATTTAAAAAAAAAATTAATATTTACTAAATACATAATAATCAAAATAAAAATTCGAACTAGAAAATAAATTTCTTTTATAACGTAATAGAAAATATTATACACGTTCGATAATAATAAAGTGTAACATAAAATATTCAATATTATACACGTTCGATAAAAAATAAAACTATTTCTTGTGCGCTTGGTACCATTTATTGTTGCGAAATAATCACACACGCAAGCGTACGTATCGCAAAAGTAATATAGTATGAAGAACGGATGTCGAACCCTCAGAGACGAGCAACTCTAGCGATTTTTATCTAACTTGTAGCGAATTGATTTCGAATGAAGCAAGAGTTTATGATTAAGAGACTACTAAATTGACTAAACTAAAAACAGTAAATAAACACGAGTTTTCAAATACGATAAATTAGGGGTCACGATTTCGTCAAGAACATTGGATAGGAGGTTTCAGGTACGAACAACTAGAACTACTCCTATGCAAGCTAATCTCACCCTATCAACGATATTCACTAAACTCTCTCGAGTGATCTAGCAAACCTATGTACACAATCACACGCAATAAACTCAAGATTACTAACGATTACACGAATTGCTTATGTTCTCTACTAACCTAGGAACAATTATGAAGACTAAAATAAAGCACGAGTCTTTACTCTCTCTCGAGTAGCTAAACACTCCTAGCAGACAATTCGGATGGTGATTAAGAAAAAGAAAGCATTAAGAATAATTTCAGTCAAGCAAGCGTATTATTAAAGCAATTAAAGCATAATCCAACCCTAATGAAATCCCCTACCCATCATTAATTCTGACTACATCGCAACCCCACTAAAAGTCTAGCCTCTAATAGAATTCATGATCATAGACAAGCATAAAATAATGATTGAAATGAAGAGAATAAACATGTAGAGAAAAAGGGAATTCATAATAACTGAAACCAGAGATTCACAATAATTCAGAGTTTGCAAAATAAAAGTAAAGAGAAGGAAAGAAGAAAAACTGTTAATAGAGTTCAAGTGCACAGCGCCGGAGTTGTCGATTCCAACGAAGAACGCTATCTCTCCTCTCAAAAGCTCTCAAAAGGTGAAAAGTAGAAAAATAAAATCTAGAATGAATGAAAGATGTGTTTTAAGGTTACAAGAGCTATTTAAAAAGGTTGGGAGTATATTTTTTGGAGTCAATCTGGGCCTTTAGATGAAATCTAATGGTTCAGATTCGCTCAAGGTTCGTAGAAAATCTTTTAAAACCGTCGTCAGCGCGCCATGTCAGATTCCATCGCGCCGCCCTTCTTCTTCAACGCGCTGTGTTCACAGCCGGGTTTTAGCGCAATCTGTTTCAGGAAAATATCGCGGCGCGCCCATTCTTCACCACGGCGCGTTAATATCATGTGCGGCGCATTCAATGCTGAATCCAGTCTTCCAGCGTTGACTTTCTTCAAAATGCTTCCATTTTTCTCCGTTCAGACTCCCGGGAGCTCCAAAATAGGTTCAAAGTCGTCCTAACTCCCGATTATACACCTAAGACTTGAAAGTCACTTGAATGCTCATAATAACCGTCACATTCACTTAAGAACCTTCTAAATACAAGCTAAATGAGGGTGGGTTCGTACGTAAGAAACACACTCATCAAATACCCCCAAACTCGAATTTTTGCTTGTCCTTACGCAACACACAACGTAAAATACAAAACGAAAGTAAAACCCTAAGAAATATTGGTGTTTGTCATACTTCACTCAATACATGCTCGCCTCAACTTCAGGCCCCTAGTCTAACATTGACTAAGATATTCACGATTTTAAACTTCGAGTTAACTACTAAATGTGAAAGAAATCATACAAGTAGATTTACCTAGACCGTTACGCATTGCTTACCCATCTCTAGAACTTTCAGATACAAAACTCGTAACCCGCTCAACCACTTTCAAAACAAACCCTAAAATCGATGATATCAATTTCCAACACATTCATATGCCTGTTGTCGGTCGTTTTCGGAAAATCCGGAACACCGAGAAGAAGCGCCGCTCAAAGGGCCGATGGTCGCGCCGCTCAAACTCACTGCTCCTCAAGTCAAGCCTCGCTCCATGAGTTGAGTCATTCTCCTCGAGTCGAGCCCTCGAGTCATTCTCCTCGAGCCGAGCCTCGCACCTGAGTCAAGCCCTCTAGTCGTTCTCCTCGAGTCGAGCCTCGCTCCTCGAGTCGAGCCTTGATTCATTCTCCTCGAGTCGAGCCTCGAGCCATTCTCCTCGAGTCGTTCTCCTCGAGTCGAGCCCCCGAGTCGTTCTCCTCGAGTTGAGCCTCGCTCCTCGAGTCATTCTCCTCGAGTCGAGCCTCGCCCCTAGAGTTGAGTCACGCTCATCGAGTAAGAGACCTTCATATTTCACGAGGAAACAGGTCGTGCGCCGCACGCCTCTCAAGGAAACCGCGCGCGCAGCAAGTCACGCCAGCCAGCCACCGCACAGTAAGCCGCGCGCCGGCCGCGCGCCGCGCACCCCTCACAACGCGCCGTGCCAGGCAGGTTGTGCGTCGCGCAAAGATGCGCTCGTGCGCCGCACACCCCATGCCGCGCCTGAGGTCCTGCGCGCAGCGCGTGCCGTGCGCCTCCGCTTGACGGTGCGCGCGCCCCTAGTCCGACATGGACAATAAAGGACCCTCTTAAGGCCCTCAAACACCTATAAATACACCCTCTCATTGAGGGGAAGGCAATCTAATAATTTCCTATCGATACGCTCAAATTATCGCTCTCCTCTGCTTCTCTTGATGCCACCTTTGGCCCGAAGCGCTTCTACAAGTTTCTCTCGTTCTCAGAGGTTCTGAAGCACTCTCGGGGACTCCCGGACGTCGCTCCCTCTGATCGAATGCGTCCTAGTGCCCAGGCATGCTCCTAGGGTTCTCCGGTGAGAATCCCCTACGCGTCTAACACGCTAGATGCGTCTGCGATCTCCGAAGTTCTGAGACGTCGCCGAGGACTCCTCCGAGCTTCGTCTCCTTCGTCGAGTACGCTTCTCTTCCAGGCTCCGCGCCTCATACCGCGTTACATACGCCTTGAACTACGTTCTGACCCGATCCCACACACGGGTACGTAGACCGACACAAAAGGCACGGTCACTCCTCTTCCTCACCCCTTCCCTCTTCCGAGAGGTGGGTTGATCGGAGAAAGTCTAGCTCGAGACTTTCGAGTTCACACTTTTGGCCCGGGTGCGATCACTTGGTCCGGCCTTGGATCGAACCGCCCGAGGTATATAATAGTTGTTCATTTTCGTGCGACAACATTTTGGTGCTAGAAGGAGGGGACTTCCCGACCTGTTCAGCCCGAAATCCCTTCTATCAATCTTCTTCCTTTCTCTTGAAGACTCGACTTTCTCGGACTCGAGAAAAGATGAGTAGTCAGCCACCCGTATGTTCGAGGGCATTAACAACCCCGATAACGTCACTGGGACCAAAAAATATTTCTTGCGCTCCCTCGCGCATGATGACGAAGAGTCGCTCCACGTAGAGAGTTTGACTCACTCACCATCTCCATCTCCAGATAGCAAGGAAAACCGCATCATGGAGTTGGAGGAGAATATCCGCCAACTAAAGGCGAAGAACGCGAGGTACCACGGCCGACTGGCTGGAAAGCGACCTACGCATAACATGGTGATCCCCAACGGGGATCCTGAGAACCTCAATGAGGAAAGTCACGACCGTGACCCTGATTATGAGGGTATTGGCGATTCGAAGGATATCGAGACTTCTCTCACGAAGGATGGGGGACTCCCCGCCGTGCTTGAAGCCGGTCCTTCGAACCCCTTACCCAATACAGGTGACGCACCTGCGGCTTCCCAAGAAGGGAACTCCCGATGTTCAGCCCTTGACCGACTTGGTCAAAGGGAGAATATTGCGGAAAGTCAGGGCATGCAGAGAGTGCGCCGTCGTAGACGAAGCCTGCGCCTCCGTACGACAAGCTCGGATCTTAGGGATCATCTTACTGCCCAATGCAACAAGCGTGGCGATGACCTAAGAGAGCGACTAAGCTCTCGGCCAAACATCCCCGTACCAGCCCCAACTAACGGGAACCGCCGCACAGGTCAAGGGTCTAATGAAAGGCGGTAGGTAACTCCTCCCGAACAGGGAGTTACTCCGACTACCGGTCTCGATGTGGTCACAATGATCGACAATCTTCGAAATGAAGTATGAGATCTCCGAGAACATGGAATAGGCGGAAGTGCCTATGGAGTCGTTGAGGAGAAGGTCCAAACAGGGAATTCCTCTCCTTTCACGGCTCAGATATTGGCCAAGGTATGTACGGGAAATTTCAAACTCCCGAATATCGCTCCCTATGATGGAAAAGCGGATCCCGCTTACAACATCCAGCATTATGAAACCTGGATGACGATGCAGGGTTTCGCTCTCGGCGACATGTGCCAAGCTTTTAGTCTTACCCTCGCCGGACCCGGCTTTGAGTGGCTTAAGAACTTAAGGCCAGGAAGCATCCCATCATTCAAAGACCTGAAGGACATGTGTCTAGCACGGTTCGCTACATCTATGGTCCAAAAGAAGACCAAGATGTACCTGTGGTCAATCAGGCAAGAGAGTGGCGAGTCTCTTAGACGATACCTCGCCCGATTCACTGAAGAATCGAATAAGGTCAACCGCTTTGATGACAAAGACGCAATCACTGCCATCATTGAAGGCTTTCGTACAAGTGACTTCCTCAAGTCTGTTGTCGGCCGTGTCCCTTCTGTTGTCGGTCGTTTTCGGAAAGCCCGAAACGTCAAGAAAGGCACGCCGCTCGAAGGGCTGATGGTCAGGTCGGAGGTCCTGGAAAACGGCAAGCCCTCCATCACGTGTCGACCGGCAAGCCCTCACGCCGAACTCTTAGCTCCTTGAGTCGAGCTTAGCCCCTCGAGTCGAGACTTGAATCAACTCCTTGAGTCGAGCCTCGCTCCTCGAGTTGAGACTTGAGTCAGTCTCCTCGAGTCGAGCCTCACTCCTCGAGTCGAGCCTAGCTGCTCGAGTCGAGCCTCGAGTCATTCTCCTCGAATCGAGCCTCGCTCCTCGAATTGAGATCGGAGTCGGTCCCCTCGAGACGAGCCTCGAGTCGGATCCCACCCGTCAAATAGGTACATTCATGTCGCAAACGCGGGATGCGAAATCCATGACGACTTGACGGGCCCGGTAGAATGATGGCCGTGAAAAGCCCACCAAGATACGGCCCAGCACGCACCGCGCGCTGCACCCGGGCAGGTTCGCGCCGTGCGCTGTGCGACGCATCCCGCGCGCCGCGCATGGTGCGCCGCACATCCCTTGTGCGCCTCCACTTGATGAGGCGCGCACCCCTAGTCCCACATGGACGCCGAAGGACCCTCTTAAGGCCCTCAAACACCAATAAAAACCCCCTCCCACTGAGGGGGAAGCCATCCTATTTTCTCCAATCGATACTCTCGAATTCTCGGTTTCCTCTGCTTCTTTTGATGCCAACTTTGGCCTGAAGCACTCCCACAAGTCTCTCTCGTTCTCAGAGGTTCTGAAGCACTCTCGGGGACTCCCGGATGTCCCTCCCTCTGATCGATCGTCCTCCAGTGCCCAGGCACGCTCCTAGGGTTCTCAACTACAGTCCCCTAACGTCTCTAACACGCTAGACGCGTACGCGATCTCCGAAGTTCTGAGACGTCGCCGAGGACTCCTTCGCGCACGTCTCCTTCGTCGAGCACGCTTCTCCATCAAGGCTCCACACCTCACGCTGCGTCACACACGCCCTGAACTACGTTCTGACCTGATCCCACACACGGGTATGTAGGCAGCCTACACCACAAAGGCATGGTCACTCCTCCTTCTCCTCACCCCTCCCCTCTTCCGAGAGGCGGGTTGGTCGGAGAAAAATCTAGCTCGAGACTTTCGAGTTCACACTTTTGGCCTGGGTGCGATCACTTGGTCCGGCCTTTGATCGAACCGCCCCAGGTATTCAATCGTTGTTCATTTTCGTGCGACAATATTTTGGCGCTAGAGGAAGGGGACTTCCCGACATGTTCAGCCCGAAATCCCTTCTATCCATCTTCTTCTTTTCTTCTGAAAACTCGACTTTCTCGAGCTTGAGAAAAGATGAGTAGTGAGCCACCCGTACGTTCTGAGGGCGTTAATAACCCCGATAACGTCACTGGAACCAAAAAGTACTTCTTGCGCTCCCGAGCGCATGGTGACGAAGAGTCGCTCCATGAAGAGAGCTCGACCCGATCACCATCTCCATCTCTAGATAGCAGGGACAACCGCATCATGGAATTGGAGTAGAATATCCGCCAACTAAAGGCGAAGAACGCGAGGTACCACAGCTGACTGGCTGCAAAACGACCTACGCATGATACGGTGACCCCCAACGGGGATCCTGAGAACCTCAACGAGGAAAGTCGTGACCGCGACCCTGATTACGAGGGTACTGGCGATTCGGAGGATACCGAGACTCCTCTCACGAAGGATGGGGGACTCCCCGCCGTGTTTGAAGCCGGTCCTTCGAACCCTTTACCCAGGACAGGCGACGTGCCAGCAGCTTCTCAAGAGGGCAGCCCTCGACCGACTAGGTCAAAGGGAGAATGTTGCGGAAAGTCAGGGCACGCGGAGAGCGCGACGTCGCAGACGAAGCCTGCGCCTCCGTACGACCAGCCCTGATCTTAGGGACCACCTCACTGCTCAATGTATTGGGCGTGGCAATGATCTGAGAGAGCGACTAAGCTCTAGACCCAACATCCCGCTGGCAGCCCCAACTAACGGGAACCGCTGCGCAGCTCAAGGGTCTAACGAAAGGTGAGAGGTGACTCCTCCCGAACAGGGGGTTACTCCAACGACCGGTCTCGATGTGGTCACTATTATCATAATCTTCAAAATGAGGTACGAGATCTCCGAGAATACGGAATAGGCGGAAGCACCTATGGAGTCGTTGAGGAGAATTCCTCGCCTTTCACGGCTCATATATTGGCTGAGGTTTGTACGGGGTATTTCAAACTCCCGAACCTCACTCCCTATGATGGAAAAACGGATCCTGCTTACCACATCCAGCACTATGAAACCTGGATGACGATGCAGGGTGTCTCTCCTGGCGCTATGTGCCAAGCTTTTAGTCTTACCCTCGCCGGACCCGGTTTCGAGTGGTTCAAGAACTTAAGGCCGGGAAGCATCCACTCGTTCAAAGACCTGAAGGATGTGTTCCTAGCACAGTTCGCCACATCTATGGTCCAAAAGAAGACCAAGATGTACCTGTGGTCAATCAGGAAAGAGAGTGGCGAGTCTCTTAGGCGATACCTCGCCCGATTCACTGAAGAGTCAAACAAGGTCGACCGCTTTGACGAAGGTGACACAATTTCCGCTATCATTGAAGGCTTGAGCACAAGTGACTTCCTCAAGTCGGTCGTCGGCCGTGTCCCTTCTACCATGGCCGAGTTGATGACTCGGGCTAAGACCTTCATGGGAGTCAAATATTACCTCGACGGCCGCAAGAGCAACAATCAAAACTCTCGCCGTCGAGAAGAACCTAGCAACGAGCAAGGCGAATCTCGTAAATGACGAAATAAGGGGAATCAGGTTTCCAATAACCAGCCCCCTGTACCCCAGAAGCCGCGACTTGCGGAAAACTTCAAAGGGTATTCGTCGTTCACACCGTTGAACACAGCGCCAGAACGGATCCTGGCTCTGGCACGTGACAAGTTCACACCCCCGGCTCCAATGAAAAAAGATCCCGCAGCTCGCGATCGATCTAGATATTATGAGTTCCATCAGGAATACAGTCACTTGACCTCGGAATGCTACAACCTTAAAAGGCAAATCGAGGCTTTGATCCAACGGGGTGAGCTGAAAGAGTTCGTGTTACGCATGATCAGCGCTGTGGGCCCCACCACGAGCAGACCACAGTCTGGCAAGGGAGGAGGAACAGCCGCTTCTGCCGACCGAACAGCGGCTACTGCCAACGCCAATCCGCAACTCCACGTGGTGACCACCATATTGGGAGGTCCAGAAGATGGAGATTCAGCCCGACAACGGAAGAAATTCCTTAGGGCCATGGCTCAGGAAGACGCTGCTATGCACGTCAACTTTACGTATGAAGAACCTCCGTCCATGCCTCACGAGACGATGTATTTCACCAATGAAGAAGCCAAGCGAGTTGTGCATCCACACAATGACGCGATTGTGCTCAAAGCCCAAGTGGCCAATAACTTGGTGAAAAGGGTTCTCATCGACAACGGTAGTGCTACCGACATAATTTTCAAGTCTACCCTAGAGAGCATGAAGCTCGGGGGGCTACGCCCGACTCCGACCCAAATGCCCTTGTTTGGGTTCACCGGGGAAAGGGTCATGACCGAAGGCATCATCGATCTTCCGGTCACCTTCGGGACCCTTGGAGGCATTGAGGCCGTTCACATGGTCCCATTCTTAGTGGTTGATCAGGAGTCGCCCTACAACTTGATCATCGGATGACCTACGCTTAACCGGCTAAGAGCTATCACTTCCACGTACCACCTACTGGTGAAGTTCCCCACTGAAGAGGGAATTGGCATCATGGCCGGAGACCAATCCTAAGCCAGAAGATGCTACGTCCAAGGAGTTGATGCTAAATCCGCGGGGAAAATGGTCAACACAATCTTCCAACTGGGAGACGATTACCCATGCGACCTAAGGGAGGCAAGGAAGTTTGGAGAGCTTGACCCTCGGGATGAAGTCGAAAGACTCAAGGTTGAAACCTCTGATGATCTTTTGCCGATCTGTTGTCAATAGTGCCCACAAGAAGAGTTGTAGTCTTTATTTTGAACATTTGATGTAATAAAGTCTCATGAAGACTCTTGCTTGTAATTGCCTATTCATTCATTAATAAAGTTGAAACGTTCATTCAATCTTCCTTGTCTGAAGCTTTATGATAAAACCATAGTCTTTTAGTCCATAAACAAACTTAACAACTTACGAAGAGACAAATGTAGATTTGCATGAACAAACTCTTTGTAGTTTGCTTAAAACGATATATTCGCAATCTTAGGGTCAAAGGACTATTGACCTCAGTATGATTGTTAGAAGAATCTATGATGTCTGGTTATGAGGCATTGAGAGTTAGGAACTCTATAGTTCTTCTAGGTATCTTCCGAAGGTACTGAATTGACCAGTGCACTTCTAGAGACAAGATAAGAACAAACCATTTAACCTCTTATGTCTCGAAGTCACTATGTATGAATTGCATCATGCTTACCTTAATCCTGAAATGAGACATGCCATTTCACACCTTAGTATTCTCATTTGAGAAAGTCAAAGTTCGGACTCACTATGTGATTCCGAACAAGGCCTATTGGTGAAGTACTAAGTTGTGAGTCTGTCATGAGTAACTTTGTGAAGTTCTCATAGATATGGAATTCATGTACAAGATTGCTGAAATGCAATGTATGTCACCTCATGCTTTGTTCCTTGGAGTGTGAATAAATGAACTGGCCAGTGTCCAAATTGAGTCTTGACTCTTTTGGATGAAACAATGTGACTTGTTAGCTCCTCGTCAATACATTGTTTCTAACTTATTCACAAGCGACAAAGGAGTTGAGGAAATAACAGCTAGAAGGGTAAAATGGTAATTTAGTAAATCCCGACTAGCTGATGACATTCATGAAGGGTAAACATAGATAATATTCAGTGGATCCGCTCATCATAATTAGGTCGAATTCTTGAGTAGAAAATAAATTCATTTGAACCGAGAGATTTTCAGTGTCAGCTCTTTAGTGGAGTCAGTTGGCATTAAGCTAAACTTGGAAAAGGTTTGTGAACTTTTGAGTCCAAGTGTTTAGCTAAAGCTTTGTTCATTTGGGTCCATGAGGTCACTGTCACGAATCACATCGATAGGAATAGTTAAACTGGAAGCTAAGCCAAAACAAGAACGAAAATAGTTAAAAGGGTATTTTTGTCTTTTGAGACATAAGGATGAAATGGATGTCAATAAATTTTGACAAGTTCATTTGATGACTTAATGTCACTCGGCCATAATATGATTAATTGGGCCTTGTGAATTAATTTCATTTCATAAGAATTTTATTGAAAACTCTTAATGGGCCTTTTTCATGTTCTCATGAATAAATGAAGAAGCTTCTAGAAGCTCCTTCTAGAAGTGAAATGGGCGCCCATAATACCCAAGGAAAGAGAGTTTATTTTGTGCATAAATGTATTTAGATACTTGCCAAAAGAAAAAGAGGAAACAAATTTCCCACACATGCAATGGGAAATTCGGCCAAGTGAGAAAAGGGAAAGCCAAGGAACAAAAAAGGAAACAAATCCTTGCCTCTAGGAGGCAGCCTTGGGCGCCCAACAAGGAATGGGAAATGAAGGATTTTTGCTCATGAATATGTGATATTCTATAGAAGAGGAAACTACCTTATTGAAGGTGAGACCTCTCCTATAAATAGGAGCCCCATTTCCTCACAATTCATTCATCCAAGTTTAAGAGATTTGAGAGACTCTCTCTCTAGAACTTGGCCGAAGTCCTCTTCTCTCTCTCTCTAGTTTATTTTCGGTTTTCTCTTGTCTTGGCACCTAGGTCCTCACTCGACCTAGTCTTTAGCTCTGCGACTTCGAGACTCGTTCTCAAGTCGTAGTGTTTAAAAGTGCCCACTCACTAATTCCTTCTTTTCGAGTGATTTAGTGATAGAAACTTTCGTGGTTGCTCGAGGTGCCGAGGAAAGAAAAGAGAGACGTGCTGCGAGGGGAGACGAACGTTGCCAACCTTCCAAAGGCTCATCAACGTTCAAGCATCAAAAAGGTTAGTAACTTTTAAAGCTCATATTAGTTTTTATTTACATGCATATGCTCTTGTCTAGGTTAGTAAAAACTAGTTTTACTTAAAAAGAAAATTTTTAAAATTCCGCCGCTTTGCGAAGCGTTTAATCTTTTTCTTAAACCCTAGATCGATTCCAACAAATGGTATCAGAGCTATGGTCAAAGGAATGCATGTGCATGTTTTTTAAATTATGAGCTTGAAAATCGTTTTCGAAAGTTTACTAATTTTGTGACAAGTTAGAATTGTAATCTTAGATTTTTTTTAATTTATTGCTCTTGTCTTTAAATTAAAAAGCATGTTGTTTTTCTATGAGTTTGGGATGATGTTAAAACACATTAGAATCAGTTCTAAAAGTTTTTAATTTTTTATATTGAAAAACGTGTTTTAAAGGTTTGAGAATTTTCGAGTAAATTTTGTGACTAGTTTTATTTTCTTACTAGTTCCGTTTATTTACTTGAATCGTTTTATGCATGTTGTTTTTTCTTTTATTCTATGTTGTTACCCTGCTAATAAAACACAAATAAAAGCTTTAAACAACCTCATAAAACGTTCCGTTACACTCGATTCTTTTTCGCACCTAAAAGGACAAAGCTTTAATTTATTTCTTTTTCTTCGAGCTGGAATGTAAACCCGCATTAAAAGCGGCATAACTCTCTGCTCAGAAATCGAAATTTAATGATTCTTGAATCAAATTAAAGCTCTGTCTGTCCTCTGTCCAATGCCACCGGTTTCGGCTCAAAAGGACATCGGAGCCGCCAGTTATGGCGATTTTACTCCGAGGTGCTCGGCTGTCTGAAACTCCAGTTTTTTTAGAAATCCGGATTTTCAAACCCCACTACCATGAGTTATAGAACTCTAATGAGAAAACTTTCTTGAGCAAAAATGTTTTTCATATGATTATAAACATGATGTGTAAAGATTAAAAGTTTTGTTTTTTGAAAGATTAATTGAAATTGAATTTTTACAAAACTAGTTTGAATTTTGAAAAACCGTTTTCGCTTTCAAACTTGAAAATATTTTGTCATCCAAATCAAATAAATTTTCAAAATGTTTTCAAAACTATATCTATATCACATATGTTCAAAATCTATATGCTCTTGAAATTTTGAGTGGGAGGTCTCTTTGTAGACAAAACCGAAAAATAAAAAGATGTGTAATCTCAAACTTTCAAGTGTTCGAGTGAGTTGAAGTTCACACTTCCCTCACGCACTTTCCCGAAATAGAAAATAGGAAAAGATCGAGTATGTCCCTTGTGCCTTTATGCACTAATACTGCTCTGAACATGTCGATCTAGGATTCTCTTCTAGTTGTCCGCTCCGTCGCTCTCTAACTAGGAAATCTGTTTCCGAACTTAAAAGAGTCGATGAACCAACTCCAAAAACTAAGTGGGAGGGTTATACTCGTTGTTTGTAACCCGCGATCCCCAACACTAGTGAAAGATGCAATAACGTGGGACTAAGAGCCGCTCTTGCGACCCTCACTTAAATGTGAGTACTCCAAGGCGTTATTGCTTCGATCATTGCTCAATGAGCTACGTCCGAGAGTGATGCAATGATGGCAAGGCCTCCCCTTGGGGGATTGTTTTTCAAAGCTGATCTTTTGGACTAAGTGGTTGGTTGCACACTTAGGCTCAATCCCTAGTATCCTTCCTTAAGGCTCTGCGAAAGGATATGAGTGATCAAACCAATTTACAAGGTGGCTAGTCGAAATGATGTACTGACATCTTGGCTTAGCATTAATGATGTGTCATTTACTTATAAAAGGAGATTTTTTGCGGCCTTCTCTTGAGGGAGTAAATTATCGTTTGGTTTATAACACCTTTGGGTTTTACAAAAGTCTTAATAAAACTTAAATCCTAAACCAAAGACTAATCATAAACTTGTTTCAACTGTTATAGGCAATATGTCTCTCAACCCTCTCTCAACAATTCTTTCCTCGAATAAACTCGAAGGCGACAATTACGTCGACTGGAAACGTAACCTCGACATAGTCCTTACTGTCGACAAGCACAAATGGGTTCTCACCACCCCCTGTCCTCAAACGAATGATGATTCGACGCAAGAGGAGAAAGACGTCCTGGCGGCCTGGCTTCGATCCGATGAGATTGCGAGATGCTATATTTTGGCATCGATGAACAATGTGTTGCAACAACAACATCGTGATTTCGAAACTGCCACCGATATGCTCTACAATCTCCATGAGATGTTTGGAGGGCAAGGACGTCAAGCTAGGCAACAAGCGGTCCGACAATTCATGAACTGTCGTATGAAGGCTGGAACTCCCGTTAGAGATCATATGATGCTGATCATTAGCTATCTCAACGAGATGGAGATTCTTGGATCTGAGATTGATGGGGAGACTAAAATAGATATGATCTTGGAAACTCTCCCCGAAACCTTTGATACCTTCAAGTTGAATTATTCCATGAACAAGCTAGAGTACACTGTTACCGAGCTCATGAAGGAACTTCAAACCGCTGAGGCACTCACTAAGAAAAAGAGGGCTCAAGGAGAAGTACATGCTACTGCCTCCACCTCTGGATCTAAGAAGAGACCTCGCAACGCCGAGAAAAAGAACCAACCTAAGGTTCAAACGAAGAAGAAGGCGCCAAAGGCTCCGAAGGTGGACAAGTCTAAAGACAAGTGCCACCACTGCAACGAGCCTGGTCACTGGCGTAGGAACTGTCCCGCCTACCTCAAAACCAAAGCTAAAGGTATTGTACTTGTTACTGAAGCCTGTTTAGTAGCTGATAATGTATCATCGTGGATTATTGACTCCGCTGCTACTAACCATATTTGCTGCTCCTTGACTGGTTTTAGGAAAAGCAAAAGCTTAGAGGATGGCGACTTCTGCTTCAAGTGGGGTGATGAGAGCGTGGTGTCTGCGAAGGCTGTGGGATCCGTGACGCTATCTTTTGAAGATCGAACTTTAAATTTGAATAATGTTTATTATGTTCCTTCCTTTGGGAAAAACCTAGTATCTGTTGCTCAACTTTTCGAGCAAGATTATTATTTAAAGTTTATAAAGAATGGAATTCGTATTTCTTTTTCTAATTCTTTCGTCACTGATGCATGTATGAAGAATGGTCTTTTTTACATCTATCCCACTCAACCTTCTCTCTTAGACACCGAAATAGATAACGATCTAATTAGGGAGCCAAAGAGGATCAAACTTTCTGAATCCTCCGATCTAACAAAATCAACATACCTCTGGCACTTAAGACTTGGTCATATCAGTCTAGATAGGATTAAGAGACTTGTGAGGGATGGTCCACTCCAAGCCTCTGCAATAGGTTCACTACCTACTTGTGAATCCTGCATAGAAGGAAAAATGACTAAGCGACCTTTCTCCGATAAGGGTCGAAGAGCCACTGAGTTGCTGGAACTAATACATTCTGATGTATGTGGTCCACTCAACCAACAGGCACGTGGAGGATACGAATACTTCGTTACCTTCACTGATGATTACTCAAGATATGGGTTTGTCTATTTGCTTAAACACAAATCCGAGACCTTTAACGTATTTAAGGTCTTTAGGGCTTTAGTGGAAAAGCAAACTGGCAAAGTGATCAAAACCCTTCGATCTGATCGAGGTGGTGAGTATATGTCTGGAGAGTTCGATGACTTTCTTAAAGAAGAAGGTATCGCTTCTCAGCTTACCGCGCCTGGCACACCTCAACAAAACGGAGTGTCAGAGAGAAGAAACCGAACTCTTATGGAGATGGTTAGATCAATGATGAGTTACTCATCACTCCCGCTTTCCTTTTGGGGATATGCCCTCGAAACAGCCGCTTATATTCTGAACCAAGTTCCGTCCAAAACGGTTCCTGGTACTCCTTATGAACGATGGACTGGCCGTAAAGTGAATCTTGGCCGCATCCGAATTTGGGGTTGCCCTGCACACGTGCTAAGGCAAAAGACTAGCAAGTTGGCTAGTAGGTCAGAATTGTGCCTGTTTGTAGGATATCCGAAGGAAACCAAAGGTTTTACTTTCTATAGTCCCGAGGACGATAAGACTTTCGTTAGCACGAATGCTCGTTTCCTCGAGGAGGACTTTATGAAGGATGCGAAACCTAGAAGCAAAATTGTGCTTGAAGAAAAGTTGGGTGAGAAAGCTTCTACCTCATCTGTAAGAACTGTTCTTACCCCAACTGAAACACAACCTAACTCATCAGAATCTCGTCAAGTAGTACTTCGACGTAGTGGGAGGGCTACTCAAAAGCCTGACAGGTACATGTCTTATGGAGACTCTCTTGTAGCCGTCTCTGACATGGATGATCCTGTTTCCTATAGCCAAGCAATGGCTTGTTCTGAATCAAACCTTTGGCTTGACGCCATGAAAGTTGAGATGCACTCGATGTATGTCAACAAAGTCTGGAAACTTGTAGACCTTCCTGAAGGGATTAAACCCGTAGGGTGTAAGTGGATATACAAGAAGAAAAGGGGTCCTGATGGGAACGTTGAGACGTTCAAAGCACGACTTGTGGCGAAGGGTTATACCCAACAAGAAGGGATTGACTATGAAGAAACCTTCTCGCCAGTCGCGATGCTTAAATCCATCCGCATACTCCTATCCATAGCTGCAGCTCTCGACTATGAGATCTGGCAAATGGATGTCAAGACAGCTTTTCTGAATGGCAATCTTGACGAGCGCATTTACATGGCTCAACCAGACGGTTTCGTGGATAAAGGTCAAGAGACCAAGGTTTGTGAGTTGCTTAAATCCATTTATGGACTAAAGCAAGCATCTAGGTCATGGAACATTAGATTCGATGAAACTGTAAAGAGCTTCGGCTTTGAACAGTCAATAGATGAGCCTTGTGTTTACAAGTTAATACACGAAGGCAAAGTTGTGTTTCTGGTACTATATGTCGATGATATACTACTCATTGGTAATGACGTGGGTAAGTTATCTGAGGTTAAGGTCTGGCTAGCAAAGCAATTCGATATGAAGGATCTAGGAGAAGCCGCATACATTCTGGGAATCCAAATCTTTCGAGATAGGAAAAACCGGACCCTGTCGCTCTCTCAAGCATCTTATATTGATAAGGTGATGGATCGCTTCTCGATGCAAGACTGCAAGAGGGGTCAAACACCCTTTAGGCATGGAGTTTCACTCTCTAAGGACCAGTCTCCCAAGACTGCACAAGAGATTGAAGACATGAGGAAAATTCCTTACGCCTCTTCCGTAGGAAGCCTCATGTATGCTATGCTTTGCACCCGACCTGATATATGTTTCGCCGTTGGCGTAGTTAGTCGTTTCCAATCCAACCCTGGACCCGAGCACTGGATTGCTGTTAAGCATGTTCTTAAGTATCTTCGAAGAACTAGGAACTTGATGCTTACATACTCAGGTACTGACCTGACTATGACGGGATATACCGACTCCGATTTTCAAGCGGATAAGGATTCCAGGAAATCCACTTCGGGATCTGTGTTCATCCTTAATGGTGGAGCTGTTGTGTGGAGAAGTATTAAGCAATCTTGCATTGCTGACTCCACAATGGAAGCAGAATATGTGGCTGCTTGTGAAGCATCCAAAGAGGCTGTATGGCTTAGAAAGTTCCTTAAGTATTTGGAAGTTGTTCCAAACGTCGACGAGCCCATGACCCTTTATTGTGATAATAGTGGGGCTGTCGCTAACTCAAAGGAACCTAGAAGCCATAAGCGCTCTAAGCATATTGAGAGGAAATACCATTTGATTCGAGAGATCGTGCAGCGCGGAGACGTGGAAGTGAAGAAGATCTCAACGGTGGACAACCTCGCAGATCCATTCACCAAGGCCCTAGCGAACAAGGTCTTCGACCAACATCGTGAGGGATTAGGCATGAAGGACTACACACACCTTCTTTGAGTCAAGTGGGAGTTTGTTGTCAATAGTGCCCACAAGAAGAGTTGTAGTCTTTATTTTGAACATTTGATGTAATAAAGTCTCATGAAGACTCTTGCTTGTAATTGCCTATTCATTCATTAATAAAGTTGAAACGTTCATTCAATCTTCCTTGTCTGAAGCTTTATGATAAAACCATAGTCTTTTAGTCCATAAACAAACTTAACAACTTACGAAGAGACAAATGTAGATTTGCATGAACAAACTCTTTGTAGTTTGCTTAAAACGATATATTCGCAATCTTAGGGTCAAAGGACTATTGACCTCAGTATGATTGTTAGAAGAATCTATGATGTCTGGTTATGAGGCATTGAGAGTTAGGAACTCTATAGTTCTTCTAGGTATCTTCCGAAGGTACTGAATTGACCAGTGCACTTCTAGAGACAAGATAAGAACAAACCATTTAACCTCTTATGTCTCGAAGTCACTATGTATGAATTGCATCATGCTTACCTTAATCCTGAAATGAGACATGCCATTTCACACCTTAGTATTCTCATTTGAGAAAGTCAAAGTTCGGACTCACTATGTGATTCCGAACAAGGCCTATTGGTGAAGTACTAAGTTGTGAGTCTGTCATGAGTAACTTTGTGAAGTTCTCATAGATATGGAATTCATGTACAAGATTGCTGAAATGCAATGTATGTCACCTCATGCTTTGTTCCTTGGAGTGTGAATAAATGAACTGGCCAGTGTCCAAATTGAGTCTTGACTCTTTTGGATGAAACAATGTGACTTGTTAGCTCCTCGTCAATACATTGTTTCTAACTTATTCACAAGCGACAAAGGAGTTGAGGAAATAACAGCTAGAAGGGTAAAATGGTAATTTAGTAAATCCCGACTAGCTGATGACATTCATGAAGGGTAAACATAGATAATATTCAGTGGATCCGCTCATCATAATTAGGTCGAATTCTTGAGTAGAAAATAAATTCATTTGAACCGAGAGATTTTCAGTGTCAGCTCTTTAGTGGAGTCAGTTGGCATTAAGCTAAACTTGGAAAAGGTTTGTGAACTTTTGAGTCCAAGTGTTTAGCTAAAGCTTTGTTCATTTGGGTCCATGAGGTCACTGTCACGAATCACATCGATAGGAATAGTTAAACTGGAAGCTAAGCCAAAACAAGAACGAAAATAGTTAAAAGGGTATTTTTGTCTTTTGAGACATAAGGATGAAATGGATGTCAATAAATTTTGACAAGTTCATTTGATGACTTAATGTCACTCGGCCATAATATGATTAATTGGGCCTTGTGAATTAATTTCATTTCATAAGAATTTTATTGAAAACTCTTAATGGGCCTTTTTCATGTTCTCATGAATAAATGAAGAAGCTTCTAGAAGCTCCTTCTAGAAGTGAAATGGGCGCCCATAATACCCAAGGAAAGAGAGTTTATTTTGTGCATAAATGTATTTAGATACTTGCCAAAAGAAAAAGAGGAAACAAATTTCCCACACATGCAATGGGAAATTCGGCCAAGTGAGAAAAGGGAAAGCCAAGGAACAAAAAAGGAAACAAATCCTTGCCTCTAGGAGGCAGCCTTGGGCGCCCAACAAGGAATGGGAAATGAAGGATTTTTGCTCATGAATATGTGATATTCTATAGAAGAGGAAACTACCTTATTGAAGGTGAGACCTCTCCTATAAATAGGAGCCCCATTTCCTCACAATTCATTCATCCAAGTTTAAGAGATTTGAGAGACTCTCTCTCTAGAACTTGGCCGAAGTCCTCTTCTCTCTCTCTCTAGTTTATTTTCGGTTTTCTCTTGTCTTGGCACCTAGGTCCTCACTCGACCTAGTCTTTAGCTCTGCGACTTCGAGACTCGTTCTCAAGTCGTAGTGTTTAAAAGTGCCCACTCACTAATTCCTTCTTTTCGAGTGATTTAGTGATAGAAACTTTCGTGGTTGCTCGAGGTGCCGAGGAAAGAAAAGAGAGACGTGCTGCGAGGGGAGACGAACGTTGCCAACCTTCCAAAGGCTCATCAACGTTCAAGCATCAAAAAGGTTAGTAACTTTTAAAGCTCATATTAGTTTTTATTTACATGCATATGCTCTTGTCTAGGTTAGTAAAAACTAGTTTTACTTAAAAAGAAAATTTTTAAAATTCCGCCGCTTTGCGAAGCGTTTAATCTTTTTCTTAAACCCTAGATCGATTCCAACACGATCGTCCTGGACGAATCTAAGCCTGATTAGGTTGTAAAGGTCGGCATCCGGCTTCCACTCGCCATCAAAACTCAGCTCACTGCCTTCCTCCGGGAATTCAAGGATGTTTTCGCATGGACTCATGCGGACATGCCCGGAATTGATCCCGAGATAATAGTACACCGATTGAACGACGACCCGAAGGTCGCCGAAAAGGTGCAGGCTAGACGGACGTTCAACCCAGAACGATACCTGGCCATAAATGAAGAGGTCGAGAAACTTCTCGCCGCAAACTTCATCCGAGAGGCTAAGTACCCCAAATGGGTTGCCAACTTGGTAATGGTAAAAAATCCTAATGGGATGTCGCGAATTTGTATAGATTACCAAGATCTTAACAAAGCCTGCCCTAAGGACTGTTTTCCGATCCCGCGCATCGAACAACTAGTCGATGCCACGACTGGCCATGAACCTCTCAGTTTCATTGACGCCTATTCGGGCTACAACCAAATTCGAATGCACGAACCCGATCAGATTAAATCAACCTTTGTCACCGATCGAGGTCTCTATTGTTATAAGGTCATGCCTTTCGGCCTTAAGAACGCGGGAGCAACGTACCAGCGCCTGGTAAATCGGATCTTCACCGATCAAATCGGCAAGACCATGGAAGTATACGTGGACGACATGCTCGTCAAAAGCCTACTGGCAACTAATCACGTACACGACCTAAGGGAGATGTTCACGATCCTCCGCCGATATAAAATGAAACTCAATCTCAACAAATGCGTGTTCGGGGTTGAGTCCGGGAAATTCCTCGGATACATCGGTAGCCGACGAGGGATAGAGGCGAATCCCGAAAAAATCAAGACACTCCTTGAGATGAAGTCTCCAAGACGAGTCAAAGAGGTGCAAAGCCTGACCGGTCGGGTTGCTGCTCTGACACGCTTTGTGTCTAAAGCCACCGACAAGTGTCAACCGTTCTTCAAAGCTCTAAAGAAGACGGACGGCTTTGAGTGGACGGACGAATGTGAAAGATCCTTCCAGGAAATGAAGGCCTACTTTGGGTCCCCACCATTCCTCTCTAAACCAAGAGAGGGCGAGATGCTGTACGTGTATCTCGCCGTCTCTGAAAGAGCTGTAAGTGTTGTTCTTGTCCGCGAAGAAGACAGGGTCCAATGGCCGGTCTACTACGTGAGCAAAGCCTTACTCGACGCGGAAACGTACTACACCGAGATAGAGAAACTTTCTCTGGCTCTCGTAACGGCAGCTAATAAGCTACGTCCGTATTTCCAAGCCCACCCAATCGCGGTGCGAACCGAGCATCCAATCAGTAAAGCTCTTCAAAAGGGAACATCGACTCGCATGGCGATCTAGTCCCAAGGATTGAGCGAGTAGGGGATTGAGTTCCACCCAAGAATGGCTATAAAGGGTCAGGCCTTAGCCGACTTTATGGCAGAATTCTCCTATGCTCCCGATATGGGAAGAGCAGAAAATGACTTAAAGGATGACGCATTAACTCAGAAAAGAAAGGTTGACCCAACGGGTCCCATTTGGGAGTTGTACGTAGACGGAGCATCTAATGCTCGGGGGGCTGGCGCCGGAATAGTCTTGATTAACCTCGACGGGGAAAAGTTACATTACGCCCTCCACTACGGCTTCCAGGCCTCCAATAATGAAGCCGAATATGAGGCACTCATTGTGGGGATAGAGCTAGCGCAAAAGCTCGGCTCACAAAACCTGCGAATACACTGCGACTCGCAGTTGATCGTGAACCAGGTTAAAGGAGATTACACTGCCAAGGAACCTAATATGGTTGCATACCTGGCTATGACAAACTCTAAACTCGATGCCTTCTCTTGGTTCGAGATTCACCAAATCCCGAGAGAACAAAATTCATAGGCTGACGTGTTGGAATTGATCTAGGGTTTAAGAAAAAGTTTAACGCTTCGGTAAGCGGCGGAATTTTAAAAATTTTCTTTTAACAAGTAAAACGATTTTACTAACCTAGACAAAGAGCAAGCACATGTAAATAAAACTAATATGAGCATTAAAGATTACTAACCTTTTTAGAAGCTTGAATGTTGAGAAGCTTTTGGAAAAGGTTACAACGTTCGTCTCCCCTCGCAGCACGTCTCTCTTCCTTCCTCGGCAACCACGAAAGTTTCTGTCACTAAATCACTCGAGAGAAAAAGGAATTAGTGTATGGGCACTTTTAAACACTACGACATAAGAACAAGTCTAAAAGTCGAAGAGCTAAAACACTAGGTCAAATGAGGACCTAGGTGCCAAAACAAAAAACAAAATTGACTAGAGAGAGAGAGAGAGAGAGAGAGGAGTCGGCCAATGTTCTAGAGAGAGAGTCTCCCAAATCTCTAAAACTTGGATGAATGAAATGTGAAGAATGGGGCTCCTATTTATAGGAGAGGTCTCACCTTCAATAAGGTAGTTTTCTCTTCTATAGAACATCACATATTCATGAGCAAATATTGCCCATTTCCCCTTTGATTCACACGGCCAACAAGGCTTCTAGAAGCCCTTGGATTTGTTTCCTATTTTGTTCCTTCTCTAGGTTGGCCGAAATTCCTCTTTCCATGTAAGGGAAATTTGTTTCCTCTTTTTCTTTTGGCAAGTATCTAAATACATTTATGCACAAAATAATCTCCCTTTCTCTCTTTATGTTGGGCGGCCATATGCTCTCTAGAAGGGGTTTCTAGAAGCTCCTTCATTTGTTCATGACAACATGAGAAAAGCCCATTAAGAATTTTCAATAAAATTCTTATGAAATGAAATTAATCCACAAGGCCCAATGATCAAGTCATGGCCGAGTGTTATTGAGTCATCAAATGACATTGTCAAAAAATTTATTGACATTCATTTCATCTTATGTGTCAAAAGACAAAAATACCCTTTTGACAATTTTCGTAAAACTTGTCTCGTTCTTATTTTGACTTAGCTTCTAGTTTAACTATTAATACTCGATGTGATTCGTGACAGTGACCTTATGGATCCAAATGAACAAAGCTTGAGCTAAATACTTGGACTCAAAAGTTCACAAACCTTTTCCAAGTTTAGCTTAATGTCAACTGACTCCACTAAAGAGTTGACACTGAAAATCTCTCGGTTCAAATGAATTTATTTTCTACTCAAGAATTCAACCTAATTGTAATGAGTAGATCCACAAAATATTATCAGTGTTTACCCTTCATGAATATCATCAGCTAGTCGGGATTTACAAAATTACCATTATACCCTTCTAGCTGTTATTTCCTCAACTCCTTTGTAGCTTGTGAATAAGTTAGAAACAATGTATTGACGAGGAGCTAACAAGTCACATTGTTTCATCCAAAAGAGTCAAGACTCAATTTGGACACTGGCCAGTTCATTTATTCACAATTCAAGGAACAAAGCACGAGGTGATATACATTGGATTTCAACAATCTTGTACATGAATTCCATATCTATGAGAACTTCACAAAGTTACTCATGAAATTCTCACGACTTAGTACTTCACCAATAGGCCCTGTTCAGAATCACATAGTGAGTCCGAACTCTGACTTTCTCAAATGAGAATACGTAAGTTGTGAAATGGCATGTCTCATTTCAGGATTAAGGTAAGCACGATGCAATTCATACGTAGTGACTTCGAGACATAAGAGGTTAAATTGTTTGTTCTTATTTTGTCTCTAGAAGTGCACTGGTCAATTCAGTACCTTCGGAAGATACCTAGAAGAACTATAGAGTCTCCAAATCTTAATGCCCCATAGCCAGACATCATAGATTCTCCTAACAATCATACTGAGGTAAACAGTCCTTTGACCCTTAGATTGCGAATATATCGTTTTAAGCAAACTACGTAGAGTTTGTTCATACAAATCTACATTTGTCTCTTCGTAAGTTGTTAGGTTTGTTTATGGACTAAAGACTAATGTTTTATCATAAAGCTTCAAACAGACAAGGAGGAATGAATGAACGTTTCAACTTTTTATTAATGAATAAGCAATTACAAGCAAGAGTCTTCATGAGACTTTATTACATCAAATGTACAAAATAAAGACTACAACTCTTCTTGTGGGCACCATTGACAACATGACGCACTTGCTCGCCTTGGATCTGGCATCGACGAAGACGGGTTGGGGACCGTACCCATTGGATTTCTTCCACGGCCATCCGTCTCCCGAGACGAAATCGGAACCATAGAGGTGTTGTGAATGGTGCCCACAAGAAGACTAGTAGTGTCTATTTATGTACATTTGATGTCATATAGTCTTACGAAGACTCTTGCTTGTAATTGCTTATTCTTTAATAATAAAGTTGAAACGTTCATTCATTCTTTCTTTGTTTCAAGCTTTATGATAAAACCCTAGTCTTTTAGTCTTTTAGTCTTTTGACAAGGTCATTTGATGACATGCATCACTCGGCCAATACTAGTCATATTGGGCCTTGTGGATTAATTTCATTTCATAAGAATTTTATTGAAAATTCTTAATGGGCCTTTTTCATGTTCTCATGAACAAATAAAGAAGCTTCTAGAAGCTCCTTCTAGAGGACATGTTTGTCGCCTACTACCCAAGAGATAGAGAGAATATTTTGTGCATAAATGTATCAAGATACTTGCCAAAAGAAAAAGAGGAAACAAATTTGCATGTGTATGCATTAGGGTAATCGGCCAAGTGAGAAAAAGGCAAGCCAAGGAACAAAAAAGGAAACAAATCCAAGCCTCTAGGAGGCTGCCTTGGGCGCCCAAAATGGAATCGGAAATAAGGGATTTTTGCTCATGAATCTCTGATATTCTATAGAAGAGGAAACTACCTTATTGAAGGTAAAACCTCTCCTATAAATAGGAGCTCCATTCTTCACTTTTCATTCATCCAACTTTAAGAGATTTAAGAGACTCTCTCTCTAGAACTTTGGCCGAAATCCTCTCTCTCTCTCTAGTTTATTTTCGAATTTTGCTTTGACACCTAGGTCCTCACTTGTACTAGAGTTTAGCTCTGCAACTTCGAGACTCGTTCTTAAGTCGTAGTGTTTAAAAGTGCCCACTCACTAATTCCTTTTCTCTCGAGTGATTTAGTGATAGAAACTTTCGTGGTTGCTCGAGGTGCCGAGGAAAGAAAGAGAGACGTGCTGCGAGGGGAGACGAGCGTTGCAAACTTTCCAAAAGCTTCTTCAAAGTTCAAGCTTCAAGAAAGGCTAGTAAACTTCTTAGCTTATAATAGTTTTTAATTACATGTACTTGCTCTTTTGTCTAGGTTAGTAAAAAACCGTTTTTACTTGTAAAAGAAAATTTTTAAAATTCCGCCGCTTACCGAAGCGTTAATTATTTTCTTAAACCATAGATCGATTCCAACAAATGGTATCAGAGCTATGGTCAAAGATTAGCATGTACATGTATTTAAAAATATGAGCTTGAAAATCGTTTTCGAAAGTTTACTAATTTTGTGACAAGTTAGAATTGTTATCTTAGATTTTTTTTTTAATTTATTGCTCTTGCCTTTAAATTAAAAATCATGTTGATTTTCTATGAGTTTGGGATGTTTTTAAAACACATTAGAATCAGCTCTAAAAGTTTTTAATTTTTTATATTGAAAAACGTGTTTTAAAGGTTTGAGAAATTTCGAGTAAAATTTTGTGACTAGTTTTCTTGTCTTACTAGTTTCTTATTTTTACTTGAATCGTTTTATGCTTGTTGTTATTTCTTTTATGGCTTGTTATTACCTTGCTAATAAAACACAAATAAAAGCTTTAACAATCTTCATAAAACGTTCCGTTACACTCGATTCTTTTTCGCACCTAAAAAGGACCAAGCTTTAATTATTTCTTTTTCTTCGAGCTGGAGTAAACCCGCATTAAAAGTGGCATAACTCTCTGATCAGAAATCTAAATTTAATGATTCTTGAATCAAAGTAAAGCTCTGTCTGTCTTCTGTCCAATGCCACCGGTTTCGGCTCAAAAGACCATCGGAGCCGCCAGATATGGCGATTTTACTCCGAGGTGCGCGGCTGTGTTGAAACTCCAGTTTTTTAGAAATCCGGATTTTCAAACCCCACTACCATGAGTTATAGAACTCTAATGAGAAAATCTTCTTGAGCAAAAATGTTCTTCATATGATTATAAACATGATGTGTAAGATTAAAATGTTTTGATTTTTGAAAGTTTAATTGAAATTGAGTTTTTTACAAAACTAGTTTGAATTTTGAAAAACCGTTTTCACTTTCAAACTTGAAAAATATTTTGTCATCCAAATCAAATAAATTTTCAAAATGTTTTCAAAACTATATCTATATCACATATGTTCAAAATCTATATGCTCTTGAAAATTTGAGTGGGAGGTCTCCTTGTAGACAAGCCGAAAAATAAAAAGATGTGTAATCTCAAACTTTCAAGTGTTCGAGTGAGTTGAAGTTCACCCTTCCCTCACGCACTTTTCCGAAATAGAAAATAGGAAAAGATAGAGTATGTACCTTGTGCCTTTATGCACTAATACTGCTCTGAACATGACGATCAAGGATTCTCTTCTAGTTGTCCGCTCTGTCGCTCTCTAACTAGGAAATCTGTTTCCGAACTTATAAGAGTCGATGAACCAACTCCAAAAACTAAGTGGGAGGTTATACTTGTTGTTTGTAACCCACGATCTCCAACACTAATGAAAAGTGCAAGTGTCGCCAGACTAAGAGTCACCCTCGTGGCCCTCTCTTAAATGAGAGTACTCAAGGGCGCTTTGCACTGATCATTGCTCAATGAGCTAAGTCCGAGAATGAGACGATGATGACAAGGCCTCCCCTTGGGGGATTGTTTTTCAAAGTTGATCTTTTGGACTAAGAATGGAATTCGTATTTCGTTTCCTGATAATTCTTTTGTCACTGATGCATGTATGAAGAATGCTCTTTTCTACATCTATCCCACTCAACCTTCTCTTTTAGACACCGAAATAGATAATGATCTAATTAGGGAGCCAAAGAGGATCAAACCTTCTGAATCCTCCGATCTAGCAAAATCAACATACTTCTGGCACTTAAGACTTGGTCATATCAGTCTAGATAGGATTAAGAGACTTGTGAGGGATGGTCCACTCCAAGCCTCTGCAATAGGTTCACTACCTACTTGTGAATCCTGCATAGAAGGAAAAATGACAAAGAGACCTTTTTCTGATAAGGGTCGAAGAGCCACTGAGCTGATGGAACTAGTACATTCTGATGTATGTGGTCCGCTCAGTCAACAGGCACGTGGAGGATACGAATACTTCGTTACCTTCACCGATGATTACTCGCGATATGGTTTTGTCTATTTGCTCAAACACAAATCCGAGACCTTTAACATATTTAAGGTCTTTAGGGCTTTAGTGGAAAAGCAAACTGGCAAAGTGATCAAAACACTTCGATCCGATCGAGGTGGTGAGTATATGTCTGGAGAGTTCGATGACTTTCTTAAAGAAGAAGGAATCGCTTCTCAGTTTACCGCACCTGGCACGCCTCAACAAAACAGAGTGTCAGAGAGAAGGAACCGAACTCTTATGGAGATGGTTAGATCAATGATGAGTTACTCATCACTCCCTCTTTCCTTTTGGGGATATGCCCTCGAAACAGCCGCTTACATTCTGAACCAAGTTCCGTCTAAAACGGTTCCTGGTACTCCCTATGAACGATGGACTGGCCGTAAAGTAAGTTTGGGCCACATCCGAATTTGGGGTTATACCCAACAAGAAGGGATTGATTATGAAGAAACCTTCTCGCCAGTCGTGATGCTTAAATCCATCCGCATACTCCTATCCATAGCTGTAGCTCTCGACTATGAGATCTGGCAAATGGATGTCAAGACATCCTTTCTGAATGGCAATCTTGACGAGCGCATTTACATGGCTCAACCAGACGGTTTCGTGGAAGAAGGTAAAGAGACCAAGGTTTGTGAGTTACTTAAGTCCATTTATGGACAAAAGCAAGCATCTAGGTCATGGAATATTAGATTCCATGAAACTGTAAAGAGCTTCGGCTTTGAACAGTCAATAGATGAGCCTTGTGTTTACAAGTTAATACACGAAGGCAAAGTTGTGTTTCTGGTGCTGTGGGTAAGTTATCTGAGGTTAAGGTCTGGCTGGAAAAGCAATTCGATATGAAGGATCTAGGAGAAGCCGCGTACATTCTGGGGATCCAAATCTTACGAGATAGGAAAAACTGGACCCTGTCGCTCTCTCAAGCATCTTATATTGATAAGGTGATGGATCGCTTCTCGATGCAAGACTCCAAGAAGGGTCAAACACCCTTTAGGCATGGAGTTTCACTCTCTAAGGACCAGTCTCCCAAGACTGCACAAGAGATTGAAGACATGAGGAAAATTCCTTACGCCTCTGCCGTAGGAAGCCTTATGTATGCTATGCTTTGCACTAGACATGACATCTGTTTCGCCGTTGGCGTAGTTAGCCATTTCCAATCCAACCCTGGACCCGAGCACTGGATTGCTGTTAAGCATGTTCTAAAATATCTTCGAAGAACTAGGAACTTGATGCTTACATACTCAGGTACTGACCTGACTATGACGGGATATACCGACTCCGATTTTCAAGCGGATAAGGATTCCAGGAAATCCAATTCAGGATCTGTGTTCATCCTTAATGGTGGAGCTGTTGTGTGGAGAAGTATCAAGCAATCTTGCATTGCTGACTCCACAATGGAAGCAGAATATGTGGCTGCTTGTGAAGCATCCAAAGAGGCTGTATGGGTTAGAAAATTCCTAAAGTATTTGGAAGTTGTTCCAAACGTCGACGAGCCCATGACCCTTTATTGTGATAATAGTGGGTCTGTCGCTAACTCAAAGGAACCTAGAAGCCATAAGCGCTCTAAGCATATTGAGAGGAAATACCATTTGATTCGAGAGATTGCGCAACGCGGAGACGTGGAGGTGAAGTAGATCTCTGGCAGATCTATTCACCAAGGCCCTATTGAACATGGTCTTCGACCAACTTCGAGAGGGATTAGGCATGTAGGACTACTCACATCTTCTTTGAGTCAAGTGGGAGTTTGTTGTCAATGTGTTGGAATCGATCTAGGGTTTAAGAAAAAAATTAACGCTTCGGTAAGCGGCGGAATTTTAAAAATTTTCTTGTACAAGTAAAAACGGTTTTTTTACTAACCTAGACAAAGAGCAAGTACATGTAATTAAAAACTATTATGAGCTAAGAAGTTTACTAACCTTTCTTGAAGCTTGATCTTTGAGAAGCTCTTAGAAAGTTGCAACGCTCGTCTCCCCTCGCAGCACGTCTCTCTTTCTTTCCTCGGCACCTCGAGCAACCACGAAAGTTTCTATCACTAAATCACTTGAGAGAAAAGGAATTAGTGAGTGGGCACTTTTAAACACTACGACTTAAGAACGAGTCTTGAAGTCGCAGAGCTAAACACTAGGTCAAATGAGGACCTAGGTGCCAAAACAAAAAATCGAAAATAAACTAGAGAGAGAGAGAGGAAGGTGCGGCCAAGTCTAGAGAGAGAAGCTCTCAATCTCTAAAACTTTGGATGAATGAAAAGTGTGGAATGAGGCTTCTATTTATAGGAGAGGTCTTACCTTCAATAAGGTAGTTTCCTCTTCTATAGAATATCACATATTAATGAGCCAATTTCCTCTTTTCTTCTATGAGGCACACGGCCAAGACTTGCCAAGCAAGTCCTTGGATTTGTTTCCTCTTTTATTTGCTTCTCTCTTGACCTTATTTGGGCGCCCACATGTTTCCTCTTAGGCTCTTTTTCTTTTGGCAAGTATCTTCATACATTCATGCACAAAATATTCTCTCTTTTCTTTGGGTATTTGGGCGCCTATCCTCATCTAGAAGGAGCTTCTAGAAGCTTCTTCATTTGTTCATGACAACATGAGAAAAGCCCATTAAGAATTTTCAATAAAATTCTTATGAAATGAAATTAATTCACAAGGCCCAATAATCAAGTTATGGCCGAGTGACATTAAGTCATCAAATGAACTTGTCAAAAAGTTTATTGACATTCATTTCATCATATGTCTCAAAAGACAAAAATACCCTTTTGACAATTTTCGTTCTTGTTTTGACTTAGCTTCCAGTTTAACTATTCCTACTCGATGTGATTCGTGACAGTGACCTCATGGACCCAAATGAACAAAGCTTGAGCTAAACACTTGGACTCAAAAGTTCACAAACCTTTTCCAAGTTTAGCTTAATGCCAACTGACTCCACTAAAGAGTTGACACTGAAAATCTCTCGGTTCAAATGAATTTATTTTCTACTCAAGAATTCACCTAATTATAATGAGCGGATCCACTGAATATTATCTATGTTTCCCCTTCATGAATGTCATCAGCTAGTCGGGATTTACTAAATTACCATTTTACCCTTCTAGCTGTTATTTCCTCAACTCCTTTGTCGCTCGTGAATAAGTTAGAAACAATGTATTGACGAGGAGCTAACAAGTCACATTGTTTAATCCAAAAGAGTCAGGACTCAATTTGGACACGTAAACATAGATAATATTCAGTGGATCCGCTCATCATAATTAGGTCGAATTCTTGAGTAGAAAACAAATTCATTTGAACCGAGAGATTTTCAGTGTCAGCTCTTTAGTGGAGTCAGTTGGCATTAAGCTAAACTTGGAAAAGGTTTGTGAACTTTTGAGTCCAAGTGTTTAGCTCAAGCTTTGTTCATTTGGGTCCATGAGGTCACTGTCACGAATCACATCGAGTAGGAATAGTTAAAGTGGAAGCTAAGTCAAAACAAGAACGAAAATTGTCAAAAGGGTATTTTTGTCTTTTGAGACATAAGATGAAATGAATGTCAATAAATTTTTTGACAAGGTCATTTGATGACATGCATCACTCGGCCAATACTAGTCTTATTGGGCCTTGTGGATTAATTTCATTTCATAAGAATTTTATTGAAAATTCTTAATGGGCCTTTTTCATGTTCTCATGAACAAATAAAGAAACTTCTAGAAGCTCCTTCTAGAGGACATGTTGGGCGCCTACTACCCAAGAGATAGAGAGAATATTTTGTGCATAAATGTATCAAGATACTTGCCAAAAGAAAAAGAGGAAACAAATTTGCATGTGTATGCATTAGGGTAATCGGCAGAGTGAGAAAAAGGCAAGCCAAGGAACAAAAAAGGAAACAAATCCAAGCCTCTAGGAGGCTGCCTTGGGCGCCCAAAATGGAATGGGAAATAAGGGATTTTTGCTCATGAATATGTGATATTCTATAGAAGAGGATGTTGTCAATGGTGCCTACAAGAAGAGTAGTAGTGTCTATTTATGTACATTTGATGTCATATAGTCTTACGAAGACTCTTGCTTGTAATTGCTTATTCTTTAATAATAAAGTTGAAACGTTCATTCATTCTTTCTTTGTTTCAAGCTTTATGATAAAACCCTAGTCTTTTAGTCCATAAACAAACTTAACAACTTACGAAGAGACAAATGTAGATTTGCATGAACAAACTCTTCGTAGTTTGCTTAAAACGATATATTCCCAATCTTAGGGTCAAAGGACTATTGACCTCAGTACGATTGTTAGAAGAATCTATGATGTCTGGTTATGAGGCATTGAGAGTTGGAGACTCTATAGTTCTTCTAGGTATCTTTCGAAGGTACTGAATTGACCAGTGCACTTCTAGAGACAAGATAAGAACAAACCATTTAACCTCTTATGTCTCGAAGTCACTATGTATGAATTGCATCATGCTTACCTTAATCCTGAAATTAGACATGCCATTTCACAGCTTAGTATTCTCATTTGAGAAAGTCAGAGTTCGGACTCACTATGTGATTCCGAACAGGGCCTATTGGTGAAGTACTAAGTTGTGAGAATGTCATGAGTAACTTTGTGAAGTTCTCATAGATATGGAATTCATGTACAAGATTGCTGAAATGCAATGTATGTCACCTCATACTTTGTTCCTTGGAGCGTGAATAAATGAACTGGCCAGTGTCCAAATTGAGTCCTGACTCTTTTGGATGAAACAATGTGACTTGTTAGCTCCTCGTCAATACATTGTTTCTAACTTATTCACAAGCGACAAAGGAGTTGAGGAAATAACAGCTAGAAGGGTAAAATGGTAATTTAGTAAATCCCGACTAGCTGATGACATTCATGAAGGGTAAACATAGATAATATTCAGTGGATCCGCTCATTATAACTAGGTGAATTCTTGAGTAGAAAATAAATTCATTTGAACCGAGAGATTTTCAGTGTCAGCTCTTTAGTGGAGTCAGTTGGCATTAAGCTAAACTTGGAAAAGGTTTGTGAACTTTTGAGTCCAAGTGTTTAGCTCTGCGACTTCAAGACTTGTTCTTAAGTCGTAGTGTTTAAAAGTGCCCACTCACTAATTCCTTTATTTCGAGTGATTTAGTGATAGAAACTTTCGTGGTTGCTCGAGGTGCCGAGGAAAGAAAGAGAGACGTGCTGCGAGGGGAGACGAGCGTTGCAAACTTTCCAAAAGCTTCTTCAAAGTTCAAGCTTCAAGAAAGGTTAGTAAACTTCTATGCTCATAATAGTTTTTATTTACATGTGCTTGCTCTTTGTCTAGGTTAGTAAAAACTGTTTTTACTTGTAAAAGAAATATTTTAAAATTCCGCCGCTTACCGAAGCGTTAATTATTTTCTTAAACCCTAGATCGATTCCAACAGAGGAAACTACCTTATTGAAGGTAAAACCTCTCCTATAAATAGGAGCCCCATTCCTCACTTTTCATTCATCCAAGTTTCAGAGATTTGAGAGACTCTCTCTCTAGAACTTTGGCCGAAATCCTCTCTCTCTCTCTAGTTTATTTTCGAATTTTGCTTTGGCACCTAGGTCCTCACTTGACATAGAGTTTAGCTCTGCGACTTCGAGACTCGTTCTTAAGTCGTAGTGTTTAAAAGTGCCCACTCACTAATTCCTTTTCTCTCGAGTGATTTAGTGATAGAAACTTTCGTGGTTGCTCGAGGTGCTGAGGAAAGAAAGAGAGACGTGCTGCGAGGGGAGACGAGCGTTGCAAACTTTCCAAAAGCTTCTTCAAAGTTCAAGCTTCAAGAAAGGTTAGTAAACTTCTATGCTCATAATAGTTTTTATTTACATGTGCTTGCTCTTTGTCTAGGTTAGTAAAAACTGTTTTTACTTGTAAAAGAAATATTTAAAAATTCCGCCGCTTACCGAAGCGTTAATTATTTTCTTAAACCCTAGATCGATTCCAACAGAGGAAACTACCTTATTGAAGGTAAAACCTCTCCTATAAATAGGAGCCCCATTCCTCACTTTTCATTCATCCAAGTTTCAGAGATTTGAGAGACTCTCTCTCTAGAACTTTGGCCGAAATCCTCTCTCTCTCTCTCTAGTTTATTTTCGAATTTTGCATTGGCACCTAGGTCCTCACTTGACCTAGAGTTTAGCTCTGCGACTTCGAGACTCGTTCTTAAGTCGTAGTGTTTAAAAGTGCCCACTCACTAATTCCTTTTCTCTCGAGTGATTTAGTGATAGAAACTTTCGTGGTTGCTCGAGGTGCCGAGGAAAGAAAGAGAGACGTGCTGCGAGGGGAGACGATCGTTGCAAAATTTCCAAAAGCTTCTTCAAAGTTCAAGCTTCAAGAAAGGTTAGTAAACTTCTTAGCTTATAATAGTTTTTAATTACATGTACTTGCTCTTTTGTCTAGGTTAGTAAAAAACCGTTTTTACTTGTAAAAGAAAGTTTTTAAAATTCCGCCGCTTACCGAAGCGTTAATTATTTACTTAAACAATAGATCGATTCCAACAAGAGGTTGCATCTAAACCTACTTGGATGGACCCAATTGTCGAGTTTCTGGGAAGCGGGGAACTTCCCGAAGACCGCAAAGAGGCCGATAAGCTGAGAGCCTTAGCATCCAAATACATGTTGGGAATATTGCCCACTTGAAGATAATGAATAAATGATTACTAAATTCGATAATAAGATTACTTTATTAGCATTATATGATTAGTGGGTTGAGTTCTAAACAATTAGAATCAATAACAACTATCTTCCATAGCCTTCGTATCTAACTGAGTCACGTGCTGGGCACCTGAGTTCGGGCGGTGTGCTAAAACATGGTTGATGACTGATATACGCCTGGAAAGCTATATCTAAAGTCATATATGTGGAACACATAGGTGAAGGCTGATCACTATGTGGGAGCATTCTACACTTGTGGTAAGTGTACGACCTGGACAGGTCTTGGTGTAGATGTGTCGTTTAAGGACCGTTACGACACACTAACCGAGGTCACTATGATGGTCACAGTGAGACTTGATCTAAATCCTGAAGTGATCATGGACACTGGGTTATGTTACTGAGCTCTTTGACTCATTCGCTAAAAGGCTATTCATGCTAATCACAGCTTATGTCTTGGGAGTTTTCTCAGAGCATAATTCGAGTGGGAAGTGATTTACAGATACGGAATCCAGCCTTCCTGAAAGAAGGTTAATGTTCACTCACCTAAGGGTTGATTCCAGAACCGATAGATTGCTAGCACTTTCGAAGTAAGTAACGTTCGAAAGAATCTTTTGCTGGGGAAGCAACAATGCTTAGGGCTGATATGTATCAAGAGAAGTATAACGGATAAATTGACTTTTCTTGACACGGGTTGAACCTGGAGGATCTTGATCACGAACTGACTATATCAGTGGACACTCGTCACGATGAGTAAATATAATTCTAGTATAAAGGAGAGTTCAGTCTTGGCTTACAAGGTGGAGTATTTGACCAATATTAGACGAATCGATGGACAAAAGAGAAAGGACTATTTCGTCTTTTTCATCGGATTTGTTAAGCTCCTATTACTAGGTCCATAGTCCCCGATTCGGCTCTGATAAAGGCGGATAAGAACTTTCATATAATAATGTTTATCATTACTAATCTCACTTGCTGTAATTGTGATTGACAGCATTAATTCTGGAAAACGGGTATTCGCAGAATTAAATAAATATTTATGGTAGAATTGTTTATTTATTGTTTGATCAAGTAAATAAACAATTATTAATTATTTGTTTATTGTTGGACCAAGTAAATAAATAATTAATTGGGTTTTAAGCAATTGGGCCTTGCACAAATATGAAAGTCGGATTTAGGGTTTTGGCACTAGGGTTTGCGCAAATCCCCTTGGCCGTGTGCCTAAAAAATCGATTTTCATAATTGGTATTTACCAATATTTTCTCTTTAGTTGTTTAAATAAAGGAGAGAGAATAATATAAGATATTTTCCTATATTTTCTCCTTATTTAAAGGAGAGTATTTAGGAGAATATTTAGGAGAATATTTAGGAGAAAATTTAGGAGAATAATATATTCTTCTTTATTATCTCACTAAATAAATTATTCTCTATTTAAATAAAAGAATAATATCCCATAGATATTGATCTGATGGATGAGAGAAAAAGTAGGATTCACTTGTTGAGATCCAAGGGCCTAGATTAAATCCATTAGTGTGAACACAATAAAAGGAAATAAAATATTCTGGAAGATTCTATGAATATCTCCTTTTTACTACTATAAATAGGGGTTCATGAGAAGGCAAAAATTAAGGATTTTGACCTAGAAATTTCGTGGCCCTCCCCCTTGGCCGTGCGAAATTCTCTTTCTCTTCCCCTCGGAAATTCGTTTCCATTCTTAATAAAATAAGAGCGAGATCTCGAAACACCTAGTTTCGTGATCTAGTGAGATAAAGATTGTGCCCACTCATCTTTCTTATTCGCCTCGGAGATTACGTTTCGGAAGACTAAGGTGTCATCCTCGAGTCCTTCATCAAGACGACTCAAGACGAAGACGGATTGTGAAAGCTTTCAGTTCGTGAGCCAAAAACCGTAAGTATTCGTTTTTCGTCCAAATCGGTTGCTTGATAAATATGCTCTCGTGAATTAAATTAATTAAACATAACTAGATCTTGTTATTTATAACCATAATTTAATTAGCTTATGATCAGCGTAATTAATTATTTTTCCGCATTAATATGGTTATATGGTGGAATCATCTCAAAAGAGGCGCGTCGGAGCGATCGTTCGTGTCCGATGCGCGCTCGATTCCCCAACAAGTGGTATCAGAGCGATTGTTCGTGTCTGATACCCACTTGAATTCCCCAACAAGTGGTATCAGAGCGATTGTTCGTGTCTGATACCCACTTGATTCCCCCAACAAGTGGTATCAGAGCTAGATGTTATGATTAATTAATCGATTCGTTCTTGTAATTAATTTAAATATGGTTTGAATGAAATTATATTTGGTTGTGAATTTCATGCAATTCAATATATGATATGTGGATTGTGATTTGTGGTTTGATCGTAGAATATTTGATTCTCGCTTTTCTAGATTTTTTTTGTAAACCCGAAATTCAAAGGGTATAGGTTTTATGTAATTATTATTATTATTGTTGTAATCAGATGGTGCGACGTTCTTGATCACGACGATCGGCGAGAGACGGATACAAAACGAAGAAGCATGACGGACGAAGAAAGCCTCCACGACTACGCCACAAGAAAACTTGTCACAAAATTTTGTGACAAGTTTCGGCCGTCCTCTTCGTGCCGGGCCGCGCCCTCGTGGCGGCGGCGGTCCGGTGCAGCCTCAAGTCTAATCTTGACCTAGGTCAAGATTAGAGGATTCGTCCGGGCCTCAGCCCGGAAACCCTAGTGGGCCCACGGTCCCACTCATAAAAAAAAAAAATTACCGAAAAAAAAATTAAGTTTTTAATTGTTTTATTTAATTAATTATATGGGCTGAGCCCTAATGATTTTTATTTAAAACATTACAAAATAAATGATTATGATATCGATTTATTTTAAATGGGACATTAGAATGGGCCCTTACTTAATTATAGTTTCGATAAAAAAAAAAAAAAATTTAGAAAAATTAAATAATTTGATATTGATTTATTTTTCTAAAGGACATAAGAATGGGCCCAATTGAATCCATGGGCCAATATGATTGGGCTCATCTTGATTTACTTTATAGAATCAAATAGGAAACGATCAATCCGAATCAAACCATTCTTGCATGCTCTTGCTTGTTTATTTAATTACTATGCCATGCTTGTATGCTATAACTTAGATCATGTATCGTATGTTAATGGTTGTCATGGGCTTTCATTCATTAAAATTGTCTAATTGGATTAGGATAGTTAATTAATGAATGAGTTGAACGGATCGGAGAGCTCTGTCACCAAGCCGATAAGAGGCTAAGCTGAGAGGTACTTAAGAAGACCTAGTGTCTCACCTTCTCTACTGGGAGCTTTTCCGTGATGGAATACTTTTAGGATAATCAAGACTAGATGTCACGAATTCCTAATCACTAAGCTATATCGAAACATCTGTTTTTAAGGGTAGTTTAGAAACACTCGAGTTTTTAATATGACTTAGTTAACTCGAGTGGATCACCTAGATTAAAGTTAATGCTAGGAAAATTAAAATACTGAAAGTATATTGAGTCGTAGGTCTCCAACATTGACACAACACCGTGAGGATGAAAGATCCCCTCGTGACCGGCGGTTTTCTAAACATGGTGGTCAGTTCCATTCGGAAGGGCTTTTCTGATTCCAATACCAAGGTTGTGTCTCTGACGATAGGTGGGAGGGTTGATCTCTGCGTGTACTAGTTACGCTAGTGCGTATGAGCTAGATTTCTTTCACTGAAATGTTGGGTTGACTCATGCATGAACCAACCGGTGGTTGCTCATGTGGCCAAAGATTCCTATAAAATTGGTAGTTAGTGAGCATAGTTATGAAGGTGCATGTACTATGATTGCTCACTAATCTGCGATGGTTCTCATTTTCACTAGGTGCACTCCGTTACGTCACCAGAGTGAAACGGACTGTGGCTATTAGTCGGATTACCTTGGAATATAAAAACTGGGTTCTTTTGTTTAGTATTTTATCCCGTGCATGTTTGCATTATAGTTTTTATTTCCTAAATTATATTGATAGTTGTTTCTTTTCATATTGCCAATGAATGTGCTTTTTATGTTTTTAGTAATCATGTCGAACCCTATTATGGTCCTGTTGTCGAAAGACGTCCTGACTGGAGATAACTTCCCTAAGTGGAAGTCGAATCTCAACATTGTGCTTGTGAGTGAAAGCATTCGCTTTATCCTCACTGAAGACAGACCTCCTCTTCCTGCTCATGGTGCCTCCAAGAACTTGAGGGAGGACTATGACAAGTGGACTACTACCAATAACAAGGCAGTGGCCTACATGTTCGCAAGCATATCTGATGCGTTGCGAACTAAGATGGAAGGGAAGGAGACCGCTGTGGAGATCCTTGACTCGTTGCAACAAATGTTTGGGATGCAAAGCGAGCAAGCCCGCATTGAGCTCACCCGTAAGTGCACTAGCACTAGGATGATTGCGGGAACTCCGGTGAGGGATCATGTCATGAAGATGACTAACTACTTCACCGAAGCTGAACTCCATGGGGCACAGATGGATGAGGTTACTCAGGTGGGAATAATCCTGAATTCCCTTTCGAGTGACTTCATACAGTTTACGTCCAACTACATCATGAACAAGTTGACGTATGGACTGTCTCAGCTGTTGAATGAACTACAGACTTTCGAGTCTATCACTCGACATGGGAAGAACAAAGGGTCAGCTCTCTATGCTGACAAGAGTTCTTCGCCTTAAACCAAGAAAAAGTTGACTTCTGGTGCTGAGTCATCTAAGGCACGTCCGAATACTTCAAAGGGGAAAGGTCCCGCTAAGAAGGAAAGGAAAAACTTCAAGAGAAGTGGAAAAGGAAAAGAAAAGAAGCGAGAAAGCATTGGTAAATGCAACCACTGCAACACTGAAGGCCATTGGAAGAGGCATTGTCCTTTGTACTTGGCCGAGCTTGAGAAAAATAAGAAGAATGCTGGTATTGTACCTTAATATTCATGAATAAAGATATCCTAAAAATGTTTTGAGGATAATTATTCATGAGCATACTTCTTTTCTTGTTGCAGAGCAGATCTGATGGAGCACACGTGTGTAGACGAGCTTGCTGAACAATGTCGGATTCAAGCCCGAATTGTAGAGAAGCTCATGCTCCGTTTGAAGATCTAATTTCCCGCTAGTTTTATTACTTTCATTTTTGGATTTATTTTTGAACATGGGATGTGTCATTTAATAATCCGAGGTTTTTTGGACTGTATCCTTTATGGTTATTCCAGAAAGGATGAATCTTTCTTTCTTTATGTTTTATTACATTATTTATGAACACATGGTTGTGTCTTTAAATATTTCCTTCTATAATTGAATGTCTTGATAGCTTTTATGATATTTGAATATGCATGAATGCTTATGTCCTTATGAAAAAGATATAAAATATGAAGGTCACGTTTTTCCGTTCATATGCTATATAGAAGCACAATAAATATAAATATTTTCTAAGTTATTATCTCTGTTAGAATTTAATTAGCTTTTATTGCTTCATTAAATTCTTATGTTGAATATGTTTTATTGTTTAAGAACTATTTAGAGCTTTGAAAGCGTCTAAATAAATATTACCATTATTCGACAATGACTTGTGCGAATAATAAGTAATAAAGGAGACACAACTAAAAGTTAGTGTTGATGATGAATTAAATTAGTGGGAGCTTCCTTAATTGGAACCTAGTCACTAATATTCGTATTGATTGAGTGGGAGCATCCTTGAATGGAACCTAGTCACTAAATAACAAATATTATTGAGTGGGAGCATCCTTAATTGGATTCTAGTCACTATTGTTCAATAAAAGAGTGGGAGCTTTCTTTAATGAAATCTAGCCACTTGTTGTTCAATAAATAGCAACATCCTTCACAGGATTAAACCCATCATTGAAGATGGCATCCTTAACCGGAATGTATATGCGATTATTCAATAATTAAAGTGAAAGAGTAATCAATGATTACCTTGCCACATAAATCAATGAATTGAAAGGAAGGATAATATTGAATTATCTTGTCGTTAAAATCAATAACCTAGTGGGAGCATCCTAGAATGGATCCTTGTCACTATCATCAACAATAAACTTTCCTTAAATGGAAAGACATGATCTTGAGATATCACTCTCGATCATACTAACTTGTCTGAAAGTTATTAGCCCATATTTAATAGATCTACCTGTTAAGCTATTAGCTTAAAGGAATATAGAGATCTATAAAAGGATTAATGAAATGGTTTAAGCTTTAATAAGCTATAAGGTAAGGGATTGAGCCCTTAAGGAGAGACATTATCATCAATGATACTCTTCTTTCTGATACCACAAACCACTTCATTAGGGATCTTCAAAATTGAAGATGAACTGATCTTTGAGGATGAAGTTCCAATAACATGAAGACATGGATCGAAGTAGTTATACTACTAAACCTTTTGAAATATGAAAGGTAGATCCTAAGTACTTAACAAACTAGTCATGATTGTACATGGATGTTTGTTATAATCGATATTTTGAGAATGATCGATAAGTATAGCTCCTAAACAAGTGTCATGAATAAATTCATTACTATTTTAGTTCTAGACCTCATTATGACACAAGTAAATTGACTGAGCTAACTGTTTCTAAAATTAAATTTAGAAACGACATGCTCGTTCCATTATGTCTCAAACATACTTATTGATATAAGGTATGAGCTCAATGTTGAGGCTATTGACATTGTCTTTAAAAGGACTAATAATTAGACCTTAGACAATGTCGTATTTCCGAGAATAACTACATGTGTTGTAAACACTGTAATTTCTGGAAATAGTGAGATACTTAGTTATTTAAATATAGCAGATCCTTAAAGTCCTGTGTATATATTGAATATGAACACGACAAACAAGGATGAACTATAAATAACCAAGTAATGGAAATAGGTCAATAAAGTTCTTATTTAAACACGTTCAATAAATCACACTATAGTAAGTGGTGATGAGATCAAACCATGCAATGGTGCAACCTGTTTTGGCACCAAAGGGGTGTACACCTTGATAGGGAGACTTGTTATCTTTAGATATAAAGTCTGGTGTATAATCTAAAAGGTATGCGAAGTGTTAATTTGTTCTAAAGCAAATTTATTTACTGTAAACAAATTGACTTGACCTTAAATGGTAAGTCAAAGATCACTTGCAAAAATGCATGAACTAGAATGATATGAAAATGGGACATATGTCAGATCGACATAAATGATAGAGTATAGATAAAAGTGGGAATCCATAAGATGGGAATCTCAATCCTGGGTCAAGGTCTAAACCATCTATAATGATGGCAAAGAATTAAATTGGCTGAAGGAAACTTATCTTCTCTGGTCAAAGTGGGAGATTGTTGGGAATATTGCCCACTTGAAGATAATGAATAAATGATTACTAAATTCGATAATAAGATTACTTTATTAGCATTATATGATTAGTGGGTTGAGTTCTAAACAATTAGAATCAATAACAACTATCTTCCATAGCCTCCGTATCTAACTGAGTCACGTGCTGGGCACCTGAGTTCGGGCGATGTGCTAAAACATGGTCGATGACTGATATACGCCTGGAAAGCTATATCTAAAGTCATATATGTGGAACACATAGGTGAAGGCTGATCACTATGTGGGAGCATTCTACACTTGTGGTAAGTGTACGACCTGGACAGGTCTTGGTGTAGATGTGTCGTTTAAGGACCGTTACGACACACTAACCGAGGTCACTATGATGGTCACAGTGAGACTTGATCTAAATCCTGAAGTGATCATGGACACTGGGTTATGTTACTGAGCTCTTTGACTCATTCGCTAAAAGGCTATTCATGCTAATCACAGCTTATGTCTTGGGAGTTTTCTCAGAGCATAATTCGAGTGGGAAGTGATTTACAGATACGGAATCCAGCCTTCCTGAAAGAAGGTTAATGTTCACTCACCTAAGGGTTGATTCCAGAACCGATAGATTGCTAGCACTTTCGAAGTAAGTAACGTTCGAAAGAATCTTTTGCTGGGGAAGCAACAATGTTTAGGGCTGATATGTATCAAGAGAAGTATAACGGATAAATTGACTTCTCTTGACACGGGTTGAACCTGGAGGATCTTGATCACGAACTGACTATATCAGTGGACACTCGTCACGATGAGTAAATATAATTCTAGTATAAAGGAGAGTTCAGTCTTGGCTTACAAGGTGGAGTATTTGACCAAGATTAGACGAATCGATGGACAAAAGAGAAAAGACTATTTCGTCTTTTTCATCGGATTTGTTAAGCTCCTATTACTAGGTCCATAGTCCCCGATTCGGCTCTGATAAAGGCGGATAAGAACTTTCTTATAATAATGTTTATCATTACTAATCTCACTTGCTGTAATTGTGATTGACAGCATTAATTATGGAAAACGGGTATTCGCAGAATTAAATAAATATTTATGGTAGAATTGTTTATTTATTGTTTGATCAAGTAAATAAACAATTATTAATTATTTGTTTATTGTTGGACCAAGTAAATAAATAATTAATTGGGTTTTAAGGAATTGGGCCTTGCACAAATATGAAAGTCGGATTTAGGGTTTTGGCACTAGGGTTTGCGCAAATCCCCTTGGCCGTGTGCCTTAAAAACCGATTTTCATAATTGGTATTTACCAATATTTTCTCTTTAGTTGTTTAAATAAAGGAGAGAGAATAATATAAGATATTTTCCTATATTTTCTCCTTATTTAAAGGAGAGTATTTAGGAGAATATTTAGGAGAAAATTTAGGAGAATAATATATTCTTCTTTATTAGCTCACTAAATAAATTATTCTCTATTTAAATAAAAGAATAATATCCCATAGATATTGATCTGATGGATGAGAGAAAAAGTAGGATTTACTTGTTGAGATCCAAGGGCCTAGATTAAATCCATTAGTGTGAATAAAAGGAATTAAAATATTCTGGAAGATTCCATGAATATCTCCTTTTTACTACTATAAATAGGGGTTCATGAGAAGACAAAAATTAAGGATTTTGACCTAGAAATTTCGTGGCCCTCCCCCTTGGCCGTGCGAAATTCTCTTTCTCTTCCCCTCGGAAATTCGTTTCCATTCTTAATAAAATAAGAGCGAGATCTCGAAACACCTAGTTTCGTGATCTAGTGAGATAAAGATTGTGCCCACTCATCTTTCTTATTCGCCTCGGAGATTACGTTTCGGAAGACTAAGGTGTCATCCTCGAGTCCTTTATCAAGACGACTCAAGACGAAGACGGATTGTGAAAGCTTTCAGTTCGTGAGCCAAAAACCGTAAGTATTCGTTTTACGTCCAAATCGGTTGCTTGATAAATATGCTCTCGTGAATTAAATTAATTAAACATAACTAGATCTTGTTAATTATAACCATAATTTAATTAGCTTATGATCAGCGTAATTGATTATTTTTCCGCATTAATATGGTTATATGGTGGAATCATCTCAAAAGAGGCGCGTCGGAGCGATCGTTCGTGTCCGATGCGCGCTCGATCCACCAACAATACATGCTTCGAGAGGGCGTGCTCTATAAGTGCGGTTACTCAACACCGTTGCTCCGATGCCTCAATAGCGTTGAGTCGACCAAGGTCCTCCGCGAAATACACGAGGGCATCTCTGGGAACCACGCCGCTGGAACTTCCCTCGCATTCAAAGCGCTCAAGCAAGGCTATTTCTGGCCTACCATGAAGAGAGATGCTTATGACTGGGCAAGGCGCTGCGACAAGTCATTCACGACGGGACATACTAAATCGAGCACACGGACGGAACTCCGATCCGCTACCCGTGGAATGCGGAACACTTGAGGCAGTACTACCAATAGCTAACATTCCCCACGTTTTATCGCTTTTATTTCCCATTTTCAATAAGGCTTGCGAGCCAATGTTTTAGAATTTAAAATTTTTCGCAAACGTAATAAAATTCGAGTTTTCCCTTTCAAAATTCGTTTTGTGCAAGTTTTTCGGTTATAAAAAATTAAACTTATAACCCTAAAACTTGGGGGGGGGGGGGGGGGGGGGGCTAGCAACGGTAAGGAAACCTTCAAAAGAACACGCTCCACCAAAATTGTTAAGACGCCTACATGGCGTGCTTAAGACGCCTACATGGCGCACGTAAGACGCCTACATGGCGCACCAAAGACGCCTACATGGCGCAACTAAGACGCCTACATGGCGCACCTAAGACGCCTACATGTCGCAACTGTTGTCAATGGTGCCCACAAGAAGAGTTGTAGTCTTTATTTTGTACATTTGATGTAATAAAGTCTCATGAAGACTCTTGCTTGTAATTGCATATTCATTAATAAAAAGTTGAAACGTTCATTCATTCTTTCTTTGTTTGAAGCTTTATGATAAAACCTTAGTCTTTTAGTCCATAAACAAACTAAACAACTTACGAAGAGACAAATGTAGATTTGCATGAACAAACTCTTCGTAGTTTGCTTAAAACGGTATATTCGCAATCTAAGGGTCAAAGGACTATTGACCTCAGTATGATTGTTAGAAGAATCTATGATGTCTGGTTATGAGGCATTGAGAGTTGGAGACTCTATAGTTCTTCTAGGTATCTTCCGAAGGTACTGAATTGACCAGTGCACTTCTAGAGACAAGATAAGAACAAACCATTTAACCTCTTATGTCTCGAAGTCACTATGTATGAATTGCATCATGCTTACCTTAATCCTGAAATGAGACATGTCATTTCACACCTTAGTATTCTCATTTGAGAAAGTCAGAGTTCGGACTCACTATGTGATTCCGAACAGGGCCTATTGGTGAAATACTAAGTTTTGAGAATGTCATGAGTAACTTTGTGAAGTTCTCATAGATATGGAATTCATGTACAAGATTGCTGAAATGCAATGTATGTTACCTCATGCTTTGTTCCTTGGAGTGTGAATAAATGAACTGGCCAGTGTCCAAATTGAGTCCTGACTCTTTTGGATGAAACAATGTGACTTGTTAGCTCCTTGTCAATACATTGTTTCTAACTTATTCACAAGCGACAAAGGAGTTGAGGAAATAACAGCTAGAAGGGTAAAATGGTAATTTAGTAAATCCCGACTAGCTGATGACATTCATGAAGGGTAAACATAGATAATATTCAGTGGATTCGCTCATCATAATTAGGTTGAATTCTTGAGAAGAAAATAAATTCATTTGAACCGAGAGATTTTCAGTGTCAACTCTTTAGTGGAGTCAGTTGGCATTAAGCTAAACTTGGAAAAAGTTTGTGAACTTTTGAGTCCAAGTGTTTAGCTCAAGCTTTGTTCATTTGGGTCCATGAGGTCACTGTCACGAATCACATCGAGTAGGAATAGTTAAACTGGAAGCTAAGTCAAAACAAGAACGAAAATAGTCAAAAGGGTATTTTTGTCTTTTGAGACATATGATGAAATGAATGTCAATAAATTTTTTGACAAGTTCATTTGATGACTTAATGTCACTCGGCCATGACTTGATCATTGGGCCTTGTGAATTAATTTCATTTCATAAGAATTTTATTGAAAATTCTTAATGGGCCTTTCAGATGTTGTCATGAACAAATGAAGAAGCTTCTAGAAGCTCCTTCTAGATGTGAAATGGGCGCCCAGATACCCAAGAGAAAGAGAGATTATTTTGTGCATAAATGTATCAAGATACTTGCCAAAAGAAAAATAGGAAACAAATTTCCTGTATGAGGAAAACATAAGTTCGGCCAACACAAGGGAAAGAGAGAGACAAACTAAATGAGGAAACAAATCCAAGGCTTATTAAAGCACATGTTGGACGTGCAAAGCAAGGGAAAAATAGGAAATAAGATTTCCTCATAAAGGCTTGGAAAATAAGAGGAAACTACTTCTTTTCAAGGCCAACCCTTCTCCTATAAATAGGACCCTCATTCCTCTCATTCTATTCATTCCACACAAGTTAGAGATTGAGAGACTCTCTCTCTAGACATTGTGGCCGAACTCCTCTCTCTCTCTCTCTAGTTTATTTTCGATTTTTTGTTTTGGCACCTAGGTCCTCATTTGACCTAGTGTTTAGCTCTGCAACTTCAAGACTCGTTCTTAAGTCGTAGTGTTTAAAAGTGCCCACTCACTAATTCTTTTTCTCTCGAGTGATTTAGTGATAGAAACTTTCGTGGTTGCTCGAGGTGCCGAGGAAAGAAAGAGGGACGTGCTGCGAGGGGAGACGAGCGTTGCAACTTTCTAAGAGCTTCTCAAAGATCAAGATTCAAGAAAGGTTAGTAAACTTCTTAGCTCATAATAGTTTTTAATTACATGTACTTGCTCTTTGTCTAGGTTAGTAAAAACTGTTTTTACTTGTAAAAGAAATTTTTTAAAATTCCGCCGCTTACCGAAGCGTTAATTATTTTCTTAAACCCTAGATCGATTCCAACAAATGGTATCAGAGCTATGGTCAAAGATTAGCATGTACATGTATTTAAAAATATGAGCTTGAAAATCGTTTTCGAAAGTTTACTAATTTTGTGACAAGTTAGAATTGTTATCTTAGATTTTTTTTAATTTATTGCTCATGCCTTTAAATTAAAAATCATGTTGATTTTCTATGAGTTTGGGATGTTATTAAAACACATTAGAATCAGTTCTAAAAGTTTTTAATTTTGAAAAACGTGTTTTAAAGGTTTGAGAAATTTCGAGTAAAATTTTGTGACTAGTTTTCTTGTCTTACTAGTTTCTTTTTTTTTACTTGAATCGTTTTATGCTTGTTGTTATTTATTTTATGCCTTGTTATTACCTTGCTAATAAAACACAAATAAAAGCTTTAACAACCTTCATAAAACGTTCCGTTACACTCGATTCTTTTTCGCACCAAAAAAGGACCAAGCTTTAATTATTTCTTTTTCTTCGAGCTGGAGTAAACCCGCATTAAAAGTGGAATACCTCTCTGCTCAGAAATTGAAATTTAACGATTCTTAAATCAAATTAAACCTCTGTCTGTCCTCTGTCCAATACCACCGGTTTCGGCTCAAAAGGACATTGGACCCGCCAGTTATGGCGATTTTACTCCGAGGTGCGCGGCTGTTCCGAAACTCCAGTTTTTTTAGAATTCCGGATTTTCAGCCCCACTACCATGAGTTATAGAACTCTAATGAGAAAATTTTCTTGAGCAAAAATGTTTTTCATATGATTATAAACATGATGTGTAAGATTAAAATGTTTTGATTTTTGAAAGTTTAATTGAAATTGAGTTTTTACAAAACTAGTTTAAATTTTGAAAAATCGTTTTCACTTTCAAACTTGAAAATATTTTGTCATCCAAATAAAATAAGTTTTCAAAATGTTTTCAAAACTATATCTATATCACATATGTTCAAAATCTATATGCTCTTGAAAATTTGAGTGGGAGGTCTCCTTGTAGACAAGCCGAAAAATAAAAAGATGTGTAATCTCAAACTTTCAAGTGTTCGAGTGAGTTGAAGTTCACACTTCCCTCACGCACTTTCCCGAAATAGAAAATAGGAAAAGATCGAGTATGTACCTTGTGCCTTTATGCACTAATACTACTCTGAACATGTCGATCTAGGATTCTCTTCTATTTGTCCGCTCTGTCGCTCTCTAACTAGGAAATCTGTTTCCGAACTTATAAGAGTCGATGAACCAACTCCAAAAACTAAGTGGGAAGGTTATACTTGTTGTTTGTTGTTGGAATCGATCTAGGGTTTGAGAAAAAGTTTAACGCTTCGTTAAGCGGCGGAATTTTAAAAATTTTCTTTTTAAGTAAAACTAGTTTTTACTAACCTAGAGAAGAGCATATGCATGTAAATAAAAACTAATATGAGCTATAAAAGTTACTAACCTTTTTGATGCTTGAACGTTGATGAGCCTTTGGAAGGTTGGCAACGTTCGTCTCCCCTCGCAGCACGTCTCTCTTTTCTTTCCTCGGGAACTCGAGCAACCACGATAGTTTCTATCACTAAATCACTCGAAAAGAAGGAATCAGTGAGTGGGCACTTTTAAACACTACGACTTGAGAACGAGTCTCGAAGTCGCAGAGCTAAAGACTAGGTCGAGTGAGGACCTAGGTGCCAAGACAAGAGAAAACCGAAAATAAACTAGAGAGAGAGAGAAGAGGACTTCGGCCAAGTTCTAGAGAGAGAGTCTCTCAAATCTCTTAAACTTGGATGAATGAATTGTGAGGAAATGAGGCTCCTATTTATAGGAGAGGTCTCACCTTCAATAAGGTAGTTTCCTCTTCTATAGAATATCACATATTCATGAGCAAAATAACCCTTATTTCCCATTCCTCTTAGGCGCCCAAGGCAGCGTTCTAGAAGGCTAGGATTTGTTTCCTTTTTTGTTCCTTGGCTTGCCTATTAGTCTCTTGGCCGAAATTCCCCATGCTTGTGTGGGAAATTTGTTTCCTCTTTTTCTTTTGGCAAGTATCTAAATACATTTATGCACAAAATAAACTCTCTTTCCTTAGGTATGTTGGGCGCCCAACATGTCTCTAGAAGGAGCTTCTAGAAGCTTCTTCATATATTCATGAGAATATGAAAAAGGCCCATTAAGAATTTTCAATGAAATTCTTATGAAATGAAATTAATTCACAAGGCCCAATGATCAAGTCATGGCCGAGTGAAACATGTCATAAAATGACCTTGTCAAAAAATTTATTGACATTCATTTCATCATTTGTCTAAAAAGACAAAAATACCCTTTTAACTATTTTCGTTCTTGTTTTGGCTTAGCTTCCAGTTTAACTATTCCTATCGATGTGATTCGTGACAGTGACCTCATGGACCCAAATGAACAAAGCTTTCGCTAAACACTTGGACTCAAAAGTTCACAAACCTTTTCCAAGTTTAGCTTAATGCCAACTGACTCCACTAAAGAGCTGACACTGAAAATCTCTCGGTTCAAATGAATTTATTTTCTACTCAAGAATTCGACCTAATTATGATGAGCGGATCCACTGAATATTATCTATGTTTACCCTTCATGAATGTCATCAGCTAGTCGGGATTTACTAAATTACCATTTTACCCTTCTAGCTGTTATTTCCTCAACTCCTTTGTCGCTTGTGAATAAGTTAGAAACAATGTATTGACGAGGAGCTAACAAGTCACATTGTTTCATCCAAAAGAGTCAGGACTCAATTTGGACACTGGCCAGTTCATTTATTCACACTCCAAGGAACAAAGCATGAGGTGACATACATTGCATTTCAGCAATCTTGTACATGAATTCCATATCTATGAGAACTTCACAAAGTTACTCATGACAGACTCACAATTTAGTACTTCACCAATAGGCCTTGTTCGGAATCACATAGTGAGTCCGAACTTTGACGTTCTCAAATGAGAATACTAAGGTGTGAAATGGCATGTCTCATTTCAGGATTAAGGTAAGCATGATGCAATTCATACATAGTGACTTCGAGACATAAGAGGTTAAATGGTTTGTTCTTATCTCGTCTCTAGAAGTGCACTGGTCAATTCAGTACCTTCGGAAGATACCTAGAAGAACTATAGAGTTCCTAACTCTCAATGCCTCATAACCAGACATCATAGATTCTTCTAACAATCATACTGAGGTCAATAGTCCTTTGACCCTAAGATTGCGAATATATCGTTTTAAGCAAACTACGAAGAGTTTGTTCGTGCAAATCTACATTTGTCTCTTCGTAAGTTGTTAAGTTTGTTTATGGACTAAAAGACTATGGTTTTATCATAAAGCTTCAGACAAGGAAGATTGAATGAACGTTTCAACTTTATTAATGAATGAATAGGCAATTACAAGCAAGAGTATTCATGAGACTTTATTGCATCAAGTGTTCAAAATAAAGACTACAACTCTTCTTGTGGGCACCATTGACAACATTTGTAACCCACGATTTCCAACACTAATGAAAAGTGCAAGTGTCGCCAGACTAAGAGTCACCCTCGTGGCCCTCTCTTAAATGAGAGTACTCAAGGGCGCTTTGCACTGATGATTGCTCAATGAGCTAAATCCAAAAGTGAGACAATGAGACAAGACCTCCCCTCGGCGGATTGTTTTTCAAAGTCAAACTTTTGGACTAAGTGGTTGGTTACACACTTAGACTCAATCCCTAGTAATCCTCCCTCGAGGCCCTGCGAAATGATGTGAGTGATCAAACCAATTTAAAAGGTGGCTAGTCAAAATTGGTGTATTGACATCTTGACTAAGCATTATTGATGTGTCATTTACTTATAAATTGAGATTTTTTGCGGCCTTCCCTCGAAGGAGTAAATTATCGTTTGGTTTATAACACCTTTGGATTTTATAAAGTCTTAAACAAACTTAAATCCTAAACCAAAGACTAATCATAAACTTGTTTCAACTTTTATAGGCAATATGTCTCCCAACTCTCTCTCTATCATCCTTTCCTCGAACAAACACGAAAACGAAAACTACATAGACTCGAATCTTAACCTCGACATCATCCTTGCCATTAACAAGCACAAATGGGTACTCACCACCCCGTGTCCTCCTCTGACAAATGATGATTCGACTCAAGAGGACAATGACGCCTTAGCGGCCTGGCTTCGATCCGATGAGATTGTGAGGTGCTATATCTTGGCATCTATGAACAATATGCTGAAAGAGCAACATCGCGACATTGAGACTGCCGCCGAAATGCTCTACAATCTCCTTGAGATATTTGGAGGGCAAAGGCATCAAGCAAGGCAAAAAGCAGTCCGACAGTTTATGAACTGTCATATGAAGGCTAGGACTCCTGTTAGAGACTTTATGATACTGATCATTAGTTTTCTAAATAAAATGGAAATCCTAGGATCTGAGACTGATGGGAAGAATGTCATAGATAAGATCTTAGACACTCTCCCCGCATCTCTTGACACCTCCAAGATGAACTACTTCATAAACAAGCTAGAGTACACTGTTACCAAGCTTATGAAGGAACTTCACACTGCTGTAGGTCTCGCTAAGAGAAAGAGGAATCAAGGAGAGGCACATGCTACTGAGCAAAAAGCCTCCGCCTCTAGAACTAAGAAGAGACCTCACAAGGCCGATAAAAAGAACTGTCCTGCAAATCTCAAAGCAAAGGAACATAGTATTGTACTAGTTACCGAAGCATGCTTAATAGCTGATAATGTATTAACGTGGATTCTTGACTCCGCTGCTACTAACCATATTTGTTGTTCCTTAAATGGTTTCAAGAAAACCAAAAGCTTAGAGAAAGGCGAGTTCTGTTTCAAATGGGGTGATGGGAGCCCGGTGTCTGCAAAGGCTGTGGGATCCGTGACGCTGTCTTTTGAAGACCGCACTTTAAACTTGAATAATGTTTATTTTGTTCCTACCTTTGGGAAGAACTTAATATCCGTTGCTCGTCTTCGTGAGCAAGATTATTGTTTAAAGTTCATTTAGAATGGAATTCGTATTTCGTTTCCTGATAATTCTTTTGTCACTGATGCATGTATGAAGAATGCTCTTTTCTACATCTATCCCACTCAACCTTCTCTTTTAGACACCGAAATAGATAATGATCTAATTAGGGAGCCAAAGAGGATCAAACTTTCTGAATCCTCCGATCTAACAAAATCAACACACCTATGGCACTTAAGACTTGGTCATATCAGTCTAGGAAGGATTAAGAGACTTGTGAGGGACGGTCCACTCCAAGCCTCTGCAATAGGTTCACTACATACTTGTGAATCCTGCATAGAAGGAAAAATGACTAAGCGAACTTTCTCCGATAAGGGTCGAAGAGCCACTGAGTTGCTGGAACTAATACATTCTGATGTATGTGGTCCGCTCAGCCAACAGGCACGTGGAGGATATGAATACTTCGTTACCTTCACTGATGATTACTCATGATATGGTTTTGTCTATTTGCTCAAACACAAATCCGAGACCTTTAACGTATTTAAGGTCTTTAGGGCTTTAGTGGAAAAGCAAACTGGCAAAGTGATCAAAACCCTTCGATCTGATCGAGGTGGTGAGTATATGTCTGGAGAGTTCGATGACTTTCTTAAAGAAGAAGGTATCGCTTCTCAGCTTACCGCACCTGGCACACCTCAACAAAACGGAGTGTCAGAGAGAAGAAACCTAACTCTTATGGAGATGGTTAGATCAATGATGAGTTACTCATCACTCCCTCTTTCCTTTTGGGGATATGCCCTCGAAACAGCCGCTTATATTCTGAACCAAGTTCCGTCCATGACGGTTCCTGGTACTCCTTATGAACGATGGACTGGCCGTAAAGTAAGTTTGGGCCACATCCAAATTTGGGGTTGCCCTGCACATGTGCTAAGGCAAAAGACTAGCAAGTTGGCTAGTAGGTCAGAATTGTGCCTGTTTGTGGGATATCCAAAGGAAACCAAGGGTTTCATCTTCTATAGTCCCGAGGACGATAAGACTTTCGTTAGCACGAATGCTCGTTTCCTTGAGGAGGACTTTATGAAAGATGCGAAACCTAGAAGTAAAATTGTGCTTGAAGAAAAGTTGGGTGAGGAAGCTTCTACCTCATCTGTAAGAACTGTTCTTACCCCAACTGAAACACAACCTAACTCATCAGAATCTCGTCAAGTAGTACTTAGACGTAGTGGGAGGGCTACTCAAAAGCCTGACATGTACATGTCCTATGGAGACTCTCTCGTAGCTGTCTCTGACATGGATGATCCTGTTTCCTATAGCCAAGCGATGGCTTGTTCTGAATCAAATCTTTGGCTTGGCGCCATGAAAGTTGAAATGCACTCGATGTATGTCAACAAAGTCTGGAAACTTGTAGACCTTCCTGAGGGATTAAACCCGTAGGGTGTAAGTGGATATACAAGAAGAAAATGGGTCCTGATGGGAACGTCGAGACGTTCAAAGCACAACTTGTGGCGAAGGGTTATACCCAACAAGAAGGGATTGACTATGAAGAAACCTTCTCGCCAGTCGCGATGCTTAAATCCATCCGCATACTCCTATCCATAGCTGCAGCTCTCGACTATGAGATCTGGCAAATGGATGTCAAGACAGCCTTTCTGAATGGCAATCTTGATGAGCGCATTTACATGGCTCAACCAGACGGTTTCGTGGAAGAAGGTCAAGAGACCAAGGTTTGTGAGTTGCTTAAGTCCATTTATGGATTAAAGCAAGCATCTAGGTCATGGAATATTAGATTCGATGAAACTATAAAGAGCTTTGGCTTTGAACAGTCAATAGATGAGCCTTGTGTTTACAAGTTAATACACGAAGGCAAAGTTGTGTTTCTGGTACTATATGTCGATGATATACTACTCATTGGTAATGACGTGGGTAAGTTATCTGAGGTTAAGGTCTAGCTGGCGAAGCAATTCGATATGAAGGATCTAGGAGAAGCCGCGTACATTCTGGGTATCCAAATCTTTCGAGATAGGAAAAACCGGACCCTGTCGCTCTCTCAAGCATCTTATATTGATAAGGTGATGGATCGCTTCTCGATGCAAGACTCCAAGAAGGGTCAAACACCCTTTAGGCATGGAGTTTTACTCTCTAAGGACCAGTCTCCCAAGATTGCACAAGAGATTGAAGACATGAGGAAAATTCCTTACGCCTCTGCCGTAGGAAGCCTCATGTATGCTATGCTTTGCACTAGACCTGACATCTGTTTCACCGTTGGCGTAGTTAGCCGTTTCCAATCCAACCCTGGACCCGAGCACTGGATTGTTGTTAAGCATGTTCTTAAGTATCTTCGAAGAACTAGGAACTTGATGCTTACATACTCAGGTACTGATCTGACTATGACGAGATATACCGACTCCGATTTTCAAGCGGATAAGGATTCCATGAAATCCACTTCGGGATCTATGTTCATCCTTAATGGTGGAGCTGTTGTGTGGAGGAGTATTAAGCAATCTTGCATTGCTGACTCCACAATGGAAGCAGAATATGTGGCTGCTTGTGAAGCATCCAAAGAGGCTGTATGGCTTAGAAAATTCCTTAAGTATTTGGAAGTTGTTCCAAACGTCGACGAGCCCATGACCCTTTATTGTGATAATAGTGGGGCTGTCGCTAACTCAAAGGAACCTAGAAGCCATAAGCGCTCTAAGCATATTGAGAGGAAATACCATTTGATTCGAGAGATCGTGCAGCGCGGAGACGTGAAAGTGAAGAAGATCTCAACGGTGGACAACCTCGCAGATCCATTCACCAAGGCCCTAGCGAACAAGGTCTTCGACCAACATCGTGAGGGATTAGGCATGAAGGACTACACACATCTTCTTTGAGTCAAGTGGGAGTTTGTTGTCAATGGTGCCCACAAGAAGAGTTGTAGTTTGTATTTATGTGCATTTGATGTAATAAAGTCTTATGAAGACTCTTGCTTGTAATTGCTTATTCATTAATAAAAAGTTGAAACGTTCATTCATTCTTCCGTGTCTGTTTGAAGATTTATGAGAAAACATTAGTCTTTAGTCCATAAACAAACTAAACAACTTACGAAGAGACAAATGTAGATTTGCATGAACAAACTCTTCGTAGTTTTCTTAAAACGATATATTCGCAATCTTAGGGTCAAAGGACTATTGACCTTAGTACGATTGTTAGAAGAATCTATGATGTCTGGTTATGAGGCATTGAGAGTTGGAGACTCTATAGTTCTTCTAGGTACCTTCCGAAGGTACTGAATTGACTAGTGCACTTCTAGAGACAAGATAAGAACAAACCATTTAACCTCTTATGTCTCGAAGTCACTACGTATAAATTGCATCGTGCTTACCTTAATCCTGAAATGAGACATGTCATTTCACACCTTAGTATTCTCATTTGAGAAAGTTAGAGTTCGGACTCACTATGTGATTCCGAACAGGGCCTATTGGTGAAATACTAAGTTGTGAGAATGTCATGAGTAACTTTGTGAAGTTCTCATAGATATGGAATTCATGTACAAGATTGCTGAAATGCAATGTATGTCACCTCATGCTTTGTTCCTTGGAGTGTGAATAAATGAACTGGCCAGTGTCCAAATTGAGTCCTGACTTTTTTTGGATGAAACAATGTGACTTGTTAGCTCCTCGTCAATACACTGTTTCTAACTTATTCACAAGCGACAAAGGAGTTGAGGAAATAACAGCTAGAAGGGTAAAATGGTAATTTAGTAAATCCCGACTAACTGATGACATTCATGAAGGGTAAACATAGATAATATTCAGTGGATCCGCTCATCATAATTAGGTTGAATTCTTGAGTAGAAAATAAATTCATTTGAACCGAGAGATTTTCAGTGTCAACTCTTTAGTGGAGTCAGTTGGCATTAAGCTAAACTTGGAAAAGGTTTGTGAACCTTTGAGTCCAAGTGTTTAGCTCAAGCTTTGTTCATTTGGGTCCATGAGGTCACTGTCACGAATCACATCGAGTAGGAATAGTTAAACTAGAAGCTAAGTCAAAACAAGAACGAAAATTGTCAAAAGGGTATTTTTGTCTTTTGAGACATATGATTAAATGAATGTCAATAAATTTTTTGACATGGTCATTTGATGACAAGTAACACTCGGCCATAATATGATTAATTGGGCCTTGAGGATTAATTTCATTTCATAAGAATTTTATTTGAAATTCTTAATGGGCCTTTTTCATGTTGTCATGAACAAATGATAGAAGCCCCTTCTAGAAAGCCTCTTGGGCGCCCATAATACCCAAAGAAAGAGAGAATATTTTGTGCATAAATGAATCATGATACTTGCCAAAAGAAAAAGAGGAAACAAATTTCCCAACGTGGGAAAGTATATGGGCGGCCAAGACAAGCAAAGAAGAGGAAACAAATTAGGAAACAAATCCCTTAAGGGAATGGCAATGTTGGGCGCATATGGAGAGAATGGGCAATAAGAGATTGCTCATGAATGCTTGGAAAAAAAGAGGAAACTCCCATTTCTAAGGCTATCCCTTCTCCTATAAATAGGGTCCTCATTCTCATTGTTTTCTCATTCCACACAAGTTAGAGATTGAGAGACTCTCTCTGTAGACATTGTGGCCGCCCCTCTCCTCTCTCTCTCTAGTCAATTTCGTTTTATTGTTTTGGCACCTAGGTCCTCATTTGACCTAGTGTTTAGCTCTGCGACTTCAAGACTCGTTCTTAAGTCGTAGTGTTTAAAAGTGCCCACTCATTGATTCCTTTATTTCGAGTGATTTAGTGATAGAAACTTTCGTGGTTGCTCGAGGTGCCGAGGAAAGAAAGAGAGACGTGCTGCGAGGGGAGACGAGCGTTGCAACTTTCTAAGAGCTTCTCAAGGATCAAGCTTCAAGAAAGGTTAGTAAACTTCTTAGCTCATAATAGTTTTTAATTACGTGTACTTGCTCTTTTGTCAAGGTTAGTAAAAAACCGTTTTTACTTGTAAAATAAATTTTTTAAAATTCCGCCGCTTACCGAAGCGTTAATTATTTTCTTAAACCCTAGATCGATTCCAACAGTGGGCGGTAGTCTCAATGTCACGATGTTGCTCTTTCAGCATATTGTTCGTAGATGCTAAGATATGGCACCTCACAATCTCATCGGATCGAAGCCAGGCTGCCATGGCGTCTTTGTCCTCTTGATTCGAATCATCATTCGTCAGAGGAGGACACGGGGTGGTGAGTACCCATTTGTGCTTGGTAAGGATTATGTCGAGGTTATGTCTACGTAGTTTTCGTTTTCGAGTTTGTTCGAGGAAAGGATGATTAAGAGATGTTTGAGAGATATGTTGCTTAATTAAGTTGAAACAAGGTTATGATTAGTCTTTGGTTTAGGATTTAAGTTTTTAAACATTTGATAAAATCCAAATGTGTTATAAACCAAACGATAATTTACTCCTTCGAGGGAAGGCCGCAAAAAATCTCCATTTATAAGTAAATGACACATCATTAATGCTTAGCCAAGATGTCAATACATCAATTTTGACCAGCCACCTTTTAAATTGGTTTGATTACTCACATCCTTTCGCAGAGCCTCAAGGGAGGATTACTAGGGATTGAGCCTAAGTGTGCAACCAACCACTTAGTCTAAAAGGTCAACTTTGAAAAACATTCCCCCAACAGGAGGCCTTGTCATCATCGTCTCACTCTCGGACGTAGCTCATTGAGCAATGATCGAAGCAAAAACGCCTTGGAGTACTCCCATTTAAGAGAGGGTCGCAAGAGCGGCTCTTAGTCCCACATTAATTGCTACTTTCATTAGTGTTAGAGATCGTGGGTTACAAACAACAAATATAACCCTCCCACTTAGTTTTTGGAGTTGGTTCATCAACTCTTATAAGTTCGGAAACGGTTTTCCTAGTTAGAGAGCGACAGAGCGGACAACTAGATGAGAATCCTAGATATTCATGTTCAGAGCAGTATTAGTGCATAAAGGCACAAGGTACATACTCGATCTTTTCCTATTTTCTATTTCGGGAAAGTGCATGAGGGAAGTGTGAACTTCAACTCACTCGAACACTTGAAAGTTTGAGATTACACATCCTTTTATTTTTCGGCTTGTCTACAAGGAGACCTCTCACTCAAATTTTCAAGAGCATATAGATTTTGAACATATGTGATATAGATATAGTTTTGAAAACATTTTGAAAACTTATTTGATTTGGATGACAAAATATTTTCAAGTTTGAAAATGAAAACGGTTTTTCAAAATTCAAACTAGTTTTGTAAAAATTCAATTTCAATTAAACTTTCAAAAATCAAAACATTTTAATCTTACACATCATGTTTATAATCTTATGAAAAACAATTTTTCTCAAGAAAATTTTCTCATTAGAGTTCTATAACTCATGGTAGTGGGGTTTGAAAATCCGGATTTCTAAAAAACTGGAGTTTCAGCACAGCCGCGCACCTCGGAGTAAAATCACCATAACTGGCGGCTCCAATGTCCTTTTGACCTGAAACCGGTGGCATTGGAGAGAGGACAGACAGAGATTTAATTTTATTTAAGAATCATTAAATTTCGATTTCTGAGCAGTGAGGTATGACACTTTTACTGCGGGTTTTACTCTAGCTCGAAGAAAAAGAAATAATTAAAGCTAGGTCCTTTTTAGGTGGGAAAAAGAGTCGAGTGTAACGTAACGTTTTAGGATGTTGTTAAAGCTTTTATTTGTGTTTTATTAGCAAGGTAATAACATGGTATAAAAGAAAAAACAACATGCATAAAACGATTCAAGTAAAAATAAGAAACTAGTAAGACAAGAAAACTAGTCACAAAATTTACTCGAAAAATCTCAAACCTTTAAAACACGCTTTTATATATAAAAAATTAAAAACTTTTAGAACTGATTCTAATGTGTTTTAATAACATCCCATACTCATAGAAAATCAAAATGATATTTAATTTCAAGGCAAGAGCTATAAATTAAAAAAAAAATCTAAGATAACAATTCTAACTTGTCACAAAATTAGTAAACTTTCGAAAACGATTTTCAAGCTCATAATTTTAAAAACATGTACATGCATATCTTTGACCATAGCTCTGATACCATTTGTTGAAATTGATCTAGGGTTTAAGAAAAAGTTTAACGCTTCGGTAAGCGGCGGAATTTTAAAAATTTTCTTTTACAAGTAAAACAGTTTTTACTAACCTAGACAAAGAGGAAGCACATGTAAATAAAACTAACACTACTACAAATGTTAGATTCCAAAGCGGATATTCCACAATGAAACGCTGTCCCGTTGTGGAATCATGATTGTCCCGTTGTGGAATCTTGATGATTCCACAACGGGACAACTTTCCCGTTGTGGAATCTTGATGATTCCACAACGGTACAGTTGTCCTGTTGTGGAATCTTGATGATTCCACAACGGGACAGTTGTCCCGTTGTGGAATTTAAAAAAAATTAAGGTTTATACAACGGGATGATGACCCATTGTTGAATCTCGCCGCGGCCAAGGTATCCTCTCGCCGCGGCGAACTGTTTCCACAACGGGTAATTGTACCGTTGTGGAAACAGTTCGCCGCGGCCAAGTAGTACACTCACCGCGGCGAAATGTCGTAAAAATTTTTAGGTCAACACTATAAAAGCCTCATTTCGATTTCTTTCTCCATTTTTTTTACTTCCTCTCGCCTCAGACCTTTATTTCGGGTGTTTTTGTGCAATTTCCTCTCCTAAACCTACCTTGAAATTTCGCCGCTTTCTCGCCGACGCCAAATCTCGCAGCGCCTCCTCGCCGAAGCCAGTTCTTGCCGCCATCTCTTTCTCTCTCTCGGTCTAGCCTCCCTTGCTCCTTCTCCCACCGACCTAGAGGTATGTTTATAACTCAATTTCATATCAAAATCTTAAATGTCATGAATGTTTTGTGTGATTTATAAACTAATTTAGGATTTTGGTTGTAATTTATGATATTGGATTGTAGATTTTGCCGAAATTAGGGTTTTTATTTTTGGGTTTTATTTTGTAGTTTATGATTTTATGTAGAATGTTATTTTTAGGTTGAATATAATGTGTTTAGTGTTGAATTTTAATATTTAGTGTTGAATTGAGTGTAATTTTGTGTTGAAAATGATTTATTGTTTGAAAATGTTGTTGAATTTGAGTTTGGATTCATTTGTTCAATTAGAAAATGGGCCGATCAAAAACTCCCGCCGGTTACAAAGAAGCCGCCCCTAGCACTTCTAGGCCTCCCACTAAAAAAAGTAAGAGGCCTCGTCAATCCGAACCCGAACCCGAAGTGAACTATAATAGTCGGATATTCACTAGTAAGGCCGCGGAAGATCGATATGACATTCTCGTTCAACGAAGTCCGATCTTTGAACCAGGGTTGAAGGTGAGCCCAAGCACGCCTATAGGGGGTCAAATCCACAACACCATCGAAGGATTCTCGTGGAGAAAATTTTGTGCCACACCCGAGCACAAAGCAAACGTCACTCTCATGTACGAAGTCTACGCGAACTTACTTGATCAAGTGGATGATGTGGTGACGCTTCGCGGTGTAGAGGTCGACTGTAGTGTCGGAGCTATCAACGCGTTGCTAGGAACTCCGGACATCGATTTCGAGATTGAGGGTTACCGACAATGGTTGAGAGATCCTAACCTCGACGAAATGTTGAGTTTGTTGACTACTCCTGGAGAGAATTGGGTCATGGACAGAGGAGTTAGAAGCTTCTCCGAAAATCGTTGACGAGGTTAAACTTTTCTTCTTTTGTGTGTGTATTATTGTCTATTGCATGTTTTCAATATAACGGTGTTTATTTTACAGGCTCGCAAAAACGTGGATTTATTTCATTTGCTCTCGTGTCTTTCCGATAAAGCATTTCACTCGGCTCGACGAGGAACATGTCCACCTTCTGTTTTGTGTCATACGTGGAAAAACCATCAATGTCGGTCGATTCATCTATAATTGGATGAAGAGAATCGACTACAAGAATATCAAAAATGGGTTGCCGTATCCGTCAATCATCTACGGCTTGTGTCTGAATGCCGGTGTTGGAGGCTCAAAACACGACACAACCAAGAAGTGTGCGGCGCCTATTAATGACAAAACGATCGAGAGATACATAGTAAAAGAGCCGGAAGAGGAGGAAGAGAATGAAGAAGAGGAGGACGAACCGTCACTCAACGAGCCACTGTTGTGCTTACAACCACCTCCGGGGTATGATCCCGCCATCCAAGACTACATTGCTCGGTGTAACCACTATCTCATCGGCGGGTATCAACACACCCAAGACTACATGCACCGACAAGGAGAATATGGCGCCGCGGCTTTCGAGGGATTAAATGAGCTCATAGGTCGGTGGGACATCAACCAGGAGAATCAATTTCAGTTCCCTCCATATCCTCAATACACATACTATCCGGCCCAAGCACCGCAATGGCCTCCGCATATAGCACCTCCTCAGTACCCGGGACCACCACCACCACAACCACCTGGGAATAACAACGACGGCAATGGCTAAATTTTTTTTAATGTGTTTTTTGAACTCTTCTTAGTTTAATATTTGTTTTCAAGTTTTTTTTTTATATGTGTGAGACTTAAATATTTATGTTTTTATGTATTTTATGAGATTGTTTGATACTCGGTTTAGTTTTTATTTGTTTTCAAGTTTTTATTATTTCCTCCTCGACTTAAATATTTATGTTTTTATGTGTTTTATGAGATTGTTTGATATTCGGTTCAGTTTTTATTTTTTTCAAGTTTTTTTTATATGTCAGACTTAAATATTTATGTTTTTATGGTTATTTGAATTTGTGTTTGCTGTTATTTGTAAATATTTGTAAATAAAATAACTCAGAAATCATTTCTCGGTGGACTTTGGAACTCTTTCGCCGCGGCCAACAACATACGTGGCCGCGGCGAAATGAGTTCCAAGAATTCGAGGCCTCTGGAACTCAGTTCGCCGCGGCGACCGGAAGACGTTGCCGCGGCGAGACATGCACAACGGGACGGTTTGTCCCGTTATGGAATACAATTCGCCGTGGCGAAACATATACTTAGCCGCGGCGAGATGAATTCCTAGGAATACATGACCTCTGGAACTCAGTTCGCCGCGGCGACGTATTATGTTTGCCGCGGCCATACTAGGTCGCCGCGGCCAATACTGTACATTGCCGCGGCGAAATAGTTACAGAGTCTCGGGATTCCTGGGGAGCAATCTTGCCGCAGCGACGCCTTATATTCGCCGCGGCAAGATGAAGTCGCCGCGGCCAACGGTATACTGTGCCGCGGCGACAATGCACAACGGGACGGTTTGTCCCGTTGTGGAATACAGTTCGCCGCGGCGAAAGATATACTTAGCCGCGGCGAGATGAATTCCCAGGAATACATGACCTCTTCAACTCAGTTCGCCGCGGCGACGTATTATGTTGGCCGCGGCGATACTACTTCGCCGCGGCGAAATATATACTTGGCCGCGGCGAGATGGATTCCAGAGAATACATGACCTCTGGAACTCAGTTCGCCGCGGCCAAGTAGTACATATAACCTTACAAAATGTATATCATAGAAGAAAACATGAATATATCATAATCTGAATCTTAAAATACATACAGTTTTTTTGGTGTTCAAACAAAAATAGGATTGATATCCAAACGAAGTAAATGAGAAACATCATCATCATCAAAATTTTCAATCTCTTCATCAATAAGTGGTAAGCGGGATGTGAATGGGGGTATATTAGACATGTCTTCGTCTTCATCTGGATTGACGGGTTCTGATACGTAAAACACTTGAGTTGCTTGTGAGGCCAAAATAAATGAATCATTCTCGTAACTTGTACGCCGAAAGTCAACAATTGTAACTCCGTCTTTATCAACTTTAACATGATTGTTGTCGGCCCATTTGCACTTAAACAAAGCGATTCGCAACCCACAATAATCAAGTTCCCAAATGTCTTCAATGTAACCATAATAGTTCATGAAAGCTTTTTTTGGATTTTTATCCTTTGCCGAAGAAACATGTAATGCTTCAGCAAGTAATGTGACACCACTATTTTGAACGGGATGTTTGTTGTCTCTTTCTTTGGTGTAAAAAGTAAAACCATTAACAGACCAAGCAGTGTACCTTGTAACCATTGAGGAAGGCCCGCCAGATATTTTGCTCAACGTTTCCGAATGTCCAGATTCTCGAAATAATCGTTTTCCAAGCCACTTCTGAAACAAACGATTGTGCTCTTCTTGTAACCATTTTTCATTTTTAGCTTTTTTTGGATCATTTGCTCTCAATTCACCCAAATGAATATCCACAAACGGCGTGACTTTGGAAACGTTATGCAAAACATGGAGACTGGCTTGCTCCTACTCTTTCCGATTGACGCTAGAATAAGTACGACCTACAAATAACCACTCATATAAATAGTTGTCCTTTCATTAATAAGTTAAATACACAAAAGAAAGTGTCACAAAAAATACCTATAGACAGAGCTTTTGATTCATGACTTGTGTTGTTTGGCAACCCAATCGCGTCTGCATTAGCTAAATACTCCGAACAAAATTCAACGGACTCCTCTGCTATATAGTTTTCCACTATGCTCCCTTCCGGCCTATTGTAGTTCTTCACATAACTCTTCAACACTTTCATGTAACGTTCGATTGGATACATCCAACGTAAAAATACAGGCCCACATAATTTCACTTCACGTACCAAGTGAACAGTTAAGTGAATCATGATGTCAAAAAACGAAGGTGGGAAAATCTTTTCTAGCATGCAAAGGGTTTTAACCAACTCCGATTGCAGTGAATCCAAGCAAATAGGATCGATAACCTTTGAGCAAATCGAGTTGAAGAATACACATATCTTGGATATTGCAAATCTCACATCGGGTGACAAAATCCCACGCAAGGCGAGAGGTAACATTTGTTGTAGAAGCACATGACAATCGTGAGTCTTCATTCCAATAAGTCTCAAATCTTTCATAGATACAAATCTCGTATACAACTTCTTCTTCTCCTTCAGATCTAGAGTGTACTTTGCCGCTGGTAATTTTGTTTTTTGTCCGCACTCCTCGTCGGCATGCAAAATACTTCTTATGTTCAGCTCCTTGAGATCCATTCTAGATTTTATTCCGTCTTTCGATTTATGTGGATCATCAAGAAGCGTACCTATAAGGGATTCGAAATTTTTTTTCTCGATATGCATAGGATCAAGACAATTCCGAACGTAGTGCGTCTTCCAATACGGAAGGTCATAGAATATCGATTTCTTCTTCCAAGGATTCTCTTGAAACGACTCTTTAGTACTAGCACGACGCTTTCTCTTTCCAAGGACTTCATTTACGTTTTTTACCATCTCGTAGACATCTTCACCAGACAAAATTCAAGGAGGAAATCGTTCTTCTGTGTTGCCATCAAATGCTTGTTTTAACCTTCTAAACGGGTGGTCTCTTGGTAAAAATCTTCTATGCTCGAGAAAAACAGTCTTCTTCCCATGCTTCAACCGGAGGGAAGATGTGTCTTTCATGCAAATAGGACAACCAATCGAGCATTTCACAGAATATCCTGACAAATTCCCATAGGCCGGAAAGTCGTTAATAGTCCACATTAACATTGCCAGTAAGTTGAAAGAATCTCCACGATAAGAGTCTTTGACCTTGACACCCGTCTCCCATAACATCTTCAAATCATCGACAAGCGGTGCCAAATAGACATCTATATCATTACCTGGTTGACTCGGTCCTGATATTAGAAGCGTTAACATCAAGAACTTTCTCTTCATACACAGTTTTGGAGGGAGATTGTAGTTCACCAATATAACCGGCCAAACACTGTATTTACTACTCATCATGCTAAACGGGTTCATACCATCAGTGGCTAAACCAAGACGAAGATTACGGGGATGAACAGTGAAATCCTTATACTCTAAATCAAATGATTTCCATTGGGCAGCATCGGCAGGATGTCTGAGAACACCATCATTGACACGGTTTTCGGAGTGCCAAACCATGTTCTTTGCGTGTTTGGCACTATTAAACATTCTTCGAAAGCGTGTCATAGGAGGAATGTACCATAACGACTGTAGTCATTAAAAAACAATAAAAAACATATCATTATAGACAATATATGTATTTGATAATAGAGTAGTAAATACATACCTTAACTGGAACTCCTTTGACCCCATCACGTGGCATTTTACCCTTCTTCCACCTCGACTCTTTGCAGGTCGGACATTCATCTAGATTTTCATGCTCGTGTCTGTATAGAACACAATCATTCGGGCACGCATGAAACTTCTCGTACTTCATACCTAATGTTCCCAAAGTTTTCTTTGCCTCATACATACTTAAAGGAACTTTATTGCCTTTTGGAAAGGCTTCTTTAAGCGTTTCCAACAATTTTGTAAAGCTAGTGTTTGTCCAATCACCCGACGCCTTCAAATGGAACAATGTGACTAAAAACGACAACTTCGAAAAGCTTGTACACCCTTCATATAATGGTGTGTCCGCATCCATCATCATCGATTCAAACAACTGCGGGCGGTCAACAAAATCGTCTTCCAAATCATTCATCATCCCGGGCATATCATCAACATCATCTTCCATATCATTGTCGCTATTGTTTATCGTTGAACGAAAAACCTCACCATGGTAATACCATCTTTGATAGGAGGTCATTATTCCGTAGACAAACAAATGAGTTCGAACAACATCAAGTGAACAATGCCTATGATTTCCACATCGAACACAAGGACAACGAATAGATTTCATGTCCTCCATATTCTCTCTAACGAATTTACAAAACTCATCTACACCTCCTCGATATATCTCATTTAATCTATTCTCCCACATCCATTTTTTCATCTTCAATGATAGAAAACCCTAGATTTTAAAACAAAAACCCATTCTAATTATCATATTATACTAAAGAAGCATATTCAAAGCAAGTAGGAGAAAATTACTTACAAGACTTGGATGTGTAGTTGAGAGTAGTAACCAAGGATAGCGCAGAAAGGGTCGGAATTGTGTTTGGAGTGATTTTCCGAGTTAGGTTTTGAGATAAAAAAGTGAAAATGACGATAAAATATAATAAATATAACCAGCTCGCGAACTTTCGCCGCGGCCAAAGTAATACCTGGCCGCGGCGAAATATTACACAACGGGATATCTGGCCCGTTGTAAAAACTAAGGAAAAAGTCTCGCCGCAGCCAAGTCTTACTTTGGCTGCGGCACGAAACTTTCGCCGCGGCCATCAATATATGTTGCCGCGGCGAAATAGTTACAGAGTCTCGGGATTTCTGGTGATCAATCTTGCCGCGGCGACGCCTTCTATTCGCCACGGCGACATGAGTTACAATGATTAGCGAACTTTCGCCGCGGCCAAATATATACCTGGCCGCGGTGAACTATTACACAACGGGACAACTGTCCCGTTGTAAAACTATGGAAACAATCTCGCCGCGGCCAAGGTTTCAGTTGGCCGCGGCAAGATGATTTCGCCGCGGCCAATACTATACGTTGCCGCGGCGAAATAGTTACAGAGTCTCGTTATTTCTGGGGAGCAATCTTGCCGCGGCGACGCCTTATGTTCGCCGCGGCAAGATGAGGTCGCCGCGGCTAATGGTATACTGTGTCGCGGCGAAAATGCACAACGGGACGGTTTGTCCCATTGTGGAATACAATTCGCCGCGGCGACGTCTGACGTTCGCCGCGGCGAAATGTCGCACACTGGACACTTATAAATTTCCCTCTCGATTTTTTTTCAAAAATTTCAGAAATTCTTTCTTTCTCTCCCTCTCTCTCTCTCCGACCCAAACCCACTATCTCTCTCTCCAACCCTTACCGCCGCCCCCTCCTTCTTCCTCCGCCGCCGTCGCCGCCCCCTTCTTCTTCCTCTGCCGCCGTCGCCGACATCACTCTCTCCTCTCTCTTCTTCTTCCTCTGCCGCCCTCACTCTCTCCTCTCTCTTCTTCTTCCTCTGCCGCCCTCACTCTTCTTATTCCTCCGTCGCCATCACTCTCTCCCCTCTCTCTTCTTCTTCCCCCGCCACTCCTCCTTCTTCTCCGCCTCCCTTCTTCTTCTTTCAAACCCACTCTTCACAAACCCATCCTTCACAAACGCCAAACATTCCCACCTACAAAAGCCGACGTCTCCGACCACAACACACAAACTCCATTGGCTCCCACGCCCCGTGCTCGTCGTCTTCACTCCGGGTAAGTGTGTTTTTTTATTTAATTTGTACTTTTATGTTGAAATTGTTGGAATTGATCTAGGGTTTAAGAAAAAGTTTAACGCTTCGAAAAGCGGCGGAATTTTAAAAATTTTCTTTTCAAGTAAAACAGTTTTTACTAACCTAGACAAAGAGCAAGTACATATAAATAAAAACTATTATGAGCTAAGAAGTTTACTAACCTTTCTTGAAGCTTGAACTTTGAGAAGCTTTTGGAAAGTTTGCAACGCTCGTCTCCCCTCGCAGCACGTCTCTCTTTCTTTCTCGGCAACTCGAGCAACCACAAAAGTTTCTATCACTACATCACTCGAAATAAAAGGAATCAGTGAGTGGACACTTTTAAACACTACCACTTAAGAACGAGTCTTGAAGTCGCAGAGCTAAACACTAGGTCAAATGAGGACCTAGGTGCCAGAACAATAAAACAAAATTGACTAGAGAGAGAGAGGAGAGGGGCGGCCACAATGTCTACAGAGAGAGTCTCTCAATCTCTAACTTGTGTGGAATGAGAAAACAATGAGAATGAGGGCCCTATTTATAGGAGAGGTCTCACCTTCAATAAGGTAGTTTCCTCTTCTATAGAATATCACATATTCATGAGCAAAAAACTAGTTTCCTCTTTACCCATGTTGGGCGCCCAACTCATGCCATTAAAGGCTTGGATTTGTTTCCTCATTTGTTCCTTTTCTCTAGTTGGCCGATTCCCCTAATGCATCCACATGCAAATTTGTTTCCTCTTTTTCTTTTGGCAAGTATCTTGATACATTTATGCACAAAATAATCTCTCTTTCTCTTGGGTATTTGGGCGCCTATCCTCATTCTAGAAAGGCCTTCTAGAAGCTTTTCCATTTGTTCATGACAACATGAAAAAGGTCCATTAAGAATTTTCAATAAAATTCTTATGAAATGAAATTAATTCACAAGGCCCAATTAATCTTATTATGGCCGAGTGTTACTTGTCATCAAATGACCATGTCAAAAAATTTATTGACATTCATTTCATCCTATGTCTCAAAAGACAAAAATACCCTTTTGACTATTTTCGTTATTGTTTTGACTTAGCTTCCAGTTTAACTATTCCTAATAGATGTGATTCGTGACAGTGACCTCATGGATCCAAATGAACAAAGCTTGAGCTAAAATACTTGGACTCAAAAGTTCACAAACCTTTTCCAAGTTTAACTTAATGTCAACTGACTCCACTAAAGAGTTGACACTGAAAATCTCTCGGTTGAAATGAATTTATTTTCTACTCAAGAATTCAAACTAATTGTAATGAGCAGATCCACAGAATATTATCAGTGTTTACACTTCATGAATATCATCAGCTAGTCGGGATTTACAAAATTACCATTTTACCCTTCTAGCTGTTATTTCCTCAACTCCTTTGTCGCTTGTGAATAAGTTAGATACAATGTATTGACGAGGAGCTAGCAAGTCACATTGTTTCATCCAAAAGAGTCAGGACTCAATTTGGACACTGGCCAGTTCATTTATTCACACTCCAAGGAACAAATCATGAGGTGATATACATTGCATTTCAGCAATCTTGTACATGAATTCCATATCTATGAGAACTTCACAAAGTTACTCATGACATTCTCACAACTTAGTACTTCACCAATAGGCCCTGTTCGGAATCACATAGTGAGTCCGAACTCTGACTTTCTCAAATGAGAATACGTAAGCTGTGAAATGGCATGTCTCATTTCAGGATTAAGGTAAGCATGATGCAATTCATACGTAGTGACTTCGAGACATAAGAGGTTAAATGGTTTGTTCTTATCTTGTCTCTAGAAGTGCACTGGTCAATTCAGTATCTTCGGAAGATACCTAGAAGAACTATAGAGTCTCCAACTCTCAATGCCCCATAACCAGACATCATAGATTCTCCTAACAATCATACTGAGGTCAATAGGCCTTTGATCCTTAGATTTCGAATATATCGTTTTAAGCAAACTACAAAGAGTTTGTTCATGCAAATCTACATTTGTCTATTCGTAAGTTGTTTAGTTTGTTTATGGACTAAAAGACTAAGGTTTTATCATAAAGCTTCAGACAAGGAAGATTGAATTAACGTTTCAGCTTTTTATTAATGAATAAGCAATTACAAGCAAGAGTCTTCGTGAGACTATATTACATCAAATGTATACAAATAGACACTACTACTCTTCTTGTGGGCACCATTGACAACAAACTCCCACTTGACTCAAAGAAGATGTGAGTAGTCCTTTATGCCTTATCCCTCTCGATGTTGGTCGAAGACCATGTTCGCTAGGGCCTTGGTGAATAGATCTGCCAGAGATCCATTTCACTTCCACGTCTCCGCGCTGCACGATCTCTCGAATCAAATGGTATTTCCTCTCAATATGCTTAGAGCGCTTATGGCTTCGAGGTTCCTTTGAGTTAGCGACAGCCCCACTATTATCACAATAAAGGGTCATGGGCTCGTCGACGTTTGGAACAACTTCCAAATACTTAAGGAATTTTTTAAGCCATACAGCCTCTTTGGATGCTTCACAAGCAGCCATATATGCTGCTTCCATTGTGGAGTCAGCAATGCAAGATTGCTTAATACTCCTCCACACAACAGCTCCACCATTAAGGATGAACACAGATCCCGAAGTGGATTTCCTGGAATCCTTATCCGCTTGAAAATCAGAGTCGGTATATCCCGTCATAGTCAGGTCAGTACCTGAGTATGTAAGCATCAAGTTCCTAGTTCTTCGGAGATACTTGAGAACATTCTTAACAGCAATCCAGTGCTCAGGTCCAGGGTTGGATTGAAAACTGCTAACTACGCCAACGGCGAAACATATATCAGGTCTAGTGCATAGCATAGCATACATGAGGCTTCCAATAGCAGAGGCGTAAGGAATTTTCCTCATGTCTTCAATCTCTTGTGCAGTCTTGGGAGACTGGTCCTTAGAGAGTAAGATTCCATGCCTAAAGGGTGTTTGGCCCTTCTTGAATTCTTGCATCGAGAAGCGATCCATCACCTTATCAATATAAGATGCTTGAGAGAGCGATAGGGTCCGGTTTTTCCTATCTCGAAAGATTTGGATCCCCAGAATGTACGCGGCTTCTCCTAGATCCTTCTTGTCGAATTGCTTTGCTAGCCAGACCTTAATCTCAGATAACTTACCCACGTCATTACTAATGAGTAATATATCATCGACATATAGTACCAGAAACACAACTTTGCCTTCGTGTATTAACTTGTAAACACAAGGCTCATCTATCGACTGTTCAAAGCTGAAGCTCTTTACAGTTTCATCGAATCTAATATTCCATGACCTAGATGCTTGCTTTAATCCATAAATGGACTTAAAAAACTCACAAACCTTGGTCTCTTGACCTTCTTCCATGACACCGTCTGGTTGAGCCATGTAAATGCGCTCGTCAAGATTGCCATTCAGGAAGGCTGTCTTGACATCCATTTGCCAGATCTCATAGTCGAGAGCTGTAGCTATGGATAGGAGTATAAGGATAGATTTAAGCATTGCGACTGGCGAGAAGGTTTCTTCATAGTCAATCCCTTCTTGTTGGGTATAACCCTTCGCTACAAGTCGTGCTTTGAACGTCTCGACGTTCCCATCAGGACCCCTTTTCTTCTTGTATATCCACTTACACCCTACAGGTTTAATCCCTTCAGGAAGGTCTACAAGTTTCCAGACTTTGTTGACATACATCGAGTGCATTTCAACTTTCATGGCGTCAAGCCAAAGGTTTGATTCAGAAGAAGCCATCGCTTGGCTATAGGAAACAGGATCATCCATGTCAGAGACGGCTACAAGAGAGTCTCCATAAGACTGTACCTGTCAGGCTTTTGAGTAGCCCTCCCACTACGTCGAAGTACTACTTGACGAGGTTCTGATGAGTTAGGTTGTGTTTCAGTAGGGGTAAGAACAGTTCTCACAGATGAGGTAGAAGCTTCCGCACCCAACTTTTCTTCAAGCACAATTTTGCTTCTAGGTTTTGCATCCTTCATAAAGTCCTCCTCAAGGAAACGAGCATTCGTGCTAACGAAAGTCTTTTCGTCCTCGGGACTATAGAAAGTAAAACCCTTGGTTTCCTTTGGATATCCAATGAACAGACACAATTCTGACCTACTAGCCAACTTGCTAGTCTTTTGCCTTAGCACGTGTGCAGGGCAACCCCAAATTTTGATGCGGCCAAGATTCACTTTATGGCCAGTCCATCGTTCATGTTACCGGTCGTTTTCGGAACACCGGAAATTCAAAAACGATTTAAGGCCGGCCGGGAGCCCAACGGGCCCCGGCCCACCAGGCCCGAGCGCCCCGACGCACCCACAGCCCGGCACGGCCGGTGCGCGCGCACCTGCGCCCCTGGCCCTGAGGCCCCCGGCCCAATGGGCCTCAGCGCGCCCTATCGCGCCTGGCTCACGTGCACCCTGCGCCCCGGCCTCCCGGCCCGCGTGCACACTCCCGCACACCCCGGCCGAGCGCCCCTGCTGCCTCAGCCGGGTGTCTCTGCCACCTCGGCCACCCCGGTCGAGCGCCTTCGCCAGCTCGGCCGCCTCGGCCGAGCGTCTTCACCAGCTCAGCCACCTCGGCCGAGCGTCTTCGTCATCTCGGCCACCTCGGCCGAGCGTCTTTGCCACCTCGGCCGAGCACGCCCGCTGCCAGGCACGCCGCGCCTGGCACGCCCCGCGCCCATCCGGGCGACATTTCCCGCGCGCCCTGCGCCCTCTTGGGTATGAGGCCTCGCGCGCCTCGCTCCCGGCCACCCAGTGGGCCTCAAGGGGCCGGCCCAAGGCCTCCCTTCAAATACTATAAATACCCCCCCCCCAAAGGGGAGAAAAAGATGGACATTCATACATTTTCGAGAACAATACTTCTCTTCTCTGACGAATTCTCTCGTTCTCTTGTGACATTCCAAGAGCGCGCACTCCTCTTCCCTCGGCTCAGAAACATGGACCCCCCTCCACGAGAGGGAGCGCGCTCCTCTTCTGCGACCCGAGCTTCTGCAGTACGCACTGCTCTCCAGCTTCTTGGCCCTTGAGCTAGAACTCCGAGCTACGAGCACGCGACCCCTCTAAAGTCTTCACCAGAAGCTACGAGCCGGGTCCTACTCTAAAGACTTGGGTTCCCAAAGCCTCTGAGCCCAAGATAGCCCCCATACACAAATCGAACTACGTTCTGACCTGATCCCGACTAAAGGGTACGTAGGCAGCCAACCTTTGGCACGGTCACACCCCCCAAAACACACCTCAGGGTCTGGAGGGTGCAGCTCGGTCTACGAGCTCCCAATTTTGGCCCGGGCGCGATCACTTGGTCCGGCCTTGGATCGAACAGCCCGAGGTATTTAATCGTTGTTCATTTTCGTGCGACAACATTTTGGCGCTAGAAGGAGGGGACTTCCCGACTTACACAGCCCGAAATCCCTTCTACAGCTCGACCCCTTTCTTCTCGACTCGAGAAAGACATGAGTGGTCAACCACCCGTTCGTTCTGAGGGCGTGAACAACCCCGAAAACGCAACCGCGGTGAAGAAATACTTCATGCGCTCCCGAGCGCAAGGCGACGGGGAGTCTCTCAACGACGAGAGCCACACTCCCTCGCCCCCTCCTCTTCAGGACAGTCGGGACGACCGCATCCTTGAAATGAAGGAGAAAATCCGCCAGCTGAAGATGGCCAATGCAAGGTACCACCGCCAACTGACGGGCAAGGCACCTACACACGGCGCCCCCCACGGGGAATCTGAGGACCTCATGGACGAGGGACATGATTATGACCCCGACTATGAAGGCTTGGAAATTTCGGCGGACGTCGAGACTTCTCTCACGAAGGACGGGGAACTCCCTGTTGAGATCGAAGCCGATCCGTCGAAAACGAAAGCAATACCGGTCTCCTCTCAAGAAGAGACCTCCCGACGTTCGGCCCATGACCGACTCGGTCAAAGAGGCAATGTCAGGGAAGGTACAACGACTCGGCGAGTAAGGTGCGTGGCTCGAAGCTCACACCCCCATACCACCGGGCCGGATCTTAGAGATCGACTTACCGCCCAACGGAACAACAGTGGCGAAGACCTCCGAGAGAGGCTGAGCGCTCGTAACGGTCATAACCCTACGGCCCCAATCAATGGGGACCCCCGCACGGCTCAAGGGTCGAACGAAAGGCGGCAGGTGACTCCTCCTGAACAAGGAGTGACCCCCAACACTGGCCTCGACGTCGTCACCATGATTCACAATCTTCGTAACGAGGTGCGTGACCTGCGTGAAGGCGCCTTGGCCGGTGATACATACGGGGTTGTGGAAGAACATTCCTCTCCCTTCACCGCCCAAATCCTTGCTGAGGTGTGCACGGGAAACTTCAAACTCCCGAATCTCCCTCCATACAATGGGAAATCTGATCCCACGTATCACATCCAACATTACGAAACTTGGATGACGATGCAGGGCGTCTCACCTGGGTCTCTATGCCAAGCTTTTAGTCTTACCCTCACCGGACCCGGTTTCGAGTGGTTTAAGAATTTAAGACCAGGGAGCGTCCAATCGTTCAAAGACCTGAAGGACATGTTCCTGGCACGATTTGCTACATCCATGGTCCAAAAGAAGACCAAGATGTACTTATGGTCAATCAGGCAAGAGAATAACGAGTCCTTGAGACAGTATCTCACTCGATTCACCACAGAATCGAACAAGGTCGACCGCTTTGACGACAGTGACGCAATTACAGCCATCATCGAGGGCTTGCGCACTGGAGACTTCCTAAAGTCCGTCGTCGTCAGAGTCCCTTCTACGATGGCCGAGTTAATGAACCGAGCCAAACCCTTTATGGGGGTAGAAGATTACCTCGACGGCCGTAGGAGCGGCAACCAAAGTTCCCGCCGTCGAGATGAGTCCGGCAGCGAGCCGAGTAACCCCCGCAAAAGGGTGAACAAGGGCGGTCACACTACCGATAGTCGACCCCCTACGTCTCAAAAGCCGCGTCTTGCGAGCAATTTTAGAGACTACTCGGGTTACACTCCCTTGAACGCCCCGGTAGAGCAAATCTACGCTGTGGCGCGTGACAAGTTCGTCGCTCCGGCTCCAATAAGGGGTAACCCCGCGTCTCGCGACCGGTCCCGCTATTGCGAGTTCCACCGGGATTACGGTCACACGACCGCTCAGTGCTTCCATCTTAGGAAACAAATTGAGACGTTAATCCAGAAGGGAGAGCTCAAAGAGTTTGTCCTTCGCTTGGTAGGAGCGGCACCCCCCACCGACAATAGGCCACAGCCTGAAAAAGGTAGAGGGACCAACCCAAACACCGACCGCACGGCGGTCACAGCTACGGCTGATGCGCAACTCCACGTCGTCACCACCATACTAGGTGGCTTGTAAGACGGGGACTCGGCCCGGCAAAGGAAAAAGCTCCTCAGAGCTGCCTCCCAAGAAGGCCTTGCCGGGCAGGTTAACCTCACCTACGAGGAACCTCCGTCCGTACTTTACGAGACGATACAATTCACCAATGAAGAGGCCAAGCGAGTTGTGCACCCGCACAATGATGCTATAGTCCTTAAGGCCCAGGATATAATCTTTAAGACCACCCTCGAGCGATTTTTGTCTTGGCACCTAGGTCCTCATTTGACCTAGAGTTTAGCTCTGCGACTTCAAGACTCGTTCTTAAGTCGTAGTGTTTAAAAGTGCCCACTCACTAATTCATTTTCTCTCGAGTGATTTAGTGATAGAAACTTTCGTGGTTGCTCGAGGTGCCGAGGAAAGAAAGAGAGACGTGCTGCGAGGGGAGATGAGCGTTGCAACTTTCTAAGAGCTTCTCAAAGATCAAGCTTCAAGAAAGGTTAGTAAACTTCTTAGCTCATAATAGTTTTTAATTACGTGTACTTGCTCTTTTTTCTAGGTTAGTAAAAACTGGTTTTACTTGTAAAAGAAAATTTTTAAAATTCCGCCGCTTACCGAAGCGTTAATTATTTTCTTAAACCCTAGATCGATTCCAACAAATGGTATCAAAGCTATGGTCAAAGAGATGCATGTACATGTTTTTAAAATTATGAGCTTGAAAATCGTTTTCGAAAGTTTACTAATTTTGTGACAAGTTAGAATTGTTATCTTAGATTTTTTTTTTTAATTTATTGCTCTTGGCTTTAAATTGAAAACCATGTTGTTTTTCTATGATTTTGGGATGTTTTTAAAACACATTAGAATCAGTTCTAAAAGTTTTTAATTTTTTATATTGAAAAACGTGTTTTAAAGGTTTGAGAATTTTCGAGTAAAATTTTGTGACTAGTTTTGTTATCTTGCTAGTTTCTTATTTTTACTTGAATCGTTTTATGCTTGTTGTTATTTCTTTTATGCCTTGTTATTAGCTTGCTAATAAAACACAAATAAAAGCTTTAACAACCTTCATAAAACGTTCCGTTACACTCGATTCTTTTTCGCACCTAAATAGGACCAAGCTTTAATTATTTCTTTTTCTTCGAGCTGGAGTAAACCCGCATTAAAAGTGGCATAACTCTCTACTCAGAAATGGAAATTTAATTATTCTTGAATCAAATTAAATCTCTATCTGTCCTCTGTCCAATGCCACCGGTTTCGGCTCAAAAGGACATCGGAGCCGCCAGATATGGCGATTTTACTCCGAGGTGCGCGGCTGTGCTGAAACTCCAGTTTTTTAGAAATCCGGATTTTCAAACCCCACCACCATGAGTTATAGAACTCTAATGAGAAAATTTTCTTGAGCAAAAATGTTTTTCATATGATTATAAACATGATGTGTAAGATTAAAATGTTTTGGTTTTTGAAAGTTTAATTGAAATTGAATTTTTACAAAACTAGTTTGAATTTTGAAAAACCGTTTTCACTTTCAAACTTGAAAATATTTTGTCATCCAAATCAAATAAGTTTTCAAAATGTTTTCAAAACTATATCTATATCACATATGTTCAAAATCTATATGCTCTTGAAAATTTGAGTGGGAGGTCTCGTTGTAGACAAGCCGAAAAATAAAAAGATGTGTAATCTCAAACTTTCAAGTGTTCGAGTGAGTTGAAGTTCACACTTCCCTCATGCACGTTCCCGAAATAGAAAATAGGAAAAGATCGAGTATGTACCTTGTGCCTTTATGCACTAATACTGCTCTGAACATGTCGATCTAGGATTCTCTTCTAGTTGTCCGCTCTGTCGCTCTCTAACTAGGAAATCTGTTTCCGAACTTATAAGAGTCGATGAACCAACTCCAAAAACTAAGTGGGAGGGTTATACTTGTTCTTTGTAACCCACGATCCCCAACACTAATGAAAAGTGTAAGTGTCTCCGGACTAAGAGTCACCCTCGTGGCCCTCTCTTAAATGAGAGTACTCAAGGGCGCTTTGCTCTGATCATTGCTCAATGAGCTACGTCCGAGAGTGAGACGATGATGGCAAGGCATCCCCTTGGGGGATTGTTTTCAAAGTTGACCTTTTGGACTAAGTGGTTGGTTGCACACTTAGGCTCAATCCCTAGTAATCCTCCCTCGAGGCCCTGCGAAAGGATGTGAGTGATCAAACCAATTTACAAGGTGGCTAGTCAAAATAGATGTATTGACATCTTGGCTTAGCATTAATTATGTGTCATTTACTTATAAAAGGAGATTTTTTGCGGCCTTCTCTTGAGGGAGTAAATTATCGTTTGGTTTATAACACCTTTGGATTTTATAAAAGTCTAAATAAAACTTAAATCCTAAACCAAAGACTAATCATAAACTTGTTTCAACTTAAATAAGCAATATGTCTCTCAACCTTCTCTCGTTCATCCTTTCCTCGAACAAACTCGAAAACAAAAACTGCGTAGATTCGAAACATAACCTCATAATCCTTACCAAGCACAAATGGGTGCTCACCACCCCGTGTCCTCCTCCGACGAATAATGATTCAACTCAAGAGGACAAAGACGCCTTGGCGGCCAGGCTCTACTCCGATGAGATTGTGAGGTGCTATATCTTAACATCAATGAACAATGTGTGTTGCAACAACAACATCGTGACATCGAGACTGCCGCCGACATGCTCACCAATCTCCATGAGATGTTTGGAGGGCAAAGGCGTCAAACAAGGCAACAAGCAGTCCGACAGTTTATGAACTGTCACATGAAGGCTAGGACTCCTGTTGGAGACTTTATGATACTGATCATTAGTTTTCTGAATAAAATGGAAATACTAGGATCTGGGATTAATGGAAAGAATGTCATAGATATGATCTTAGAAACTCTCCCCGCATCTCTTGATACCTCCAAGATGAACTACTCCATTAACAAGCTAGAGTACACTGTTACCAAGCTTATGGAGGAACTTCACACTGCTATAGGTCTCACTAAGAGAATGAGGAATCAAGGAGAGGCACATGCTACTGAGCAAAAGGCCTCCGCCTCTGGAACTGGGAAGAGACTTTGCAAGGCCGATAAAAAGAACTGTCCTACCTATCTCAAAGCAAAGGAACATAGTATTGTACTAGTTACCGAAGCATGCTTAGTAGCTGATAATGTATCAACGTGGATTCTTGACTCTGCTGCTACTAACCATATTTGTTGTTCCTTGAATGGTTTCAAGAAAACCAAAAGCTTAGAGGAAGGCGAGTTCTGTTTCAAATGGGGTGATGGGAGCCTGGTGTCTGCGAAGGCTGTGGGATCCGTGACGCTGTCTTTGGAGGACCGCAGTTTAAACTTGAATAATGTTTATTTTGTTCCTACCTTTGGGAAGAACTTAATATCCGTTGCTCATCTTCTTGAGCAAGATTATTGTTTAAAGTTCATTAAGAATGGAACTCGTATTTCGTTTCCTGATAATTCTTTTGTCACTGATGCATGTATGAAGAATGCTCTTTTCTACATCTATCCCACTCAACCTTCTCTTTTAGACACCGAAATAGATAATGATCTAATTAGGGAGCCAAAGAGGATCAAACTTTCTGAATCCTCCGATCTAACAAAATCAACATACCTATGGCACTTAAGACTTGGTCATATCAGTCTAGATAGGATTAAGAGACTTGTGAGGGACGGTCCACTCCAAGCCTCTGCAATAGGTTCACTACCTACTTGTGAATCCTACATAGAAGGAAAAATGACTAAGCGACCTTTCTCCGATAAGGGTCGAAGAGCCACTGAGTTGCTGGTACTAGTACATTCTGATGTATGTGGTTCGCTCAGCCAACAGGCACGTGGAGGATACGAATACTTCGTTACCTTCACCGATGATTACTCGCGATATGGTTTTGTCTATTTGCTCAAACACAAATCCGAGACCTTTAACGTATTTAAGGTCTTTAGGGCTTTAGTGGAAAAGTAAACTGGCAAAGTGATCAAAACCCTTCGATCTGATCGAGGTGGTGAGTATATGTCTGGAGAGTTCGATGACTTTCTTAAAGAAGAAGGTATTGCTTCTTAGCTTACCGCACCTGGCACACCTCAACAAAACGGAGTGTCAGAGAGAAGAAACCGAACTCTTATGGAGATGGTTAGATCAATGATGAGTTACTCATCACTCCCGCTTTCCTTTTGGGGATATGCCCTTGAAACAGCCGCCTATATTCTGAACCAAGTTCCGTCCAAAACGGTTCCTGGTACTCCTTATGAACGATGGACTGACCGTAAAGTGAATCTTGGCCGCATCCGAATTTGGGGCTGCCCTGCACACGTGTTGAGGCAAAAGACTAGCAAGTTGGCTAGTAGGTCAGAATTGTGCCTGTTTGTGGGATATCCAAAGGAAACCAAAGGTTTTACTTTCCATAGTCTCGAGGACGATAAGACTTTCGTTAGCACGAATGCTCGTTTCCTTGAGGAGGACTTTGTGAAAGATGCAAAACCTAGAAGCAAAATTGTGCTTGAAGAAAAGTTGGGTGAGGAAGCTTCTACCTCATCTGTAAGAACTGTTCTTACCCCAACTAAAACACAACCTAACTCATCAGAATCTCGTCAAGTAGTACTTAGACGTAGTGGGAGGGCTACTCAAAAGCCTGACAGGTACATGTCTTATGGAGACTCTCTGCTAGCCGTCTCTGACATGGATGATCATGTTTCCTATAGCCAAGCAATGGCTTGTTCTGAATCAAACCTTTGGCTTGACGCCATGAAAGTTGAAATGCACTCGATGTATGTCAACAATGTCTGGAAACTTGTAGACCTTCCTGAAGGGATTAAACCCGTAGGGTGTAAGTGGATATACAAGAAGAAAAGGGGTCCTGATGGGAACGTCGAGACATTCAAAGCACGACTTGTGGCAAAGTGTTATACCCAACAAGAAGGGATTGACTATGAAGAAACCTTCTCGCCAGTCGCGATGCTTAAATCCATCCGCATACTCCTATCCATAGCTGCAGCTCTCGACTATGAGATCTGGCAAATGGATGTCAAGACAGCCTTTCTGAATGGCAATCTTGACGAGCGCGTTTACATGGCTCAACCAGACGGTTTCGTGGATAAAGGTCAAGAGACCAAGGTTTGTGAGTTGCTTAAATCCATTTATGGACTAAAGCAAGCATCTAGGTCATGGAATATTAGATTCGATGAAACTGTGAAGAGCTTCGGCTTTGAACAGTCAATAGATGAGCCTTGTGTTTACAAGTTAATACACGAAGGCAAAGTTGTGTTTCTGGTACTATATGTCGATGATATACGACTCATCGGTAATGACGTAGGTAAGTTATCTAAGGTTAAGGTCTGGCTGGCAAAGCAATTCGATATGAAGGATCTAGGAGAAGCCGCGTACATTCTGGGGATCCAAATCTTTCTAGATAGGAAAAACCGGACCCTGTCGCTCTCTCAAGCATCTTATATTGATAAGGTAATGGATCGCTTCTCAATGCAAGACTCCAAGAAGGGCCAAATGTTGTCGCACGAAAATGAACAACTATTTAAAACCTCGGGCGGTTCGATCCAAGGCCGGACCAAGTGATCGCACCCGGGCCAAGAGTGGGAACCCGATAGTCTCGAGCTAGGGTTTTCTCCGATCAACCCGCCTCTCGGGAGAGGTAGGGGATGAGGAGGAGGAGTGACCGTGCCTTGGTTGTCGGCTGCCTACGTACCAGTGCGTGGGATCAGGTCAGAACGTAGTTCAAGCGTGTAGGACGCTGTCTGAGGCGCGGAGCCTTGGTGGAGGAGCGTGCTCGACGAAAAAGACGGGGCTCGAGGAGTCCTCGGCGGCGTCTCAGGACTTCGGAGATCGCGTATGCGAGAGAGAATGTGTGTTTTCTCTCTTTTGGAGACGTGGGAGACTCTAAGTTAAGAGTTCCTTGTTGTGGCGGAGATTCCGGACGCGTGGGCGATTCCTAGTCGAAAATGCTGGACGCGTAGGTGATTTCTTGTCAGAAATGGCGGACGCGTCTAGGGTGCTAGACGCGTAGGCGATTTTCGGTAGAAAACCGTTAGAGCACTCGTGGGCTTGAGATTAATCGCTCGATCAAGAGAGGATGCACTCGGGAGTCCCCGGAAAGTGCTTCAGAATCTCCGAGAGCGAGAAATCGTGGAGAATCCGCTTCAGGCCAAGGATGGCATCTAGAGAAGCGGAGAGAAGTCTCAAGTTCCTTGAGAAAGAATGGGATGGCATTTCCCCTCAATGAGAGAGGGTATTTATAGGTGTTTGGGGGCCTTAGGAGGCTCCTTTTTCGTCCATGTGGGACTAGGAACGCGCGCGCCATCAAGTGGAGGCGCACGCCGCGCGCGGCGCAGGGGGCGCGGCGCGCGGGTCACCAGGCGCGGCGCGCGATGCGCGGCGCTGGATGTGCGGCGCGGGATGCGCGGCGCGGGCGTGTCATCGCACGGCGCGCGGTCTGCCTGGCGAGAGTGACTCGATTCGAGGAGCGACTCGAGGCTCGACTCGAGGAGTGAAGCTCGACTTGAGGAGACCGACTCGAGGCTCGACTCGAGGAACAACCCAAGGCTCGACTCGAGGAACGACTCGGGGCTCGACTCGAGGGGCATGAGGATTTGGCACGAGGACTTGTCAGTCGACTCGTGAGAGAAGGCTCGCCGCTCTTTAGGACCTCCGGCCTGACCATCGGCCCTTTGAATGGCGTGTCTTCTTGGCGTCTCGGGTTTTCCGAAAACGACCGACAACATTAGCCCCCCAAGTTCATTGCTCGGGAGGCCCCGGGCGGTGAACTTTTAGTTGTTTCCGCCGGGTGTTTGAGGAAAATAGACTTTCCAGAGCTTCAGTGTTGCGAAGCCTTTGTGATTATAAAGAATACTCTCACAATTGCTAGTGCTCTCTCTCGCTTTTCCGTCTCTCTCGACACGAGTGTGTGATGTACACGTGGAGGAGGATCCAAGCGGATAGGAGGCGTAGCTCAACGTGGGCGAGGCGAACGCGCTTGCGTTCGTCGCTCTAGCCCCGGAGCAAATGGGATATGCGTGCGCAAGTGGGGCGTGCATTTGTGTAGAGGTGTGCCGGCGCGTCGCGGCTTATTGATCTTTTGGCAATGTTACGCCCGAGTTAACCTTCGATGGCGTTTTGTTTGATAATATCATCAATCCGGAGTCCATGGGACTCGATGGTGACTAGCAGGGTGACGATTGTGCAATCATGACCTATTAGGGGAAGATCATGGCTTCCGTCTCGGCCAGCTTGGAAGGCGACTGCACTTTTGCATTTTGCAAAGGCGTGCTCATTCCGAGGTCTCGAAGACGGAGGTTGATGATGCGGGCTGATGCTTCGAGAAGACGGAGTGGCACCTGGCGGAAGGCTCTGCCGCACCGGAGGGCTTCGACTGCTCGGGGATAAACGCTAAAAGTTTGACCACGCATCAAGCATAAGTCGGCCTCACGGGGCATCCGCCATTCTCGCCTCGGTGACGCTTCTTCGTCTGCGTTTGGAAGATCGGCCCTTATTCCCCAGGCGCGAGCGCGGGTCTCTATTTTGGCTGACCTGTTCTTCAGGTCGCTCCAGGTGTTTGTTCGAGGAGTAGGACTCGACTCGAGGAGACTGACTCAAGGCTCGATTCGAGGAGCGGAGCTCGACTCGAGGATACTGACTCAAGGCTCGACTCGAGGAGCGAAGCTCGACTTGAGGAGACTGAATCAAGTCTCAACTCAAGGAGCGAAGCTCAACTCGGGGAGCCGACTCAAGTCTCAACTCGAGGGGCTAGGCTCGACTCGGGGAGCCGACTCAAGTCTCAACTCGAGGGGCTAGACTCGACTCAAGGAGACTGGTTAGTCATTAAGGAATATGACTCCACTCGAGGAGCGATGCTCGACTCGAGGAGTATAACTCGATTCGAGGAGCAAGACTCAACTCGGGGAGAATGACTTGATGAGTGATGCTCGACTCGAGAGGGATGACTCCAGGAGAGCGACTCGACTCGAGGAGCATGGCTCGATTCGAGGAGGGTGTGACTCGACTTGAGGAGGATGTCTTGACTCGAGGAGCAGTGCTCGACTCAATGAGAATGATTTGACTCAAGGAGCGTGACTCAACTCGAGGAGCGAGGCTTGACTCAAGGAGCGTGACTCAACTCGAGGAGCGAGGCTTGACTCGAGGAGAATGACTCGACTCAAGGAGCGAGACTCGACTCAAGGAGCGTGACTCAACTCGAGGAGCGGGGCTTGACTCGAGGAAAATGACTCGACTCAAGGAGCGAAGCTCGACTTCGAGGAGAATAACTCGATTTGAGGAGCGAAGCTCAACTCGAGGAAAATGACTCGACTCGAGAAGCGAAGCTTGACTCGAGGAGGATGACTCGATTTGAGGAGCGAAGCTCAACTCGAGGAAAATGACTCGACTCGAGAAGCGGAGCTCGACTCGAGGGGGATGACTCGACTCGAGGAGCGAAGCTCGACTCGAGGAGAATGACTTGACTCGAGGAGCGAAGCTCAACTCGAGGAGACTGACTCGATTTGAGGAGCAAGGCTCGACTCGAGGAGAATGACTCAACTCGAGGAGCGAGGTCTCAGCTGGTTCAGGCCGAGCGAGGTTCTTGCTCAGAGACGGGTGTGATTGTGCTTAGTCGACGGTGGTGAAGATGACATGAGTTGCGCCTTGTATGGCTGTTCAGGTGCGTTCCGATTAGTCATCATACACAGCGCCTTGCGGTGACTCAGAGCGCGTCATTAGAGACGGCTGCGTGCGTTGTTTTAGGCATCGTAGGCACGTCATGAGGGATGGCCTAGATGCGGCATGTAGGTTACTTAGGTGTGTCACGAGGGACGACTTGGTTGCGCCATGTGGGCGTCTTAAGTGCGCCATGTAGGCGTCTTAGGTGCGTTACGTAGGCGTCTTACGTGCCCCATGTAGGCGTCTTAAGTGCGCCATGTAGGCGTCTTATGTGCGCCATGTAGGCGTCTTATATTGCGCCATGTAGGCGTCTTACGGGCTGCGCCTTTACGCGTCTTACGTGCGCCATGTAGGCGTCTTAGGTTGCACCATGTAGGCGTCTTACGGGTTGCGCCTTTACGCGTCTTACGTGCGCCATGTAGGCGTCTTAAGTGCGTCGCGAGGGACGGCTTTAGCCTGCATCTCGGGGATGTCTCTTGGGCGCGCCGCGGAGGCGTCTTTAGCTTGCATCTCTGGGATGTCTCTTGGGCGCACCGCGGGGGCGTCTTTAGCCTGCATCTCTGGGATGTCTCTTGGGCGCGCCGCGGGGGCGTCTTTAGCCTGCATCTCGGGGATGTCTCTTGGGCGCGCCACGGGGGCGTCTTTAGCCTGCATCTCTGGGATGTCTCTTGGGCGCGCCACGGGGGCGTCTCTAGCCTGCATCTCGGGGATGTCTCTTGGGCGCGCCGCGGGGGCGTCTTTAGCCTGCATCTCTGGGATGTCTCTTGGGCGCGCCGCGGAGGCGTCTTTAGCCTGCATCTCTGGGATGTCTCTTGGGCGCGCCACGGGGGCGTCTTTAGCCTGCATCTCGGGGATGTCTCTTGGGCGCGCCACGGGGGCGTCTTTAGCCTGCATCTCGGGGATGTCTTACGGCGCGCCACGGAGGCGTCTTACGTGCACGCCTATTCCCGTTTTGTGTTCGGGTGTTTTGTTTTGATGGAGCGTGCTTTCTTTTTGTGGAGCGTACTTTCTTGAGGATTTTGAGCGTACTTTCCATTGCCTATGGCACTAGCCCCTCGAGTTTTGGGTTTACAAGTGTAACCTTTGATGATTAAAAATCTTTGATAAAGTGGATTTTGAAAGAAAAACATCGAACTTTATTAATATTGCAAAAAATTTGAAATCCTAAAACGTTGGCTCGTAGGCCTTATTGAATGTTTAGAAAGCAAAGAAATAAAATGGGGGGATCGCTGGCTAGTGGTAGTACTCTCTTCCAGTGTTCCGCATTCCACAGGCGATAGATCGCTGTCTAGTCCATGTATGACCTGGTAGACCGTGTGGGGTCCCTGATGAGGACGCCGTTACCTTGCACTTGGGTGTCATGCAGGTGTCTTTATGGACTTCGCGGAGGACCTTGGTCGACTCGACGCTATCTCTGAGCTGAGAGATCGCGTTAACCGTCTTTTTAGCGGTCTTTCCATCGATTCCCTGGATGTAGCATATTCTGGCTTGGGATTGATCTCCAGCCATGATGCCGATTCCATCCTTGGTAGGGAACTTCACCAGTAGGTGGTATGTTGAAGTGATTGCCCTTAGCCGGTTCAACGTGGGTCGCCCAACGATTACGTTGTAGGGGGACTCTTGGTCGACCACTAGGAATGGGACCATGTGAACGACTTCAATGCCTCCGGGAGTTCCGATGGTGACCGGCAGATCGATGACGCCTTTAGTCATGACTCTCTTCCCAGTTAACCCGAATAGAGGCGTTTGGGTCGGAGTTGGGCGTAGCCCCCCGAGCTTCATGCGCTCTAGGGTGGACTTGAAAATTATGTCGGCAGCACTGCCGTTGTCGATGAGAACTCTTTTCACCAAGTTATTAGCTACTTGGGCTTTGAGCACAATTGCGTCATTGTGCGGATGCACAACTCGCTTGGCCTCTTTGTTGGTGAAATGCATCGTCTCGTGAGGAACGGACGGAGGTTCTTCATACGTGAGGTTGACGTGCATAGCAGCGTCTTCTTGAGCCACGGCCTTTAGGAATTTTTTCCGTTGTCGGGCCGAATCTCCATCTTGTGGACCTCCCAATATGGTGGTCACAACGTGGAGTTGTGGATTGGCATTGGCAGTAGCCGTGGTTCGGTCGGCAGAAGCGGCTGTTCCTCCTCCCCTGCCAGACTGTGGTCTGTTCGAGGTGGGGCCCGCAGCGCTAATCATGCGTAACACGAACTCTTTTAACTCACCCCGTTGGATCAATGCCTCGATCTGCCTTTTAAGACTATAGCATTCAGAGGTCAAGTGACCGTATTCCTGATGGAACTCGCAATATTTAGATCTATCGCGAGTCGCGGGATCTTTGTTCATTGGAGCCGGGGGAGTGAACTTGTCACGCGCTAAAGCTAGGATTTGCTCCGGCGTTGTGTTCAACGGTGTGAACGACGAGTAGCCCTTAAAGTCTTCCGCAAGTCGCGGCTTCTGGGGCATCGGACGTCGTCTATTAAAAGTCTGACCTCCTCTGTTTCGCCTTTTACGGGAGTTTCCTTGCTCGTCGCTAGGCTCGTCTCGGTGGTGAGGGCTTTGATCATTGCCCTTGCGACCATCGAGGTAATCTTCGACTCCCATGAAGGTCTTGGCTCGAGTCATTAACTCGGCCATGGTAGAAGGGACACGGCCGACGATGGACTTAAGGAAGTCACTTGTGCGCAAGCCTTCAGTGATGGCGGTGATTGCGTCTTTGTCGTCAAAGCGATCGACCTTATTCGATTCTTCAGTGAATCGGGCGAGGTATCGTCTAAGAGACTCGCCATCCTCTTGCCTGATTGACCACAGGTACATCTTGGTCTTCTTTTGGACCATAGACGTAGCGAACCGTGCTAGGAACATGTCCTTCAGGTCTTTGAACGAGCGGATGCTTCCGGGCCTTAAGTTCTTGAACCACTCGAAGCCGGGTCCGGCGAGGGTAAGACTAAAAGCTTGGCACATAGCGCCGGGAGTGACACCCTGCATCGTCATCCAGGTTTCATAGTGCTGGATGTGGTAAGCAGGATCTGCTTTTCCATTATATGGAGCGAGGTTCGGGAGTTTGAAATTTCCCGTACATACCTCGGCCAATATCTGAGCCGTGAAAGGCGAGGACTTCTCCTCAACGACCCCATAGGCACTTCCGCCTATTCCGTGTTCTCGGAGATCTCGTACTTCATTCCGAAGATTGTGGATCATTGTGATCACATCGAGACCGGTAGTCGGAGTAACTCCCTGTTCGGGAGGAGTCACCTGTCGTCTTTCATTTGACCCTTGACCCGTTCGGCGGTTCCCGTTAGTTGGGGCTGCTGCGGGGATGTTTGGCCGAGAGCTTAGTCGCCCCCTTAGGTCATCGCCACGCTCGATGCGTTGGGCGGTGAGGTGATCCCTAAGATCTGGGCTGGTCGTTCGGAGGCGCAGGCTTCGTCTGCGACGGCGCGCTCTCCGCGTGCCCTGACTCTCCTCAACGTTCTCCCTTCGACCTAGTCGGTCGAGGGCCGAGCGTCGGGAGTTTCCCTCTTGAGAAGCAGCCGGCGCGTCGCCTTTTCGGGGTAGGGGATTCGAAGGACCGGCTTCAAACATGGCGGGGAGTCCTCCGTCCTTCGTGAGAGAAGTCTCGATATCCTCCGGATCGCAAGTACCCTCATAGTCAGGGTCACGGTCGTGGCTTTCCTCGTTGAGGTTCTCAGGATCCCCGTTGGGGGTCATTGCGTTATGCGCGGGTTGCTTCGCAGCCAGTCGGCTGTGGTACCTCGCGTTCTTTGCCTTTAGTTGGCGGACGTTCTCCTCCAACTCCATGATGCGGTGGTCCCTGCTATCTGGAGATGGAGATGGTGAGCGGGTCGAGCTCTCTTCATGGAGCGACTCTTCGTCACCATGCGCTCGGGAGCGCAAGAAGTATTTCTTGGTCCCAGTGACGTTTTCGGGGTTGTTCACGCCCTCAGAACGTACGGGTGGTTGAGTACTCATCTTTTCTCAAGTTCGAGAAAGTTGAGTTTGTAGAAGAAAAGAAGAAGATGAACAGAAGGGATTTCGGGCTGAACAGGTCGGGAAGTCCCCTCCTTCTAGCGCCAAAATGTTGTCGCACGAAAATGAACAACTATTTAAAACCTCGGGCGGTTCGATCCAAGGCCGGACCAAGTGATCGCACCCGGGCCAAGAGTGGGAACCCGATAGTCTCGAGCTAGGGTTTTCTCCGATCAACCCGCCTCTCGGGAGAGGTAGGGGATGAGGAGGAGGAGTGACCGTGCCTTGGTTGTCGGCTGCCTACGTACCCGTGCGTGGGATCAGGTCAGAACGTAGTTCAAGCGTGTAGGACGCTGTCTGAGGCGCGGAGCCTTGGTGGAGAAGCGTGCTCGACGAAGGAGACGGGGCTCGAGGAGTCCTCGGCGGCGTCTCAGGACTTCGGAGATCGCGTATGCGAGATAGAATGTGTGTTTTCTCTCTTTTGGAGACGTGGGAAACTCTAAGTCAAGAGTTCCTTGTTGTGGCGGAGATTCCGGACGCGTGGGCGATTCCTAGTCGGAAATGCCGGACGCGTAGGCGATTTCTTGTCAGAAATGGCGGACGCGTCTGTTGTCAATGGTGCCCACAAGAAGAGTTGTAGTCTTTATTTTGAACATTTGATGTAATAAAGTCTCATGAAGACTCTTGCTTGTAATTGCCTATTCATTCATTAATAAAGTTGAAACGTTCATTCAATCTTCCTTGTCTGAAGCTTTATGATAAAACCATAGTCTTTTAGTCCATAAACAAACTTAACAACTTACGAAGAGACAAATGTAGATTTGCATGAACAAACTCTTCGTAGTTTGCTTAAAACGATATATTCGCAATCTTAGGGTCAAAGGACTATTGACCTCAGTATGATTGTTAGAAGAATCTATGATGTCTGGTTATGAGGCATTGAGAGTTAGGAACTCTATAGTTCTTCTAGGTATCTTCCGAAGGTACTGAATTGACCAGTGCACTTCTAGAGACAAGATAAGAACAAACCATTTAACCTCTTATGTCTCGAAGTCACTATGTATGAATTGCATCATGCTTACCTTAATCCTGAAATGAGACATGCCATTTCACACCTTAGTATTCTCATTTGAGAAAGTCAAAGTTCGGACTCACTATGTGATTCCGAACAAGGCCTATTGGTGAAGTACTAAGTTGTGAGTCTGTCATGAGTAACTTTGTGAAGTTCTCATAGATATGGAATTCATGTACAAGATTGCTGAAATGCAATGTATGTCACCTCATGCTTTGTTCCTTGGAGTGTGAATAAATGAACTGGCCAGTGTCCAAATTGAGTCTTGACTCTTTTGGATGAAACAATGTGACTTGTTAGCTCCTCGTCAATACATTGTTTCTATCTTATTCACAAGCGACAAAGGAGTTGAGGAAATAACAGCTAGAAGGGTAAAATGGTAATTTAGTAAATCCCGACTAGCTGATGACATTCATGAAGGGTAGCATAGATAATATTCAGTGGATCCGCTCATTATAATTAGGTCGAATTCTTGAGTAGAAAATAAATTCATTTGAACCGAGAGATTTTCAGTGTCAGCTCTTTAGTGGAGTCAGTTGGCATTAAGCTAAACTTGGAAAAGGTTTGTGAACTTTTGAGTCCAAGTGTTTAGCTAAAGCTTTGTTCATTTGGGTCCATGAGGTCACTGTCACGAATCACATCGATAGGAATAGTTAAACTGGAAGCTAAGCCAAAACAAGAACGAAAATAGTTAAAAGGGTATTTTTGTCTTTTGAGACAAAGGATGAAATGAATGTCAATAAATTTTTGACAAGGTCATTTTGTGACATGTTTCACTCGGCCATGACTTGATCATTGGGCCTTGTGAATTAATTTCGTTTCATAAGAATTTTATTGAAAATTCTTAATGGGCCTTTTTCTTATGTTGTCATGAACAAGTGAAGAAAATTCTAGAAGCCTTTCTAGAAGTGTTGGGCGCCCAAAATACCCAAGAGAAAGAGAATATTTTGTGCATAAATGTATCAAGATACTTGCCAAAAGAAAAAGAGGAAACAAATTTCCTATGCTTGCCATAAGGAAATTCGGCCAACACAAGCAAAGAAGAGGAAACATATTAGGAAACAAATCCCTTAAAGGGAATGAGATGTTGGGCGCATATGGAGAAAAGGGCAATAAGAGATTGCTCATGAATGCTTGGAAAAAAGAGGAAACTCCCATTTCTAAGGCTAACCCTTCTCCTATAAATAGGGCCCTCATTCTCATTGTTTTCTCATTCCACATAAGTTAGAGATTGAGAGCTTCTCTCTCTAGACCTTGTGGTGGCCGAAATCCTCTCTCTCTCTCTTTCTATTTTATTTTCGATTTTTCTTGTTTTGGCACCTAGGTCCTCACTTGACCTAGCGTTTAGCTCTGCGACTTCGAGACTCGTTCTCAAGTCGTAGTGTTTAAAAGTGCCCACTCACTGATTCCTTCTTTTCGAGTGATTTAGTGATAGAAACTTTCGTGGTTGCTCGAGGTGCCGAGGAAAGAAAGAGAGACGTGCTGCGAGGGGAGACGAGCGTTGCAACTTTCCAAAAGCTTCTACAAGGTTCAAGCTTCAAGAAAGGTTAGTAACTTTAATAGCTCATATTAGTTTTTATTTACATGTACATGCTCTTGTCTAGGTTAGTAAAAACTAGTTTTACTTAAAAAGAAAATTTTTAAAATTCCGCCGCTTAACGAAGCGTTAAACTTTTTCTTAAACCCTAGATCGATTCCAACAAATGGTATCAGAGCTATGGTCAAAGGAATGCATGTGCATGTTTTTAAATTATGAGCTTGAAAATCGTTTTCGAAAGTTTACTAATTTTGTGACAAGTTAGAATTGTAATCTTAGATTTTTTTTAATTTATTGCTCATGCCTTTAAATTAAAAACCATGTTGATTTTCTATGAGTTTGGGATGATGTTAAAACACATTAGAATCAGTTCTAAAAGTTTTTAATTTTTTATATTGAAAAACGTGTTTTAAAGGTTTGAGAATTTTCGAGTAAATTTTGTGACTAGTTTTGTTTTCTTGCTAGTTTCGTTTATTTACTTGAATCGTTTTATGCATGTTGTTATTTCTTTTATTTTTTATGTTATTACCCTGCTAATAAAACACAAATAAAAGCTTTAAACAACTTCATAAAACGTTCCGTTACACTCGATTCTTTTTCGCATCTAAAAGGACAAAGCTTTAATTTATTTCTTTTTCTTCGAGCTGGAATGTAAACCCGCATTAAAAGCGGCATAACTCTCTGCTCAGAAATCTAAATTTAATGATTCTTGAATCAAATTAAAGCTCTGTCTGTCCTCTGTCCAATGCCACCGGTTTCGGCTCAAAAGGACATCGGAGCCGCCAGTTATGGCGATTTTACTCCGAGGTGCGCGGCTGTCTGAAACTCCAGTTTTTTAGAAATCCGGATTTTCAAACCCCACTACCATGAGTTATAGAACTCTAATGAGAAAACTTTCTTGAGCAAAAATGTTTTTCATATGATTATAAACATGATGTGTAAAGATTAAAAGTTTTGTTTTTTGAAAGATTAATTGAAATTGAATTTTTACAAAACTAGTTTGAATTTTGAAAAACCGTTTTCACTTTCAAACTTGAAAATATTTTGTCATCCAAATCAAATAAGTTTTCAAAATGTTTTCAAAACTATATCTATATCACATATGTTCAAAATCTATATGCTCTTGAAATTTTGAGTGGGAGGTCTCTTTTAGACAAAGCCGAAAAATAAAAAGATGTGTAATCTCAAACTTTCAAGTGTTCGAGTGAGTTGAAGTTCACACTTCCCTCACGCACTTTCCCGAAATAGAAAATAGGAAAAGATCGAGTATGTCCCTTGTGCCTTTATGCACTAATACTGCTCTGAACATGTCGATCTAGGATTCTCTTCTAGTTGTCCGCTCTGTCGCTCTCTAACTAGGAAATTTGTTTCCGAACTTAAAAGAGTCGATGAACCAACTCCAAAAACTAAGTGGGAGGGTTATACTTGTTGTTTGTAACCCACGATCCCCAACACTAATGAAAAGTGCAAGTGTCGCCGGACTAAGAGTCACCCTCGTGGCCCTCTCTTAAATGAGAGTACTCAAGGGCGCTTTGCTCTGATCATTGCTCAATGAGCTACGTCCGAGAGTGAGACGATGATGACAAGACCTCCCCTCGGCGGATTGTTTTTCAAAGTCAATCTTTTGGACTAAGTGGTTGGTTACACACTTAGACTCGATCCCTAGTAATCCTCCCTCGAGGCCCTGCGAAAGGATGTGAGTGATCAAACCAATTTACAAGGTGGCTAGTCAAAATTGATGTATTGACATCTTGGCTATGCATTAATGATGAGTCATTTACTTATGAAAGGAGACTCGTTGCGGCCTTCCCTCGAAGGAGTAAAGTGTCATTTCGTTCATAACACCTTTGGATTTTACAAAAGTCTTAATGAAACTTAAATCCTAAACCAAAGACTAATCATAAACTTGTTTCAACTTATATAGGCAATATGTCTCTCAACCCTCTCTCTATCTTTCTTTCCTCGAACCAACTCGAAAACGAAAACTACATAGATTCGAAACATAACCTCGACATAATACCTACCGTTAACAAGCACAAATGGGTACTCACCACCCCGTGTCCTCCTCTGACGAATGATGATTCAACTCAAGAGGACAATGACGCCTTAGCAGCCTGGCTTCGATCCGATGAGATTGTGAGGTGCTATATCTTAGCATCTATGAACAATATGCTGAACAAGCAACATCGTGACATCGAGACTGCCGCTGACATGCTCTACAATCTCCTTGAGAGTTTTGGAGGGCAAAGGCGTCAAGCAAGGCAAAAAGCAGTCCGACAGTTTATGAACTGTCATATGAAGGCTAGGACTCCTGTTAGAGACTTTATGATACTGATCATTAGTTTTCTAAATAAAATGGAAATCCTAGGATCTGAGACTGATGGGAAGAATCTCATAGATATGATCTTAGAAACTCTCCCCGCGTCTCTTGATACCTCCAAGATGAACTACTCCATAAACAAGCTAGAGTACACTGCTACCAAGCTTATGGAGGAACTTCACACTGCTGTAGGTTTCACTAAGAGAAAGAGGAATCAAGGAGAGGCACATGCTACTGAGCGAAAAGCCTCCGCCTCTGAAACTGTGAAGAGACCTTACAAGGCCGACAAAAGGAACTGTCCCGCCTATCTCAAAGCAAAGGAACATGGTATTGTACTAGTTACCGAAGCATGCTTAGTAGCTGATAATGTATCAACGTGGATTCTTGACTCCGCTGCTACTAACCATATTTGCTGTTCCTTGAATGGTTTCAAGAAAACCAAAAGCTTAGAGGAAGGCGAGTTCTGTTTCAAATGGGGTGATGGGAGCCTGGTGTCTGCAAAGGCTGTGGGATCTGTGACGCTGTCTTTTGAAGACCGCACTTTAAACTTGAATAATGTATATTTTGTTCCTACCTTTGGGAAGAACTTAATATCCGTTGCTCGTCTTCGTGAGCAAGATTATTGTTTAAAGTTCATTAAGAATGGAATTCGTATTTCGTTTCCTGATAATTCTTTTGTCACTGATGCATGTATGAAGAATGCTCTTTTCTACATCTATCCCACTCAACCTTCTCTTTTAGACACCGAAATAGATAATGATCTTATTAGGGAGCCAAAGAGGATCAAACTTTCTGAATCCTCCGATCTAACAAAATCAACACACCTATGGCACTTAAGACTTGGTCATATCAGTCTAGAAAGGATTAAGAGACTTGTGAGGGATGGTCCACTCCAAGCCTCTGCAATAGGTTCACTACCTACTTGTGAATCCTGCATAGAAGGAAAAATGACTAAGCGACCTTTCTCTGATAAAGGTCGAAGAGCCACTGAGTTGCTGGAACTAATACATTCTGATGTATGTGGTCCGCTCAGCCAACAGGCACGTGGAGGATACGAATACTTCGTTACCTTCACTGATGATTACTCACGATATGGGTTTGTCTATTTGCTCAAACACAAATCCGAGACCTTTAACGTATTTAAGGTCTTTAGGGCTTTAGTGGAAAAGCAAACTGGCAAAGTGATCAAAACCCTTCGATCTGATCGAGGTGGTGAGTATATGTCTGGAGAGTTCGACGACTTTCTTAAAGAAGAAGGTATTGCTTCTCAGCTTACCGCACCTGGCACACCTCAACAAAACGGAGTGTCAGAGAGAAGAAACCGAACTCTTATGGAGATGGTTAGATCGATGATGAGTTACTCATCACTCCCGCTTTCCTTTTGGGGATATGCCCTCGAAACAGCCGCTTACATTCTGAACCAAGTTCCGTCTAAAACGGTTCCTGGTACTCCTTATGAAAGATGGACTGGCCGTAAAGTAAGTTTGGGCCACATCCGAATTTGGGGTTGCCCTGCACATGTGCTAAGGCAAAAGACTAGCAAGTTGGCTAGTAGGTCAGAATTGTGCCTGTTTGTAGGGTATCCAAAGGAAACCAAAGGTTTCATTTTCTATAGTCCCGAGGACGATAAGACTTTCGTTAGCACGAATGCTCGTTTCCTCGAGGAGGACTTTATGAAGGATGCGAAACCTAGAAGCAAAATTGTGCTTGAAGAAAAGTTGGGTGAGGAAGCTTCTACCTCATCTGTAAGAACTGTTCTTACCCCAACTGAAACACAACCTAACTCATTAGAATCTCGTCAAGTAGTACTTCGACGTAGTGGGAGGGCTACTCAAAAGCCTGACAGGTACATGTCTTATGGAGACTCTCTTGTAGCCGTCTCTGACATGGATGATCCTGTTTCCTATAGTCAAGCAATGGCTTGTTCTGAATCAAACCTTTGGCTTGACGCCATGAAAGTTGAGATGCACTCGATGTATGTCAACAAAGTCTGGAAACTTGTAGACCTTCCTGAAGGGATTAAACCCGTAGGGTGTAAGTGGATATACAAGAAGAAAAGGGGTCCTGATGGGAACGTTGAGACGTTCAAAGCACGACTTGTGGCGAAGGGTTATACCCAACAAGAAGGGATTGACTATGAAGAAACCTTCTCGCCAGTCGCGATGCTTAAATCCATCCGCATACTCCTATCCATAGCTGCAGCTCTCGACTATGAGATCTGGCAAATGGATGTCAAGACAGCCTTTCTGAATGGCAATCTTGACGAGCGCATTTACATGGCTCAACCAGACGGTTTCGTGGATAAAGGTCAAGAGACCAAGGTTTGTGAGTTGCTTAAATCCATTTATGGACTAAAGCAAGCATCTAGGTCATGGAATATTAGATTCGATGAAACTGTAAAGAGCTTCGGCTTTGAACAGTCGATAGATGAGCCTTGTGTTTACAAGTTAATACACGAAGGCAAAGTTGTGTTTCTGGTACTATATGTCGATGATATACTACTCATTGGTAATGACGTGGGTAAGTTATCTGAGGTTAAGGTCTGGCTAGCAAAGCAATTCGATATGAAGGATCTAGGAGAAGCCGCGTACATTCTGGGAATCCAAATCTTTCGAGATAGGAAAAACCGGACCCTGTCGCTCTCTCAAGCATCTTATATTGATAAGGTGATGGATCGCTTCTCGATGCAAGACTGCAAGAGGGGTCAAACACCCTTTAGGCATGGAGTTTCACTCTCTAAGGACCAGTCTCCCAAGACTGCACAAGAGATTGAAGACATGAGGAAAATTCCTTACGCCTCTGCCGTAGGAAGCCTCATGTATGCTATGCTTTGCACCCGACCTGATATATGTTTCGCCGTTGGCGTAGTTAGTCGTTTCCAATCCAACCCTGGACCCGAGCACTGGATTGCTGTTAAGCATGTTCTTAAGTATCTTCGAAGAACTAGGAACTTGATGCTTACATACTCAGGTACTGACCTGACTATGACGGGATATACCGACTCCGATTTTCAAGCGGATAAGGATTCCAGGAAATCCACTTCGGGATCTGTGTTCATCCTTAATGGTGGAGCTGTTGTGTGGAGAAGTATTAAGCAATCTTGCATTCCTGACTCCACAATGGAAGCAGAATATGTGGCTGCTTGTGAAGCATCCAAAGAGGCTGTATGGCTTAGAAAGTTCCTTAAGTATTTGGAAGTTGTTCCAAACGTCGACGAGCCCATGACCCTTTATTGTGATAATAGTGGGGCTGTCGCTAACTCAAAGGAACCTAGAAGCCACAAGCGCTCTAAGCATATTGAGAGGAAATACCATTTGATTCGAGAGATCGTGCAGCGCGGAGACGTGGAAGTGAAGAAGATCTCAACGGTGGACAACCTCGCAGATCCATTCACCAAGGCCCTAGCGAACAAGGTCTTCGACCAACATCGTGAGGGATTAGGCATGAAGGACTACACACACCTTCTTTGAGTCAAGTGGGAGTTTGTTGTCAATGGTGCCCACAAGAAGAGTTGTAGTCTTTATTTTGAACATTTGATGTAATAAAGTCTCATGAAGACTCTTGCTTGTAATTGCCTATTCATTCATTAATAAAGTTGAAACGTTCATTCAATCTTCCTTGTCTGAAGCTTTATGATAAAACCATAGTCTTTTAGTCCATAAACAAACTTAACAACTTACGAAGAGACAAATGTAGATTTGCATGAACAAACTCTTCGTAGTTTGCTTAAAACGATATATTCGCAATCTTAGGGTCAAAGGACTATTGACCTCAGTATGATTGTTAGAAGAATCTATGATGTCTGGTTATGAGGCATTGAGAGTTAGGAACTCTATAGTTCTTCTAGGTATCTTCCGAAGGTACTGAATTGACCAGTGCACTTCTAGAGACAAGATAAGAACAAACCATTTAACCTCTTATGTCTCGAAGTCACTATGTATGAATTGCATCATGCTTACCTTAATCCTGAAATGAGACATGCCATTTCACACCTTAGTATTCTCATTTGAGAAAGTCAAAGTTCGGACTCACTATGTGATTCCGAACAAGGCCTATTGGTGAAGTACTAAGTTGTGAGTCTGTCATGAGTAACTTTGTGAAGTTCTCATAGATATGGAATTCATGTACAAGATTGCTGAAATGCAATGTATGTCACCTCATGCTTTGTTCCTTGGAGTGTGAATAAATGAACTGGCCAGTGTCCAAATTGAGTCTTGACTCTTTTGGATGAAACAATGTGACTTGTTAGCTCCTCGTCAATACATTGTTTCTAACTTATTCACAAGCGACAAAGGAGTTGAGGAAATAACAGCTAGAAGGGTAAAATGGTAATTTAGTAAATCCCGACTAACTGATGACATTCATGAAGGGTAGCATAGATAATATTCAGTGGATCCGCTCATTATAATTAGGTCGAATTCTTGAGTAGAAAATAAATTCATTTGAACCGAGAGATTTTCAGTGTCAGCTCTTTAGTGGAGTCAGTTGGCATTAAGCTAAACTTGGAAAAGGTTTGTGAACTTTTGAGTCCAAGTGTTTAGCTAAAGCTTTGTTCATTTGGGTCCATGAGGTCACTGTCACGAATCACATCGATAGGAATAGTTAAACTGGAAGCTAAGCCAAAACAAGAACGAAAATAGTTAAAAGGGTATTTTTGTCTTTTGAGACAAAGGATGAAATGAATGTCAATAAATTTTTGACAAGGTCATTTTGTGACATGTTTCACTCGGCCATGACTTGATCATTGGGCCTTGTGAATTAATTTCGTTTCATAAGAATTTTATTGAAAATTCTTAATGGGCCTTTTTCTTATGTTGTCATGAACAAGTGAAGAAAATTCTAGAAGCCTTTCTAGAAGTGTTGGGCGCCCAAAATACCCAAGAGAAAGAGAATATTTTGTGCATAAATGTATCAAGATACTTGCCAAAAGAAAAAGAGGAAACAAATTTCCTATGCTTGCCATAAGGAAATTCGGCCAACACAAGCAAAGAAGAGGAAACATATTAGGAAACAAATCCCTTAAAGGGAATGAGATGTTGGGCGCATATGGAGAAAAGGGCAATAAGAGATTGCTCATGAATGCTTGGAAAAAAGAGGAAACTCCCATTTCTAAGGCTAACCCTTCTCCTATAAATAGGGCCCTCATTCTCATTGTTTTCTCATTCCACATAAGTTAGAGATTGAGAGCTTCTCTCTCTAGACCTTGTGGTGGCCGAAATCCTCTCTCTCTCTCTTTCTATTTTATTTTCGATTTTTCTTGTTTTGGCACCTAGGTCCTCACTTGACCTAGCGTTTAGCTCTGCGACTTCGAGACTCGTTCTCAAGTCGTAGTGTTTAAAAGTGCCGACTCACTGATTCCTTCTTTTCGAGTGATTTAGTGATAGAAACTTTCGTGGTTGCTCGAGGTGCCGAGGAAAGAAAGAGAGACGTGCTGCGAGGGGAGACGAGCGTTGCAACTTTCCAAAAGCTTCTACAAGGTTCAAGCTTCAAGAAAGGTTAGTAACTTTAATAGCTCATATTAGTTTTTATTTACATGTACATGCTCTTGTCTAGGTTAGTAAAAACTAGTTTTACTTAAAAAGAAAATTTTTAAAATTCCGCCGCTTAACGTAGCGTTAAACTTTTTCTTAAACCCTAGATCGATTCCAACAGCGTCTAGGGTGCTAGACGCGTAGGCGATTTTCGGTAGAAAACCGTTAGAGCACTCGTGGGCTTGAGATTAATCGCTCGATCAAGAGAGGCGGCACTCGGGAGTCCCCGGAAAGTGCTTCAGAATCTCCGAGAGCGAGAAATCGTGGAGAATCCGCTTCAGGCCAAGGATGGCATCTAGAGAAGCGGAGAGAAGTCTCAAGTTCCTTGAGAAAGAATGGGATGGCATTTCCCCTCAATGAGAGAGGGTATTTATAGGTGTTTGGGGGCCTTAGGAGGCTCCTTTTTCGTCCATGTGGGACTAGGAACGCGCGCGCCATCAAGTGGAGGCGCACGGCGCGCGCGGCGCGCGGCGCAGGGGGCGCGGCGCGCGGGTCACCAGGCGCGGCGCGCATTGCGCGGTGCTGGATGTGCGGCGCGGGATGCGCGGCGCGGGCGTGTCATCGCGCGGCGCGCGGTCTGCCTGGCGCGGCGCGCGGGCTGCTGTGCTTGGTTGGTTGGCGCGGCTGCGCGCGCGGCGCATGGCCCGCCTCGTCGGGCTCTTGCGGGCCTTCGAATACCATTCTTGCCACATGAAATATGAAGGTTTCTACTTGGCGAGAGTGACTCGATTCGAGGAGCGACTCGAGGCTCGACTCGAGGAGTGAAGCTCGACTCGAGGAGACCGACTCGAGGCTCGACTCGAGGAACAACCCAAGGCTCGACTCGAGGAACGACTCGGGGCTCGACTCGAGGGGCATGAGGATTTGGCACGAGGACTTGTCAGTCGACTCGTGAGAGAAGGCTCGCCGCTCTTTAGGACCTCCGGCCTGACCATCGGCCCTTTGAATGGCGTGTCTTCTTGGCGTCTCGGGTTTTCCGAAAACGACCGACAACACCAAACACCCTTTAGGCATGGAGTTTCACTCTCTAAGGACCAGTCTCCCAAGACTGCACAAGAGATTGAAGACATGAGGAAAATTCCTTACGCCTCTGCCGTAGGAAGCCTCATGTATGCCATGCTTTGCACTAGACCTGATATATGTTTCGCCGTTGGCGTAGTTAGCTGTTTCCAATCCAACCCTGGACCCGAGCACTAGATTGCTGTTAAGCATGTTCTTAAGTATCTTCGAAGAACTAGGAACTTGATGCTTACATACTCAGGTACTGACCTGACTATGATGGGATATACCGACTCCGATTTTCAAGCGGATAAGGATTCCAGGAAATCCACTTCGGGATCTGTGTTCATCCTTAATGGTGGAGCTGTTGTGTGGAGAAGTATTGAGCAATCTTGCATTGCTGACTCCACAATGGAAGCAGAATATGTGGCTGCTTGTGAAGCATCCAAAGAGGCTGTATGGCTTAGAAAATTCCTTAAGTATTTGGAAGTTGTTCCAAACGTCGACGAAACCATTTGATTCTAGAGATCGCGCAGCGCAGAGACGTGGAGGTGAAGTAGATCTCTGGCAGATCCATTCACCAAGGCCCTAGCGAACATGGTCTTCGACCAACTTCGAGAGGGATTAGGCATGTAGGACTACTCAAGTGGAAGTTTGTTGTCAATGGTGCCCACAAGAAGAGTAGTAGTGTCTATTTATGTACATTTGATGTCATATAGTCTTACGAAGACTCTTGCTTGTAATTGCTTATTCATTAATATAAAGTTGAAACGTTCATTCAATCTTCCTTGTCTGAAGCTTTATGATAAAACCTTAGTCTTTTAGTCCATAAACAAACTTAACAACTTACGAAGAGACAAATGTAGATTTGCATGAACAAACTCTTCGTAGTTTGCTTAAAACGATATATTCGCAGTCTTAGGGTCAAAGGACTATTGACCTCAGTACGATTGTTAGAAGAATCTATGATGTCTGGTTATGAGGCATTGAGAGTTGGAGACTCTATAGTTCTTCTAGGTATCTTCCAAAGGTACTGAATTGACCAGTGCACTTCTAGAGACAAGATAAGAACAAACCATTTAACCTCTTATGTCTCGAAGTCACTATGTATGAATTGCATCATGCTTACCTTAATCCTGAAATGAGACATGCCATTTCACTGCTTAGTATTCTCATTTGAGAAAGTCAGAGTTCGGACTCACTATGTGATTCCGAACAGGGCCTATTGGTGAAGTACTAAGTTGTGAGAATGTCATGAGTAACTTTGTGAAGTTCTCATAGATATGGAATTCATGTACAAGATTGCTGAAATGCAATGTATGTCACCTCATGCTTTGTTCCTTGGAGTGTGAATAAATGAACTGGCCAGTGTCCAAATTGAGTCCTGACTCTTTTGGATGAAACAATGTGACTTGTTAGCTCCTCGTCAATACATTGTTTCTAACTTATTCACAAGCGACAAAGGAGTTGAGGAAATAACAGCTAGAAGGGTAAAATGGTAATTTAGTAAATCCCGACTAGCTGATGACATTCATGAAGGGTAGCATAGATAATATTAAGTGGATCCGCTCATCATAATTAGGTTGAATTCTTGAGTAGAAAATAAATTCATTTGAACCGAGAGATTTTCAGTGTCTGCTCTTTAGTGGAGTCAGTTGGCATTAAGCTAAACTTGGAAAAGGTTTGTGAACTTTTGAGTCCAAGTGTTTAGCTCAAGCTTTGTTCATTTGGGTCCATGAGGTCACTGTCACGAATCACATCGATTGGAATAGTTAAAATGGAAGCTAAGTCAAAACAAGAACGAAAATTGTCAAAAGGGTATTTTTGTCTTTTGAGACATAGGATGAAATGAATGTCAATAAATTTTTTGACAAGTTCATTTGATGACTTAATGTCAGTCGGCCATGACTTGATCATTGGGCCTCGTGAATTAATTTCATTTCATAAGAGTTTTATTGAAAATTCTTAATGGGCCTTTTTCATGTTCTCATGAATAAATGAAGAAGCTTCTAGAAGCTCCTTCTAGAGACATGTTGGGCGCCTACCCTATAGAGAAATAGGAGAGTTTATTTTGTGCATAAATATATTTAGATACTTGCCAAAAGAAAAAGAGGAAACTAATTTCCCACACATGCTTTTAAGGGAATCGGCCATGTTGAGAGAAAAGGGAAGCCTTGAACAAAATAGGAAACAAATCAAGGCTTCTAGAAGCCTTGTGTTGGCCGAGTGTCTCAAAGGGAAAAAGAGGAAATTGGCTCATGAATACGTGATATTCTACAGAAGAGGAAACTACCTTATTGAAGGTGAGACCTCTCCTATAAATAGGAGCCTCATTTCCTCACATTTCATTCATCCAAGTTTAAGAGATTTGAGAGACTCTCTCTCTAGAACTTTGGCCGAACTCCTCTCTCTAGTTTATTTTCGATTTTTGTCTTGGCACCTAGGTCCTCATTTGACCTAGAGTTTAGCTCTGCGACTTCAAGACTCGTTCTTAAGTCGTAGTGTTTAAAAGTGCCCACTCACTAATTCATTTTCTTTCAAGTGATTTAGTGATAGAAACTTTCGTGGTTGCTCGAGGTGCCGAGGAAAGAAAGAGAGACGTGCTGCGAGGGGAGACGAGCGTTGCAACTTTCTAAGAGCTTCTCAAAGATCAAGCTTCAAGAAAGGTTAGTAAACTTCTTAGCTCATAATAGTTTTTAATTACGTGTAGTTGCTCTTTTTTCTAGGTTAGTAAAACCTGGTTTTACTTGTAAAATAAAAATTTTAAAATTCCGCCGCTTACCGAAGCGTTAATTATTTTCTTAAACCCTAGATCGATTCCAACAACCCCGACCGGGAAAAGTTACGCTACGCCCTCCACTACGGATTCCAGGCCTCAAACAATGAGGCCGAGTACGAAGCCCTCATCGTAGGGCTGGAGCTCGCTCAAAAGCTCAACGTACAGAATTTACGAATACACTGTGACTCGCAGTTAATCGTAATTCAGGTTAAAGGCGACTACGTTGCCAAAGAACCTAACATGATCGCCTACTTGGCAAAGACAAATGTACAGCTAGATGCCTTCTCCTGGTTCGAGATCATCCAGATCCCACGAGAAGAGAACTCCGAGGCTGATGCCTTAGCTCGCCTCGGATCCGGTATCACCGAAGATAGGTTGGGAACCATCTCAATCGAGTCTCTCTCGCGACCATCCGTCTCACGTGACGAGGTGGGAACGATTGAGAGCGCCGCTCATCCAACTTGGATGACCCCGCTTACGGACTTCTTGCAAAGAGGGGTACTTCCCGAAGACCGCAAAGAAGCCGAAAGGCTAAAAGCCCTCGCATCCAAATACGTGTTGAAAGGCGAAGCCTTATACAAGCGTGGGTAATCAACCCCGCTGCTCCGATGTCTCAACAGCGTCGAGTCGACCAAGGTCCTCCGCGAAATCCACGAAGGCCTCTGCGGAAACCACGCCGCCGGGAGGTCCCTCGCGTTCAAAGCGCTTCGACAAGGCTATTTCTGGCCAACGATGAAAAAAGACGCCTACGACTGGGCGAGAAAGTGCGACAAGTGTCAACGTTTCTCCAACGTTCCACGACAGCCGCCATCTCCCCTAAATAGCATCGTTGTTCCACGCCCCTTCACAAAATGGGGCGTAGACATTATCGGCAAGCTTCCCAAAGCCCCGAGGCAATACGAATACGCCATCGTCGCTATCGACTACTTCACCAAGTGGGTCGAAGCCGAGCATCTGGCCAGGATCACCGAGGCCAACACTACAAACTTCATCTGGAAGTCCATAATATGTCGCCACGGCATCCCCGCGTCAATCGTGACCGATAACGGCACGCAGTTCGACAAGGCGAGGGTTAGAGAGATCTGCGCCCAACTAGGGATAAGCAAGACATTCTCATACCCGCGACATCCACTGGCTAATGGCCAAGTGGAAGCCGTCAACTTGACGATTAAGAGCAACCTCAAGAAAAAGCTCGAAGCCAAAAAAGGCGCCTGGGCTGAAGAACTGCCTTTTATCCTGTGGGCCTATCGAACGACCGTTCGAAATGCCACCGGAGAGACCCCCTTCTCCCTAGCTTTTGGGGTGGAGGCGGTGGTCCCCGTGGAAATGGAAGTCCCCACCTATCGGGTTGACACTTTCGACGAAAAAGAAAATGATGAAGCCATGCGCCTCGAACTCGATCTAATCGACGAGAAAAGATCCGAGGCTCTCACCAGACTCGCTGCACAAAAGCGAAAGGTCGAGAGATACTACAACGCCAAAGTCAAAAGGCGGATCTTCGCCGTCGGCAGCCTTGTACTCAGACCCGTGTTCCAGAACACCCAAGTGCAAGGCGCCGGAGTCCTAGGCTCAAATTGGGAAGGACCGTATAGAGTCCGACAAGTCATACACGACGGGACCTACTACATCGAACACACGGACGGAACTCCAATCCGGCACCCGTGGAACGCCGAACACTTGAGGCAAAACCACCAGTGATCAAGTCCCCTCATTATTGCTCTGATTTCCCTTATTCAATAAAGGCCTATGTGCCACTGTTCAAGGATGTTCCCCGTTAGGCAAAATCAATAAAAAATAAAGTTTGCGGTCTTTTTTACCCACTTTATAAAAAAAAAAGTTTTTAGTCATCAAAGCACGGCCTGTAAACTAAAAACTTGGGGGGCTAATGGGTCCTGCGACATACACTCAAGAATTCACGGCAAAAAAAAAAATAGAGAAAAGGTAAAAACCTTAAGCTCCCCACTTCTAGGATGAGGCTTAGGTCGACCTAACTCGGCGAGCTCGGTCGCTCACCAGAGCAAGCTCAACGAGGCCGGCATCGAGTCGAGCTCGCTCCTCGAGCCCGGATCGCTCATCGAGTCGAGCTCGCTCCTTGAGTCGAGCTCAAGTTCGCTCTTCGAGTCGAGCTCGCTCCTCAAGTCGAGCTCGCTCCTCGAGCCCAGTTCGCTCCTCAAGTCGAGCTCGCTCCTTGAGTCGAGCTCAAGTTCGCTCCTCAAGTCGAGCTCGCTCCTTGAGTCGAGCTCAAGTTCGCTCCTCGAGTCGAGCTTGCTCCTCAAGTCAAGCCCACTCCTCGAGCCCAGTTCGCTCCTCAAGTCGAGCTCGCTCCTTGAGTCGAGCTCAAGTTCGCTCTTCGAGTCGAGCTCGCTCCTCAAGTCAAGCTCGCTCCTCGAGCCAAGTTCGCTCCTCAAGTCGAGCTCGCTCCTTGAGTCGAGCTCAAGTCCGCTCCTCAAGTCGAGCTCGCTCCTCAAGTCGAGCTCAAGTTCGCTCCTCGAGTCGAGCTCGCTCCTCAAGTCGAGCTCGCTCCTTAAGTCAAGCTCGCTCCTTGAGTCGAGCTCATGTTCGCTCCTCTAGTCGAACTTGTTGGAATCGATCTAGGGTTTAAGAAAATAATTAACGCTTCGGTAGGCGGAGGAATTTTAAAAATTTTCCTTTTACAAGTAAAACAGTTTTTATTAACCTAGACAAGGAGCAAGTACATGTAATTAAAAACTAATATGAGCTAAGAAGTTTACTAACCTTTCTTGAAGCTTGAACTTTGAGAAGCTTTTGGAAAGTTTGCAACGCTCGTCTCCCCTCGCAGCACGTCTCTCTTTCTTTCCTCGGCACCTCGAGCAACCACGAAAGTTTCTATCACTAAATCACTCGAAATAAAGGAATTAGTGAGTGGGCACTTTTAAACACTACGACTTAAGAACGAGTCTTGAAGTCGCAGAGCTAAACACTAGGTCGAGTGAGGACCTAGGTGCCAAAACAAGAAAAATCGAAAATAAACTAGAGAGAGAGAGAAGAGGGGCGGCAACCACAAGTTCTAGAGAGAGAAGCTCTCAATCTCTAACTTATGTGGAATGAGAAAAATGAGAAGAATGAGGCTCCTATTTATAGGAGAGGTCTTACCTTCAATAAGGTAGTTTCCTCTTATAAAGAATATCACATATTCATGAGCCAATTTCCTCTTTTCCTCTATGATGCACTCGGCCAAGGTGGGCTTCATTAAGCCTTGGATTTGTTTCCTTTTTTGTTCCTTGCCTTGCTTCTTTCTTGTGTTGGGCGCCTACCTCATTTCCCTTAGGGGAAATTTGTTTCCTCTTTTTCTTTTGGCAAGTATCTTGATACATTTATGCACAAAATATTCTCTCTTGTCTCTTGGGTGGTGGGCGCCTAAAACAGTTCTAGAAAGGCCTTCTAGAAGCTTTTCCACTTGTTCATGACAACATGAAAAAGGCCCATTAAGAATTTTCAATAAAATTCTTATGAAATGAGATTAATCCACAAGGCCCAATTAATCATATTATGGTCGAGTGTTACTTGTCATCAAATGACCATGTCAAAAAATTTATTGACATTCATTTCATATTATGTCTCAAAAGACAAAAATACCCTTTCGACAATTTTCGTTCTTGTTTTGACTTAGCTTCCTGTTTAACTATTCCTATCGATGTGATTCGTGACAGTGACCTCCTGGACCCAAATGAACAAAGCTTGAGCTAAACACTTGGACTCAAAAGTTCACAAACCTTTTCCAAGTTTAGCTTAATGCCAACTGACTCCACTAAAGAGTTGACACTGAAAATCTCTCGGTTCAAATGAATTTATTTTCTACTCAAGAATTCGACCTAATTATGATGAGCGGATCCACTGAATATTATCTATGTTTACCCTTCATGAATGTCATCAGCTAGTCGGGATTTACTAAATTACCATTTTACCCTTCTAGCTGTTATTTCCTCAACTCCTTTTTCGCTTGTGAATAAGTTAGAAACAATGTATTGATGAGGAGCTAACAAGTCACATTGTTTCATCCAAAAGAGTCAGGACTCAATTTGGACACTGGCAAGTTCATTTATTCACACTCCAAGGAACAAAGCATGAGGTGACATACATTGCATTTCAGCAATCTTGTACATGAATTCCATATCTATGAGAACTGTTGTCGCAGCTTTTCGGACAACGATTTAGGAGTCGCAGACGGTCAGACCCAAGGCCGGACCAAGTGGTCTCGTCTTGACTCGAGCGTGTCGGACTTGGTATCCCAAGTCGTCCCTTAGCTGTCTGTGGTATCTCTCTCATCCAGGCACCTGAAAAGCAAGCAAGAAAGGTGTGAACTACAAAGGGAAAACAGGGGGGTTGCCCCTGTTTACCTCTCCGACGCTCAACATCAGTAGGATTGAGGTGGTTTGTAGAGGGTTTAGTGTTTTAGGGTCGAGACTTGAGAGAAACGAGCGAGGTATGAATTCGGCAGCGTTTCAGTACTCAAATTTCGGATTACCTGGACTAGTGGACCGGCCCCTGTATTTATAGGCGGCCAAGGGGTGTTTGGGGAACCCATTGGCCGAGCTCCGGCCTTGGACGAGCGTCGGCCTTGGATTAGCGCTGGCCTTGGACGAGAGCCGGCCGTGGCGAGCGCCGGCCTTGGATGAGTGCCGGTCTTGAATTAGCGCCGGCCTTGGACGAGTACCGGCCTTGGACGAGTGCCGGCCTTGGACGAGCGCCGGCCTTGGATGAGTGCCGGCCTTGGATGAGCGCCGGCCTTGGACGAGTGCCGGCCTTGAATTAGCGCCGGCCTTGGACGAGTGTCGGCCTTGGACGAGCGCCGGCCTTGGATGAGTGCCGGCCTTGGATGAGCGCCGGCCTTGGACGAGTGCCGACCTTGAATTAGCGCCGGCCTTGGACGAGTGCCGGCCTCGGACGAGCGCCGGTCTTGGCGAGTACCGGCCTTGGATGAGCGAGTCTCAGGACGGCCGCCAGCGTGGCCGTCGCCGATCCACCGGGCCGAGACAGACCGGTAACATTAGCCCCCCGAGTTTATCATCGATTGTAAATCGCGTGGTAAACTCAAAGTCCAACGTTGGCCCATCGGAGAAGCCCGCCGCCAAGAGGTATGCTCCGACATCTTTTAATATTATTTTTATTTTTTGTCGATCATGCTTGCCTCGTTATTCGCGCCAATGGAACCCATTGACCACCTATCGGGGCGTGGGACCATTGAAGGTGATTTGTATGACTTGTTTGAGGACAACCACGTGGACTTGGATGTTTTTTGGGCTCAATTTTCGCCCCCACCAACGATCCCCGATACACGGCATTCGTCGCATTCAATCAACGCTATCGAGATGTCCGGAGAGGATCTCTCATTGGTGGAGGCGTGGCTGGCCGACGAGGGAGAGGGCGCGCGAGCCGGGGACGGCCAATGCCGGCAGGAGGACGCCAGGGATAGCGCGTGTGCCGGAGGAGGCGCCTAGGCTCGGGGCGGCGCTGGCGGCGCCGGAGATGTCGGGGAGGACCCGTCCAGGCCAGGGAACGAAGCCCCTTTGCCTGCTGGTGGCCTGGGCGACGCGCGAGTGCCGGAGATGGCCGCGCCTGGAGCGGCCGGCGCCGGAGGAGACGCGCCGGAGAAAGGCGACGCCGGGGGGGACGCCCCGGCCGGGGGCGGCGCGATGTGGGTCGGCCCCAGCCCCGAAGAAGCCCTAACCCGACTGGGCCGGGCCGGCCAGGCGCTCACTAGGCGCGCCGACGAGGGGGAACGCCCGGGCGGCGTGAGCGACCCCGGGGTGGCCACACGAGGGGGGCGCGCCAGCCGACCTCGACGTCGTCTGGGCCGGTCCTGACGCGCGGGAGGCCTCTGCTCGGCCGGTGGCGGCCGTCGGGTTGTCTGCAGATCGCGCGCGGGAGGACAGCCCCCCGGGCCTGGCCGTGCCGGAGGTGGCGCGCGCCGCTGGGGGATCGCCGGTGCCGGGCGACACCGCCCAGGGAGGGGCCGTTGCCGCGCAGGAGGCGGCCCGCCCAGGTGGCGCCGTGCAGAAGGCGGCCACTTGCCCAGCCCCTGGGCAAACCCTAGGCCCCAATGGGCCGGGCCTGGTCGAGGAGGGCGCAACCGGCCAGGAGTCGGGCTGGGCCGGTGCGCGCGAGGAGGGCCCAACCGGCTGGGGGCTGGACGGGGCCGCTGGGCTGCGTGCGCGCGAGGGGGGCCGGGCCAGTCGTGGGCCGGGCCGGGCTGGTGGGCCGGACGCGCCTGGGACGAGCGTTGGGACGCCCGGGCAGGGCTCATGGGCCAGAGACCCGACCGGCCGAGAGTTGGGCCGGGCCGACGGGCCTGACGCGCGCGTCGGAGGCCGGAGGTCGCCTGGGCCGAGCCAACGCGTGGAGGAGCCACCCTGCCGGGAGACGGGCTGGGTCCTCGGGCTTGACGTGCGCACAGGAGGGAGCGTCGCCGGCCATAGGACGGGCCGGCCCGACGGTGGCGACCCGGTCGGCCGGCAACCAGTCGAGTGCTCGGGCAACGTCCCGGACTCCGAACGATCCGGTGACTCGTCGAGCCGTCGCATAGCACCTGCGGCGAGGGTACTTTCTTCCACTGCGCGGGAGGAAACGCGGACCTCAACCTTCCCGATAGGAGAGTCAGTCGTGCGGGGCAACCTCGACTGCTCGGGTGTCGATGTCCCGAGCTTGATATCCATTGCAAGCTTCAAGAGCCTGAGGAAACGCTACAGCATCCCGGAATCTGTGTCAATCCTCAGACCGCTGCCCGATGATCTTCCGTCCCGCCCTCGAAGGGGGTACGCCGCGGTCCACGAGGCCAGCCTTCGCGGGGGACTAAGGTTGCATTTTCAACCGGTTATCCAGGAGTTGTTAGTTCGACTGGGGGTGCACGCTTTACAGATGTCCCCGGCCTTCTACCGACAGGTCGCGGCGTGTCATATGATGCTTTATCGGGCGAAGAAGAGGGCCGTCACTGCCGACGACATCCAGGACCTCATGACGATACGAGGGGTGTCATGGAAGCCGGGCTTCTACCTAGCATTACACCGTAAGCACTTCGCCATCATTAGCAGGGTTAACTCGAAGCACAAATATCCTTGGATATGGGTGTCCGAGTCAGCCTTCGGGGTCGCGCCTCTCTTCTTCGGTCCCGCGGCTGATTTTCCACCTGCGGGCGATATCGAGGGTACTGAGCTTAACGCGGTGATCAGGGCGGTCTCGGAATCAAGGCGGCAAGGACCGCACTTCAAATCCCCAGACCTAATGGCAAGGACTGGGTGGTTCACGCCTGGGGACGACGCTCCCTCGTGCCCGGGTCTCGACGCGGAGGCTACGGAAGACCCTGAATCTGAGGCGGGGGGCTCGTCTGCTCCTTCCCCTGACGTGGGGGGTACTAACCACACATATGCTTCCCGTTAGTGCACGTTCCATTGTATTGCATTCTAACCTGTCGTCTCTTTATCTTTTTTAGATACCATGACCCGGCGACATCGACCGCGCACGCAAGTACCGAGGGTGGCGCTCGACGTCGAAGCCATGACCGCGGCTCAACCACAAGCTGAGGCTCGCCATGGGGGGCTTCCAACGCGGACGAGGAACGAGGCGAACTCCTCGAACAAGCGACCATCGTCGACGACCCTCCCTGGCTCGTCCTCCGGCCACAAGCGTGCCCATACGTCGGTGGCGCCAGACGGCATGGAATCGATGCTCTTAGCGGAAGCGGCGGAGCTGAGGGATCAATGCTCTCGAGGGATCCTTGAAACCTCTCTGCGGGATTTCAAGAGTCTCCTGACGGCGAGCGACCTCGAGCATTTCCGGAGTGGGATCGGCGATGCCCGAAAGGTACGACTTGCTTGCTTGTTTTATGTGCAACCATTATGCTTATTTCGATCGTACGTATATTGTTTGTTCCCACAGATGCTCGCGCGCCAAGAACGGAGCGACCGTATCCTCCGGGACTTGCTCCGTCGCATGCAAATCATGGAGAAAGACAAGGAGAGCACGGCGGCCGCCCATGCTGCAACTCTGGCAGGGGTCCGCACTGTCCAAGAGTTTCAAGCGCTCGAGGAGGAACTGAAGCGAGCTAGCGAGAAGGCGTCTCGGGAGAAGGCTGAGCAGGCAGTTGACACTTTCTTAGGGGAGACAAAGAAACTCCAGGCGGCGCTCTCGAGCCGAGACGAGGAGCTGAACATCGTCCATGCTCGACTGTCGGCGAGCGAGATCTCCCGGGTCAAGGCCGAGAGGGAGATGGAACCTTTGCGAGCGGAGGTGCAGACCCTCGTGGAGGAGAAGAACGACGCTGTGCGATCCAAGACGGAGTTGGAGGAAGACTGGGATCTCTCGCTGGAGGTGGCCCGTTACGAGGTGGCGATGCGGGTAAAAGACGCGACCGCGGAGGAGAACGCATCTCGCGGGATCACATTTTCCTTTTTTGACGCCATGTTTCCTCCTCTGGATGACGAGTTGCCAGAGGACGACCTGACTCCCGAAGTTCCTGCGGAGGCCGCCCAGTCGTCAAACTGTCGGTCCGGTGGAGAAACCGTCGGCGGGTCGGGCGCCCCTCGCCCCGAAGACGACGAAGAGCAGATCGACTACGGCTCAGAGTAGCCAAGTTTTCTTTGGTTTTCTGCGCACTTGTTTAGTGCTTGCTTTACGTTTTCTTTCGGACTTTTGTTACGTTTGACATGTGTCGTAGTCTCGTACTTTTCTCGTCGGGTTGTTTGTGCAACGTTGTTTTGCTTTGATTGAAGCTTTCTTTTTATTATGCGTCTTATTTTCTCGACTTGCTATGCTTAGTGTAATCGATTTGCGTGATTTGAACAATGCGTGTCTTACGAACCCGGCTTACTATGTCTAGCGTAACCGGTTTGCACGGCTTACTGCCGTATTTGGCGGCAAAGTTTCCCGAGGACGCTACCTATCGGCGTTCGTATCGGGACAAGCTTGCAGTTCCCAGTGAGCATGGTACTTGTTGGTACGCGTGTCGCGTTTTGGGTTTTGACTGCCGAGATCGACGATCCGGTGCGCGGACGTGATCCGTCGACGCCTTACTGCCTATCGGTGTGCAAGGCGCAACGTTGCGCGAGAGTGTCGCAGCGAAAGACGTGCGAGGTTGGAGGTCCAATGTGTGGATCCAACTTGTCGACGTTTCGCTATCTCTTAGCGCGGGGTCGGAGGTCCGGTGCGCGGATCCGATTTGTGGACGTTTTGCTACCTCTCGGTGCGTGAAAGGTGGAGGGTGAAAATGGAGTAAATGAGCTTGTTACCTTCATTCTATCCTCCTTAGCCCCCCGAGTTTCTTGGGTGCTCGTAGAGGAGACTAGAAATTATAACACAATGCTTTGAAGCGAAATGTAATTCATTATAATGTTGAAATGGTTGAAAAATTACATCCCAGGCCGTTGGCCGAACTTGAAATTTAAAATTGTCTTTGCTAAAAATTGAAAACAACATGAAAACAACAAAACGTAGAGTGAGCGAAAGGGCATCTATTGGTAATATTGCCGAAGGTGCTCCGCGTTCCATGGATGCATGAACACGAGTCCCTCCAGGTTCTCGAGCTCGTACGTGCCGTTGTGGATGGCTCGTCGCACACGGTACGGGCCCTCCCAGGTGGGGCCTAGAACTCCCGCACCTTGTACCTTGGTGTTTTGGAACACCCTTCGAAGAACGAGACTCCCGTCGGCGAACTTCCGCAGCTTGATCTTGGAATTGTAGTACTTCTCGACCTTCCTCTTTTGTGCAGCAAGTCGGGTGAGTGCGTCTGCCCTCCTCTCGTCTATGAGGTCTAACTCGAGCCTGATTGCGCCGTCGTTGGTGGCTTCTTCGTACTCCTCGATGCGCAAGGTCGGTAGCTTGGTCTCGACGGGTACCACGGCCTCGACGCCGAATGCGAGAGCGAAAGGGGTTTTGCCAGACGCATTTCGAGCGGTGGTGCGGTACGCCCATAAGACCATGGGGAGCTCGTCGGCCCAAGCCCCCTTCCTTTCCTCCAGCTTCTTCTTCAAGTTCTCTTTGATTGTCTTGTTAACCGCCTCGACCTGACCGTTGGCTTGAGGTTGGCGGGGAGAGGAGAAAGTCTTGCTAATGCCCAGTTGTTCGCACATTTCTCGGAGGCGCGCGTTGTCGAATTGTTTCCCGTTGTCGGTTACAATTGATGCGGGGATCCCAAAGCGGCAGATGATGCTTTTCCGAATGAAGCTCGTCGTGTTTGCCTCGGTGATCTTTGCTAGCGGCTCAGCCTCTACCCACTTTGTGAAGTAATCGATGGCCACGATCGCGTGCTTGTATTGCCTCGGGGCCGTAGGTAGCTCACCGATGAGATCGATTCCCCACTTCGCGAAAGGTCGCGGCACAATGATTGGACACAATGGGGCCGGTGCTTGACGCGGGATGTGGGCGAACTTTTGGCACTTATCGCATTTTTTGGCCCACTCGTGGGAGTCCTTTTTCAAGGTCGGCCAAAAATATCCAAGTCTTAGCAGCTTTAATGCCAAAGATTGTCCGGCGGCGTGGTTTCCGCACACCCCCTCGTGCACCTCGTGGAGTGCCTTCCTCGCCTCGACTTCGGTCAGGCAGCGGAGAAGGGGCATAGAGTAGCCTCTCTTGAACAAGTTATCCTCCCTTATCGTATACTTCGGCGCCAAGCTTCTCAGCTTTCTGGCCTCTTCTTTGTCTTCGGGAATGACTCCTCTCTTAAGGAATTCCACGAGCGGAGTCATCCATGAGGGAGGCGGAGTTTCGTCAACTACCCCTACGTCGCCTCTCGAGACGTAGGGTCGGGTCAACACTTCGATCGGGACGCTGCCTTCGCCCTCCTCGTCTATCCCAGACGCGAGGCGAGCCAGGGTGTCAGCATCAATGTTCGCCTCTCGAGGAACTTGGACGATCTCGAACCACGACAAGGCCTCTAGATTCTTTTGGGCCTGGGACAAGTATGCAACCATGTTTGGCTCTTTTGCGGCGTAGTCGCCCTTAACCTGGTTCACAATCCACTGCGAGTCGCAGTGGATGCGCAGGTTTTGGGCGCCTATCTTGTTCGCTAGTTCCAAGCCAACGATCAGAGCCTCGTACTCTGCCTCGTTGTTGGAAGCCTTGAACTCGAACCACATGGCGTACTCAGCTTTTCCCTATCGGGATTTGTGAGCACAACGCCGGCGCCAGCCCCCCGGGCGTTTGACGCGCCATCCACGTGCAAGTCCCAGACCGGCCCTATCGGGTCGTTGGTCCTCTTCTTCGACGACTCGCTGCGGTCGTCCTTCTTGTCTTCCGTGCTCTTACTACTCTCGTCGCCCTCGTCGATCGGGGGCGCGCTTGTGAATTCGGCGATGAAGTCGGCGAGGGCCTGGCCCGTAATGGCGGTTCTCGGCTGGAACTCGATCCCATACTCGCCAAGCTCTTGGGACCATATCGCCATTCGAGAGGAGGTCCCTTTTTGAAGGGCCTTCTCGATGGGATGTCCCGAGCGGACCACAATGGGGTGCGCTTGGAAGTAGGGCCGGAGCTTTCTCGCGCTCATGACGAGGGCGAGGGACAGTCTCTCGATTTCCGGGTATCGGGTCTCAGCGTCGAGGAGCGCCTTGCTAACGTAATAGACCGGCCATTGTACCTTGTCTTCTTCGCGTATGAGAACCGCGCTCACGGCCCTATCGAAAACCGCGAGGTAGAGGTACAAGGTTTCGCCATTCTTCGGCTTCGCGAGGAACGGGGGGGGGGGGGGAGGTGAAATAAGCTTTCATATCGCGGAATGCCTCCTCGCACTCCTCCATCCATACGAACCCGTCGGTCTTCTTTAGTGCCTTGAAGAACGGTTGGCACCTATCGGTGGCTTTGGAAACGAATCGCGTCAGGGCGGCGATCCTTCCCGTCAAGCTCTGAACTTCCTTTACTTTCTGTGGCGACCTCATCTCTAAGATCGCCCTGATCTTCTCGGGGTTAGCTTCGATCCCGCGACGGCTAACCATGTAGCCCAAGAATTTTCCGGACTCGACCCCAAAAGCGCACTTGTTGGGGTTGAGCTTCATCTTGTAGCGTCGTAGGATCGCGAACATCTCTCTAAGGTCTCGAACGTGGTCGCGGGATTTGAGGCTTTTGACGAGCATATCGTCCACGTAGACCTCCATGGTTTTGCCAATTTGATTGGCGAACATCCGGTTCACCAACCTTTGATATGTCGTTCCCGCGTTTTTGAGGCCAAAGGGCATGACCTTGTAACAGTAAAGTCCGCGGTTCGTAACAAAGGTGGTCTTGATCTGATCCGGCTCATGCATGCGGATCTGGTTGTAGCCTGAGTAGGCGTCCATGAAGCTTAGCAACTCGTGGCCCGCCGTGGCGTCCACGAGCTGCTCGATCCTCGGGAGAGGGAAGCTGTCGTTCGGGCAGGCTTTGGTAAGATCTTTATAATCAATGCAGATCATCCACTTCCCGTTTGGCTTCTTGACCATCACCACATTGGACACCCACTTGGGGTTCTCCGCCTCCCTGATGAAGTCGGCGGCGAGAAGTTTGTCAACTTCTTCACCAATGGCCTGGTACCTCTCACCGCTGAACGCCCGCCGCAGTTGAACGCGCTCAGTTACTCTCTTGTCGTCGTTAAGACGATGAACCATTACTTCGGGGTCAATTCCTGGCATGTCGGCGTGCGTCCACGCAAAGACATCTTTGTGCTCTCGGAGGAAAGCAGCGAACTCGGTTCGGACTTCAGATGGGAGTTGGGCGCCTACCTTGACTACTTGGTCAGGCTTGGCGTCGTCCAACACGACGGGAACGAGGTCGTCTGGTGTCTCCACCTTTCGACGCTCGACATCGTCTCTTTGGTCTAGCTCTCCGAAGGTGCCTCCCTCCTCTATTTTGCAGGGGAATTTGTCCCCGAGCTGGAAGACGGTGTTTACCATCATTCCCTTCCCTTTTCCGTCCACGCCTTGGATGTAGCACATCCTCGCCATTGACTGGTCTCCCAGCATTACGGCGATCCCCTTCTCGGTCGGGAATTTCATCATTAGATGGTACGTGGACGTTATGGCCTTCAACCGATTGAGAGTCGGGCGGCCGACGATGATATTGTATGCTGAGGGCTGGTCTACCACTAGGAATGACACGATGTGGGTGACCTCGAGCCCCCCCGGCGTACCGAAGGTAACCGGGAGGTCGATAGTTCCCTCCGTCATGACCCTCTCCCCGGAGAAGCCGAAGAGCGGGGTCGAGATCGGGGTCGGTCTCATCCCAGATAGCTTCATCCTGTCCAACGCCGGCTTGAAGATTATGTCGGCGGAGCTCCCATTGTCGATTAGGATTCTCCGGACGAGGTTGTTGGCGACCGGGGCCGAGACGACTATAGCGTCGTTGTGTGGCCGGAGCACTCGCGCCGCTTCTTGTCCGGTGAAGAACATGGACTCGAAGGGGGCCGGAGGAGGGGCCTCGTACATGTGGTTGATGTAGTGCGCTATTTTCCCTTGGGAAACTTCGCGCACGTACTTCTTCCTCTGCGTGGCCGAGTCCCCGAACTCCGGGCCGCCCAAGATCGCGCCCACGATGTGAAGTTGCGAGCTCTCCGGTTCTTCGTTTGCCGCGCGGTCCGCGACGGTCACTGTCGCCGGACCTTTCTTTTCTTGCCGCGGGCGGCCTCCGTGTGCCGCGGCCGTCCCGATAGTTCTAAGGACGTATTCTTTCAGTTTCCCATCTTGAATCAGGGCCTCAATCTGACGCTTGAGTTGATAGCATTCGGATGTCAGGTGCCCATGATCCTGATGGTAGTCACAGTACTTACTTTGATCCCTCTTGGCGGGATCCTTCGTGAGAGGGGTTGGACTCCCCAGCTTGTCACGGTGCAGAACCAGGATCCGCTCCGGCGAAGTGTTCAGAGGAGTGAATGTCGAGAACTTTCGGAAGCTATCGACATGTGGCGGCCTCGGCTCAGGGAGGGACCTGGCTTCCCTTATTCCTCCTCTTTCGAGGGTCGGGGCGATCTCCGTCTTGATCGTCGCGGCGGCGACTCCCCTGCCCTCCTAACTTTCGGCCATCTCGGCCATCGAGATAGTCCTCGATTCCCATATACGTGCGGGCTCTCGTCATTAGCTCCGCCATGTCCCGCAGGACTTTGCCAACAATAGACTTGAGGAAGTCGCTCGTGCGGACTCCCTCAGTGATCGCCGTGATGGCGTCTCTGTCGTCGAACCCTTTGACCTTGTGAGACTCCTCAGTGAAGCGAGCGAGGTATTGTCTCAACGTCTCGTCTCTTCCTTGTCGGATAGAGAAGAGGTGGGTCTTTGGTTTCTTTTGCGCCACGAGGGTGGCGAATCGGGCAAGGAACGCCTCTCGTAAGGCCCGGAAAGACGAGATGCTTCCCGGCCTCAAACTTCGGAACCACTCAAACCCCGACCCTGTGAGGGTCAGGCTGAAGGCTTGGCAGAGGATGGCGTCTGTCTGCCCTTGCATCGTCATCCACGTCTCATAGTGTTGGACGTGGAAGTGGGGGTCCGTACATCCATCGTAGGGGGGAATGGACGGTAACTTGAAGTTTCCCACGCATGGTTGCGCGAGGACTTGAGCGGCGAAGGGAGAGTATGATTCCTCGATCCCTCCGTACGGCCTTTGCCTCCCTGACTCCCTCATCTCGATGATTTGATTTTGGAGGCTCTGAATCATCGTGACCATGTCAAGCCCATTAGCAGGGCCGACCGTCGGGGCCACGGGAGTCACCGGTTGGCGTTCGTTAGACGCTTGGTCCACGACATTGGCCTGAGGCCGGCCGAGAGTTGCAGCGGGGAGCGCGTCCCTTCGAGAGGTTAGCCTTTGGCGGAGATCCTCCCCTCGGGAGTGTCTTTGCGCCGTCAGGCGCTCTCTAAGGTCCACACTCGGCGCGTGGCGGGGCGAGGTCGCCCTTGGTCGGACCGTCCGGCTATCGGCCCCATCATCCACCAGAGTCGCTCTCTCCTCGGCGAGGGGCCGTGTCCGGCCGCCTCTTGAAACCGAGGGGGCGAGTCCTCGGGAATGTGACCGCGCCTGCTGTCTCGCCAGGTGCGACGGCCCGGCCAAAGCATCGTTAGACCTCTCGGGCCGCGAAGGGGCAAGGCTGGGCGTTGCCTCATTGGTCCTCGACTCCCCCACATATTCGGGGTCGGAGTCATCTTGGGCGGACCTATCCTCAATGTCATAGCCGAGGAGGTTAGCTAGCGTACCGTCGACGCCGGGGCGGTCAAGGAGCTCCGCGAGCCGCCGGGCCGTGTCCTCTCGGAGCTCGGCCTCGGGGTCATTCATCGGGTCTTGGGGCTGGCTCTCGCTATCGCGAGGTTGCCCTTCAAGAAGATGTGCGAGGCGTCGAAGGCCGTACCTCGAGCTCGTCGCTCGGGTACCCGCGGAGGTGGTGGGAATGTGACTCATCTCTCGAGAGTCGTGAGAACAAAGGGAGAAAACTGGTAGAGGGAATGCGTCGTCAAGGTCGAGAGGCCCCCTCCTTCTAGCGCCAAAATGTTGTCGCAGTTTTTTGGACAACGATTTAGGAGTCGCAGACGGTCAGACCCAAGGCCGGACCAAGTGGTCTCGTCTTGACTCGAGCGTGTCGGACTTGGTATCCCAAGTCGTCCCTTAGCTGTCTGTGGTATCTCTCTCGTCCAGGCACCTGAAAAGCAAGCAAGAAAGGTGTGAACTACAAAGGGAAAACAGGGGGTTGCCCCTGTTTACCTCTCCGACGCTCAACATTAGTAGGATTGAGGTGGTTTGTAGAAGGTTTAGTGTTTTGGGGTCGAGACTTGAGAGAAACGAGCGAGGTATGAGTTCGGCAGCGTTTCAGTACTCAAATTTCGGATTACCTGGACTAGGGGAGCGGCCCCTGTATTTATAGGCGGCCAAGGGGTGTTTGGGGAACCCCTTGGCCGAGTGCCGGCCTTGGACAAGCGCCGGCCTTGGACGAGCGCCGGCCTTGGATTAGCGCCGGCCTTGAACGAGAGCCGGCCTTGGCTAGCGCCGGCCTTGGACGAGTGCCGGCCTTGAATTAGCGCCGGCCTTGGATGAGTGCAGGCCTTGAATTAGCGCCGGCCTTGGACGAGTGCCGGCCTTGGACGAGCGCCGGCCTTGGACGAGTGCCGGCCTTGAATTAGCGCCGGCCTTGGACGAGTGCCGGCCTTGGACGAGCGCCGGCCTTGGATGAGTGCCGGCCTTGGATGAGCGCCGGCCTTGAATTAGCGCCGGCCTTGGACGAGTGCCGGCCTTGGACGACCGCCGGCCTTGGATGAGCGCCGGCCTTGGATGAGCGCCGGCCTTGGACGAGTGCCGGCCTTGAATTAGCGCCGGCCTTGGACGAGTGCCGGCCTTGGAAGAGCGCCGGCCTTGGCGAGTGCCGGCCTTGGATGAGCGAGTCTCAGGACGGCCGCCAGCGTGGCCGTCGCCGATCTACCGGGCCGAGATGGACCGGTAACAAGAACTTCACAAAGTTACTCATGACATTCTCACAACTTAGTACTTCACCAATAGGTCCTGTTCGGAATCACATAGTGAGTCCGAACTCTGACTTTCTCAAATGAGAATACGTAAGCTGTGAAATGGCATGTCTCATTTCAGGATTAAGGTAAGCACGATGCAATTCATACGTAGTGACTTCGAGACATAAGAGGTTAAATGGTTTGTTCTTATCTTGTCTCTAGAAGTGCACTGGTCAATTCAGTATCTTCGGAAGATACCTAGAAGAACTATAGAGTCTCCAACTCTTAATGCCCCATAACCAGACATCATAGATTCTCCTAACAATCATACTGAGGTCAATAGTCCTTTGACCCTTAGATTGCGAATATATCGTTTTAAGCAAACTACGAAGAGTTTATTCATGCAAATCTACATTTGTCTCTTCGTAAGTTGTTTAGTTTGTTTATGGACTAAAAGACTAAGGTTTTATCATAAAGATTGAGACAAGGAAGATTGAATGAACGTTTCAGCTTTTTATTAATGAATAAGCAATTACAAGCAAGAGTCTTCGTGAGACTATATTACATCAAATGTATACAAATAGACACTACTACTCTTCTTGTGGGCACCATTGACAAGAGAAATTAGGTTAGAATTCTGTATTTGTGTCTAAATTAATGTTGGATTTGAGTTAGAATATTTTATTACCTTGAGTATGAGTTGGAATTAAGTTAGAATATTAGATTGAATTTCGGTTTGAGTTTGTGTTGATTTGTTTTGAATTGAAATTGAATTTCGGTTTGAGTTTGTGTTGGAATGTTAGATTGAATTTCGGTTTGAGTTTGTGTTGGAATTGTTTTGAATTGAAATTGAATTTCGGTTTGAGTTTGTGTCGGAATATTAGATTGAATTTTTGTTTGAGTTTGTGTTGATTTGTTTTTTCATAGATTATGTCTACTACCTCCACTAGTACCGTTAGCGGTAAACGGAGATCCACCAATATCGATGGTCCTGGGAAAAGAAGAAATACTCTTATGCCCAAGGTTAATAAGTGTAAAACTCTTGGTAGGAAAATAAATGTATTATTTGATGAAAAAAATCAACCAATGAATAAGGAGGGAGATGAGTTGTCGAGTTATTTCGGCGTTTTAGCTAGAGAACACGTTCCGATTACGATGCTCGATTGGAGACTAAAAGAGCATAAACAACTAAAAGAAAGGATTTGGAATGAAATATGTGAAGCTTTTACGGTTCCTATAATATATAAGCATAATTGTCTTATGAGAGTTGGAGAAGCGGCGAGATTATTTCGACTCGAGCTATACAACGATCATGTCAAAGATATCCTCAATGATCCAAGCACCTTGAAGAGGCCGAAATACGTTTTAAAACGCTATGGAAATATCACCGAAGAGGATTGGATAAAATTCGTTGAGTATAGACGTTCCGAAGTGTTCAAAAACTCATCGGAAAATGGAAAAGAACTAGCCGGGAAGAACGTGTACAAATCTAGAACCGGTCGTAATGGATATCGCAAACTTGATAAAAAAAAGGTTAGATTTATTACATGTTTCGTTTTGTTATCCTTGTTTTGTAATATAGAATTTAATTAATTAATTTGTGGATTGTTTGATATAGAATATATAGTACGAGGAAACGGGTCAATGGCCTACAAAGGAGGTATTATGGGTTGAGTCGAGAATGAAGGACGAAATAAACTACAAGGATGATAAATATAAGTCAATGGGAGAAAAAATCGTAAGTTTTTTCATTTTGAAATCATCAATTAAATATTATAATCTTATTAACAATGAATTATATGTGAAGGGAAATTTAACTCAAGAAGTTACGGATGAGTCAATGGGAAGTGTCTTGCAAGACGCTTTGGGAACTAAGGAACATTCCGGTCGTGTTCGTGGACAATCTAAATACTCGTCAAGTTGCCATTCCGTATCTCGCCCTTCAAACTCGACCGATGAGGTAACTAACACTACTACAAAACAAGGATTCTACAACGCTTAAAATCTGTTGTGGAATGATTCTACAACGCTTGTCAAGCGTTGTAGAATCCTGCGTTGTAGAAGCTTCTACAACGCTTAAATATCCGTTGTAGAATCCAATGGGCTTCTACAACGCTTAAATATCCGTTGTAGAATCCTGCTGATGCTGCAGAGTGGAAATCATTCGATTTAGAGTATAAGGATTTCAGTGTTGATACTCGAAATTTGCGCCTTGGTCTAGCTTCTGATGGAATGAACCCGTTCAGCATGATGAGCAGTAAATACAGTGTTTGGCCGGTTATACTTGTGAACTACAATCTCTCTCCAAAGCTATGTATGAAGAGAAAGTTCTTGATGTTAACGCTTTTGATTTCAGGACCGAATCAACCAGGAAATGATATTGATGTCTATTTGGCACCGTTGGCCGATGATTTGAAGATGTTATGGGAGAAAGGGATGGAAGTTAAAGACGCTTACCGTGGAGATTCGTTCAACTTAAGGGCAATGTTAATGTGGACTATTAACGATTTTCCGGCCTATGGAAACTTGTCAGGATACTCTGTGAAATGCTCGATTGGTTGTCCGATTTGCATGAAAGACACATCTTCCATCCGTTTGAAGCATGGTAAGAAAACTGTTTTTCTGGGTCATAGAAGATTCTTACCAAGAGATCACTCGTATAGAAGATTGAAACAAGCATTTGATGGAAATTCAGAAGAACGACCCCCTCCTGGAATTTTGTCTGGTGAAGATGTCTATGAGATGGTTAAAAACGTCAATGAAGTGCTTGGGAAAAGAAAGCGGAGTGCTAGTACTAAAGAATCGTTCAAAGAGAATCCTTGGAAGAAGAAATCGATTTTCTACGACCTTCCTTATTGGAAGACACACTACGTCCGGCATTGTCTGGATGTTATGCACATCGAGAAAAATGTTTGCGAATCGCTTATTGGTACACTTCTTGATGATCCAAATAAATCGAAAGACGGAATAAAATCTCGATTGGATCTCAAAGAGATGAATATAAGAAGCATTTTGCGTCCCGAGGAGGGGGGTGGGAAAAAAACAAAATTACCACCGGCAAAGTACACTCTAGATCGAAAGGAGAAAAAGAAATTGTGTAACTAGTTTGCTTCTATTAAAGTCCCCGAAGGTCATTCGTCAAACTATAAGAGGTTCGTGTCTTTGAAAGATTTGAGACTTATTGGAATGAAGACGCACGACTGTCATGTGCTGCTACAACAAATGTTGCCTCTTGCTTTGCGAGGAATTGTGCCAAAAGATGTGAGGTTGGCAATATCAAAGATATGTGTATTCTTTAACTCGATTTGCTCGAAGGTCATCGATCCAACTCGATTGGATTTAATGCAGTCAGAATTGGTGAAAACTCTGTGCTTGCTCGAAAAGATCTTTCCAGCTTCATTTTTCGACATAATGATCCACTTAACTGTCCACTTGGTACGTGAAGTGAAATTAGGAGGGCCCGTGTTTTTACGGTGGATGTATCCAATCGAACGTTATATGAAAGTGTTGAAAGGCTACGTGAAGAACGACAATAGGCCGGAAGTAAGCATAGTTGAAAATTACATCGCAGAAGAGTCGGTTGAGTTTTGTTCTGAGTATTTAGCTAAAACAGACGAAATTGGGTTACCCAAGAATACCAATTTTGATTCAAGAACTCTATCTACAGGTATTTTTTAACACTTTATTTGTTTATTTAAATTATATATGAACATTATTTTTAAGTATTTGTTTCATTATAGGTACTTATTCGATCGTCAACCAAAAAGAATGGGAGCAAGCAAGTCTCCATGTGCTACACAACGTTTCCGAGGTCACGCCATTTGTGGATATTCATTTGAATGAGTTCAGAGTGAATAATCCAAAGAAGGGTAGAAATGAAAAATGGTTGCAAGAAGAGCACAACCGTTTGTTTCAAAACTGGCTTGGAAAACGCTTATTTAAAGAGGCAGGACATTCATCTACGTTGAGTAAACTATCTGGTGGGCCTTCCTCAATGGTTACAAGGTACACTGCTTGGTCTGTTAATGGTTTTACATTTTACACAAGAGAACGAGACAACAAGCATCCCGTACAAAATAGTGGTGTTACATTGTTTGCCGAAGCTTTACATGTTTCGTCGGCAAAAGATAAGAATCCAAAACATGCTTTTATGAAGTATTACGGATACATTGAAGATATTTGGGAACTTGATTATTGCGGGTTGCGAGTCGCATTATTCAAGTGCAAATGGGCAGACAATAATCACGTTAAAGTTGATAATGAAGGAGTTACAATTGTCGACTTTAGACGGACTGGCTACGAGAATGATTCATTTATTTTAGCTTCGCAAGCAAGTCAAGTGTTTTATGTTTCGGATCCAGCAAATCCTGAGTTATCGTTAGTGGTTCATACGAAAGCGAGAAACGGTAACGAAGAAGAAGACGAAGACATGTCTAGCATTCCTCCGTTCACATCAGGATTACCGCCAATTGATCAAGAGATGGATGATTTTGATAATGTCGATGTTTCACATCTACTTCGTAAGGATATAGATCCTATTTTTGTTTGATATTGAACATTTAGATAATGTATTTTCATTTTGGATTTTATGTTATTCTCCTGTGGACAACGTTATTTTTCATTCAAAATTTCTCTATACAATGTAATTTACATTAAAATTACATTTCTACGACATCACCGCGGCTGAGTACAACTCTCGCCGCGGCGAGATTACTCGCCGCGGCAGTATACAAATCCTGCCGCGGCGAGAACCTTTCTACAACGCTTTAACAAGCGTTGTAGAAACCTCACCGCGGCAACGTATATTCCATGCCGCGGCGAGGTCACTTCGCCGCGGCGGGAATATCACCTCGCCGCGGCGAGATATCTTCTTAAAAACCCAAGACTCTCGGTATAAAAAAAACAAAATCTTGCCGCGGCAGTATACAAATTCTGCCGCGGCGAGAACTTTTCTACAACGCTTAAACAAGCGTTGTAGAAACCTCGCCGCGGCAACGTATATTCCATGCCGCGGCGAGGGTAGTTCGCCGCGGCGGGAATATCACCTCGCCGCGGCGAGATATCTTCTTAAAAACCCAAGACTCTCGGTATAAAAAAAAACAAAATCTCGCCGCGGCAGTATACAAATTCTACCGCGGCGAGAACCTTTCTACAACGCTTAAACAAGCGTTGTAGAAACCTCGCCGCGACAACGTATATTCCATGCCGCGGCGAGGTCACTTCGCCACGGCGGGAATATCACCTCGCCGCGGCGAGATATCTTCTTAAAAACCCAAGACTCTTGGTATAAAAAAAACAATATCTCGCCGCGGCAGTATACAAATTCTGCCGCGGCGAGAACCTTTCTACAACGCTTAAACAAGCGTTGTAGAAACCTCGCCGCGGCAACGTATATTCCATGCCGCGGCGAGGTTACTTCGCCGCGGCGGGAATATCACCTCGCCGCGGCGAGATATCTTCTTAAAAACCCAAGACTCTCGGTATAAAAAAACAAAATCTCGCCGCTGCAGTATACAAATTCTGCCGCGGCGAGAACCTTTCTACAACGCTTAAACAAGCGTTGTAGAAACTTCGCCGCGGCAACGTATATTCCATGCCGCGGCGAGGGTAGTTCGCCGCGGCGGGAATATCACCTCGCCGCGGCGAGACAAGTTCTTCAAAAACACAGACTCTCGGTATTAAAAAAATCAAAATCTCGCCGCGGCGAAGTAATATTTTAGCCGCGGCGTAGAGCACTCGCCGCGGCGGGGACTATACGGTGCCACGGCGAGAATAGTCACGCCGCGGCGAGAAAGGTACCTAGCCACGGTGAAGAAGCACTCTACCACCTAATCATTCACTTTTTTGCCAATATTTAACCTGTTCTCCAACTAAAAATGATCATTCAATTAAGATTTCTACAATCAATAAAACAAACCAAACTAGTCTTAAACATATAACATCAAGTTTCAAACATATATGAAATAAAACACACCAAACGAGTCTCAAACAAAGACTGAAGTCTCAAACACACAAATAAAACACAGTAAACTGAAACTTAAATTTAAAAAGAGTTTGAAATTTATATGGAAGAGTTGGTGTTATTGGTTCTTGAAATTTACTCGTCATTCGATGGTGGTGGTGGTGGGTTCACCGGATATTGAGGAGATGCCATATGCGGTGGCCACTGTGGTGGTGCGTACGGATAGTCGGAGTACTGAGGATATGGAGGAAATAACACTTGGTTCTCTTGGTTGATGTCCCACCGAGAGTAGAGATCGTTCAATTGATTGATGTGAGAGGCGCCATACTCCGCTTGTTGGTGCATGTACTGTTGCGTGTGTTGGAACCCCCCGACGAGATAGTTGGAGCAATGAGCAATGTAGTCGATGGTGGCGGGGTCGATTATTGGAGGTAGTGGTAAGCGCAATAGGGGCTTCGCTTCCCCCTCTTCCCCCGCTTCCCCCCCTTCCTCCGCTTCCTCCGCTTGTGGATCCTCCCTAATCTTGTACCGCTCGATAATGGAATCCGTCATAGGCCCCATTGGACTGTTGACCGTATCCCTTTTCGAGCGTGGTACCCCCGCATTTGTACAAAGGCCGGTAATGATCGACGGATATGGCAAACCGTGTCGTTCATTAGTATAGTCGAGTTTCTTCATCCAAGTATAGATGAATCGACCGACGTTAATGGAAAGGCCTTTAACAATGCAGAACAACACCTGGATACGATCCTCGTCGAGAGTTGTGAAGTGCTTGATCGGATAGAGACGAGCGCAAACAAAGTAAATCCACGCTTTAGCGATCCTGGTGAGTTGGTCACGCTTGAGTACCCTTTTTCCTTTTTCAGTGACCCAATCCTCTCCCGGAATGCACAACACATGCGACATCTCCTGATGGCTGCAACTTCTTAGCCATTCTCGATAGCCCTCGTTCTCGAAAGGCACATCTGGGGTCCCAAGAAGATCGTTGATAGCTTCGAGACTCATATCGACCCGTTTCCCACAGACCGTCACAACATCACCTTGGGAGTCCGGCAAGTTTGCGTAGAATTCGTACACGAAGTTGACGTTCGAATCGAACTCGGGTACAACACAGTACCTCCCCCAATCATGACCAACTATGCTGTTGCGGATTTGCTTTCCTATATCCGACGTATTGCTTACATTGAATCCTCTCTCATGGATAATGTTACGCGGCAAGATTTTGTCGTAGCGTTCCTCCGCGACCTTGCTAGTAAAGATACTCGAGTTGTATTCCTCTTCGGGAGACTGTTGACGAGGTCGCTTGCTTTTTCCTTTACTCTGACCTCTGGAAGAGCTCGGAGCCTTGGAGCCCGCCGTGTTTTTAGATCGACGCATTTTCAAGCTCCTACAAAACATAATCATAAACAATTCTACAATTAACATATAACAAATTATATATCAATTCCAACAATATATATTTAAACATGACAAATTAAAACAATTCCAACAATCACAAATAATTCATAAACAATTCGACCAATCACAAATTCATGAACAATTCGATCAATCACAAATTCATAAACAATTCAATCTCAACATTAATATACATAACCATTTTAACCACTAACCTATGTAACAATATGTCAAACACAATCCGGACATTTCAATTTAACTCAAATTCTCATTCAAATTCATTCATATCAACAAAACCCTAATTTCACTAAATTCAGTCATTCAAATTCCACTAACCTAAATTCACTCATTCAAATTCCACTAACCTAAACCCTAATTTCTTGTTCTAAAAAGAGAAAATCAAACAAAACCCTAAACTTGTGAATTAAAAAAATCAAACTATATGCAATTCGGGTAAACAACAAGAAATCCATATCAACAACACGAAATTAAATCAATAACTACCTTAAAAAACTTTTAAAATCATACCTTACAATGAGGCGGCAAGAGAGAGAGAGAGAGAGGCACGAGAGGAAGCACGGCGAGGACTCCGCGAGAGAAAAATGGCGGCGAGGACAAGGCGAGAGAGAGTTGGCGGCGAGGACAAGGCGACGGCGAGATTTTGGGGCGGCGAGGACGTGGCGAGGGATTTTGGAAGAAAAAAACGGGAGAGATGCGGCCGAAAATAGTTGTCTCGTGTGTGGGTATTGGAAAAAATGAGAAAAAAAACTGAAAACGGCCTTTTATAGTGAAAATCTAAAAAACCTCGCCGCGGCGAAAATATGTCGTCGCCGCGGCGAGGTGTTCCTACAACGGATAATTCCTCACTCGCCGCGGCGAGACAGGGTTGAGGTGGAGGCGGGGCTGGGCGATGTGGAGGCGGGGCAGGGGGCGAGGTGGATGCCGGGTTGGGCGACCGGGCTGGGCAAGGTGGAGGCGGGGCTGGGCGAGGTGGAGGCGGGGCTGGGCGTGGACGTGGAGGCGGGGTTGGGCGAAGACGTGGCGAGCGAGAGGCGAGGTGGAGGCGGGGCGGGGCGAGGTGGAGGCCGGGCTGGGAGATGGGGAGGCGGGACAGGGGGCGAGGTGGAGGCGGGGTTGGGCGAGGTGGAGGCGAGGCTGGGCGATGTGGAGGCGGGGCTGGGCGAGGACTTGGCGAGCGACAGGCGAGGTGGAGGCGAGGACGTGGCGAGCGAGAGGCGAGGTGGAGGCAGGGTTGGGCGATGTAGAGGCGGGGCAGGGGGCGAGGTGGAGGCGGGGCTGGGCGAGGTGGAGGCCGGGCTGGGCTACCGGGCTGGGCGAGGTGGAGGCGGGGTTGGGCGATGTGGAGGCGAGGCTGGGCGAGGACGTGGCGAGCGAGAGGCGATGTAGAGGCGGGGCAGGGGCGAGGTGGAGGCCGGGCTGGGCGAGGACGTGGCGAGTGAGAGGCGAGGTGGAGGCGAGGACGTGGCGAGCGAGAGGCGAGGTGGAGGCCGGGCTGGACGATGTGGAGGCGGGGTAGGGGGCGAGGTGGAGGCGGGGCTGGGCGAGGTGGAGGCGGGGGCTGGGCGATGTGGAGGCGGGACTGGGCGAGGACGTGGCGAGCGAGAGGCGATGTGGAGGCGAGGACGTGGCGAGCGAGAGGCGAGGTGGAGGCGGGGCAGGGGCGAGGTGGAGGCGGGGCTGGGCGATGTACAGGCGGGGCAGGGGGCGAGGTGGAGGCGGGGCTGGGCGATCTGGAGGCGTGGCTGGGCGAGGTGGAGGCGAGCGAGAGGCGAGGTGGAGGCGAGGACCTGGCGAGCGACAGGCGAGGTGGAGGCGGGGAAGGGGCGAGGTGGAGGCGGGACTGGGCGATGTGCAGGCTGGGCAGGGGGTGAGGTGGAGGCGGGGCTGGGCGATGTGGAAGCGGGGCTGGGCGAGGTGGAGGCGAGCGAGAGGCGAGCGAGAGGCGAGGTGGAGGCGAGGACGTGGCGAGCGAGAGGCGAGGTGGAGGCGGGGCAGGGGCGAGGTGGAGGTGGGGCTGGGCGATGAGGAGGCGGGGTAGGGGGCGAGGTGGAGGCGGGGCTGGGCGATGTGGAGGTGGGGCTGGGCGAGGTGGAGGCGGGGCAGGGGCGAGATTCCTCACTCGCCGCGGCGAAACAGTTTCCTAAAAAACTGCTTGGCCACGGTATCCATCTCGCCGCGGCGGCGAATATTTCTTGCCGCGGCGAGATATATACCTCGCCGCGGCGACGTGTTTCTACAACGCTTTTGTTTAGTGTTGTAGAAACCACCCGCCGCGGCGAGGTATGAATTTCGCCGCGGCGGATTACATTTTTCTACAACGCTTTCACTGTGCGTTGTAGTAAGTTCTCGCCACGGCATAAAACACATTATGCCGCGGCGTGGATTCTACAACGGATTTTTAAAGCGTTGTGGGAAATCTGAAACACCATGTTTCTACAACGCTTAACTATATGCGTTGTAGAATCTACAAGTTTCTACAACGCTTAACCATATGCGTTGTAGAAACACCAAGTTTCTACAACGCTTATCCATAAGCGTTGTAGAAACACCAAGTTTCTACAACGCTTATCCATAAGCGTTGTAGAAACACCAAGTTTCTACAACGCTTAACCATATGCGTTGTAGAAACACCAAGTTTCTACAATGCTTAACCATATGCGTTGTAGAAACACCTGTTGTCGCACGAAAATGAACAACTATTAAAAACCTCGGGCGGTTCGATCCAAGACCGGACCAAGTGATCGCACCCGGGCCAAGAGTGTGAACTCGATAGTCTCAAGCTAGGGTTTTCTCCGATCAACCCGCCTCTCGGGAGAGGTAGGGGGTGAGGAGGAGGAGTGACCGTGCCTTGGTTGTCGGCTGCCTACGTACCCGTGCGTGGGATCAGGTCAGAACGTAGTTCAAGCGTGTGAGACGCAGTATGAGGCGCGGAGCCTTGGTGGAGAGGCGTGCTCGACGAACGAGACGAGGCGCGGAGGAGTCCTCGGCGACGTCTCAGAACTTCGGAGATCGCGTATGCGAGAGAGAATGTGTGTTTTCTCTCTTTTGGAGATGTGGAAGACTCTAAGTCAAGAGTTCCTTGTTGTGGCGGAGATTCCGGACGCGTAGGCGATTCCTAGTTGGAAATGCCGGACGCGTAGGCGATTTCTTGTCAGAAATGGTGGACGCGTCCAGGGTGCTAGACGCGTAGGCGATTTTCAATCGAAAACCGTTAGAGCACTCGTGGCCTCAAGATTAATCGTTCGATCAAGAGAGGCGGCACTCGGGAGTCCCCGGAAAGCGCTTCAGAATCTCTGAGAACGAGAAATCGAGGAGAATTTGCTTCAGGCCAAGGATGGCATCCAAAGAAGCAGAGAGAAGTCTCAAGTTCCTTGAGAAAGAATGGGATGGCTTTCCCCTCAATGAGAGGGGGTATTTATAGGTGTTTGAGGGCCTAAGGAGGTGTGTTTCTCGTCCATGTGGGACTAGAGAGCGCGCTCCCCTCGAGGTGGAGCACACCCCGCCAAGAAAAGGAGTGCGGCGCGCGGGCTGCGCGCGATGGCGCGGCGCGCCTCAGACTGGCGCGGCGCGCCATGCGCCATGCGCGCGCGGTGTGCGCGATGGCGCGGCGCGCCATGCGCCATGCGTGCGCGGTATGCTTGATGGCGCGGCGCTCCATGCGCCATGCGCGCGTTGTATGTGTGGTGGCGCGGCGCGCCTCCGACTGCCGCGGCGAGCCAATGGGTGGCGCGGCGCACGTCATGCTATGTGTACGCTGTTGGAATTGATCTAGGGTTTAAGAAAAAGATTAAACGCTTCGGGAAGCGGCGGAATTTTAAAAAATTTCTTTTCAAGTAAAAACTGTTTTTACTAACCTAGACAAAAAAGCAAGTACATGTAATTAAAAACCAATATGAGCTAAGAGTTTACTAACTTTTCTTGAAGCTTGAACTTTGAAGAAGCTTTTGGAAAGTTTGCAACGCTCGTCTCCCCTCGCAGCACGTCTCTCTTTCTTTCCTCGGCACCTCGAGCAACCACGAAAGTTTCTATCACTAAATCACTCGAAATAAAGGAATTAGTGAGTGGGCACTTTTAAACACTACGACTTAAGAACAAGTCTTGAAGTCGCAGAGCTAAACACTAGGTCGAGTGAGGACCTAGGTGCCAAAACAAGAATAATCGAAAATAAACTAGAGAGAGAGAGAGAGGAATTTCGGCCACAAGTTCTAGAGAGAGAGTCTCTCAAATCTCTTAAACTTGGATGAATGAAATGTGAGGAAATGAGGCTCCTATTTATAGGAGAGGTCTCACCTTCTATAAGGTAGTTTCCTCTTCTATAGAATATCACATATTCATGAGCCAATTACCTCTTTTCCCACTTGAGATGCTCGGCCAACATAGGCTTCAATAAGCCTTGGATTTGTTTCCTATTTTGTTCCAAGCCTTGCTTTGACTCTCTCTTGGCCGAAGTTATGCTTTCCTTCTAGAGGAAATTTGTTTCCTCTTTTTCTTTTGGCAAGTATCTTGATACATTTATGCACAAAATAATCTCTCCTATTTCTCTATAGGGTAGGCGCCCAAGTCTCTCTAGAAGGAGCTTCTAGAAGCTTCTTCATTTGTTCATGACAACATGAAAAAGGCCCATTAAGAATTTTCAATAAAACTCTTATGAAATGAAATTAATTCACGAGGCCCAATGATCAAGTCATGGCCGAGTGACATTAAGTCATCAAATGAACTTGTCAAAAAATTTATTGACATTCATTTCATCCTTTGTCTCAAAAGACAAAAATACCCTTTTGACTATTTTCGTTCTTGTTTTGACTTAGCTTCCAGTTTAACTATTCCTATCGATGTGATTCGTGACAGTGACCTCATGGACCCAAATGAACAAAGCTTGAGCTAAACACTTGGACTCAAAAGTTCACAAACCTTTTCCAAGTTTAGCTTAATGCCAACTAACTCCACTAAAGAGTTGACACTGAAAATCTCTCGGTTCAAATGAATTTATTTTCTACTCAAGAATTCGACCTAATTATGATGAGCGGATCCACTGAATATTATCTATGTTTACCCTTCATGAATGTCATCAGCTAGTCGGGATTTACTAAATTACCATTTTACCCTTCTAGCTGTTATTTCCTCAACTCCTTTGTCGCTTGTGAATAAGTTAGAAACAATGTATTGACGAGGAGCTAACAAGTCACATTATTTCATCCAAAAGAGTCAGGACTCAATTTGGACACTGGCCAGTTCATTTATTCACATTCCAAGGAACAAAGCATGAGGTGACATACATTGCATTTCAGCAATCTTGTACATGAATTCCATATCTATGAGAACTTCACAAAGTTACTCATGACATTCTCACAACTTAGTACTTCACCAATAGGCCCTGTTCGGAATCACATAGTGAGTCCGAACTCTGACTTTCTCAAATGAGAATGCTAAGGTTTGAAATGACATGTCTCATTTCAGGATTAAGGTAAGCATGATGCAATTCATACATAGTGACTTCGAGACATAAGAGGTTAAATGGTTTGTTCTTATCTTGTCTCTAGAAGTGCACTGGTCAATTCAGTACCTTCGGAAGATATCTAGAAGAACTATAGAGTCTCCAACTCTCAATGCCTCATAACCAGACATCATAGATTCTTCTAACAATCATACTGAGGTCAATAGTCCTTTGACCCTTAGATTGCGAATATATCGTTTTAAGCAAACTGCGAAGAGTTTGTTCATGCAAATCTACATTTGTCTCTTCGTAAGTTGTTTATTTTGTGTATGGACTAAAAGACTAAGGTTTTATCATAAAGCTTCAAACAAAGAAAGAATGAATGAACGTTTCAACTTTTTATTAATGGATAAGCAATTTCAAGCAAGAGTCTTCGTGAGACTATATTACATCAAATGTACACAAACAGACACTACTACGCTTCTTGTGGGCACCATTGACAACAAACTCCCACTTGACTCAAAGAAGATGTGAGTAGTCCTTTATGCCGAATCCCTCTCGATGTTGGTCGAAGACCATGTTCGCTAGGGCCTTGGTGAATAGATCTGCCAGAGATCTACTTCACTTCCACGTCTCCGCGCTGCACGATCTCTCGAATCAAATGGTATTTCCTCTCAATATGCTTAGAGCGCTTATGGCTTCTAGGTTCCTTTCAGTTAGCGACAGCCCCACTATTATCACAATAAAGGGTCATGGGCTCGTCAACGTTTGGAACAACTTCCAAATACTTAAGGAATTTTCTAAGCCATACAGCCTCTTTGGATGCTTCACAAGCAGCCACATATTCTGCTTCCATTGTGGAGTCAGCAATGCAAGATTGCTTAATACTTCTCCACACAACAGCTCCACCATTAAGGATGAACACAGATGCCGAAGTGGATTTCCTGGAATCCTCATCCGCTTGAAAATCGGAGTCGGTATATCCCGTCATAGTCAGGTCAGTACCTGAGTATGTAAGCATCAAGTTCCTAGTTCTTCGAAGATACTTAAGAACATGCTTAACAGCAATCCAGTGCTCGGGTCTAGGGTTGGATTGGAAACGGCTAACTACGCCAACGGCGAAACATATATCAGGTCTAGTGCAAAGCATGGCATACATGAGGCTTCCTACGGCAGAGGCGTAAGGAATTTTCCTCATGTCTTCAATCTCTTGTGCAGTCTTGGGAGACTGGTCCTTAGAGAGTGAAACTCCATGCCTAAAGGGTGTTTGGCCCTTCTTGGAGTCTTGCATCGAGAAGCGATCCATTACCTTATCAATATAAGATGCTTGAGAGAGCGACAGGGTCCGGTTTTTCCTATCTCGAAAGATTTGGATCCCCAGAATGTACGCGGCTTCTCCTAGATCCTTCATATCGAATTGCTTTGCCAGCCAGACCTTAACCTCAGATAACTTACCCACGTCATTATCAATGAGTAGTATATCATCGACATATAGTACCAGAAACACAACTTTACCTTTGTTTATTAACTTGTAAACACAAGGCTCATCTATTGACTGTTCAAAGCCAAAGCTCTTTACAGTTTCATCGAATCTAATATTCCATGACCTAGATGCTTGCTTTAGTCCATAAATGGATTTAAGCAACTCACAAACCTTGGTCTCTTGACCTTTATCCACGAAACCGTCTGGTTGAGCCATGTAAATGCGCTCGTCAAGATTGCCATTCAGAAAGGCTGTCTTGACATCCATTTGCCAGATCTCATAGTCGAGAGCTGCAGCTATGGATAGGAGTATGCGGTTGGATTTAAGCATCGCGACTGGCGAGAAGGTTTCTTCATAGTCAATCCCTTCTCGTTGGGTATAAACCTTTGCCATAAGTCGTGCTTTGAACGTCTCGACGTTCCCATCAGGACCCATTTTCTTCTTGTATATCCACTTACACCCTACTGGTTTAATCCCTTCAGGAAGGTCTACAAGTTTCCAGACATTGTTGACATACATCGAGTGCATTTCAACTTTCATGGCGTCAAGCCAAAGGTTTGATTCAGAACAAGCCATCGCTTGGCTATAGGAAACAGGATCATCCATGTCAGAGACGGCTACAAGAGAGTCTCCATAAGACATGTACCTGTCAGGCTTTTGAGTAGCCCTCCCACTACGTCTAAGTAACGAGATTCTGATGAGTTAGGTTGTGTTTCAGTTGGGGTAAGAACAGTTCTTACAGATGAGGTAGAAGCTTCCTCACCCAACTTTTCTTCAAGCACAATTTTGCTTCTAGGTTTTGCATCCTTCATAAAGTCCTCCTCAAGGAAACGAGCATTCGTGCTAACGAAAGTCTTATCGTCCTCGGGACTATAGAAGATGAAACCCTTGGTTTCCTTTGGATATCCCACAAACAAGCACAATTCTGACCTACTAGCCAACTTGCTAGTCTTTTGCCTCAGCACGTGTGCAGGGCAGCCCCAAATTCGGATGCGGCTAAGATTCACTTTACGGCCAGTCCATCGTTCATAAGGAGTACCAGGAACCGTTTTGGATGGAACTTGGTTCAGAATATAGGCGGCTGTTTCAAGGGCATATCCCCAAAAGGAAAGCGGGAGTGATGAGTAACTCATCATTGATCTAACCATCTCCATAAGAGTTCGGTTTCTTCTCTATGACACTCCGTTTTGTTGAGGTGTGCCAGGTGCGGTAAGCTGAGAAGCGATACCTTCTTCTTTAAGAAAGTCATCGAACTCTCCAGACATATACTCACCACCTCGATCAGATCGAAGGGTTTTGATCACTTTGCCAGTTTGCTTTTCCACTAAAGCCCTAAAGACCTTAAATACGTTAAAGGTCTCGGATTTGTGTTTGAGCAAATAGACAAACCCATATCGTGAGTAATCATCAGTGAAGGTAACGAAGTATTCGTATCCTCCACGTGCCTGTTGGCTGAGCGGACCACATACATCAGAATGTATTAGTTCCAGCAACTCAGTGGCTCTTCGACGCTTATCAGAGAAAGGTCGCTTAGTCATTTTTCCTTCTATGCAGGATTCACAAGTAGGTAGTGAACCTATTGCAGAGGCTTGGAGTGGACCATCCCTCACAAGTCTCTTAATCCTATCTAGACTGATATGACCAAGTCTTAAGTGCCAGAGGTATGTTGATTTTGTTAGATCGGAGGATTCAGAAAGTTTGATCCTCTTTGGCTCCCTAATTAGATCGTTATCTATTTCGGTGTCTAAAAGATAAGGTTGAGTGGGATAGATGTAAAAAAGACCATTCTTCATACATGCATCAGTGACAAAAGAATTAGAAAAAGAAATACGAATTCCATTCTTTATAAACTTTAAATAATAATCTTGCTCGAAAAGTTGAGCAACAGATACTAGGTTTTTCCCAAAGGAAGGAACATAATAAACATTATTCAAATTTAAAGTTCGATCTTCAAAAGATAGCGTCACGGATCCCACAGCCTTCGCAGACACCACGCTCTCATTACCCCACTTGAAGCAGAAGTCGCCATCCTCTAAGCTTTTGCTTTTCCTAAAACCAGTCAAGGAGCAGCAAATATGGTTAGTAGCAGCGGAGTCAATAATCCACGATGATACATTATCAGCTACTAAACAAGCTTCAGTAACAAGTACAATACCTTTTACTTTGGTTTTGAGGTAGGCAGGACAGTTCCTACGCCAGTGACCAGGCTCATTGCAGTGGTGGCACTTGTCTTTAGACTTGTCCACCTTCGGAGCCTTTGGCGCCTTCTTCTTCGATTGAACCTTAGGTTGGTTCTTCTTCTCGGCATTGCGAGGTCTCTTCTTAGATCCAGAGGTGGAGGCAGTAGCATGTACTTCTCCTTGAGCCCTCTTTTTCTTAGTGAGTGCCTCAGCGGTTTGAAGTTCCTTCATGAGCTCGGTAACAGTGTACTCTAGCTTGTTCATGGAATAATTCAACTTGAAGGTATCAAAGGTTTCGGGGAGAGTTTCCAAGATCATATCTATTTTAGTCTCCCCATCAATCTCAGATCCAAGGATCTCCATCTCGTTAGGATAGCTAATGATCAGCATCATATGATCTCTAACGGGAGTTCCAGCCTTCATACGACAGTTCATGAATTGTCGGACCGGTTGTTGCCTAGCTTGACGTCCATGCCCTCCAAACATCTCATGGAGATTGTAGAGCATATCGGTGGCAGTTTCGTAATCACGATGTTGTTGTTGCAACACATTGTTCATCGATGCCAAAATATAGCATCTCGCAATCTCATCGGATCGAAGCCAGGCCGCCAGGGCGTCTTTCTCCTCTTGCGTCGAATCATCATTCGTTTGAGGACAAGGGGTGGTGAGAACCCATTTGTGCTTATCGACAGTAAGGACTATGTCGAGGTTACGTTTCCAGTCGACGTAATTGTCGCCTTCGAGTTTATTCGAGGAAAGAATGGTTGAGAGAGGGTTGAGAGACGTATTGCCTATAAAAGTTGAAACAAGTTTATGATTAGTCTTTGGTTTAGGATTTAAGTTTTATTAAGACTTTTAAAAAATCCAAAGGTGTTATAAACCAAACGATAATTTACTCCCTCAAGAGAAGGCCGCAAAAAAATATCCTTTTATATGTAAATGACACATCATTAATGCTAAGCCAAGATGTCAATACATCTATTTTGACTAGCCACCTTTTAAATTGGTTTGATCACGCACATCCTTTCGCAGAGCCTCAAGGGGGGATTACTAGGGATCGAGCCTAAGTGTGCAACCAACCACTTAGTCCAAAAGATCAGCTTTGAAAAACAATCCCCCAAGGGGAGGCCTTGTCATCATTGCATCACTCTCGGACGTAGCTCATTGAGCAATGATCGAAGCAATAACGCCTTGGAGTACACACATTTAAGTGAGGGTCGCAAGAGCGGCTCTTAGTCCCACGTTAATTGCATCTTTCATTAGTGTTGGGGATCGTGGGTTACAAACAACAAGTATAACCCTCCCACTTAGTTTTTGGAGTTGGTTCATCGACTCTTATAAGTTCGGAAACAAATTTCCTAGTTAGAGAGCGACAGAGCGGACAACTAGAAGAGAATCCTAGATCGACATGTTTAGAGCAGTATTAGTGCATAAAGGCACAAGGTACATACTCGATCTTTTCTTATTTTCTATTTCGGGAAAGTGCGTGAGGGAAGTGTGAACTTCAACTCACTCGAACACTTGAAAGTTTGAGATTACACATCTTTTTATTTTTCGGCTTCTCTACAAGGAGACCTCCCACTCAAATTTTCAAGAGCATATAGATTTTGAACATATGTGATATAGATATAGTTTTGAAAACATTTTGAAAATTTATTTGATTTGGATGACAAAATATTTTCAAGTTTGAAAGTGAAAACGGTTTTTCAAAATTCAAACTAGTTTTGTAAAAATTCAATTTCAATTAAACTTTCAAAAATCAAAACATTTTAATCTTTACACATCATGTTTATAATCATATGAAAAACATTTTTGCTCAAGAAAATTTTCTCATTAGAGTTCTATAACTCATGGTAGTGGGGTTTGAAAATCCGGATTTCTAAAAAACTGGAGTTTCAGACAGCCGCGCACCTTGGAGTAAAATCGCCATATCTGGCGGCTCCGATGTCCTTTTGAGTCGAAACCAGTGGCATTGGACAGAGGACAGACAGAGATTTAATTTTATTCAAGAATCATTAAATTTTGATTTCTGAGCAGAGAGTTATGGTACTTTTAATGCGGATTTACTCCAGCTCGAAGAAAAAGAAATAATTAATGTTTGGTCCTTTTTAGGTGCGAAAAAGAATCGAGTGTAACGGAACGTTTTATGAAGGTTGTTAAAGCTTTTATTTGTGTTTTATTAGCAAGGTAATAACATGATATAAAAGAAATAACAACAAGCATAAAACAAATACGGTAAATAAAAGAAACTAGAAAGACAAGGTAACTAGTCACAAAATTTACCGAAATTTCTCAAACCTTTAAAACACGTTTTTCAATATAAAAAATTAAAAACTTTTAGAACTGATTCTAAAGTGTTTTAAAAACATCCCAAAATCATAGAAAAACAACATGGTTTTTAATTTAAAGGCATGAGCAGTAAATTAAAAAAAATCTAAAATAACAATTCTAACTTGTCACAAAATTAGTAAACTTTCGAAAACGATTTTCAAGATCATAATTTTAAAAACATGTACATGCATCTCTTTGACCATAGCTCTGATACCATTTGTTGGAATTGATCTAGGGTTTAAGAAAAAGATTAAACGCTTCGGGAAGCGGCGGAATTTTAAAAAATTTATTTTCAAGAAAAAACAGTTTTTGCTAACCTAGACAAAAAGGCAAGTACATGTAATTAAAAACCAATATGAGCTAAGAGTTTACTAACCTTTCTTGAAGCTTGAACTTTGAAGAAGCTTTTGGAAAGTTTGCAACGCTCGTCTCCGCTCGCAGCACGTCTCTCTTTCTTTCCTCGGCACCTCGAGCAACCACGAAAGTTTCTATCACTAAATCACTCGAAATAAAGGAATTAGTGAGTGGGCACTTTTAAACACTACGACTTAAGAACAAGTCTTGAAGTCGCAGAGCTAAACACTAGGTCGAGTGAGGACCTAGGTGCCAAAACAAGAATAATCGAAAATAAACTAGAGAGAGAGAGAGAGAGAGGAATTTCGGCCACAAGTTCTAGAGAGAGAGTCTCTCAAATCTCTTAAACTTGGATGAATGAAATGTGAGGAAATGAGGCTCCTATTTATAGGAGAGGTCTCACCTTCTATAAGGTAGTTTCCTCTTCTATAGAATATCACATATTCATGAGCCAATTACCTCTTTTCCCACTTGAGATGCTCGGCCAACATAGGCTTCAATAAGCCTTGGATTTGTTTCCTATTTTGTTCCAAGCCTTGCTTTGACTCTCTCTTGGCCGAAGTTATGCTTTCCTTCTAGAGGAAATTTGTTTCCTCTTTTTCTTTTGGCAAGTATCTTGATACATTTATGCACAAAATAATCTCTCCTATTTCTCTATAGGGTAGGCGCCCAAGTCTCTCTAGAAGGAGCTTCTAGAAGCTTCTTCATTTGTTCATGACAACATGAAAAAGGCCCATTAAGAATTTTCAATAAAACTCTTATGAAATGAAATTAATTCACGAGGCCCAATGATCAAGTCATGGCCGAGTGACATTAAGTCATCAAATGAACTTGTCAAAAAATTTATTGACATTCATTTCATCCTTTGTCTCAAAAGACAAAAATACCCTTTTGACTATTTTCGTTCTTGTTTTGACTTAGCTTCCAGTTTAACTATTCCTATCGATGTGATTCGTGACAGTGACCTCATGGACCCAAATAAACAAAGCTTGAGCTAAACACTTGGACTCAAAAGTTCACAAACCTTTTCCAAGTTTAGCTTAATGCCAACTGACTCCACTAAAGAGTTGACACTGAAAATCTCTCGGTTCAAATGAATTTATTTTCTACTCAAGAATTCGACCTAATTTGGATGAGCGGATCCACTGAATATTATCTATGTTTACCCTTCATGAATGTCATCAGCTAGTCGGGATTTACTAAATTACCATTTTACCCTTCTAGCTGTTATTTCCTCAACTCCTTTGTCGCTTGTGAATAAGTTAGAAACAATGTATTGACGAGGAGCTAACAAGTCACATTATTTCATCCAAAAGAGTCAGGACTCAATTTGGACACTGGCCAGTTCATTTATTCACATTCCAAGGAACAAAGCATGAGGTGACATACATTGCATTTCAGCAATCTTGTACATGAATTCCATATCTATGAGAACTTCACAAAGTTACTCATGACATTCTCACAACTTAGTACTTCACCAATAGGCCCTGTTCGGAATCACATAGTGAATCCGAACTCTGACTTTCTCAAATGAGAATGCTAAGGTTTGAAATGACATGTCTCATTTCAGGATTAAGGTAAGCATGATGCAATTCATACATAGTGACTTCGAGACATAAGAGGTTAAATGGTTTGTTCTTATCTTGTCTCTAGAAGTGCACTGGTCAATTCAGTACCTTCGAAAGATATCTAGAAGAACTATAGAGTCTCCAACTCTCAATGCCTCATAACCAGACATCATAGATTCTTCTAACAATCATACTGAGGTCAATAGTCCTTTGACCCTTAGATTGCGAATATATCGTTTTAAGCAAACTGCGAAGAGTTTGTTCATGCAAATCTACATTTGTCTCTTCGTAAGTTGTTTATTTTGTTTATGGACTAAAAGACTAAGGTTTTATCATAAAGCTTCAAACAAAGAAAGAATGAATGAACGTTTCAACTTTTTATTAATGGATAAGCAATTTCAAGCAAGACTCTTCGTGAGACTATATTACATCAAATGTACACAAACAGACACTACTACTCTTCTTGTGGGCACCATTGACAACATACGCGCCCCATCTTGTGGGACTCTTGTGGGCTTCGGTTATCATGCTTGTCACGCAAAACATGAAGGTCTCTACTTGACAAGAGTGGCTCGACTCGAGGAACAACTCAAGGCTCGACTCGAGGAACGACTCGAGGCTCGACTCGAGGAACGACTCGAGGCTCGACTCGAGGAACGACTCAAGGCTCGACTCGAGGAGAACGACTCGAGGCTCGACTCGAGGAACAACTCAAGGCTCGACTCGAGGCTCGACTCGAGGAACAACTCAAGGCTCGACTCGAGGAGCGACTCGAGGCTCGACTCGAGGAACAACTCAAGGCTCGACTCGAGGAGCGACTCGAGGCTCGACTCGAGGAACGACTCAAGGCTCGACTCGAGGAGAACGACTCGAGGCTCGACTCGAGGAACAACTCAAGGCTCGACTCGAGGAGCAACTCGAGTCTCGACTCGAGGAACAACTCAAGTCTCGACTCGAGGAACGACTCGAGGCTCGACTCGAGGGGCGTGAGGATTCAGCACGAGGACTTGTCAGCCGACTCGTGATAGAAGGCTTGCCGCTCTTCAGGACCTCCGGCCTGACCATCGGCCCTTTGAATGGCATGTCTTCTTGGCATCTCGGGTTTTCCGAAAACGACCGACAACATTAGCCCCCCAAGTTCATTGCTCGGGAGGCCCTGGGCGGTAAATTTTAGTTGTTTCCGCCGGGTGTTTGAGGAAAATAGACTTCCCAGAGCTTCACTGTCACAAAGCTTTTGTGGTTATGAAGGATATTCTCACAATTGCTAGTGATCTCTCTCGCTTTTCCGTCTCTCTCGACACGTGTGTGTGATCGACACGTGGAGCAGGATCCAAGCGGATAGGAGACGTAGCTTGACATGGGCAAGGCAGATGCATTTGCGTCCGTCGCTCAGAACCGGAGCGAAGGGGACATGCGTGGGCAAGCGGGACACGCATTTGTGTAGAGGCGTACCTGCATGTCGCAGCTCGTTGATCTTTTGGCGAAGTCATGCCCAAGTCTTTCTTCGATGGCATTTTGCTTGATAATATCATCAATCCGGAGTCCATGGGACTCGACGGTGACTAGCAGGGCGACGATTGTGTAATCGTGACCTATTAGGGGAAGATCATGGCTTCCGTCTCGGCCAGCTTAGAAGGCGACTGCACTTTTGCATTTTGCAAAGGCGTGCTCATTCCGAGGTCTCGAAGACGGAGGTTGATGCTGCGGGCTAATGCTTCGAGAAGACGGAGTGGCACCTGGCGGAAGGCTCTGCCGCACCGGAGGGCTTCGACTGCTCGGGGATAAACGCTAAAAGTTTGACCACGCATCAAGCATAAGTCGGCCTCACGGGGCATCCGCCATTCCCGCCTTGGTGACGCTTCTTCGTCTACGTTCGGAAGATCGGCCCTTATTCCCCAGGCGCGAGCTCGGGTCTCAACTTTGGCTGACCTGTTCTTCAGGTCGCTCCAGGTGTTTGTTCGAGGAGCGGGACTCGACTCAAGGAGATTAACTCAAGGCTCGATTCGAGGAGCGAAGCTCGACTCGAGGAGACTGACTCAAGGCTCGACTCGAGGAGCGAAGCTCGGCTCGAGGAGACTGAATCAAGTCTCAACTCGAGGAGCGAAGCTCAACTCGGGGAGCCGACTCAAGTCTCAACTCGAGGGGCTATGCTCGACTTGAGGGGACTGACTCGGTGAGAGTGACTCAACTCGAGGAGCAAGGCTCAGCTCGAGGATAATGACTTGACTCAAGCAACAAGGCTTGACTTAAGGAGAGCGTGCCTCGACTCGAGGAGCAAAGCTTGACTTCAAGGAGAATGACTCGACTCAAGGAGCGAAGCTCGACTTTGAGGAGAATGACTCGACTCAAGGAGCGAAGCTCGACTCGAGGAGGATGACTCGACTCGAGGAGCGGGGCTCGACTTGAGGAGAATGACTCGACTCAAGGAGCGGGGCTCGACTCGAGGAGAATGATTTGACTCGGGGAGCAAGGCTCGACTTGAGGAGAATGACTCGACTCGAGGAGAAAATCTCGACTTTAAGGAGAATGACTCGACTCAAGGAGCGAAGCTCGACTTCGAGGAGAATGACTCGACTCAAGGAGCGAAGCTCGACTCGAGGAGAATGACTCGACTCGAGGAGCGGGGCTCGACTTGAGGAGAATGATTTGACTCGGGGAGCAAGGCTCGACTCGAGAACAGTGATTTGACTCGAGGAGCGAAGCTCGACTTGAGGATGATGACTCGACTCAAGGAGAACGACTCGACTCGAGAAGCGAAGCTCGACTCGAGGAGGTTTAGGTGCGCCTAGTGGCGGCTTCAAGTGCATTGCGATTTAGTCATCACATGCAACACCTTGTGGCGACTCGGAGCGCGTCGTTTAGCCGTCTAGGCAAGTCGCGAGGGATGGCCTAGATATGCCATGTAGGCTTCTTAAGCGCGCCATGTAGGCGTCTTAGGTTGCGCCATGTAGGCGTCTTATAGGTTGCGCCTTTACGCGTCTTACGTGCGCCATGTGGGCGTGTTAGGTTGCGCCATGTAGGCGTCTTACGTGCGCCATGTGGGCGTCTTAGGTTGCGCCATGTAGGCGTCTTACGTGCGCCATGTAGGCGTCTTAAGTGCGCCATGTAGGCGTCTTAGCTGCGCCATGTAGGCGCTTAGGTTGCACCATGTAGGCGTCTTACGGGTTGCACCTTTACGCGTCTTACGTGCGCCATGTAGGCGTCTTAGGTTACGCCATGTAGGCGTCTTACAGGTTGCGCCTTTACGCGTCTTACGTGCGCCATGTAGGCGTCTTAGGCTGCGCCGTGTAGGCGTCTTATAGGTTGCGCCTTTACGCGTCTTACGTGCACCATGTAGGCGTCTTAGGTCACGCCATGTAGGCGTCTTACGGGTTGCGCCATGTAGGCGTCTTACGTGCGCCATGTAGGTGTCTTAGCCTGCATCTCTGGGATGGCTTGTGGCGCGCCGCAGAGGCGTCTTAGCCGGCATCTCTGTGATGGCTTATGGCGCGCCGCGGAGGCGTCTTAGCCTGCATCTCTGGGATGGCTTATGGCGCGCCGCGGAGGCGTCTTAGCCTGCATCTCTGGGATGGCTTGTGGCACGCCGCGGAGGCGTCTTATCCTGCATCTCGGGGATGGCTTATGGCGCGCCGCGGAGGCGTCTTAGCCTGCATCTCTGGGATGTCTTATGGCGCGCCGTGGAGGTGTCTTAGCCAGCATCTCTGGGATGGCTTATAGCGCGCCGCGGAGGCATCTTAGCCTGCATCTCGGGGATGGCTTACGGCGCGCCGTGGAGGCGTCTTTAGCCTGCATCTCTGGGATGGCTTATGGCGCGCCGCGGAGGCGTCTTTAGCCTGCATCTCTGGGATGGCTTACGGCGCGCCGCGGAGGCGTCTTAGCCTGCATCTGTGGGATGGCTTATGGCGCGCCACGGAGGCGTCTTAGCCTGCATCTCGGGGATGGATTACGGTGCGCTGCGGAGGCGTCTTTAGCCTGCATCTCGGGGATGGCTTATGGCGCGCCGCAGAGGCGTCTTTGCCTGCATCTCGGGGATGTCTTACGGTGCGCCACTGAGGCGTCTTACGTGCACGCTTGTTCCCGTTTTATGTTCGGGTGTTTTGTTTTGACGGAGCGTGCTTTCTTTTTGTGGAGCGTACTTTCTTGAGGATTTTGAGCGTACTTACAATTGCCTACGTCACTAGCCCCCCGAGTTTTGGGTTTAAAAGTGTAATCTTTGATGATTGAAAATCTTTGATAAAGCGGATTTTGAAAGAAAAACATCGAACTTTATTAATATTGCAAATAATTTGAAATCCTAAAACGTTGGCTCGTAGGCCTTATTGAATGTTTAGAAAGAAAAGAAATAAAATGGGGGAGTGCTTGCTAGTGGTAGTACTCTCTTCAGGTGTTCCGCATTCGACACGCGATAGATCGGTGTCTCGTCCATGTATGACCTGGTAGACTCTGTGGGGTCCCTGATGCGGACGCCGTTACCTTGCACTTGGGTGTCATGCAGGTGTCTTCATGGACTTCGCGGAGGACCTTGGTCGACTCGACGCTATCTCTGAGCTGGGAGATTGTGTTAACCGTCTTTCTAGCAGTTTTTCCATCGATTCCCTGGATGTAGCATATTCTGGCTTGGGATTGATCTCCAGCCATGATGCCGATTCCATCCTTGGTAGGGAACTTCACCAGTAGGTGGTATGTTGAAGTGATTGCCCTTAGCCGGTTCAACGTGTGTCGCCCAACGATTACGTTGTAGGGGGACTCTTGGTCGACCACTAGGAATGGGACCATGTGAACGACTTCAATGCCTCCGGGGGTTCCGAGGGTGACCGGTAGATCGATGATGCGTTCAGTCATGACTCTCTCCCCAGTGAACCCGAATATAGGTGTTTGGGTCGGAGTTGGGCGTAGCCCCCCGAGCTTCATGCGCTCTAAGGTGGACTTGAATATTATGTCGGCAGCACTGCCGTTGTCGATGAGAACCCTTTTCACCATGTTATTAGCCACTTGGGCTTTGAGCACAATCGCGTCATTGTGCGGATGCACAACTCGCTTGGCCTCTTCGTTGGTGAAGTACATCGTCTCGTGAGGTATGGACGGAGGTTCCTCGTAGGTGAGGTTGACGTGCACAGCAGCGTCTCCTTGGGACGCGGCCCTCAGGAATTTCTTCCGCTGTCGGGCTGAGTCTCCATCTTGTGGACCGCCCAGTATGGTGATCACAACGTGGAGTTGCGGATTGGCGTTGACAGTAGCTATGGTCTGGTCGGCAGAAGCGGCTGTTCCTCCTCCCTTGCCAGACTGTGGTCTGTTTGTGGTGGGGCCCGCAGCGCTAATCATGCGTAACACGAACTCCTTCAGATCACCCCGTTGGATCAGAGCCTCGATTTTCCTTTTAAGACTGTGGCACTCGGAGGTCAGGTGACCGTATTCCTGATGGAACTCGCAATATCTAGACCGGTCGCGAGTCGCGGGGTCTTTGCTCATTGGAGCCGGGGGAGTGAACTTGTCACGCGCTAAAGCTAAGATTTGATCCGGCGTTGTGTTCAACGGTGTGAACGACGAGTAGCCCTTAATGTCTTCCGCAAGTCGCGGCTTCTGGGGTATCGGAGGTCGTCTATTAAAAGTCTGACCTCCTCTGTTTCGCCTTTTACGGGAGTTGCCTTGCTCGTTGCTAGGCTCATCTCGGTGGTGAGGGCTTTGATCATTGCCCTTGCGACCATCGAGGTAATCTTCGACTCACATGAAGGTCTTGGCTCGAGTCATTAACTCGGCCATGGTAGAAGGGACACGGCCGACGATGGACTTAAGGAAGTCACTTGTGCGCAAGCCTTCAATGATGGCAGTGATTGCGTCTTTGTCGTCAAAGCGGTCGACCTTATTCGATTCTTCGGTGAATCGGGCGAGGTATCGTCTACGAGACTCGCCATCCTCTTGCCTGATTGACCACAGGCACATATTGGTCTTCTTTTGGACCATAGACGTAGCAAACCGTGCTAGGAACATGTCCTTTAGGTCTTTGAACGAGCGGATGCTTCCCGGCCTTAAGTTCTTGAACCACTCGAAGCCGGGTCCGGCAAGGGTAAGACTAAAAGCTTGGCACATAGCGCCGGGAGTGACACCCTGCATTGTCATCCAGGTTTCATAGTGCTGGATATGGTAAGCGGGATCCGCTTTCCCATCATAGGGAGAGAGGTTCGGGAGTTTGAAATTTCCCGTACACACCTCGGCCAATATCTGAGCCGTGAAAGGTGATGAATTCTCCTCGATGACCCCATAGGCACTTCCGCCTATTCCGTGCTCTCGGAGATCTCGTACCTCATTTCGAAGATTATGGATCATAGTGATCACATCGAGACCGGTAGTCGGAGTAACTCCCTGTTCGGGAGGAGTCACCTGTCGTCTTTCATTTGACCCTTGACCCGTGCGGCGGTTCTCGTTAGTTGGGGCTGCTACGGGGATGTTTGGCCGAGAGCTTAGTCGTTCTCTTAGGTCATCCCCACGCTTGATGCGTTGAGCAGTGAGGTGGTCCCTTAGATCAGGGCTTGTCGTACGGAGGCGCAGGCTTCGTTTGCGACGGCGCGCTCTCCGCGTGCCCTGACTCTCCACAACATTCTCCCTTTGACCTAGTCGGTCGAGGGCCGAACATCGGGAATTTCCCTCTTGAGAAGCAGCCGGCGCGTCGCCTGTCCGGGGTAGGGGATTCGAAGGACCGGCTTCAAACACGGCGGGGTGTTCCCCATCCTTCGTGAGAGAAGTCTCGATATCCTCCGAATTGCCAATACCCTCATAATCAGGGTTGCGGTCGTGGCTTTCCTCGTTGAGGTTCTCAGGATCCCTGTTGGGGATTATCGTGTCACGCATAGGTTGCTTTGCAGCCAGTTGGCTGTGGTACCTTGCGTTCCTCGCCTTTAGTCGGCGGATACTCTCCTCCAACTCCATGATGCGGTTGTCCCTGCTATCAGGAGATGGAGATGGTGAGCGGGTCGAGCTCTCTTCGTGGAGCGACTCTTCGTCACCATGCGCTCGGGAGCGCAAGAAGTACTTTTTGGTCCCCGTGACGTTGTCGGGGTTGTTAACGCCCTCAGAACGTACGGGTGGTTGACTACTCATCTTTTCTCAAGTTCGAGAAAATTGAGTTTGTAGAAGAAAAGAAGAAGATGAACAGAAGGGATTTCGGGCTGAATAGGTCGGGAAGTCCCCTCCTTCTAGCGCCAAAATGTTGTCGCACGAAAATGAACAACTATTAAAAACCTCGGGCGGTTCGATCCAAGGCCGGACCAAGTGATTGCACCCAGGCCAAGAGTGTGAACTCGATAGTCTCGAGCTAGGGTTTTCTCCGATCAACTCGCCTCTCGGGAGAGGTAGGGGGTGAGGAGGAGGAGTGACCGTGCCTTGGTTGTCGGCTGCCTACGTACCCGTGCGTGGGATCAGGTCAGAACGTAGTTCAAGCGTGTGAGACGCAGGATGAGGCGCAGAGCCTTGGTGGAGAGGCGTGCTCGACGAAGGAGACGAGGCGCGGAGGAGTCCTCGGCGACGTCTCAGAACTTCGGAGATCGCGTATGCGAGAGAGAATGTGTGTTTTCTCTCTTTTGGAGACGTGGAAGACTCTAAGTCAAGAGTTCCTTGTTGTGGCCGAGATTCCGGACGCGTAGGCGATTCCTAGTTGGAAATGCCGGACGCGTAGGCGATTTCTTGTCAGAAATGGTGGACGCGTCCAGGGTGCTAGACGCGTAGGCAATTTTCAATCGAAAACCGTTAGAGCACTCGTGGGCTCAAGATTAATCGTTCGATCAAGAGAGGCGGCAATCGGGAGTCCCCGGAAAGCGCTTCAGAATCTCTGAGAACGAAAAATCGAGGAGAATCTGCTTCAGGCCAAGGATGGCATCCAAAGAAGCAGAGAGAAGTCTCAAGTTCCTTGAGAAAGAATGGGATGGCTTTCCCCTCAATGAGAGGGGGTATTTATAGGTGTTTGAGGGCCTAAAGAGGTGTGTTTCTCGTCCATGTGGGACTAGAGAGCGCGCTCCCCTCGAGGTGGAGCGCACCCCGCCAAGAAATGGAGTGCGGCGCGCGCGCTGCGCGCGATGGCGCGGCGCGCCTCAGACTGGCGCGGCGCGCCATGCGCCATGCGCGCGCGGTGTGCGCGATGGCGCGGCGCGCCTTAGACTGGCGCGGCGCGCCATGCGCCATGCGTGCGCGGTATGCGTGGTGGCGCGGCGCGCCAATGGCTGGCGCGGCGCACGTCATGCTATGTGTACGATGTTGGAATTGATCTAGGGTTTAAGAAAAAGATTAAACGCTTCGGGAAGAGGCGGAATTTTAAAAAATTTCTTTTCAAGTAAAAACAGTTTTTACTAACCTAGACAAAAAAAGCAAGTACATGTAATTAAAAACCAATATGAGCTAAGAGTTTACTAACCTTTCTTGAAGCTTGAACTTTGAAGAAGCTTTTGGAAAGTTTGCAACGCTCGTCTCCCCTCGCAGCACGTCTCTCTTTCTTTCCTCGGCACCTCGAGCAACCACGAAAGTTTCTATCACTAAATCACTCGAAATAAAGGAATTAGTGAGTGGGCACTTTTAAACACTACGACTTAAGAACAAGTCTTGAAGTCGCAGAGCTAAACACTAGGTCGAGTGAGGACCTAGGTGCCAAAACAAGAATAATCGAAAATAAACTAGAGAGAGAGAGAGAGGAATTTCGGCCACAAGTTCTAGAGAGAGAGTCTCTCAAATCTCTTAAACTTGGATGAATGAAATGTGAGGAAATGAGGCTCCTATTTATAGGAGAGGTCTCACCTTCTATAAGGTAGTTTCCTCTTCTATAGAATATCACATATTCATGAGCCAATTACCTCTTTTCCCACTTGAGATGCTCGGCCAACATAGGCTTCAATAAGCATTGGATTTGTTTCCTATTTTGTTCCAAGCCTTGCTTTAACTCTCTCTTGGCCGAAGTTATGCTTTCCTTCTAGAGGAAATTTGTTTCCTCTTTTTCTTTTGGCAAGTATCTTGATACATTTATGCACAAAATAATCTCTCCTATTTCTCTATAGGGTAGGCGCCCAAGTCTCTCTAGAAGGAACTTCTAGAAGCTTCTTCATTTGTTCATGACAACATGAAAAACGCCCATTAAGAATTTTCAATAAAACTCTTATGAAATGCAATTAATTCACGAGGCCCAATGATCAAGTCATGGCCGAGTGACATTAAGTCATCAAATGAACTTGTCAAAAAATTTATTGACATTCATTTCATCCTTTGTCTCAAAAGACAAAAATACCCTTTTGACTATTTTCGTTCTTGTTTTGACTTAGCTTCCAGTTTAACTATTCCTATCGATTTGATTCGTGACAGTGACCTCATGGACCCAAATGAACAAAGCTTGAGCTAAACACTTGGACTCAAAAGTTCACAAACCTTTTCCAAGTTTAGCTTAATGCCAACTGACTCCACTAAAGAGTTGACACTGAAAATCTCTCGGTTCAAATGAATTTATTTTCTACTCAAGAATTCGACCTAATTATGATGAGCGGATCCACTGAATATTATCTATGTTTACCCTTCATGAATGTCATCAGCTAGTCGGGATTTACTAAATTACCATTTTACCCTTCTAGCTGTTATTTCCTCAACTCCTTTGTCGCTTGTGAATAAGTTAGAAACAATGTATTGACGAGGACCTAACAAGTCACATTAGTTCATCCAAAAGAGTCAGGACTCAATTTGGACACTGGCCAGTTCATTTATTCACACTCCAAGGAACAAAGGATGAGGTGACATACATTGCATTTCAGGAACAACTCAAGGCTCGACTCGAGGAGAACGACTCGAGGCTCGACTCGAGGAACAACACAAGGCTCGACTCGAGGAGCGACTCGAGGCTCGACTCGAGGAACAACTCAAGGCTCGACTCGAGGAGCGACTCGAGGCTCGACTCGAGGAACAACTCAAGGCTCGACTCGAGGAGCGACTCGAGGCTCGACTCGAGGAACGACTCAAGGCTCGACTCGAGGAGAACGACTCGAGGAACAACTCAAGGCTCGACTCGAGGAGCGACTCGAGGCTCGATTCGAGGAACAACTCAAGGCTCGACTCGAGGGGCGTGAGGATTCAGCACGAGGACTTGTCAGCCGACTCGTGATAGAAGGCTTGCCGCTCTTCAGGACCTCCGGCCTGACCATCGGCCCTTTGAATGGCATGTCTTCTTGGCGTCTCGGGTTTTCCGAAAATGACCGACAACAACACCAAGTTTCTACAACGCTTATCCATAAGCGTTGTAGAAACACCAAGTTTCTACAATGCTTGTCATAAGCGTTGTAGAATCACTAGTTTCTACAACGCTTGTCATAAGCGTTGTAGAAAGTGGGTTGTATAATCCAACATTTGTAGTAGTGTAAGTTACGTCGAGAAATGTGTGAGTTAAAAACTTTCATCATGAAAGCTTTAACTCAAAATGGTTTGAGCCTCAAAGATGCTAATGACGAGTTGCCGAGTGTTCTACGTCCCACAAATGAAGATGTTGAGTATGAAAACATTGTTGACGGTGAAGAGATGGCTAAAGGTGATGATGAAGAGATGGCTAAGGGTGGTGATGAAGACATGCCTAAAGATGGTGATGATGACATGGGTAAAAAAGCGACGTCTTTAGGTAATTTTCAATTTTTTAGTACAAGGAATAAAGTTAAATATTTTTGTACTTTTTTTAATAACATTAGTGAATTTATTAGATAAACAATCTCAACATGACGTTGCCGTGGATCTCAATGTTGGTGTCGTAGAGCGTTCGCGTGTCGATCCTCTAATTATCGACAAACCCGATAGTGTTTGAGCAAGTTGCTCAATGAATCCAACCACGCCGGTGACACCGTCTTCGGATGACAGCATCGAATGCCTTCTCCTCCTTGATGATTTTGCGAATGGAGGCACGGTTCATGTAGCAAATGGGCGAGCGTACATGAAAGCCGAATCCGTTCATTTCTCATCTTTGGAGGATGTAAACGTACGAGTGAGCGTTGCGGCGGCTTTGATTAAGAAAGCTTTTTTGCCGATCCCCACCGATGAAGCCAAGACTATTGAAGAAGCCGTAGGGGGGTTCGTTAAGTGGCCAAAGAGATTAGTAGAAATTGAAATTACAAAAGAGAGTCGCGGCCCGGTGGTCACACAAGCGTTGAAGGTCGGTGGTGATAGTGAACCTAGCCTCGAACACGATAAGAAGATTTGATACAAATTGATTAATCCAAAGTTTCGATTGCTAGCACAACATGCCAACCGAATAATATTACCGAAAGGGGATTCAATCAATGTCAAAGTTTGTGCAAGTATCGCCGTAGTGCCTATTCCTGTGACGTTTGAAGATGTTAGAGAATTCCTTAGATACGAGGAAATTGGCGCGTCGTGCATCACAGTTTACATGGGGTAAATATTTCTTTTATATGTTTTATCTTCTATCAATATATAATATTTCATTTTATTAACTAATTCAATATTTTTTTTTCGTAGTTATCTACAATCCATATTACGCAAAAATAAGCGGAGTGAAGTAATGTGTTTTGTAGAAGCGGGTTTGAGTTGCTACATCCAAACCAACAACGATGAGACCCATTTGTCCGAACGAGTCAAGCAAATCGGCAAAATGGTTAGAAATGTAAAACCAAGACAACTAGTTTTGATGCCGTACAATTTAAATGGTCATTGGATGCTTGTTGTCTTCGATCTTTGGAAAGATCAAGGGATGTTCTTCGACCCGTTGAAGAATTAAATCCCAACCGATTTAAGAAACTTGATAAAAAGGTAAATTAATAACATGTTATTTGACATATTTCATTTACACCAATATTTGTTTTCTAATTTTTTATTGTTGTGCGTATAAGGATTTTTTCGGATTTCAAGCTTGAGAACAAAGGAGCTCGAGACAACGGCCAATCAACTTTAATCACTTGTGCTTCGGCTCCTAGACAAATCGGAAACACGGAATGCGGGTATTATGTGTTACGTTATATGCATGATATTGTTGGAGTTGGTCTAGATAAACTACAATTGAAGAAGTCATATACACCGGATAACTGAGAAAAAGTTCGAGAAGAGTGGGTATTTTACGTACAAACTTTTATAGAATGTGAATATTAGTTTGATTTTGGATGATGCAGATATTTTTTTTTATCTTTTGGATGTTTTTGGATATATACTTTGTTTTGGATGTAGTTGATATGTTTTGGATGTTTGGATATTTGGTTTTGGATATATTATTTCATTTTCAGGTTTTTTAATTGGAAAACTGTAAAAATAGCTCTCAGGTACAATTTGGCCGCGGCGTGTGATATTTAGTGCCGCGGCAAATGTTCATGGGAATACAACTCGCCGCGGCGAAACGTATACGTTGCCGCGGCGAATATTTTTTAAAAAAATCAACACCAACTCGCCGCGGCCACGTTACGTGTTCGCCGCGGCGACTTATTCCACAACGGGACAATTGTACCGTTGTGGAATATCTCGCCGCGGCGAACACGAAACGTGACCGCGGGGAGTTAGGCGAAATTTTTTTTCTTAAGGTCGCCGTGGAAACGTGTATCGTTCGCCGCGACAACTAATTCCACAACGGGACATTTGTCCCGTTGTGTAATACTTCGCCGCGGCAAACAATACACCTTGCCGCGGCGACTGAAATAAATTTGTGGAATTTTTCCACAACGGGATAGTCCCGTTGTGAAATCATGGACATTTCCACAACGGGACTCGTCCCATTGTGGAATCATTACTTTTCCACAATGGGATGAGTACCGTTGTGGAAACATTCCACAGCGGAGGATTCCACAACAGTACAGAACCGTTGTGGAAGTTTTCCACAACGGTTCTGTACCGTTGTGGAATCCCCAGTTTGTAGTAGTGTAATATGAGCTAATTAAATTTACTAAACTATTTAGAAGCTTGAACGTTAATGAGCCTTCGGAAGGTTGAAAACGTTCGTCTCCTCGCAGCACGTCTCTCTTTCTTTCCTCGGCGACTCGAGCAACCACGAAAGTTTCTATCACTAAATCACTCGAAATAAAAGGAATCAGTGAGTGGGCACTTTTAAACACTACGACTTAAGAACGAGTCTTGAAATCGCAGAGCTAAACTCTAGGTCAAATGAGGACCTAGATGCCAAAACAATAAAACATAATTGACAAGAGAGAGAGAGGACAAGGGCGGCCACAATGTCTAGAGAGAGAGTCTCTCAATCTCTAACTTGTGTGGAATGAATAAAATGAGAAGAATGAGGCTCCTATTTATTGGAGAGGTCTTACCTTCAATAAGGTAGTTTCCTCTTCTATAGAATATCACATATTCATGAGCCAATTTCCTCTTTTCCTCTATGACATACTCGGCCAAGGTAGGCTTCATTAAGCCTTGGATTTGTTTCCTATTTTGTTCCATGCCTTGCCTTTTGTCTCTCTCTTGGGCGCCTACCTCATTTCCTCTTAGGGGAAATTTGTTTCCTCTTTTTCTTTTGGCAAGTATCTTCATACATTTATCCACAAAATATTTTCTCTTTCTCTTGGGTATGTTGGGCGCCTATCTCATTCAAGAAAGGCCTTCTAGAAGCTTTTCCACTTGTTCATGACAACATGAAAAAGGCCCATTGAGAATTTTCAATAAAATTCTTATGAAATGAAATTAATTCACAAGGCCCAATTATTTTAATATGTGCGAGTGACATTAAGTTATCAAATGAACTAGTCAAAAAATTTATTGACATTCATTTCATCCTATGTCTTAAAAGACAAAAATACCCTTTTGACAATTTTCGTTCTTGTTTTTACTTGGCTTCCAGTTTAACTATTCCTATTCGATGTGATTCGTGACAGTGACCTCATGGATCCAAATGAACAAAGCTTGAGCTAAAATACTTGGACTCAAAAGTTCAAAAAACTTTTCCAAGTTTAGCTTAATGTCAACTGACTCCACTAAAGAGTTGACACTGAAAATCTCTCGGTTCAAATGAATTTATTTTCTACTCAAGAATTCAACCTAATTGTAATGAGTGGATCCAAAGAATATTATCAGTGTTTACCCTTCATGAATATCATCAGCTAGTCGGGATTTACAAAATTACCATTTTACCCTTCTAGCTTTTATTTCCTCAACTCCTTTGTCGCTTGTGAATAAGTTAGAAACAATGTATTGACGAGGAGCTAACAAGTCACATTGTTTCATCCAAAAGAGTTAGGACTCAATTTGGACACTGGCCAGTTCATTTATTCACACTCCAAGGAACAAAGCATGAGGTGACATACATTGCATTTCAGCAATCTTGTACATGAATTCCATATCTATGAGAACTTCACAAAGTTACTCATGACATTCTGACAACTTAGTACTTCACCAATAGACCTTGTTTGTAATCATGAGTCCGAACTCTGACTTTCTCAAATGAGAATACTAAGGTGTGAAATGGCATGTCTCATTTCAGGATTAAGGTAAGCATGATGCAATTCATACATAGTGACTTCGAGACATAAGAGGTTAAATGGTTTGTTCTTATCTTGTCTCTAGAAGTGCACTGGTCAATTCAGTACCTTCGAAAGATACCTAGAAGAACTATAGAGTCTAAAACTCTCAATGCCTCATAACCAGACATCATAGATTCTTCTAACAATCGTACTGAGGTCAATAGTCCTTTGACCCTAAGATTGCGAATATATCGTTTTAAGCAAACTACGAAGAGTTTGTTCATGCAAATCTACATTTGTCTCTTCGTAAGTTGTTAAGTTTGTTTATGGACTAAAAGACTAAGGTTTTATCATAAAGCTTCAAACAAAGAAAGAATGAATGAACGTTACAACTTTATTATTAATGAATAATCAATTACAAGCAAGAGTCTTCGTAAGACTATATGACATCAAATGTACATAAATAGACACTACTACTCTTCTTGTGGGAACCATTGACAACAAACTCCCACTTGAGTCAAAGAAGATGTGAGTAGTCCTACATGCCTAATCCCTCTCGAAGTTGGTCGAGGACCATGTTCGCTAGGGCCTTGGTGAATAGATCTGCCAGAGATCTACTTCACCTCCACGTCTCCGCGTTGCGCGATCTCTCGAATCAAATGGTATTTCCTCTCAATATGTGTAGAGCGCTTATGACTTCGAGGTTCCTTTGAGTCAGCGACAGCCCCACTATTGTCACAATAAAGGGTCATGGGCTCGTCGACTTTTGGAACAATTTCCAAATACTTGAGGAATTTTCTAAGCCATACAGCCTCTTTGGATGCTTCACAAGCAGCCACATATTCTGCTTCCATTGTGGAGTCAGCAATGCAAGATTGCTTAATATTCCTCCACACAATAGCTCCACCATTAAGGATGAACACAGATCCTGAAGTGGATTTCCTGGAATCCTTATCCGCTTGAAAATCGGAGTCGGTATATCCCGTCATAGTCAGGTCAGTACCTGAGTATGTAAGCATCAAGTTCCTAGTTCTTCGAAGATACTTAAGAACATGCTTAATAGCAATCCAGTGCTCGGGTCCAGGGTTGGATTGGAAACGGCTAACTACACCAACGGCGAAACAGATGTCAGGTCTAGTGCAAAGCATAGCATACATGAGGCTTCCTACGGCAGAGGCGTAAGGAATTTTCCTCATGTCTTCAATCTCTTGTGCAGTCTTGGGAGACTGGTCCTTAGAGAGTGAAACTCCATGCCTAAAGGGTGTTTGGCCCTTCTTGGAGTCTTGCATCGAGAAGCGATCCATCACCTTATCAATATAAGATGCTTGAGAGAGCGACATGGTCCGGTTTTTCCTATCTCGAAAGATTTGGATCCCCAGAATGTACGCGGCTTCTCCTAGATCCTTCATATCGAATTGTTTTGCCAGCCAGACCTTAACCTCATATAACTTACCCACGTCATTACCAATGAGTAGTATATCATCAACATATAGTACCAGAAACACAACTTTGCCTTCGTGTATTAACTTGTAAACACAAGGCTCATCTATTGACTGTTCAAAGCCGAAGCTTTTCACAGTTTCATCGAATCTAATATTCCATGACCTAGATGCTTGCTTTAGTCCATATATGGACTTAAGTAACTCACAAACCTTGGTCTCTTGACCTCCTTCCAAGAAACTGTCTGGTTGAGCCATGTAAATGCGTTCGTCAAGATTGCCATTCAGAAAGGCTGTCTTGACATCCATTTGCCAGATCTCATAGTCGAGAGCTGTAGCTATGGATAGGAGTATGCGGATGGATTTAAGCAACGCGATTGGCGAGAAGATTTCTTCATAGTCAATCCCTTCTTGTTGGGCATAACCCTTCGCCACAAGTCGTGCTTTGAACGTCTCGACGTTCCGATCAGGACCCCTTTTCTTCTTGTATATCCACTTACACCCTACGGGTTTAATCCCTTCAGGAAGGTCTACAAGTTTTCAGACTTTGTTGACATACATCGAGTGCATTTCAACTTTCATGGCGTCAAGCCAAAGGTTTGATTCAGAACAAGCCATCGCTTGGCTATAGGAAACAGGATCATCCATGTCAAAGACGGCTACAAGAGAGTCTCCATAAGACATGTACCTGTCAGGCTTTTGAGTAGCCCTCCCACTACATCGAAGTACTACTTGACGAGATTCTGATGAGTTAGGTTGTGTTTCAGTTGGGGTAAGAACAGTTCTTACAGATGAGGTAGAAGCTTCCTCACCCAACTTTTCTTCAAGCACAATTTTGCTTCTAGGTTTTATCATCCTCAAGGAAACGAGCATTCGTGCTCACGAAAGTCTTTTAGTCCATAAAGTCCTCCTCAAGGAAACGAGCATTCGTGCTAACGAAAGTCTTATCGTCCTCGGGACTATAGAAAGTAAAACCTTTGGTTTCCTTTGGATATCCCACAAACAGGCACAATTCTGACCTACTAGCCAACTTGCTAGTCTTTTGCCTCAGCACGTGTGCAGGGCAACCCCAAATTCTGATGCGGCCAAGATTCACTTTACGGCCAGTCCATCGTTCATAAGGAGTACCAGGAACCGTCTTGGACGGAACTTGGTTCAGAATATAAACGGCTGTTTCGAGGGCATATCCCCAAAAGGAAAGAGGGAGTGATAAGTAACTCATCATTGATCTAACCATCTCCATAAGAGTTCGTTTTCTTCTCTCTGACACTCCGTTTTGTTGAGGTGTACCAGGTGCGGTAAGCTGAGAAGTAATACCTTCTTCTTTAAGAAAGTCATCGAACTCTCCAGACATATACTCACCACCTCGATCAGATCGAAGTGTTTTGATCACTTTGCCAATTTGCTTTTCCGCTAAAGCCCTAAAGACCTTAAATACGTTAAAGGTCTCGGATTTGTGTTTGAGCAAATAGACAAAACCATGTCGCGAGTAATCATCAGTGAAGGTAACGAAGTATTCGTATCCTCCACGTGCCTGTTGGTTGAGCGGTCCACATACATCAGAATGTACTAGTGCCAGCAACTCAGTGGCTCTTCGACCCTTATCGGAGAAAGGTCGCTTAGTCATTTTTCCTTCTATGCAGGATTCACAAGTAGGTAGTGAACCTATTGCAGAGGCTTGGAGTGGACCGTCCCTCACAAGTCTCTTAATCCTATCTAGACTGATATGACCAAGTCTCAAGTGCCAGAGGTATGTTGATTTTGTTAGATCGGAGGATTCAGAAAGTTTGATCCTCTTTGGCTCCCTAATTAGATCGTTATCTATTTCGGTGTCTAAAAGAGAAAGTTGAGTGGGATAGATGTAAAAAAGACCATTCTTCATACATGCGTCAGTGACAAAAGAATTAGAAAAAGAAACGAAATACAAATTCCATTCTTAATGAACTTTAAACAATAATCTTGCTCAAGAAGACGAGTAACGGATATTAAGTTCTTCCCAAAGGTAGGAACAAAATAAACATTATTCAAGTTTAAAGTGCGGTCTTCAATAGACAGCGTCACGGATCCCACAGCCTTCGCAGACCCCAGGCTCCCATCACCCCATTTGAAACAGAACTCGCCTTCCTCTAAGCTTTTGGTTTTCTTGAAACCATTCAAGGAACAACAAATATGGTTAGTAGCAGTGGAGTCAAGAATCCACGTTGATACATTATCAGCTACTAAGCATGCTTCGGTAACTAGTACAATACTATGTTCCTTTGCTTTGAGATAGGCGGGACAGTTCTTTTTATCGGCCTTGTAAGGTCCCTTCTCAGTTCTAGAGGCGGAGGCTTTGTGCTCAGTAACATGTGCCTTTCCTTGATTCCTCTTTCTCTTAGTGAGACCTACAGCAGTGTGAAGTTCCTTCATAAGCTTGGTAACAGTGTATTCTAGCTTGTTAATGGAGTAGTTCATCTTGAAGGTATCAAGAGATGCGGGGAGAGTTTCTAAGATCATATCTATGACACTCTTCTCATCAATTTAAGATCCTAGGATTTCCATTTTATTCAGATGACTAATGATCAGTATCATAAAGTCTCCAACAGGAGTCCTAGCCTTCATGAGACAGTTCATAAATTGTCGGACTGCTTTTTGCCTTGCTTGACGTCTTTGCCCTCCAAACATCTCATGGAGATTAGTGAGCATGTCAGTGGAAGTCTTGATGTCACGATGTTGTTGTTGCAACAAATTGTTCATTGATGCTACGATATAGCACCTCACAATCTCATCGGAGCAGAGCCAGGCCGCCAAGGCGTCTTTGTCCTCTTGAGTTGAATCATTATTCGTCAGAGGAGGACACGGGGTGGTGAGTACCCATTTGTGCTTGTTAAAGGTAGGTATTATGTCGAGGTTATGTTTCCAATTAACGTAGTTTTCGTTTTCGAGTTTGTTCGAGGAAAGGATGAAAGAGAGAGAGTTGGGAGACATATTGCCTATAAAAGTTGAAACAAGTTTATGATTAGTCTTTGGTTTAGGATTTAAGTTTGTTTAAGACTTTGATAAAATCCAAAGTTGTTATAAACCAAACGATAATTTACTCCTTCGAGGGAAGGCCGCAAAAAATCTCCATTTATAAGTAAATGACACATCATTAATGCTTAGCCAAGATGTCAATACACTAATTTTGACCATCCACCTTTTAAATTGGTTTGATCACTCACATCCTTTCGCAGGGCCTCGAGGGAGGATAACTAGGGATTGAGTCTAAGTGTGTAACCAACCACTTAGTCCAAAAGATTGACTTTGAAAAACAATCCGCCGAGGGGAGGTCTTGTCTCATTGTCTCACTTTCGGATTTAGCTCATTGAGCAATGATCAGTGCAAAGCGCCCTTGAGTACTCTCATTTAAGAGAGGGCCAGGAGGGTGACTCTTAGTCTGGCGACACTTGCACTTTTCATTAGTGTTGGAGATCGTGGGTTACAAACAACAAGTATAACCCTCCCACTTAGTTTTTGGAGTTGGTTCATCGACTCTTATAAGTTCGGAAACAGATTTCCTAGTTAGAGAGCGACAGAGCGGACAACTAGAAGAGAATCCTAGATCAACATGTTCAGAGTAGTATTAGTGCATAAAGGCACAAGGTACATACTCGATCTTTTCCTATTTTCTATTTCGGGAAAGTGCGTGAGGGAAGTGTGAACTTCAACTCACTCGAACACTTGAAAGTTTGAGATTACACATCTTTTTATTTTCCGGCTTGTCTACAAGGAGACCTCCCACTCAAATTTTAAAGAGCATATATATTTTGAACATATGTGATATAGATATAGTTTTGAAAACATTTTGAAAACTTATTTGATTTGGATGACAAAATATTTTCAAGTTTGAAAGCGAAAACGGTTTTTCAAAATTCAAACTAGTTTTGTAAAAACTCAATTTCAATTAATCTTTCAAAAATCAAAACTTTTTAATCTTACACATCATGTCCATAATCTTATAAAAAACAATTTTGATCAAGAAAATTTTCTCATTAGAGTTCTATAACTCATGGTAGTGGGGTTTGAAAATCCGGATTTCTAAAAAACTGGAGTTTCAGCACAGCCGCGCACCTCGGAGTAAAATCGCCATATCTGGCGGCTCCGATGTCCTTTTGAGCCAAAACCGGTGGCATTGGACAGAGGACAGACAGAGCTTTAATTTGATTCAAGAATCATTAAATTTAGATTTCTGAGCAGAGAGTTATGCCACTATTAATTCGGATTTACTTCAGCTCGAAGAAAAAGAAATAATTAAAGCTTGGTCCTTTTTAGGTGCGAAAAAGAATCGAGTGTAACGGAACGTTTTATGAAGGTTATTAAAGCTTTTATTTGTGTTTTATTAGCAAGGTAATAACAAGGTATAAAAGAAATAACGACATGCACAAAACGATTCAAGTAAATAAAAGAAACTAGCAAGACAATATAACAAGTCACAAAAATTTACTCGAAATTTCTCAAACCTTTAAAACACGTTTTTCAATATAAAAAATTAAAAACTTTTAGAACTGATTCTAATGTGTTTCAAAAACATCCCAAAATCATAGAAAATCAAAATGATATTTAATTTAAAGGCAAGAGCAATAAATTTAAAAAAAATCTAAGATAACAATTCTAACTTGTCACAAAATTAGTAAACTTTCGAAAACGATTTTCAAGCTCATATTTTTAAATACATGTACATGCTAATCTTTGACCATAGCTCTGATACCATTTGTTGGAATCGATCTAGGGTTTAAGAAAATAATTAACGCTTCGGGAAGCGGCGGAATTTAAAAAAATTTATTTTATAAGTAAAAACGGTTTTTACTAACCTAGACAAGTGCAAGTACATGTAATTAAAAACTAATATGAGCTAAGAAGTTTACTAACCTTTCTTGAAGCTTGGTTTTTGAGAAGCTCTTAGAAAGTTGCAACGCTTGTCTCCCCTCGCAGCACGTCTCTCTTCCTTTCCTCGGCACCTCGAGCAACCCGAAAGTTTCTATCACTAAATCACTCGAAATAAAGGAATTACTGAGTGGGCACTTTTAAACACTACGACTTAAGAACGAGTCTTGAAGTCGCAGAGCTAAACACTAGGTCGAGTGAGGACCTAGGTGCCAAAACAAGAAAAATCGAAAATAAACTAGAAAGAGAGAGAGAGAGGAGTTCGGCCAAGTTCTAGAGAGAGAGTCTCTCAAATCTCTTAAACTTGGATGAATGAAATGTGAGGAAATGAGGCTCCTATTTATAGGAGAGGTCTCACCTTCAATAAGGTAGTTTCCTCTTCTACAGAATATCACATATTCATGAGCCAATTTCCTATTTTTCCCTTTGAGATACTCGGCCAACACAAGGCTTCTAGAAGCCTTGATTTGTTTCCTATTTTGTTCCATGCCTTCCTTTTTCTCAACTTGGCCGATTCCCCTATGCATCCCATATGCAAATTTGTTTCCTCTTTTTCTTTTGGCAAGTATCTTGATACATTTATGCACAAAATAATCTCTCCTATTTCTCTATAGGGTACGCGCCCAGATTGTCCAGAAAAGGGTTCTAGAAGCTTTTCCATTTATTCATGACAACATGAAAAAGGCCCATTAAGAATTTTCAATAAAATTCTTATGAAATGAAATTAATCCACAAGGCCCAATAGGACTAGTATTGGCCGAGTGATGCATGTCATCAAATGAACTTGTCAAAAAATTTATTGACATTCATTTCATCTTATGTCTCAAAAGACAAAAATACCCTTTTGACAAATTTCGTTCTTGTTTTGACTTAGCTTCCAGTTTAACTATTCCTACTCGATGTGATTCGTGACAGTGACCTCATGGACCCAAATTAACAAAGCTTGAGCTAAACACTTGGACTCAAAAGTTCACAAACCTTTTCCAAGTTTAGCTTAATGCCAACTGACTCCACTAAAGAGTTGACACTGAAAATCTCTCGGTTCAAATGAATTTATTTTCTACTCAAGAATTCGACCTAATTATGATGAGCGGATCCACTGAATATTATCTATGTTTACCCTTCATGAATGTCATAAGCTAGTCGGGATTTACTAAATTACCATTTTACCCTTCTAGCTGTTATTTCCTCAACTCCTTTGTCGCTTGTGAATAAGTTAGAAACAATGTATTGACGGGGAGCTAACAAGTCACATTGTTTCATCCAAAAGAGTCAGGACTCAATTTGGACACTGGCCAGCTCATTTATTCACACTCCAAGGAACAAAGCATGAGGTGACATACATTGCATTTCAGCAATCTTGTACATGAATTCCATATCTATGAGAACTTCACAAAGTTACTCATGACAGACTCACAACTTAGTACTTCACCAATAGGCCTGTTCGGAATCACATAGTGAGTCCGAACTCTGACTTTCTCAAATGAGAATACTAAGCTGTGAAATGGCATGTCTCATTTCAGGATTAAGGTAAGCATGATGCAATTCATACATAGTGACTTCGAGACATAAGAGGTTAAATGGTTTGTTCTTATCTTGTCTCTAGAAGTGCACTAGTCAAATCAGTACCTTCGGAAGATACCTAGAAGAACTATAGAGTCTCCAACTCTCAATGCCTCATAACCAGACATCATAGATTCTTTTAACAATCGTACTGAGGTCAATAGTCTTTTGACCCTAAGATTGCGAATATATCGTTTTAAGCAAACTACGAAGACTTTGTTCATGCAAATCTAGATTTGTCTCTTCGTAAGTTGTTAAGTTTGTTTATGGACTAAAAGACTAAGGTTTTATCATAAAGCTTCAAACAAAGAAAGAATGAATGAACGTTTAAACTTTATTATTAATGAATAAGCAATTACAAGCAAGAGTCTTCGTAAGAATATATGACATCAAATGTACATAAATAGACACTACTACTCTTCTTGTGGGCACCATTGACAACAGGATGAACACAGATCCCGAAGTGGATTTCCTGGAATCCTTATCCGCTTGAAAATCGGAGTCAGTATATCCCGTCATAGTCAGGTCAGTACCTGAGTATGTAAGCATCAAGTTCCTAGTTCTTCGAAGATACTTCAGAACATGCTTAACAGCAATCCAGTGCTCGGGTCCAGGCTTGGATTGGAAACGACTAACTACGCCAACGGGGAAACATATATCAGGTCTAGTGCAAAGCATAGCATACATGAGGCTTCCTACGGCAGAGGCGTAAGGAATTTTCCTCATGTCTTCAATCTCTTGTGCAGTCTTGGGAGACTGGTCCTTAGAGAGTGATACTACTTGCCTAAAGGATGTTTGGCCCTTCTTGGAGTCTTGCATCGAGAAGCGATCCATCACCTTATCAATATAAGATGCTTGAGAGAGCGATAGAGTCTGCTTTTTCCTATCTCGAAAGATTTGGATCCCCAGAATATACGCGGCTTCTCCTATATCCTTCATATCGAATTGCTTTGCTAACCAGACCTTAACCTAAGATAATTTACCCACATCGTTACCTATGAGTAATATATCATCGACATATAGTAGCAGAAACACAACTTTGCCTTCGTGTATTAATTTGTAATATATCATCTATGAGTAATATATCATCTATTGACTGTTCAAAGCCGAAGCATTTCACAGTTTCATCGAATCTAATATTCCATGACCTAGATGCTTGCTTTAGTCCATAAATGGACTTAAGTAACTCACAAACCTTGGTCTCTTGACCTTTTTCCACGAAACCATCTGGTTGAGCCATGTAAATGCGCTCGTCAAGATTTCCATTCAAGAAGGCTGTCTTGACATCCATTTTCCAGATCTCATAGTCGAGAGCTACAGCTATGGATAGAAGTATGCGGATGGATTTAAGCATCGCGACTGGCGAGAAGGTTTCTTCATATTCAATCCCTTCTTGTTGGGTATAACCCTTAGCCACAAGTCGTGCTTTGAACGTCTCGACGTTCCCATCAGGACCCCTTTTCTTCTTGTAAATCCACTTACACCCTACGGGTTTAATCCCTTCAGGAAGGTCTACAAGTTTCCAGACTTTGTTGACATACATCGAGTGCATCTCAACTTTCATGGCGTCAAGCCAAAGGTTTGATTCAGAACAAGCCATCGCTTGGCTATAGGAAACAGGATGATCCATGTCAGAGACGGCTACGAGAGAGTCTCCATAAGACATGTACCTGTCAGGATTTTGAGTAGCCCTACTACTACGTCGAAGTACTACTTGACGAGATTTTGATGAGTTAGGTTGTGTTTCATTTGGGGTAAGAACAGATCTTACAGATGAGGTAAAAGCTTCCTCACCCAACTTTTCGTCAAGCACAATTTTGCTTCTAGGTTTTGCATCCTTCATAAAGTCCTCCTCAAGGAAATGAGCATTCGTGCTAACGAAAGTCTTATTGTCCTCGGGACTATAGAAGGTAAAACCTTTGGTTTCCTTTCTATATCCAACGAACAGACACAATTCTGACCTACTAGCCAACTTGCTAGTCTTTTGCCTTAGCACGTGTGCACGGCAACCCCAAATTCTGATGCGGCCAAGATTCACTTTACGGCCAGTCCATCGTTCATAAGGAGTACCAGGAACCGTCTTGGATGGAACTTGGTTCAGAATATAAGCGGCTGTTTCGAGGGCATATCCCCAAAAGGAAAGAGGGAGTGATGAGGAACTCGTCATTGATCTAACCATCTCCATAAGAGTTCGGTTCCTTCTCTCTGACACTCCGTTTTATTGAGGTGTGCCAGGTGCCGTAAGCTGAGAAGCGATACCTTCTTCTTTAAGAAAGACATCGAACTCTCCAGACATATACACACCACCTCGATCAGATCGAAGGGTTTTTATCACTTTGCCAGTTTGCTTTTCCACTAAAGCCCTAAAGACCTTATATACGTTAAAGGTCTCGGATTTGTGTTTGAGCAAATAGACAAAACCATTTCGTGAGTAATCATCGGTGAAGGTAACGAAGTATTCGTAATCTCCACGTGCCTATTGGTTGAGCGGACCACATACATCAGAATGTACTAGTTCCAGCAACTCAGTGGCTCTTCGACCCTTATCGGAGAAAGGTCGCTTAGTCATTTTTCCTTCTATGCAGGATTCACAAGTAGGTAGTGAACCTATTGCAGAGGCTTGGAGTGGACCGTCCCTCACAAGTCTCGTAATCCTATCTAGACTGATATGACCAAGTCTTAAGTGCCATAGGTATGTTGATTTTGTTAGATCGGAGGATTCAGAAAGTTTGATCCTCTTTGGCTCCCTAATTAGATCATTATCTATTTCGGTGTCTAAAAGAGAAGGTTGAGTGGGATAGATGTAAAAAGGAGCATTCTTCATACATGCATCAGTGACAAAAGAATTATCAGGAAACAGAATACGAATTCCATTCTTAATGAACCTTAAACAATAATCTTGCTCAAGAAGACGAGCAACAGATATTTATTTCTTCCCAAAGGTAGGAACAAAATAAACATTATTCAAGTTTAAAGTGCGGTCTTCAAAAGACAGCGTCACGGATCCCACAGCCTTCGCAGACACCAGGCTCCCATCACCCCATTTGAAACAGAACTCGCCTTCCTCTAAGCTTTTGGTTTTCTTGAAACCATTCAAGGAACAAAAAATATGGTTAGTAGCAGCGGAGTCAAGAATCCACGTTGATACATTATCAGCTACTAAGCATGCTTTGGTAACTAGTACAATACTATGTTCCTTTGCTTTGAGATAGGCAGGACAGTTCCTTTTATCGGCCTTGTAAGGTCCCTTCTCAGTTCTAGAGGCGGAGGCTTTGTGCTCTGTAGCATGTGCCTCTCCTTGATTCCTCTTTCTCTTAGTGAGACCTACAGTAGTGTGAAGTTCCTCCATAAGCTTGGTAACATTGTACTCTAGCTTGTTAATGGAGTAGTTCATCTTGGAGGTATCAAGAGATGCGGGGAGAGTTTCTAAGATCACATCTATGACGTTCTTCCCATCAATCTCAGATCCTAGGATTTCCATTTTATTCAGAAAACTAATGATCAGTATCATAAAGTCTCCAACAGGAGTCCTAGACTTCATATGACAGTTCATAAACTGTCGGACTGCTTGTTGCCTTGCCTGACGCCTTTGCGCTCCAAACATCTCAAGGAGATTGTAGAGCATGTCAGAGGCAGTCTCGATGTCACAATGTTGCCTTTTCAGCATATTGTTCATAGATGCTAAGATATAGCACCTCACAATCTCATCGGATCGAAGCCAGGCCGCTAAGGCGTCATCATTGCCCTCTTGAGTTGAATCATCATTCGTCAGAGGAGGACATGGCGTGGTGAGTTCCCATTTGTGCTTGTTAATGGTAAGGATTATGTCGAGATTATGTTTCGAATCTACGTAGTTTTTGTTTGTTCGAGGAAAGGATGATTGAGAGATGTTTGAGAGACATGTTGCTTAATAAGGTTGAAACAAGTTTATGATTTAGTCTTTGGTTTAGGATTTAAGTTTTATTTAAGACTTTGATAAAATCCAAAGGTGTTATTAACCAAACGATAATTTACTCCCTCAAGAGAAGGCCGCAAAAAATCTCCATTTATAAGTAAATGACACATCATTAATGCTTAGCCAAGATGTTAATACACCAAATTTTGACTAGCCACCTTGTAAATTGGTTTGATCACTCACATCCTTTCGCAGGGCCTCGAGGGAGGATTACTAGGGATTGAGTCTAAGTGTGTAACCAACCACTTAGTCCAAGAGATCGACTCTTAGTCTGGCGAAACTTGCACTTTTCATTAGTGTTGGAGATCGTGGGTTACAAACAACAAGTATAACCCTCCCACTTAGTTTTTGGAGTTGGTACATCGACTCTTATATGTTCGGAAACGGTTTTCCTAGTTATAGAGCGATAGAGCGGACAACTAGAAAAGAATCCTAGATCGACATGTTCAGAGCAGTGTTAGTGCATAAAGGCACAAGGGACATACTCGATCTTTTGCTATTTTCTATATCGGGAAAGTGCGTGAGGGAAGTGTGAACTTCAACTCACTCGAACACTTGAAAGTTTGAGATTACACATCTTTTTATTTTTCGGCTTGTCTACAAGGAGACCTCCCACTCAAATTTTCAAGAGCATATAGATTTTGAGCATATGTGATATAGATATAGTTTTGAAAACATTTTGAAAATTTATTTGATTTGGATGACAAAATATTTTCAAGTTTGAAAGTGAAAACGGTGTTTCAAAATTCAAACTAGTTTTGTAAAAATTCAATTTCAATTAAACTTTCAAAAATCAAAACATTTTAATCTTACACATCATGTTTATAATCTTATAAAAAACATTTTTGCTCAAGAAAATTTTCTCATTAGAGTTCTATACCTCATGGTAGTGGGGCTGAAAATCCGGAATTCTAAAAAACTGGAGTTTCGGAACAGCCGCGCACCTCAGAGTAAAATCACCATAACTGGCGGCTCCGATGTCCTTTTGACCCGAAACCGGTGGCATTGGACAGAGGACAGAGAGAGCTTTAATTTGATTTAGGAATCATTAAATTTAGATTTTCTAGCAGAGAGTTATGCCACTTTTACTGCGGGTTTTACTCCAGCTCGAAGAAAAAGAAATAATTAAAGCTTGGTCCTTTTTTTAGGTGCGAAAAAGAATCGAGTGTAACGGAACGTTTTAGGATGTTGTTAAAGCTTTTATTTGTGTTTTATTAGCAAGGTAATAACATGATATAAAAGAAATAACAACAAGCATAAAACGATTCAAGTAAAAATAAGAAACTAGTAAGACAAGAAAACTAGTCACAAAATTTTACTCGAAATTTCTCAAACCTTTAAAACACGTTTTTCAATATAAAAAATTAAAAACTTTAAGAACTGATTCTAATATGTTTTAAAAACATCCCAAACTCATAGAAAATCAACATGATTTTTAATTTAAAGGCAAGAGCAATAAATAAAAAAAAATCTAAGAAAACAATTCTAACTTGTCACAAAATTAGTAAACTTTCGAAAACGATTTTCAAGCTCATATTTTTAAATACATGTACATGCATATCTTTGACCATAGCTCTGATACCATTTGTTGGAATTGATCTAGGGTTTAAGAAAAAGTTTAACGCTTCGGTAAGCGGCGGAATTTTAAAAATTTTCTTTTACAAGTAAAACAGTTTTTACTAACCTAGACAAAGAGCAAGCACATGTAAATAAAAACTATTATGAGCATAGAATTTTACTAACCTTTTAGACGGTTGAATGTTGAGAAGCTTTTGGAAAAAGGTTGCAACGTTCGTCTCCCCTCGCAACACGTCTCTCTTCCTTCCTCTGCAACTCGAGCAACCATGAAAGTTTCTATCGCTAAATCACTCGAGAGAAAAGGAATTAGTGTGTGGGCACTTTTAAACACGACGGCTCAAGAACAAGTTTTAGAGTCGAAGAGCTAAAACACTAGGTCAAATGTGGACCTAGGTGCCAAAACAAAAACCGAAAATAACTAGAGAGAGAGAGAGAGAGGATCGGCTAACAATGTCTAGAGAGAGAGTCTCTCAATCTAATTTATGTGGGATGACTAAAAGGAGAGGAATGAGGCCTATATTTATAGGGGAGGCATGAGCAAATCTTATTTCCTCTTTTCTACCCATGTTGGACGTTCATGACATGTCATGCAAGTCCTTGGATTTGTTTCCTCATTTGTTCTCTCTTAGTTGGCCGAATATGCACTTTCCTTCTAAAGGAAATTTGTTTCCTCTTTTTCTTTTGGCAAGTATCTTCATACATCAATGCACATGGCAAGTATCTTCTAAAGGAAATTTGTTTCCTCTCTTTCCCACTATGGCATGAACGAAATTCAGCCTTATTTTCCTTGGGTTGGACGAAATTTGAGCTTCTAGAAGGAGCTTCTAGATGTTTCTTCATTTGCTCATGACAACATAAGAAAAACCCATTAAGAATTTTCAAGTAAAATTCTATGAAATGAAATTATTCCTCAAGGCCCAATTACACTAATATGGCTGAGTAATATTTATTTCATTTGTCATCATATGACAATGTCAAAAATAATTTATTGACATTCATTTCGTCCTATGTCCAAAAAGACCAAAATACCCTTTTGACAATTTTCGTAAAACTTGTCTCGTTCTTGTTTTGACTTAGCTTCTAGTTTAACTATTCCTACTCGATGTGATTTGTGACAGTGACCTCATGGATCCAAATGAACAAAGCTTCAGCTAAACACTTGGACTCAAAAGTTCACAAACCTTTTCCAAGTTTAGCTTAATGCCAACTGACTCCACTAAAGAGTTGAAACTGAAAATCTCTCGGTTCAAATGAATTTATTTTCTACTCAAGAATTCAACAAAATTATGATGAGCGGATCCACTGAATATTATATATGTTTACCCTTCATGAATATCATCAGCTAGTCGGGATTTACGAAATTACCATTTTACCCTTCTAGCTGTTATTTCCTCAACTCCTTTGTCGCTTGTGAATAAGTTAGAACAATGTATTGACGAGGAGCTAACAAGTCAAATTGTTTCATCCAAAAGAGTCAGGACTCAATTTGGACACTGGCCAGTTCATTTATTCACACTCCAAGGAACAAAGCATGAGGTGACATACATTGCATTTCAGCAATCTTGTACATGAATTCCATATCTATGAGAACTTCACAAAGTTACTCATGACATTCTCACAACTTAGTACTTCACCAATAGGCCCTGTTCGGAATCACATAGTGAGTCCGAACTCTGACTTTCTCAAATGAGAATACGTAAGCTGTGAAATGGCATGTCTCATTTCAGGATTAAGGTAAGCATGATGCAATTCATACATAGTGACTTCGAGACATAAGAGGTTAAATGGTTTGTTCTTATCTTGTCTCTAGAAGTGCACTGGTCAATTCAGTACCTTCGGAAGATACCTAGAAGAACTATAGAGTCTCCAACTCTCAATGCCTCATAACCAGACATTATAGATTCTCCTAACAATCATACTGAGGTCAATAGTCCTTTGACTCTTAGATTGCGAATATATCGTTTTAAGCAAACTACGAAGAGTTTGTTCATGCAAATCTACATTTGTCTCTTCGTAAGTTGTTAAGTTTGTTTATGGACTAAAAGACTAAGGTTTTATCATAAAGCTTCAAACAAAGAAAGAATGAATGAACGTTTCAACTTTATTATTAAATGAATAGGCAATTACAAGCAAAAGTCTTCATGAGTCTTTATTACATCAAATGTACAAAATAAAGACTACAACTCTTCTTGTGGGCACCATTGACAACACTTCGGCTCCCAAGCACGTCTCCGAGTCACCTCTGGGATCTTCTGACTCTGGCCCAAAGTCATCCACGCAGTCAATCTCGTCGAGAACCGATTCTAGCAGGGTCATCGTGGACACGCTAACAACTTCTCCTGGCACGCCAAGAACGTCCAAGTCAGACATTGGCACGTCAGACCGGGGCACGTCGCGCGCCCCCTCGCCAACCAAGTTGATCACGAGGCGAGGCGCAGCTTCCTCGGACACAGGTTAACTGGCACTCTCGTCCGTGCCACACCTAGTCAGCGCGCACTCCTCCCGAGGTTGAGGAACGGGCGCAGTCGCGTCCAGCTCGCCTTCTTCAAACCATTGCTCCACTCCACTTGGATTTTCCTCCACGTGCAAAAGAACCTCTCCTAATCCCGAGAAGAGGTCATTCTCAACATTCTCAGAGTCCTGAAACAAGAGAGAGAAATCAATCTCGGGATCCTCAGTTGAGAAGGGGGAGGGAATATCCATAATGCAAAAATGTAGAGAGAGAGAGAGAGAGAGAGAGAAAGTGTAGAGAAAGAGAGAAAAAATAAAGTGGGAGAATAAGAGAAGGGAGGCTACTATGTATAGACCCTTAGGGCGGTAGGAGTCCAAATCCTACTCCCACAAGATGGAAAAAGGAGGAAAAGACTCCCAAAGTTACTCATGACATTCTCACAACTTAGTACTTCACCAATAGGCCCTGTTCGGAATCACATAGTGAGTCCGAACTCTGACTTTTTCAAATGAGAATACGTAAGTTGTGAAATGGCATGTCTCATTTCAGGATTAAGGTAAGCATGATGCAATTCCTACATAGGGACTTCGAGACATAAGAGGTTAAATGGTTTGTTCTTATCTTGTCTCTACAAGTGCACTGGTCAATTCAGTACCTTCGGAAGAAACCTAGAAGAACTATAGAGTCTCCAACTCTCAATGCCCCATAACCAAACATCATAGATTCTCCTAACAATCATACTGAGGTCAATAGTCCTTTGACCCTTAGATTGCGAATATATCGTTTTAAGCAAACTACGAAGAGTTTGTTCATGCAAATCTACATTTGTCTCTTCGTAAGTTGTTTAGTTTGTTTAGGAACTAAAGACTAAGGTTTTATCATAAGGCTTCAGACAAGGAAGTTTGAATGAACGTTTCAACTTTTTATTAATTAATAAGTAATTACAAGCAAGAGTTTTCATGAGACTTTATTACATCAAATATACAAAATAAAGACTACAACTCTTCTTGTGGGCACCATTGACAACATACGTACCTAAGACCCCTACATGGCGCACGTAAGGCGCCTACATGGCGCAACCAAATTGTCCCTCGTGACACACCTAAGACGCCTACATGGCGCACGTAAGACGCCTACTTGGCGCAACCAATTCGTCCCTCGCGACGCACCTAAAACACCTACATGGCCCACTTAAGATGTCTACATAGCGCACGTAAGATGCCTACATGGCACAACAAAGCCGTCCCTTACAAAGTGCTCTGAGTCGCCACAAGGCGCTGCATATGATGACTAATCGCAGCGCACTCGGACCGCCATGAGACGCTCCTGAACTGCCATACTAGGCGCAGTTCATGCCATCTTCGCCACCGCTAACTGAGCGCGATCACACTCGCCTTGGGAGACTCCCCATTCCATGTGAGCTAATTGAAGCTGCTCAGACAGACTCGCGAACTCCGCCTCTGAGCGAGAACCTCGCTCGGCCTGAGCTAGCTGAGACTTCGCTCGAGCAAGCTCCTCCTGGAAGAGTCCCTGGCGACGAATGAGGTCGTGCAGAATCTTCTCGAGCCGAGCCTTGCTCCTCGAGTCATGTCACTCTTCTTGAGTCGAGCCTTGCTCCTCGAGTTGAGTCATTCTCCTCGAATCGAGCCTCGCTCTTCGAGTAAAGTCACTCTCCTCGAGTCGAGCATCGCTCCTCGAGTCAAGTCACTCTCCTCGAGTCGAGCTTTGCTCCCCGATTAGAGTCACTCTCCTCGGGTCAAGTCTTGCTCCTCGAGTCGAGCCACTCTCCTCGGGCCGAGCCTTGGGCCTCGAGTCGAGTCACTTTCCTCGAGCCTAGCCTTACTCCTCGGGTCTAGTCACTCTCCTCGAGTCAAGCCTTGCTCCTCGAATCGAGTCACTCTCCTCAAGTCGAGCCATCCTCCTCGAGTCGAGTCATTCTCCTTGAGTCGAGCCTGTTGGAATCGATCTAGGGTTTAAGAAAATAATTAACGCTTCGGTAAGCGGCGGAATTTTAAAAATTTTCTTTTACAAGTAAAACAGTTTTTACTAACCTAGACAAGTGCAAGTACATGTAATTAAAAACCAATATGAGCTAGAAGTTTACTAACCTTTCTTGAAGCTTGAACTTTGAAGAAGCTTGTGGAAAGTTTGCAACGCTCGTCTCCCCTCGCAGCACGTCTCTCTTTTTTTCCTCGGCACCTCGAGCAACCACGAAAGTTTCTATCACTAAATCACTCGAAAAGAAGGAATCAGTGAGTGGGCACTTTTAAACACTACGACTTAAGAACGAGTCTTGAAGTCGCAGAGCTAAACACTAGGTCGAGTGAGGACCTAGGTGCCAAAACAAGAAAAATCGAAAATAAAATAGAAACAGAGAGAGAGAGGAGTTCGGCCACCACAAGGTCTAGAGAGAGAAGCTCTCAATCTCTAACTTATGTGGAATGAATAGAATGAGAGGAATGAGGGTCCTATTTATAGGAGAAGGGTTGGCCTTGGAAAGAAGTAGTTTCCTCTTATTTTCCAAGCCTTTATGAGGAAATCTTATTTCCTCTTTTTCCCTTGCTTTGCACGTCCAACATGTGCTTCAATAAGCCTTGGATTTGTTTCCTCATTTAGTTTGTCTCTCTCTTTCCCTTGTGTTGGCCGAACTTATGTTTTCCTCATAGAGGAAATTTGTTTCCTCTTTTTCTTTTGGCAAGTATCTTGATACATTTATGCACAAAATAATTTCTCTTTCCCTTGGGTATTTGGGCGCCCATTTCACATCTAGAAGGAGCTTCTAGAAGCTTCTTCATTTGTTCATGACAACATGTGAAAGGCCCATTAAGAATTTTCAATAAAATTCTTATGAAATGAAATTAATTCACAAGGCCCAATGATCAAGTCATGGCCGAGTATTATTAAGTCATCAAATGAACTTGTCAAAAAATTTATTGACATTCATTTCATCCTTTGTCTCAAAAGACAAAAATACCCTTTTGACTATTTTCGTTCTCGTTTTGACTTAGCTTCCAGTTTAACTATTCCTATCGATGTGATTCGTGACAGTGACCTCATGGACCCAAATGAACAAAGCTTGAGCTAAACACTTGGACTCAAAAGTTCACAAACCTTTTCCAAGTTTAGCTTAATGCCAACTGACTCCACTAAAGAGCTGACACTGAAAATCTCTCGGTTCAAATGAATTTATTTTCTACTCAAGAATTCGACCTAATTATGATGAGCGGATCCACTGAATATTATCTATGTTTACCCTTCATGAATGTCATCAGCTAGTCGGGATTTACTAAATTACCATTTTACCCTTCTAGCTGTTATTTCCTCAACTCCTTTGTCGCTTGTGAATAAGTTAGAAACAATGTATTGACGAGGAGCTAACAAGTCACATTGTTTCATCCAAAAGAGTCAGGACTCAATTTGGACACTGGCCAGTTCATTTATTCACACTCCAAGGAACAAAGCATGAGGTGACATACATTGCATTTCAGCAATCTTGTACATGAATTCCATATCTATGAGAACTTCACAAAGTTACTCATGACAGACTCACAACTTAGTACTTCACCAATAGGCCTTGTTCGGAATCACATAGTGAGTCCGAACTTTGACTTTCTCAAATGAGAATACTAAGGTGTGAAATGGCATGTCTCATTTCAGGATTAAGGTAAGCATGATGCAATTCATACATAGTGACTTCGAGACATAAGAGGTTAAATGGTTTGTTCTTATATTGTCTCTAGAAGTGCACTGGTCAATTCAGTATCTTCGGAAGATACCTAGAAGAACTATAGAGTCCCAAACTCTCAATGCCTCATAACCAGACATCATAGATTCTTCTAACAATCATACCGAGGTCAATAGTCCTTTGACCCTAAGATTGCGAATATATCGTTTTAAGCAAACTACGAAGAGTTTGTTCATGCAAATCTACATTTGTCTCTTCGTAAGTTGTTAAGTTTGTTTATGGACTAAAAGACTAAAGCTTCAAACAAAGAAAGAATGAATGAACGTTTCAACTTTTTATTAATGAATAAGCAATAACAAGCAAGAGTCTTCGTAAGACTATATGACATCAAATGTACATAAATAGACACTACTACTCTTCTTGTGGGCACCATTGACAACAAACTCCCACTTGACTCAAAGAAGAAGTGAGTAGTCCTACATGCCTAATCCCTCTCGAAGTTGGTCGAAGACCATGTTTGCTAGGGCCTTGGTGAATAGATCTACCAGAGATCTACTTCACCTCCACGTCTCCGCGTTGCGCGATCTCTCGAATCAAATGGTATTTCCTCTCAATATGCTTAGAGCGCTTATGGCTTCTAGGTTCCTTTGAGTTAGCGACAGCCCCACTATTATCACAATAAAGGGTCATGGGCTCGTCGACGTTTGGAACAACTTCCAAATACTTAAGGAATTTTCTAAGCCATATAGCCTCTTTGGATGCTTCACAAGCAGCCACATATTCTGCTTCCATTGTGGAGTCAGCAATGCAAGATTGCTTAATACTTCTCCACACAACATCTCCACCATTAAGGATGAACACAGATCCCGAAGTGGATTTCCTGGAATCCTTATCCGCTTGAAAATCGGAGTCGGTATATCCCGTCACAGTCAGGTCAGTACCTGAGTATGTAAGCATCAAGTTCCTAGTTCTTCGAAGATACTTAAGAACATGCTTAACAGCAATCCAGTGCTCGGGTCCAGGGTTGGATTGGAAACGACTAACTACGCCAACGGCGAAACATATATCACGTCTTGTGCAAAGCATAGCATACATGAGGCTTCCTACGGCAGAGGCGTAAGGAATTTTCCTCATGTCTTCAATCTCTTGTGCAGTCTTGGGAGACTGGTCCTTAGAGAGTGAAACTCCATGCCTAAAGGGTGTTTGGCCCTTCTTGGAGTCTTGCATCGAGAAGTGATCCATTATCTTATCAATATAAGATGCTTGAGAGAGCGACAGGGTCCGGTTTTTCCTATCTCGAAAGATTTGGATCCCCAGAATGTACGCGGCTTCTCCTAGATCCTTCATATCGAATTGCTTTGCTAGCCAGACCTTAACCTCAGATAACTTACCCACGTCATTACCAATGAGTAGTATATCATCGACATATAGTACCAGAAACACAACCTTGCCTTCGTGTATTAACTTATAAACACAAGGCTCATCTATTGACTGTTCAAAGCCAAAGCTCTTTACAGTTTCATCGAATCTAATATTCCATGACCTAGAGGCTTGCTTTAGTCCATAAATGGATTTAAGCAACTCAAAAACCTTGGTCTCTTGACCTTTATCCACGAAACCGTCTGGTTGAGCCATGTAAATGCGCTCGTCAAGATTGCCATTCAGAAAGGCTGTCTTGACATCCATTTGCCAGATCTCATAGTCGAGAGCTGCAGCTATGGATATGAGTATGCGGATGGATTTAAGCATCGCGACTGGCGAGAAGGTTTCTTCATAGTCAATCCCTTCTTGTTGGGTATAACCCTTTGCCACAAGTCGTGCTTTGAACGTCTCGACGTTCCCATCAGGACCCCTTTTCTTCTTGTATATCCACTTACACCCTACGGGTTTAATCCCTTCAGGAAGGTCTACAAGTTTCCAGACTTTGTTGACATACATCGAGTGCATTTCAACTTTCATGGCGTCAAGCCAAAGGTTTGATTCAGAACAAGCCATCGCTTGGCTATAGGAAACAGGGTCATCCATGTCGGAGACGGCTACAAGAGAGTCTCCATAAGACATGTACCTGTCAGGCTTTTGAGTAGCCCTCCCACTACGTCTAAGTACTACTTGACGAGATTCTGATGAGTTAGGTTGTGTTTCAGTTGGGGTAAGAATAGTTCTTACAGATGAGGTAGAAGCTTCCTCACCCAACTTTTCTTCAAGCACAATTTTGCTTCTAGGTTTCGCATCCTTCATAAAGTCCTCCTCAAGGAAACGAGCATTCGTGTTAACGAAAGTCTTATCGTCCTCGGGATTATAGAAAGTAAACCCTTTGGTTTCCTTCGGATATCCTACAAACAGGCACAATTCTGACCTACTAGCCAACTTGCTAGTCTTTTGCCTCAGCACGTGTGCAGGGCAACCCCAAATTCGGATGCGGCCAAGATTCACTTTACGGCCAGTCCATCTCTCATAAGGAGTACCAGGAACCGTTTTAGACGGAACTTGGTTCAGAATGTAGGCGGCTGTTTCGAGGGCATATCCGCAAAAGGAAAGCGGGAGTGATGAGTAACTCATCATTGATCTAACCATCTCCATAAGAGTTCGGTTTCTTCTCTCTGACACTCCGTTTTGTTGAGGTGTGCCAGGTGCGGTAAGCTGAGAAGCGATACCTTCTTCTTTAAGAAAGTCATCGAACTCTCCAGACATATACTCACCACCTCGATCAGATCGAAGGGTTTTGATCACTTTGCCAGTTTGCTTTTCCACTAAAGCCCTAAAGACCTTAAATACGTTAAAGGTCTCGGATTTGTGTTTAAGCAAATAGACAAACCCATATCGTGAGTAATCATCAGTGAAGGTAACGAAGTATTCGTATCCTCCACGTGCTTGTTGGTTGAGCGGACCACATACATCAGAATGTATTAGTTCCAGCAACTCAGTGGCTCTTCGACCCTTATCGGAGAAAGGTCGCTTAGTCATTTTTCCTTCTATGCAGGATTCACAAGTAGGTAGTGAACCTATTGCAGAGGCTTGGAGTGGACCATCCCTCACAAGTCTCTTAATCCTATCTAGACTGATATGACCAAGTCTTAAGTGCCAGAGGTATGTTGATTTGGTTAGATCGGAGGATTCAAAAAGTTTGATCCTCTTTGGCTCCCTAATTAGATCGTTATCTATTTCGGTGTCTAAAAGAGAAGGTTGAGTGGGATAGATGTAAAAAAGACCATTCTTCATACATGCATCAGTGACGAAAGAATTAGAAAAAGAAATACGAATTCCATTCTTTATAAACTTTAAATAATAATCTTGCTCGAAAAGTTGAGCAACAGATACTAGGTTTTTCCCAAAGGAAGGAACATAATAAACATTATTCAAATTTAAAGTTCGATCTTCAAAAGATAGCGTCACGGATCCCACAGCCTTCGCAGACACCACGCTCTCATCACCCCACTTGAAGCAGAAGTCGCCATCCTCTAAGCTTTTGCTTTTCCTAAAACCAGTCAAGGAGCAGCAAATATGGTTAGTAGCAGCGGAGTCAATAAACCACGATGATACATTATCAGCTACTAAACAGGCTTCAGTAACAAGTACAATACCTTTTGCTTTGGTTTTGAGGTAGGCAGGACAGTTCCTACGCCAGTGACCAGGCTCGTTGCAGTGGTGGCACTTGTCGTTAGACTTGTCCACCTTCGGAGCCTTTGGCGCCTTCTTCTTCGTGTGAACCTTAGGTTGGTTCTTCTTCTCGGCGTTGCGAGGTCTCTTCTTAGATCCAGAGGTGGAGGCAGTAGCATGTACTTCTCCTTGAGCCCTCTTTTTCTTAGTGAGTGCCTCAGCGGTTTGAAGTTCCTTCATGAGCTCGGTAACAGTGTACTCTAGCTTGTTCATGGAATAATTCAACTTGAAGGTATCAAAGGTTTCGGGGAGAGTTTCCAAGATCATATCTATTTTAGTCTCCCCATCAATCTCAGATCCAAGAATCTCCATCTCGTTGAGATAGCTAATGATCAGCATCATATGATCTCTAACGGGAGTTCCAGCCTTCATACGACAGTTCATGAATTGTCGGACCGCTTGTTGCCTAGCTTGACATCCTTGCCCTCCAAACATCTCATGGAGATTGTAGAGCATATCGGTGGCAGTTTCATAATCACGATGTTGTTGTTGCAACACATTGTTCATCGATGCCAAAATATAGCATCTCGCAATCTCATCGGATCGAAGCCAGGCCGCCAGGGCGTCTTTCTCCTCTTGCGTCGAATCTTCATTCGTTTGAGGACAGGGGGTGGTGAGAACCCATTTGTGCTTGTCGACAGTAAGGACTATGTCGAGGTTACGTTTCCAGTCGACGTAATTGTCGCCTTCGAGTTTATTCGAGGAAAGAATTGTAGAGAGAGGGTTGAGAGACATATTGCCTATAAAAGTTGAAACAAGTTTATGATTAGTCTTTGGTTTAGGATTTAAGTTTTATTAAGACTTTTGTAAAATCCAAAGGTGTTATAAACCAAACGATAATTTACTCCCTCAAGAGAAGGCCGCAAAAAATCTCCATTTATAAGTAAATGACACATCATTAATGCTAAGCCAAGATGTCAATACATCTATTTTGACTAGCCACCTTGTAAATTGGTTTGATCACTCACATCCTTTCGCAGAGCCTCAAGGGAGGATACTAGGGATTGAGCCTAAGCGTGCAACCAACCACTTAGTCCAAAAGATCAGCTTTGAAAAACAATCCCCCAAGGGGAGGCCTTGCCATCATTGCATCACTCTCGGACGTAGCTCATTGAGCAATGATCGAAGCAATAACGCCTTGGAGTACTCACATTTAAGTGAGGGTCGCAAGAGCGGCTCTTAGTCCCACGTTATTGCATCTTTCACTAGTGTTGGGGATCGCGGGTTACAAACAACGAATATAACCCTCCCACTTAGTTTTTGGAGTTGGTTCATCGACTCTTATAAGTTCGGAAACAAATTTCCTAGTTAGAGAGCAACAGAGCGGACAACTAGAAGAGAATCCTAGATCGACATGTTCAGAGCAGTATTAGTGCATAAAGGCACAAGGTACATACTCGATCTTTTCCTATTTTCTATTTCGGGAAAGTGCGTGAGGGAAGTGTGAACTTCAACTCACTCGAACACTTGAAAGTTTGAGATTACACATCTTTTTATTTTTCGGCTTGTCTACAAGGAGACCCCCCACTCAAATTTTCAAGAGCATATAGATTTTGAACATATGTGATATAGATATAGTTTTGAAAACATTTTGAAAATTTATTTGATTTGGATGACAAAATATTTTCAAGTTTGAAAGTGAAAACGGTTTTTCAAAATTCAAACTAGTTTTGTAAAAATTCAATTTCAATTAAACTTTCAAAAATCAAAACATTTTAATCTTACACATCATGTTTATAATCATATGAAAAACATTTTTGCTCAAGAAAACTTTCTCATTAGAGTTCTATAACTCATGGTAGTGGGGTTTGAAAATCCGGATTTCTAAAAAACTGGAGTTTCAGACAGCCGCGCACCTCAGAGTAAAATCGCCATATCTGGCGGCTCCGATGTCCTTTTCAGCCGAAACCGGTGGCATTGGACAGAGGACAGACAGAGCTTTAATTTGATTCAAGAATCATTAAATTTCGATTTCTGAGTAGAGAGTTATGCCACTTTTAATGCGGGTTTACTCCAGCTCGAAGAAAAAGAAATAAATTAAAGTTTGGTCCTACTTAGGTGCGAAAAAGAATCAAGTGTAACGGAACGTTTTAAGATGTTGTTTAAAGCTTTTATTTGTGTTTTATTAGCAGGGTAATAACATAGAATAAAAGAAATAACAACAAGCATAAAACGAATACGGTAAATAAAAGAAACTAGAAAGACAAAGTAACTAGTCACAAAATTTACCGAAATTTCTCAAACCTTTAAAACACGTTTTTCAATATAAAAAATTAAAAACTTTTAGAACTGATTCTAATGTGTTTTAAAAACTTCCCAAACTCATAGAAAATCAACATGCTTTTTAATTTAAAGACAAGAGCATTAAATTAAAAAAAAAAATCTAAGATTACAATTCTAACTTGTCACAAAATTAGTAAACTTTCGAAAACGATTTTCAAGCTCATAATTTTAAAAACATGTACATGCATCTCTTTGACCATAGCTCTGATACCATTTGTTGGAATCGATCTAGGGTTTAAGAAAATAATTAACGCTTCGGTAAGCGGCGGAATTTTAAAAATTTTCTTTTACAAGTAAAACAGTTTTTACTAACCTAGACAAGTGCAAGTACATGTAATTAAAAACCAATATGAGCTAGAAGTTTACTAACCTTTCTTGAAGCTTGAACTTTGAAGAAGCTTGTGGAAAGTTTGCAACGCTCGTCTCCCCTCGCAGCACGTCTCTCTTTCTTTCCTCGGCACCTCGAGCAACCACGAAAGTTTCTATCACTAAATCACTCGAAAAGAAGGAATCAGTGAGTGGGCACTTTTAAACACTACGACTTAAGAACGAGTCTTGAAGTCGCAGAGCTAAACACTAGGTCGAGTGAGGACCTAGGTGCCAAAACAAGAAAAATCGAAAATAAAATAGAAACAGAGAGAGAGAGGAGTTCGGCCACCACAAGGTCTAGAGAGAGAAGCTCTCAATCTCTAACTTATGTGGAATGAATAGAATGAGAGGAATGAGGGTCCTATTTATAGGAGAAGGGTTGGCCTTGGAAAGAAGTAGTTTCCTCTTATTTTCCAAGCCTTTATGAGGAAATCTTATTTCCTCTTTTTCCCTTGCTTTGCACGTCCAACATGTGCTTCAATAAGCCTTGGATTTGTTTCCTCATTTAGTTTGTCTCTCTCTTTCCCTTGTGTTGGCCGAACTTATGTTTTCCTCATAGAGGAAATTTGTTTCCTCTTTTTCTTTTGGCAAGTATCTTGATACATTTATGCACAAAATAATTTCTCTTTCCCTTGGGTATTTGGGCGCCCATTTCACATCTAGAAGGAGCTTCTAGAAGCTTCTTCATTTGTTCATGACAACATGTGAAAGGCCCATTAAGAATTTTCAATAAAATTCTTATGAAATGAAATTAATTCACAAGGCCCAATGATCAAGTCATGGCCGAGTATTATTAAGTCATCAAATGAACTTGTCAAAAAATTTATTGACATTCATTTCATCCTTTGTCTCAAAAGACAAAAATACCCTTTTGACTATTTTCGTTCTCGTTTTGACTTAGCTTCCAGTTTAACTATTCCTATCGATGTGATTCGTGACAGTGACCTCATGGACCCAAATGAACAAAGCTTGAGCTAAACACTTGGACTCAAAAGTTCACAAACCTTTTCCAAGTTTAGCTTAATGCCAACTGACTCCACTAAAGAGCTGACACTGAAAATCTCTCGGTTCAAATGAATTTATTTTCTACTCAAGAATTCGACCTAATTATGATGAGCGGATCCACTGAATATTATCTATGTTTACCCTTCATGAATGTCATCAGCTAGTCGGGATTTACTAAATTACCATTTTACCCTTCTAGCTGTTATTTCCTCAACTCCTTTGTCGCTTGTGAATAAGTTAGAAACAATGTATTGACGAGGAGCTAACAAGTCACATTGTTTCATCCAAAAGAGTCAGGACTCAATTTGGACACTGGCCAGTTCATTTATTCACACTCCAAGGAACAAAGCATGAGGTGACATACATTGCATTTCAGCAATCTTGTACATGAATTCCATATCTATGAGAACTTCACAAAGTTACTCATGACAGACTCACAACTTAGTACTTCACCAATAGGCCTTGTTCGGAATCACATAGTGAGTCCGAACTTTGACTTTCTCAAATGAGAATACTAAGGTGTGAAATGGCATGTCTCATTTCAGGATTAAGGTAAGCATGATGCAATTCATACATAGTGACTTCGAGACATAAGAGGTTAAATGGTTTGTTCTTATATTGTCTCTAGAAGTGCACTGGTCAATTCAGTATCTTCGGAAGATACCAAGAAGAACTATAGAGTCCCAAACTCTCAATGCCTCATAACCAGACATCATAGATTCTTCTAACAATCATACCGAGGTCAATAGTCCTTTGACCCTAAGATTGCGAATATATCGTTTTATGCAAACTACGAAGAGTTTGTTCATGCAAATCTACATTTGTCTCTTCGTAAGTTGTTAAGTTTGTTTATGGACTAAAAGACTAAAGCTTCAAACAAAGAAAGAATGAATGAACGTTTCAACTTTTTATTAATGAATAAGCAATAACAAGCAAGAGTCTTCGTAAGACTATATGACATCAAATGTACATAAATAGACACTACTACTCTTCTTGTGGGCACCATTGACAACAGAGCCTTGCTCCTCGAGTCGAGTCATTCTCCTCGAGTCGAGCCTTACTCCTCGAGTCGAGTCATTCTCCTAGAGTCGAGCCTTGCTCCTCAAGTCAAGTCATTCTCCGCAAGTCGAGCGTTGCTCCTCGAGTCGAGTCATTCTCCTCGAGTCGAGTCATTCTCCTCGAGTCGAGCCTTGCTCCTCGAGTCGAGTCATTCTCCTCGAGTCGAGCCTTGCACCTCGAGTCGAGTCACTCTCCTCGAGTTGAGCCTCGCTCCTCGAGTCGAGTCACTCTCCTCAAGTCGAGCCTTGCTCTGTTGGAATTGATCTAGGGTTTAAGAAAAAGTTTAACGCTTCGGTAAGCGGCGGAATTTTAAAAATTTTCTTTTGACAAGTAAAACGATTTTACTAACCTAGACAAAGAGCAATCACATGTAAATAAAAACTATTATGAGCATAAATAATTTACTAACCTTTTTAAAAGCTTGAACGTTGATGAGCCTTCAGAAGGTTGAAAACGTTCATCTCCTTTGCAGCAGTCTCTCTTCTTTCCTCGTCAACTCGAGCAACCACGAAAGTTTCTATCACTATAATCACTCGAGAAAATTAGGAATTAGTGTGTGGGCACTTTTAAACACTACGACTTAAGAACAAGTCTCAAAGTCGAAGAGCTAAACTCGCTAGGTCAAATGAGGACCTAGGTGCCAAAACAAAAATGAAAATAACTTAGAGAGAGAAGGATAGAGGGGCGGCCAAGAGGTTCTAGAGAGAGAAGCTCTCAATCTCTAAAACTTGGGATGAATGAAATGAGTAGAATAAGGCCCCTATTTATAGGAGAGGCTTTACCTTCAATAAGGTAGTTTCCTCTTCTATAGAATATCACATATTTATGATCAAATATTGCCTTATTTCCTCTTTCAATTGGACGCGTGGCAGCCTTCTACAAACAAGATTGTTTCCTATTTTGTTTGCCTTGACCTTGCCTTGGCCGCCCATCACAATTTCCTTCTAGAGGAAATTTGTTTCCTCTTTTTCTTTTGGCAAGTATCTTCATACATTAATGCACAAAATAAACTCTCTTCCACACTAAGGGCTGCACGAATTTTATCTCCCATTTCCTTGGGTTGGACGGCAAAAAGGCTTCTAGAATGCCTTTCTAGATTTTTCTTTACTTGTTCATGACAACATAAAAAAAGCCCATTAAGAATTTTCAAGTAAAATTCTATGAAATTAAATTAATTCACAGTGCCCAATGATCATATCATGGCCGAGTGTTATTAGTCATCATACGACCATGTCAAAAAAATTTATTGACATTCATTTCATGCCATGTCCAAAAAGACAAAATTTCCCTTTTGACAATTTTCGTAAAACTTGTCTCGTTCTTGTTTTGACTTAGCTTCTAGTTTAACTATTCCTACTCGATGTGATTTGTGATAGTGACCTCATGGATCCAAATGAACAAAGCTTGAGCTAAACACTTGGACTCAAAAGTTCACAAACCTTTTCCAAGTTTAGCTTAATGTCAACTGACTCCACCAAAGAGTTGACACTGAAAATCTCTCGGTTCAAATGAATTTATTTTCTAAACAAGATTTCAACCAAATTATGATGAGCGGATCGACTGAATATTATCTATGTTTACCCTTCATGAATATCATCAGCTAGTCGGGATTTACAAAATTACCATTTTACCCTTCTAGCTTTTATTTCCTCAACTCCTTTGTCGCTTGTGAATAAGTTAGAAACAATGTATTGACGAGGAGCTAACAAGTCTCCAATGGAGTCTGGACTCAATTTGGACACTGGCCAATTCATTTATTCACATTCCAAAGAACAAAGCATGAGGTGATATACATTGCATTTCAGCAATATTGTACATGAATTCCATATCTATGAGAACTTCACAAAGTTACTCATGACATCTTCACAACTTAGTACTTCACCAATAGGCCCTGTTCAGAATCACATAGTGAGTCCGAACTCTGACTTTCTCAAATGAGAATACGTAAACTGTGAAATGGTATGTCTCATTTTAGGATTAAGGTAAGCACGATGCAATTCATACATAGTGACTTCGAGACATAAGAGGTTAAATAGTTTGTTCTTATTTTGTCTCTAGAAGTGCACTGGTCAATTCAGTACCTTCGGAAGATACCTAGAAGAACTATGGAGTCTCCAACTCTCACTGCCCCATAACCAGACATCATAGATTCTCCTAACAATCGTACTGAGGTCAATAATCCTTTGACCCTTTGATTGCGAATATATCGATTTAACAAAACTACGAAGAGTTTGTTCATGAGTTGTTAAGTTTATTTATGGACTAAAGACTAAGGTTTTATCATAAAGCTTCAAACGGACAAGGACGAATGAATAAACGTTTCAGATTTTTATTAATGAATAAGCAATTACAAGCAAGAGTCTTTGTTACCGGTCCGTCCCGGCCCGGTACGGCAACGACATCATATGGCGGCTTCCCCGAGCCTTTCCCGGCGCACGGCCACCTCAAGGCCGGCCATGGGCGAGTCAGAGCCGGCCATGGCCTCCACGGCCGAGTCAGAGCCGGCCAAGGCCGGGTCAGAGCTGGCCATGGCCTCCACGGCCGAGTCAGAGCCGGCCATGGCCGGGTCAGAGCCGACCATGGCCTCCACGGCCGAGTCAGAGCCGGCCATGGCCGGGTCAGAGCCGGCCATGGCCTCCACGGCCGAGTCAGAGCCGGCCATGGCCGGGTCAAAGCCGGCCATGGCCGGGTCAAAGCCGGCCATGGCCGGGTCAGAGCCGGCCATGGCCTCCACGGCCGAGTCAGAGCAATATCGTTATCAAGTACCCCCCCGCCTCAACTAGTCCACGGTACATAACAATAATACGAAGGAAAGCATAAAGCGAGCGCTAAACAAGTGCGCGAAAAACCAAGGAAAACTCAACTAGTCCGAGCCAAAGTCGACTTGCTCTTCATCTCCTTCGGGGTCAGGGGCGCCAAACCCGCCAACGGCTTCTCCGTCAGGCTGGTGGGTCGTCGACTGAGCAGCCTCGGCGGGGATCTGTGGATGCAGGTCGTCCTTCGGCGGCTCGTCATCATAAGGAGGGAACATGGCGTTAAAGAAGGAAAATGTAGTCCCGCGGGACGCGTTCTTTTTCGCGGTCGCGTCTCGGACTCGCCTCGCCGCTTCGTAACGGGCCGCCTCCAACGTCAAGTCCCAGTCGTCCTCCAAGTCCGTCTTGGATCGCACGGCATCTTCCTTCTCCTCGACGAGCGTTTGCATCTCCGCCCGCAAGGTGTCCCTCTCCCTCTCCACCTTGACCCGAGCAATCTCGCTCGCCGATAGCTGAGCATGGACGATGCTCAGCTCCGCATCCCGGCTCGAGAGTGCCGCCTGGAGTTTCTTCGTTTCCCCCAGAAAGGTGTCAGCTGCTTGCTCCGCCTTCTCACGAAGCACTTTCTCGGCGGCCGATTCTCCGCGAGCTCGCTCCAGCTCCTTCTCTAGCGTCTCAAACTCTTGGGCGGTGCGAACCTCCGCTAGGGCGGCAGCGTGCACAGCCGTCATGCTCGCCTTCTCCTTTTCCATGATCTGCATGCGTCGTAGCATATCTCGGAGAATGTGATCGCTCCGCTCTTGGCGTGCGAGCATCTGTGGAAACGAAGGAAACACGTATAATCACAATAAGCACGACAACGATACATAACACATGAAAGCGAGTCATACCTTTCGGGCGTCGCCGATCCCGTTCTGGAAGTGCTCAAGATCGCTCGTTGTCAGCAGGCCCTTGAAATCCCGCAAGGAGGTCTCAGGGATCCCCCGGGAGCACTGGTCTCTCAACTCTGCCGCCTCCGCTAAGAGCATGGAGTCCAAACTGTCTGACACCGTCGACGTGTGAGCGCGTTTGTGTCCGGACGGTGACCCGAGAGAAGCCGACGATGATGGTCGCTTGTTGGAAGAGATCGCCTCGTTCCTCGCCCGCGATGGTGACCCCCCGCGACGGGCCTCGGCTGGGGGGCGAGCCGCGATCGTAGCGTCGTCAGCGGGCATCGCTCTCGGCATTTTCGCGCGCGGTCGATGACGTCGGGCCATGGTACCTACAGAGGAGAGAAGAGCGTTTGTCAGTTAAAACATGACGACAAGCACAAATAATGGGAAACAACGATAACACGATAACACGAAAGTATGTGCGTGGCCAGTACCCCCCGCGTCGGGGGAGGGAGCCGACGACCCCCCCGCCTCGGACTCGGGATCCTCCGGGACCCCCGCGTCGAGGTCGGGGCACAAAGGAACATCGTCACTAGGCACGAACCACCCCGTCCTCGCCATTAGGTCTGGGGACTCGATGAGCGTTCCTTGCCGCCTCGATTCTGGGACCGCTCTGATCACCGCGTCGAGCTCGGATCCTTCGATGTCACCCATGGGTGGAAAGTCGGCCACAGGACCGAAGATGAGGGGCGCGACCCCGAAAGACGATTCGGACACCCATACCCAGGGGTATCTATGCTTCGAGTTCACCCTGGTAAGAATGGCGAGGCGCTTGCGGTGCGACGCCAGGTAGAAGCCAGGCTTCCCGGGCACCCCTCGCACCATCATGAGGTTTTGAATATCGTCGGCAGTGATGGCCCTCTTCTTCGCCCGAAAAAACATCATGTGGCATGCCGCAACCACCCGATAGAAGGACGGGGACATCTGCGAGGCGTGCACCCTTAAGCGAACCAACAATTCTTGGATGACCGGCTGAAAGGGAAGTCTTAGTACTCCGCGGAGACTCGCCTGGTGGACCGCTGCGTACCCCTTGCGCGGGCAAGTAGGAAGATCGTCGGGTAATGGCCTCAAGATCGACACGCACTCTGGGATACTGTAACGCCTTCTTAGACTCGTGAAGTTGATGATCGAGAGCGAACTCGGGACGTCAATGCCCGAGCAATCGAGCTCGCCCCGTATGGCCGACTCTCCAACCGGGAAGGCCGAGGCTCGCGTTTCTTCCCGCACGGTCGAGGAAAGCGACGCGACAGGTGCATCGTGGTGGTTGGGCGAATCACTCGAACGATCGGCGTCGTGAACCGCGCTTGGACAAGGTGGGGCCTCGTCATGGCCGCCCTAACAAGCCGGCTGGCTCCCCTCGGCCCCGGCGTGGTCGCTCGAGGGCGCGCCCGATCGCCGCCCGGTCGGTCCACCGTCGTCGGGCCGGCTCGGCTCCCGGCCTACCGTGCTCCCTCCGGCGTACGCGTGCAGCCCGAGGACCCAGCCCGTCTCTTGGCTGGGTGGCTCCTCCATGCGCGGGCCCGGCGCGAGCGGCCCGGCGCTCCCGAAGCATGCATCTGGCCCGTCGGCCCGGCCCGATTCCCGGCTGGCCAAGCCTTCGGCCCGTGGGCTATGCCCGGGCGCCCCAGCGCTCGTCCCGTGTGCACCCGGCCCGGCAGACCGGCCCAGGCCCCGGCTGGTCGGGTTTCCCTCGCGCGCGCACGGCCCACTGGCCCAGTCCGGCCCCTGCCCGGCCGGGTCCTCTTCCCGCGCGCCTGACCTGCCGGCCCGGCCCAATTCCCAGCCGGCTGGGTCTTCACCACACAAGCCCGGCCCATTCGGGCCTACGGTTTTCCCAGGAGCCAGGCGAGCCGCCACCTCCTGCCCGACGTCGCCAGGCCGGGCCGCCTCCTGCCCAGCGCTGGCGCCTCCACGGGCGGCGTCCCCCGGCGCCGGCGATTCCCCGGCGGCGCTCGTCCTCGCCGGCGCAGCTGGGCTCGAGGGGCTCTCCTCCTGGGCACAGTCTCCAGGGCACCCGGTGACCTCCCCCACGTCGGGACCGGCACAGAAGGCACCGACGCCGGCCGACGCGCCCCCCCCGGCGCTGGTTTCGCCGTGCGCGGCTTCCCCGGGGCCGGTCGCTGCGCCCGAGCGGCTCTCCCCGCCAACGTGACAGGCGGGCATCCCGACGGCCCCGCCAGGCCGAGTGATGGCTCCCTCGAGGTCGGGGTCGACCCAGGCCGTGCCTCCCGTGGCCGAGGCGCCATTCCCGCGGCCGACGTCCTCCGGCGCACCCTTTCCAGCGTCGGCCGCTCCAGGCGCGGCTGCCTCCGGCGCGCGCGCGCCACCTAGACCACCGGTGAGCGCCAAGGCGCTGTCCCTCGACCCGAGCGGGTCTTCCTCGACGTCTCCTGGGCCGCCGGTGCCGCCTTGAGCCCGGCCGCCTCCTCCGGGGCACGCATCGTCTCCAGCGTCCACCTGCCGGCGCTGGCCGTCTCCGGCCCGAGCGCCCCCTCCATCACCGGTAAACCACGCTTCGACCAAGGGAAGGTCTTCCCTGGCCATCGTGACGACACTGCTCGTGCTCGATGAGTGAGGCGCGTTAGCAACGCTCGGGAGAGATGAAAATTGAGTCCAAAAAGTTTCCAAGTCCACGTGTTGATTCCCGAGCAAATGAAACAAATCGTCTTCAATGGTACCACACCCCGATAGGCGGTCGATGGGGTCCATGGGCGCGAATAACGAGACGATAATGACCGACAAAAAATAAAATAATAATATTAAAGGGCGCCGGGACGTACCTCTTGGCGATGGGCTATTCCGGTGGGCCAATGACGGTGGAGGCTTCGAGTTTATCACACGAGTTACACTCGATAATAAACTCGGGGGGCTAATGTTACCGGTCCGTCCCGGCCCGGTACGGCAACGACATCATATGGCGGCTTCCCCGAGCCTTTCCCGGCGCACGGCCACCTCAAGGCCGGCCATGGCCGAGTCAGAGCCGGCCATGGCCTCCACGGCCGAGTCAGAGCCGGCCATGGCCGGGTCAGAGCCGGCCATGGCCTCCACGGCCGAGTCAGAGCCGGCCATGGCCGGGTCAGAGCCGGCCATGGCCTCCATGGCCGGGTCAGAGCCGACCATGGCCTCCACGGCCGAGTCAGAGCCGGCCATGGCCGGGTCAGAGCCGGCCATGGCCTCCACGGCCGAGTCAGAGCCAGCCATGGCCGGGTCAGAGCCGGCCATGGCCTCCACGGCCGAGTCAGAGCCGGCCATGGCCGGGTTAGAGCCGGCCATGGCCTCCACGGCCGAGTCAGAGTCGGCCATGGCCGGGTCAGAGCCGGCCATGGCCTCCACGGCCGAGTCAGAGCCGGCCATGGCCGGGTCAGAGCCGTCCATGGCCGGGTCAGAGGCGTCTCTCGGCCAAGGGGCTGTCCACGACGCTCCTTGGTCGCCTATAAATACCAAGGTACCTCCCTTGGTCCAGGTAATCCGAATTTGAGTACCGAAACACTGTCGAACTCGTACCTCGCTCGTTTCTCTCAAGTCTCGACCTCTAAACACTAAACCCTCTACAAACCACCTCAATCCTACTAATGTTGAGCGTCGGAGAGGTAAACAGAGGCAACCCCTCTGTTTCCCCTTTGTAGTTCACACCTTCTTTGCTTGCTTTTTAGGTGCCTGAACGAGACAGATACCATAGACAGCTAAGGGGCGGCTTGGGATACCAAGCCCGACATGCTCGAGTCGAGACGAGACCACTTGGTCCGGCCTTGGGTCTAACCGTCTGCGACTCCTAAATCGTTGTCCGAAAAACTGCGACAACAGTCTTCGTGAGACTTTATTACATCAAATGTACAAAATAAAGACTACAACTCTTTTTGTGGGCACCATTGACAACATGCTCCTCGTGTCGAGTCATTCTCCCCGAGTCGAGTCCCGCTCCTCGAACAAGCACTTGAAATGATTTAAAGAACAGGCTAGCCAAAGCAAGACTATTGCAAAACAAAGCGAAAAGACAAACAGAGGGAAGCTTACCCTTTGGGCGTCAAAAACACCATGATAGAAGAAGTCCACATCGCTCTCGTTACGTTGTAATTTCACGTCTTCAACGGAGATTATCTGCCTCCGCACCGGCAAAAAAGTCAGCCAAAATCGGAGTAACACTACTCCAAAGGCCTCAACAGAGACCCGCACTCACGTTTTGGGAATAAGGGTCAATCTTCCGAACGCAGACGAAGAAGCGTCACCAAAGCTGGAATGGCGGATGCCCGTGAGACCAACTTATGCTTGATGCGTGATCAAACTTTGAGCATTGATCCCCGAGCAGTCGATGGCCCCGGAGCGGCAGTGCCTTCCACGATGTACCACTCCGCCTTATCGAAGCATCGGCCCACAGCATCAACCTCTGTCTCCGAGACCTCAAATGACATGCCTTTGTGAAATGCAAAAGTGCAGTCACCTTCGAAGCTGGCCGAGACAGACGCCATGATCTTCCCCTAATAGGTCACGACTACGCAATCATCGCCCCGCTAATCACCATCGAGTCCCACGGACTCCGCTTGAAGATATCATCGAACAAAGTGCCATCGAAGAATGACTTGGGCGGAACTTTGCCAAAAGACCGATAAGCCGCGACATGTTGGTACGCCTCTGCACAAATGCACGCCCTACCTACGCGCGTATGCCCCCGTTGCTCTGGGGCTAGAGCGATGGATGCGATCGCGTCTGCCTCGCCCACGTTGAGCTACGCCTCCTATTCGCTTGGATCCTCCTCCACGTGTTGATCACACACTCGTGTTGAGGGAAGCGAAAAAGTGAGAGAGAGCACTTGCAATTGTGAGAATATTCTCTATAATCACAAAGGCTTCGCGACGGCGAAGCCCTGGGAAATAAATTTTCCTCAAACACCCGGCGGAAACAACTAAAAGTTCACCGTCCGGGGCCTCCCGAGCGCTGAACTTGGGGGGCTAATGTTGTCGATCGTTTTCGGAAAACCCGGAACACCGAGAAGATGCGCCGCTTAAAGGGCCGATGGTCAGGCCGGAGGTCTTGAAGAGCGGCAAGCCTTCCATCACGAGTCGACTGGCAAGTCCTCGTGCCAAACTCTCTGTTCCTCAAGTCAAGCCTCGCTCCTTGAGTTGAGTCATTCTCCTCGAGTCGAGCCTTGCACCTCGAGTCAAGCCCTCGAGTCGTTCTCCTTGAGTCGAGCCTCGAGTCGAGCCTTGAGTCATTCTCCTCGAGTCGAGCCTCGAGTCGTTCTCCTCGATCGAGCCTCTAGTCGTTCTCCTCGATCGAGCCTCGAATCCTTCTCCTCGAGTCGAGCCCTTGATTCGTTCTCCTCGAGTCGAGCCTCGCTCCTCGAGTCAAGCCCTCGAGTCGTTCTCCTCGAGTCGAGCCTCGAGTCATTCTCCTCGAGTCGAGTCACGCTCATCGAGTAAGAGACCTTCATATTTCGGGTGACAAGCGTGATATCCGAAGACCACTAAGGCCCACAAGAATCCGACGAAATAGGCCGTGCGCCGCACGCCTCTCAAATAAACTGCGCACGCAGCAAGCCACGCACAGTGCGCGCCGCGCATTGTGCGTCGTGCCAAGCGCGCCGCGCGCGCCGCGCCTGAGGTCTTGCGCGCCGCGCGCACCGTGCACCTCCGCTTGACGGTGTGCGCGCCCTAGTCCCACATGGACGATAAAGGACCCTCTTAAGGCCCTCAAACACCTATAAATAAACCCTCTCATTGAGGGGAAGACAGTCGAATAATTTCCTATCGATACGCTCGAATTCTCGCTCTTCTTTGCTTCTCTTGATGCCATCTTTGGCCCGAAGTGCTTCTACAAGTTTCTCTCATTCTCAAAGGTTCTGAAGCACTCTCGGGGACTTCCGGACGTCGCTCCCTCTGATCGAACGCCTCCTAGTGTCCAGGTACACTCCTAGGGTTCTCCGCTGAGAATCTCGTACGCGTCTAACACGCTAGATGCGTCTGCGATCTCTGAAGTTCTGAGACGTCGCCGAGGACTTCTCCGTGCTCCGTCTCCTTCGTCGAGTACGCCTCTCTTCCAGGCTCCACACCTCATACCGCGTTACATACGCCTTGAACTACGTTCTGACCTGATCCCACAAACGGATACGTAGGCAGCCGTCACAAAAGGCACAGTCACTCCTCCTCCTCACCGCTTCCCTCTTTTGAGAGGTGGGTTGATCGGAGAAAGCCTTGCTCGAGACTTTAGAGTTCACACTTTTGGCCCGGGTGCGGTCACTTGGTCCGGCCCTGGATCGAACCGCCCGAGGTATATAATAGTTGTTCATTTTCGTGCGACAACAATGCCTTCTCTTCCCCTTTGATCTTCACTAATGTGCACTTCATTCCAACTTGGTTCGTATGTCTTTAAGGCTTGTAATGTTAGGCTAGCGACTCAATCTCACCCATTACTCACCCATTTCTACGTTCATGGCACACAATTTTGCCTTCAAGAACGTTTGCTTCTTCTAAGTCTTTCATTCCCGACATTCCCCCCCAAACTTCGACTATGCAATGACCTAGTCTCTAAAATATATCACAGAATACCACGCCAAAAACTTAATGCCAATTTTTGTCGCAGTTTTTTGGACAACGATTTAGGAGTCGCAGACGGTTAGACCCAAGGCCGGACCAAGTGGTCTCGTCTTGACTCGAGCGTGTCGGGCTTGGTATCCCAAGCCGTCCCTTAGCTGTAGGTGGTCACTATCTCGTCCAAGCACCTGAAATGTGAACAAAAAGGTGTGAACTACAAAGGGGAAACAGGGGGGGTGCCCCTGTTTACCTCTCCGACGCTCAACATTAGTGGGATTGAGGTGGAGTATAGAGGTTTTAGGGGTGGTGAGAGGCCAAAGATGAGCGAAACGAGTGAAGTAGGAGTCCGGCAGTGTTTTGGGACTCAAAAATGGATTACCTGGACTAGGGGAGCGGCCCCTATATTTATAGGCAGCCAAGGGGTGGTTTGAAGACCCCTTGGCCGAGTGAACAAGTTTGGGTCGGCCAATGGCCGAGGGAAGGCTCTAGAGCCGGCCATTGGCCGAGGGAAGGCTCTAGAGCCGGCCATTGGCCGAGGGAAGGCTCTAGAGCCGGCCAATGGCCGAGGGAAGGCTCTACACCTTGAACCCATTTGTAACTCGTTGCCTATCGGCCCACGAGCTGGGCGGCGAGCGCGATGCCACATTTGTGTGGCGAGGTTTCCCGTGGACGCTGGCTAGACCAGATACGCCCAGCGGACGCGGACCTTGAACCCATTTGTAACTCGTTGCCTATCGGCCCACGAGCTGGGCGGCGAGCGCGATGCCACATTTGTGTGGCGAGGTTTCCCGTGGACGCTGGCTAGACCAGATACGCCCTGCGGACGCAGACCTTGAACCCATTTGTAACTCGTTGCCTATCGGCCCACGAGCTGGGCGGCGAGCGCGATGCCACATTTGTGTGGCGAGGTTTCCCGTGGACGCTGGCTCGACCAGATACGCGCAGCGGATGCAGACCTTGAACCCATTTGTAACTCGTTGCCTATCGGCCCACGAGCTGGGCGGCGAGCGCGATGCCACATTTGTGTGGCGAGGTTTCCCGTGGACGCTGGCTCGACCAGATGCCCCCAGCGGACGCAGACCTTGAACCCATTTGTAACTCGTTGCCTTTCGGCCCACGAGCTGGGCGGCGAGCGCGATGCCACATTTGTGTGGCGAGGTTTCCCGTGGACGCTCGCTAGACCAGATACGCCCTGTGGACGCAGACCTTGAACCCATTTGTAACTCGTTGCCTTTCGGCCCACGAGCTGGGCGGCGAGCGCGATGCCACTTTTGTGTGGCGAGGTTTCCCGTGGACGCTGGCTAGACTAGATACGCCCAGCGGACGCAGACCTTGAACCCATTTGTAACTCGTTGCCTTTCGGCCCACGAGCTGGGCGGCGAGCGCGATGCCACATTTGTGTGGCGAGGTTTCCCGTGGACGCTCGCTAGACCAGATACGCCCTGTGGACGCAGACCTTGAACCCATTTGTAACTCGTTGCCTTTCGGCCCACGAGCTGGGCGGCGAGCGCGATGCCACTTTTGTGTGGCGAGGTTTCCCGTGGACGCTGGCTAGACTAGATACGCCCAGCGGACGCAGACCTTGAACCCATTTGTAACTCGTTGCCTTTCGGCCCACGAGCTGGGCGGCGAGCGCGGACTCAAGACTCAACTCGAGGGCTCATGTAGAACCTGCACGAGGAATAGTTAGTTGACTTGTGGACTTGGGACTCAACTCGAGGACTCATGTAAAGCCTGCAAGAGGAATGGTTAGTTGGCTTGTGGACTCAGGACTCAACTCGAGGGCTCTCGTAGAGCCTGAACGAGGAGTGGTTAGTTGGCTTGTGGACTCAGGACTCAACTCGAGGGCTCTCGTAGAGCCTGCACGAGGAGTGGTTAGTTGGCTTGTGGACTCGGGACTCAACTCGAGGGCTCTCGTAGAGCCTGCACGAGGAGTGGTTAGTGAAGAGTCATCGCGAGGAGTATCGGTCGACTCGCGGACTCGGAGCTCGACTCGAGGAATTAACTCATCTCGAGGAGACATCGTAGAGCCTGCACGAGGAGTATCAATTGACTCGTGGACTCGAACTCGACTTGAGGGCTCACGTAGAGCCTGCACGAGGAGTTTCGTAAAGAGTCGTCGTGAGGAGTATCGGTCGACTCGCGGACTCGGAGCTCGACTCGAGGAATTAACTCATCTCGAGGAGACATCGTAGAGCCTGCACGAGGAGTATCAATCGACTCGTGGACTCGAACTCGACTCGAGGACTCACGTAGAGCTTGCACGAGGAGTTTCGTGAAGAATCAGCACGAGGACTATCGGTCGACTCGTGGGTTCGAACTCGACTCGAGGAATGAACTCATCTCGAGGAGGCATGTGGGGTCGGCACAAGGCGTAGCTTGTTGACTCGTCGACTCGAACTCGACTCGAGGAATGAACTCGTCTCGAGGAGGCGTGTGGAGTTGCCACGAGGAGTAGCTCGTCGACTCGTGGATTCAAACTCGACTCGAGGAATGAACGCATCTCGAGGAGACATGTGGAGTTTCCACGAGGAGTAGCTCGTTGACTCGTGGACTCGAACTCGACTCGAGGGCTTATGTAGCCTGCACGAGGAGTTTCGTGAAGAGTCGGCGCGAGGAGTATCGTTCGACTCGCGAACTCGGAGCTCGACTCGAGGAATGAATTCATCTCGAGGAGACATGCGAAGAGTCGGCACGAGGAGTATCAGTCGACTCGTGGACTCGAACTCGACTCGAGAACTCACGTAGAGCCTGCACGAGGAGTTTCGTGAAGAGTCGTCGCGAGGAGTATCGATCGACTCGTGGACTCGAAGCTCGACTCGAGGGATGAACTCATCTCGAGGAGTCATGTGAAGAGTCGGCACGAGGAGTATCAGTTGACTCGCGGACTCGGAGCTCGACTCGAGGAATTAACTCATCTCGAGGAGACATCGTAGAGCCTGCACGAGGAGTATCAGTCGACTCGTGGACTCGAACTCCACTCGAGGACTCACGTAGAGCCTGCACGAGGAGTTTCGTGAAGAGTCGTCGCGAGGAGTATCGATCGACTCGCAGACTCGAAGCTCGACTCGAGGGATGAACTCATCTCGAGGAGTCATGTGAAGAGTCGGCACGAGGAGTATCAGTCGACTCGCGGACTCGGAGCTCGACTCGAGAAATTAACTCATCTCGAGGAGACATCGTAGAGCCTGCATGAGGAGTATCAATCGACTCGTGGACTCGAACTCGACTCGAGGACTCACGTAGAGCCTGCACGAGGAGTTTCGTGAAGAGTCGTCGCGAGGAGTATCGATCGACTCGCGGACTCGAAGCTCGACTCGAGGGATGAACTCATCTCGAGGAGTCATGTGAAGAGTCGGCACGAGGAGTATCAGTCGACTCGCGGACTCGGAGCTCGACTCGAGGAATTAACTCATCTCGAGGAGACATCGTAGAGCCTGCACGAGGAGTATCAATCGACTCGTGGACTCGAACTCGACTCGAGGACTCACGTAGAGCCTGCACGAGGAGTTTCGTGAAGAGTCGTCGCGAGGAGTATCGATCGACTCGCGGACTCGAACTCGACTCGAGGGATGAACTGGTCTCGAGGAGTCATGTGAAGAGTTGGCACGAGGAGTATCAGTCGACTCGTGGACTCGAACTCGACTCGAGGAGTCACGTAGAGCCTGCACGAGGAGTTTCGTGAAGAGTCTTCGCGAGGAGTATCGATCGACTCGCGGACTCGAAGCTCGACTCGAGGGATGAACTCATCTCGAGGAGTCATGTGAAGAGTTGGCACGAGGAGTATCAGTCGACTCGCGGACTCGGAGCTCGACTCGAGGAATTAAATCATCTCGAGGAGACATCGTAGAGCCTGCACGAGGAGTATCAATCGACTCGTGGACTCGAACTCGACTCGAGGACTCACGTTGAGCCTGCACGAGGAGTTTCGTGAAGAGTCGTCGCGAGGAGTATCGATCGACTCACGGACTCGAACTCGACTCGAGGGATGAACTCGTCTCGAGGAGTCATGTGAAGAGTTGGCACGAGGAGTATCAGTCGACTCATGGATTGAACTCGATTCGAGGACTCACGTAGAGCCTGCACGAGGAGTTTTGTGATGAGTCGTCGCAAGGAGTATCGATCGACTCGCGGACTCGAAGCTCGACTCGAGGAATGAACTCATCTCGAGGAGTTACGTGAGAAGTCTTTCTTTGGGACCTCCGTCCTAACCATCGGCCCCTTGAGACTTTATTATTATATATTTTTTGAGTTGTTGTTGAGTTGTTTTTGATTGATCATTGATCCCTGGTAGCCCCCCGAGTTTCTTGCGTTTGTGAGACGAAGGCCAAGAAACTCTTGCATTAGAGGTATACAATAGTATGCGCTACATTTTTTCATGTGTGAAATAACTCTTTATTGCAATAAGGGGGTCGTTACAGTTTGTCATGGCACTTGGCCTTCTTTGAAAAAAGGAAATTACATTTTCGAAATGAAAGTGACCACGAAGCCGATCGAGTTCGGGCGTGAATTTAAATGTCGAAGTCGCGACAATCATGGCTTGCTAGCAGATGCGACGAATTCCCTGAGGTTCCCACCTCGAATTAGGGAATCAATTCGCTTCTTAAGCTGCTTGCATTCGATCGTCACGTGCCCGTGATCCTGGTGGTATTCGCAGAACCTACTTTGATTTCGCTTCGCGGGGTCCTTTGTGAGTGGAGCGGGGCTTCCCAGCTCATCGCGGCGTAAGCTCAGGATCCGGTCGGGCGTTGTGTTGAGCGGGACGAAGGATCGCTTCGGGGCTGGAGAAGGGTGGTCATTAAGGAGTTGACCCTTCCGGCGCCTTTTCCTTCGTGACTCGGGACCAATGGCCGGTATCACAAGCGTGGCTGTGCGCTTTTGGTCGAGTGCTCGATCAATGTTGGGTGGTCGCCGCGTCAAGACGATTGTGCTCGCGATCTCGCGTTGGGCGTTGAGCTTGTCTCCCAAGTCGCTCTCATGGGATTCCTTCCGGGAATTGAGGTGATCTCTCAAGTCTCCGGCGGCCGTCCCTATCACTTTAGGCGAGAGTGCATCATTTGAGTGACGTTCTCGATAGACGACACGACCATTGTTGTCGTCATCTCCCCGGGGGTTTCGTACGCGGATGGTGAGCTTGGAACGTCGCTCTCGGGGCCTAGATGTTGAGCGCCTCCGTGTATCGATCGACACTTGTCGTCTTGACGTGGTCGCCCGAGGGTGTCCCCTCGAGGGCGCGTGCGCGTGTTCATCAGAAAGTTGACGTTTCGACGCGGCCGCCCGAGGGTGTCCCCTTGGAAGCGTGCGCGTGTGTCCACTTTCGTGAACAGCGTGGTCGAGGTTGGTCTCGTAGTTGATGTCATCGACATTGTTGGAGTCGAGGAGGGCGGCGATGAGCGCGCCGGTGACGCCGGGGCGGTCTAGGAGCTCGGCGAGCCTTCGAGCCGTGTCCTCTCGGACTACGGCCTCGGGGTCATTCGCCGGGTCTCGGGGCTGGCTCTCGTTATCACGAGGTTGCCCTTCGAGACGGTGCGCAGAGCTTTGGAGGTCGCGCCTCGAGCTAATCGCTCGGGCGCCCACGGAGGTGGCGGGGCTACGACTCATCTCTCGAGAGTCGTAGAAGTGAGAAGAAGACTGGTAGAGGGGATGTGTTGCCAAGGTCGAGAGATCCCCTCCTTCTAGCGCCAAAATGTTGTCGCAGTTTTTTGGACAACGATTTAGGAGTCGCAGACGGTTAGACCCAAGGCCGGACCAAGTGGTCTCGTCTTGACTCGAGCGTGTCGGGCTTGGTATCCCAAACCGTCCCTTAGCTGTAGGTGGTCACTATCACGTCCAAGCACCTGAAATGTGAACAAAAAGGTGTGAACTACAAAGGGGAAACAGGGGGGGGTGCCCCTGTTTACCTCTCCGACGCTCAACATTAGTGGGATTGAGGTGGAGTATAGAGGTTTTAGGGGTGGTGAGAGGCCAAAGATGAGCGATACCAAGGCCATTGGCCGAGGCAAGACTCTAGAGCCGGCCAATGGCCGAGGGAAGGCTCTAGAGCCGGCCATTGGCCGAGGCAAGGCTCTAGAGCCGGCCAATGGCCGAGGCAAAGCTCTAGAGCCGGCCAATGGCCGAGGCAAGGCTCTAGAACCGGCCATTGGCCGAGGCAATGCTCTAGAGCCGGCCATTGGCCGAGGCAAGGCTCTAGAGCCGGCCAATGGCCGAGGCAAAGTTCTAGAGCCGGCCAATGGCCGAGGCAAGGCTCTAGAGCCGGCCATTGGCCGAGGCAAGGCTCTAGAGCCGGCCAATGGCCGAGGCAAGGCTCTAGAGCCGGCCAATGGCCGAGGCAAGGCTCTAGAGCCGGCCATTGGCCGAGGCAATGCTCTAGAGCCGGCCATTGGCCGAGGCAAGCCTTGGGCCGGCCAATGGCCGAGGCAAGCCTTGGGCCGGCCATTGGCCGAGGCAAGCCTTAGGGCCGGCCAATGGCCGAGGCAAGCCTTGAGCCGGCCAATGGCCGAGGTGTTGTCGCACGAAAATGAACAGCTATTTAAAACCTCGGGCGGTTCGATCCAAGGCAGGACCAAGTGATCGCACCCGGGCCAAGAGTGGGAACCCGATAGTCTCGAGCTAGGGTTTTCTCCGATCAACCCGCCTCTCGGGAGAGGTAGGGGATGAGGAGGAGGAGTGACCGTGCCTTGGTTGTCGGCTGCCTACGTACCCGTGCGTGGGATCAGGTCAGAACGTAGTTCAAGCGTGTAGGACGCTGTCTGAGGCGCGGAGCCTTGGTGGAGAAGCGTGCTCGACGAAGGAGACGGGGCTCGAGGAGTCCTCGGCGGCGTCTCAGGACTTCGGAGATCGCGTATGCGAGAGAGAATGTGTGTTTTCTCTCTTTTGGAGACGTGGGAGACTCTAAGTCAAGAGTTCCTTGTTGTGGCGGAGATTCCCGACGCGTGGGCGATTCCTAGTCGGAAATGCCGGACGCGTAGGCGATTTCTTGTCAGAAATGGCGGACGCGTCTAGGGTGCTAGACGCGTAGGCGATTTTCGGTAGAAAACCGTTAGAGCACTCGTGGGCTTGAGATTAATCGCTCGATCAAGAGAGGCGGCACTCGGGAGTCCCCGGAAAGTGCTTCAGAATCTCCGAGAGCGAGAAATCGTGGAGAATCCGCTTCAAGCCAAGGATGGCATCTAGAGAAGCGGAGAGAAGTCTCAAGTTCCTTGAGAAAGAATGGGATAGCATTTCCCCTCAATGAGAGAGGGTATTTATAGGTGTTTGGGGGCCTTAGGAGGCTCCTTTTTCGTCCATGTGGGACTAGGAACGCGCGCGCCATCAAGTGGAGGCGCACGGCGCGCGCGGCGCAGGGGGCGCGGCGCGCGGGTCACCAGGCGCGGCGCGCGATGCGCGGCGCTGGATGTGCGGCGCGGGATGCGGGGCGCGGGCGTGTCATCGCGCGGCGCGCGGTCTGCCTGGCGCGGCGCGCGGTCTGCTGTGCTTGGTTGGCCGGCGCGGCTGCGCGCGCGGCGCATGGCCCGCCTCGTCGGGCTCTTGCGGGCCTTCGAATACCATTCTTGCCACATGAAATATGAAGGTTTCTACTTGGCGAGAGTGACTCGATTCGAGGAGCGACTCGAGGCTCGACTCGAGGAGTGAAGCTCGACTCGAGGAGACCAACTCGAGGCTCGACTCGAGGAACAACCCAAGGCTCGACTCGAGGAACGACTCGGGGCTCGACTCGAGGGGAATGAGGATTTGGCACGAGGACTTGTCAGTCGACTCGTGAGAGAAGGCTCGCCGCTCTTTAGGACCTCCGGCCTGACCATCGGCCCTTTGAATGGCGTGTCTTCTTGGCGTCTCGGGTTTTCCGAAAACGACCGACAACACGAGGCAAGCCTTGGGCCGGCCAATGGCCGAGGCAAACCTTGGGCCGGCCATTGGCCGAGGCAAACCTTGGGCCGGCTGCATGGGCATTTGACTTGGCCCTTGGTTTGGGCCGGCCCCTGGTTGGGTCAGGGCCTCGCCGTTCAAGACCTCGTACCGGCCACGAGGGTCGAGGAAATGCCTTTGTCCTCGTCGGCCCTAGACGGGCCGACACACCAATAAAATAAATAAACACTTTTTTTAAATTTTTTTGATCTATTTCACTTTTTCTTTTTCATTTTTCATTTTTTTTTATTTTGATTCAACTCAAATAGAATGAAAATAAACAATCACCGATGTGGTGGCTAATGAACTATAAAACATGTAGAGACTAGTCGGAAAAAAAAACAAGTCACAAAATCTAAAGTATTCACTCAAAATGTCACTCAAGAGTCGCTAAGTCAATGGGGTTCTTTGTGGGATTTCAAATATTCTTGGTTCGGCTTTTTCTGACTAAATATCGAGAAAGGATTATCGTTCATCTCTTTGTGAATGGGTTCTGTATGATACAAAAAATTTCGGGTTTCTTATTCAAGTTTTCGATTGGGTTACTCCTTAAAAGTCCCTAGTTTCGAGATATGCAATATTCGGGTGTAATCACGGTTTCACACACTCAAAAAGTCTTTCACACCTAGTAATTCATGAAGGAAAGTCCTAGTCTATAGCTTAGGACTTACAGTTTCACTAGCAAGCATACACGCATCAAATTAAGCCAACAAACACACTGATTTCTTCCTAAAACACGCAAATGCAAGCAAACGTAAAACAAACCTAATATATACAAGTACCCTCGCAAAGTAATTTACCCCTCCCCCCCCCCCCATTTCCCAAACTTAATCTGTACATTCCCTTCAATGTAGAGTCACATCATGCACAAGGGAGAGAGAACATACCTCGTGGGGGTGGTCAAATGCCCCTACTCGTGAAATTGTGGGTCCTGATAGCTCGGCGGTGGAGTTGGGCTTAATGTTAGCTTGACGGTGTCTGAAAGTACGACGGTGGGGCGGGTTGGTATGTTGGTGTCTGGTAGTAGCTCGGTGGTGGCGGCTGGTGTTGAGGAGGGGCATGGTACGGATCATGGTGGTAGCTTGACGGGAAGGGATCCGAGAACACCGAAGGGAAGACGGGGTAGAATGGGACGTTTGACTGCGCTGATGGTTCTTGTCATGCGGTCCATGCGTCGTAGACGGAACATTGGAAGTTTGCCTCCGCAATATGCCTTTGGCCGTAAGCCTCTTGGAAGGCCATAATTGAGCTTTGGCCTCCACCCAACTCGTTGATGTTGTGGCGGATTTCGGCTTGGAAGTTCTCATCTGCCATGCACCTCGAGCGGACCTCGGTACGGAATGCTTCGCCCGCCACTCGCTCGGCTTGGATATCCCGACGGAGTGACTGGAATTCTCATCATATTTTTGTCTCGGCAGTGCCTAAGTTGGTCATCAAAGTGACCAATTCGTCGTAGTCAGCCTGCTCTAGTGGCGCCTGATTATCATTGCCATCGTCACCCTCGTCGTATTCATCTTTCGCCTCCATGTCCTCGTCCCGGCGGATGTTGATGTAACCTCGTGTTGTCAATGGTGCTCACAAGAAGAGTAGTAGTGTCTATTTATGTACATTTGATGTCATATAGTCTTACGAAGACTCTTGCTTGTAATTGCTTATTCATTAATAAAAAGTTGAAACGTTCATTCAATCTTCCTTGTTTGAAGCTTTATGATAAAACCTTAGTCTTTTAGTCCATAAACAAACTTAACAACTTACGAAGAGACAAATGTAGATTTGCATGAACAAACTCTTCGTAGTTTGCTTAAAACGATATATTCGCAATCTTAGGGTCAAAGGACTATTGACCTCAGTATGATTGTTAGAAGAATCTATGATGTCTGGTTATGAGGCATTGAGAGTTTGGGACTCTATAGTTCTTCTAGGTATCTTCCGAAGGTACTGAATTGACCACTGCACTTCTAGAGACAATATAAGAACAAACCATTTAACCTCTTGTGTCTCGAAGTCACTATGTATGAATTGCATCATGCTTACCTTAATCCTGAAATGAGACATGCCATTTCACACCTTAGTATTCTCATTTGAGAAAGTCAAAGTTTGGACTCACTATGTGATTCCGAACAAGGCCTATTGGTGAAGTACTAAATTGTGAGTCTGTCATGAGTAACTTTGTGAAGTTCTCATAGATATGGAATTCATGTACAAGATTGCTGAAATGCAATGTATGTCACCTCATGCTTTGTTCCTTGGAGTGTGAATAAATGAACTGGCCAGTGTCCAAATTGAGTCCTGACTCTTTTGGATGAAACAATGTGACTTGTTAGCTCCTCGTCAATACATTGTTTCTAACTTATTCACAAGCAACAAAGGAGTTGAGGAAATAACAGCTAGAAGGGTAAAATGGTAATTTAGTAAATCCCGACTAGCTGATGACATTCATGAAAGGTAAACATAGATAATATTCAGTGGATCCGCTCATCATAATTAGGTCGAATTCTTGAGTAGAAAATAAATTCATTTGAACCGAGAGATTTTCAGTGTCAGCTCTTTAGTGGAGTCAGTTGGCATTAAGCTAAACTTGGAAAAGGTTTGTGAACTTTTGAGTCCAAGTGTTTAGCTCAAGCTTTGTTCATTTGGGTCCATGAGGTCACTGTCACGAATCACATCGATAGGAATAGTTAAACTGGAAGCTAAGTCAAAACAAAAACGAAAATTGTCAAAAGGGTATTTTTGTCTTTTGACACATAGGATGAAATGAATGTCAATAAATTTTTTGACATGGTCATTTGATGACAAGTAACACTCGGCCATAATAAGATTAATTGGGCCTTGTGGATTAATTTCATTTCATAAGAATTTTAATGAAAATTCTTAATGGGCCGTTTTCATGTTGTCATGAACAAGTGAAAAAGCTTCTAGAAGGCCTTTCTAGAATAGGGATAGGCGCCCAACACACCCAAGGAAAGAGAGAACATTTTGTGCATAAATGTATGAAGATACTTGCCAAAAGAAAAAGAGGAAACAAATTTCCCCTAAGGGGAAAGCAAGGTAGGCGCCCAAAAGGATCAAGAGAGAAGCAAATAAAAGAGGAAACAAATCCAAGGACTTACTTGCTTAGTCTTGGCCGTGTGACTCTTTGAAGGAAAAGGGAAATTGGCTCATGAATATGTGATATTCTATAGAAGAGGAAACTACCTTATTGAAGGTGAGACCTCTCCTATAAATAGGAGCCCCTTTTCTTCACAATTCATTCATCCAAGTTTAAGAGATTTGAGAGACTCTCTCTCTAGAACTTTGGCCGCCCCTTCCTCTCTCTCTCTCTCTAGTTTATTTTCGATTTTCTTGTTTTGGCACCTAGGTCCTCATTCGACCTAGTGTTTAGTTCTGCGACTTCAAGACTCGTTCTTAAGTCGTAGTGTTTAAAAGTGCCCACTCACTAATTCCTTTTCTCTCGAGTGATTTAGTGATAGAAACTTTCGTGGTTGCTCGAGGTGCCGAGGAAAGAAAGAGGGACGTGCTGCGAGGGGAGACGAGCGTTGCAACTTTCTAAGAGCTTCTCAAAGATCAAGCTTCAAGAAAGGTTAGTAAACTTCTTAGCTCATAATAGTTTTTAATTACGTGTACTTGCTCTTTGTCTAGGTTAGTAAAAAAACTGTTTTTACTTGTAAAAGAAATTTTTTAAAATTCCGCCTTACCGAAGCGTTGATTATTTTCTTAAACCCTAGATCGATTCCAACACCTCGCCCATTTGGCTCCGCATCACATCCTTTCCATTTCGTTAGTCGTAAGAAGGCCTCCGGGTTAATATGGTCGCACAGATCGACATGTTCTTCGCTCGTGATTAACCAAACTCCGGCCTTTATGCATAGTGCTGTAATCAGAATGCTGTGGCCAATTAGGCCCTTTTTTCTCCGATTTACGGTGTGGATGATGTGTTCATGCAGAATCTTCCCGAGGTTGATGCTTCGGTCGGTGACGATGTAGTAAAGGGGTGTGAGTCGGTCAAACGTGACCTCGTGCGGGTGGTGGCTTGGTAGAATAGAGGCGTTGATGAAATGTAGCCACGCTTTAGCGAACCTATTCACCTTTGTGATTGCAAGGAACTTCGGCTTGTTGCGTCTCGTGTATCTGCCCCTCTTGCAGTTGTATGTTTCACCTGGCTTGCAAAGAGTTTCCAACATGGCGGGGAGCGGGGGGTAGCTCGAGACTAGAAAGTATGCATCATCGGGTGGCATGTACGCTCCGAGGAAGGAATTGATTCTCCTCGGGGAGATATCAACAGTAATGTTGCAGACTTGTACCATTTTGAGGATGGGATCGGTGACTGAGAGATTGACGTAGAATTCCTTCACCAATCTAGGCGCCACGGGTGTGTTGATGGCCGCTAATGTTTCCCACTTGAGTCTCTTGATCTGAGCGGCGGTGTTCCCGCACACTGTTACATCTCCGGACGGCACAAATTAGCGCTCATTGATGAGATTTATGTCGGCGAGGTCATCCCACTTTTTCTCGGTGCCTTCGAGGAGCGTGCTTGGTCTCCCGCTCATTGATGATGAAGCTCTCGCGGTGGTCTTCGGTTTTTTGGCACCATTCCTACACACACATGAAAAATACACATTAGAACTTACAAAATCAAGCTTTAGAGATCCTACGATAGAAACCACCAGTTCTAAATGGGCATCAATTTCCTAGGAACACATCACACTCAAATATCATGCACACAATTTAGCAACCTATAACAATTCACTATCATCATTAAAAACACTCTAAAAGAAAAGGAAGAACTCTCTCCGGGTTTTCGTCGAACATGTGGTGGGCATGCAAATTTTTCAAGGAAAAACACCAAAATTTCATTGTCTAACCACCGTAATCCATGAAGTACAAACCCACATCAACTAAACAATCTAACAATCTCAACAATTCAAAACAAAACGAGCAAATTAGTAATGGAAAGAGTTACATTGAGAAACTTGATTTTCGAGCACAAACACCTCAAAAACAAGATTATTTTGTAAACCAAAGGGTTGATCTCGAGTATAGATGATGAAATTTTCGTTTTTGTTTAAAGATTTAGTTGAAAAATTAGGTTGTAGCAATTTGGGGGTTAAGGTTGTTGTCAATGGTGCCCACAAGAAGAGTTGTAGTCTTTATTTTGTACATTCGATGTAATAAAGTCTCATGAAGACCATTGCTTGTAATTGCTTATTCATTAAGAATAAGTTGAAACGTTCATTCATTCCTCCTTGTCTGTTTGAAGCTTTATGATAAAAAAATTAGTCTTTAGTCCATAAACAAACACTAACAACTTACGGAGAGACAAATGTAGATTTGCATGAACAAACTCTTCATAGTTTGCTTAAAAAGATATATTTGCAATCTAAGGGTCAAAGGACTATTGATCTCAGTATGATTGTTAGGAGAATCTATGATGTCTGGTTATGGGGCATTGATAGTTGGAGACTCTATAGTTCTTCTAGGTATCTTCCGAAGGTACTGAATTGACCAGTGCACTTCTAGAGACAAAATAAGAACAAACCATTTAACCTCTTATGTCTCGAAGTCACTACGTATGAATTGCATCGTGCTTACCTTAATCCTGAAATGAGACATGCCATTTCACAGCTTACGTATTCTCATTTGAGAAAGTCAGAGTTCGGACTCACTATGTGATTTTGAACAGGGCCTACTGGTGAAGTACTAAGTTGTGAGAATGTCATGAGTAACTTTGTGAAGTTCTCATATATATGGAATTCATGTACAAGATTGCTGAAATGCAATGTATATCACCTCATGCTTTGTTCCTTGGAATGTGAATAAATGAACTGGCCAGTGTCCAAATTGAGTCTTGACTCCTTTGGATGAAACAATGTGACTTGTTAGCTCCTCGTCAATACATTGTTTCTAACTTATTCGCAAGCGACAAATGAGTTGAGGAAATAACAGCTAGAAGGGTAAAATGGTAATTTTGTAAATCCCGACGAGCTGATGATATTCATGAAGGGTAAACACTGATAATATTCTGTGGATCCACGCATTACAATTAGGTTGAATTCTTGAGTAGAAAAAATTATTATTTGAACTGAGAGATTTTCAGTGTCAACTCTTTAGTGGAGTCAGTTGGCATTAAGCTTAACTTGAAAAAGGTTTGTGAACTTTTGAGTCCAAGTATTTAGCTCAAGCTTTGTTCATTTGGATCCATGAGGTCACTGTCATGAATCACATCGAGTAGGAATAGTTAAACTTGAAGCTAAGTCAAAACAAGAACGAGACAAGGATGAAATGAATGTTGATAAATTTTTTGACAAGGTCATTTAATGAAATGTATCACTCGGCCAATATTAGTTTTATTGGGCCTTGTGGATTAATTTCATTTCATAAGAATTTTATTGAAAATTCTTAATGAGCCTTTTTCATGTTGTCATGAACAAATGGAAAAGCTTCTAGAAGGCCTTTCCAGAGCATGTTGGGCGCCTACTACCCAGAGGAAAAGAGAGAATATTTTGTGCATGAATGTATCAAGATACGTGCCAAAAGAAAAAGAGGAAACAAATTTCCTCTAAGAGGAATAAGGGGAAATCGGCCAAATGGGTAAAGGGAGAAGCAAATAAAAGAGGAAACAAATCCAAGGACTTGCTTGGCATGTCTTGGCCGTGTGGAATAAGAGGGTAATGGGCAAAATTTGCTCATGAATATATGATATTCTATAGAAGAGGAAACTACCTTATTGAAGGTGAGACCTCTCCTATAAATAGGAACCTTATTCTTCACATTTTCTTCATCCCATGTTTTAGAGATTTGAGAGCTTCTCTCTCTAGCTTGGCCGACTCCTCTCTCTCTCGCTCTCTATTTAATTTCGTTTTTGGTTTTGGCTCCTAGGTCCTCATTTGACCTAGTGTTTTAGCTCTTCGACTTCAAGACTTGTTCTTAAGTCGTAGAGTTTAAAAGTGCCCACACACCAATTCCTTTTTCTCTCGAGTGATTTAGTGATAGAAACTTTCGTGGTTGCTCGAGTTGCCGAGGAAGGAAGAGAGACGTACTGCGAGGGGAGACGAACGTTGCAACCTTTTCCAAAAGATTCTCAACATTCAAGCTTCTAAAAAGGTTAGTAATCTTTAATGCTCATATTATTTTTTATTTACATGTGCTTGCTCTTTGTCTAGGTTAGTAAAAACGTTTTACTTATCAAAATAAAATTTTTAAAATTCCGCCGCTTACCGAAGCGTTAAACTTTTTCTTAAACCCCAATTCCAACAAATGGTATCAGAGCTATGGTCAAAGATATGCATGTACATGTAATTAAAATTATGAGCTTGAAAATCGTTTTCGAAAGTTTACTAATTTTATGACAAGTTAGAATTGTTATCTTAGATTTTTTTTAATTTATTTCTCTTGCATTTAGATTTAAAATCATGTTGATTTTCTATGAGTTTGGGATGTTATTAAAACACATTAGAATCATTTCTAAAAATTTTTAATTTTTTATATTGAAAAACGTGTTTTTAAGTTTGATAAAATTTCGAGTAAATTTTGTGACTACTTTTCTTGTCTTACTAGTGTCTTTAATTTACTTGAATCGTTTTATGCTTGTTGTTATTTCTTTTATACATGTTGTTACCTTGCTAATAAAACACAAATAAAAGCTTTAACAACTTCCTAAAACGTTCCGTTACACTCGATTATTTTTCGCACCTTAAAAGACCGAACTTTAATTATTTATTTTTCTTCGAGCTGGAGTAAAACCCGCAGTAAAAGTGGCATAACTCTCTGCTCAGAAATCGAAATTTAATGATTCTTAAATCAAATTAAAAGTCTGTCTGTCCTCTTTCCAATGCCACTAGTTTTAGATAAAAAAGACATCGGAGCCATAGTTATGGCGATTTTACTTCGAGGTCCGCGGCTGTTCCGAAAGTCCATTTTTTTAGAAATCCGGATTTTCAGCCCCACTACCATGAGTTATATCTTGGAATCGATCTAGGGTTTGAGAAAATAATTAACGCTTCGGTAAGCGGCGGAATTTTAAAAATTTTCTTTTACAAGTAAAAACAGTTTTTACTAACCTAGACAAGTGCAAGTACATGTAATTAAAAACCAATATGAGCTAAGAGTTTACTAACCTTTCTTGAAACTTGAACTTTGAAGAAGCTTTTGGAAAGTTCGCAACGCTCGTCTCCCCTCGCAGCACGTCTCTCTTTCTTTCCTCGGCACCTCGAGCAACCACGAAAGTTTCTATCACTAAATCACTCGAAAAGAAGGAATCAGTGAGTGGGCACTTTTAAACACTACGATTTAAGAACGAGTCTCGAAGTCGCAGAGCTAAACACTAGGTCGAGTGAGGACCTAGGTGCCAAGACAAGAAAAAAGTCGAAAATAAACTAGAGAGAGAGAGAGAGAGGATTTTCGGCCAAAGTTCTAGAGAGAGAGTCTCTCAAATCTCTTAAACTTGGATGAATGAAATGTGAGGAATGGGGCTTCTATTTATAGGAGAGGTTTTACCTTCAATAAGGTACTTTCCTCTTCTATAGAATATCACATATTCATGAGCAAAAATCCCTTATTTCCCATTCCATGTTGGGCGCCCAAGGCTGCCTCCTAGAGGCTTGGATTTGTTTCCTTTTTTGTTCCTTGCCTTGCCCATGACTCTCTTGGCCGAAATTCCTTGTGCATCTACATGCAAATTTGTTTCCTCTTTTTCTTTTGGCAAGTATCTAAATACATTTATGCACAAAATAAACTCTCTTTCCTTGGGTATTATGGGCGCCTATTCTCATCTAGAAGGAGCTTCTAGAAGCTTCTTCATTTGTTCATGACAACATGAGAAAAGCCCATTAAGAATTTTCAATAAAATTCTTATGAAACAAAATTAATTCACAAGGCCCAATAATCAAGTTATGGCCGAGTGACATTAAGTCATCAAATGAACTTGTCAAAAAATTTATTGACATTCATTTCATCATATGTCTCAAAAGACAAAAATACCCTTTTGACTATTTTCGTTCTTGTTTTGACTTAGCTTCCAGTTTAACTATTCCTATCGATGTGATTCGTGACAGTGACCTCATGGACCCAAATGAACAAAGCTTGAGCTAAAAACTTGGACTCAAAAGTTCACAAACCTTTTCCAAGTTTAGCTTAATGCCAACTGACTCCACTAAAGAGCTGACACTGAAAATCTCTCGGTTCAAATGAATTTGTTTTCTACTCAAGAATTCGACCTAATTCTGATGAGCGGATCCACTGGATATTATCTATGTTTACCCTTCATGAATGTCATCAGCTAGTCGGGATTTACTAAATTACCATTTTACCCTTCTAGCTGTTATTTCCTCAACTCCTTTGTCGCTTGTGAATAAGTTAGAAACAATGTATTGACGAGGAGCTAACAAGTCACATTGTTTCATCCAAAAGAGTCAGGACTCAATTTGGACACTGGCCAGTTCATTTATTCACACTCCAAGGAACAAAGCATGAGGTGACATACATTGCATTTCAGCAATCTTGTACATGAATTCCATATCTATGAGAACTTCACAAAGTTACTCATGACAGACTCACAACTTAGTACTTCACCAATAGGCCTTGTTCGGAATCACATAGTGAGTCCGAACTTTGACTTTCTCAAATGAGAATACTAAGGTGTGAAATGGCATGTCTCATTTCAGGATTAAGGTAAGCATGATGCAATTCATACATAGTAACTTCGAGACATAAGAGGTTAAATGGTTTGTTCTTATATTGTCTCTAGAAGTGCACTGGTCAATTCAGTACCTTCGGAAGATACCTAGAAGAACTATAGAGTCCCCAACTCTCAATGCCTCATAACCAGACATCATAGATTCTTCTAACAATCATACTGAGGTCAATAGTCCTTTGACCCTAAGATTGCGAATATATCGTTTTAAGCAAACTACGAAGAGTTTGTTCATGCAAATCTACATTTGTCTCTTCGTAAGTTGTTAAGTTTGTTTATGGACTAAAAGACTAAGGTTTTATCATAAAGCTTCAAACAAAGAAAGAATGAATGAACGTTTCAACTTTATTAATGAATAGATAGGCAATTACAAGCAAGAGTCTTCATGAGACTTTATTACATCAAATGTACAAAATAAAGACTACAACTCTTCTTGTGGGCACCATTGACAACAAACTCCCACTTGACTCAAAGAAGGTGTGTGTAGTCCTTCATGCCTAATCCCTCACGATGTTCGTCGAAGGCCTTGTTCGCTAGGGCCTTGGTGAATGGATCTGCGAGGTTGTCCACCGTTGAGATCTTCTTCACTTCCACGTCTCCGCGCTGCACGATCTCTCGAATCAAATGGTATTTCCTCTCAATATGTTAGAGCGCTTATGGCTTCTAGGTTCCTTTGAGTTAGCGACAGCCCCACTATTATCACAATAAAGGGTCATGGGCTCGTCGACGTTTGGAACAACTTCCAAATACTTAAGGAACTTTCTAAGCCATACAGCCTCTTTGGATATGAGTATGCCCCTTGTGCCTTTATGCACTAACACTGCTCTGAACATGAAGATCTAGGATTCTTTTCTAGTTGTCCGCTCTGTCACTCTATAACTAGGAAATTCGTTTCCGAACTTATAAGAGTCGATGTACGAACTCCAAAAACTAAATGGGAGGGTTATACTTGTTGTTTATAACCCACGATCCCCAACACTAATGAAAGAAGCAATTAACGTGAGACTAAGAGTTGCTCTTGCGACCCTCTCTTAAATGGGAGTACTCTAAGGCGGTTTTGCTTCGATCAATGCTCAATGAGTTACATCCGAGAGTGAAACGATGATGACAAGGCCTCCCCTTGGGGTATTTTTTTCAAAGTTGACCTTTTGGACTAAGTGGTTGGTTGCACACTTAGGCTCAATCCCTAGTAATCCTCCCTTGAGGCTCTGCGAAAGGATGTGAGTGATCAAACCAATTTAAAAGATGGCTAGTCAAAATTGGTCTGTTGACATCTTGGCTAAGCATTAATGATGTGTCATTTACTTATAAATGGAGATTTTTTGCGTCCTTCTCTTGAGGGAGTAAATTATTGTTTGGTTTATAACACCTTTTGATTTTATCAAGTCTTAAATAAAACTTAAATCCTAAACCAAAGACTAATCATAAACTTGTTTCAACTTTTATAGGCAAAATGTCTCTCAACCCTCTCTTAACCATTCTTTCCTCAAACAAACTCGAAGGCGATAATTACGTCGACTGGAAACGTAATCTCGACATTGTCATTACTGTCGACAAGCACAAATGGGTTCTCACCACCCACTGTCCTCAAGCGAATGAAGATTCGACCCAAGAGGAAAAAGACGCCCTGGCGGCCTAGCTCCGATCCGTTGAGATCGCGAGGTGCTATATTTTAGCATCTATGAACAATGTGTTGCAACAACAACATCGTGACATCGAGACTTCCACCGACATACTCTACAATCTCTGTTGTCGCTGTTTTTCGGACAACTATTTAGGAGCCCAAAGTGGTTAGACCCAAGGCCAGACCAAGTGGTCTCACTTCGGCTCGAGCGTGTCGGGCTTGGTATCCCAAGCCGTCCCTTAGCTGTTGGTGGTGTTAATCTCGTCCAGGCACCTGAAAAGCAAGCAGAAAGAGCTGTGAACTACAAAGGGGAAACAGAGGGGGTGCCTCTGTTTACCTCTCCGACGCTCAACATTAGTAGGATTGAGGTGGATATAGTGGGTTTAGAGGTGGTGAGTGGCCAAAGATGAGCGAAACGAGTGAAATACGAGTTCGACAGCGTTTCGGGACTCAAAATTGGATTCCCTAGACCAAGGGAGGTGCCTTGGTATTTATAGGCGACCAAGGGGCATTTTGGGCATCCCCTTGGCCGAAGGCCGCCTCTGACCCGGCCATGGCCGGCTCTGACTCGGCCGTGGAGGCCATGGCCGGCTCTGACTCGGCCATGGCCGGCTCTGACTCGGCCGTGGAGGCCATGGCCGGCTCTGACTCGGCCATGGAGGCCATGGCCGGCTCTGGAGAGCCGGCCATGGAGGAGGGCCGGCCTTGGAGCGCCGGCCTTGGAGGAGGGCCGGCCTTGGAGCGCCGGCCTTGGAGGAGGGCCGGCCTTGGACGTGGGTCGGCCGGCCATGGGCCGGCTGAGCATATGGCCGGTCATTGGCCGGCTGAGCATATGGCCGGTCATTGGCCGGCTGAGCACATGGCCGGCCACTGGCCGACTGACGTTTGGGCCGGCGATAGGCCGGTCAAGCACACGGCCAGCCGCTGGCCGGCTAACCCTCGGCCCGGCCATTGGTTTGGGCCGGCCAAAGGCCGAGGCAAGGTTTCGTCGCATGAGGCCTTGCACCGGTCGCGTGGGTCGAAGTGACGCCTTAGTCCCCGTCGGTCCGAGACGGACCGACAACATTAGCCCCCCGAGTTTCTGGTCGAGCATAGGTCGAGCGGAAACTCAGTGCTTGCGTTGATGTGTGGACCCAGGACAAACACTCTCGGGTTCGCGTCATGAGGAATGGCCTTCGCGCGTCGCGAGGGACGACTTATTTTTTTGGGTTGATCGTGCGTGTCCTATTTTCTCGACTTACCAATGAAGGCGTGATCGATTAGCACGACTTTATTGTGCGTGTCCTGTTTTCTCGACTTGCCAATGAAGGCGTGATCGATTAGCACGACTTTTTTGTATTGTGCGCGTCTTATTTTCTAGACTTGCCAACGAAGGCATAATCGATTTGCACGTCTTCATTGTGTTGTGCGCGTCTTGTTTTCTCGATTTGCCACCGAAGGCATAATCGATTTGCACGTCTTTGTCGTATTGTGCGCGTCTTATGTTTTCGATTTGCCACCGAAGGCATAATCGATTTGCACGTCTTCGTTGTATTGTGCGTGTCTTGTTTTCTCGATTTGCCACCGAAGGCATAATCGATTTGCACGTCTTTGTTGTATTGTGCGTGTCTTGTTTTCTCGATTTGCCACCGAAGGCATAATCGATTTGCACGTCTTTGTTGTATTGTGCGTGTCTTGTTTTCTCGATTTGCCACCGAAGGCATAATCGATTTGCACGTCTTTGTTGTATTGTGCGCGTCTTATGTTTTCGATTTGCCACCGAAGGCATAATCGATTTGCACGTCTTTGTTGTGTGGACGCAGACCTTGAACCCATTTGTAACTCGTTGCCTATCGGCCGACGAGCTGGGCGGCGAGCGCGATGCCACATTTGTGTGGCGAGGTTTCCCGTGGACGCTGGCTAGACCAGATACGCCCTGTGGACGCAGACCTTGAACCCATTTGTAACTCGTTGCCTATCGGCCGACGAGCTGGGCGGCGAGCGCGATGCCACATTTGCGTGGCGAGGTTTCCCGTGGGCGTTGGCTAGACCAGATACGCCCTGCGGACCCAGACCTTGAACCCATTTGTAACTCGTTGCCTATCGGCCGACGAGCTGGGCGGCGAGCGCGATGCCACATTTGTGTGGCGAGGTTTCCCGTGGACGCTGGCTAGACCAGATACGCCCTGCGGACGCAGACCTTGAACCCATTTGTAACTCGTTGCCTATCGGCCGACGAGCTGGGCGGCGAGCGCGATGCCACATTTGCATGGCGAGGTTTCCCGTGGGCGCTGGCTAGACCAGATACGCCCTGCGGACGCAGACCTTGAACCCATTTGTAAGTCGTTGCCTATCGGCCGACGAGCTGGGCGGCGAGCGCGATGCCACATTTGTGTGGCGAGGTTTCGCGTGGACGCGGGCTAGACCAGATACGCCCTGCGGACGCATACCTTGAACCCATTTGTAACTCGTTGCCTATCGGCCGACGAGCTGGGCGGCGAGCGCGATGCCACATTTGTGTGGCGAGGTTTCCCATGGACGCTGGCTAGACCAGATACGCCCTGCGGACGCTGACCTTGAACCCATTTGTAACTCGTTGCCTATCGGCCGACGAGCTGGGCGGCGAGCACGATGCCACATTTGTGTGGCGAGGTTTCCCGTGGACGCTGGCTAGACCAGATACGCCCTGCGGACGCAGACCTTGAACCCATTTGTAACTCGTTGCCTTTCGGCCCACGAGCTGGGCGGCGAGCGCGGACTCAAGACTCAACTCGAGGGCTCATGTAGAGCCTGCACGAGGAATAGTTAGTTGACTTGTGGACTTGGGACTCAACTCGAGGACTCATGTAAAGCCTGCAAGAGGAGTGCTTAGTTGGCTTGTGGACTTGGGACTCAACTCGAGGGCTCTTGTAGAGCCTGCACGAGGAGTTTCGTGAAGAGTCGTCGCGAGGAGTATCGGTCGACTCGCGGACTCGAAGCTCGACTCGAGTAATGAATTCATCTCGAGGAGACATGCGAAGAGTCGGCACGAGGAGTATCAGTCGACTCGTGGACTCAAACTCGACTCGAGGGCTCACGTAGAGCCTGCACGGGGAGTTACGTGAAGAGTCGTCACGAGGAGCATTAGTCGACTCGTGGACTCGGGACTCGACTCGAGGAATGAACACATCTCGAGGGGACATGTGGCGAGTCGGCACGAGGAGTATCAGTCGACTCGTGGACTCGAACTCGACTCGAGGGCTCACGTAGAGCCTGCACGAGGAGTTACGTGAAGAGTCGGCACGAGGAGCATTAGTCGACTCGCGGACTCGGAGCTTGACTCGAGGAATGAGCTCGTCTCGAGGAGATATGTGAAGAGTCGGCACGAGGAGTATCAGTCGACTCGTGGACTCGAACTCGACTCGAGGGCTCACGTAGAGCCTGCACGAGGAGTTACGTGAAGAGTCGGCACGAGGAGCATTAGTCGACTCGCGGACTCGGAGCTCGACTCGAGGAATGAGCTCGTCTTGAGGAGATATGTGAAGAGTCGGCACGAGGAGTATCAGTCGACTCGTTGACTCGAACTCGGCTCGAGGGCTCACGTAGAGCCTGCACGGGGAGTTACGTGAAGAGTCGGCACGAGGAGCATTAGTCGACTCGTGGACTCGGGACTCGACTCGAGGAATGAACACATCTCGAGGAGACATGTGGAGAGTCGGCACGAGGAGTATCAGTCGACTCGTGGACTCGAACTCGACTCGAGGGCTCACGTAGAGCCTGCACGAGGAGTTACATGAAGAGTCGGCACGAGGAGCATTAGTCGACTCGTGGACTTGGGGCTCGACTCGAGGATTGAACACATCTCGAGGAGACATGTGGAGAGTCGGCGCGAGGAGTACCAGTCGACTCGTGGACTCGAACTCGACTCGAGGGCTCACGTAGAGCCTGCACGAGGAGTTACGTGAAGAGTCGGCACGAGGAGCATTAGTCGACTCGCGGACTCGGAGCTTGACTCGAGGAATGAGCTCGTCTCGAGGAGATATGTGAAGAGTCGGCACGAGGAGTATCAGTTGACTCGTGGACTCGAACTCGGCTCGAGGGCTCACGTAGAGCCTGCACGGGGAGTTACGTGAAGAGTCGGCACGAGGAACATTAGTCGACTCGTGGACTCGGGACTCGACTCGAGGAATGAACACATCTCGAGGAGACATGTGGAGAGTCGGCACGAGGAGTATCAGTCGACTCGAGGGCTCACATAGAGCCTGCACAAGGAGTTACGTGAAGAGTCGGCACGAGGAGCATTAGTCGACTCGCAGACTCGGAGCTCGACTCAAGGAATGAGCTCGTCTCGAGGAGATATGTGAAGAGTCGGCACGAGGAGTATCAGTCGACTCGTGGACTCGAACTCGGCTCGAGGGCTTATGTAGCCTGCACGAGGAGTTTCGTGAAGAGTCGGCACGAGGAGTATCGGTCGACTCGCGGACTCGGAGCTCGACTCGAGGAATGAACTCATCTGTGAAGAGTCGGCATGAAGAGTATCAGTCGACTCGTGGGCTCGGGGCTCGACTCGAGGACTCATGTAGAGCCTGCACGAGGAGTTATGTGAAGAGTCGGCACGAGGAGTATCGGTCGACTCGTGGACTCGAACTCAACTCGAGGACTCACGTAGAGCCTGCACGAGGAGCCACGCGAAGAATCGGCTCGAGGAGTATCGGTCGACTCGTGGATTCAAAACCCGACTCGAGGAATGAACTCATCTCGAGGAGTTACGTGAGAATTCTTTCTTTGGGACCTCCGGCCTAACCATCGGCCCCTTGAGACTTTATTATTATTATTTTTTTGAGTTGTTTTTGAGTTGTTTTTTATTGAGCGTTGATCCCTGTTAGCCCCCCGAGTTTCTTGCGTTTGTGAGACGAAGGCCAAGAAACTCTTGTGTTGGAGGTATACTATTATAGTGCGTGTCAAAAAGTTGTCATGTGTAAAATAACTCTTTATTGCAATAAAGGGGGTCGTTACAGGTAGTCATGGCACTTGGCCTTCTTTGAAAAAAGAAGAAATTACATTTTCGAAATAAAAGTGATCACGATGCCGATCGGGTTCGGGCGTGAATTTAAAGGTCGAAGTCGCACAATCATGGCTTGCTAGCAGATGCGACGAATTCTTTGAAGTCCCCACCTCGAATTAGGGAATCAATTCGCTTCTTAAGCTGGTTGCATTCGATCGTCACGTGCCCGTGATCTTTGTGGTATTCGCAGAACCTACTTCGATCTCGCTTCGCGGGGTCCTTTGTGAGTGGAGCGGGGCTTCCCAACTCATCGCGGCGTAAGCTCAGGATCCGGTCGGGCGTTGTGTCGAGTGGGATGAAGGATCACTTCGGGGTCGGAGAAGGAAGGTCATTAGGGGCTTGACCTTTTCTGCGCCTCTTCCTTCGTGAGTCGGAAGCGAAGGCCGATGCGGCGAGTGTGGAGGCGCGTTTCTTGTTAGGTGTGCAGTTAGTAGCGTCAGGTGGTTGACGTCCCAAGACGATCTTGCTCGCGATCTCGCATTGGGCGTCGAGTTTTTCTCTCAAGTCGAACTCGTGATCCTCTCTTTGAGAGCTGAGCCGGTCTCTCAAGTCTCCGGAGGCCGTCCCTATCACCCTTGTTAAGGGCGTGTCATTATCGACGTTGTCACCTTCGCGAGGGTTTTGGACGCGGATGGTGAGCTTGGTGCGTCCCTTTCGGGACCTCGAGACTGAGCGTCCTTGGGTATTGTGCGAGCCTTGACGCCTTGACGTGGTCGCTCGAGGGTGTCCCCTCGAGGGCGCGTGCGCATGCTCATCAGAAAGTTGACGTCTCAGAGCGGTCGCCCGAGGGTGTCGCCTTGGAAGCGTGCGCGTGCGTCCCCTTTCGTGAATAGCGCGGTCGAGGTCGGTCTCGTGGTTGACGTCGTCGACGTCATTGGAGTCGAGGAGGTCGGCGATGAGCGGACCGGTGACGCCGGGGCGGTCTAGGAGTTCGACGAGCCTTCGAGCCGTGTCCTCTCGGACTGCGGCCTCGGGGTCATTCGCCGGGTCTCGGGGCTGGCTCTCGTTATCACGAGGTTGCCCTCCAAGACGACGTACGGGGCTTCGGAGGCCGCACCTCGAGCTCGCCGCTCGGGTGCCCACGACGACGTACGGGGCTTCGGAGGCCGCACCTCGAGCTCGCCGCTCGGGTGCCCACAGCGGCGGCGGGGCCATGACTCGTCTCTCGAGAGTCGTAGAAGTGAGAAGAAGACTGGTAGAGGGGATGTGTTGCCAAGGTCGAGAGACCCCCTCCTTCTAGCGCCAAAATGTTGTCGCTGTTTTTCGGAGAACTATTTAGGAGCCAAAGACGGTTAGACCCAGGGCCGGACAAAGTGGTCTCGTCTTGACTCGAGCGTGTCGGACCCGGTATCCCGAGCGTGTCGGACCCTGTTTACCTCTCCGACGCTCAACATTAGTGGGATTGAGGTTGAGTATAGAGGTTTTAGGGGTGTTTAGAGGCCAAAGCTTGAGAGAAACGAGCGAGATACGAGTTCGGCAGCGTTTCAGTACTCAAGAATGGATTCCCTGGACCAAGGGGGGTGCCTTGGTATTTATAGGCGACGAAGGGGCATTTTGGGCATCCCCTTGTCCGAAGGCCGCCTCTGACCCGGCCATGGCCGGCTCTGACTCGGCCGTGGAGTCCATGGCCGGCTCTGACTCGGCCATGGCCGGCTCTGACTCAGCCATGGCCGGCTCTGACTCGGCCATGGAGGCCATGGCCGGCTCTGGAGCGCCGGCCATGGAGGAGGGCCGGCCTTGGAGCGACGGCCTTGGAGGAGGGCCGGCCTTGGAGCGCCGGCCTTGGAGGAGGGCCGGCCTTGGAGCGCCGGCCTTGGAGGAGGGCCGGCCTTTGACGTGGGTCGGCCGGCCATGGGCCGGCTGAGCATATGGCCGGTCATTGGCCGGCTGAGCATATGGCCGGTCATTGGCCGGCTGAGCACATGGCCGGCCACTGGCCGACTGACCTTTGGGCCGGCGATAGGCCGGTCAAGCACACGGCCAGCCGCTGGCCGGCTAACCCTCGGCCCGGCCATTGGTTTGGGCCGGCCAAAGGCCGAGGCAAGGTTTCGTCGCCCGAGGCCTTGCACCGGTCGCGTGGGTCGAAGTGACGCCTTAGTCCCCGTCGGTCCGAGACGGACCGACAACAATCTCCACGAGATGTTTAGAGGGAAAGGACTTCAAGCTAGGCAACAAGCGGTCTGATAGTTTACGAACTGTCGTTTGAAGGCTGTAACTCCCGTTAGAGACCATATGATGCTGATCATTAGTTATCTAAACAAAATGGAGATTCTTGGATCTGAAATTGATGGGGAGACTAAAATAGACATGATCTTGGAAACTCTCCCCGAATCTTTCGATACCTTCAAGCTGAACTACTCAATGAACAAGCTAGAGTACACTGTTACCGAGCTTATGAAGGAGCTTCACACTGCTGAGGGACTCACTACGAAAAAGAGGGCTCTAGCAGAGGTACATGCTACTGCCTCCACCTCTGGATCTAAGAAGAGACCTCACAAGGCCGAGAAGAAGAACTAACCTAAGGTTCCAAGGAAGAAGAAGGCGCCAAAGGCTCCGAAGGTGGACAAGTCTAACGACAAGTGCCACCACTGCAATGAGCCTGGTCACTGGCGAAGGAATTGTCCTGCCTACCTCAAGACCAAGGAAAAATGTATTGTACTTATAATCGAAGCTTGTTTAGTAGCTGATAACGTATCATCGTGGATTATTGACTCCGCTGCTACAAACCATATTTGCTGCTCCTTAACTGGTTTTAGGAAAAGCAAAAGCTTAGAGGATGGCGACTTCTGCTTCAAGTGGGGTGATGGGAGCGTGGTGTCTGTGAAGGCTGTGGGATCCATGACGCTATCTTTTGAAGATCGAACTTTAAATTTGAATAATGTTTATTATGTTCCTTCCTTTGGGAAAAACCTAATATCTGTTGCTCAACTTTTCGAGCAAAATTATTATTTAAAGTTTATAAAGAATGGATTTCGTATTTCTTTTTCAAATTCTTTTGTCACTGATGCATGTATGAAGAGTGGTCTTTTTTACATTTATCCCACTCAACCTTCCATCTTAAACACTGAAGTAGATGATGATCTAATTAGGGAGCCAAAGAGGATCAAACTTTCTGAATCCTCCGATCTAACAAAATCAACATACCTATGGCACTTAAGACTTGGTCATATCAGTCTAGATAGGATTAAGAGACTTGGGAGGGACGGTCCACTCCAAGCCTCTGCAATAGGTTCACTACCTACTTGTGAATCCTGCATAGAAGGAAAAATGACTAATCAACCTTTCTCCGATAAGGGTCGAAGAGCCACTGAGTTGCTGGAACTAGTACATTCTGATGTATGTGTTCCGCTCAGCCAACAGGCACGTGGAGGATACGAATACTTCGTTACCTTCACCGATGATTACTCGCGATATGGTTTTGTCTATTTGCTCAAACACAAATCCGAGACCTTTAACGTATTTAAGGTCTTTAGGGCTTTAGTGGAAAAGCAAACTGGCAAAGTGATCAAAACCCTTCGATCTCATCGAGGTGGTGAGTATATCTCTGGAGAGTTCGATGACTTTCTTAAAGAAGAAGGTATCGCTTCTCAGCTTACCGCACCTGGCACACCTCCATAAAACGGAGTGTCAGAGAGAAGAAACCGAACTCTTATGGAGATGGTTAGATCAATGATGAGTTACTCATCCCTCCCTCTTTCCTTTTGGGGATATGCCCTCGAGACAGCCGCTTATATTCTGAACCAAGTTCCATCCAAAACGGTTGCCCCGTACGATGGACTGGCCGTAAAGTGAATCTTGGCCGCATCAAAATTTGGGGTTGCCCCGCACATGTGCTAAGGCAAAAGACTAGCAAGTTGGCTAGTAGGTAAGAATTGTGTTTGTTCGTTGGATATCCAAAGGAAACCAAAGGTTTTACTTTCTATAGTCTCGAGGACGATAAGACTTTCGTTAGCACGAATGCTCATTTCCTTGAGGAGGACATTATGAAGGATGCAAAACCTAGAAGCAAAATTGTGCTTGAAGAAAAGTTTGGTGAGGAAGCTTCTACCTCATCTGTAAGAACTGTTCTTACCCCAACTGAAACACAACCTAACTCATCAGAATCTCGTCAAGTAGTACTTCGACGTAGTGGGAGGGCTACTCAAAAGCCTGACAGGTACATGTCCTATGGAGACTCTCTCGTAGCCGTCTCTGACATGGATGATCCTGTTTCCTATAGCCAAGCGATGGCTTGTTCTGAATCAACCTTTGGCTTGACGCCATGAATGTTGAAATGCACTCGATGTATGTCAACAAAGTCTGCAAACTTGTAGACCTTCCTGAAGGGATTAAACTGGTAGGGTGTAAGTGGATATACAGGAAGAAAATGGGTTCGGATGGGAACGTTGAGACGTTCAAAGCACGACTTGTGGCTAAGGGTTATACCCAGCAAGAAGGGATTGACTATGAAGAAACCTTCTCGCCAGTCGCGATGCTTAAATCCATCCGCATACTCCTATCCATAGCTGCAGCTCTGAATGGCAATCTTGACGAGCGCATTTACATGGCTCAACCAGACGGTTTCGTGGAAAAAGGTCAAGAGACCAAGGTTTGTGAGTTACTTAAGTCCATTTATGGACTAAAGCAAGCATCTAGGTCATGGAATATTAGATTCGATGAAACTGTGAAAAGCTTCGGCTTTGAACAATCAATAGATGAGCCTTGTGTTTACAAGTTAATACACGAAGGTAAAGTTGTGTTTCTGGTATTATATGTCGATGATATATTACTAGGTAACGATGTGGGTAAATTATCTGAGATTAAGGTCCGGCTAGCAAAGCAATTCGACATGAAGGATATAGGAGAAGCCGCATACATTCTCGGGATCCAAATCTTTCGAGATAGGAAAAACCGGACCCTGTCGCTCTCTCAAGCATCTTACATTGATAAATTGATGGATCGCTTCTCGATGCAAGACTCCAAGAAGGGCCAAACACCCTTTAGGTATAGTCTCACTCTCTAAGGACCAGTCTCCCAAGACTGCACAAGAGATTGAAGACATGAGGAAATTCCTTACGCCTCTGCCGTAGGAAGCCTCATGTATGTTATGCTTTGCACTAGACCTGTTGGCGTAGTTAGCCGTTTCCAATCCAACCTTGGACCCGAGCACTGGATTCCTGTTAAGCATGTTCTTAAGTATCTTCGAAGAACTAAGAACTTGATGCTTATATATTCAGGTACTGACCTGACTATGACGGGATACACCGACTCCGATTTTCAAGCGGATAAGGATTCCAGGAAATCCACTTCGGGATCTGTGTTCATCCTTAATGGTGGAGCTGTTGTGTGGAGGAGTATTAAGCAATCATGCATTCCTGACTCCACAATGGAAGCAGAATATGTGGTTGCTTGTGAAGCATGCAAAGAGGCTGTATGGCTTAGAAAATTGCTTAACTTTTTGGAAGTCGTTCCAAACGTCGACGAGCCCATGACCATTTATAGTGATAATAGTGGGGCTGTCGCTAACAAAAAGGAACCTCGAAGCCATAAGCGCTCTAAACATATTGAGAGGAAATACCATTTGATTCGAGAGATCGTGCAACGCAGAGACATGGAGGTGAAGTAGATCTCTGGCAGATCCATTCACCAAGGCCCTAGCGAACAAGGTCTTCGACCAATATCGAGAGAGATTAGGCATGAAGGACTACACACATCTTCTTTGAGTCAAGTGGGAGTTTGTTGTCAATGGTGCCCACAAGAAGAGTTGTAGTCTTTATTTTGTACATTTGATGTAATAAAGTCTAATGAAGACTCTTGCATGTAATTGCTTATTCATTAATAAAAAGTTGAAACGTTCATTCATTCCTCCTTGTCTGTTTGAAGCTTTATGATAAAACATTAGTCTTTATTCCATAAACAAACCTAACAACTTACGAAGAGACAAATGTAGATTTGCAGGAACAAACTCTTCGTTGTTTGCTTAAAACGATATATTCGCAATCTAAGGATCAAAGGACTATTGACCTCAGTATGATTGTTAGGAGAATCTATGATGTCTGGTTATAGGGCATTGAGAGTTGGAGACTCTATAGTTATTCTAGGTATCTTCCGAAGGTACTGAATTGACCAGTGAACTTCTAGAGACAAAATAAGAACAAACCATTTAACCTCTTATGTCTCGAAGTCACTACGTATGAATTGCATCGTGCTTACCTTAATCTTGAAATGAGACATGCCATTTCACAGCTTATGTATTCTCATTTGAGAAAGTCAGAGTTTGGACTCACTATGTGATTCTGAACAGGGCCTATTGCTGAAGTACTAAGTTGTGAAAATTTCATGAGTAACTTTGTGAAGTTCTCATAGATATGGAATTCATGTACAAGATTGCTGAAATGCAATGTATATCACCTCATGCTTTGTTTTTTGGAATGTGAATAAATGAACTGACCAGTGTCCAAATTGAATCTTGACTCTTTTGGAAGAAACAATGTGACTTTTTAGCTCCTCGTCAATACATTGTTTCTAACTTATTCACAAGCGACAAAAGAGTTGAGGAAATATTAGCTAGAAGGGTGAAATGGTAATTTTGTAAATCCCGACTAGCTGATGATATTCATGAAGGGTAAACACTGATAATATTCTGTGGATCCACTCATTACAATTAGGTTGAATTCTTGAGTTGAAAATAAATTCATTTGAACCGAGAGATTTTCAGTGTCAACTCTTTAGTGAAGTCAGTTGGCATTAAGCTAAACTTGGAAAAGGTTTGTGAACTTTTGAGTCCAAGTATTTAGCTCAAGCTTTGGTCATTTGGATCCATGAGGTCACTGTCACGAATCACATCGAGTAGGAATAGTTAAACTAGAAGCTAAGTCAAAACAAGAACGAGGCAAGTTTTACGAAAATTGTCAAAAGGGTATTTTTGTCTTTTGAGACATAGGATGAAATGAATATTAATAAATTTTTTGACAAGGTCATTTAATGACATGTATCACTCGGCCAATATTAGTTTTATTGGGCCATGTGGATTAATTTCATTTCATAAGAATTTTATTGAAAATTCTTAATGGGCCTTTTTCATGTTGTCATGAACAAATGGAAAAGCTTATAGAAGGCCTTTCTAGAGCATGTTGGGCGCCTACTACCCAAAGGAAAAGAGAGAATATTTTGTGCATGAATGTATCAAGATACTTACCAAAAGAAAAAGAGGAAACAAATTTCCTCTAAGAGGAATAAGGGGAAATCGACCAAGTGGGTAAAGGGAGAAGCAAATAAAAGAGGAAACAAATCCAAGAACTTGCTTGGCAAGTCTTGGCTGTGTGGAATAAGAGGGTAATGGGCAATATTTGCTCATGAATATGTGATATTCTATAGAAGAGGAAACTACCTTACTAAAGGTGAGACCTCTCCTATAACTAGGAGCCATATTCTTCACATTTTCTTCATCCCAAGTTTTAGAGATTTGAGAGCTGCTCTCTCTAGCTTGGCCGACTCCTCTCTCTCTCTCTCTATTCAATTTAGTTTTTATTTTGGCACCTAGGTCCTTATTTGACCTAGTGTTTTAGCTTTTCGACTTCAAGACTTGTTCTTAAGTCGTAGTGTTTAAAAGTGCCCACAAACTAATTCCTTTTTCTCTCGAGTGATTTAGTGATAGAAACTTTCGTGGTTGCTCGAGTTGTCGAGGAAGGAAGAGAGACGTGCTGCGAGGAGAGACGAACGTTGCAACCTTTTCCAAAAGCTTCTCAACGTTCAAGCTTCTAAAAAGGTTAGTAATCTTTAATGCTCATATTAGTTTTTATTTGTGTAGGTTAGTAAAAACGTTTTACTTATCAAAATAAATTTTTTAAAATTTCGCCGCTTACCGAAGCGTTAAACTTTTTCTTAAACCCTAGATTAATTCCAACAAGGGTTCGAGAGAAAAAAGACAGAATAAGAGGAGAACGGATTTTCGGCTTTTTTTATTTGAAAAACGCGTGAAAACTGCCTAAAAACCACTGTCGATCGAGTCATCGTGGCGCGCTGATATGGACCGCGTCGCGTTGAACAACGTAGTTTGGTGCATTCTGTTTCTGGAAAAAATCGCGGTGCTCTAAAATTTAACGCGCCTCGTTGATATTTTTATTTTTTTTTATTTTTTTTATGAAATAGAAAAGAAAAAACAAATGAAAAACAAAACTAAGCACATCAATTAAAGAAAACTAAATAAAAATACAACGAAAGTAATTCGTGGGTTGCCTCCCACGCAGCGCTTTAGTTAACGTTAAGAGCTTAACATGGTACCATTTGTTCAAGGAATGGTGATAAAAGTGACCGCTTTTTTGCTCTCGAACACGCCTCCAAAATATTGTTTCACCCTTTGACCGGTGACTTTAAAGTGCTCGCCTTTATGATTCGTCAGTTCCACCCAGCCACGTGTATACACGTTGACGATCTCGAATTGGCTTAACCATCTCGACTTTAGCTTTCCAGTGAAGAGTTTAGTCTTGAATTGTAGAGGACGACTGGCTGGCCTGGATGTAGATCTTTTCGGACGATGTGTTTGTCGTGCCATGCCTTTGTATTTTCCTTGTAGATCTTTGCGTTTTCATATGCTTCACGTCGGAGCTCGTCAAGGGCGTTGAGTTGTAGAATTTGTTGCTGCCCTGAAGCTTTATAGTCGAAGTTGGGTTTCTTCATAGCCCACAATGCTTTATGCTCAAGCTCGACCCGCAAGTGACAAGCTTTCCCGTAGATGAGGGTGAGACATGCCGATCGGAGTTTTAAAGGCGGTGCGATAGGCCCAGAGAGCTTCATCGAGCTTGTTCGACCAGTCTTTCAGTGATGCACCCACTGTCTTCTCCAAGATCTATTTGATTTATCGATTGGAGACTTCTGCTTAACCATTGGCTTGAGGGTGGTAGGCCAAGGTTTTCGTATGAGTGACACTATATCTGGCAAGGAGTGCGTCAAATTGCCGGTTGCAGAAGTGGGCGCCTCTGTCACTGATAATGGATCGAGGCATGTCAAATCTGGTGAAGATGCTCTTTAAGAATTTGAGGACCACCTTGCCGTCACATGTCGGTGTAGCTTTTGCCTCGACCCACTTCGATACATAATCCACTGCGAGGAGAATGTATTAATTGTTATACGAGGATGGGAATGGGCCCATGAAGTCGATCCCCCATACATCGAATGGCTCGATCTCAAGTATGTTGGTGAGTGGTATCTAATTATGGTTGGTAATGTTTCCCGTTCTTTGGCATCGGTCGCATGCGAGGATGAAGTCGCGGAAGTCGTTGAAGATTGTTGGCCAGTAGAAGCCGCATAGGAGGACTTTAGCTGCCGTGCGATTGGGACGAAAATGACCTCCGCACTCTAAGCCGTGACAATGTCGGATGACTGAGTCCATCTCATCATCGGGCGCGCATCGTCACAGGATCTGGTCCACACATTTGCCGATAGAGGATCGTCTCTTCCAAATAATATCGTCGGACTTTCGAAAGAAATTTCCTCTTCTGGTACGTCTTGAAGTCCTGGGGAATCACATTGCCAACAAGATAATTGACAAAATCAGCGTACCTTGCCGATGTGGTTTCCTGGACCACTATAAGCTTCTCGCCGGGGAAGTCATCGGCGATGGGCTTGGCTTGGTTTGGGACGTGGGCGAATGTCTTGAGTCTTTACAGGTGGTCGGCCACCAGATTTTCCGTGCCCTTTTTGTCTTTAACTTCGATGTCGAACTCTTGGTGTCCGTCTTGTCCTTGAGATATTGGATTGCGGCATGGTCGGTGTAGACGATCACCTTATTTTCGATGACGTATGGCTATAATTTGTCGAAAGTGAAGACCACGGCCAACAATTCTTTCCACTTCTCAGTGCAGTTCACTTGGGTCTCGTTAAGATTCCGGCTTGCATAATAAATAGCGTGGAAAGCCTTATCTTTACACTGCCCAATGACTGCACCCACTGCATGGTCGCTCGCGTCGCTCATGATCTTGAATGGAAGACTCCAATTTGGCGCAGTGATGATCGAGGTAGTGCTGAGCTTGTGCTTGAGGGTGGTGAAGGTTTCTAAGCACTCAGAAGAGAATGTAAATTTCACATCCTTCTCGAGCAATCCGCACAACGGCTTCGTGATTTTTGAGAAGTCTTTGATGAAGCGTCTGTAGAAGCCTGCATCGCCTAGGAAGCTCAAACGCCTTTTACCGAGGTTGGGGGTGGCAGCTTCTCGATCGTGGAGATTTTTGCACCATCGACCTCCAATCCCTCTTCTGAAACACGATGGCCCAGCACGATTCCCTCTTTCACCATGAAGTGACACTTCTCCAAATTCTGCATGAGGTTTGTCTCTTCACATCTGGCAAGTACCCTAGAAAAATTCTCCAAACAAAGATCAAACGAATGGCCATATACAGAGAAATCATCCATGAAAACCTCAATTGTTCTTTCCACCATGTCGGAGAAGATGGCCATCATGCATCGTTGGAAAGTGGTCGGTGCGTTGCATTATCCAAATGGCATTCACTTAAACGCGAAGGTACCATAAGGACATGTGAATGTGGTCTTCTCTTGGTCCTCCATTGCGATGATGATTTGATTGTAGCCGGAGTATCCATCTAGGAAGAAGTAGTATTTTTGCTCGGAGGGACAATCAAGCATCTGATCGATGAAGGGGAGCGGGAAGTGGTCTTTGCGCTGGCATTGTTGAGCTTCCGGTAATCCATGCAGATTCGGTAATCGGTCATCGTACGGGTGGGGATGAGCTCGTTGTTGTCGTTTCTGACCACCGTCATTCCTCCCTTCTTCGGAACGCATTGCACCGGACTAACCCATGCACTGTTGGAGATGGGGTAAATTACGCTAGCGTCTAGCCACTTCAGGATCTCTTTTCTCATGACCTCTTTCATGGCTGGGTTTAGACGTCGTTGATGCTCAACTGATGGGTGGTGATCATCTTCCATGAGAATGCGGTGGATGCAGTATGAGGGGATGATTCCCATGATGTCAGATAGAGTCCACCCGATTGCCTCTTTGTGCTTGCGTAGTACTTCGAGAAGCTTCTCATCTTCAGCTTTGTTGGGGTGATTTGAGACGATCACCGGGAGAGTGGAATTGTCACCAAGGTAGGCGTAACAGAGGTGTGTCGGTAACTCCTTCAGCTCGAGAGTAGGGGGCTTTTGGACGGATGGTAAAATTCGGGCTTGGCTTTCCCCCAAACTTTCGACGTAAGTACATTGTTGTGAGACAAATGTGTTCATGTATTTTGCGTGATCTAGAGCTTCACATTCAACAAACTCATTAGCGAAATCAAATGAGTTGAGAAGGCATACCTCAAGTGGGTCTTCGGGTTGGTTCGAGAAGTCGGAGATGACAGAATTGCTTTAGTCGATTCTGAACACGTCATCGCTGGTCTTTGGGTGTCTCATCGTGTTAAAGACGTTGAAAATGACCTCCTCGTCTTGCACCCGCAACTTTAATTCTCCTTTCTGGACATCTATAAGCGCTCCTCCGGTGGTGAGGAATGGGCGTCCCAAGATGATCGGGATGTCTCGGTCTTCCTCCATGTCCAGCACCACAAAATCGGCAGGGAAGATGAATTAGTCGACTTTTACGAGGAGATCCTCGATTACTCCTCACGGGTACTGTTGTCGGTCGTTTTCGGAAAACCCGAGACACCGGAAAGGTACGTCGCTCAAAGGGCCGATGGTCAGGCCGGAGGTCCTGAAGAGCAGCAAGCCTCCAAGCCCTCGTCCAAACTCTTGACTCCTTGAGTCGAGCTTAGCCCCTCGAGTTGAGACTTGAGTCGGTTCCTCGAGTCGAGCCTCGCTCTTCGAGTTGAGCCTTGAGTCAGTCTCCTCGGGTCGAGCTTTGCTCTTCCAGTTGAGCCTTGAGTCGCTCTCCTCGAGTCGAGCTTCGCTCCTTGAGTTGAGCCTCGAGCCGGTCTCCTCGAGTCGAGCATCGCTCCTCGAGTCGAGCATCAACTCTAGTACTATCCGTCAAACAAACATTTGTGTCATAACCCAAAATACCATGCCCACAATAGCTGAACGGGCCCGGAAGCGAGACGGTCGTGAAAAGCCCGTAGAAATGAAGCCCAGCGCGCGCCGCGGGTCGCGCGCCGCGCCCGGCCAAGGCCGCGCCGCGCGCTGAGCGGCGCAGATCGTGCGCCGCGGGTTGTGCGCCGCGCATTGTGCGCCGCTGCCTCTTGTGCGCCTCCTCTTGAAAAGGGGCACGTTCCTAGTCCCACATGGACACCAAAGGACCCCCTTAGGGTCCTCAAACACCTATATAAACCCCCTCCCATTGAGGGGAAAATCATCTCTTCATCTCTTATCGATACGCTCGATTTCTTAATCTTCTCTGCTTCTCTGGATGCCATATTTGGCCTGAAGCATTTTCTCTAGTCTCTCTCCCGTTCTCCGAGGTTCCGAAGCACTCACAGGAACTTCCCGGACGTTGCTCCCTCAGACCGAACGTTCTCCGGTGCTCAAGCACGTCCCTAGGATTCTCAACTAGAGTTCCCCTCGCACGTCTAACACGCTAGACGCACGCGCGATCTCCGAGGTTCCGAGACGCTGCCTAGAACTCCTCGCGCCCCGTCTCCTTCGTAGAGTACGCTTCTGACCTGATCCCACGCACGGGTACGTAGGCAGCCAAGAGCCAAGGCACGGTCACTCATCCTCCTCACCCCCTACCTCTCCCGAGAGGCGGGTTGATCGGAGAAAACCTAGCTCGAGACTTTCGAGTTCACACTCTTGGCCCGGGTGCGATCACTTGGTCCGGCCTTGGATCGAACAGCCCGAGGTTTTAAATAGTTGTTCATTTTCGTGCGACAACATTTTGGTGCTAGGAGGAGGGGACTTCCCGACCTATTCAGCCCGAAATACCTTCTGTTCATCTTCTTCTTTTCTTCTGCGAACTCAACTTTCTCGAACTTGAGAAACGATGAGTACCCAACCACCCGTACGTTCTGAGGGCGTGAACAAACCCGAAAACGTCACTGGGACCAAGAAATACTTCTTGCGCTCCCGAGCGCATGGTGACGAAGAGTCGCTCCACGAAGAGAGCTCGACCCGCTCACCATCTCCATCTCCTGATAGCAGGGACAACCGCATCATGGAGTTGGAGGAGAGTATCTGCCGACTAAAGGCGAGGAACGCAAGGTACCACGGCCGACTGGCTGCGAAGCAACCTGTGCGGGACACGATAATCCCCAACGGGGATCCTGAGAACCTCAACGAGGAAAGCCGCGACCGCGACCCTGATTACGAGGGTACTGGTGAGTCGGAGGACATCGAGACTTCTCTCACGAAGGACGGGGAACTCCCCGCCGTGTTTGAAGCCGGTCCATCGAATCCCTTACCCCGGGCAGGCGACGCGCCGGTACCTTCTTAAGAGGGGAATTCCCGACGTTCAGCCCTCGACCGGCTAGGTCCAAGGGAGAATGTTGCGGAAAGTCAGGGCACGCGGAGAGCGCGCCATCGCAGACGAAGCCTGCGCCTCCGTACGACCAGCCCTGACCTTAGGGACTGCCTCACTGCTCAACGCATTGGGCGTGGCAATGATCTGAGAGAGCGGCTAAGCTCTAGACCCAACATCCCACTGGCAGCCCCAACTAACGGGAACCGCCGCGCAGGTCAAGGGTGTAACGAGAGGCTACAGGTGACTCCTCCCGAACAAGAGGTTATTCCAACGACCGGTCTCGATGTGGTCACTATGATCCATAATCTTCGGAATGAGGTGCGAGATCTCCGAGAATACGGACTAGGTGGAAGCACCTATGGGGTCGTTGAGGAGAACTCCTCGCCTTTCACGGCTCAGATATTGGCTGAGGTTTGTACGGGGAATTTCAAACTCCCGAACCTCACTCCCTATGATGGAAAAGCAGATCCTGCTTACCACATCCAACACTATGAAACTTGGATGACGATGCAGGGGGTTTCTCCTGGTGCCATGTGCCAAGCTTTTAGTTTAACCCTCGCCGGACCCGGTTTCGAGTGGTTCAAGAACTTAAGGCCAGGAAGCATCCACTCGTTCAAAGACCTGAAGGACATGTTCCTAGCACGGTTCGCTACGTCTATGGTCCAAAAGAAGACCAAGATGTACCTGTGGTCAATCAGGCAAGAGAGTGGCGAGTCTCTCAGACGATACCTCGCCCGATTCACTGAAGGGTCAAACAAGGTCGACCGCTTTGACGACGGTGACGCAATCGCCGCTATCATAGAAGGCTTGCGCACAAGTGACTTCCTCAAGTCAGTCGTCGGCCGTGTCCCTTCGACCATGGCCGAGTTAATGACTCGAGCTAAGACCTTCATGGGAGTCGAAGATTACCTCGACGGCCGTAAGAGCAACAATCAAAGCTCTCGCCGAGAAGAACCCAGCCACGAGCAAGGCGAACCCCGTAAAAAACGAAACAAGGGAAATCAGGTTTCTAATAACCAACCCTCTGTACCCCAGAAGCCGCGACTTGCGGAAAACTTCAAAGGATACTCGTCGTTCACACCGTTGAACACGGCGCCGGAACGAATCCTGGCTCTGGCACGTGACAAGTTCACGCCCTCGGCTCCAATGAAAAAGGATCCCGCGACTCGCGATCGATCCAGATATTGTGAGTTCCATCGGGAATACGGTCATTTGACCTCGGAATGCTACAACCTCAAAAGGTAAATCGAGGCTTTGATCCAACGGGGTGAGCTGAAAGAGTTTGTGTTACGCATGATTAGCGCTGCGGGCCCCACCACGAACAGACAACAGTCTGGTCAGGGAGGAGGAACAGCCGCTTCCGCCGACCAAACCGCGGCTACTGCCAACGCCAATCCACAACTCCACGTGGTAACCACCATATTGGGAGGTCCACAAGATGGAGATTCAGCCCGACAACGGAAGAAATTCCTTAGGGCCGTGACTTAGGAAGACGCTGCTATGCACGTCAACTTCACATATGAAGAACCTCCGTCCGTGTGTCACGAGACGATGTATTTCACCAATGAAGAGGCCAAGCGAGTTGTGCATCTGCACAATGACGCGATCGTGCTCAAAGCCCAAGTGGCCAATAACTTGGTGAAAATGGTTCTCATCGATAATGGCAGCGCTGCCGACATAATTTTCAAGTCCACCCTAGAGCGCATGAAGCTCGGGGGGCTGCGCCCGACTCCGACCCAAACGCCATTGTTCGGGTTCACTGGGGAAAAGGTTATGACCGAGGGCATCATCGACCTGCCGGTCACCTTTGGGACCCCTGGAGGAATTGAGGCCATTCACATGGTCCCATTCCTAGTGGTCGATCAGGAGTCGCCCTATAACTTAATCATCGGGCGGCCCACGTTGAACCGGCTAAGGGCAATCACTTCCACGTACCACCTACTGGTAAAATTCCCCACCGAAGAGGGAATTGGCATTATGGCCGGAGACCAATCCCAAGCTAGAATATGCTACGTGCAAGGAGTTGATGGCAAATCCGCGGGAAAAGCGGTCAACACAATCTTCCAACTGGAAGACGATTACCCATGCGACCCAAGGGATGCAAGGAAGTTCGGAGAACTTGACCCCCGGGATGAAGTCGAAAGACTCAAGGTTGAAACCTCCGATGATCTTGTGCCAATCGTCCTTGACGAATCTGTTGTCGGTCATTTTCGGAAAACCCGAGACGCGAAGAAGACACGCCATTCAAAGGGCCGATGGTCAGGCCGGAGGTCCTAAAGAGCGGCGAGCCTTCTCTCACGAGTCGACTGACAAGTCCTCGTGCCAAATCCTCATGCACCTCGAGTCGAGCCCCGAGTCGTTCCTCGAGTCGAGCCTTGGGTTGTTCCTCGAGTCGAACCTCGAGTCGGTCTCCTCGAGTCGAGCTTCACTCCTCGAGTCGAGCCTCGAGTCGCTCCTCGAATCGAGTCACTCTCGCCAAGTAGAAACCTTCATATTTCATGTGGCAAGAATGGTATTCGAAGGCCCGCAAGAGCCCGACGAGGCGGGCCATGCGCCGCGCGCGCAGCCGCGCCGGCCAACCAAGCACAGCAGCCCGCGCGCCGCGCCAGGCAGACCGCGCGCCGCGTGATGACACGCCCGCGCCGCGCATCCCGTGCCGCACATCCAGCGCCGCGCATCGCGCGCCGCGCCTGGTGACCCGCGCGCCGCGCCCCCTGCGCCGCGCGCCGCGCGCCGCGCGTTGTGCGCCGCACTTTGTGCGCCGCGCGCGCCGTGCGCCTCCACTTGATGGCGCGCGCGTTCCTAGTCCCACATGGACGAAAAAGGAGCCTCCTAAGGCCCCCAAACACCTATAAATACCCTCTCTCATTGAGGGGAAATGCCATCCCATTCTTTCTCAAGGAACTTGAGACTTCTCTCCGCTTCTCTAGATGCCATCCTTGGCCTGAAGCGGATTCTCCACGATTTCTCGCTCTCGGAGATTATGAAGCACTTTCCGGGGTCTCCCGAGTGCCGCCTCTCTTGATCGAGCGATTAATCTCAAGCCCACGAGTGCTCTAACGGTTTTCTACCGAAAATCGCCAACGCGTCTAGCACCCTAGACGCGTCCGCCATTTCTGACAAGAAATCGCCTACGCGTCCGGCATTTCCGACTAGGAATCGCCCACGCGTCCGGAATCTCCGCCACAACAAGGAACTCTTGACTTAGAGTCTCCCACGTCTCCAAAAGAGAGAAAACACACATTCTCTCTCGCATACGCGATCTCCGAAGTCCTGAGACGCCGCCGAGGACTCCTCGAGCCCCGTCTCCTTCGTCGAGCACGCTTCTCCACCAAGGCTCCGCGCCTCAGACAGCGTCCTACACGCTTGAACTACGTTCTGACCTGATCCCACGCACGGGTACGTAGGCAGCCGACAACCAAGGCACGGTCACTCCTCCTCCTCATCCCCTACCTCTCCCGAGAGGCGGGTTGATCGGAGAAAACCCTAGCTCGAGACTATCGGGTTCACACTCTTGGCCCGGGTGCGATCACTTGGTCCGGCCTTGGATCGAACCGCCCGAGGTTTTAAATAGTTGTTCATTTTCGTGCGACAACATTTTGGCGCTAGACGGAGGGGACTTCCCGACCTGTTCAGCCCGAAATCCCTTCTGTTCATCTTCTTCTTTTCTTCTACAAACTCAACTTTCTCGAACTTGAGAAAAGATGAGTACTCAACCACCCGTACGTTCTGAGGGCGTGAACAACCCCGAAAACATCACTGGGACCAAGAAATACTTCTTGCGCTCCCGAGCGCATGGTGACGAAGAGTCGCTCCATGAAGAGAGCTCGACCCGCTCACCATCTCCATCTCCAGATAGCAGGGACCACCGCATCATGGAGTTGGAGGAGAACGTCCGCCAACTAAAGGCAAAGAACGCGAGGTACCACAGCCGACTGGCTGCGAAGCAACCCGCGCATAACGCAATGACCCCTAACGGGGATCCTGAGAACCTCAACGAGGAAAGCCACGACCGTGACCCTGACTATGAGGGTACTTGCGATCCGGAGGATATCGAGACTTCTCTCACGAAGGACGGAGGACTCCCCGCCATGTTTGAAGCCGGTCCTTCGAATCCCCTACCCCGGAAAGGCGACGCGCCGGCTACTTCTCAAGAGGGAAACTCCCGACGCTCGGCCCTCGACCGACTAGGTCGAAGGGAGAACGTTGAGGAGAGTCAGGGCACGCGGAGAGCGCGCCGTCGCAGACGAAGCCTGCGCCTCCGAACGACCAGCCCAGATCTTAGGGATCACCTCACCGCCCAACGCATCGAGCGTGGCGATGACCTAAGGGAGCGACTAAGCTCTCGGCCAAACATCCCCGCAGCAGCCCCAACTAACGGGAACCGCCGAACGGGTCAAGGGTCAAATGAAAGACGACAGGTGACTCCTCCCGAACAGGGAGTTACTCTGACTACCGGTCTCGATGTGATCACAATGATCCACAATCTTCGAAATGAAGTACGAGATCTCCGAGAACACGGAATAGGCGGAAGTGCCTATGGGGTCGTTGAGGAGAAGTCCTCGCCTTTCACGGCTCAGATATTGGCCGAGGTATGTACCTCGCTCCATATAATGGAAAAGCAGATCCTGCTTACCACATCCAGCACTATGAAACCTGGATGACGATGCAGGGTGTCACTCCCGGCGCTATGTGCCAAGCTTTTGGTCTTACCCTCGCCGGACCCGGCTTCGAGTGGTTCAAGAACTTAAGGCCGGGAAGCATCCACTCGTTCAAAGACCTGAAGGACATGTTCCTAGCACGGTTCGCTACGTCTATGGTCCAAAAGAAGACCAAGATGTACCTGTGGTCAATCAGGCAAGAGGATGGCGAGTCTCTTAGACGATACCTCGCCAGATTCACTGAAGAATCGAATAAGGTCGATCGCTTTGACGCAAAGACGCAATCACCGCCATCACTGAAGGCTTGCGCACAAGTGACTTCCTTAAGTCCATCGTCGGCCGTGTCCCTTCTACCATGGCCGAGTTAATGACTCGAGCCAAGACCTTCATGGGAGTCGAAGATTACCTCGATGGTCGCAAGGGCAATGATCAAAGCCCTCACCACCGAGACGAGCCTAGCGACGAGCAAGGAAACTCCCGTAAAAGGCGAAACAGAGGAGGTCAGACTTTTAATAGACGACGTCCGATGCCCCAGAAGCCGCGACTTGCGGAAGACTTTAAGGGCTACTCGTCGTTCACACCGTTGAACACAACGCCGGAGCAAATCCTAGCTTTAGCGCGTGACAAGTTCACTCCCCCGGCTCCAATGAACAAAGATCCCGCGACTCGCGATAGATCTAAATATTGCGAGTTCCATCAGGAATACGGTCACTTGACCTCTGAATGCTATAGTCTTAAAAGGCAGATCGAGGCATTGATCCAACGGGGTGAGCTAAAAGAGTTCGTGTTACGCATGATTAGCGCTGCGGGCCCCACCTCGAACAGACCACAGTCTGGCAGGGGAGGGGGAACAGCCGCTTCTGCCGACCGAACCACGGCTACTGCCAATGCCAATCCACAACTCCACGTTGTGACCACCATATTGGGAGGTCCACAAGATGGAGATTCGGCCCGACAACGGAAAAAATTCCTAAAGGCCGTGGCTCAAGAAGACGCTGCTATGCACGTCAACCTCACGTATGAAGAACCTCCGTCCGTGCCTCACGAGACGATGCATTTCACCAACAAAGAGCCCAAGCGAGTTGTGCATCCGCACAATGACGCAATTGTGCTCAAAGCCCAAGTAGCTAATAACTTGGTGAAAAGAGTTCTCATCGACAACGGCAGTGCTGCCGACATAATTTTCAAGTCCACCCTAGAGTGCATGAAGCTCGGGGGGCTACGCCCAACTCCGACCCAAACGCCTCTATTTGGGTTCACTGGGAAGAGAGTCATGACTAAAGGCGTCATCGATCTGCCGGTCACCTTCGGAACTCCCGGAGGCATTGAAGTCGTTCACATGGTCCCATTCCTAGTGGTCGACCAAGAGTCCCCCTACAACGTAATCGTTGGGCGACCCACGTTGAACCGGCTAAGGGCAATCACTTCAACATACCACCTACTGGTGAAGTTCCCTACCAAGGATGGAATCGGCATCATGGCTGGAGATCAATCCCAAGCCAGAATATGCTACATCCAGGGAATCGATGGAAAGACCGCTAAAAAGACGGTTAACGCGATCTCTCAGCTCAGAGATAGCGTCGAGTCGACCAAGGTCCTCCGCGAAGTCCATAAAGACACCTGCATGACACCCAAGTGCAAGGTAACGGCGTCCTCATCAGGGACCCCACACGGTCTACCAGGTCATACATGGACGAGACACCGATCTATCGCCTGTGGAATGCGGAACACTGGAAGAGAGTACTACCACTAGCCAGCGATCCCCCCATTTTATTTCTTTGCTTTCTAAACATTCAATAAGGCCTACGAGCCAACGTTTTAGGATTTCAAATTTTTTGCAATATTAATAAAGTTCGATGTTTTTCTTTCAAAATCCACTTTATCAAAGATTTTTAATCATCAAAGGTTACACTTGTAGACCCAAAACTCGGGGGGCTAGTGCCATAGGCAATGGAAAGTACGCTCAAAATCCTCAAGAAAGTACGCTCCACTAAAAAAAGCACGCTCCATCAAAACAAAACACCCGAACACAAAACGGGAACAGGCGTGCACGTAAGACGCCTCCGTGGCGCGCCGTAAGACATCCCCGAGATGCAGGCTAAAGACGCCCCCGTGGCGCGCCCAAGAGACATCCCCAAGATGCAGGCTAAAGACGCCCCCGTGGCGCACCCAAGAGACATCCCAGAGATGCAGGCTAAAGACGCCCCCGTGGCGCGCCCAAGAGACATCCCCGAGATGCAGGCTGAAGACGCCCCCACGGCGCGCCCAAGAGACATCCCCGAGATGCAGGCTAAAGACGCCCCCGCGGCGCGCCCAAGAGACATCCCCGAGATGCAGGCTAAAGACGCCCCCGCGGCGCGCCCAAGAGACATCCCAGAGATGCAGGCTAAAGACGCCTCCGCGGCGCGCCCAAGAGACATCCCAGAGATGCAGGCTAAAGACGCCCCCGCGGCGCGCCCAAGAGACATCCCCGAGATGCAGGCTAAAGACGCCCCCGTGGCGCGCCCAAGAGACATCCCAGAGATGCAGGCTAAAGACGCCGCCGTGGCGCGCCCAAGAGACATCCCCGATATGCAGGCTAAAGACGCCCCCGCGGCGCGCCCAAGAGACATCCCCGAGATGCAGGCTAAAGACGCCCCCGCGGCGCGCCCAAGAGACATCCCAGAGATGCAGGCTAAAGACGCCCCCGCGGCGCGCCCAAGAGACATCCCAGAGATGCAAGCTAAAGACGCCTCCGCGGCGCGCCCAAGAGACATCCCCGAGATGCAGGCTAAAGCCGTCCCTCGCGACGCACTTAAGACGCCTACATGGCGCACGTAAGACGCGTAAAGGCGCAACCCGTAAGACGCCTACATGGTGCAACCTAAGACGCCTACATGGCGCACGTAAGACGCGTAAAGGCGCAGCCCGTAAGACGCCTACATGGCGCAATATAAGACGCCTACATGGCGCACATAAGACGCCTACATGGCGCACTTAAGACGCCTACATGGGGCACGTAAGACGCCTACGTGACGCACCTAAGACGCCTACATGGCGCACTTAAGACGCCCACATGGCGCAACCAAGTCGTCCCTCGTGACACACCTAAGTAACCTACATGCCGCATCTAGGCCATCCCTCATGACGTGCCTACGATGCCTAAAACAACGCACGTAGCCGTCTCTAATGACGCGCTCTGAGTCACCGCAAGGCGCTGTGTATGATGACTAATCGGAACGCACCTGAACAGCCATACAAGGCGCAACTCATGTCATCTTCACCACCGCCGACTAAGCACAATCACACCCGCCTTCGAGCAAGAACCTCGCTCGGCCTGAACCAGCTGAGACCTCGCTCCTCGAGTTGAGTCATTCTCCTCGAGTCAAGCCTTGCTCCTCAAATCGAGTCAGTCTCCTCGAGTTGAGCTTCGCTCCTCGAGTCAAGTCATTCTCCTCGAGTCGAGATTCGCTCCTCGAGTCGAGTCATCCCCCTCGAGTCGAGCTCCGCTTCTCGAGTCGAGTCATTTTCCTCGAGTTGAGCTTCGTTCCTCAAATCGAGTCATCCTCCTCGAGTCAAGCTTCGCTTCTCGAGTCGAGTCATTTTCCTCGAGTTGAGCTTCGCTCCTCAAATCGAGTTATTCTCCTCGAAGTCGAGCTTCGCTCCTTGAGTCGAGTCATTCTCCTCGAGTCAAGCCCCGCTCCTCAAGTTGAGTCACGCTCCTTGAGTCGAGTCTCGCTCCTTGAGTCGAGTCATTCTCCTCGAGTCAAGCCTCGCTCCTCGAGTTGAGTCACGCTCCTTGAGTCGAGTCTTGCTCCTTGAGTCAAATCATTCTCCTTGAGTCGAGCACTGCTCCTCGAGTCAAGACATCCTCCTCAAGTCGAGTCACACCCTCCTCGAATCGAGCCATGCTCCTCGAGTCGAGTCGCTCTCCTGGAGTCATCCCTCTCGAGTCGAGCATCACTCATCAAGTCATTCTCCCCGAGTTGAGTCTTGCTCCTCGAATCGAGTTATACTCCTCGAGTCGAGCATCGCTCCTCGAGTGGAGTCATATTCCTTAATGACTAACCAGTCTCCTTGAGTCGAGTCTAGCCCCTCGAGTTGAGACTTGAGTCGGCTCCCCGAGTCGAGCCTAGCCCCTCGAGTTGAGACTTGAGTCGGCTCCCCGAGTTGAGCTTCGCTCCTTGAGTTGAGACTTGATTCAGTCTCCTCAAGTCGAGCTTCGCTCCTCGAGTCGAGCCTTGAGTCAGTATCCTCGAGTCGAGCTCCGCTCCTCGAATCGAGCCTTGAGTTAGTCTCCTCGAGTCGAGTCCTACTCCTCGAACAAACACCTGGAGCGACCTGAAGAACAGGTCAGCCAAAATAGAGACCCGCGCTCGCGCCTGGGGAATAAGGGCCGATCTTCCGAACGCAGACGAAGAAGCGTCACCGAGGCGAGAATGGCGGATGCCCCGTGAGGCCGACTTATGCTTGATGCGTGGTCAAACTTTTAGCATTTATCCCCGAGCAGTCGAAGCCCTCCGGTGCGGCAGAGCCTTCCGCCAGGTGCCACTCCGTCTTCTCGAAGCATCAGCCCGCATCATCAACCTCCGTCTTCGAGACCTCGGAATGAGCACGCCTTTGCAAAATGCAAAAGTGCAGTCGCCTTCCAAGCTGGCCGAGACGGAAGCCATGATCTTCCCCTAATAGGTCATGATTGCACAATCGTCACCCTGCTAGTCACCATCGAGTCCCATGGACTCCGGATTGATGATATTATCAAACAAAACGCCATCGAAGGTTAACTCGGGCGTAACATTGCCAAAAGATCAATAAGCCGCGACGCGCCGGCACACCTCTACACAAATGCACGCCCCACTTGCGCATGCATATCCCATTTGCTCCGGGGCTAGAGCGACGAACGCAAGCGCGTTCGCCTCGCCCACGTTGAGCTACGCCTCCTATCCGCTTGGATCCTCCTCCACGTGTACATCACACACTCGTGTCGAGAGAGACGGAAAAGCGAGAGAGAGCACTAGCAATTGTGAGAGTATTCTTTATAATCACAAAGGCTTCGCAACACTGAAGCTCTGGAAAGTCTATTTTCCTCAAACACCCGGCGGAAACAACTAAAAGTTCACCGCCCGGGGCCTCCCGAGCAATGAACTTGGGGGGCTAATGTTGTCGGTCGTTTTCGGAAAACCCGAGACGCCAAGAAGACACGCCATTCAAAGGGCCGATGGTCAGGCCGGAGGTCCTAAAGAGTGGCGAGCCTTCTCTCACGAGTCGACTGACAAGTCCTCGTGCCAAATCCTCATGCCCCTCGAGTCGAGCCCCGAGTCATTCCTCGAGTCGAGCCTTGGGTTGTTCCTCGAGTCGAGCCTCGAGTCGGTCTCCTCGAGTCGAGCTTCACTCCTCGACTCGAGCCTCGAGTCGCTCCTCGAATCGAGTCACTCTCGCCAAGTAGAAACCTTCATATTTCATGTGGCAGGAATGGTATTCGAAGGCCCGCAAGAGCCCGACGAGGCGGGCCATGCGCCGCGCGCGCAGCCGCGCCGGCCAACCAAGCACAGCAGCCCGCGCGCCGCACGATGATACGCCCGCGCCGCGCATCCCGCGCCGCACATCCAGCGCCGCGCATCGCGCGCCGCGCCTGGTGACCCGCGCGCCGCGCGCCGCGCGTTGTGCGCCGCGCGCGCCGTGCGCCTCCACTTGATGGCGCGCGCGTTCCTAGTCCCACATGGACGAAAAAGGAGCCTCCTAAGGCCCCCAAACACCTATAAATACCCTCTCTCATTGAGGGGAAATGCCATCCCATTCTTTCTCAAGGAACTTGAGACTTCTCTCCGCTTCTCTAGATGCCATCCTTGGCCTGAAGCGGATTCTCCACGATTTCTCGCTCTCGGATATTCTGAAGCACTTTCCGGGGACTCCCGAGTGCCGCCTCTCTTGATCGAGCGATTAATCTCAAGCCCACGAGTGCTCTAACAGTTTTCTACCGAAAATCGCCTACGCGTCTAGCACCCTAGACGCGTCCGCCATTTCTGACAAGAAATCGCCTACGCGTCCGGCATTTCCGACTAGGAATCGCCCACGCGTCCGGAATCTCCGCCACAACAAGGAACTCTTGACTTAGAGTCTCCCACGTCTCCAAAAGAGAGAAAACACACATTCTCTCTCGCATACGCGATCTCCGAAGTCCTGAGACGCCGCCGAGGACTCCTCGAGCCCCGTCTCCTTCGTCGAGCACGCTTCTCCACTAAGGCTCCGCGCCTCAGATAGCGTCCTACACGCTTGAACTACGTTCTGACCTGATCCCACGCACGGGTACGTAGGCAGCCGACAACCAAGGCACGGTCACTCCTCCTCCTCATCCCCTACCTCTCCCGAGAGGGGGGTTGATCGGAGAAAACCCTAGCTCGAGACTATCGGGTTCACACTCTTGGCCCGGGTGCGATCACTTGGTCCGGCCTTGGATCGAACCGCCCGAGGTTTTAAATAGTTGTTCATTTTCGTGCGACAACAGAATCAAAGCCACCTCAGGTTGTAAAAGTCGGCACCCGACTTCCACTCGCCATCAAGACTCAGCTTACTGCCTTCCTCAGGGAGTTCAAAGACGTTTTTGCATGGACTCATGCGGACATTCCCGGAATTGATCCCGAGGTAATCGTGCACCGATTGAACGACGACCCAAAGGTCGCCGAAAGAGTGCAGGCTAGACGAACGTTCAACCCAGAACGATACCTGGCCATAAATGAAAAGGTCGAGAAACTCCTCACCGCAAACTTCATTCGAGAGGCTAAATACCCCAAATGGGTCGCCAACGTGGTAATGGTGAAAAAGCCTAACGGGAACTGGCGAATTTGTATAGACTACAAAGATCTTAACAAAGCCTGCCCTAAAGACTGCTTTCCACTCCCGCGTATCGAACAATTGCTGGATGCCACGGCCGGCCATGAACTTCTAAGTTTCATGGACGCCTATTCAGGCTACAACCAAATTCGAATGCACGAGCCCTATCAAATTAAGACGACCTTTGTCACCGATCGAGGTCTCTATTGTTACAAGGTCATGCCTTTCGGCCTTAAGAACGCGGGAGCAACATACCAGCGCTTGGTGAATCGGATCTTCGCCGATCAAATCGGCAAGACAATGGAAGTGTACGTGGACGACATGTTGTCAATGGTGCCCACAAGAAGAGTTGTAGTCTTTATTTTGTACATTTGATGTAATAAAGTCTCATGAAGACTCTTGCTTGTAATTGCCTAACTATTCATTAATAAAGTTGAAACGTTCATTCATTCTTTCTTTGTTTGAAGCTTTATGATAAAACCTTAGTCTTTTAGTCCATAAACAAACTTAACAACTTACGAAGAGACAAATGTAGATTTGCATGAACAAACTCTTCGTAGTTTGCTTAAAACGATATATTCGCAATCTTAGGGTCAAAGGACTATTGACCTCAGTATGATTGTTAGAAGAATCTATGATGTCTGGTTATGAGGCATTGAGAGTTGGGGACTCTATAGTTCTTCTAGGTATCTTCCGAAGATACTGAATTGACCAGTGCACTTCTAGAGACAATATAAGAACAAACCATTTAACCTCTTATGTCTCGAAGTCACTATGTATGAATTGCATCATGCTTACCTTAATCCTGAAATGAGACATGCCATTTCACACCTTAGTATTCTCATTTGAGAAAGTCAAAGTTCGGACTCACTATGTGATTCCGAACAAGGCCTATTGGTGAAGTACTAAGTTGTGAGTCTGTCATGAGTAACTTTGTGAAGTTCTCATAGATATGGAATTCATGTACAAGATTGCTGAAATGCAATGTATGTCACCTTATGCTTTGTTCCTTGGAGTGTGAATAAATGAACTGGCCAGTGTCCAAATCGAGTCCTGACTCTTTTGGATGAAACAATGTGACTTGTTAGCTCCTCGTCAATACATTGTTTCTAACTTATTCACAATCGACAAAGGAGTTGAGGAAATAACAGCTAGAAGGGTAAAATGGTAATTTAGTAAATCCCGACTAGCTGATGACATTCATGAAGGGTAAACATAGATAATATTCAGTGGATCCGCTCATCATAATTAGGTCGAATTCTTGAGTAGAAAATAAATTCATTTGAACCAAGAGATTTTCAGTGTCAGCTCTTTAGTGGAGTCAGCTGGCATTAAGCTAAACGTGGAAAAGGTTTGTGAACTTTTGAGTCCAAGTGTTTAGCTCAAGCTTTGTTCATTTGGGTCCATGAGGTCACTGTCACGAATCACATCGATAGGAATAGTTAAACTGGAAGCTAAGTCAAAACAAGAACGAAAATAGTTAAAAGGGTATTTTTGTCTTTTGAGACAAAGGATGAAATGAATGTCAATAAATTTTTTGACAAGTTCATTTGATGACTTAATGTCACTCGGCCATGACTTGATCATTGGGCCTTGTGGATTAATTTCATTTCATAAGAATTTTATTGAAAATTCTTAATGGGCCTTTTTCATGTTGTCATGAACAAGTGGAAAAGCTTCTAGAAGGCCTTTCTAGTATTAGAATAGCCGCCCAACATACCCATAGGGAGAGAGAATATTTTGTGCATAAATGTATCAAGATACTTGCCAAAAGAAAAAGAGGAAACAAATTTGCATATGGATGCACAAGGTGGGCGCCCAAGTATGGTCAAGGGAGAAGCAAACAAAAGAGGAAACAAATCCAAGGACTTACTTGATATGTCTTGGCCGTGTACCTCATGAAGGGAAAAGGGAAATTGGCTCATGAATATGTGATATTCTATAGAAGAGGAAACTACCTTATTGAAGGTGAGACCTCTCCTATAAATAGGAGCCTCATTCTTCTCATTTTTCTCATTCCACATAAGTTAGAGATTGAGAGCTTCTCTCTCTAGAACTTGTGGTTGCCGCCCCTCTCTCTCTCTCTCTAGTTTATTTTCGATTTTACTTGTTTTGGCACCTAGGTCCTCACTCGACCTAGTGTTTAGCTCTGCGACTTCGAGACTCGTTCTTAAGTCGTAGTGTTTAAAAGTGCCAACTCACTGATTCCTTCTTTTCGAGTGATTTAGTGATAGAAACTTTCGTGGTTGCTCGAGGTGCCGAGGAAAGAAAGAGAGACGTTCTGCGAGGGGAGACGAGCGTTGCAAACTTTCCACAAGCTTCTTCAAAGTTCAAGCTTCAAGAAAGGTTAGTAAACTTCTAGCTCATATTGGTTTTTAATTACATGTACTTGCACTTGTCTAGGTTAGTAAAAACTGTTTTACTTGTAAAAGAAAATTTTTAAAATTCCGCCGCTTACCGAAGCGTTAATTATTTTCTCAAACCCTAGATCGATTCCAACAAATGGTATCAGAGCTATGGTCAAAGATAAGCATGTACATGTTTTTAAAATTATGAGCTTGAAAATCGTTTTCGAAAGTTTACTAATTTTGTGACAAGTTAGATTTGTTAGCTTAGATTTTTTTTAATTTAATGCTCTTGTCTTTAAATTAAAAAGCATGTTGATTTTCTATGAGTTTGGGATGGTTTTAAAACACATTTGAATCAGTTCTAAAAGTTTTTAATTTTTTATATTGAAAAACGTGTTTTAAAGGTTTGAGAAATTTCGGTAAATTTTGTGACTAGTTACTTTGTCTTTCTAGTTTCTTTTATTTACCGTATTCGTTTTATGCTTGTTGTTATTTCTTTTATTCTATGTTATTACCCTGCTAATAAAACACAAATAAAAGCTTTAAACAACATCTTAAAACGTTCCGTTACACTTGATTCTTTTTCGCACCTAAGTAGGACCAAGCTTTAATTTATTTCTTTTTCTTCGAGCTGGAGTAAACCCGCATTAAAAGTGACATACCTCTCTGCTGAGAAATCGAAATTTAATGATTCTTGAATCAAATTAAAGCTCTGTCTGTCCTCTGTCCAATGCCACCGGTTTTGGCTCAAAAGGACATCGGAGCCGCCAGATATGGCGATTTTACTCCGAGGTGCGCGGCTGTCTGAAACTCCAGTTTTTTAGAAATCTGGATTTTCAAACCCCACTACCATGAGTTATAGAACTCTAATGAGAAAATTTTCTTGAGCAAAAATGTTTTTCATATGATTATAAACATGATGTGTAAGATTAAAATGTTTTGATTTTTGAAAGTTTAATTGAAATTGAATTTTTACAAAACTAGTTTGAATTTTGAAAAACCGTTTTCACTTTCAAACTTGAAAATATTTTGTCATCCAAATCAAATAAATTTTCAAAATGTTTTCAAAACTATATCTATATCACATATGTTCAAAATCTATATGCTCTTGAAAATTTGAGTGGGAGGTCTCCTTGTAGACAAGCCGAAAAAGAAAAAGATGTGTAATCTCAAACTTTCAAGTGTTCGAGTGAGTTGAAGTTCACACTTCCCTCACGCACTTTCCCGAAATAGAAAATAGGAAAAGATCGAGTATGTACCTTGTGCCTTTATGCAGTAATACTGCTCTGAACATGTCGATCTAGGATTCTCTTCTAGTTGTCCGCTCTGTCGCTCTCTAACTAGGAAATCTGTTTCCGAACTTATAAGAGTCGATGAACCAACTCCAAAAACTAAGTGGGAGGGTTATACTTGTTGTTTGTAACCCACGATCCCCAACACTAATGAAAAGTGCAAGTGTCGCCGGACTAAGAGTCACCCTCGTGGCCCTCTCTTAAATGAGAGTACTCAAGGGCGCTTTGCTCTGATCATTGCTCAATGAGCTACGTCCGAGAGTGAGACGATGATGACAAGACCTCCCCTCGGCGGATTGTTTTTCAAAGTCAATCTTTTGGACTAAGTGGTTGGTTACACACTTCGACTCAATCCCTAGTAATCCTCCCTCGAGGCCCTGCGAAAGGATGTGAGTGATCAAACCAATTTACAAGGTGGCTAGTCAATGTTGATGTATTGACATCTTGGCTAAGCATTAATGATGTGTCATTTACTTATAAATGGAGATTTTTTGCGGCCTTCCCTCGAAGGAGTAAATTATCGTTTGGTTTATAACACCTTTGGATTTTATAAAGTCTTAAACAAACTTAAATCCTAAACCAAAGACTAATCATAAACTTGTTTCAACTTTTATAGGCAATATGTCTCCCAACTCTCTCTCTTTCATTCTTTCCTCGAACAAACTCGAAAACGAAAACTACGTAGATTCGAAACGTAACCTCGACATAATACCTACCGTTAACAAGCACAAATGGGTACTCACCACCCCGTGTCCCCCTCTGACGAATGATGATTCAACTCAAGAGGACAATGACGCCTTAGCGGCCTGGCTTCGATCCGATGAGATTGTGAGGTGCTATATCTTGGCATCTATGAACAATGTGCTGAAAGAGCAACATCGTGACATCGAGACTGCCGCTGACGTGCTCTACAATCTCCTTGAGATGTTTGGAGGGCAAAGGCGTCAAGCAAGGCAACAAGCAGTCTGACAGTTTATGAACTGTCATATGAAGGCTAGGACTCCTGTTAGAGACTTTATGATACTGATCATTAGTTTTCTAAATAAGATGGAAATCCTAGGATCTGAGAATGATGGGAAGAATGTCATAGATATGATCTTAGAAACTCTCCCCGCATCTCTTGATACCTCCAAGATGAACTACTCAATAAACAAGCTAGAGTACACTGTTACCAAGCTTATGGAGGAACTTCACACTGCTGTAGGTCTCACTAAGAGAAAGAGGAATCAAGGAGAGGCACATGCTACTGAGCAAAAAGCCTCCGCCTCTGGAACTGTGAAGAGACCTTACAAGGCCGATAAAAAGAACTGTCCCGCCTATCTCAAACCAAAGGAACATAGTATTGTACTAGTTACCGAAGCATGCTTAGTAGCTGATAATGTATCAACGTGGATTCTTGACTCCGCTGCTACTAACCATATTTGTTGTTCCTTGAATGGTTTCAAGAAAACCAAAAGCTTAGAGGAAGGCGAGTTCTGTTTCAAATGGGGTGATGGGAGCCTGGTGTCTGCAAAGGCTGTGGGATCCGTGACGCTGTCTTTTGAAGACCGCACTTTAAACTTGAATAATGTTTATTTTATTCCTACATTTGGGAAGAACTTAATATCCGTTGCTCGTCTTCGTGAGCAAGATTATTGTTTAAAGTTCATTAAGAATGGAATTCGTATTTCGTTTCCTAATAATTCTTTTGTCACTGATGCATGTATGAAGAATGCTCTTTTCTACATCTATCCCACTCAACCTTCTCTTTTAGACACCGAAATAGATAATGATCTAATTAGGGAGCCAAAGAGGATCAAACTTTCTGAATCCTCCGATCTAACAAAATCAACACACCTATGGCACTTAAGACTTGGTCATATCAGTCTAGAAAGGATTAAGAGACTTGTGAGGGATGGTCCACTCCAAGCCTCTGCAATAGGTTCACTACCTACTTGTGAATCCTGCATAGAAGGAAAAATGACTAAGCGACCTTTCTCTGATAAAGGTCGAAGAGCCACTGAGTTGCTGGAACTAATACATTCTGATGTATGTGGTCCGCTCAGCCAACAGGCACGTGGAGGATACGAATACTTCGTTACCTTCACTGATGATTACTCACGATATGGGTTTGTCTATTTGCTCAAACACAAATCCGAGACCTTTAACGTATTTAAGGTCTTTAGGGCTTTAGTGGAAAAGCAAACTGGCAAAGTGATCAAAACCCTTCGATCTGATCGAGGTGGTGAGTATATGTCTGGAGAGTTCGATGACTTTCTTAAAGAAGAAGGTATCGCTTCTTAGCTTACCGCACCTGGCACACCTCAACAAAACGGAGTGTCAGAGAGAAGAAACCGAACTCTTATGGAGATGGTTAGATCGATGATGAGTTACTCATCACTCCCGCTTTCCTTTTGGGGATATGCCCTCAAAACAGCCGCTTACATTCTGAACCAAGTTCCGTCTAAAACGGTTCCTGGTACTCCTGATGAAAGATGGACTGGCCGTAAAGTAAGTTTGGGCCACATCCGAATTTGGGGTTGCCCTGCACATGTGCTAAGGCAAAAGACTAGCAAGTTGGCTAGTAGGTCAGAATTGTGCCTGTTTGTGGGATATCCAAAGGAAACTAAAGGTTTCATTTAATTTTCTATAGTCCCGAGGACGATAAGACTTTCGTTAGCACGAATGCTCGTTTCCTCGAGGAGGACTTTATGAAGGATGCGAAACCTAGAAGCAAAATTGTGCTTGAAGAAAAGTTGGGTGAGGAAGCTTCTACCTCATCTGTAAGAACTGTTCTTACCCCAACTGAAACACAACCTAACTTATCAGAATCTCGTCAAGTAGTACTTTGACGTAGTGGGAGGGCTACTCAAAAGCCTGACAGGTACATGTCTTATGGAGACTCTCTTGTAGCCGTCTCCGACATGGATGACCCTGTTTCCTATAGCCAAGCGATGGCTTGTTCTGAATCAAACCTTTGGCTTGACGCCATGAAAGTTGAAATGCACTCGATGTATGTCAACAAAGTCTGGAAACTTGTAGACCTTCCTGAAGGGATTAAACCCGTAGGGTGTAAGTGGATATACAAGAAGAAAAGGGGTCCTGATGGGAACGTCGAGACGTTCAAAGCACGACTTGTGGCGAAGGGTTATACCCAACAAGAAGGGATTGACTATGAAGAAACCTTCTCGCCAGTCGCGATGCTTAAATCCATCCGCATACTCCTATCCATAGCTGCAGCTCTCGACTATGAGATCTGGCAATTGGATGTCAAGACAGCCTTTCTGAATGGCAATCTTGACGAGCGCATTTACATGGCTCAACCAGACGGTTTCGTGGATAAAGGTCAAGAGACCAAGGTTTGTGAGTTGCTTAAATCCATTTATGGACTAAAGCAAGCATCTAGGTCATGGAATAATAGATTCGATGAAACTGTAAAGAGCTTTGGCTTTGAACAGTCAATAGATGAGCCTTGTGTTTACAAGTTAATACACGAAGGTAAAGTTGTGTTTCTGGTACTATATGTCGATGATATACTTCTCATTGGTAATGACGTGGGTAAGTTATCTGAGGTTAAGGTCTGGCTAGCAAAGCAATTCGATATGAAGGATCTAGGAGAAGCCGCGTATATTCTGGGAATCCAAATCTTTCGAGATATGAAAAACCGGACCCTGTCGCTCTCTCAAGCATCTTATATTGATAAGGTGATGGATCGCTTCTCGATGCAAGACTGTAAGAGGGGTCAAACACCCTTTAGGCATGGAGTTTCACTCTCTAAGGACCAGTCTCCCAAGACTGCACAAGAGATTGAAGACATGAGGAAGATTCCTTACGCCTCTGCCGTAGGAAGCCTCATGTATGCTATGCTTTGCACTAGACCTGATATATGTTTCGCCGTTGGCGTAGTTAGCCGTTTCCAATCCAACCCTGGACCCGAGCACTGGATTGTTGTTAAGCATGTTCTTAAGTATCTTCAAAGAACTAGGAACTTGATGCTTACATACTCAGGTACTGACCTGACTATGACGGGATATACCGACTCCGATTTTCAAGCGGATAAGGAGTCCAGGAAATCCACTTCGGGATCTGTGTTCATCCTTAATGGTGGAGTTGTTGTGTGGAGAAGTATTAAGCAATCTTGCATTGCTGACTCCACAATGGAAGCAGAATATGTGGCTGCTTGTGAAGCATCCAAAGAGGCTGTATGGCTTAGAAAGTTCCTTAAGTATTTGGAAGTTGTTCCAAACGTCGACGAGCCCATGACCCTTTATTGTGATAATAGTGGGGCTGTCGCTAACTCAAAGGAACCTAGAAGCCATAAGCGCTCTAAGCATATCGAGAGGAAATACCATTTGATTCGAGAGATCGTGCAGCGCGGAGACGTGGAAGTGAAGAAGATCTCAACGGTGGACAACCTGCCAGATCCATTCACCAAGGCCCTAGCGAACAAGGTCTTCGACCAACATCGTGAGGGATTAGGCATGAAGGACTACACACACCTTCTTTGAGTCAAGTGGGAGTTTGTTGTCAATGGTGCCCACAAGAAGAGTTGTAGTCTTTATTTTGTACATTTGATGTAATAAAGTCTCATGAAGACTCTTGCTTGTAATTGCCTAACTATTCATTAATAAAGTTGAAACGTTCATTCATTCTTTCTTTGTTTGAAGCTTTATGATAAAACCTTAGTCTTTTAGTCCATAAACAAACTTAACAACTTACGAAGAGACAAATGTAGATTTGCATGAACAAACTCTTCGTAGTTTGCTTAAAACGATATATTCACAATCTTAGGATCAAAGGACTATTGACCTGAGTATGATTGTTAGAAGAATCTATGATGTCTGGTTATGAGGCATTGAGAGTTGGGGACTCTATAGTTCTTCTAGGTATCTTCCGAAGATACTGAATTGACCAGTGCACTTCTAGAGACAATATAAGAACAAACCATTTAACCTCTTATGTCTCGAAGTCACTATGTATGAATTGCATCATGCTTACCTTAATCCTGAAATGAGACATGCCATTTCACACCTTAGTATTCTCATTTGAGAAAGTCAAAGTTCGGACTCACTATGTGATTCCGAACAAGGCCTATTGGTGAAATACTAAGTTGTGAGTCTGTCATGAGTAACTTTGTGAAGTTCTCATAGATATGGAATTCATGTACAAGATTGCTGAAATGCAATGTATGTCACCTCATGCTTTGTTCCTTGGAGTGTGAATAAATGAACTGGCCAGTGTCCAAATTGAGTCCTGACTCTTTTGGATGAAACAATGTGACTTGTTAGCTCCTCGTCAATACATTGTTTCTAACTTATTCACAAGCGACAAAGGAGTTGAGGAAATAACAGCTAGAAGGGTAAAATGGTAATTTAGTAAATCCCGACTAGCTGATGACATTCATGAAGGGTAAACATAGATAATATTCAGTGGATCCGCTCATCATAATTAGGTCAAATTCTTGAGTAGAAAATAAATTCATTTGAACCGAGAGATTTTCAGTGTCAGCTCTTTAGTTGAGTCAGCTGGCATTAAGCTAAACTTGGAAAAGGTTTGTGAACTTTTGAGTCCAAGTGTTTAGCTCAAGCTTTGTTCATTTGTGTCCATGAGGTCACTGTCACGAATCACATCGATATGGATGCACAAGGTGGGCGCCCAAGTATGGTCAAGGGAGAAGCAAACAAAAGAGGAAACAAATCCAAGGACTTACTTGATATGTCTTGGCCGTGCACCTCATGAAGGAAAAAAGGAAATTGGCTCATGAATATGTGATATTCTATAGAAGAGGAAACTACCTTATTGAAGGTGAGACCTCTCCTATAAATAGGAGCCTCATTCTTCTCATTTTTCTCATTCCACATAAGTTAGAGATTGAGAGCTTCTCTCTCTAGAACTTGTGGTTGCCGCCCCTCTCTCTCTCTCTATAGTTTATTTTCGATTTTTCTTGTTTTGGCACCTAGGTCCTCACTCGACCTAGTGTTTAGCTCTGCGACTTCGAGACTCGTTCTTAAGTCGTAGTGTTTAAAAGTGCCCACTCACTGATTCCTTCTTTTCGAGTGATTTAGTGATAGAAACTTTCGTGGTTTGCTCGAGGTGCCGAGGAAAGAAAGAGAGACGTGCTGCGAGGGGAGACAAGCGTTGCAAACTTTCCACAAGCTTCTTCAAAGTTCAAGCTTCAAGAAAGGTTAGTAAACTTCTAGCTCATATTGGTTTTTAATTACATGTACTTGCACTTGTCTAGGTTAGTAAAAACTGTTTTACTTGCAAAAGAAAATTTTTAAAATTCCGCCGCTTACCGAAGCGTTAATTATTTTCTCAAACCCTAGATCGATTCCAACACGACATGCTCGTTAAAAGCCTACTGGCAACCAATCACGCACACGACCTAAGGGAGATGTTTATGTTGTCGCACGAAAATGAACAATGATTAAATACCTCGGGCGGTTCGATCCAAGGCCGGACCAAGTGATCGCGCCCGGGCCAAAAATGGGAGCTCGTAGATCGAGCTGCACCCTCCAGACCCAGAGGTGTGTTTTGGGGGGTTTGACCGTGCCAAAGGTTGGCTCCCTACGTACCCTTTAGTCAAGATCAGGTCAGAACGTAGTTCGATTTGTGTATGGGGGCTATCTTGGGCTCAGAGGCTTTGGGAACCCAAGTCTTTAGAGTAGGACCCGGCTCGTAGCTTCGGGTGAAGACTTTAGAGGGGTCGCGTGCTCGTAGCTCGGATTTCTAGCTCAAGGGCCAAGAAGCTGGAGAGCAGTGCGTACTGCAGAAGCTCGGGTCGCAGAAGAGGAGCGCGCTCCCTCTCGTGGAGGGGGTCCTTGTTTCTGAGCCGATGGAAGAGGAGTGCGCGCTCTTGGAATGTCACAAGAGCACGAGAGAATTCTTCAGAGAAGAGAAGTATTGTTCTCGAAAATGTATAAAAATGTGTCCTTCTCCTCCCCTAGGGGGGGGTATTTATAGTATTTGAGGGGAGGCCTTGGGCCGGCCCCTAGAGGCCCACCGGGTGGCCGGGAGCGAGGCGCTCGAGGCCTCACGCCCAAGAGGGCGCAGGGCGCACGGGACATGTCGCCTGGATGGGCGCACGGCGTGCCCGGTAGTGGGCGTGCCCGGCCGAGGTGGCAAGAACGCGCGGTCGAGGTGGCAAGGACGCTCGGCCGGGGTGGCCAAGGTGGAAAGGACGCTCGGCCGAGGTGGCCGAGGTGGCAAAGACGTGTTGTCGGTCTGTCTCGAACCGACGGGGACTAGGGCGTCACTTCGACCCACGCGACCGGTGCAAGGCCTCGAGGGGCGAACCCTTGCCTCGGCATTTGGCCGGCCCAAACCAATGCCCGGGCCGAGGGTCGGCCGGCCAGTGGCCGGCCATATGCTCAGCCGGCCAATGGCCGGCCATATGCTTGACCGGCCTGTCGCCGGCCCAAAGGTCAGTCGGCCATGTCCAAGGCCGGCCCTCCTCCATGGCCGGCTCTCCATGGCCGGCTCTCCATGGCCGGCCCTCCTCCAGGGCCGGCCCTCCTCCAAGGCCGGCACCCCAAGCCCGGCCCTCCTCCAAGGCCGGCGCTCCAAGGCCGGCCCTCCTCCAAGGCCGGCGCTCCAAGGCCGGCCCTCCTCCAAGGCCGGCTCTCCAGAGCCGGCCATGGCCTCCATGGCTGAGTCAGAGCCGGCCATGGCCGGGTCAGAGCCGGCCATGGCCTCCACGGCCGAGTCAGAGCCGGCCATGGCCGGGTCAGAGCCGGCCATGGCCTCCACGGCCGAGTCAGAGCCGGCCATGGCCGGGTCAGAGCCGGCCATGGCCTCCACGGCCGAGTCAGAGCCGGCCATGGCCGGGTCAGAGCCGGCCATGGCCTCCACGGCCGAGTCAGAGCCGGCCATGGCCGGGTCAGAGCCGGCCATGGCCTCCACGGCCGAGTCAGAGCCGGCCATGGCCGGGTCAGAGCCGGCCATGGCCTCCACGGCCGGGTCAGAGCCGTCCATGGCCGGGTCAGAGGCGTCTCTCGGCCAAGGGGCTGTCCACGATGCTCCTTGGTCGCCTATAAATACCAAGGTATCTCCCTTTAACCAGGTAATCCATTCTTGAGTACTGAAACGCTGCCGAACTCGTACCTCGCTCGTTTCTCTCAAGTCTCGACCTCTAAACACTAAACCCTCTACAAACCACCTCAATCCTACTAATGTTGAGGGTCGGAGAGGTAAACAGAGGCAACCCCTCTGTTTCCCCTTTGTAGTTCACACCTTTCTGTTCGCGTTTCAGGTGCTTGGACGAGATAGAGATCATCTACAGCTAAGAGACGGCTTGGGATACCAAGCCCGACACGCTCGAGTCGAGACGAGACCACTTGGTCCGGCCTTGGGTCTAACCGTCTACGACTCCTAAATCGTTGTCCGAAAAACTGGGACAACATTTTGGCGCTAGAAGGAGGGGATCTCTCGACCTTGGCGACGCATTCCCTCTACCAGTTTTCTCCCTTTGTTCTCACGACTCTCGAGAGATGAGTCACATTCCCATTAGCCCCATGGACATGGAGGAGGGCCGGCCATGGAGAGCCGGCCATGGAGGAGGGCCGGCCTTGGACATGGCCGACTGACCTTTGGGCCGGCGACAGGCCGGTCAAGCATATGGCCGGCCATTGGCCGGCTGAGCATATGGCCGGCCACTGGCCGGCCGACCCTCGGCCCGGCCATTGGTTTGTGCCGGCCAAAGGCCGAGGCAAGGGTTCGCCCCTCGAGGCCTTGCACCGGTCGCGTGGGTCGAAGTGACGCCCTAGTCCCCGTCGGTTCGAGACGGACCGACAACATTAGCCCCCCGAGTTTCTGGTCGAGCGTAGATCGAGTGGAAACTCAAAATCCACGTTTTCATATGGATTGGGCTTGTGTCATGAGGAATGGCCTTCGCGAGTCGCGAGGGACGACTTTTTGGCGCTAGAAGGAGGGGATCTCTCGACCTTGGCGACGCAGTCCCTCTACCAGTTTTCTCCCTTTGTTCTCACGACTCTCGAGAGATGAGTCACATTCCCACTACCTCCGCGGGTACCCGAGCGACGAGCTCGAGGTATGATCTCCGACTCCTCGCGCACCGTCTTGAAGGGCAACCTCGCGATAGCGAGAGCCAGCCCCAAGACCCGGTGAACGACCCCGAGGCCGAGCTCCAAGAGGACACGGCCCGGCGGCTCGCGGAGCTCCTTGACCGTCCCGGCGTTGACAGCTCCCTCATCGCCGGTCTCCTCGGCTACGACGTCGAGGATCGATCTGCTCAAGATTACTCCGACCCCGAATACGTGGAGGAGTTTAGGACCGACGAGGCCACCCCTAGCCTCGCTCAAGCACGACCCGAGAGGGCCAACGGTGGGTTGGCCGATCCTTTGTACCCGGCGCGACAACCGGCACGGTCACTGTCCCGGGGACTCGCCCCTTCGGTTTCAAGAGGTGGCCGGACACGGCCCCTCGCCGAGGAGAGAGCGACTCTGGTCGACGATGGAGCCGATAGCCGAAGCGCTCGCCGGACGACCCGACCAAGGGCGACCTCGCCTCGTCGCGCGCCAAGCGTGGACCTTAGAGAACGCTTGACGGCGCAGAGAAACTCCCGAGGGGAGGATCTCCGCCAAAGGCTAAATTCTCGAAGGGACGCGCTCCCCGCCGCAACTCTTGGCCGACCTCAGGCCAATGTCATGGACCAGGCATCCAACGAGCGCCGACTGGTGACTCCCGTGGCCCCGACGGTCGGCCCTGCTAACGGGCTTGACGTGGTCACGATGATTCAGAGCCTCCAGAATCAAATCATCGAGATGAGGGAGTCAGGGAGGCAAAGGCCGTACGGAGGGATCGAGGAATCGTACTCTCCCTTCACCGCACAAGTCCTCGCGCAGCCATCCGTGGGAAACTTTAAGTTACCGTCCATTGCCCCCTATGATGGACGTACGGACCCCCACTTCCATGTCCAACACTATGAGACGTGGATGACGATGCAAGGGCAGACGGACGCCACCCTCTGCCAAGCCTTCAGCCTGACCCTCACAGGGTCGGGCTTTGACTGGTTCCGAAGTTTGAGGCCTGGAAGCATCCCGTCCTTCCGGGTCTTGCGAGAGGCTTTCCTCGCTCGCTTTGCCACGCTTGTGGCACAAAAGAAATCGAAGACCCACCTCCTCTCCATTCGACAGGGGAGAGATGAGACATTGAGACAATACCTCGCTCGCTTCACCGAGGAGTCTCACAAAGTCGAGGGCTTCGACGACAAGGACGCCATCACAGCGATCACCGAGGGAGTTCGCACGAGCGACTTCCTCAAGTCCATTGTCGGGCAAGTCCCGCGAGACATGGCAGAGCTGATGACGAGAGCCCGCACACATATGGGAATCGAGGATTATCTCGATGGCCGCGATGGCCGAAAGTCAGGAGAACAAGGTAGTCGCCACCGCGACGAACAAGACGAAGATCGTCCCGACCCTCAGAGGAAGAGGAGCAGGGGAGGCCGGGCCCCTAACGGTCCCCTCTCCGATTCAAGATCGTCGCGCGTTGATAGCTTCCGAGCATTATCAGCGTACACCCCACTGAACACTCCGCAAGAGCGGATCCTAGCTCTGCACCGCGACAAGCTAGGAAGTCCGGCTCCCCTTGCGAAGGATCCCGCGAAGAGGGATCGGAACAAGTTCTGTGAGTACCACCAGGATCACGGGCACCTGACGTCCGAGTGCTATCATCTTAGGCGTCAGATCGAGGCCCTGATTCAGGACGGGAAATTAAAAGAGTATGTCCTGAGAACGGTCGGGGCGGCCACGGTGCACGAAGGCCGTCCACGGCAGGGAAGGAAGGGTCCGGCGACGGTGACTGTCATGGACCAGACAGCGATTGAAGAACCGGAGAGCTCACAGCTGCATGTCGTGGGCTAAGCCCGTCCCCTTCTCTCATTATGTCATTTTATTTCCGGTTTTAAGACAATCTCGGATTTCAATAAGGCCAATGGCCCAGGGATGTAATTTTTGACTATTTGTGCATGATAATTGTATCACATTTCACCTCGAAGTCTTTATCTTGCTGCATTATAATTTCTAGTCTCCTCTACGAGTACACGAGAAACTCGGGGGGCTAATGGGAAACAATGCTCAACAAAGAACAATGCTCGACGAAACTAGAGTTCGCTCGCTCAAAAAAAAAAAAAAAAAAAACAACTCAACAACAAAGACGTGCAAATCGATTATGCCTTCGTTGGCAAATCGAGAACATAAGACGCGCACAATACAAATAAGACGTGCAAATCGATTATGCCTTCGTTGGCAAATCGAGAACATAAGACGCGCACAACACGACAAAGACGTGCAAATCGATTATGCCTTCGTTGGCAAATCGAGAACATAAGACGCGCACAACACGACAAAGACGTGCAAATCGATTATGCCTTCGTTGGCAAATCGAGAACATAAGACGCGCACAACACGACAAAGACGTGCTAATCGATTATGCCTTCGTTGGCAAATCGAGAACATAAGACGCGCACAATACAAATAAGACGTGCAAATCGATTATGCCTTCGTTGGCAAATCGAGAACATAAGACGCGCACAACACGACAAAGACGTGCAAATCGATTATGCCTTCGTTGGCAAATCGAGAACATAAGACGCGCACAACACGACAAAGACGTGCAAATCGATTATGCCTTCGTTGGCAAATCGAGAACATAAGACGCGCACAACACGACAAAGACGTGCTAATCGATTATGCCTTCGTTGGCAAATCGAGAACATAAGACGCGCACAACACAATGAAGAGGTGCAAACCGATTATGCCTTCGTTGGCAAATCGAGAAAATAAGACGCGCACAACACAATAAACCGTGCTAATCGATCACGCCCTCATTGGCAGATCGAGAAAATGAGCCACGCACGATCAACCCGAAACAAAAAGTCGTCCCTCGCGACGCACGAAGGCCATTCCTCATGACACAAGCCTAATCCATATGAAAGCGTGGATTTTGAGTTTCCACTCGATCTACGCTCGACCAGAAACTCGGGGGGCTAATGTTGTCGGTCCGTCTCGAACCGACGGGGACTAGGGAGTCACTTCGACCCACGCGACCGGTGCAAGGCCTCGAGGGGCGAACCCTTGCCTCGGCCTTTGGCCGGCCCAAACCAATGGCCGGGCCGAGGGTCGGCCGGCCAGTGGCCGGCCATATGCTCAGCCGGCCAATGGCCGGCCATATGCTTGACCGGCCTGTCGCCGGCCCAAAGGTCAGTCGGTCATGTCCAAGGCCGGCCCTCCTCCATGGCCGGCTCTCCGTGGCCGGCTCTCCATGGCCGGCTCTCCATGGCCGGCCCTCCTCCAGGGCCGGCCCTCCTCCAAGGCCGGCACCCCAAGGCCGGCCCTCCTCCAAGTCCGGCGCTCCAAGGCCGGCCCTCCTCCAAGGCCGGCGCTCCAAGGCCGGCCCTCCTCCTAGGCCGGCTCTCCAGAGCCGGCCATGGCCTCCATGGCTGAGTCAGAGACGGCCATGGCCGGGTCAGAGCCGGCCATGGCCTCCACGGCCGAGTCAGAGCCGGCCATGGCCGGGTCAGAGCCGGCCATGGCCTCCACGGCCGAGTCAGAGCCGGCCATGGCCGGGTCAGAGCCGGCCATGGCCTCCACGGCCGAGTCAGAGCCGGCCATGGCCGGGTCAGAGCCGGCCATGGCCGGGTCAGAGCCGGCCATGGCCTGCACGGCCGAGTCAGAGCCGGCCATGGCCGGGTCAGAGCCGGCCATGGCCTCCACGGCCGGGTCAGAGCCGTCCATGGCCGGGTCAGAGGCGTCTCTCGGCCAAGGGGCTGTCCACGATGCTCCTTGGTCGCCTATAAATACCAAGGTATCTCCCTTTAACCAGGTAATCCATTCTTGAGTACTGAAACGCTGCCGAACTCGTACCTCGCTCGTTTCTCTCAAGTCTCGACCTCTAAACACTAAACCCTCTACAAACCACCTCAATCCTACTAATGTTGAGCGTCGGAGAGGTAAACAGAGGCAACCCCTCTGTTTCCCCTTTGTAGTTCACACCTTTCTGTTCGCGTTTCAGGTGCTTGGACGAGATAGAGATCATCTACAGCTAAGGGACGGCTTGGGATACCAAGCCCGACACGCTCGAGTCTAGACGAGACCACTTGGTCCGGCCTTGGGTCTAACCGTCTACGACTCCTAAATCGTTGTCCGAAAAACTGCGACAACAAGACGCTCGGCCGGGGTGGCCGAGGTGGAAAGGACGCTCGGTCGAGGTGGCCGAGGTGGCAAAGACGCTCGGTCGAGCTGGCGAAGATGCTCGGCCGAGGCGGCCGAGCGGGCGAAGGCGCTCGACCGAGGTGGCCGAGGTGGCAGGGACACCCGGCTGAGGCAGCAGGGGCGAAGGCGCTCGACCGAGGTGGCCGGGATGCGCGGGAGTGTGCGCGCGGGCCGGGAGGTCGGGGCGCAGGAGTGCACGCGCGGGCCGGGAGGCCGGGTGCAGGGTGCGCGCGAACCAGGCGCGATAGGGCGCGCTGAGGCCCATTGGGCCGGGGGCCTCAGGGCCGGGGGCGCAGGTGCTCGCGCGCCGGTCGTGCCGTGCCATGGGTGCGTCGGGGCGCTCGGGCCTGGTGGGCCGGGGCCCGTTGGGCTTCCGGCCGGCAAAGTCCGGCCGGCCTTGAATCGTTTTTGAATTTTCGGTGTCCCGAAAACGACCGGTAACATTAGCCCCCCAAGTTTATGGCTTACGGGACGTAAGTCGTGAACTTTAGAAAAGAAAAGGCCGTTGAGGTTATTTCACCTTCGATCACATGTGATCGTCCACACGCATATCTTTTGTGGCCGGACCCCTGGGGGCCGGACCGGGCCGGTCGGGCAGCAAGACCCGCGCGCGGCCTGGCGCTGGGGGACTGGCGCGTGCGCGAGGCCGGCCCGCGGGCCGGTCCTTGTGTCGCGTGCGCAGGGGGAAGGAGCAGGGTTTGCTCCTTCCTTTCTATAAATAGGAGAGTCCCCGCTCTCTCTGTTCACACTGGCGGCCTGCGGGTAATCGGAAAATTCCTTTGAATTTGAAATTTCCCTCGGGCAGTTGACTTTTTTCCTTTTTCTTGATGGGGAGTGAGCTTGTTTCCCATGTTGATTATCCCGAGGTTGACCCTACCTGCCCTCTCCCAAATTCTGGGGGGGCGGCCAAGGGTCCCTTTGAGGAACTCGACGGGATTCCCATCTTTGTCGAGGAAGACTCTGGCGCGGCCGACCAATGGCTCGCGGAGCTAGACCAGAAGGCTCTATTGCGGAAGCTTATGTTGTAGAAGAAGCTCTAACGTTCGTTGCAAGGTATCTTGAAGATAAAAAAAAGTGTAGATGAAGTTCAAGTGCGAGAGCTCTCTGTTTTTCGATCCGAGATGTGTGTGCCTTATGGGATGATGAAACCGATAGTATTAGACGATGAACAGAAAGAGAACGCGGGGTGGTACATCTATACCAACTGTCCTGAAGTGGATCCATATTTGACGTAAGTTATCATTGGGAATGTGTTTCAATTCATTCTTTTTATATATTGCTATTGAAGTAATGTTTTTAATAACAGCGAGCATTTGGATCTCTTGAGCGAATCTGGAGTTCGCGATATTGAAGCGGAGCATAGAAAGAGGTTCAAAATTTGGTTTGAGAAGAAGGTAATAACACAATATCAATGCAATTTTTTGATAAACGCACAAGTGCTAATCAATGCTTTCTTTCGTAATCAGATTTTTGATATGAAAGCTAGTGGTTCTGACGTGTCTGACGAGCTCTATTCGCTTTCTATTGGCTCCCTTCAAGTCGCCTATCAATATCCGAGCTGCTTTGTAAATGGCGTGAAGTTCATCACTCGTCGTCGCGATAATCAACGAGTCACTCAAAATAGCGGTGTATGTGTACTTGTGGATGATTTCACTTACTATGGTCGAATGGAAGACGTCATCGTCGTGAACTATAGGCATAACTGTATTGTTGTATTGTTCAAATGCATTTGGTACGGTGACAAGTATCATGCAAACCGACTAGTGCACACCGATAAGACTACTGGAGAAACGATTGCTTATACTGCGAAACAGTGGTTTAAAGAGGAGCCGTACGTACTCGCGACTCAAGTCAAACAAGTTTTTTACATCGAAGATCTTGTTAAAGGCGGCGACTGGGAAATCGTCCAGGAATGCAATCATCGAGGGATTTGGGACGTTCCTAAAGTTGACCCCTCCAACTCAGCCTCGATCCCATTGACTATAGAGTTGTCAAACATCGAGCGTTTGAATCATCGACACGAAATCGATGAAGCTGAGTTAGTGACTGTCGTTGACGATGATGAAAATGAGGGACATGTCGTTTTTGAGGGAGAAGATGTTGATGTCGATATAGAAGATGATATTAACATTATAGGCATAGATGATGATGAATGATTAATATCTTTTTTGTATGTTTATTTACTATATAATGTAACCACGGTTTTCCTCCGCCATACGTGAGGTTTGTTAATAATAAAATCCGTGGTGCCGTCCACGTTTTTTTTAAACAGAAAACTAATATTTATTTACTACTATTGTTCACATCTTAGAGGATGTCAGATGCAGGTGGAGATGAGTCTCCGCTACACCGTTCAGGGGCAGGTGGAGATGAGTCTCCGCTAGAGACACCGGGTTCCCAAGGTCCTAAGAAAACAAGGGGACCAACAACCGGCTCTACTTCGGCAAAAGCAGCGCTTGGGGTACCCGATGCGAAAGTTGTTAGGTATGACCCAATCAACCAAACTTTCTACCAGGACGTAAGAAAAAAAATAAAAAAGGTAGGAGTATTCAACAACCGCGTCGGCGCTTTGGTGAAAGTCCATATCCCGATCACACTTCGTGATTGGAACGAAGTGATGCCCCAGATGTTTGGCAATATTCTGAGCGCACTTCATTCCGAGTACACTTTCGTGTACAAGGATGATGAGACCGAGGAGCTGCTTCCGGCGGATTGCTATCGTCATCAGATTGACCAGACTATCATTCGCGATGCAAAGCGTATGAGGCGCAACCAAAAGTCTAGATTATCAGGGACTTTCTTAGGAAAATGTTGTGGGCAAATGAATGTCGCCAAGAAAGAAATCCCAAAAGGATATCAAAAAGACGATTGGGAGAAGGTGATTTAGGAGTTCGCAACTGACGATTGGAAGGTAATGTATAATTCAAAAAAATTATGTTATCTTCTATGAAATCGAATTATAACGCAATTTAATATGTGCAGAAAAAGTCTACTCGCAACAGAGACAATTCAAAGAACAAGAAAACGAAGTCCACACAAGGGTCGATTTCTTTTTTGGCTCATCGACATTTGAACGTAAGTTTATTCTAAATTTGTAATATTTTTTTTTGCAATAAATACATTACTCATATTTTCATAAGAACTGCAGAGTAGGGAAGATGGGACTTTGGCCTCGGCGTTAAACACGTGGGAGAAAAAACATCAAGATGATCAAGGCAATTGGACGACAGCTTGGGCGCAACAAGCATTTGTAAGTTACTTGTGTTAATTACTTAATAATCAAGTTTCGATAGTCTTAATAATTTTTTTAACATATGTTTGAAGGCGCGAATTATGACTCAAGTCGAGGATATGCAGCGACAAGCAGCGGAGTCAGGCCAAACGTTTGACATAGACCAGGCGGAGCAGTACGCGATGGATACTGTTCTCGGGCAACGTCGAGATTGGTATGTCGGGATAGGTCCCTCGATCCCGAGATCCTCGTATCTCTTGGCTCAGGCTCAGGACGACAGCTCGTCCTCAGGTTCTTCATCGACGCGCGTTCCAGATCTAGTGATTAGCGAGCTACAAGCAGCGTTGGCCGCACAACAAGCTCAGATGGAGGCGTTTCAGCGACAGTTCTTTGCCTACACACAGCAGCATCCATCTCCCATGCAGACATCCCCCGCGATGATGCACCCTGGGACGACGCCGCCATCAGCTTCAATGCCGAATGTTCAGACGCCGCCATCCGCTTGAATGCCGAATGTTCAGACGCCGCCATCCGCTTCAATGCCAAATGCTGATCAGACGCCAGGTTCGGTAGAATTTCAGCAACATCGTTCGAGCGGCAGCGCATCAGGCCGCCAAGGCGCACGAGCAAGATCTGGCGGAAGAGGAGGCCGTGCATTCCAGAATTGGCAGACTTCGAATGAAAAAGGGAAACAAAAAGAATAAATTGTAATTTTTTTAATTTATTGAACGTAAATTATCAAATTTTATGAATTTAATATTAGAATTTCTATTAAATTATTTATATAATTATTCTAATTAATATTATTCAAATTATTTATTTAATTTAACAAAAAAATTATTTATTTAATTTTTTAAATTATAATTTTTATATATTTAATAGGCTGATTCTATTAGAATCAGCATTTAAAAAAAAAAACTACAGACAATCAGATGCGACTTGTCGCATCTGATACCTTCGCGGGAAAAGTATCAGATACGACTAGTTGCATCTGATTGTACTGTAACCCGCCAAATATTTCGCGGGGAATTACTATCAGATGCGACTAGTCGCATCTGATACTTTTCCCGCGTAGGTATCAGATGCGACAAGTCGCATCTGATACTATAACTCCCGCTTTAATAACTTATTTTTGAGGATATTTAGGTGCGACGTTTGGTGCGACTAGTGGCACCTAAAATGTCGCACCTGATAGTGATGACTTTCAGGTGCGACAAGTCGCACCTAAAATCATCAGGTGCGCACTTTCAGATGCGACTTTGTCGCATCTAAAGTCGCACCTGATGATACTTTCAGGTGCAACACTGATGCTTTCAGGTGCGACTTTTGTCGCACCTGATGCTATTAATTGTACTAGTGTGTTTTGGGGGGTGTGACCGTGCCAAAGGTTGGCTGCCTACGTACCCTTTAGTAGGGATCAGGTCAGAACGTAGTTCAATTTGTGTGGGGAGGCTATCTTGGGCTCGGAGGCTTTGTGAATCCAAGGCTTTAGAGTAGGACCGGGCTCGTAGCTTCTAGTGAAGACTTTAGAGGGGTCGCTTGCCTCGTAGCTCAGAGTTCTAGCTCAAGGGCCGAGAAATTGGAGGGCAGCGTGTACTGCAGAAGCTCGGGTCGCAGAAGAGGAGCGCGCTCCCTCTTGTGGAGGGGGGTCCTTGTTTCTGAGCCGAGGGAGGAGGAGTGCGTGTTCTTGGAATGTCACAAGAGCACGAGAGAGGTACTGTTCTCGAAGAAGTATGTATTCTTCGAAAATGTATCAATTCTCAGGGCTGAATCAGCGTGTCCTTTTTCTCCCCTAGGGGGGGGTATTTATAGTGTTTGAGGGGAGGCCTTGGGCCGGCCCCTTGAGGCCCACCGGGTGGCTGGGAGCAAGGCGCGTGAGGCCTCACGCCTAAGAGGGCGCAGGGCGCGTGGGACATGTCGCCTGGACGGGCGCGGGGCGTGCCCGGCAGCGGGCGTGCCCGGCCGAGCTGGCAAGAACGCTCGGCCGAGGTGGCAAGAACGCTCGGCCGAGGTGGCAAAGACGCTATGCCGAGGTGGCTGAAGTGGTAAAGACGCTCGACCGGGGTGGCCGAGCTGACGAAGACGCTCGGTCGAGGTGGCCGAGCTGGCGAAGGCGCTCGACCGAGGTGGCCGAGCTGACGAAGACGCTCGGCCAAAGTGGCCGAGCTGGCGAAGGCGCTCGACCGAGGTGGCCGAGCTGGCGAAGGCGCTCGACCGAGGTGGCCGAGCTGGCGAAGGCGTTCGACCGAGCTGGCCGAGGTGGCAGGGACACCCGGCTGAGGCAACAGGGGCGCTCGGCCGGGGTGACGAGGTGCGCGCAGGCCGAGAGGCCGGGGTGCGCAGGAGCGCGCGCGCGGGCCGGGAGGCCGGGGCAAAGAGTGCGCGTGAGCCAGGCGCGATAGGGCGCGCGGAGGCCCATTGGGCCGGGGGCCTCAGGGCCGGGGGCGCAGGTGCGCGCGCACCGGCCGTGCCGGGCCGTGGGTACGTCGGGGCGTTCGGGCCTGGTGGGCCTGGGCCCGTTGTTTTTGAATTTCCGGTGTTCCGAAAACGACCGCTAACATTAGCCCCCCAAGTTTACGGCTTACGGGACGTAAGTCATGAACTTTAAAAGAGAAGGGCATTGAGGTATTTTCACCTTCGATCACGTGTGATCGTCGGCACGCATATCTCTTGTGGCCGGACCCGTGGGGGCCGGACCGGGCCGGTCGGACCGCAAGACACGCGCGCGGCCTGGCGCTGGGGGACTGGCGCGCGCGCGAGGGCGGCCCGCGGGCCGGGCCTTGTGTCGCGCGTGCAGGGGGAAGGAGCAGGGTTTGCTCCTTCCTCTATATAAATAGGAGAGTTCCCGCTCTCTCTTGTTCACACTAGCGGCCTCCGGGTAATCGGAAAATTCTTCTGACTTTGAAATTTCCCCCGGGCAGTTGACCTTCTTTTTTTTTTTTTCTTTTTCTTTTTCTTGATGGGGAGTGAGCTTGTTCCCCATGTTGATGATCCCGAGGTTGACCCCGCCTGCCCTCTCCTAAATTTTGGGGGGGCGACCAAGGGTCCCTTTGAGTAACTCGACGGGATTGCCATCTTCGTCAAGGAAGACTCTGGCGCGGCCGACCAATGGCTCGCGGAGTTGGAGACCGATGCCGCGGCGATCGCCGAGCTGGCGGGGCCCGGGAGCGGCCCACCTACCAGGTGCGGCCCCGATGGGGAGAATGAGGGGTCCGAGGGCCCGCGTTCGTCAAAGTTGGTGATCAACCTGGTCTCCCGCGAGGCGTCCTTTGCCGAGCTCCCCCGGGCGTCTAACTTGGACTCCTCGGGTGTCGAGCTTACGATTGTTCCGTCCGAATCTTTCTTGGATGAGATTTACTTCGATGATCCCCAAGGGTCGGGCTCGGAGGCTCCTGAGGAGGACTCGGAGGCTCCTCCCGCGAGTGGGAAGGAGAAACATGATGTCGAGGTGTTGGCGACGGCTCGGCCAGCCCTCGAGTCCGCGGAGGCTTCGGGCTACACTTATGCCCGATCGCTGGAGAGGACTCGTATATACGGAGTAGGCGACTCTGTTGCCCTCGTCGGCTTAGACTGCAAGGGAATCGATGCTGCGAGCACGCTCACTTCCCGAGTCTTCGGCACGCTTCGGGAAGCGTATAACATCCCTCCCTTGGTGGGGTTTCTTAGACCTGCTCCCGAGGACAGGCCCTCCCGCCCCAGGGACGGGTATGCGGCCGTGACGATCAGGAGTCTTGTCTGTGGGTTGCATCTCTCGTTCCCCGCGATCGTCCAGCAGATCCTGACCCAGCTGGGGGTCCATGCATGTCAGATGAGCCCGGCATTCTATCGCCTGTTGGCTACATGTTTCATGGAGTGGCACTGCCAGACGCAGCGTGCCATGACCGTGGACGACTTCCGTAACCTTGTCGCCGTCTTCCCGGCGCCGGGGCAGCCAGGATTTCATATGGCCCGTGCTCGGGGCAACGTGAGGCTGGTCGAAGATTGTGACCCGCCTAGCCGCCGGGCGTCGGTGTGGGTCACCTCGGACGCTTTCGGCGAGGCGCCCCTTCACTTCGGTCGCATGGTCGACTTTCCAGCGGACGAGGGGCCAGCGGAGCTCCCCTTTGTGAGAGAAATATCAGGGATGTCGGAAGCCCGCAAGGCTGGCGAGCGGTTCCGTTCCCCCGAGCTGATGGCGCTCACCGGGTGGTTCCCGCCCTTTGCTCTGGGCACCGAGGAGGCACTCCGGGCGTGCAGGCCCCTGAGTCCCGAGGCTCAATCAGTCGCTCCTGCTTCCCGAGGTATCTTTATGGTTTTGTAAAACTTGTTGTTTTGACAGGAACCTGACCTTTGTCGCTTTGTTTTGTGTAGCTGCAAGGAGGCGAGCTAGGAGGCAGACCCTCGCTTCTCGGGACCCCGAGTCAGTGGCGGAGATTCGCTCTAGGGTCGTTGACCGCAAGGCGAAGGGAGAGCTCGTCGAGACTGCCGGTCTAGTCGAACTGGAGTCTCGGGCTTCTTTGAAGAGGGCTTCGACATCGGCACCTCCCGATGAGCGTTCCGAACCCAAGAGGGCGAACTCGGTGGTGGAGCTGGAGGCGATAGAGGCCCGAGGGGACTGTTTTCACCACCTCGAGGGATCCCCACTATCCTGGTGGAAGGGCGTGGTGTTGAAAGGCGACATTGCCTTCTTCCAGGCGGGTGTTACCGACGCTCAGAGGGTTAGTACTTCTGCTTTTATTGTAAGCGTAGGTTTTTAGTTTTAACCATTGCTTCTTTGCCGTCGCAGGCGTATGCAAGGGCCGTGCGAAGCGACAGGATTTTGCATGACTTCATACGGCGCTTAGGGGCATCCTAGGAGGAGCTCGCCCGAACGAAGGCTAGGTTGGCTCAGGTCGAGCGAGGTTCGCACCCGGGGGCGGAGACCGAGACGCTTCGAGACCAGCTCCCTGAGGCCAGGGTGGAATTCCAGATCGCACAAGGCCAGCGCGACGGAGCCCAATTGTCAGTGGCCAAGATGGCGGGCGAGCTCACCGAAGAGCGGCGAGCTTGCGAGGTCGCGGGCGAGCTCACCGATCAGCGGAGATTTTTTGCACTAAGGTTACCGACCTTCGGAGGCAGCTGATCTCTCAATCCGACGCATTGGAGACGTCCCACCGCCAGCTTACTTCGAGCGAGGTGGCGCGAGTTAGGGCGGAGCGCGAGCGCGACTCTCTGGCGGAGGAAAACGATCGACTCTCGTCCCAGATTGCTGAAGCGGAGCGGAGAGCGTCCGACTTGCAGGATGACTACGACACAGGGACCGAGGAAGCCCGTCGTGTCGGAGCAGTGGAATGTCGAGACGCGACCGCGGCCGAGAATGAGGCTCGGGGGGTCACTTTTGACTTCTTCGACACCTTGTTCCCTTTGTTGGACGAGGGTGCTCCTTGAGCCGAGTGGCTTTCTTTTACAGCGCGCATGTTTAGCGCTTTTCTTTTTCTTCCTATTAGGATTTTATTTATTTTTCACGCACTTTTCGTTCAGCACGTGTTTATCAGTGCCGTGGCTCTTTTTATTTATGAGACATTTTTGTTGCTTTCATGTTGAATGCATATCTCATTTTTCGAGCGCTTTTTTACTCGCATGTGCCTTCTTTTTAGGCTTATCGTGGCCCAATGACTTCACTTCGCGCCTTTCGGCGATCGAAGAGGTCGTACCGGGTAGTCCCCGGGGGCTTTGCATCCGTGCCATTGGCGACTGGACGTGTAAGTCGCGCCGGGTTGGGCCGGCGTCTTTTGGAGCCCGTGCTTTTAAGCGACCGAGCTCGCCGGGTTAGGCCGGCGTTTTCGAGCTTGCGCTTCTTGAGCGACCGAGCTCGCCGGGTGAGGCCGGCGTCTTTGAGCTTGCGCTGCTTGAGCGACCGAGCTCGCCGGGTAAGGCCGGCGTCTTTGGGTTCGTGCCCTGAAGCAAGCGAACGCCCTTTGCGTCGGGTTTAGGCCGACGTCTTTTAGTGTTCGCGCCCTGGAGCGTCGGAACATAGGTGCGCCGGGTTAGGCCGGCGTCTTTTTAGGTGTTCGCGCCCTTGAGCGTCGGAACATAGGTGCGCCGGGTTAGGCCGACGTCTTTTTTGGGCCCGCTCACCCTGGAGTGAGCGAACGCGGGTGCGTCGGGTCGGGCCGAAGTCTATTTGGGCTCGCTCACCCTGGAGTGAGCGAACGCGGTTGCGCCGGGTTAGGCCGGCGTCTTTTACTCAAACCACATGCGCCGGGTTAGGCCGGCGTCTTTTGGTGTTCGTGCCCTAAGGCTAGCGAACCTCAGTTTTGCTCAAATTTGGTCTTTTCGGGTTTGAGGCAGCGCCTTTACGCGACTTACATGCGTCTCGGAAGACGTCTTTCACCTGCGCCTTTACGCGTCTTACGGCACTCCGGGAAGGCAGACGTTTTACTCGAACCCGTATACACGAAGGGCCATCGGGGTCCGAGCTTCCTAAGTTTGTGCCCCCATGGGGGACTTAAGCCTTGTGCGTCGGGTTAGGCCGACGTCTTTTGGGCCCGCTCACCCTGGAGTGAGCGAACGCGGGTGCGTCGGGTTAGGCCGACGTCTTTTGGGCTCGCTCACCCTGGAGTGAGCGAACGCGGTTGCGCTGGGTTAGGCCGGCGTCTTTTTCTCAAACCACATGCGCCGGGTTAGGCCGGCGTCTTTTGGTGTTCGTGCCCTAAGGCTAGCGAGCCTCAGTTTTGCTCAAATTTGGCCTTTTCGGGTTTGAGGCAGCGCCTTTATGCGACTTACATGCGTCTCGGAAGACGTCTTTCACCTGCGCCTTTACGCGTCTTACGGCACGCCGGGAAGGCCGACGTTTTACTCGAACCCGTATGCACGAAGGGCCGTCGGGGTCCGAGCTTCCTAAGTTTGTGCCCCCGTGGGGGACTTAGGCCTTGTGCGTCGGGTTAGGCCGACGTCTTTTGGGCCCGCTCACCCTGGAGTGAGCGAACGTGGGTGCGTCGGGTTAGGCCGACGGCTTTTGGGCCTGCTCACCCTGGGGTGAGCGAACGCGGTTGCGCCGGGTTAGGCCGGCGTCTTTTGTTTTTTTTAAGAGTCGGCACGAGGAGTATCAATAGACTCGTAGACTCGGGGCTCGACTAGAAGGGCGAGCTCGATTCGAGGAGCGAGCTAGACTCAAGAAGCGAGCTCGATTTGAGGGGCGAGCTCGACTCGAAGGGCGAACTGGACTCATGGAGCGAGCTCGTCTTGAGGATCGAGCTCGACTCGAAGAGCGAACTTGAGCTCGACTCAAGGAGCGAACTCGACTTGAGGAGCGAACTTGAGCTCGACTCAAGGAGCGAGCTCGACTTGAGGAGCGAACTTGAGCTCGAGGAGCGAGCTCGACAGGAGGAGCGGGCTCGACTCGAAGAGCGAACTTGAGCTCGACTCAAGGAGCGAACTCGACTTTAGGAGCAAACTTGAGCTCGACTCAAGGAGCGAACTCAACTTGAGGAGCGAACTGCGCTCGAGGAGCGAGCTCGACTAGAGGAGCGAGCTCGACTCGAAGAGCGAACTTGAGCTCGACCCAAGGAGTGAACTCGACTTGAGGAGCGAACTTGAGCTCGACGAGCGAGCTCGATTGGAGGAGAGAGCTCGACTCGAAGAGCGAACTTGAGCTCGACTCAAGGAGGGAACTCGACTTGAGGAGCGAACTTGAGCTCGACTCAAGGAGCGAACTCGACTTGATGAGCGAACTTGAGCTCGACTCAAGGAGCGAACTCGGCTTGAGGAGCGAACTTGAGCTCGACTCAAGGAGCGAACTCGACTTGAGGAGCGAACTGCGCTCGAGGAGCGAGCTCGGCTGGAGGAGCGAGCTCGACTCGAAGAGCGAACTTGAGCTCGACCCAAGGAGCGAACTCGACATGAGGAGCGAACTTGAGCTCGACGAGCGAGCTCGACTGGAGGAGCGAGCTCGACTCGAAGAGTGAACTTGAGCTCGACTCAAGGAGCGAACTCGACTTGAGGAGCGAACTGCGCTGGAGGAGCGAGCTCGACTCGAAGAGCGAACTTGAGCTCGACCCAAGGAGCGAACTCGTCTTGAGGAGCGAACTTGAGCTCGAGGAGCGAGCTCGACTGGAAGAGCGAACTTGAGCTCGACTCAAGGAGCGAACTCGACTTGAGGAGCGAACTGCGCTCGAGGAGCGAACTCGACTGGAGGAGCGAGCTCGACTCGAAGAGCGAACTTGAGCTCGACCCTAGGAGCGAACTCGACTTGAGGAGTGAACTTGAGCTCGACTCAAGGAGAGAGTTCGACTCGAGGAGCGAGCTCGACTCGAGGAGCGAATTGGACTCAAGGAGCGAGCTCGACTGGAGGAGCGAACTTGAGCTCGACTCAAGGAGAGAGCTCGACTTGAGGAGCGAGCTCGACTCGAGGAGCGAACACGACTCGAGGAGCGAGCTCGACTTGAGGGGTGAACTGGACTCAAGGAGAGACCTCGACTTGAGGAGCGAGCTCGACTCGAGGAGCGAACTCGACTCGAGGAGCGAACTTGAGCTCGACTCAAGGAGAGAGCTCGACTTGAGGTGCGAGCTCGACTCGAGGAGCGAACTCGACTCGAGGAGCGAACTTAAGCTCGACTCAAGGAGCGATCTCGACTCGAGGAGCGAGCTCGACTCGAGGAGCCAACTTGAGCTCGACTCAAGGAGCGAACTCGACTTGAGGAGCGCACTTGAGCTCGACTCAAGGAGCGAACTCGGCTTGAGGAGCGAACTTGAGCTCGACTCAAGGAGCGAACTCTACTGGAGGAGCGAACTGCGCTCGAGGAGCGAGCTCGGCTGGAGGAGCGAGCTCGACTAGAAGAGCGAACTTGAGCTCGACCCAAGGAGCGAACTCGACTTGAGGAGCGAACTTGAGCTCGAGGAGCGAGCTCGACTGGAGGAGCGAGCTCGACAAGAGGAGCGAGCTCGACTCGAAGAGTGAACTTGAGCTCGACTCAAGGAGCGAACTCGACTTGAGGAGCGAACTGCGCTCGAGGAGCGAGCTCGACTGGAGGAGCGAGCTCGACTCGAAGAGCGAACATGAGCTCGACCCAAGGAGCGAACTCGTCTTGAGGAGCGAACTTGAGCTCGACGAGCGAGCTCGACTGGAGGAGCGAGCTCGGCTCGAAGAGCGAACTTGAGCTCGACTCAAGGAGCGAACTCGACTTGAGGAGCGAACTGCGCTCGAGGAGCGAGCTCGACTGGAGGAGCGAGCTCGACTCGAAGAGCGAACTTGAGCTCGACCCTAGGAGCGAACTCGACTTGAGGAGTGAACTTGAGCTCGACTCAAGGAGAGAGTTCGACTTGAGGAGCGAGCTCGACTCGAGTAGCGAACTCGACTCGAGGAGCGAATTGGACTCAAGGAGCGAGCTCGACTGGAGGAGCGAACTTGAGCTCGACTCAAGGAGAGAGCTCGACTTGAGGAGCGAGCTCGACTCGAGGAGCGAACTCGACTCGAGGAGCGAGCTCGACTTGAGGGGTGAACTGGACTCAAGGAGAGAGCTCGACTTGAGGAGCGAGCTCGACTCGAGGAGCGAACTCGACTCGAGGAGCGAACTTGAGCTCGACTCAAGGAGAGAGCTCGACTTGAGGTGCGAGCTCGACTCGAGGAGCGAACTCGACTCGAGGAGCGAACTTAAGCTCGACTCAAGTAGCGATCTCGACTCGAGGAGCGAGCTCGACTCGAGGAGCCAACTTGAGCTCGACTCAAGGAGAGAGCTCGACTTGAGGAGCGAGCTCGACTCGAGGAGCGAACTCGACTCGAGGAGCGAACTTGAGCTCGACTAAAGGAACGAGCTCGACTTGAGTAGCGAACTGGGCTCGAGGAGCCAGCTCGACTCGATGCCGGCCTCGTTGAGCTTGCTCTGGTGAGCGACCGAGTTCGCCGAGTTATGTCGACCTAAGCCTCATCCCGGAAGTGGGGAGCTTAAGGGTTTTACCTTTTTTTTTTTTTTGGCCGTGAATTCTTGTATGTCGCAAGACCGCTTAGCCCCCCAAGTTTTTAGTTTACAGGCCGTGCCATGATGACTAAAAACTTTTTTTTTTAAGTGGGTAAAAAAGACCGCAAACTTTATTTTTTATTGATTTTTGCTAACAGGGAACATCCTTGAACAGTGGCACATAGGCCTTTATTGAATAAGGGAAATCAGAGCAATAATGAAGGGACTTGATCACTAGTGGTACTGCCTCAAGTGTTCGGCGTTCCACGGGTGCCGGATAGGAGTTCCGTCCGTGTGTTCGATGTAGTAGGTCCCGTCGTGTATGACTTGTCGGACTCTATACGGTCCTTCCCAATTTGGGCCTAGGACTCCGGCGCCTTGCACTTGGGTGTTCTGGAACACGCGTCTGAGTACAAGGCTGCCGACGGCAAAGATCCGCCTTTTGACTTTGGCGTTGTAGTATCTCTCGACCTTTCGCTTTTGTGCAGCGAGTCTGGTGAGAGCCTCGGATCTTTTCTCGTCGATTAGATCGAGTTCGAGGCGCATGGCTTCATCATTTTCTTTTTCGTCGAAAGTGTCAACCTGATAGGTGGGGACTTCCATTTCCACGGGGACCACCGCCTCCACCCCAAAAGCTAGGGAGAAGGGGGTCTCTCCGGTGGCGTTTCGAACGGTTGTTCGATAGGCCCATAGGATGAAAGGTAGTTCTTCAGCCCTGGCGCCTTTTTTGGCTTCGAGCTTTTTCTTGAGGTTGCTCTTAATCGTCTTGTTGACGGCTTCCACTTGGCCATTAGCCTGTGGATGTCGCGGGGATGAGAATGTCTTGCTTATCCCTAGTTGGGCGCAGATCTCTCTAACCCTCGCGTTGTCGAACTGCGCGCCGTTATCGGTCACGATTGACGCGGGTATGCCATGGCGACATATTATGGACTTCCAGATGAAGTTCGTAGTGTTGGCCTTGGTGATCCTGGCCAGAGGCTCGGCTTCGACCCACTTGGTGAAGTAGTCGATAGCGACGATGGCGTATTCGTATTGCCTCGGGGCTTTGGGAAGCTTGCCGATAATGTCTACGTCCCATTTTTCGAAGGGGCGTGGAACAACGATGCTATTTAGGGGAGATGGCGGCTGTCGTGGAACGTTGGAGAAACGTTGACACTTGTCGCACTTTCTCGCCCAGTCGTAGGCGTCTTTTTTCATCGTTGGCCAGAAATAGCCTTGTCGAAGCGCTTTGAACGCGAGGGACCTCCCAGCGGCGTGGTTTCCGCAGAGGCCTTCGTGGATTTCGCGGAGGACCTTGGTCGACTCGACGCTGTTGAGACGTCGGAGCAGTGGGGTTGAATACCCGCGCTTGTACAAGGCTTCGCCTCTCAACACGTATTTGGATGCGAGGGCTTTTAGCCTTTCGGCTTCTTTGCGGTCTTCGGGAAGTACCCCTCTTCGCAAGAAGTCCGTAAGCGGGGTCATCCAAGTTGGATGAGCGGCGCTCTCAATCGTTCCCACCTCGTCACGTGAGACGGATGGTCGCGAGAGAGACTCGATTGGGATGGTTCCCAACCCATCTTCGGTGATACCGGATCTGAGGCGAGCTAAGGCATCAGCCTCGGAGTTCTCTTCTCGTGGGATCTGGATGATCTCGAACCAGGAGAAGGCATCTAGCTTGGCATTTGTCTTTGCCAAGTAGGCGATCATGTTAGGTTCTTTGGCAACGTAGTCGCCTTTAACCTGATTTACGATTAACTGCGAGTCACAGTGTATTCGTAAATTCTGTACGTTGAGCTTTTGAGCGAGCTCCAGCCCTACGATGAGGGCTTCGTACTCGGCCTCATAGTTTGAGGCCTGGAATCCGTAGTGGAGGACGTAGCGTAACTTTTCCCGGTCGGGGTTTGTCAGAATCACGCCAGCGCCTGCTCCTTGGGCATTAGATGCCCCGTCTACGTGTAGTTCCCTGATAGGACCCGTAGGGTCGACCTTTCTCTTTCGAGCCGACAAGTCGTCGGTCGAGCCGTCTTCTGCTCTTCCCATGTCGGGAGTGTAGGAGAATTCTTCCACGAAATCAGCTAAGGCTTGAGCCTTTATCGCTGGTCTCAGGTGAAACTCAATCCCGTACTCGCTCAATTCTTGGGACCAGATCGCCATGCGAGTCGATGTTCCCTTTTGAAGAGCCTTACCGATTGGGTGTCCGGTCCGGACAACGATTGGGTGAGCCTGGAAGTATGGGCGTAGCTTTTTGGCGGCTACGAGGAGAGGAAGAGAGAGCTTCTCTATCTCTTTATAACGCGTTTCGGCGTCAAGTAGGGCTTTGCTTATGTAGAAGATGGGCCATTGAGCCCTATCTTCTTCACGGATCAGCACAGCGCTCACAGCTCGTTCGGAGACGGCGAGGTAGATGTAAAGCGTCTCGCCTTCTTTTGGCTTGGAGAGGAACGGAGGTTTCCCGAAGTAGGCCTTCATTTCTTGGAAGGCCTTTTCGTACTCGTCCGTCCATTCAAAGCCGTCCGTCTTCTTAATCGCTTTGAAGAACGGTTGACACTTGTCGGTTGCTTTGGCCACAAAACGCGATAGGGCGGCAATCCGACCGGTCAGACTTTGGACTTCCTTGACACGTCGCGGGGACTTCATGTCAAGGAGTGCCTTGATTTTCTTGGGGTTCGCTTCGAGACCTCGACGGCTAACTATGTAGCCTAGGAACTTCCCGGACTCGACCCCGAACACACATTTGTTGGGGTTGAGCTTCATTTTATACCGGCGGAGGATTAAGAACATCTTCGTCAGGTTGTCTACGTGGTTGGTAGCCAGTAGGCTTTTAACGAGCATGTCGTCCACGTACACTTCCATGGTCTTGCCGATTAGGTCGGCAAAGATCCGGTTTACCAATCTTTGGTAAGTAGCTCCTGCATTCTTAAGGCCGAAAGGCATGACCTTGTAGCAGTAGAGGCCGCGATCAGTGACAAACGTATCTGGTTATAGCCCGAGTAGGCGTCCATGAAACTTAGGAGTTCATGTCCTGCCGTGGCGTCGACCAGTTGTTCGATGCGTGGGAGTGGAAAGCAATCTTTCGGGTAGGCTTTGTTAAGATCTTTGTAATCTATGCAAATGCGCCACTTCCCGTTGGGCTTTTTGACCATGACCACATTGGCCACCCACTTTGGGTACTTGGCTTCTCGGATGAAACCAGCGGAGAGAAGTTTTTTGACTTCCTCGTTTATTGCTAGGTACCGTTCGGGGTTGAACGCACGTCTAGCTTGTACCTTTTCAGCGATGGTTTTATCGTCATTCAATCGGTGCACAATCACATCGGGGTCTATGCCTGGCATGTCTGCATGTGTCCATGCAAAGACATCCTTAAACTCCCGAAGGAAGGACGCGAGTTGAGTTTTGATGGCGAGAGGGAGTTGTGCACCGATCTTTACCACCAAGTCAGGTTTAGCTTCGTCGAGAACGATCGAAGTGAGATCATCGGGGGTGTCAACTTTCAACCTCTCAATATCGTCGCAGGGGTCTAATTCCCCGAGTTGCCGTGCGTCTTTTTGATCACACGGGTAGTCGTCTTCCAGTTGGTAGATCGTGTTAACCCTTTTTTCAGCGGGCTTGCCGTCCACGCCTTGGATGTAGCATATCCTCGCTTGGGTTTGATCACCAGCCATGACGCCAATTCCCTCTTCGGTGGGGAATTTCACTAGCAGGTGATAAGTGGACGTGATAGCCCTTAGTCTGTTCAACGTGGTTCGCCCAATGATAACATTGTAGGGCGACTCCTGGTCGACCACAAGAAAGGGGACCATGTGAACGACTTTGATGCCTCTGGTAGTTCCGAAGGTGACTGGTAAATCAATGATTCCTTCAGTCATGACCTTTTCTCCCGTGAACCCAAACAGGGGTGTCTGAGTTGGGACAGGGCGGAGCCCCCCGAGCTTTATGCGCTCGAGGGTGGTCTTAAAGATTATATCGGCTGCGCTGCCGTTATCAATAAGAACTCTTTTTACCAAGTTGTTGGCCACCTGGGCCTTGAGGACTATAGCGTCATTGTGCGGGTGCACGACTCGCTTGGCCTCTTCATTGGTGAATTATATCGTCTCGTGAGGTACAGACGGAGTTTCCTCGTAGGTGAGGTTAACCTGCCTGGCAAGGCCTTCTTGGGAGGCAGCTCTGAGGAGCTTTTTCCTTTGCCGGGCCGAGTCCCCGTCTTGCAAGCCACCTAGTATGGTGGTGACGACGTGGAGTTGCGCATCAGCCGTAGCTGTGACCGCCGTGCGGTCGGTGTTTGGGTTGGTCCCTCTACCTTTTTTAGGCTGTGGCCTATTGTCGGTGGGGGCTGCCGCTCCTACCAAGCCAAGGACAAACTCTTTGAGCTCTCCCTTTTGGATTAACGTCTCAATTTGTTTCCTAAGATGGAAGCACTGATCGGTCGTGTGACCGTAATCCCGGTGGAACTCGCAATAGTGGGACCGGTCGTGAGACGCGGGGTTACCCCTTATTGGAGCCGGAGCGACGAACTTGTCACGCGCCACAGCGTAGATTTGCTCTATCGGGGCGTTCAAGGGAGTGTAACCCGAGTAGTCTCTAAAATTGTTCACAAGATGCGGCTTTTGAGACATAGGGGGTCGGCTATCGGTAGCTTTTCCTCCCTTGCTTATCCTCTTACGTGTTGTCAATGGTGCCCACAAGAAGAGTTGTAGTCTTTATTTTGTACATTTGATGTAATAAAGTCTCATGAAGACTCTTGCTTGTAATTGCCTATCTATTCATTAATAAAGTTGAAACGTTCATTCATTCTTTCTTTGTTTGAAGCTTTATGATAAAACCTTAGTCTTTTAGTCCATAAACAAACTTAACAACTTACGAAGAGATAAATGTAGATTTGCATGAACAAACTCTTCGTAGTTTGCTTAAAATGATATATTCGCAATCTTAGGGTCAAAGGACTATTGACCTCAGTATGATTGTTTGAAGAATCTATGATGTCTGGTTATGAGGCATTGAGAGTTGGGGACTCTATAGTTCTTCTAGGTATCTTCCGAAGGTACTGAATTGACCAGTGCACTTCTAAAGACAATATAAGAACAAACCATTTAACCTCTTATGTCTCGAAGTCACTATGTATGAATTGCATCATGCTTACCTTAATCCTGAAATGAGACATGCCATTTCACACCTTAGTATTCTCATTTGAGAAAGTCAAAGTTCGGACTCACTATGTGATTCCGAACAAGGCCTATTGGTGAAGTACTAAGTTGTGAGTCTGTCATGAGTAACTTTGTGAAGTTCTCATAGATATGGAATTCATGTACAAGATTGCTGAAATGCAATGTATGTCACCTCATGCTTTGTTCCTTGGAGTGTGAATAAATGAACTGGCCAGTGTCCAAATTGAGTCCTGACTCTTTTGGATGAAACAATGTGACTTGTTAGCTCCTCGTCAATACATTGTTTCTAACTTATTCACAAGCGACAAAGGAGTTGAGGAAATAACAGCTAGAAGGGTAAAATGGTAATTTAGTAAATCCCGACTAGCTGATGACATTCATGAAGGGTAAACATAGATAATATTCAGTGGATCCGCTCATCATAATTAGGTTGAATTCTTGAGTAGAAAACAAATTCATTTGAACCGAGAGATTTTCAGTGTCAGCTCTTTAGTGGAGTCAGTTGGCATTAAGCTAAACTTGGAAAAGGTTTGTGAACTTTTGAGTCCAAGTGTTTAGCTCAAGCTTTGTTCATTTAGGTCCATGACGTCACTGTCACGAATCACATCGATAGGAATAGTTAAACTGGAAGCTAAGTCAAAACAAGAACGAGACAGTTTTACGAAAATTGTCAAAAGGGTATTTTTGTCTTTTTGGACATAGGACGAAAAGAATGTCAATAAATTTTTTTTTACATTGTCATATGATGACAAATGAAATAAATATTACTCAGCCATATTAGTGTAATTGGGCCTTGAGGATTAATTTATTTCATAGAATTTTACTTGAAAATTCTTAATGGGCTTTTCTTATGTTGTCATGAACAAATGAAGAAACATCTAGAATCTCCTTCTAGAAGCTCAAATTTCGTCCAACCCAAGGAAAATAAGGCTGAATTTCGTTCATGCCATAGTGGGAAAGAGAGTTTATTTTGTGCATTGATGTATGAAGATACTTGCCAAAAGAAAAAGGGGAAACAAATTTCCTTAAGAAGGAAAGTGCATTTTCGGCCAACTAAGAGGAAATCAAATGAGGAAACAAATCCTAAGCCTTCATGAGGCATGTTGGACGTGCAAGGCAATAGGAAAAGAGGAAACTACCTTTTGAAGGTAATCCTCCTCCTATAAATAGGAGCCTCATTCCTCACATTTCATTCATCCAAGTTTAAGAGATTTGAGAGACCCTCTCTCTAGAACTTGGCCGAAAATCCTCTCTCTCTCTCTCTCTAGTTTATTTTCGATATTTTCTTGTCTTGGCACCTAGGTCCTCACTTGACCTAGTGTTTAGCTCTGCGACTTCGAGACTCGTTCTTAAGTCGTAGCGTTTAAAAGTGCCCACTCACTGATTCCTTCTTTTCGAGTGATTTAGTGATAGAAACTTTCGTGGTTGCTCGAGGTGCCGAGGAAAGAAAGAGAGACATGCTGCGAGGGGAGACGAGCGTTGCAAACTTTCCGAAAGCTTCTCCAAAGTTCAAGCTTCAAGAAAGGTTAGTAAATTCTTAGCTCATATTGGTTTTTAATTACATGTACTTGCACTTGTCTAGGTTAGTAAAAACTGTTTTACTTGTAAAAGAAATTTTTTAAAATTCCGCCGCTTACCGAAGCGTTAATTATTTTCTTAAACCCTAGATCGATTCCAACAAATGGTATCAGAGCTATGGTCAAAGATTAGCATGTACATGTTTTTAAAATTATGAGCTTGAAAATCGTTTTCGAAAGTTTACTAATTTTGTGACAAGTTAGAATTGTTATCTTAGATTTTTTTTAATTTATTGCTCTTGTCTTTAAATTAAAAAGCATGTTGATTTTCTATGAGTTTGGGATGTTTTTAAAACACATTAGAATCAGTTCTAAAAGTTTTTAATTTTTTATATTGAAAAACGTGTTTTAAAGGTTTGAGAAATTTCGAGTAAAATTTTGTGACTAGTTATATTGTCTTGCTAGTTTCGTTTATTTACTTGAATCGTTTTATGCATGTTGTTATTTATTTTATTCTATGTTATTACCCTGCTAATAAAACACAAATAAAAGCTTTAAACAACATCTTAAAACGTTCCGTTACACTCGATTCTTTTTCGCACCTAAAAGGACCAAGCTTTAATTTTTTCTTTTTCTTCGAGCTGGAGTAAACCCGCATTAAAAGTGGCATAACTCTCTGCTCAGAAATCAAAATTTAATGATTCTTGAATCAAATTAAAGCTCTGTCTGTTCTCTGTCCAATGCCACCGGTTTCGGCTCAAAAGGACATCGGAGCCGCCAGATATGGCGATTTTACTCCGAGGTGCGCGGCTGTCTGAAACTCCAGTTTTTTTTAAATCCGGATTTTCAAACCCCACTACCATGAGTTATAGAACTCTAATGAGAAAATTTTCTTGAGCAAAATGTTTTTCATATGATTATAAACATGATGTGTAAGATTAAAAGTTTTGATTTTGAAAGATTAATTGAAATTGAGTTTTTACAAAACTAGTTTGAATTTTAAAAAACCGTTTTCACTTTCAAACTTGAAAATATTTTGTCACCCAAATCAAATAAGTTTTCAAAATGTTTTCAAAACTATATCTATATCACATATGTTCAAAATCTATATGCTCTTGAAAATTTGAGTGGGAGGTCTCTTTGTAGACAAGCCGAAAAATAAAAAGATGTGTAATCTCAAACTTTCAAGTGTTCGAGTGAGTTGAAGTTCACACTTCCCTCATGCACTTTCCCGAAATAGAAAATAGGAAAAGATCGAGTATGTATCTTGTGCCTTTATGCACTAATACTACTCTGAACATGTCGATCTAGGATTCTCTTCTAGTTGTCCAAAAACTAAGTGGGAGGGTTATACTTGTTGTTTGTAACCCACGATCCCCAACACTAATGAAAAGTGCAAGTGTCGCCGGACTAAGAGTCACCCTCGTGGCCCTCTCTTAAATGAGAGTACTCAAGGGCGCTTTGCTCTGATCATTGCTCAATGAGCTACGTCCGAGAGTGAGACGATGATGGCAAGGCCTCCCCTTGGGGGATTGTTTTTCAAAGTTGACCTTTTGGACTAAGTGGTTGGTTGCACACTTAGGCTCAATCCCTAGTAATCCTCCCTCGAGGCCATGCGAAAGGATGTGAGTGATCAAACCAATTTTCAAGGTGGCTAGTCAAAATTGATGTATTGACATCTTGGCTTAGCATTAATGATGTGTCATTTACTTATAAAAGGAGATTTTTTGCGCCCTTCTCTTGAGGGAGTAAATTATCGTTTGGTTTATAACACCTTTGGATTTTATAAAAGTCTTAATAAAACTTAAATCCTAAACCAAAGACTAATCATAAACTTGTTTCAACTTTTATAGGCAATATGTCTCCCAACTCTCTCTCTTTCATTCTTTCCTCGAACAAATTCGAAAACGAAAACTACGTAGACTCAAAACGTAACCTCGACATAATACCTACCGTTAACAAGCACAAATGGGTACTCACCACCCCGTGTCCTCCTCTAACGAATGATGATTCAACTCAAGAGGACAATGACGCCTTAGCGGCCTGGCTTCGATCCGATGAGATTGTGAGGTGCTATATCTTGGCATCTATGAACAATATGCTGAAAGAGCAACATCGTGACTTCGAGACTGCCGCTGACATGCTCTACAATCTCCTTGAGATGTTTGGAGGGCAAAGGCGTCAAACAAGGCTACAGGCAGTCCGACAGTTTATGAACTGTCATATGCAGGCTAGGACTCCTGTTGGAGACTTTGTGATATTGATCATTAGTCATCTGAGTAAAATGGAAATCCTAGGATCTGAGATTGATGGGAAGAATATCATAGATATGATCTTAGAAACTCTCCCCGCATCTCTTGATACCTCCAAGATGAACTACTCCATAAACAAGCTAGAGTACACTGTTACCAAGCTTATGATGGAACTTCACACTGCTGTAGGTCTCACTAAGAGAAAGAGGAATCAAGGAGAGGCACATGCTACTGAGCAAAAAGCCTCCGCCTCTGGAACTAAGAAGAGACCTCACAAAGCCGATAAAAAGAACTGTGCTGCCTATCTCAAAACAAAGGAACATAGTATTGTACTAGTTACCGAAGCATGCTTAGTAGCTGATAATGTATCAACGTGGATTCTTGACTCCGCTGCAACTAACCATATTTGTTGTTCCTTGAATGGTTTCAAGAAAACCAAAAGCTTAGAGGAAGGCGAGTTCTGTTTCAAATGGGGTGATGGGAGGCTGGTGTCTGCAAAGGCTGTGGGATCCGTGACGCTGTCTTTTGAAGACCGCACTTTAAACTTGAATAATGTTTATTTTGTTCCTACCTTTGGGAAGAACTTAATATCCGTTGCTCGTCTTCGTGAGGAAGATTATTGTTTAAAGTTCATTAAGAATGGAATTCGTATTTCGTTTCCTGATAATTCTTTTGTCACTGATGCATGTATGAAGAATGCTCTTTCTCTACATCTATCCCACTCAACCTTCTCTTTTAGACACCGAAATAGATAATGATCTAATTAGGGAGCCAAAGAGGATCAAACTTTCTGAATCCTCCGATCTAACAAAATCAACACACCTATGGCACTTAAGACTTGGTCATATCAGTCTAGAAAGGATTAAGAGACTTGTGAGGGATGGTCCACTCCAAGCCTCTGCAATAGGTTCACTACCTACTTGTGAATCCTGCATAGAAGGAAAAATGACTAAGCGACCTTTCTCTGATAAAGGTTGAAGAGCCACTGAGTTGCTGGAACTAATACATTCTGATGTATGTGGTCCGCTCAGCCAACAGGCACGTGGAGGATACGAATACTTCGTTACCTTCACTGATGATTACTCACGATATGGGTTTGTCTATTTGCTCCAACACAAATCCGAGACCTTTAACGTATTTAAGGTCTTTAGGGCTTTAGTGGAAAAGCAAACTGGCAAAGTGATCAAAACCCTTCGATCTGATCGAGGTAGTGAGTATATGTCTGGAGAGTTCGATGACTTTCTTAAAGAAGAAGGTATTGCTTCTCAGCTTACCGCACCTGGCACACCTCAGCAAAACGGAGTGTCAGAGAGAAGAAACCGAACTCTTATGGAGATGGTTAGATCGATGATGAGTTACTCGTCACTCCCGCTTTCCTTTTGGGGATATGCCCTCGAAACAGCCGCTTACATTTTGAACCAAGTTCCGTCTAAAACGGTTCCTGGTACTCCTTATGAAAGATGGACTGGCCGTAAAGTAAGTTTGGGCCACATCCGAATTTGGGGTTGCCCTGCACATGTGCTAAGGCAAAAGACTAGCAAGTTGGCTAGTAGGTCAGAATTGTGCCTGTTTGTAGGATATCCAAAGGAAACCAAAGGTTTCATTTTCTATAGTCCTGAGGACGATAAGACTTTCATTAGCATGAATGCTCGTTTCCTCGAGGAGGACTTTATGAAAGATGCAAAACCTAGAAGCAAAATTGTGCTTGAAGAAAAGTTGGGTGAGGAAGCTTCTACCTCATCTGTAAGAACTGTTCTTACCCCAACTGAAACACAACCTAACTCATCAGAATCTCGTCAAGTAGTACTTTGACGTAGTGGGAGGGCTACTCAAAAGCCTGACAGGTACATGTCTTATGGAGACTCTCTTGTAGCCGTCTCTGACATGGATGACCCTGTTTCCTATAGCCAAGCGATGGCTTGTTCTGAATCAAACCTTTGGCTTGACGCCATGAAAGTTGAAATGCACTCGATGTATGTCAACAATGTCTGGAAACTTGTAGACCTTCCTGAAGGGATTAAACCCGTAGGGTGTAAGTGGATATACAAGAAGAAAAGGGGTCCTGATGGGAACGTTGAGAAGTTCAAAGCACGACTTGTGGCGAAGGGTTATACCCAACAAGAAGGGATTGACTATGAAGAAACCTTCTCGCCAGTCGCGATGCTTAAATCCATCCGCATACTCCTATCCATAGCTACAGCTCTCGACTATGAGATCTGGCAAATGGATGTCAAGACAGCCTTTCTGAATGGCAATCTTGACGAGCGCATTTACATGGCTCAACCAGACGGTTTCGTGGATAAAGGTCAAGAGACCAAGGTTTGTGAGTTGCTTAAATCCATTTATGGACTAAAGCAAGCATCTAGGTCATGGAATAATAGATTCGATGAAACTGTAAAGAGCTTTGGCTTTGAACAGTCAATAGATGAGCCTTGTGTTTACAAGTTAATACACGAAGGCAAAGTTGTGTTTCTGGTACTATATGTCGATGATATACTACTCATCGGTAATGACGTGGGTAAGTTATCTGAGGTTAAGGTCTGGCTGGCAAAGCAATTCGATATGAAGGATCTAGGAGAAGCCGCATACATTCTGGGAATCCAAATCTTTCGAGATAGGAAAAACCGGACCCTGTCGCTCTCTCAAGCATCTTATATTGATAAGGTGATTGATCGCTTCTCGATGCAAGACTGCAAGAGGGGTCAAACACCCTTTAGGCATGGAGTTTCACTCTCTAAGGACCAGTCTCCCAAGACTGCACAAGAGATTGAAGACATGAGGAAGATTCCTTACGCCTCTGCCGTAGGAAGCCTCATGTATGCTATGCTTTGCACTAGACCTGATATATGTTTCGCCGTTGGCGTAGTTAGCCGTTTCCAATCCAACCCTGGACCCGAGCACTGGATTGCTGTTAAGCATGTTCTTAAGTATCTTCAAAGAACTAGGAACTTCATGCTTACATACTCAGGTACTGACCTGACTATGACGGGATATACCGACTCCGATTTTCAAGCGGATAAGGATTCCAGGAAATCCACTTCGGGATCTGTGTTCATCCTAAATGGTGGAGCTGTTGTGTGGAGAAGAATTAAGCAATCTTGCATTGCTGACTCCACAATGGAAGCAGAATATGTGGCTGCTTGTGGAGCATCCAAAGAGGCTGTATGGCTTAGAAAATTCCTTAAGTATTTGGAAGTTGTTCCAAACGTCGACGAGCCCATGACCCTTTATTGTAATAATAGTAGGGCTGTCGCTAACTCAAAGGAACCTCGAAGCCATAAGCGCTCTAAGCATATAGAGAGGAAATACCATTTGATTCGAGAGATCGCGCAGCGCGGAGACGTGGAGGTGAAGTAGATCTCTGGCAGATCCATTCACCAAGGCCCTAGCGAACATGGTCTTCGACCAACTTCGAAAGGGATTAGGCATGTAGGACTACTCACATCTTCTTTGAGTCAAGTGGGAGTTTGTTGTCAATGGTGCCCACAAGAAGAGTTGTAGTCTTTATTTTGTACATTTGATGTAATAAAGTCTCATGAAGACTCTTGCTTGTAATTGCCTATCTATTCATTAATAAAGTTGAAACGTTCATTCATTCTTTCTTTGTTTGAAGCTTTATGATAAAACCTTAGTCTCTTAGTCCATAAACAAACTTAACAACTTACGAAGAGATAAATGTAGATTTGCATGAACAAACTCTTCGTAGTTTGCTTAAAACGATATATTCGCAATCTTAGGGTCAAAGGACTATTGACCTCAGTATGATTGTTTGAAGAATCTATGATGTCTGGTTATGAGGCATTGAGAGTTGGGGACTCTATAGTTCTTCTAGGTATCTTCCGAAGGTACTGAATTGACCAGTGCACTTCTAGAGACAATATAAGAACAAACCATTTAACCTCTTATGTCTCGAAGTCACTATGTATGAATTGCATCATGCTTACCTTAATCCTGAAATGAGACATGCCATTTCACACCTTAGTATTCTCATTTGATAAAGTCAAAGTTCGGACTCACTATGTGATTCCGAACAAGGCCTATTGGTGAAGTACTAAGTTGTGAGTCTGTCATGAGTAACTTTGTGAAGTTCTCATAGATATGGAATTCATGTACAAGATTGCTGAAATGCAATGTATGTCACCTCATGCTTTGTTCCTTGGAGTGTGAATAAATGAACTGGCCAGTGTCCAAATTGAGTCCTGACTCTTTTGGATGAAACAATGTGACTTGTTAGCTCCTCGTCAATACATTGTTTCTAACTTATTCACAAGCGACAAATGAGTTGAGGAAATAACAGCTAGAAGGGTAAAATGGTAATTTAGTAAATCCCGACTAGCTCATGACATTCATGAAGGGTAAACATAGATAATATTCAGTGGATCTGCTCATCATAATTAGGTCGAATTCTTGAGTAGAAAACAAATTCATTTGAACCGAGAGATTTTCAGTGTCAGCTCTTTAGTGGAGTCAGTTGGCATTAAGCTAAACTTGGAAAATGTTTGTGAACTTTTGAGTCCAAGTGTTTAGCTCAAGCTTTGTTCATTTGGGTCCATGAGGTCACTGTCACGAATCACATCGATAGGAATAGTTAAACTGGAAGCTAAGTCAAAACAAGAACGAGACAGTTTTACGAAAATTGTCAAAAGGGTATTTTTGTCTTTTTGGACATAGGACGAAAAGAATGTCAATAAATTTTTTTTGACATTGTCATATGATGACAAATGAAATAAATATTACTCAGCCATATTAGTGTAATTGGGCCTTGAGGATTAATTTCATTTCATAGAATTTTACTTGAAAATTCTTAATGGGCTTTTCTTATGTTGTCATGAACAAATGAAGAAACATCTAGAATCTCCTTCTAGAAGCTCAAATTTCGTCCAACCCAAGGAAAATAAGGCTGAATTTCGTTCATGCCATAGTGGGAAAGAGAGTTTATTTTGTGCATTGATGTATGAAGATACTTGCCAAAAGAAAAAGGGGAAACAAATTTCCTTAAGAAGGAAAGTGCATTTTCGGCCAACTAAGAGGAAATCAAATGAGGAAACAAATCCTAAGCCTTCATGAGGCATGTTGGACGTGCAAGGCAATAGGAAAAGAGGAAACTACCTCTTGAAGGTAATCCTCCTCCTATAAATAGGAGCCTCATTCCTCACATTTCATTCATCCAAGTTTAAGAGATTTGAGAGACCCTCTCTCTAAAACTTGGCCGAAAATCCTCTTTCTCTCTCTCTAGTTTATTTTAGATATTTTCTTGTCTTGGCACCTAGGTCCTCACTTGACCTAGTGTTTAGCTCTGCGACTTCCAGACTCGTTCTTAAGTCGTAGCGTTTAAAAGTGCCCACTCACTGATTCCTTCTTTTCGAGTGATTTAGTGATAGAAACTTTCGTGGTTGCTCGAGGTGCCGAGGAAAGAAAGAGAGACGTGCTGCGAGGGGAGACGAGCGTTGCAAACTTTCCGAAAGCTTCTCCAAAGTTCAAGCTTCAAGAAAGGTTAGTAAATTCTTAGCTCATATTGGTTTTTAATTACATGTACTTGCACCTGTCTAGGTTAGTAAAAACTGTTTTACTTGTAAAAGAAAATTTTTAAAATTCCGCCGCTTACCGAAGCGTTAATTATTTTCTTAAACCCTAGATCGATTCCAACATTACGGGGGTTGCCAGGCTCGTTGCCGGACTCATCCCAACGGCGGGAGCTTTGGGTGCTGCTGTTGTCAATGGTGCCCACAAGAAGAGTAGTAGTGGCTATTTATGTACATTTGATGTCATATAGTCTTACAAAGACTCTTGCTTGTAATTGCTTATTCATTAATAATAAAGTTGAAACGTTCATTCAATCTTCCTTGTCTGAAGCTTTATGATAAAACCATAGTCTTTTAGTCCATAAACAAACTTAACAACTTACGAAGAGACAAATGTAGATTTGCATGAACAAACTCTTCGTAGTTTGCTTAAAACGATATATTCGCAATCTTAGGGTCAAAGGACTATTGACCTCAGTATGATTGTTAGAAGAATCTATGATGTCTGGTTATGAGGCATTGAGAGTTTGGGACTCTATAGTTCTTTTAGGTATCTTCCGAAGATACTGAATTGACCAGTGCACTTCTAGAGACAATATAAGAACAAACCATTTAACCTCTTATGTCTCGAAGTCACTATGTATGAATTGCATCATGCTTACCTTAATCCTGAAATGAGACATGCCATTTCACACCTTAGTATTCTCATTTGAGAAAGTCAGAGTTCGGACTCACTATGTCATTCCGAACAGGGCCTATTGGTGAAATACTAAGTTGTGAGTATGTCATGAGTAACTTTGTGAAGTTCTCATAGATATGGAATTCATGTACAAGATTGCTGAAATGCAATGTATGTCACCTCATGCTTTGTTCCTTGGAGTGTGAATAAATGAACTGGCCAGTGTCCAAATTGAGTCCTGACTCTTTTGGATGAAACAATGTGACTTGTTAGCTCCTCGTCAATACATTGTTTCTAACTTATTCACAAGCGACAAAGGAGTTGAGGAAATAACAGCTAGAAGGGTAAAATGGTAATTTAGTAAATCCCGACTAGCTGATGACATTCATGAAGGGTAGCATAGATAATATTCAGTGGATCCGCTCATCATAATTAGGTCGAATTCTTGAGTAGAAAATAAATTCATTTGAACCGAGATATTTTCAGTGTCAGCTCTTTAGTGGAGTCAGTTGGCATTAAGCTGAACTTGGAAAAGGTTTGTGAACTTTTGAGTCCAAGTGTTTAGCTCAAGCTTTATTCATTTGGGTCCATGAGGTCACTGTCACGAATCACATCGATAGGAATAGTTAAACTGGAAGCTAAGTCAAAACAAGAACGAAAATTGTCGAAAGGGTATTTTTGTCTTTTGAGACATAAGGATGAAATGGATGTCAATAAATTTTGACAAGTTCATTTGATGACTTAATGTCACTCGGCCATAATATGATTAATTGGGCCTTGTGAATTAATTTCGTTTCATAAGAATTTTATTGAAAATTCTTAATGGGCTTTTCTCATGTTGTTATGAACAAATGAAGAAGCTTCTAGAAGCTCCTTCTAGACACATGTTGGGCGCCCATAATACCCAAAGAAAGAGAGTTTATTTTGTGCATAAATGTATATAGATACTTGCCAAAAGAAAAAGAGGAAACAAATTTGCATAAGGATGCTTAAGAATTTCGGCCAAGTGAGAAAAGGGCAAGCCAAGGAACAAAAAAGGAAACAAATCCAAGCCTCTAGGAGGCAGCCTTGGGCGCCCAAGATAGAATGGGAAATAAAGGATTTTGCTCATGAATATGTGATATTCTATAGAAGAGGAAACTACCTTATTGAAGGTAAAACCTCTCCTATAAATAGGAGCCCCATTCCTCACAATTCATTCATCCAAGTTTAAGAGATTTGAGAGACTCTCTCTCTAGAACTTGGCCGAAGTCCTCTTCTCTCTCTCTCTAGTTTATTTTCGGTTTTCTCTTGTCTTGGCACCTAGGTCCTCACTCGACCTAGTCTTTAGCTCTGCGACTTTGAGACTCGTTCTTAAGTCGTAGTGTTTAAAAGTGCCCACTCACTGATTCCTTCTTTTCGAGTGATTTAGTGATAGAAACTATCGTGGTTGCTCGAGTTCCCGAGGAAAGAAAAGAGAGACGTGCTGCGAGGGGAGACGAACGTTGCCAACCTTCCAAAGGCTCATCAACGTTCAAGCATCAAAAAGGTTAGTAACTTTAATAGCTCATTTTAGTTTTTATTTACATGCACATGCTCTTGTCTAGGTTAGTAAAAACTAGTTTTACTCAAAAGAAAATTTTTAAAATTCCGCCGCTTAACGAAGCGTTAAACTTTTTCTCAAACCCTAGATCGATTCCAACAGCTGCTCCTGCGGCCGTCGAGGTAATCTTCTACCCCCATAAAGGTTTTGGCTCGGTTCATTAACTCCGCCATCGTAGAAGGGACTCTGCCGACGACGGACTTTAGGAAGTCTCCAGTGCACAAGCCCTCGATGATGGCTGTAATTGCGCCACTGTCGTCAAAGCGGTCGACCTTGTTCGATTCTGTGGTGAATCGAGTGAGATACTGTCTCAAGGACTCGTTATTCTCTTGCCTGATTGACCATAAGTACATCTTCGTCTTCTTTTGGACCATGGATGTAGCAAATCGTGCCAGGAACATGTCCTTCAGGTCTTTGAACGATTAGACGCTCCCTGGTCTTAAATTCTTAAACCACTCGACACCGGGTCCGGTGAGGGTAAGACTAAAAGCTTGGCATAGAGCCCCAGGTGAGACGCCCTGCATCGTCATCCAAGTTTCTGTTGGAATTGATCTAGGGTTTAAGAAAAAGATTAAACGCTTCGGGAAGCGGCGGAATTTTAAAAAATTTCTTTACAAGTAAAAACAGTTTTTACTAACCTAGACAAAGAGCAAGTACATGTCATTAAAAACTAATATGAGCTTGAAGTTTACTAACCTTTCTTGAAGCTTGAACTTTGAAGAAGCTGTTGGAAAGTTCGCAACGCTCGTCTCCCCTCGCAGCACGTCTCTCTTTCTTTCCTCGGCACCTCGAGCAACCACGAAAATTTCTATCACTAAATCACTCGAAATAAAGGAATTAGTGAGTGGGCACTTTTAAACACTACGACTTAAGAACAAGTCTTGAAGTCGCAGAGCTAAACACTAGGTCGAGTGACGACCTAGGTGCCAAAACAAGAATAATCGAAAATAAACTATAGAGAGAGAGAGAGGAATTTCGGCCACAAGTTCTAGAGAGAGAGTCTCTCAAATCTCTTAAACTTGGATGAATGAAAGGTGTGGAATGAGGCTCCTATTTATAGGAGAGGTCTTACCTTCAATAACGTAGTTTCCTCTTCTATAGAATATCACATATTAATGAGCCAATTTCCCCTTTTCGTCTATGAGGCACACGGCTAAGACTTGCCAAGCAAGTCCTTGGACTTGTTTCCTCTTTTATTTGCTTCTCTCTTGACCCTTATGGCCGAAATTCCGTTATGCCATGCATAGGAAATTTGTTTCCTCTTTTTCTTTTGGCAAGTATCTTAATACATTAATGCACAAAAGGAACTCTCTTTCTCTTGGGTATTCATTTCTTATCTAGAAGGAGCTTCTAGAAGCTTCTTCATTTGTTCATGACAACATAAGAAAGGCCCATTAAGAATTTTCAATAAAATTCTTATGAAATGAAATTAATTCACAAGGCCCAATGATCAAGTCATGGCCGAGTGACATTAGGTCATCAAATGAACTTGTCAAAAAATTTATTGACATCCATTTCATCCTATGTCTCAAAAGACAAAAATACCCTTTTGACTATTTTCGTTCTTGTTTTGACTAAGCTTCTAGTTTAACTATTCTTATCGTTGTGATTCGTGACAGTGACCTCATGGACCCAAATGAACAAAGCTTGAGCTAAACACTTGGACTCAAAAGTTCACAAACCTTTTCCAAGTTTAGCTTAATGCCAACTGACTCCACTAAAGAGTTGACACTGAAAATCTCTCGGTTCAAATGAATTTATTTTCTACTCAAGAATTCGACCTAATTATGATGAGCGGATCCACTGAATATTATCTATGTTTACCCTTCATGAATGTCATCAGCTAGTCGGGATTTACTAAATTACCATTTTACCCTTCTAGCTGTTATTTCCTCAACTCCTTTGTCGCTTGTGAATAAGTTAGAAACAATGTATTGACGAGGAGCTAACAAGTCACATTGTTTCATCCAAAAGAGTCAGGACTCAATTTGGACACTGGCCAGTTCATTTATTCACACTCCAAGGAACAAAGCATGAGGTGACATGCATTGCATTTCAGCAATCTTGTACATGAATTCCATATCTATGAGAACTTAACAAAGTTATTCATGACATACTCACAACTTAGTACTTTACCAATAGGCCCTGTTCGGAATCACATAGTGAGTCCGAACTCTGACTTTCTCAAATGAGAATACTAAGCTGTGAAATGGCATGTCTCCTTTCAGGATTAAGGTAAGCATGATGCAATTAATACATAGTGACTTCGAGACATAAGAGGTTAAATGATTTGTTCTTATCTTGTCTCTAGAAGTGTACTGGTCAATTCAGTACCTTCGGAAGATACCTAGAAGAACTATAGAGTCTCCAACTCTCAATGCCTCATAACCAGACATCATAGATTCTTCTAACAATCATACTAAGGTCAATAGTCCTTTGACCCTAAGATTGCGAATATATCGTTTTAAGCAAACTACGAAGAGTTTGTTCATGCAAATCTACATTTGTCTCTTCGTAAGTTGTTTAGTTTGTTTATGGACTAAAAGACTAAGGTTTTATCATAAAGCTTCAAACAAAGAAAGAATGAATGAACGTTTCAACTTGATTAATGAATGAATAGGCAATTACAAGCAAGAGTCTTCATGAGACTTTATTACATCAAATGTACAAAATAAAGATTACAACTCTTCTTGTGGGCACCATTGACAACAGTTTCGTAATGTTGGATGTGATACGTGGGATCAGATTTCCCATTGTATTGAGGGAGATTCGGGAGTTTGAAGTTTCCCGTGTACACCTCAGCAAGGATTTGGGCGGTGAAGGGAGAGTAATGTTCTTCCACGACCCCGTATGTATCACCGGCCAAGCCGCCTTCACGCAGGTCACGCACCTCGTTACGAAGATTGTGAATCATGGTGACGACGTCGAGGCCAGTGTTGGGGGTCACTCCTTGTTCAGGAGGAGTCACCTGTCGCCTTTCGTTTGACCCTTGAGTCGTGCAAGGGTCCCCATTGATTGGGGCCGTAGGGTTATGACCCTTACGAGCGCTCAGCCTCTCTCGGAGGTCTTCGCCGCGGTTGTTCCATTGGGCGGTAAGTCGATCTCTAAGATCCGGCCCGGCGGTATAGGGGTGTGAGCTTCGAGCCACGCGCCTTACTCGCCGAGTCGTTGTACCTTCCCTGACATTGCCTCTTTGACCGAGTCGGTCATGGGCCGAACGTCGGGAGGTCTCTTCTTGAGAGGAGACCGGTATTGCTTTCGTTTTCGACGGACCGGCTTCGATCTCAACAGGGAGTTCCCCGTCCTTGGTGAGAGAAGTCTCGACGTCCGCCGAAATTTCCAAGGCTTCATAGTCGGGGTCATAATCATGTCCCTCGTCCATGAGGTCCTCAGATTCCCCGTGGGGGGCGCCGTGTGCAGGTGCCTTGCCCACCAGTTGGCGGTGGTACCTTGCATTGGCTATCTTCAGCTGGCGGATTTTCTCCTCCATTTCAAGAATGCGGTCGTCCCGACTGTCCTGAAGAGGAGGGGGCGAGGGAGTGTGGCTCTCGTCGTTGAGAGACTCCCCGTCGCCTTGCGCTCGGGAGCGCAAGAAGTATTTCTTCACCGCGGTTGCGTTTTCGGGGTTGTTCACGCCCTCAGAACGAACGGGTGGTTGACCACTCATGTCTTTCTCGAGTCGAGAAGAAAGGGGTCGAGCTGTAGAAGGGATTTCGGGCTCTGTAAGTCGGGAAGTCGCCTCCTTCTAGTGCCAAAATGTTGTCGCACGAAAATGAACAACGATTAAATACCTCGGGCGGTTCGATCCAAGGCCGGACCAAGTGATCGAGCCCGGGCCAAAAATGGGAGCTCGTAGACCGAGCTGCACCCTCCAGACCCTGAGGTGTGTTTTGGGGGGTGTGACGGTGCCAAAGGTTGGCTGCCTACGTACCCTTTAGTCGGGATCAGGTCAGAACGTAGTTCGATTTGTGTATGGGGGCTATCTTGGGCTCAAAGGCTTTGGGAACCCAAGTCTTTAGAGTAGGACCCGGCTCGTAGCTTTTCTGGTGAAGACTTTAGAGGGGTCGCGTGCTCGTAGCTCGGAGTTCTAGCTCAAGGGCCAAGAAGTTGGAGAGAAGTGCGTACTGCAGAAGCTCGGGTCGCAGAAGAGGAGCGCGCTCCCTCTCGTGGAAGGGGGTCCTTGTTTCTGAGCCGAGGGAAGAGGAGTGCGCGCTCTTGGAATGTCACAAGAGCACGAGAGAATTCTTCAGAGAAGAGAAGTATTGTTCTCGAAAATGTATAAAAATGTGTCCTTCTCCTCCCCTAGGGGGGGGGGGGGTATTTATAGTATTTGAGGGGAGGCCTTGGGCCGGCCCCTTGAGGCCCACCAGGTGGCCGGGAGCGAGGCGCGCGAGGCCTTACGCCCAAGAGGGCGCAGGGTGCGCGGGACATGTCGCCTGGATGGGCGCGGGGCGTGCCAGGCGCGGGACTTGGCCGGGCGCGGCGTGCCCGGCAGCGGGCGTGCCCGGCCGAGGTGGCAAGAACGCTCGGCCGAGGTGGTCGAGGTGGAAAGGATGCTCGGCCGAGGTGGCCGAGGTGGAAAAGACGCTCGACCGGGGTGGCCGAGGTGGCCGAGGTGGAAAGGACGCTCGGCCGAGGTGGCAAAGACGCTCGGCCGAGGTGGCAGAGGTGGCAAAGACGCTCGGCCGAGGTGGTCGAGCTGACGAAGACACTCGGCCGAGGTGGCCGAGCTGGCGAAGACGCTCGGCCGAGGCGGCCGAGCTGGCGAAGGCGCTCGACCGAGGTGGCCGAGGTGGCAGGGACACCCGGCTGAGGCAGCAGGGGTGCTCGCCCGCGGCGCCGAGGCGCGCGCAGGCCTGGAGGCCCGGGTGCGCGGGAGTGTGCGCGCAGGCCGGGAGGTCGGGGCGCAGGAGTGCGCGCGCGGGCCGGGAGGCCGGGCTCAGGGTGCGTGCGGACTAGGCACGATAGGGCGCGCTGAGGCCCATTGGGCCGGGGGCCTCAGGGCCGGGGGCGCAGGTGCGCGCGCTCCGGTCGTGCCGGGCCGTGGGTGCGTCGGGGCGCTTGGGCCTGGTGGGCCGGGGCCCGTTGGGCTTTCGGCCGGCAAAGCCCGGCCGGCCTTGAAGTGTTTTTGAATTTCCGGTGTCCCGAAAATGACCGGTAACAGTTCACAATCCTCCGCCGATATAAAATGAAGCTCAACCCCAACAAATGCGTGTTCGGGGTTGAATCCGGAAAATTCCTCGGATACATCGTCAGCCGACGAGGCATAGAGGCGAATCCGGAAAAAATCAAGGCACTCCTTGACATGAAGTCGCCAAGACGAGTCAAAGAGGTGCAAAGCCTGACCGGTCGGATTGACGCTCTGACACGCTTCGTGTCTAAAGCCACCGACAAGTGTCAACCGGATACAAAGCTCTAAAGAAGACGGACGGTTTTAAGTGGACGGGCGAATGCGAAAGTGCCTTCCAGGAAATGAAGGCTTACTTTGGGTCCCCACCATTCCTCTCTAAACCAAGAGAAGGCGAGACGCTATACGTATATCTCGCCGTCTCTAAAGGAGCTATAAGTGCTGTTCTTGTCCGCGAAGAAGACAAGGTCCAACGGCCTGTCTACTACATGAGCAAAGCCTTACTTGACGCGGAAACGCGCTACACCGAGATAGAGAAACTTTCTCTGGCTCTCGTAACGGCAGCTAAGAAGCTACGGCCGTACTTCCAAGCTCACCCAATCGCGGTGCGAACTGAGCATCCGATCGGTAAAGCTCTTCAAAAGGGAACATCGACTCACATGGCGATCTGGTCCCAAGAATTGAGCGAGTACGGGATTGAGTTCCACCCAAGGACGGCTATAAAGGGGCAGGCCTTAGCCGACTTCGTGGCAGAATTCTCCTATACTCTCGATATGGGAAGAGCAGAAGCTGACCTAAACGATGATGTGTTAACTCGGAAAAGGAAGGTAGACCCAACGGGTCCCATCTGGGAGCTATACGTAGATGGAGCATCTAATGCTCGGGGGGCTGGCGCCGGAATAATCTTGATTAACCCCGACGGGGAAAAGCTGCGATACGCCCTCCACTACGGCTTCCAAGCCTCCAACAATGAAGCCGAATACGAGGCGCTCATTGTAGGGATAGAGCTAGCTCAGAAGCTCGGCTCCCGTAACCTGCGAATACAGTGCGACCCGCAGTTGATCGTAAACCAGGTAAATGGAGATTACACCGCCAAGGAACCTAATATGGTTGCGTACCTGGCTAAAACAAACTCCAAACTTGATGCCTTCTCTTGGTTCGAGATTCACCAAATCCCGAGAGAGCCGAATTCAGAGGCTGACGCACTTGCTCGCCTCGGAACCGGCATCGATGAAGACGGGTTGGGCACCGTACCTACTGAATTTCTCCCACGGCCATCCGTCTCCCGAGACGAAGTCGGGACCATAGAGGTGGCATCTCAGTCCACTTTGATGGACCCAATTGTCGAGTTTCTGCGAAGACGGGAACTCCCCGAAGACCGCAAAGAAGCCGATAAGCTGAGGGCCTTAGCATCCAAATACACGCTGTTGTCGGTCCGTCTCGGATCGACAGGGACTAAAGCGTCACCTCGACCCATGCGACCGGTGCAAGGCCTCGAGCGGCGAAACCTTGCCTCGGCCTTTGGCCGGCCCAAACCGGTGGTCGGGCCAAGGGTCAGCCGGCCGGCGGCCGGCCATATGCTCAGCCGGCCAGCGGCCGGCCATATGCTTGGCTGGCCTGTCGCCGGCCCAAAGGTCAGCCGGCCAATGGCCGGCCATATGCTCAGCCGGCCCTCCAAGGCCTGCACTCCAAGGCCGGCCTTCCTCCATGGCCGGCCCTCCTCCATGGCCGGCCGGCCCTCCATGGCCGGCACTCCAAGGCCGGCCCTCCTCCATGGCCGGCCCTCCAAGGCCGGCACTCTAAGGCCGGCCTTCCTCCATGGCCGGCCCTCCAAGGCCGGCCTTCCTCCATGGCCGGCCGGCCCTCCAAGGCCGGCACTCCAAGGCCGGCCCTCCTCCATGGCCGGCCCTCCAAGGCCGGCACTCCAAGGCCGGCCTTCCTCCATGGCCGGCCGGCCCTCCAAGGCCGGCACTCCAAGGCCGGCCCTCGCCCAAGGCCGGCCCTCCATGGCCGGCACTCCAAGGCCGGCCCTCGCCCAAGGCCGGCTCTCCACGGCCGGTACTCCAAGGCCGGCCCTCCTCCATGGCCGGCCGGCTCTCCATGGCCGGCACTCCAAGGCCGGCCCTCCTCCATGGCCGGCCGGCACTCCATGGCCGGCACTCCAAGGCCGGCGCCAAGGCCGGCCCTCCTCCATGACCGGCCGGCTCTCCAAGGCCGGCCCTCCTCCAAGGCCGGCCCAACCTTGCTCACTCGGCCAAGGGGTCTTCAAACCACCCCTTGGCTGCCTATAAATACCGAGGCACCCCCCTTGGTCCAGGTAATCCGAATTTGAGTACTGAAACGCTGTCGAACTCGTACCTCGCTCGTTTCTCTCAAGTCTCGGCCTCTAAACACCCCTAAAACCTCTATACTCCACCTCAATCACACTAATGTTGAGCGTCGGAGAGGTAAACGGGGGCACCCCCCCTGTTTCCCCTTTGTAGTTCACGTGTTCTCTATTCCTTTTTAGGTACTCTGACGAACTCAAGGAACATCCACAGCTAAGGGACGACTCGGGACACCGGGTCCGACACGCTCGAGTCAAGACGAGACCACTTGGTCCGGCCTTGGGTCTAACCGTCTTTGGCTCCTAAATAGTTGTCCGAAAAACAGCGACAACATTTTGGCGCTAGAAGGAGGGCTCTCTCGACCTTGGCAACACATCCCCTCTACCAGTCTACTTCTCACTTCTACGACTCTCGAGAGATGAGTCGTAGCCCCGCCACCTCCGTGGGCGTCCGAGACGACCTCAAAAGCTCCGCGCACCGTCTCGAAGGGCAACCTCGTGATAACGAGAGCCAGCCCCGAGACCCGGCAAATGGCCCCGAGGCCGCGGTCCGAGAGGACACGGCTCGGAGGCTCGCCGAGCTCCTAGACCGCCCCGGCGTCACCGGCGCACTCATCGCCGACCTCCTCGACTCCAACAACGTCGACGACGTCAACCTCGAGACCGACCTCGACCACCTTGCTCACGAAAGGGGACGCACGCGCACGCTTCCAAGGGGACACCCTCGGGCGGCCGTGCCGAGACGTCAACTTTCTTATGAGCACGCGCACGCGCCCTCGAGGGAACACCCTCGGGCGACCACGTCAAGGCGTCAAAACTCGCGCAATACCCGAGGACGCTCGGTCTCGAGGTCCCGAAAGGGACGCTCCAAGCTCACCGTCCGCGTCCAAAACCCTTGTGAAGGTGACAACGTGGATGGTCTCGGCCCCCGCCAAAGGCGTCGCCCGAATGACGCGCCCTCAACAAGGGTGATAGGGACGGCCTCCGGAGACTTGAGAGACCGCCTCAACTCTCAAAGAGAAAATCGCGAGTTCGACTTGAGAGAAAAACTCGACGCTCAACGTGAGACCGCGATCGTCTTGGGGCAGCAACCACCCAACACTGATCAAGCACCCAACCAAGAGCGCGCGGCCACGCTTGTGATGCCGGCCGTTGGTCCCGAGTCACGAAGGAAACGGCGCCGGAAGGGTCAAGTCCCTAACGACCACCCTTTTCCAGGCCCGAAGCGATCCTTCGTCCCGCTCAACACAACGCCCGACCGGATCCTGAGCTTACGCCACGATGAGCTGGGAAGCCCCGCTCCATTCACGAAGGACCCCGCAAAGCGAGATCGAAGCAGATTCTGTGAATACCACAAAGATCACGGACACGTGACGATCGAATGCAAGCAGCTCAAGAAGCGAATTGATTCCCTAATTCGAGTTGGGAATCTCAGGGAATTCGTTGCGTCTAGTGGCAAGCCATGATGGTCGCGACTTCGACATTCACGCCCGAACTCGATCGGCTTCGTGATCACTTTCATTTCAAAAATGTAATTTCCTTTTTTCAAAGAAGGCCAAGTGCCATGGCAAACTGTAATGACCCCCTTATGGCAATAAAGAGTTATTTCACACACGAAAAAATGTAACGCATACTATTGTATACCTCTAACGCGAGAGTTTCTCAACCTTTGTCTCACAAACGCAAGAAACTCGGGGGGCTAACAGGGACCAACGCTCAATCAAAAAACAATTCAACAACAACTCAAAAAATAAAAATAAGAGAGACTCTTCACATGTCTCCTCGGGATGAATTCATTCCTCGAGTCGAGCTACGAGTCCGCGAGTCGACCGATACTCCTCGCGCCGACTCTTTGCAAACTCCTCGTGCAGGCTCTACGTGAGTCCTCGAGTCGAGTTCAAGTCCACGAGTCGACTAATACTCCTCGTGCCAACTCTTCGCATGTCTCCTCGAGATGAATTCATTCCTCGAGTCGAGCTACGAGGCCGCGAGTCGACCGATACTCCTCGCGCCGACTCTTCGCAAACTCCTCGTGCAGGCTCTACGTGAGTCCTCGAGTCGAATTCGAGTCCACGAGTCGACTGATACTCCTCGTGCCAACTCTTCGCATGTCTCCTCGAGATGAATTCATTCCTCGAGTCGAGCTACGAGGCCGCGAGTCGACCGATACTCCTCGCGCCGACTCTTCGCAAACTCCTCGTGCAGACTCTACGTGAGTCCTCGAGTCGAATTCGAGTCCACGAGTCGACTGATACTCCTCGTGCCAACTCTTCACATGTCTCCTCGAGATGAATTCATTCCTCGAGTCGAGCTACGAGTCCGCGAGTCGACCGATACTCCTCGCGCCGACTCTTCGCAAAACTCCTCGTGCAAACTGTACGTGAGTCCTCGAGTCGAGTTCGAGTCCACGAGTCGACCAATACTCCTTGTGCCGACTCTTCGCATGTCTCCTCGAGATGAATTCATTCCTCGAGTCGAGCTCCGAGTCCGCGAGTCGACCGATACTCCTCGCGACGACTCTTCACGAAACTCCTCGTGCAGGCTCTACAAGAGCCCTCGAGTTGAGTCCCAAGTCCACAAGCCAACTAACCATTCCTCTTGCAGGCTCTACATGAGCCCTCGAGTTGAGTCTTGAGTCTGCGCTCGCCGCCCAACTCGTCGGCCGAAAGGCAACGAGTTACAAATGGGTTCAAGGCTTGCGTCCGCCAGGGCGTATCTGGTCAAGCCAGCGTCCACGGGAAACCTCGCCACACAAATGTGGCATCGCGCTCGCCGCCCAGCTCGTCGGCCGACAGGCAACGAGTTACAAATGGGTTCAAGGCTTGCGTCCGCCAGGGCGTATCTGGTCAAGCCAGCGTCCACAGGAAACCTCGCCACACAAATGTGGCATCGCGCTTGCCGCCCAGCTCGTCGGCTGAAAGGCAACGAGTTACAAATGGGTTCAAGGCTTGCGTCCGCCAGGGCGTATCTGGTCAAGCCAGCGTCCACGGGAAACCTCGCCACACAAATGTGGCATCGCGCTCGCCGCCCAGCTCGTCGGCCGACAGGCAACGAGTTACAAATGGGTTCAAGGCTTGCGTCCGCCAGGGCGTATCTGGTCAAGCCAGCGTCCACAGGAAACCTCGCCACACAAATGTGGCATCGCGCTCGCCGCCCAGCTCGTCGGCCGACAGGCAACGAGTTACAAATGGGTTCAAGGCTTGCGTCCGCCAGGGCGTATCTGGTCAAGCCAGCGTCCACGGGAAACCTCGCCACACAAATGTGGCATCGCGCTTGCCGCCCAGCTCGTCGGCTGAAAGGCAACGAGTTAAAAATGGGTTCAAGGCTTGCGTCCGCCAGGGCGTATCTGGTCAAGCCAGCGTCCACGGGAAACCTCGCCACACAATTGTGGCATCGCGCTCGCCGCCCAGCTCGTCGGCCGACAGGCAACGAGTTACAAATGGGTTCAAGGCTTGCGTCCGCCAGGGCGTATCTGGTCAAGCCAACATCCACGGGAAACCTCGCCACACAAATGTGGCATCGCGCTCGCCGCCCAGCTCGTCGGCCGACAGGCAACGAGTTACAAATGGGTTCAAGGTCTGCGTCACAATACAACGAAGACGCGCAAATCGATTATGCCTTCGTGGGCGAATCGAGAAAAGTAAGACGCGCACAAAACAAAAAAGACGCGCAAATCGATTATGCCTTCGTTGGCAAATCGAGAAAAGTAAGACGCGCACAAAACAAAAAAGACGCGCAAATCGATTATGCCTTCGTTGGCAAATCGAGAAAAGTAAGACGCGCAGAAAACGAAAAAAGACGTGCAAATCGATTATGCCTTCGTTGGCAAATCGAGAAAAGTAAGACGCGCACAAAACAAAAAAGACGTGCAAATCGATTATGCCTTCGTTGGCAAATCGAGAAAAGTAAGACGCGCACAATACAAAAAAGACGCGCAAATCGATTATGCCTTCATTGGCAAATCGAGAAAACAAGACGCGCACAAAACAACGAAGACGCGCAAATCGATTATACCTTCGTGGGCGAATCGAGAAAACAAGACGCGCACAAGACAACGAAAGACGTGCAAATCGGTTATGCCTTCGTTGGCAAGTCGAGAAAGCAAGACGCGCACAACACGATAAAGCCGTGCTAATCGATCACGCCCTCACTGGTAGGTCGAGAAAATAAGCCGCGCACGATCAACCCGAAACAATAAGTCGTCCCTCGCGACGCCCAAAGGCCATTCCTCATGACGCAAACCCGAGAGCATTCATCCCGCATCCGTATAAAGAGTAGATTTTGAGTTTCCACTCGATCTACGCTCGACCGGAAACTCGGGGGGCTAATGTTGTCGGTCCGTCTCGGATCGACAGGGACTAAAGCGTCACCTCGCCCCATGCGACCGGTGCAAGGCCTCGAGCGGCGAAACCTTGCCTCGGCCTTTGGCCGGCCCAAACCGGTGGTCGGGCCAAGGGTCAGCCGGCCGGCGGCCGGCCATATGCTCAGCCGGCCAGCGGCCGGCCATATGCTTGGCTGGCCTGTCGCCGGCCCAAAGGTCAGCCGGCCAATGGCCGGCCATATGCTCAGCCGGCCCTCCAAGGCCGGCACTCCAAGGCCGGCCTTCCTCCATGGCCGGCCCTCCAAGGCCGGCCCTCCTCCATGGCCGGCACTCCAAGGCCGGCCCTCCTCCATGGCCGGCCCTCCAAGGCCGGCACTCCAAGGCCGGCCTTCCTCCATGGCCGGCCGGCTCTCCATGGCTGGCACTCCAAGGCCGGCCTTCCTCCATGGTCGGCCGGCACTCCAAGGCCGGCACTCCAAGGCCGGCCCTCCTCCATGGCCGGCCCTCCAAGGCCGGCACTCCAAGGCCGGCCTTCCTCCATGGCCGGCCGGCCCTCCAAGGCCGGCACTCCAAGGCCGGCCCTCGCCCAAGGCCGGCCCTCCATGGCCGGCACTCCAAGGCCGGCCCTCGCCCAAGGCCGGCTCTCCACGGCCGGCACTCCAAGGCCGGCCCTCCTCCATGGCCGGCCGGCTCTCCATGGCCGGCACTCCAAGGCCGGCCCTCCTCCATGGCCGGCCGGCACTCCATGGCCGGCACTCCAAGGCCGGCGCTCCAAGGCCGGCCCTCCTCCATGACCGGCCGGCTCTCCAAGGCCGGCCCTCCTCCAAGGCCGGCCCAACCTTGCTCACTCGGCCAAGGGGTCTTCAAACCACCCCTTGGCTGCCTATAAATACCGAGGCACCCCCCTTGGGCCAGGTAATCCGAATTTGAGTACTGAAACGCTGTCGAACTCATACCTCGCTCGTTTCTCTCAAGTCTCGGCCTCTAAACACCCCTAAAACCTCTATACTCCACCTCAATCACACTAATGTTGAGCGTCGGAGAGGTAAACGGGGGCACCCCCCCTGTTTCCCCTTTGTAGTTCACGTGTTCTCTATTCCTTTTTAGGTACTCTGACGAACTCAAGGAACATCCACAGCTAAGGGACGACTCGGGACACCGGGTCCGACACGCTCGAGTCAAGACGAGACCACTTGGTCCGGCCTTGGGTCTAACCGTCTTTGGCTCCTAAATAGTTGTCCGAAAAACAGCGACAACACACGCTCCGTGAGGGCATACTCTATAAGTGCGGTTACTCAACACCGTTGCTCCGATGCCTCGATGGCGTTGAGTCGACCAAGGTCCTCTGCGAAATTCATGAGGGCATCTGTGGGAACCACGCCGATGGAACTTCCCTTGCGCTCAAAGCGCTTAGGCAAGGCTATTTCTGGCCTACCATGAAGTGAGATGCTTGCGAATGGGCAAGGCGTTGCGACAAATGCCAGCGCTTCGCGGAAATTCCGCGACAGCCTCTGACCCCATTAAGCAGTATCGTTGTCCCACGTCCCTTCGCTAAGTGGGGCGTGGACATCATTGGTAAGCTCCCTAGAGTGCCAAGGCAATACGAGTATGTCATTATCGCCATTGACTACTTCACTAAGTGGGTAGAGGCCGAGCCGCTTGCCAGAATAACTGAAGCAAACACGACAAGCTTCATCTGGAAAAGCATCATATGCAGGCACGGTATCCCCGCCTTGATTGTGACCGACAACGGAGCACAGTTCGACAACGCGCGAGTAAGAGATATCTGCGATCAACTGAAGATCAGCAAGACCTTCTCCTTGCCGCGTCATCCTCAGGCTAACGGTCAGGTCGAAGCAGTCAACAAGACTATCAAGAGCAATCTTAAAAAGAAGCTCGAAGATAAAAAGGGCGCCTGGGCCGAGGAATTACCATTCGTCCTATGGGCATATAGACCAACCGCGCAAAACGCCACCGGCGAAACGCCATTCTCCCTCGCGTACGGGATCGAGGCTGTAGTTCAGATCGAAACAGAGATACTGTTGTCAATGGTGCCCACAAGAAGAGTTGTAATCTTTATTTTGTACATTTGATGTAATAAAATCTCATGAAGACTCTTGCTTGTAATTGATTCATTCATTAATAAAGTTGAAACGTTCATTCATTCTTTCTTTGTTTGAAGCTTTATGATAAAACCTTAGTCTTTTAGTCCATAAACAAACTTAACAACTTACGAAGAGACAAATGTAGATTTGCATGAACAAACTCTTCGTAGTTTGCTTAAAACGATATATTCGCAATCTTAGGGTCAAAGGACTATTGACCTCAGTACGATTGTTAGAAGAATCTATGATGTCTGGTTATGAGGCATTGAGAGTTGGAGACTCTATAGTTCCTCTTGGCATCTTCCGAAGGTACTGAATTGACCAGTGCACTTCTAGAGACAAGATAAGAACAAACCATTTAACCTCTTATGTCTCGAAGTCACTATGTATGAATTGCATCATGCTTACCTTAATCCTGAAATGAGACATGCCATTTCACAGCTTAGTATTCTCATTTGAGAAAGTCAGAGTTCGGACTCACTATGTGATTCCGAACAGGGCCTATTGGTGAAGTACTAAGTTGTGAGTATGTCATGAATAACTTTGTGAAGTTCTCATAGATATGGAATTCATGTACAAGATTGCTGAAATGCAATGTATGTCACCTCATGCTTTGTTCCTTGGAGTGTGAATAAATGAACTGGCCAGTGTCCAAATTGAGTCCTGACTCTTTTGGATGAAACAATGTGACTTGTTAGCTCCTCGTCAATACATTGTTTCTAACTTCTTCACAAGCGACAAAGGAGTTGAGGAAATAACAGCTAGAAGGGTAAAATGGTAATTTAGTAAATCCCGACTTGATGATGACATTCATGAAGGGTAAACATAGATAACATTCAGTGTATCCGCTCATCATAATTAGGTTGAAATCTTGAGTAGAAAATAAATTCATTTGAACCGAGAGATTTTCAGTGTCAACTCTTTAGTGGAGTCAGTTGGCATTAAGCTAAACTTGGAAAAGGTTTGTGAACTTTTGAGTCCAAGTGTTTAGCTCAAGCTTTGTTCATTTGGGTCCATGAGGTCACTGTCACGAATCACATCGATAGGAATAGTTAAACTGGAAGCTAAGTCAAAACAAGAACGAAAATAGTCAAAAGGGTATTTTTGTCTTTTGAGACAAAGGATGAAATGAATGTCAATAAATTTTTTGACAAGTTCATTTGATGACTTAATGTCACTCGGCCATGACTTGATCATTGGGCCTTGTGAATTAATTTTATTTCATAAGAATTTTATTGAAAATTCTAAATGGGCCTTTTCTTATGTTGTCATGAACAAGTGAAGTAAATTCTAGAAGCCTTTTCTAGACATAATGGGCGCCTACCCTATAGAGAAATAGGAGAGATTATTTTGTGCATAAATGTATCAAGATACTTGCCAAAAGAAAAAGAGGAAACAAATTTCCCACACATGCTTGTAGGGAATCGGCCAAGTAGAGTCAAGGCAAGGCAAGGAACAAAAAAGGAAACAAATCCAAGCCTTCTAGAAGGCTGCCTTGGCCGTGTGACTTGAGTGGGAAAGAGGCAATATTTGCTCATGAATATGTGATATTCTATAGAAGAGGAAACTACCTTATTGAAGGTAAAGCCTCTCCTATAAATAGGAGCCTCATTCCACACATTTCATTCATCCAAGTTTAAGAGATTTGAGAGACTCTCTCTCTAGAACTTGGCCGAACTCCTCTCTCTCTCTCTTTCTAGTTTATTTTCGATTTTTCTTGTTTTGGCACCTAGGTCCTCACTCGACCTAGTGTTTAGCTCTGCGACTTCAAGACTCTTTCTTAAGTCGTAGTGTTTAAAAGTGCCCACTCACTAATTCCTTTATTTCGAGTGATTTAGTGATAGAAACTTTCGTGGTTGCTCGAGGTGCCGAGGAAAGGAAGAGAGACGTGCTGCGAGGGGAGACGAGCGTTGCAACTTTCTAAGAGCTTCTCAAAGATCAAGCTTCAAGAAAGGTTAGTAAACTTCTTAGCTCATATTAGTTTTTAATTACATGTACTTGCACTTGTCTAGGTTAGTAAAAACCGTTTTTACTTGTAAAAGAAAATTTTTCAAATTCCGCCGCTTCCCGAAGCGTTAATTATTTTCTTAAACCCTAGATCGATTCCAACAAATGGTATCAGAGCTATGGTCAAAGAGATGCATGTACATGTTTTTAAAATTATGAGCTTGAAAATCGTTTTCGAAAGTTTACTAATTTTGTGACAAGTTAGAATTGTTATCTTAGATTTTTTTTAATTTATTGCTCTTGTCTTTAAATTAAAAAGCATGTTGATTTTCTATGAGTTTGGGATGTTTTTAAAACACATTAGAATCAGTTCTAAAAGTTTTTAATTTTTTATATTGAAAAACGTGTTTTAAAGGTTTGAGAAATTTCGAGTAAAATTTTATGACTGGTTATATTGTCTTGCTAGTTTCTTATTTTTACTTGAATCGTTTTATGCTTGTTGTTATTTCTTTTATGCCTTGTTATTACCTTGCTAATAAAACACAAATAAAAGCTTTAACAACCTTCATAAAACGTTCCGTTACACTCGATTTTTTTTTCGCACCTAAAAAGGACCAAGCTTTAATTATTTCTTTTTCTTCGAGGTGGAGTAAACCCGCATTAAAAGTGGCATAACTCTCTGGTCAGAAATCAAAATTTAATGATTCTTGAATAAAATTAAAGCTCTGTCTGTCCTCTGTCAAATCAAAAGGATATTGGAGCCGCCAGATATGGCGATTTTACTCTGAGGTGCGCGGCTGTTCCGAAACTCCATTTTATAGAAATCCGAATTTTCAAACCCCACTACCATGAGTTATAGAACTCTAATGAGAAAATTTTCTTGAGCAAAAATGTTTTTCATATGATTATAAACATGATGTGTAAGATTAAAATGTTTCGATTTTTGAAAAGTTTAATTGAAATTGAGTTTTTACAAAACTAGTTTGAATTTTGAAAAACCGTTTTCACTTTCAAACTTGAAAATATTTTGTCATCCAAATCAAATAAGTTTTCAAAATGTTTTCAAAACTATATCTATATCACATATGTTCAAAATCTATATGCTCTTAAAAATGGAGTGGGAGGTCTCCTTGTAGACAAGCCGAAAAGGAAAAAGATGTGTAAATCTAAAACTTTCAAGTGTTCGAGTGAGTTGAAGTTCACACTTCCCTCACGCACTTTCCCGAAATAGAAAATAGGAAAAGATCGAGTATGTACCTTGTGCCTTTATGCACTAATACTACTCTGAACATGTCGATCTAGGATTCTCTTCTAGTTGTCCGCTCTGTCGCTCTCTAACTAGGAAATCTGTTTCCGAACTTATAAGAGTCGATGAACCAACTCCAAAAACTAAGTGGGAGGGTTATACTTGTTGTTTGTAACCCACGATCCCCAACACTAATGAAAAGAGCAATTAACTTGGGACTAAGAGCCGCTCTTGCGACCCTCACTTAAATGGGAGTACTCCAAGGCGTTATTGCTTCGATCATTGCTCGATGAGCTATGTCCGAGAGTGAGACGATGATGGCAAGGCCTCCCCTTGGGGGATTGTTTTTCAAAGTTCTTTTGGACTAAGTGGTTGGTTGCACACTTAGGCTCAATCCCTAGTAATCCTCCCTTGAGGCTCTGCGAAAGGATGTGAGTGATCAAACTAATTTAAAAGGTGGCTAGTCAAAGTAGATGTATTGACATCTTGGCTTAGCATGAATGATGTGTCATTTACTTATAAAAGGAGATTTTTTGCGGCCTTCTCTTGAGGGAGTAAATTATCGTTTGGTTTATAACACCTTTGGATTTTATAAAAGTCTTAATAAAACTTAAATCCTAAACCAAAGACTAATCATAAACTTGTTTCAACTTTTATAGGCAATATGTCTCTCAACCCTCTCTCAACCATTCTTTCCTCGAATAAACTCGAAGGCGACAATTACGTCGACTGGAAACGTAACCTCGACATAGTCCTTACTGTCGACAAGCACAAATGGGTTCTCACCACACCCCTGTCCTCAAACGAATGATGATTCGACGCAAGAGGAGAAAGATGCCCTGGCGGCCTGGCTTCGATCCGATGAGATTGCGAGATGCTATATTTTGGCATCGATGAACAATGTGTTGCAACAACAACATCGTGATTACGAAACTGCGACCGATATGCTCTACAATCTCCATGAGATGTTTGGAGGGCAAGGACGTCAAGCTAGGCAACAAGCGGTCCGACAATTCATGAACTGTCGTATGAAGGCTGGAACTCCCGTTAGAGATCATATGATGCTGATCATTAGCTATCTCAACGAGATGGAGATCCTTGGATCTGAGATTGATGGGGAGACTAAAATAGATATGATCTTGGAAACTCTCCCCGAAACCTTTGATACCTTCAAGTTGAATTATTCCATGAACAAGCTAGAGTACACTGTTACGGAGCTCATGAAGGAACTTCAAACCGCTGAGGCACTCACTAAGAAAAAGAGGGCTCAAGGAGAAGTACATGCTACTGCCTCCACCTCTGGATCTAAGAAGAGACCACGCAATGCCGAGAAGAAGAACCAACCTAAGGTTCAAACGTAGAAGAAGGCGCCAAAGGCTCCGAAGGTGGACAAGTCTAAAGACAAGTGCCACCACTGCAATGAGCCTGGTCACTGGAGTAGGAACTGTCCTGCCTACCTCAAAACCAAAGTAAAAGGTATTGTACTTGTTACTGAAGCTTGTTTAGTAGCTGATAATGTATCATCGTGGATTATTGACTCCGCTGCTACTAACCATATTTGCTGCTCCTTGACTGGTTTTAGGAAAAGCAAAAGCTTAGAGGATGGCGACTTCTGCTTCAAATGGGGTGATGGGAGCGTGGTGTCTGCGAAGGCTGTGGGATCCATGACGCTATCTTTTGAAGATCGAACTTTAAATTTGAATAATGTTTATTATGTTCCTTCCTTTGGGAAAAACCTAATATCTGTTGCTCAACTTTTCGAGCAAAATTATTGTTTAAAGTTTATAAAGAATGGAATTCGTATTTCTTTATCTAATTCTTTTGTCACTGATGCATGTATGAAGAATGGTCTTTTTTACATCTATCCCACTCAACCTTCTCTTTTAGACACCGAAATGGATAATGATCTAATTAGGGAGCCAAAGAGGATCAAACTTTCTGAATCCTCCGATCTAACAAAATCAACATACCACTGGTACTTGAGACTTGGTCATATCAGTCTGGATAGGATTAAGAGACTTGTGAGGGACGGTCCACTCCAAGACTCTGCAATAGGTTCACTACCTACTTGTGAATCCTGCATAGAAGGAAAAATGACTAAGCGACCTTTCTCTGATAAGGGTCGAAGAGCCACTGAGTTGCTGGAACTATTACATTCTGATGTATGTGGTCCACTCAACCAACAGGCACGTGGAGGATACGAATACTTCATTACCTTCACCGATGATTACTCACGATATGGGTTTGTCTATTAGACCTTTAACGTATTTAAGGTCTTTAGGGCTTTAGTGGAAAAGCAAACTGGCAAAGTGATCAAAACCCTTCGATCTGATCGAGGTGTTGAGTATATGTCTGGAGAGTTCGATGACTTTCTTAAAGAAGAAGGTATTGCTTCTCAGCTTACCGCACCTGGCACGCCTCAACAAAACGGAGTGTCAGAGAGAAGAAACCGAACTCTTATGGAGATGGTTAGATCAATGATGAGTTACTCATCACTCCCTCTTTCCTTTTGGGGATATGCCCTTGAAACAGCCGCCTATATTCTGAACCAAGTTTCGTCCAAAACAGTTCCTGGTACTCCTTATGAATGATGGACTGGCCGTAAAGTGAATCTTGGCCGCATCCGAATTTGGGGTTGCCCTGCACACGTGCTGAGGCAAAAGACTAGCAAGTTGGATAGGAGGTCAGAATTGTGCCTGTTTGTGGGATATCCAAAGGAAACCAAAGGTTTTACTTTCTATAGTCCCGAGGACGATAAGACTTTCGTTAGCACGAATGCTCGTTTCCTTGAGGAGGACTTTATGAAGGATGCAAAACCTTGAAGCAAAATTGTGCTTGGAGAAAAGTTGGGTGAGGAAGCTTCTACCTCATCTGTACGAACTGTTCTTACCCCAACTGAAACACAACCTAACTCATCAGAATCTCGTCAAGTAGTACTTATACATAGTGGGAGGGCTACTCAAAAGCCTAACAGGTACATGTCTTATGGAGACTCTGTTGTAGCCGTCTCTGACATGGATGATCCTGTTTCCTATAGCCAAGCGATGGCTTGTTCTGAATCAAACCTTTGGCTTGACGCCATGAAAGTTGAAATGCACTCGATGTATGTCAACAATGTCTGGAAACTTGTAGACCTTCCTGAAGGGATTAAACCCGTAGGGTGTAAGTGGATATACAAGAGAAAAGGGGTCCTGATGGGAACGTCGAGATGTTCAAAGCACGACTTGTGGCGAAGGGTTATACCCAACAAGAAGGGATTGACTATGAAGAAACCTTCTCGCCAGTCGCGATGCTTAAATCCATCCGCATACTCCTATCCATAGCTACAGCTCTCGACTATGAGATCTGGCAAATGGATGTCAAGACAGCCTTTCTGAATGGCAATCTTGACGAGCGCATTTACATGGCTCAACCAGACGGTTTCGTGGAAGAAGTCAAGAGACCAAGGTTTGTGAGTTGCTTAAGTCCATTTATGGATTAAAGCAAGCATCTAGGTCATGGAATATTAGATTCGATGAAACTGTAAAGAGCTTTGGCTTTGAACAGTCAATAAATGAGCCTTGTGTTTACAAGTTAATACACGAAGGTAAAGTTGTGTTTCTGGTACTATATGTCGATGATATACTACTCATTGGTAATGACGTGGGTAAGTTATCTGAGGTTAAGGTCTGGCTGGCAAAGCAATTCGATATGAAGGATCTAGGAGAAGCCGCGTACATTCTGGGGATCCAAATCTTTCGGGATAGGAAAAATCGGACCCTGTCGCTCTCTCAAGCATCTTATATTGATAAGGTGATGGATCGCTTCTCGATGCAAGACTCCAAGAAGGGTCAAACACCCTTTAGGCATGGAGTTTCACTCTCTAAGGACCAGTCTCCCACGACTGCACAAGAGATTGAAGACATGAGGAAAATTCCTTACGCCTCTGCCGTAGGAAGCCTCATGTATGCTATGCTTTGCACTAGACCTGATATATGTTTCGCAGTTGGCGTAGTCAGCCGTTTCCAATCGAACCCTGGACCCGAGCACTGGATTGTTGTTAAGCATGTTCTTAAGTATCTTCGAAGAACTAGGAACTTGATGCTTACATACTCAGGTACTGACCTGACTATGACGGGATATACCGACTCCGATTTTCAAGCGGATAAGGATTCCAGGAAATCCACTTCGGGATCTGTGTTCATCCTTAATGGTGTAGCTGTTGTGTGGAGAAGTATTAAGCAATCTTGCATTGCTGACTCCACAATGGAAGCAGAATATGTGGCTGCTTGTGAAGCATCCAAAGAGGCTGTATGGCTTAGAAAATTCCTTAAGTATTTGGAAGTTGTTCCAAACGTCGACGAGCCCATGACCCTTTATTGTGATAATAGTGGGGCTATTGCTAACTCAAAGGAACCTAGAAGCCATAAGCGCTCTAAGCATATTGAGAGGAAATACCATTTGATTCGAGAGATCGTGCAACGCGGAGACGTGGAAATGAAGAAGATCTCAACGGTGGACAACCTCGCAGATCCATAAACGGTGGACAACCTCATTCTTTCTTTGCTTGAAGCTTTATGATAAAACCTTAGTCTTTTAGTCCATAAACAAACTTAACAACTTACGAAGAGACAAATGTAGATTTGCATGAACAAACTCTTCGTAGTTTGCTTAAAACGATATAATCGCAATCTTAGGGTCAAAGGACTATTGACCTCAGTACGATTGTTAGAAGAATCTATGATGTCTGGTTATAAGGCATTGAGAGTTGGAGACTCTATAGTTCTTCTAGGTATCTTCCGAAGGTACTGAATTGACCAATGCACTTCTAGAGACAAGATAAGAACAAACCATTTAACCTCTTATGTCTCGAAGTCACTATGTATGAATTGCATCATGCTTACCTTAATCCTGAAATGAGACATGCCATTTCACAGCTTAGTATTCTCATTTGAGAAAGTCAGAGTTCGGACTCACTATGTGATTCCGAACAGGGCCTATTGGTGAAGTACTAAGTTGTGAGTATGTCATGAGTAACTTTGTGAAGTTCTCATAGATATGGAATTCATGTACAAGATTGCCGAAATGCAATGTATGTCACCTCATGCTTTGTTCCTTGGAGTGTGAATAAATGAACTGGCCAGTGTCCAAATTGAGTCCTGACTCTTTTGGATGAAACAATGTGACTTGTTAGCTCCTCGTCAATACATTGTTTCTAACTTATTCACAAGCGACAAAGGAGTTGAGGAAATAACAGCTAGAAGGGTAAAATGGTAATTTAGTAAATCCCGACTTGCTGATTACATTCATGAAGGGTAAACATAGATAACATTCAGTGGATCCGCTCATCATAATTAGGTTGAATTCTTGAGTAGAAAATAAATTCATTTGTACCGAGAGATTTTCAGTGTCAACTCTTTAGTGGAGTCAGTTGGCATTAAGCTAAACTTGGAAAAGGTTTGTGAACTTTTGAGTCCAAGTGTTTAGCTCAAGCTTTGTTCATTTGGGTCCATGAGGTCACTGTCACGAATCACATCGATAGGAATAGTTAAACTGGAAGCTAAGTCAAAACAAGAACGAAAATAGTCAAAAGGGTATTTTTGTCTTTTGAGACAAAGGATGAAATGAATGTCAATAAATTTTTTGACAAGTTCATTTGATGACTTAATGTCACTCGGCCATGACTTGATCATTGGGCCTTGTGAATTAATTTTATTTCATAAGAATTTTATTGAAAATTCTAAATGGGCCTTTTCTTATGTTGTCATGAACAAGTGAAGTAAATTCTAGAAGCCTTTTCTAGACATAATGGGCGCCTACCCTATAGAGAAATAGGAGAGATTATTTTGTGCATAAATGTATCAAGATACTTGCCAAAAGAAAAAGAGGAAACAAATTTCCCACACATGCTTGTAGGGAATCGGCCAAGTAGAGTCAAGGCAAGGCAAGGAACAAAAAAGGAAACAAATCCAAGCCTTCTAGAAGGCTGCCTTGGCCGTGTGACTTAAGTGGGAAAGAGGCAATATTTGCTCATGAATATGTGATATTCTATAGAAGAGGAAACTACCTTATTGAAGGTAAAACCTCTCATATAAATAGGAGCCTCATTCCACACATTTCATTCATCCAAGTTTAAGAGATTTGAGAGACTCTCTCTCTAGAACTTGGCCGAACTCCTCTCTCTCTCCTTTTCTAGTTTATTTTCGATTTTTCTTGTTTTGGCACCTAGGTCCTCACTCGACCTAGTGTTTAGCTCTGCGACTTCAAGACTCGTTCTTAAGTCGTAGTGTTTAAAAGTGCCCACTCACTAATTCCTTTATTTCGAGTGATTTAGTGATAGAAACTTTCGTGGTTGCTCAAGGTGCCGAGAAAAGGAAGAGAGACGTGCTGCGAGGGGAGACGAGCGTTGCAACTTTCTAAGAGCTTCTCAAAGATCAAGCTTCAAGAAAGGTTAGTGAACTTCTTAGCTCATATTAGTTTTTAATTACATGTACTTGCACTTGTCTAGGTTAGTAAAAACCGTTTTTACATGTAAAAGAAAATTTTTAAAATTCCGTCGCTTCCCGAAGCGTTAATTATTTTCTTAAACCCTAGATCGATTCCAACAGATACCCACGTTCCGAGTCGACACGTTCAGTGAAGCTGACAACGACAAGGCCATGCGCCTTGAGTTGGATCTGATCGATGAAAAGAGAGCGGAAGCATTCAGACGCCTCGCCGCACAGAAGCGCAAGGTCGAAAGATACTACAACTCCAAGATCAAAATACGCAAGTTCAGGGCGCCGGCGTCCTAGGCCCGAACTGGAAAGGCCCCTATAGAGTCCGCAAAGTCATTCACGACGGGACCTACTACATCGAGCACACGGACGGAACTCCGGTTCGCCACCCGTGGAACGCAGAGCACTTGAGGCAGTACTACCAGTAGCTAGCGTTCCCCGCATTTTTGTCGCTTTATTTCCCATTTTCAATAAGGCCTATGAGCCAATGTTTTAGGATTTTAAATTTCTCGCAAATTTCTCGCAAAAGTAATAAAACTCGAGTTTTCCGTTTCAAATTTCGTTTTGTGCAAGTTTTCTGGTTATCAAAATTTAACTTATAACCCTAAAACTTGGGGGGGCTAGCAATGGTAAGGAAACCCTCAAAAGAACACGCTCCACCAAAAAACCTAAGACGCCTACATGGCGCAACTTAAGACGCCTACATGGCGCAACCTAAGACGCCTACATGGCGCATGTAAGACGCCTACATGGCGCAACCTAAGACGCCTACATGGCGCACCTAAGACGCCTACATGGCGCACTAAGACGCCTACATGGCGTAACCTAAGACACCTACATGGCTCACTAAGATGCCTACATGGCGCAACCTAAGACGCCTACATGGCGCATCCTAAAGACGCCTACATGGCGCAACCTAAGACGCCTACATGGCGCACGTAAGACGCCTACATGGCGCAACCTAAGACGCCTACATGGCGCAACCTAAGACGCCTACATTGCGCAACCTAAGACGCCTAAATGGCGCAACGTAAGACGCCTACATGGCGCAACCTAAGACGCCTACGTGGCGCACCTAAGACGCCTACGTGGCGCAACCTAAGACGCCTACATGGCGCACGTAAGACGCCTACATGGCGCAACCTAAGACGCCTACATGGCGCAACCTAAGACGCCTACATGGCGCAACCTAAGACGCCTACATGGCGCAACTAAGACGCCCACGTGGCGCACCTAAGACGCCTACATGGCGCAACCTAAGACGCCTACATGGCACAACATTAAGACGCCTACATGGCGCAACCTAAGACGCCTACATGGCGCACGTATGACGCCTACATGGTGCAACCTAAGACGCATACATGGCGTAACCTAAGACGCCTACATGGCGCAACCTAAGACGCCTACGTGGCGCAACCTAAGACGCCTACATGGCGCACGTGACACGCCTACGTGGCGTAACCTAAGACGCCTACATGGCGCAACTAAGACGCGCGCGTGGCGCACCTAAGACGCCTACATGGCGCAACTAAGACGCCCACGTGGCGCACTTAAGACGCCTACATGGCGCAATTAAGACGCCTACATGGCGCACATAAGACGCCTACATGGCACAACCAGGACGCCTGCCTGGCGTGACCTGAGACGTCTACGTGGCACAATCCAGTACACGTAAGGCGCCTGCGTAAGCATGGCCGACTCGCAGTTGAAAAAACTTAAGAACGCACGCCATCCAAGTGACTGGCGCGTCTGAAAAGGTATCCTGCTGAGGTAAAAGAACTGGCAAGACCATTGACACAAACACTTGCCTATCTAAACACGCCATAAGAAGTGAATGTGCGAAAACGTTCATAAAAATAAAATAATGTCTCACAAAAGAAAATGGCAACTGCCCCAAAACCCTAGAAAGCATGCGCTAAGACAAGTGCGCTGAAAGGGAAAAGTCTTAGTAAGCAAGCGCTAAAACAAGTGCGCTGAATGAAAAAACCTAAAAAAGAAAGTGTGCGCTAAACACTTGCGCGAGAAAAATAAAGAAAAAAAATGTCACTCGGCGGGATCGTCGCCTACGGGATCGGCTCCGTCGAGTGGTGGGAACAACGAGTCGAAGAAGTGGAAGGTGACCCCCCGAGAAACATTCTCGGTAGCCGTGGCGTCCCGACACTCCACCACCGCCGCATGTCTTGCCTCCTCGACTCCGACATCAAAGTCGTCTTGAAGGTCGGACGCAATCTCTTCCGCCGCGGCCTTCTCCTCGGTGACCCGAGCCACCTCCTCCGCCAAGGAGTCGCGCTCGCGCTCCACTCGAACACGGGCAGCCTCGCTCGATGAAAGCTGGCCCTGGAGAATGCCAACTTCTTCTGTGCGCGACTCCAACTGGCGTCGAAGGTCCCGCGCCTCGCTCCGAAAGACCTCCGTCGATCGAGTCGCCACTTCGAGAGCATGACGTTCCGTCGTTAGCTCCTCAGCCATCTTCGCCACCGCTGCCTGAGCACGGTCGCACTTGCTGCGGGTAACTCCCAATTCCACGCGAGCCTCCTGAAGCTGCTCGCGGAGACTCGCAAACTCCGCCTTTGAGTGAGAACCTCGCTCGGCGTGGGCCAGCTGAGACTTCGCTTGAGCAAGCTCCTCCTGGGCACGGCTCATCCGCCTGATGAGGTCGTGAAGGATCTTCTCGCCCCGGGTCGCTCGAGCAAGCACCTAAGAAGGAAAAAGGATAAGTCAGCCAAGGACAAGGCCTTAGACAAACAAAGCAAGAGAAACTTACTCTCTGTGCATCGGAAACGCCGTGACGAAAGAACTCCACGTCACTGCTAGCCACGACGCTCTTCCACATCTTCATCGAGGATTGAGCGAGGCCCAGGGAATACTCCCCTCTAACCTCCGCAGCCTCCACATCGACCATCGAGTTCACACGCTTGGAGTCCGAGGACATGTCTGGTAGAGCCGAGGAGGAGGGTCACTTCAAAGAAGCACGAGGACCGCTCTCTGTCCGATGATCGGTATCGGGTTTCCCCCGACCATTCCGCGCAGAAATCCGACAACGGACCGCCGCCAACGATTTCCGGTCTCGAGAAGCCTTCGCTAAACGCGCTCGAGCCCTCGCCCTAGCCGAAGAGACTACAAATGCAACAAAGTCAAAACCCTAAGCGGCACTGGGAGCACTCTTGGTCCGCTGACTGTCGCCCCGGCTAGGTGGAAACGGCGGGAACCACCCGGTGGAAGCCATCAGCTCAGGGGAATGAAATCGTTCGACGGCCTTCCGAGCCTCCGACATTCCCCGGATCTCCTTCACGAAGTCGAGGTCATCGGCCCCAGCGTCAGCAGAAAACTCGGTCAAGGGGCCGAACCGGAGCGGCGCGTCACCAAAAGCCTCCGCCGAGACCCATACCCATGGTCGTCGGTTATACTTCTCTGAATCCATGATCAGCTTAGTGTTCCGGCGATCGCGGGCCATGAAGAAACTAGGCTGTCCGGGCACAGGGAAGATCGCGATGAGATTACGAAAGTCGCTCACGGTCATCACCCGCTCAGTCTGGCAATGCCATTCCATGTGACACATCGCCACGATGCGATAAAACGCCGGACTCACCTGACACGCATGCACCCCCAGACGGGCGAGAAGCTGCTGAACGATGGGTTGAAATGGAACCGCAACCCGCAGTTGAGACTCGCCACCGAAACTGCGGCAAACCCACAGCGAGGGCGGAAAGGACGGTCGCCCTGTAAGGGACGGAGAAGCGCCACGGACGACGGAATGGCGAATGCCTCCCTGAGGCCGACGAATGTTCGGTAGGTGAGCGAGCTCGAAGCATCGACCCCCGAACAATCGAAGCCCTCGGGAGCAGCAAAGCCCTCCTCGGGATACCACTTCGTCCTAGTAAGCGACCTCGCCGATACTATCGCCTCTGCGTCAGGAGTCTCGGGCTGAGAACCCCCTGGCTCCACGGAAGGGCCCCTGCCCTCCGCCACGGCCGCGGCAGCGGTCGACGGCTCCTCGAGACACTCCGATACGAGGCCTTCGGCCCCCGGACATGTCTCCGAATCACCTCCGGGATCTTCAGACTCGGGGCCAAAGTCATCCACGCAGTCAATCTCGTCAAGGACCGACTCTAGCGAAGTCACTGCATCCACGCCCGCGATATCTCCCGGCACGCCATGAGGGTCCAAGTCGGCCTGCGGTACACCGAGGCAGGCTTTGTCGCGAACCCCTTCGCCAACTAAGTTGATCACGAGGCGAGGGGCAGGTCCCCCGGACGTGGGATGATCAAACTCCCCACATGTGTCCCGCCTAGCTGGCGCACACTCTTCTTGAGGCTGAGCAATAGGCGCGGTCACGCCCAGCTCGCCTTCCTCGAGCCACTGCTCTACTCCGCTCGGATTCTCTTCCACGTGCAGCGGAACTTCCCCTAATCCCGCGAGGAGATCATCCTCTGCATGTTCAGAACCCTGAAACAAGAGAGAGAAATCAATCTCGGGACTCTCAGCTGAGAAAAGGGGAGGGACACCCATAATGCAAGCGTAAAAAAGAAAAGAAAAGCGTAGAGAAAGAGAGAAAAAATAAAGTGGAGGAATAAGAGAGAGGGGGGGGTCTATTTATAGACTCCTGGGAGGGTAGGAGTCGAAATCCTACTCCCATAAGGAGAAAAAACGGAGAAAAACTCCAAAAAGTCGGAGTTCCCCCGCGCAAGGCGAACTAGCCCCGCGCACGGGGCGCGCTGCGCGCCAAGCCCGCGCGGCAGCACCAAAAAAAAAAAAAAAAAAAAAAAAGGAAAGGGGAAAAGGAAGATTTTTCCTCGGGTGACGGACTTGGAAAATATTTTCCTCAAACACCCAACTAGAAGGACAAAAAGTTCATCGTTGGGAACCTCCCGAGCGACGAACTTGGGGGGCTAATGTTGTCGGTCGTTTTCGGAAAACCCGAGACACCGGAAAGGTACGTCGCTCAAAGGGCCGGTGGTCAGGCCGGAGGTCCTGAAGAGCAGCAAGCCTCCAAGCCCTCGTCCAAACTCTTGACTCCTTGAGTCGAGCTTAGCCCCTCGAGTTGAGACTTGAGTCGGTTCCTCGAGTCGAACCTCGCTCTTCGAGTTGAGCCTTGAGTCGGTCTCCTCGGGTCGAGCTTCGCTCTTCGAGTTGAGCCTTGAGTCGGTCTCCTCGAGTCGAGCTTCGCTCCTTGAGTTGAGCCTCGAGCCGGTCTCCTCGAGTCGAGCATCGCTCCTCGAGTCGAGCATCAACTCGAGTCCTATCCGTCAAACAAACATTTGTGTCATAAACAAAAATACCATGCCCACAATAGCTTAACGGGCCCGGAAGCGAAAAGCCCGCAGAAAATAAGCCCAGCGCGCGCCGCGCCGCCAAGGCCGCGCCGCGAGCTGAGCGGCGCAGATCGTGCGCCGCGGGTTGTGCGCCACGGGTTGTGCGCCGCTGCCTCTTGTGCGCCTCCTCTTGAAAAGGGGCGCGTTCCTAGTCCCACATGGACGCCAAATGACCACCTTAGGGTCCTCAAACACCTATATAAACCCCCTCCCATTGAGGGGAAAATCATCTCTTCATCTCTTATCGATACGCTCGATTTCTTACTCTTCTCTGCTTCTCTGGATGCCATATTTGGCCTTAAGCATTTTCTCACCCGGCCAAGACTCCTCACTCGGCCATTGGCCGACCCAACCCTTCAGCCGGCCAATGGCCGACCCAAACTTGCTCACTCGGCCAAGGGGTCTTCAAACCACCCCTTGGCTACTTATAAATACAGGGGCCGCTCCCCTAGTCCAGGTAATGCATTCTTGAGTACTGAAACGCTGTCGAACTCGTACCTCGCTCGTTTCTCTCAAGTCTCGGCCTCTAAACACCCCTAAAACCTCTATACTCCACCTCAATCCCACTAATGTTGAGCGTCGGAGAGGTAAACAGGGGCACCCCCCCTGTTTCCCCTTTGTAGTTCACAATCTCTTGTTTGCTTTTCAGGTATCGAGACGAGGTGAGCTTCACCCACAGCTAAGGGACGACTTGGGATACCAAGTCTGACACGCTCGAGCCGGAGTGAGACCACTTGGTCCGGCCTTGGGTCTAACCACTCTGGGCTCCTAAATAGTTGTCCAAAAACAGCGACAACAGACTCTATAGTTCTTCTAGGTATCTGCCGAAGGTACTGAATTGACCAGTGCACTTCTAGAGACAAGTTAAGAACAAACCATTTAACCTCTTATGTCTAGAAGTCACTACGTATAAATTGCATGAGGTTTACCTCAATCCTTACATATTCTCATTCGAGAAAGTCAGAGTTTGGATTCATTATGTGATTCTTAACATGATCTATTGGTGAAGAACTAAGTTATGAAGATGTCATGAGTAACTTTATGAAGATCTCATAGATATGGAATTCATGTACAAGTTTGCTGAAATGCAATGTATATCACCTCATGCTTTGTTCCTTGGAATGTGAATAAATGAACTGGCCAGTGTCCAAATTGAGTCATGACTTTTTTGGATGAAACAATGTGACTTGTTAGCTCCTCGTCAATACATTGTTTCTAATTTATTCACAAGCGACAAATGAGTTGAGGAAATAACAGCTAGAAGGGTAAAATGGTAATTTTGTAAATCCCAACTAGCTGATGATATTCATGAAGGGTAAACATAGATAATATTCAGTGGATCCACTCATCACAATTTAGTTGAATTCTTGAGTAGAAAATAGATTCATTTGAACCAAGAGATGCTCAGTGTCAACTCTTTAGTGGAGTCAGTTGACATTAAGCTAAACTTGGAAAAGGTTTGTGAACTTTTGAGTTCAAGTATTTTAGCTCAAACTTTGTTCATTTGGATCCATGAGGTCACTGTCACAAATCATATCGAGTAGGAATAGTTAAACTAGAAGCTATGTCAAAATAAGAACGAGACAAGTTTTACGAAAATTGTCTAAAGGGTATTTTTGTCTTTTTGGACATAGGACGAAATGAATGTCAATAAATATTTTGACACTGTCATATGATGACAAATGAAACTTAACCCACTCGGCCATGAAGAGATTATTGGGCCTTGAGGATTAATTTCATTGCATAGAATTTTACTTGAAAATTTTTGATGGGCTTTTCTTATATTGTCATGAACAAATCAACGAGGGAAAGTATTTGGAAGGCCAAGGCAAGGTGAAGGGAAGCAAAAGAGGAAACAATCTTGCTTCTAGAAGGCATGTCACATGTCCATATAGAGAATGGGAAATAAGGTAATTTTGCTCATGAATATGTGATATTCTTTAGATAGAGGCCTTATTCCTCTCATTTTATTCATTCCACTTAAGTTAGAGATTGAGAGCTTCTCTCTCTAGACCTTGTGGCCTCCCCTTCTTCCTCCCTCTCTCTCTAAGTTTTCTTTTGTTTTTGTTTGGGAACCTATGTCCACATTTGACCTAGTGTTTTAGCTCTTCGACTTTGAGACTTGTTCTTGAGTAGTCGTGTTTAAAAGTGCCCACACAGTAATTCCTTTATTTCTCGAGTGATTCTTGTGATAGAAACTTTCGTGGTTGCTCGAGTTCTCGAGGAAAGAAGAGAGACGACCTGCGTGGGGAGATGAACGTTTCAACCTTCATAAGGCTTGGCTTCTCAACGTTCAAGCTTCTCAAAGGTTAGTAAACATATAATGCTCATTAATAGTTTTAATTTATATGTACTTGCTCTTTGTCTAGGTTAGTAAAAACGTTTTACTTGTTTTAAAGAAAATTTTTAAATTCCGCCGCTTGCTCGAAGCGTTAAATCTTTTCTTAACCCTAGATCAATTCCAACAAATAGTATCAGAGCTATGGTCAAAGATATGCATGTACATGTAATTAAAATTATGAACTTGAAAATCGTTTTCGAAAGTTTACTAATTTTGTGACAAATTAGAATTGTTTTCTTAGTTTTTATTTATTTATTGCTCATGCCTTTAAAATAAAAATCATGTTGATTTTCTTTGATTTTGGGATGATATTAAAACACATTAGAATAAGTTCTATAAGATTTTATTTTTTTTATAATGAAAAACGTGTTTTTAAGTTTGAGAAAATTTCGAATAATTTTGTGACTAGTGTTGTCGCTGTTTTTCGGACAACGATTTAGGAGCCAAAGACGGTTAGACCCAAGGCCAGACCAAGTGGCCTCGTCTTGACTCGAGCGTGTCAGACCCGGTATCCCGAGTCGTCCCTTAGTTGTGGATGTCCCTTGAGTTCGTCAGAGTACCTGAAAAGGAGTAGAAAACACGTGAACTACAAAGGGGAAACAGGGGGGGGCCCTGTTTACCTCTCCGACGCTCAACATTAGTGAGATTGAGGTGGAGTATAGAGGTTTTAGGGGTGTTTAGAGGCCAAAGCTTGAGAGAAACGAGCGAGGTACGAGTTCGGCAGCGTTTCAGTACTCAAGAATGGGTTACCTGGGTCAAGGGAAGGACCCTTGTATTTATAGGCAGCCAAGGGGTGGTTTGAAGACCCCTTGGCCGAGTGAGCAAGGCTGGGTCGGCCATTGGCCGGCTGAAGGGTTGGGCCGGCCAATGGCCGAGTGAGCATGTTGGGTCGGCCATTGGCCGACTGAAGCTTTGCCTCGGCCAATGGCCGAGTGAACTGGGCCGGCCATTGGCCGGCTGAAGCTTTGCCTCGGCCAATGGCCGAGTGAGACCCTTGGGTCGGCCATTGGCCGACTGAAGCTTTGCCTCGGCCAATGGCCGAGTGAACTGGGCCGGCCATTGGCCGGCTGAAGCTTTGCCTCGGCCAATGGCCGAGTGAGACCCTTGGGTCGGCCATTGGCCGACTGAAGCTTTGCCTCGGCCAATGGCCGAGTGAACTGGGCCGGCCATTGGCCGGCTGAAGCTTTGCCTCGGCCAATGGCCGAGTGTGACCCTTGGGTCGGCCATTGGCCGACTGAAACTTTGCCTCGGCCAATGGCCGAGTGAACTGGGCCGGCCATTGGCCTACTGAGGCTTTGACTCGGCGAATGGCCGAGTGACACCCTTGGGCCGGCCATGGGCCAGCTGAGCATATGGCCGGCCATTGGCCGGCTGGAACTTGTGCCGGCCATTGGTTTGGGCCGGCTAATGGCTGAGGCAAGGCTCCGCCGTCAATGGCCTCACGCCGGTCGCGCGGGTCGAAGTGATGTCTTTTTCCTCGTCGGCCCTAGACAGGCCGACAACATTAGCCCCCCGAGTTTCCGGTCGAGCGTAGATCGAGTGGAAACTCAAAATCTGCGCTTTTATATGGATGCGGGATGAACGCTCTCGGGTTTGCGTCATGAGGAATGGCCTTCGCGGGTCGCGAGGGACGGCCTTTGGGCGTCGCGAGGGACGACTTATTGTTTCGGGTTGATCGCGCGCGGCTTATTTTCTCGATCTACCCGTGAGGGCGTGATCGATTAGCACGGCTTTATTGTGTTGTGCGCGTCTTGTTTTCTCGACTTGCCAATGAAGGCATAATCGATTTGCACGTCTTTATTGTGTGGACGCACACCTTGAACCCATTTGTAACTCGTTGCCTATCGGCCGACGAGCTGGGCGGCGAGCGCGATGCCACATTTGTGTGGCGAGGTTTCCCGTGGACGCTGGCTAGACAAGATACGCCCTGCGGACGCAGACCTTGAACCCATTTGTAACTCGTTGCCTATCGGCCGACGAGCTGGGCGGCGAGCGCGATGCCACATTTGTGTGGCGAGGTTTCCCGTGGACGCTGGCTAGACCAGATACGCCCTGCGGACGCAGACCTTGAACCCATTTGTAACTCGTTGCCCGTGGGCCGACGAGCTGGGCGGCGAGCGCGATGCCACATTTGTGTGGCGAGGTTTCCCGTGGACACTGGCTAAACCAGATACGCCCTGCGGACGCAAGCCTTGAACCCATTTGTAACTCGTTGCCTATCGGCCGATGAGCTGGGCGGCGAGCGCGATGCCACATTTGTGTGGCGAGGTTTCCCGTGGACGCTGGCTTGACCAGATACGCCCTGGCGGACGCAAGCCTTGAACCCATTTCTAACTCGTTGCCTATCGGCCGACGAGCTGGGCGGCGAGCGCGATGCCACATTTGCGTGGCGAGGTTTCCCGTGGACGCTGGCTAGACCAGATTCGCCCAGCGGACGCAGACCTTGAACCCATTTGTACCTCGTTGCCTATCGGCCGACGAGCTGGGCGGCGAGCGCGAACTCAAGACTCAACTCGAGGGCTCATGTAGAGCCTGCACGAGGAATAGTTAGTTGACTTGTGGACATGGGACTCAACTCGAGGGCTCTTGTTGAGCCTGCACCAGGAGTGGTTAGTTGGCTTGTCGACTCGGGCTCAACTCGAGGACTCTCGTAGAGCCTGCACGAGGAGTTTCGTGAAGAGTCGGCGCGAGGAGCATCGGTCGACTCGCGGACTCGGAGTCTTGACTCGAGGAATGAATCCATCTCGAGGAGACATGTGAAGAGTCGGCACGAGGAGTATTAGTCGACTCGTGGACTCAAACTCGACTCGAGGAATGAACTCGTCTCGAGGAGGTATGTGAAGAGTCGGCATGAGGAGTATTAGTCGACTCGTGGACTCAAACTCGACTCGAGGAATGAACTCGTCTCGAGGAGATATGTGAAGAGTCGGCACGAGGAGTATTAGTCGACTCGTGGACTCGAACTCGACTCGAGGAATGAACTCGTCTCGAGGAGATATGTGAAGAGTCGGCACGAGGAGTATTAGTCGACTCGTGGACTCGAACTCGACTCGAGGAATGAACTCGTCTCGAGGAGATATGTGAAGAGTCGGCACGAGGAGTATTAGTCGACTCGCGGACTCAAACTCGACTCGAGGCATGAACTCGTCTCGAGGAGATATGTGAAGAGTTGGCACGAGGAGTATTAGTCGACTCGTGGACTCAAACTCGACTTCGAGGAATGAACTCGTCTCGAGGAGATATGTGAAAACTCGGCACGAGGAGTATTAGTTGACTCGTGGACTCAAACTCGACTCGAGGAATGAACTCGTCTCGAGGAGATATGTGAAGAGTCGGCACGAGGAGTATTAGTCGACTCGTGGACTCAAACTCGACTCGAGGAATGAACTCGTCTCGAAGAGGTATGTGAAGATTCGGCACGAGGAGTATTAGTCGACTCGTGGACTCAAACTCGACTCGAGGAATGAACTCGTCTCGAGGAGATATGTGAAGAGTCGGCACGAGGAGTATTAGTCGACTCGTGGACTCGAACTCGACTCGAGGAATGAACTCGTCTCGAGGAGATATGTGAAGAGTCGGCACGAGGAGTATTAGTCGACTCGCGGACTCAAACTCGACTCGAGGCATGAACTCGTCTCGAGGAGATATGTGAAGAGTCGGCACGAGGAGTATTAGTCGACTCGTGGACTCAAACTCGACTTCGAGGAATGAACTCGTCTCGAGGAGATATGTGAAAAGTCGGCATGAGGAGTATTAGTCGACTCGTGGACTCAAACTCGACTCGAGGAATGAACTCGTATCGAGGAGATATGTGAAGAGTCGGCACGAGGAGTATTAGTCGACTCGTGGACTCAAACTCGACTCGAGGAATGAACTCGTCTCGAGGAGATATGTGAAGAGTCGGCACGAGGAGTATTAGTCGCCTCGTGGACTCAAACTCGACTCGAGGAATGAACTCGTCTCGAGGAGATATGTGCAGGTTGTCTCTCTTTGGGACCTCCGGCCTAACCACAGGCCCCTTGAGACTTTATTATGCTTTTATCTGTTTTTTGTTTTTGAGAGAGTTAGCCCAACACGGTTGGGCGAACTGATGAACCGAATCCAAAGACGTTTGGACGAAGCGATGAAGTCGCTCCTGCTCGACTAGACGAAGTGCCGAGCTCGACCAGGCGAGGCAACGAACTCAACCAGACGAGGTGACGAGCTCGACCAGGCAAGGGGAGCTCATGAGCTCGGCCAGGCGAGGCGAGCTTATGAGCTCGGCCAGGGCGAGACGAACTGACGAGCTCGGCCAGGCAAGGCGACCTGATGAGCTCGGCCAGGCGAGGCGAGCTTATGAGCTCGGCAAGGGCGAGGCGAGTTGACGAGCTCGGCCAGGGCGAGGCGACGAGCTGGCGAGCTCGGCCAGGCGAGGCGAGCTGATGAGCTCGGCCAGGCGAGGCGACCTGATTAGCTCGGCCAGGCGAGGCGACCCGATGAGCTCGAAATCCTGAAAATTCGTAAGGATCGGCACGAGGAGTATCAGTCGACGCGTGGACTCGGGCTCAACTCGAGGACTCATGTAGAGCCTGCACGAGGAGCTACGTGATGAACCGGCACGAGGAGTTATCGGCCGACTCGTGGATTCGAACTCGACTCGAGGAATAAACTCATCTCGAGGGGACATGTGAAGAGTCGGCACGAGGAGTATTGGTCAACTCGTGGACTCGAACTCGACTCGAGGAATGGACGCATCTCGAGGATTTACGTGGAGAGTCGACACGAGGAGTATTGGTCAACTCGTGGACTCGAACTCGACTCGAGGAATGGACGCATCTCGAGGAGTTACGTGGAGAGTCGGCACGAGGAGTATTGGTCAACTCGTGGACTCGAACTCGACTCGAGGAATTGACGCATCTCGGGGAGTTACGTGAGAAGTCTTTCTTTGGGATCTTCGGCCTAACCACCGGCCCCTTGAGACTTCATTATTATTATTATTATTATTTTTTATTTTTTTTTTAGTTGTTTTTGATTGAGTATTGACCCCTGTTAGCCCCCCGAGTTTCTTGTGTTTGTGAGACGAAGGCCAAGAAACTCTTGTGTTAGAGGTATACAATAGTGCGTGTCAAAAAGTTGTCATGTGTAAATAACTCTTTATTGCGATAAGGGGGTCGTTACAGTTTGTCATGGCACTTGGCCTTCTTTGAAAAAAGGAAATTACATTTTCGAAATGAAAGTGACCACGAAGCCGATCGAGTTCGGGCGTGAATTTAAGGGTCGAAGCAACGATACTCATGGCTTGCTAGCAGACGCGACGAATTCCTTGAAATCCCCACCTCGAATTAGGGAATCAATTCGCTTCTTAAGCTGCTTGCATTCGATCGTCACGTGCCCGTGATCTTTGTGGTATTCGCAGAACCGACTTCGATCTCGCTTCGCGGGGTCCTTTGTGAGTGGAGCGGGGCTTTCCAGCTCATCGCGGCGTAAGCGCAGGATCCGGTCACTTCGGGGACTTGACCCTTCCGGCGCCTTTTCCTTCGTGACTCGGGACCAACGGCCGGCACCACAAGCGTGGCTGCGCGCTCTTGGTCGAGTGCTCGATCAATGTTGGGTGGTTGCTGCCCCAAGATGATCGCGGTCTCGCGTCGGGCGTTGAGCTTTTCTCTCAAGTCGAACTCGGGATCCTCTCTTTGAGAGTTGAGGCGGTCTCTCAGGTCTCCGGAGGCCGTCCCTATCACCCTTGTTAAGGGCGCATCATTCAGGCGACGCCTTTGGCGGAGGCCGAGACCATCGACGTTGTCACCTTCACAAGGGTCTTGGATGCGGACGGTGAGCTTGGAGCGTCCCTTTCGGGACCTCGAGGACGAGCGTCGTCGGGCATTGTGCGAGCCTTGATGCCTTGACGTGGTCGCCCGAGGGTGTCCCCTCGAGGGCGCGTGTGGGTGCTCACCAAAAGGTTGATGCTTCGACGCGGCCGCCCGAGGGTGTCCCCTTGGAAGCGTGCGCGCGTGTCCACTTTCGTGAATGGCGTGGTCGAGGTTGGTCTCGTGGTTGATGTCGTCGACGTCGTTAGAGTCGAGGAGGTCGGCGATGAGCGCGCCGGTGACGCCGGGGCGGTCTAGGAGCTCGGCGAGCCTTTGAGCCGTGTCCTCTCGAACTGCGGCCTCGGGGTCATTCGCCGGGTCTCGGGGCTGGCTCTCGTTATCACGAGGTTGCCCTTCGAGACGGTGCACAGAGCCTTGGAGGTCGCGCCTCGAGCTAGTCGCTCGGGCGCCCACGGAGGTGGCGGGGCTACGACTCATCTCTCGAGAGTCGTAGAAGTGAGAAGAAGACTGGTAGAGGGGATGTGTTGCCAAGGTCGAGAGATCCCCTCCTTCTAGCGCCAAAATGTTGTCGCTGTTTTTCGGACAACGATTTAGGAGCCAAAGACGGTTAGACCCAAGGCCGGACCAAGTGGTCTCGTCTTGACTCGAGCGTGTCAGACCCGGTATCCCGAGTCGTCCCTTAGCTGTGGATGTCCCTTGAGTTCGTCAGAGTACCTGAAAAGGAGTAGAGAACACGTGAACTACAAAGTGGAAACAGGGGGGGGGCCTGTTTACCTCTCTGACGCTCAACATTAGTGAGATTGAGGTGGAGTATAGAGGTTTTAGGGGTGTTTAGAGGCCAAAGCTTGAGAGAAACGAGCGAGGTACGAGTTTGGCAGCGTTTCAGTACTCAAGAATGGGTTACCTGGGTCAAGGGAAGGACCCTTGTATTTATAGGCAGCCAAGGGGTGGTTTGAAGACCCCTTGGCCGAGTGAGCAAGGCTGGGTCGGCCATTGGCCGGCTGAAGGGTTGGGTCGGCCAATGGCCGAGTGAGCATGTTGGGTCGGCCATTGGCCGACTGAAGCTTTGCCTCGGCCAATGGCCGAGTGAACTGGGCCGGCCATTGGCCGCCTGAAGCTTTGCCTCGGCCAATGGCCGAGTGAGACCCTTGGGTCGGCCATTGGCCGACTGAAGCTTTGCCTCGGCCGATGGCCGAGTGAACTGAGCCGGCCATTGGCCGGCTGAAGCTTTGCCTCGGCCAATGGCCGAGTGAGACCCTTGGGTCGGCCATTGGCCGACTAAAGCTTTGCCTCGGCCAATGGCCGAGTGAACTGGGCCGGCCATTGGCCGGCTGAAGCTTTGCCTCGGCCAATGGCCGAGTGTGACCCTTGGGTCGGCCATTGGCCGACTGAAACTTTGCCTCGGCCAATGGCCGAGTGAACTGGGCCGGCCATTGGCCTACTGAGGCTTTGACTCGGCCAATGGCCGAGTGACACCCTTGGGCCGGCCATGGGCCGGCTGAGCATATGGCCGGCCATTGGCCGGCTGGAACTTGGGCCGGCCATTGGTTTGGGCCGGCCAATGGCTGAGGCAAGGCTCCGCCGTCAAAGGCCTCGCGCCGGTCGCGCGGGTCGAAGTGATGTCTTTTTCCTCGTCGGCCCTAGACGGGCCGACAACAACTAGTTATATTGTCTTTCAAGTTTCGTTTATTTGCTCGTTTCATTTTATGTTAATTTATACCTGTTGTCGCAGTTTTTCGGACAACGATTTAGGAGTCACAGACGGTCAGACCCAAGGCCGGACCAAGTGGTCTCGTCTTGACTCGAGCGTGTCGGGCTTGGTATCCCAAGCCGTCCCTTAGCTGTAGGTGTTTTCTATCTCGTCTATGCACCTGAAAAGTAAGCAAAAAGGTGTGAACTACAAAGGGGAAACAGAGGGGTTGCCTCTGTTTACCTCTCCGACGCTCAACATTAGTAGGATTGAGGTGGATATAGGAGGTTTGGGTGTTTAGAGGCCGAGACTTGAGAGAAACGAGCGAGGTACGAGTTCGACAGCGTTTCAGTACTCAAATTCGGATTACCTGGACTAGGGGAGCGGCCCCTGTATTTATAGGCGGCCAAGGGGTGTTTTGAGGGTCCCTTGGCCGAGTGAGGCTGAGTCGGCCATCGGCCGAGTGAGGCTCGGCCGGCCGATGGCCGAGTGAGATGCTGGCCGCTGAGGGCGATTCACTCGGCCAATGGCCGAGTGAAGGAATGGACGCCGGGTGAGTTTCACTCGGCCATTGGCCGAGTGAAAAGTCTGGGCCGAGAGAAGACTCACTCGGCGGTTGGCCGAACGAGCTGTTGGGCCGGCAGAAGTCTTCACTCGGCCTTCGGCCGAACGAACATGTTGGGCCGCTTGGGGCCTCACTCGGCCATTGGCCGAGTGAGCATGGTGCGCCGGCTGGAGACTTCACTCGGCCCTTGGCCGAGCGAACATGTTGGGACGTCTGAGGCCTCATTCGGCCATTGGCCGAGTGAGCATGGTGGGCCGGCTGTGGGCTCACTCGGCCATTGGCCGAGTGAATTGCTTGGGTCGGCCAATGGCCGAGTGAACTGGGCCGGCCATTGGCTGGGTGAGCTTGTCCGTCCGCCCGAAACGTCGGTCGCGTCATCGGACCTCGTCGGGCCGATAACAATACCATGTTAGTACCATGTTAATAAAACACATATAAAATCATTAACAACTTCCTAAAACGTTCCGTTATACTTGATTTTTTTTCCGCACCCAAAGTCCGAAATTTAATTATTTCCAGTTTTCTTCGAGATCGAGAATACCCGTAGTAAAATTGGTATAACTCTCAGCTCGGAATTTAAATTGGAATGATTCAGGAATCAAATTAAAGGCTGTTTGTCCTCTTTCCAGTGCAATTGGTTTTAGGTCAAAATGACATCGGAGCCGCCAGTTATGGCGATTTTACTCCGAGGTGCGCGGCTGTTCCAAATGTCCGGGTTTTTAGAATGAATGAATTCCGAATTTAGGACCCCACTCCATAAGTTATAGAACTCTAATGAGAAAATTTACTTGAGTAAAATTGGTTTTTTTATATAAGATAATAAAAATAATGTGAAAGATTAAAATGTTTTGATTTTTGAAAGTTTAATTGAAATTTAATTTTTACAAAACTAGCTTGAATTTTGAAAAACTGTTTTCGTTTTAAAATTTGAAAATATTTTGTCATCCAAATCTAATAAGTTTTCAAAATGTTTTCAAAACTATATCTATATAACATATATTGAAAATCTATATGCTCTTGAAAATTTGAGTGAGAGGTCTCCTCGTAGACGAGCCGTTAAATAAAAGATGTGTAATCTCAAACATTCAAGTGTTCAAGTGAGTTGAAGTTCACACTTCCCTCGTGCATTTTCCCGAATAGAAAATAGGAAAATGTCCGAGTATGTACCTTGTGCCTTTATGCACTAACACTGCTCTTCCTTGAACATGAAGATCTAGGATTCCTTTCTAGTAGTCCACTCTATCGCTCTATAACTAGGAAATTTGTTTCCGAACTTATAAAGACGATGTGCCAACTCCAAAAACTAAATTTGAGGGTTGTACTTGTTGTTTGTAACCCACGATCCCCAACACTAATGAAAGAAGCAATTAACGTGAGACTAAGAGTCACTCTTGTGGCCCTCTCTTCAATGGGAGTACTCTATGGCGTTTTTGCTTCGATCATTGCTCAATGAGCTACGTTCGAGAGTGAGACTATGAAGACAAGGCCTCCTCTTGGGGGATTGTTTTTTCAAAGTTGACCTTTTGGACTAAGTGGTTGGTTGCACACTTAGGCTCAATCCCTAGTAATCCTCCCTTGAGGCTCTGCGAAAGGATGTGAGTGATCAAACCCATATAAAAGGTGGCTAGTAAAAATTGGTGTATTGACCTCTTGGCTACGCATTAATGATGTGTCATTTACTTATAAAAGGAGACTTTTTGCGGCCTTCTCTTGAGGGAGTAGATTGTCATTTCGTTTATAACACCTTTGGATTTTATCATGTCTGAAACAAACTTAAATCCCAAACCAAAGACTAATCATAAACTTGTTTCAACTTAATTAGGCAATATGTCTCTCCACCTTCTCTCAACCATCCATTCCTCAAACAAACTCGAAACCGAAAACTATGTAGATTGGAAACGTAACCTCGACATAATACTTACCGTTAACAAGCACAAATGGGTACTCACCACCCCGTGTCCTCCTCAAACGAATGATAATTTGACTCAAGAGGACAAAGATGCCTTGGCGGCCTGGATCCGCTCCGATGAGATTGTGAGGTGCTATATATTAGCATCTATGAACAATGTGCTAAAACAGCAATGTCGTGACGTTGACACAGCCGCTGACATGCTCTACAATCTCCATAAGATGTTTGGAGGGCAAGGGCGTCAGGCCAGACAACAAGAAGTCATACAATTTATTGTCGCTCATTTTCGGACAACGATTTAGGAATCGAAAGCGGTTAGGCCCAAGGCCGGACCAAGTGGCCTCGCTTCGGTTCGAGCGTGTCGGACTTGGTATCCCAAGTCTTCCCTTAGCTGTTGATGATGTCTATCTCGTCCAGACACCTAAAAAAGGTACGAAAATAGATGTGAACTAGAAAGGGAAAACAGAGGGGTTGCGTCTGTTTACATCTCCGACGCTCAACATTAGTAGGATTGAGGTGGAATATAGAGGGTTTGAGTGTTTAGAGGCCAAAGATGAGTGAAACGAGTGAGTTATGAGTTCGACAGCGTTTCGGGGCTCAAAATTGGATTACCTGTCTCGAGGGTCGAGCCTCGCATTTATAGGCGGCCAAGGGGCGTTTTGAAGGCCCCTTGGCTGAGTGAAATTGAGTCGGCCATCGGCCGAGTGAGACTCGATCGGTCGATGGCCGAGCGAGGTGTTGATCGCCGGGAGAGGTTCACTCGGCCATTGGCCGTGTGAAATGTTGGACGCCCGATGGGTTTCACTCGGCCATTGTCCGAGTGAAAGGCCTGGGCCGAGAGAGGGTTCACTCGACCATTGGTCGAGTGAACTGTTGGGCCGGCAGGAGTCTTCACTAGGCCCTTGGCCGAGTGAAATTGTTGGGCCGGCAGGGAATTCACTCGGCCATTCGCCGAGTGAACCTGATGGGCCGGCTGATGGTTCACTCGGCCATTGGCCGAGTGAATCTCGATGGGCCGGCTGAGATTCACTCGGCCATTGGCCGAGTGAGCATGATGGGCCGGCTGAGATTCACTCGGCCATTGGCCGAGTGAGCATGATGGGCCGGCTGAGATTCACTCGGCCATTGGCCGAGTGAATTGCTTTGGCCGGCGAATTGCCGGGTGCGCTCGTCTGGACGCCTGAAACGTCGATCGCGTCGTCGGACCTCGTCGGGCCGATAACATTAGCCCCGTGAGTTTGGCACCGGGCGTGGCTTGGAGGACGAGCGCGCGGCCGACAAGACAGCCCAGGAGGACTCTGCCGGGCCACGCGCGGGGAACGCAGCCGGGATGAGCACCGGCGGGGCCGATGGGGCCGAGCGAGGCTGCGCCATCGCGGGGGAGCCGGATTGGCTGCGTCGGCGCTGTCTGTGCTGGACCCAGCCTCGGAGGGGCGCCTGCCAGGCCGCGCGCGACGAGTCTGGCCGGGGAGCACGCCGACATGGCCGAGGAGACCGACGCCGGCGTGGAGGGAGCCGCGCCCTGCCGGGTCGGCGTCGTATGGGGCGAACCCAGCCCCGGAGGAGATCCCCCTCGGCCGGAGAAGCCGAAGAGTGGGGTCGAGGTCGGGGTCGGTCTCATCCCGGATAGTTTCATCTTGTCCAGCGCCCACTTGAAGATTATGTCGGTGGAGCTGCCGTTTTCGATTAAGATTCTCCGGACGAGGTTATTGGCGACCAGGGCCGAGACGACTATCACGTCGTTGTGTTGGTGGAGAACTCGCACCGCCTCTTGGCTGGTGAAGAACATGGACTCGAACGGGGCCGGAGGAGGAGCCTCGTATGTGTGGTTGATGTAGTGCGCTATCTTCCCTTGGGAGACTTCTCGCACGTACTTCTTCCTTTGCGTGCTCGAGTCTCCGAACTCCGGGCCGCCCATGATCGAGCCCACGACGTGCAGCTGTGAGCTTTCCGGTTCTTCGATTGCTGCTTGGTCCGTAACGGTTACTGTCGCCGGACCTTTCCTTTCTTGCCGCGGGCGCTCTCCATGTGTCGCGGCCGTCCCGATTCTTCTAAGGACGTACTCTTTCAATTTCTCGTCTTGAATTAGGGCCTCGATCTGACGCTTGACCTAGTAACATTCAAACTGTTGGAATCGATCTAGGGTTTAAGAAAATGTTTAACGATTCGTTAAGCGGCGGAATTTTCAAAAATTTTCTTTTTCAAGTAAAACAGTTTTTACTAACCTACACAAAGAGCAAGCACATGTAAATATAAACTATTATGAGCATAGAAGTTTACTAACCTTTCTTGAAGCTTGAACTTTGAGAAGCTTTTGGAAAGTTGCAATGCTCGTCTCCCTCGCAGCACGTCTCTCTTTCTTTCCTCGGCAACTCGAGCAACCACGAAAGTTTCTATCACTAAATCACTCGAAATAAAAGGAATTAGTGTGTGGGCACTTTTAGGAATTAGTGTGTGGGCACTCGATGTTACCGGTCCGTCTCGGTCCGGTAGATCGACGACGGCCACGCTGGCGGCCGTCCTGAGCCCGGCACTCGCCGTGGCCGGCGCTCCAAGGCCGGCCCTCCTCGGCCGGCGCTCCAAGGCCGGCCCTCCTCGGCCGGCGCTCCAAGACCGGCCCTCCTCGGCCGGCGCTCCAAGGCCGGCCTCCTCGGCCGGCGCTCCAAGGCCGGCCCTCCTCGGCCGGCGCTCCAGGACCGGCCCTCCTCGGCCGGCGCTCCAAGGCCGGCCCTCCTCGGCCGGCGCTCCAAGGCCGGCCCTCCTCGGCCGGCGCTCCAGGGCCGGCCCTCCTCGGCCGGCGCTCCAAGGCCGGCCCTCCACAGCCGGCGCTCCAAGGCCGGCCCTCATCGGCCGGCGCTCCAGGACCGGCCCTCCCCAGCCGGCGTTCCAAGGCCGGCCCTCCACGGCCGGCGCTCCAAGGCCGGCCTTCCAAGGCCGGCCCTCGGCCAAGAGGTTCCTCAAACACCTCTTGGCCGCCTATAAATATGAGGGTCTCTCCCTCGACCCAGGTAATCAAAAATTTGAGTACTGAAACGCTGCCGAACTCATAACTCGCTCGTTTCTCTCAACTCTCGACCCCTAAACACTAAACCCTCTATCAACCACCTCAATCCTGCTAATGTTGAGCGTCGGAGAGGTAAACAGAGGCAACCCCTCTGTTTCCCCTTTGTAGTTCACACCTCTTCGCTTGTGTTTCAGGTGCTTGGACGAGATAGACATTACAGACAGCTAAGGGACGACTTGAGATATCAAGTCCGACACGCTCGAGCCGGAGTGAGACCACTTGGTCCGGCCTTGGGTCTAACCATTTCCGGTTCCTAAATCGTTGTCCGAAAAACTGCGACAACATTTTGGCGCTAGAAGGAGGGGATCTCTCGACCTTGACGACGCATTCCCTCTACCAGTTTTCTCCCTTTGTTCTCACGACTCTCGAGAGATGAGTCACATTCCCACTACCTCCGCGGGTACCCGAGCGTCAGGCTCGAGGTACGGTCTTCGGCACCTCGCACATCGTCTTGAAGGGCAACCTCGCGATAGCGAGAGCCAGCCCCAAGACCCGATGGTTGACCCCGAGGCCGGGCTCCGAGAGGACACGGCCCGGCGGCTTGCGGAGCTCCTTGACCGCCCCGGCGTCGACGGTTCGCTCATAACCGACCTCCTCGGCTATGACGTTGAGGATAGGTCCGCCAAAGACTACTCCGACTCCGAATACGTGGGGGAGTCGAGGACCAACGAGGCAACGCCTAGCCTCGCCCCTTCGCGGCCCGAGAGGCCCAACGACGCTTTGGCCGGACCGTCGCACATAGTGCGGCAGCAGGCACGGTCACATTCCCGGGGACTCGCCCCCTCGGTTTCAAGAGGTGGCCGGACACGGCCCCTCGCCGAGGAGAGAGCGACTCTGGTAGATGATGGGGCCGATAGCCGAAGCGCCCGCCGGACGGCCCGACCAAGGGCGACCTCACCTCGCCCCGCACCGAGTGCGGACCTTAGAGAGCGCTTGACGGCGCAGAGAAACTCCCGAGGGGAGGATCTCCGCCAAAGGCTAAACTCTCGAAGGGACGCGCTCCCCGCCGCAACTCTCGGCCGGCCGCAGGCCAATGTCGTGGACCAAGCGTCCAACGAACGCCAACCGGTGACTCCCGTGGCCCCGACGATCGGCCCCGCTAACGGGCTCGACATGGTCACAATGATTCAAAGCCTCCAGAATCAAATCATCGAAATGAGGGAGTCGGGGAGGCAAAGGCCATACGGAGGGATCGAGGAATCATACTCTCCCTTCGCCGCGCAAATCCTCGCGCAACCATGCGTGGGGAACTTCAAGTTACCGTCCATTCCTCCCTACGTTGGACGTACGGACCCCCACTTCCACGTCCAACACTATGAGACGTGGATGACTATGCAGGGGCAGGCGGACGCCACCCTCTGCCAAGCCTTCAGCCTGACCCTCACAGGCTCGGGGTTTGAGTGGTTCCGAAGCTTGAGGCCGGGAAGCATCCCGTCTTTCCGGGCCTTGCGAGAGGCTTTTCTCGCCCGATTCGCCACCCTCGTGGCGCAAAAGAAGCCAAAGACCCACCTCCTCTCTATCCGACAAGGAAGAGACGAGACGTTGAGACAATACCTCGCTCGCTTCACCGAGGAGTCTCACAAGGTCGAAGGGTTCGACGACAGGGACGCCATCACGGCGATCACCGAGGGAGTGCGCACGAGCGACTTTCTCAAATCTATTGTTGGCCAAGTCCCGCGTGATATGGCGGAGCTGATGACAAGAGCCCGCACATACATGGGAGTCGAGGACTATCTCGATGGCCGAGATGGCCGAAAGGCAGGAGGACAGGGGAGTCGCCGCCGCGATGATCGAGACGAAGATCGTCCCGACCCCCGAAAGAGGAGGAATAAGGGAAGCCAGGCCCCTAACGGCCGTTCCCTCCCCGGGCCGAAGCCGTCGCATGTCGACAGCTTCCGGAGGTTCTCGCCATTCACTCCTCTGAACACTCCGCCGGAGCAAATCCTAGCTCTGCACCGTGACAAGTTGGGGAGCCCGACCCCGCTCACGAAGGATCCCGCCAAGAGGGATCAAAGCAAGTACTGTGACTACCATCAAGATCACGGGCACCTGACATCCGAATGCTATCAACTTAAGCGTCAGATTGAGGCCCTGATTCAGGATGGGAAGCTAAAAGAGTATGTCCTGAGAACTATCGGGACGGCCGCGGCGCACGGAGGTCGCCCGCGGCAAGGGAAGAAAGGTCCGGCGACGGTGACTGTCACGGACCGCGCGACAAACGAAGAGCCGGAGAGCTCGCAACTTCACGTCGTGGGTGCAATCTTGGGTGGCCCGGAGTTCGGGGACTCGGCTACGCAAAGGAAGAAGTACGTGCGCGAAGTTTCCCAAGGGAAAATAGCGCACTACATCAACCATACGTACGAGGTCCCTCCTCCGGCCCCCTTCGAGTCCATGTTCTTCACCGGACAAGAAGCAACGCGAGTTCTCCATCCACACAACGACGCGATAGTCGTCTCTGCCCCGGTCGCCAACAACCTCGTCCGGAGAATCCTGATCGACAATGGGAGCTCCGCCGACATAATCTTCAAATCGGCGTTGGACAGGATGAAGCTATCCGGGGTAAGACCGACCCCGATCTCAACCCCGCTCTTCGGCTTCTCTGGGGAGAGGGTTATGACGGAGGGAACTATCGACCTCCCGGTTACCTTCGGTACGCCGGGGGGGCTCGAGGTTACCCACATCGTATCGTTCCTGGTGGTGGATCAGCCCTCGGCTTACAACATCATCGTCGGCCGCCCGACTCTCAATCGGTTGAAGGCCATAACATCCACGTACCACCTGATGATGAAGTTCCCGACCGATAAAGGGATCGCCGTGATGTTGGGAGACCAATCCATGGCGAGGATGTGCTACATCCAGGGCGTGGACGGAAAAGGGAAAGCGAAGGTGGTGAGCACCGTCTTCCAACTCGGAGACAAATTCCCGTGCAAGTTAGAGGAAGGAGGCACCTTCGGAGAGCTGGACCAAAGGGACGAAGTCGAGCGTCGGAAGGTGGAGACACCGGACGACCTCGTTCCCGTCGTGTTGGACGACGCCAAACCTGACCAAGTAGTCAAGGTAGGCGCCCAACTCCCGTCTGAAACCCGAATCAAGCTCGCCGCCTTCCTCCGAGAGCACAAAGATGTCTTTGCGTGGACACACGCCGACATGCCGGGAATCGACCCCGAGATCATGGTTCATCGTCTTAACGACGACAAGAGAGTGGCCGAGCGCGTTCAACCGCGACGGGCGTTCAGTGGGGAAAGGTACCAAGCCATTGGTGAAGAAGTTGACAAACTTCTCGCCGCCGACTTCATCAGGGAGGCGGAGCACCCCAAATGGGTGTCCAATGTGGTAATGGTCAAGAAGCCAAACGGGAAGTGGCGGATCTGTATCGACTACAAAGATCTCAACAAAGCCTGCCCGAAAGACAGCTTCCCTCTCCCGAGGATCGAGCAGCTCGTGGACGCCACTGCGGGCCACGAACTGCTAAGCTTCATGGACGCCTACTCAGGCTACAACCAGATCCGCATGCACGAGCCGGATCAAATTAAAACCACCTTTGTTACGAACCGCGGACTTTACTGTTACAAGGTCATGCCCTTTGGCCTCAAAAACGCGGGAGCAACGTATCAAAGGTTGGTGAACCGCATGTTCGCCAATCAAATTGGAAAAACTATGGAGGTCTACGTGGATGACATGCTTGTCAAAAGCCTCAAAGCCCACGACCACGTTCGAGACCTTAGGGAAATGTTCACGATCCTGCGGCGCTACAAGATGAAGCTTAACCCCAACAAGTGCGCTTTCGTGGTCGAGTCTGGAAAGTTTCTGGGCTACATGGTGAGCCGCCGCGGGATCGAGGCCAATCCTGAGAAGATTAAGGCGATCTTAGAGATGAGGTCACCACAAAAGGTCAAAGAAGTTCAAAGCTTGACGGGAAGGATCGCCGCCCTGACGCGATTTGTTTCCAAAGCCACTGACAGGTGCCAACCATTCTTCAAGGCACTGAAGAAGACCGACGGGTTCGTGTGGACGGAGGAGTGCGAGGAAGCATTCCGCGATATGAAAGCCTATTTCACCTCCCCCCCGTTCCTCGCAAAGCCAAAGAACGGCGAAACCCTGTACCTCTACCTCGCGGTTTCCGATAGGGCCGTGAGCGCGGTCCTCATACGCGAAGAAGACAAGGTGCAATGGCCAGTCTACTACGTTAGCAAGGCGCTCCTCGACGCCAAAACCCGATACCCCGAGATCGAGAGACTGTCCCTCGCCCTCGTCATGAGCGCGAGAAAGCTCCGGCCCTACTTCCAGGCACACCCCATCGTGGTCCGCTCGGGGCATCCCATCGAGAAGGCCCTTCAAAAAGGGACCTCCTCTCGAATGGCGATATGGTCCCAAGAGCTGGGCGAATACGGGGTCGAGTTCCAACCGAGAACCGCCATTAAGGGTCAGGCCCTCGCCGACTTCATCGCCGAGTTCACAAGCGCGCCCCCAACCAATGAGGGCGACGAAGGGAGTAAGACAGCGGAAGACAAGGAGGACGACCATAGCGAGTCGTCGAGGAAGAGAACCAACGACCCGATAGGGCCGGTCTGGGATTTACACGTGGATGGCGCGTCAAACGCCTGGGGGGCTGGCGCCGGCGTTGTGCTCACAAATCCCGATAGGGAAAAGCTGAGGTACGCCCTGCGGTTCGAGTTCAAGGCTTCCAACAACGAGGCAGAGTACGAGGCTCTGATTGTTGGCTTGGAGCTAGCGAACAAGTTGGGCGCCCGAAACCTGCGCATCCATTGCGACTCGCAATTGATCGTGAATCAGGTTAAGGGCGACTACGCCGCAAAGGAGCCACACATGATCGCCTACTTGTCCAAGGCCCAAAAGAACTTGGAGGCCCTGTCGTGGTTCGAGATCGTCCAGGTCCCTCGAGAGGCGAACGTTGACGCCGACGCCCTAGCTCGCCTCGCGTCTGGGATAGACGAGGAAGGCGAGGGCAGCGTCCCAATCGAAGTGTTGACCCGACCCTACGTCTCGGGAGGCGACGTGGGGGTCATTGACGAGACTCCGCCTCCCTCATGGATGACCCCGCTCGTGGAATTCCTTAAACGAGGAGTCGTCCCCGAAGACAAAGAAGAAGCTAGAAAGCTGAGAAGCCTAGCCCCGAAGTACACTATGAGGGAGGACAGTTTGTTCAAGAGAGGCTACTCCATGCCCCTTCTCCGTTGCCTGACCGAGGTGGAGGCGAGGAAAGCACTCCACGAGGTGCACGAGGGGGTGTGCGGTAACCACGCCGCCGGGCAATCTTTGGCATTGAAGTTGCTAAGACTTGGATACTTCTGGCCAACCTTGAAAAAGGACTCCCACGAGTGGGCCAAGAAGTGTGACAAGTGCCAAAGGTTCGCCCACATTCCGCGCCAAGCACCGGCCCCTTTGTGTCCGATTATCGTGCCGCGACCTTTCGCGAAGTGGGGAGTCGACCTCATCGGCGAGCTACCTACGGCCCCGAGACAATACAAGCACGCGATCGTGGCTATCGATTACTTCACGAAGTGGGTAGAGGCTGAACCGCTAGCGAAGATCACCGAGGCGAACACGACAAGCTTCATTTGGAGAAACATCATCTGCCGCTTCGGGATCCCTGCGTCAATTGTAACCGATAACGGAAAACAATTCGACAATGCGCGCCTCCGAGAAATGTGCGAACAGCTTGGCATTAGCAAGACTTTCTCCTCTCCCCGCCATCCCCAAGCCAACGGTCAGGTCGAGGCGGTGAATAAAACGATCAAGGAGAACCTGAAGAAGAAGCTGGAGGCAAGAAAGGGGGCTTGGGCTGACGAGCTCCCCATGGTCTTATGGGCATACCGCACCACCGCCCGAAACGCGACCGGCGAAACCCCTTTCGCTCTCGCGTTCGGCGTCGAGGCTGTGGTACCCGTCGAGACCAAGTTGCCAACCTTGCGCATCGAGGAGTACGACGAAGCCGCCAACGATGACGCGATCAGGCTCGAGCTAGACCTCATAGACGAAAGGAGGGCGGACGCACTTACCCGGCTTGCTGCGCAGAAGAGGAAGGTCGAGAAGTACTACAACTCGAAGATCAAGCTGCGGAAGTTCGCCGACGGAAGCCTCATTCTTCGAAGGGTGTTCCAAAACACCAAGGTGCAAGGCGCGGGAGTTCTAGGCCCCACCTGGGAAGGCCCGTACCGTGTTCGCCGAGCCATCCACAACGGCACGTACGAGCTCGAGAACCTGGAGGGACTCGTGTTCACACACCCGTGGAACGCGGAACACCTCCGGCAGTATTACCAGTAGACGTTCATTCGTCCCTTTTTCCGCTTTTTGTCTTCATGTAATTTTCAATTCTAGCAAAAGCAGTTTACAATTTCAAGTTTGGCCAACGGCCTGGGATGTAATTTTTGAACCACTTCGATAATTTAATAAATTACATTTCACTTCAAAACACTTTGTATCTTAGTTTCTAGCCTCCTCTACGAGCACCCAAGAAACTCGGGGGGCTAAGGGGAGGATATTTCCATGCGCCAAACGGCAACAAAACACCCATAAATCGGATCCGCGCTCCGGACCTCCGACTTCGTACCCTCCCCGTGCGACGCTCTCGCACGGGTTGAGGCCGTATGCCGAGAGATAGCGAAACGTCGATGAGTTGGATCCGCGCACCGGACCTCCGGCCTCGCACGTCTTTTGCTGCGACCCTCTCGTGCACCGATGCACCTTGCGCACCAATAGGCGGCAAGTCATCGATGGATCACGTCCGCGCACCGGATTGTCGGTCTCGGCAGTCAAAACCCAAAACGTGACACGCGTACCAACGAGTACCACGCTCACTGGGAGCTGCAAACCTATCCCGAGACGCACGCCGATAGGTAGCGTACTCGCCAGAGGATGAACGCGACGGCCACCCAGCTCGCGCGCGCCGATAGGCAGCGAGTCACAAATGGATGGCCGGAAATCGCACCCGCCAGATGAAACTGGTCTAGCCTGCGTCCGTGGGAAACTTTGCCGCCAAATGCGGCAGTAAGCCGTGCCAACCGGTTACGCTAAGCATAGTAAGCCGGGCTCGTAAGACATGCACTATTCAAATTGCGCAAATCGATTACACTAAGCGTAGCAAGTTGAGAAAATAAGACGCACGATGAAAAGAAAGCTTCAATCAAGGCAAAACAATATTGCGTAAACAACCCAAGAAGAAAAATACGAAAGTACGACGCAAACATAGCAAGAATCCGAAAGAAAGCATAAAGCAAGCGCTAAACAAGTGCGCGAAAAAAAAAAACCAAAGAGAACTCGATCACTCCGAGCCGTAATCGACCTGCTCTTCGTCGTCCTCAAGGTGAGGGGCGCCCGACCCGCCAACGGCTCCCCCGCCGGATCGACAGTTTGACGACTGGGCGGCCTCCGCAGGGACTTCGGGAGGCAGGTCGTCTTCCGGCAGCTCGTCCTCCAAGGGAGGAAACATGGCGTCGAAGAAGGAAAATGTGATCCCTCGAGACGCGTTCTCCTCCGCAGTCGCATCTTTGACCCGCATGGCCACTTCGTAACGGGCCACCTCTAGCGAGAGATCCCAGTCCTCCTCCAACTCCGTCTTCGATCGGACGGCATCATCCTTCTCCTCGATGAGGGTCTGCACCTCCGCTCGCAGAGTTTCCCTCTCCCTCTCGGCCCTGACTCGGGAGATCTCGCTTGCCGACAATCGGGCGTGGACGATGTTCAGCTCTTCATCTCGGCTCGAGAGGGCCGCCTGGAGTTTCTTGGTCTCCCCTAAGAAAGTCTCGGCCGCCTGCTCAGCCTTCTCCCGAGACGCCTTCTCGGCCGCCGCCTTCTCACGAGCTCGCTTTAGTTCCTCCTCAAGCGCTTGGAACTCTTGGACGGGGCGGGCCCCCGCCAAGGCAGCAGCATGGGCGGCCGCTGTATCCTCCTTGTCTTTTTCCATGATCTGCATGCGACGCAACAGGTCCCGGAGAATGCGGTCGCTCCGTTCTTGGCGTGCGAGCATCTGTGGAAACAAACAACGTACATGTAATCGAAATAAGCACAACAAATCGCAAATGAGGAAAACAAGCGAGTCATACCTTTCGGGCGTCGCCGATCCCGCTCTGGAAATGCTCAAGGTCGCTCACCGTCAGGAGACTCTTGAAATCCCGTAGTGAGGTTTCAAGGATCCCCTGAGAGCATCGGTCCCTCAGCTCCGCCGCCTCCGCCAGGAGCATCGACTCCATGCCATCTGGCGTCGCCGACGTATGAGCACGCTTGTGGCCGGAGGACGAGCCGGGAAGGATCGTCGACGACGGTCGCTTGTTCGAGGAGTTCGCCTCGATCCTCGCGCGCGTTGGAAGCCCCATATGGCGAGCCTCAGCTTGTGGTTGAGCCGCGACCACGGCCTCGGCGTCAGACGCCACCCTCGGTGCCTGCGTTCGTGGTCAGTGTCGCCGGGTCATCGTATCTGAAAAAGATGAAAAGGTGACAGGTTAGAGTGCAATACAATGGAATATACACTAACTAGAAGCTTGTGTGCGGTTGGTACCCCCCACGTCAGGGGGAGGAGCAGACGAGCCCCCCGCCTCTGATTCGGGGTCCTCCGTAGCCTCCGCGGCGAGGCCCGAGCTCGGAAGGGCGTCGTCTCCAGGCGGGAACCACCCAGTCCTTGCCATTAGGTCTGGGGACTCGAAGTGCGGTCCTTGTCGCCTCGATTCCGGGAGCGCCCTGATCACCGCGTGAAGCTCAGAGCTTTCGATATCGCCCATAGGTGGAAAATCAGCCGCAAGACCAAAGAAGAGAGGCGCGACCCCGAAGGCTGATTCGGATACCCATATCCAAGGATATCGGTGCTTCGAATTAACGTTGCTGACGATGACGAAGCGCTTGCGATGTAGCGCTTGGTAGAAGCCCGGCTTCCCCGGCACCCCTCGTATCGTCATGAGGTCCTGGATGTCGTCGGCAGTGACAGCCCTCTTCTTCGCCCGGTAAAGCATCATGTGGCACGCTGCAACCACCCGGTAGAAGGCCGGAGACATCTGTAAGGCGTGCACCCCCAGTCGAACTAGCAACTCCTGGATAACCGGCTGGAAAGGCAACCGTAGCCCACCGCGGAGGCTCGCTTCGTGGACCGCGGCGTACCCCCTTCGAGGGCGGGACGGAAGGTCGTCAGGCAACGGTCTGAGGATTGACACAGAGTCCGGGATGCTGTAGCGCTTCCTGAGGCTCTTGAAGCTGACGATGGAGATCAAGCTCGGGACATCGATGCCCGAGCAGTCAAAGTTACCCCGCACGGCTGACTCTCCTACCGGGAAGGACGAGATCCGCGTTTCCTCTTGCGCAGTAGAGGAAAGTCCCCTCGCCGCGGGTGCTGCACGACGGCTCGACGAGTCGCCGGAGTGCCCAGAGTCCGGGGCGGTGCCCGGGCGTTCGACCGGCTGCCGGCCGGCCGGGTCACTGTCATCGGGTCGGCTCGTCCTGTGGCCGGCGACGTCCTCTCCTACGTGCGCGTCAAGCCCAAGGACCCAGCCCGCCTCCTGGCTAGGTGGCTCCTCCACGCGCGGCCCCGGCGACCTCCGGCCTTCGGCGCACGCGCCAGGCCCGTCGGCCCGGCTCGGCTCTCGGCCAGTCGAGCCTCCGGCGTTTGAGGCCTGCCCGGGCGTCCCGGCGTCCAGCCCAGGCGCGTCCTGCCCGCCGGCCCGGCCCAGCTCGCGGGTTGCTGGGCCCTCCTCGCGCGTCTGTCGCCCAGCGGCCCTGTCCGGCGTTCGGCCGGTTGGGCCCTCCTCGCGCACGTCGGCCCGGCCCGACTCCCGGCCGGCTGCAGCCTCATCCCCTAGGCCCGGCCCATTGGGTCCTAGGGTTTGCAGGGCCACCAGGATGGCCGCCTCCCCCTCTCCAGGGTTGGGCGGCCGACACTCCTCCTGTCCGGCGCCGGCGGCCTCTCCTGCAGCGTCGGCCACCGCCGGCGGCGCCCCCCCGACGTAGACGCGCTCCAGCCCGGCTGGGGCCGACCCGCCTGGGCTCCCACGGCCGCCGACCACCTGCAGCGCAGCCCCACCCGAGGGGGTGGGGTCCTCCCTGATGCCAACGCCGCCCCGGGCGGCGCTCCTCTGAGCCAGCGCGTCCTCGCCGGCGTCGGCCTCGCCAGACGCGTCGCCAGCGTCCTCCACGGCCGGCTCGGTCCCCCCGGGACGAGGGACGTCTCCCCCAAGTCTGGGTTCGCCCCAGACGGCGCCGACTCGGTCGGGCCCGGCCTCCTCCACGCCGGCGTCGGCCTCCTCGGCCTGGTCGGCGTGCTCCCCATTCGGGATCGTCGCGCGCGACTCCTCTGGCGCGGTCCCGGGGCTGGGTCCAGCGCAGACGGCGCCGACCCAGCCAGGCGTGACTCCCCCGGCGTTGGCGGCGGCCTGCGCAGCGCCGCCGGTCTCCTGGGTGGTCGCCCCCGCGCGCGCGGCCTCCATGGCGCGTCCCTCGGCCAAGCCGGCCTCGTGCTGGTCGGCCCGGCCATCCCCGGCGGCTGGTGTCATCAGGCCGGCGCTCTCCTGCCGGCGCTGGCCGTCTCCGGCACTCGCGCCCTCAACCTCGTCGGCCAGCCACGCTTCAACCAGCGAAAAATCCTCTCCGGTCATCTCAATAGCGTTGAACGAACGCGATGAGTGTCGAGTGTTGGGTGGTGTTGATGGTGGCGAAAATTGAGCCCAAAAAGCATCCAAATCCACGTGGTTTTCCTCAAACAAATCATGTAAGCCATCGTCAACGGTCCCACATCCCGGGTCAATGGGGTCCATGGCGCGAATAACGAAGCGAGCACGATCGACAAAAAATATAATAATAAAAACAACATGAAAGGACGTCGGAGCATACCTCTTGACGGCGGGCTTCTCCGATGGGCCAACGTCGGACTCTGAGTTTACCACACGATTTACAATCGATGATAAACTCGGGGGGCTAATGTTACCGGTCCGTCTCGGTCCGGTAGATCGACGACGGCCACGCTGGCGGCCATCCTGAGCCCGGCACTCGTCCGGGGCCGGCACTCGCCGTGGCCGGCGCTCCAAGGCCGGCCCTCCTCGGCCGGCGCTCCAAGGCCGGCCCTCCTCGGCCGGCGCTCCAAGACCGGCCCTCCTCGGCCGGCGCTCCAAGGCCGGCCTCCTCGGCCGGCGCTCCAAGACCGGCCCTCCTCGGCCGGCGCTCCAAGGCCGGCCTCCTCGGCCGGCGCTCCAAGGCCGGCCCTCCTCGGCCGGCGCTCTAGGACCGGCCCTCCTCGGCCGGCGCTCCAAGGCCGGCCCTCCTCGGCCGGCGCTCCAAGGCCGGCCCTCCTCGGCCGGCGCTCCAAGGCCGGCCCTCCTCAGCCGGCGCTCCAAGGCCGGCCCTCCTCGGCCGGCGCTCCAGGACCGGCCCTCCCCAGCCGGCGTTCCAAGGCCGGCCCTCCACGGCCGGCGCTCCAAGGCCGGCCTTCCAAGGCCGGCCCTCGGCCAAGGGGTTCCTCAAACACCTCTTGGCCGCCTATAAATATGAGGGTCTCTCCCTCGACCCAGGTAATCAAAAATTTGAGTACTGAAACGCTGCCGAACTCATAACTCGCTCGTTTCTCTCAACTCTCGACCCCTAAACACTAAACCTTCTATCAACCACCTCAATCCTGCTAATGTTGAGCGTCGGAGAGGTAAACAGAGGCAACCCCTCTGTTTCCCCTTTGTAGTTCACACCTCTTCGCTTGTGTTTCATGTGCTTGGACGAGATAGACATTACAGACAGCTAAGGGACGACTTGAGATATCAAGTCCGACACGTTCGAGCCGGAGTGAGACCACTTGGTCCGGCCTTGGGTCTAACCATTTCCGGTTCCTAAATCGTTGTCCGAAAAACTGCGACAACACTCGAAATAAAAGTTTCTATCACTAAATCACTACGACTTAAGAACGAGTCTTGAAGTCGCAGAGCTAAACTCTAGGTCAAATGAGGACCTAGGTGCCCAAACAATAAAACGAAATTGACTAGAGAGAGAGAGGAGAGGGGCAGCCAAGTTCTAGAGAGAGAGTCTCTCAAATCTCTTAAACTTGGATGAATGAAATATGTGGAATGATGCTCCTATTTATAGGAGAGGTCTCACCTTCAATAAGGTAGTTTCCTCTTGTATAGAATATCAAATATTCATGAGCAAAAATCCCTTATTTCCCATTCCATTTGGTCGGCCAAGGCAGCCTTCTAGAGGCTTGGATTTGTTTCCTTTTTTGTTCCTTGCCTTGCTTCTTTCTCAACTTGGGCGCCTCTCTTAGGGGAAATTTGTTTCCTCTTTTTCTTTTGGCAAGTATCTTCATACATTTATGCAGAAAAAATATTCTCTCTTTCTCTTGGGTATGTTGGGCGCCTATCTTCATCTAGAAAGGCCTTCTAGAAGCTTTTCCAATTGTTCATGACAACATGAAAAATGCCCATTAAGAATTTTCAATAAAATTCTTATGAAATGAAATTAATCCACAAGGCCCAATTAATCTTATTATGGCCGAGTGTTACTTGTCATCAAATGACCATGTCAAAAAATTTATTGACATTCATTTCATCCTATGTCTCAAAATACAAAAATACCCTTTTGACTATTTTCGTTCTTGTTTTGACTTAGCTTCCGGTTTAACTATTCCTACTCAATGTGATTCGTGACAGTGAACTCATGGATCCAAATGAACAAAGCTTTAGCTAAATACTTGGACTCAAAAGTTCACAAACATTTTCCAAGTTTAGCTTAATGTCAACTGACTCCACTAAAGAGTTGACACTGAAAATCTCTCCATTCAAATGAATTTATTTTCTACTCAAGAATTCAACCTAATTGTAATGAGCGGATCAACAGAATATTATCAGTGTTTACCCTTCATGAATATCATCAGCTAGTCGGGATTTACAAAATTACCATTTTACCCTTCTAGCTGTTATTTCCTCAACTCCTTTGTCGCTTGTGAATAAGTTAGAAACAATGTATTGACGAGGAGCTAACAAGTCACATTGTTTCATCCAAAAGAGTCAGGACTCAATTTGGACACTGGCCAGTTCATTTATTCACACTCCAAGGAACAAAGCATGAGGTGACATACATTGCATTTCAGCAATCTTGTACATGAATTCCATATCTATGAGAACTTCACACAGTTACTCATGACATTCTCACAACTTAGTACTTCACCAATAGGCCCTGTTCGGAATCACATAGTGAGTCCGAACTCTGACTTTCTCAAATGAGAATACTAAGGTTTGAAATGGCATGTTTCATTTCAGGAATAAGGTAAGCATGATGCAATTCATACATAGTGACTTCGAGATATAAGAGGTTAAATGGTTTGTTCTTATCTTGTCTCTAGAAGTGCACTGGTCAATTCAGTACCTTCGGAAGATACCTAGAAGAACTATAGAGTCTTCAACTCTCAATGCCTCATAACCAGACATCATAGATTCTTCTAACAATCATACTGAGGTCAATAGTCCTTTAACCCTTAGATTGCGAATATATCGTTTTAAGCAAACTACGAAGAGTTTGTTCATGCAAATCTACATTTGTCTCTTCGTAAGTTGTTTAGTTTGTTTATGGACTAAAAGACTAAGGTTTTATCATAAAGCTTCAGTCAATTAAGATTGAATGAATGTTTCAACTTTTTATTAATGAATAAGCAATTACAAGCAAGAGTCTTCCTGAGACTATATTACATCAAATGTACACAAATAGACACTACTACTCTTCTTGTGGGCACCATTGACAACAACGAGCATTCGTGCTAACGAAAGTCTTATCGTCCTCGGGACTATAGAAGATGAAACCCTTGGTTTCCTTTGGATATCCCCCAAACAAGCATAATTCTGACCTACTAGCCAACTTGCTAGTCTTTTGCCTTAGCACGTGTGCAGGGCAACCCCAAATTCGGATGTGGCCCAGATTTACTTTACGGCCAGTCCATCGTTCATAAGGAGTACCAGGAACCGTTTTGGACGGAACTTGGTTCAGAATGTAAGCGGCTGTTTCGAGGGCATATCCCCAAAAGGAAAGAGGGAGTGATGAGTAACTCATCATTGTTCTAACCATCTCTATAAGAGTTTGGTTCCTTCTCTCTGACACTCCGTTTTGTTGAGGTGTGCCAGGTGCGGTAAGCTGAGAAGAGATACCTTCTTCTTTAAGAAAGTCATCAAACTCTCCAGACATATACTCACTACCTCGATCAGATCGAAGGATTTTGATCACTTTGCCAGTTTGCTTTTCCACTAAAGCCCTAAAGACCTTAAATACGTTAAAGGTCTCGGATTTTTGTTTGAGCAAATAGACAAAACCATATCGTGAGTAATCATCAGTGAAGGTAACGAAGTATTCGTATCCTCCACGTGCCTGTTGGCTGAGCGGACCATATACATCAGAATGTACTAGTTCCAGCAACTCAGTGGCTCTTCGACCCATATCGGAGAAAGGTCGCTTAGTCATTTTTCCTTCTATGCAGGATTCACAAGTAGGTAGTGAACCTATTGCAGAGGCTTGAAGTGGACCGTCCCTCACAAGTCTCTTAATCCTATCTAGACTGATATGACCAAGTCTTAAGTGCCATAGGTATGTTAATTTTGTTAGATCGGAGGATTCAGAAAGTTTGATCCTCTTTGGCTCCCTAATTAGATCATTATCTATTTCGGTGTCTAAAAGTGAAGGTTGAGTGGGATAGATGTAGAAAAGAGCATTCTTCATACATGTATCAGTGACAAAAGAATTATCAGGAAACGAAATACGAATTCCATTCTTAATGAACTTCAAACAATAATCTTGCTCAAGAAGACGAGCAACGGATATTAAGTTCTTCCCAAAGGTAGGAACAAAATAAACATTATTCAAGTTTAAAGTGCGGTCTTCAAAAGACAGCGTCACGGATCCCATAGCCTTCGCAGACACCAGGCTCCCACCACCCCATTTGAAACAGAACTCGCCTTCCTCTAAGCTTTTGGTTTTCTTGAAACCATTCAAGGAACAATAAATATGGTTAGTAGCAGTGGAGTCAAGAATCCACGTAGATACATTATCAGCTACTAAGCATGCTTCCGTAACTAGTACAATACTATGTTCCTTCGCTTTGAGATAGGCAGGACAGTTCTTTTTATCGACCTTGTGAGGTCTCTTCTTAGTTCCAGAGGCGGAGGCTTTTTGCTCAGTAGCATGTGCCTCACCTTGATTCCTCTTTCTCTTAGTGAGACCTACAGCAGTGTGAAGTTCCTTCATAAGCTTGGTAACAGTGTACTCTAGCTTGTTTATGGAGTTGTTCATCTTGGAGGTAGCAAGAGATGCGGGGAGAGTTTCTAAGATCACATCTATGATATTCTTTCCATCAATCTCAGATCCTAGGATTTCCATTTTATTCAGAAAACTAATGATCAGTATCATAAAGTCTCCAACAAGAGTCCTAGCCTTCATATGACAGTTCATAAACTGTGGGACTGCTTGTTGCCTTGCTTGACGCCTTTGCCCTCCAAACATCTCATGGAGATTGGTGAGCATGTTGGCGGCAGTCTCGATGTCACGATGTTGTTGTTGCAACACATTGTTCAGTGATGCTAAGATATATCACCTCACAATCTCATCGGAGCAGAGCCAGGCCGCCAAGGCGTCTTTGTCCTCTTGAGTTGAATCATTATTCGTCAGAGGAGGACACGAGGTGGTGAGTACCCATTTCTGCTTGGTAAGGATTATGTCGAGGTTATGTTTCGAATCTACGCAGTTTTTCTTTTCGAGTTTGTTCGAGGAAAGGATGAACGAGAGAAGGTTGAGAGACATATTGCCTATATAAGTTGAAACAAGTTTATGATTAGTCTTTGGTTTAGGATTTAAGTTTCTTTAAGACTTTGATAAAATCCAAAGGTGTTATAAACCAAACGATAATTTACTCCTTCGAGGGAAGGCCGCAAAAAATCTCCATTTATAAGTAAATGACACATCATTAATGCTTAGTCAATATGTCAATACACCAATTTTGACCAGCCACCTTTTAAATTGGTTTGATCACTCACATCCTTTCGCAAGGCCTCGAGGGAGGATTACTAGGGATTGAGTCTAAGTGTGTAACCAACCACTTAGTCCAAAAGATTGACTTTGAAAAACAATCCGCCGAGGGGAGGTCTTGTCTCATTATCTCACTTTCGGATTTAGCTCATTGAGCAATGATCAGTGCAAAGCGCCCTTGAGTACTCTCATTTAAGAGAAGGCCACGAGGGTGACTCTTAGTCTGGCGACAATTACACTTTTCGTTAGTGTTGGGGATCGTGGGTTACAAACAACAAATATAACCCTCCCACTTAGTTTTTGGAGTTGGTACATCGACTGTTATAAGTTCGGAAACGGTTTTCCTAGTTATAGAGCGATAGAGCGGACAACTAGAATAGAATCCTAGATATTCATGTTCAGAGCAGTATTAGTGCATAAAGGCACAAGGTACATACTCGATCTTTTCCTATTTTCTATTTCGGGAAAGTGCGTGAGGGAAGTGTGAACTTCAACTCACTCGAACACTTGAAAGTTTGAGATTACACATCTTTTTATTTTTCGGCTTGTCTACAAGGAGACCTCCCACTCAAATTTTCAAGAGCACATAGATTTTGAACATATGTGATATAGATATAGTTTTGAAAACATTTTGAAAATTTATTTGATTTGGATGACAAAATATTTTTCAAGTTTGAAAACGAAAACGGTTTTTCAAAATTCAAACTAGTTTTGCAAAAATCAATTTCAATTAAACTTTCAAAAATCAATACATTTTAATCTTACACATCATGTTTATAATCTTATGAAAAACATTTTGCTCAAGAAATTTTTCTCATTAGAGTTCTATAACTCAAGGTAGTGGGGCTGAAAATCCGGAATTCTAAAAAATTGGAGTTTCGGAACAGCCGCGCACCTTGGAGTAAAATCGCCATAACTGGCGGCTCCGATGTCCTTTTGACCTAAACCTGGTGGAATTGGACAGAGGACAGACAGAGCTTTAATTGGGTTCAAGAATCATTAAATTTCGATTTCTGAGCAGAGAGTTATGCCACTTTTACTGCGGGTTTTACTCCAGCTCGAAGAAAAGAAATAATTAAAGTTCGGTCCTTTTTAGGTGCGAAAAAGAATCGAGTGTAACGGAACGTTTTAGGATGTTGTTAAAGCTTTTATTTTGTGTTTTATTAGCAAGGTAATAACATGGTATAAAAGAAATAACAACATGCATAAAACGATTCAAGTAAATAAAAGAAACTAGCAAGACAATATAACTAGTCACAAAATTTACTCGAAAAATCTCAAACCTTTAAAACACGTTTTTCAATATAAAAAAAAAAAACTTTTACAACTGATTCTAATGTGTTTTAATAACATCCCAAACTCATATAAAATCAACATGATATTTAATTTAAAGGCAAGAGCATTAAATTAAAAAAAAATCTAAGATAACAATTCTAACTTGTCACAAAATTAGTAAACTTTCGAAAACGATATTCAAGCTCATAATTTTAAATACATGTACATGCTAATCTTTGACCATAGCTCTGATAACATTTGTTGGAATCGATCTAGGGTTTAAGAAAAAGTTTAACGCTTCGTTAAGCGGCGGAATTTTAAAAATTTTCTTTTTCAAGTAAAACAGTTTTTACTAACCTAGACAAAGAGCTAGCACATGTAAATATAAACTATTATGAGCATAGAATTTTACTAACCTTTCTTGAAGCTTGAACTTTGAGAAGCTTTTGGAAAGTTGCAACGCTCGTCTCCCTCGCAGCACGTCTCTCTTTCTTTCCTCGGCAACTCGAGCAACCACTAAAGTTTCTATCACTAAATCACTCGAAATAAAAGGAATTAGTGTGTGGGCACTTTTAAACACTACGACTTAAGAACGAGTCTTGAAGTCGCAGAGCTAAACTCTAGGTCAAATGAGGACCTAGGTGCCAAACCAATAAAACGAAATTGACTAGAGAGAGAGAAGAGAGGGGCGGCCAAGTTCTAGAGAGAGAGTCTCTTAAATCTCTTAAACTTGGATGAATGAAATGTGTGGAATGAGGCTCCTATTTATAGGAGAGGTCTCACCTTCAATAAGGTAGTTTCCTCTTCTATAGAATATCACATATTCATGAGCAAAAATCCCTTATTTCCCATTCCATTTGGTCGGCCAAGGCAGAATTCTAGAGGCTTGGATTTGTTTCCTTTTTTGTTCCTTACCTTGCTTCTTTCTCAACTTGGGCGCCTACCTCATTTCCTCTTAGGGGAAATTACTTTTGTCTTTTTCGTTTGGCAAGTATCTGTTGGAATTGATCTAGGGTTTAAGAAAAAGTTTAACGCTTCGCAAAGCGGCGGAAATAGAAAAATTTTCTTTTCAAGTAAAAACGGTTTTTTACTAACCTAGACAAAGAGCAAGTACATGTAATTAATAACTATTATGAGTATAGAAGTTTACTAACCTTTCTTGAAGCTTGAACTTTGAGAAGCTTTTGGAAAGTTGCAACGCTCGTCTCCCCTCGCAGCACGTCTCTCTTTCTTTCCTCGGCACCTCGAGAAACCACAAAAGTTTCTATCACTAAATCACTCGAAATAAAGGAATTAGTGAGTGGGTACTTTTAAACACTACGACTTAAGAACGAGTCTTGAAGTCGCAGAGCTAAACACTAGGTCAAATGAGGACCTAGGTGCCAAAACAACAAAATCGAAAATAAACTAGAGAGAGAGAGGAAGGGGCGGCCAAAGTTCTAGAGAGAGAGTCTCTCAAATCTCTTAAACTTGGATGAATGAAAAGTGTTGAATGAGGCTCCTATTTATAGGAGAGGTCTCACCTTCAATAAGGTAGTTTTCTATTCTATAGAATATCACATATTCATGAGCCAATTTCCCTTTTCTTTCAAAGAGTCACACGGCCAAGACTTGCCAAGCAAGTCCTTGGATTTGTTTCCTCTTTTATTTGCTTCTCTCTTGACTTATTTTGGCGCCCACCTTGGTTTCCCCTTAGGGGAAATTTGTTTCCTCTTTTTCTTTTGGGAAGTATCTTCATACATTCATGCACAAAATAATCTCTCTTTATTTGGGTATGTTGGGCCCCTATACCATCTACAAAAGGCTTCTAGAAGCTTTTCCATTTGTTCATAACAACATGAAAAAGGCCCATTAAGAATTTTCAATAAAATTCTTATGAAATGAAATTAATCCACAAGGCCCAATTAATCTTATTATGGCCGAGTGTTACTTGTCATCAAATGACCATGTCAAAAAATTTATTGACATTCATTTCATCCTATGTCTCAAAAGACAAAAATACCCTTTTTACAATTTTCGTTCTTGTTTTGACTTAGCTTCCAGTTTAACTATTCCTACTCGATGTGATTCGTGACAGTGACCTCATGGACCAAAATGAACAAAGCTTGAGCTAAACACTTGGACTCAAAAGTTCACAAACCTTTTCCAAGTTTAGCTTAATGCTAACTGACTCCACTAAAGAGTTGACACTGAAAATCTCTCGGTTCAAATGAATTTATTTTCTACTCAAGAATTCAACCTAATTATGATGAGTGGATCCACTGAATATTATCTATGTTTACCCTTCATGAATGTCATCTGCTAGTCGGGATTTACTAAATTACCATTTTACCCTTCTAGCTGTTATTTCCTCAACTCCTTTGTCGCTTGTGAATAAGTTAGAAACAATGTATTGACGAGGAGCTAACAAGTCACATTGTTTCATCCAAAAGAGTCAGGACTCAATTTGGACACTGGCCAGTTCATTTATTCACACTCCAAGGAACAAAGCATGAGGTGACATACATTGCATTTCAGCAATCTTGTACATGAATTCCATATCTATGAGAACTTCACAAAGTTACTCATGACATTCTCACAACTTAGTACTTCACCAATAGGCCCTCTTCGGAATAACATAGTGAGTCCGAACTCTGACTTTCTCAAATGAGAATACGTAAGATGTGAAATGGCATGTCTCATTTCAGGATTAAGGTAAGCATGATGCAATTCATACATAGTGACTTCGAGACATAAGAGGTTAAATGGTTTGTTCTTATCTTGTCTCTAGAAGTGCACTGGTCAATTCAGTACCTTCGGAAGATACCTAGAAGAACTATAGAGTCTCCAACTCTCAATGCCTCATAACCAGACATCATAGATTCTCCTAACAATCATACTGAGGTCAATAGTCCTTTGACCCTTAGATTGCGAATATATCATTTTAAACAAACTACGAAGAGTTTGTTCATGCAAATCTACATTTGTCTCTTCGTAAGTTGTTTAGTTTGTTTATGGACTAAAGACTAAGGTTTTATCATAAAGCTTCAGACAAGGAGGATTGAATGAACGTTTCAACTTTTTATTAATGAATAAGCAATTACAAGCAAGAGTCTTCGTAAGACTATATGACATCAAATGTACATAAATAGACACTACTAGTCTTCTTGTGGGCACCATTGACAACAAACTCCCACTTGACTCAAAGAAGATGTGAGTAGTCCTACATTCCTAATCCCTCTCGAAGTTGGTCGAAGACCATGTTCGCTAGGGCCTTGGTGAATAGATCTGCCAGAGATCTACTTCACCTCCACGTCTCCGCGTTTCGCGATCTCTCGAATCAAATGGTATTTCCTCTCAATATGCTTAGAGCGCTTATGGCTTCGAGGTTCCTTTGAGTTAGCGACAACCCCACTATTATCACAATAAAGGGTCATGGGCTCGTCGACGTTTGGAACAACTTCCAAATACTTAAGGAATTTTCTAAGCCATACAGCCTCTTTGGATGCTTCACAAGCAGCCACATATTCTGTTTCCATTGTGGTGTCAGCAATGCAAGATGGCTTAATACTTCTCCACACAACAGCTCCACCATTAAGGATGAACACAGATCCCGAAGTGGATTTCCTGAAATCCTTATCCGCTTGAAAATCGGAGTCGGTATATCCCGTCATAGTTATGTCAGTACCTGAGTATGTAAGCATCAAGTTCCTAGTTCTTCGAAGATACTTAAGAACATGCTTAACAGCAATCCAGTGCTCGGGTCCAGGGTTGGATTGGAAACGGCTAACTACGCCAACGGCGAAACAGATGTCAAGCCTAGTGCAAAGCATGGCATACATGAGGTTTCCTACGGTAGAGGCGTAAGGAATCTTCCTCACGTCTTCAATCTCTTCTGCAGTCTTGGGAGACGGGTCCTTAGAGAGTGAAACTCCATGCCTAAAGTGAAACTCTCCAGACATATACTCACCACCTCGATCAGATCGAAGGGTTTTGATCACTTTGCCAGTTTGCTTTTCCATTAAAGCCCTAAAGACCTTAAATACGTTAAAGGTCTCGGATTTGTGTTTGAGCAAATAGACAAAACCATATCGCGAGTAATCATCGGTGAAGGTAACGAAGTATTCGTATTCTCCACATGCCTGTTGGCTGAGCGGACCACATAGATCAGAATGTACTAGTTCCAGCAACTCAGTGGCTCTTCGACCCTTATCGGAGAAAGGTCGCTTAGTCATTTTTCCTTCTATGCAGGATTCACAAGTAGGTAGTGAACCTATTGCAGAGGCTTGGAGCGGACCGTCCCTCACAAGTCTCTTAATCCTATCTAGACTGATATGACCAAGTCTTAAGTGCCATAGGTATGTTGATTTTGTTAGATCGGAGGATTCAGAAAGTTTGATCCTCTTTGGCTCCCTAATTAGATCATTATCTATTTCGGTGTCTAAAGAGAAGGTTGAGTGGGATAGATGTAGAAAAGAGCATTCTTCATACATGCATTAGTGACAAAAGAATTATCAGGAAACGAAATACGAATTCCATTCTTGATGAACTTTAAACAATAATCTTGCTCAAGAAGACGAGCAACGGATATTAAGTTCTTCCCAAAGGTAGGAACAAAATAAACATTATTCAAGTTTAAAGTGCGGTCTTCAAAAGACAGCGTCACGGATCCCACAACCTTTGCAGACACCAGGCTCCCATCACCCCATTTGAAACAGAACTCGCCTTCCTCTAAGCTTTTGGTTTTCTTGAAACCATTCAAGGAACAACAACTATGGTTAGTAGCAGCGGAGTCAAGAATCCACGTTGATACATTATCAGCTCTAAGCATGCTTCGGTAACTAGTACAATACTATGTTCCTTTGCTTTGAGATTGGCAGGACAGTTCTTTTTATCGGCCTTGTGAGGTCTCTTCTTAGTTCTAGAGGCGGAGGCTTTTTGCTCAGTAGCATGTGCCTCTCCTTGATTCCTCTTTCTCTTAGTGAGACCTACAGCAGTGTGAAGTTCCTTCATAAGCTTGGTAACAGTGTACTCTAGCTTGTTTATGAAGTAGTTCATCTTGGAGGTATCAAGAGATGCGGGGAGAGTTTCTATGATCATATCTATGACATTCTTCCCATTAATCTCAGATCCTAGGATTTCCATTTTATTCAGAAAACTAATGATCAGTATCATAAAGTCTCCAACAGGAGTCCTAGCCTTCATATGACAGTTCATAAACTGTCGGACTGCTTGTTGCCTTGCTTTACGCCTTTGCCCTCCAAACATCTCATGGAGATTGGTGAGCATGTCGGCGACAGTCTCGATGTCATGATGTTGTTGTTTGCAACACATTGTTCATTGATGCTAAGATATAGCACCTCACAATCTCATCGGAGCAGAGCCAGGCCGCCAAGGCGTCTTTGTCCTCTTGAGTTGAATCATCATTCGTCAGAGGAGGACACGGGGTGGTGAGTACCCATTTGTGCTTGTTAACGGTAACTATTATGTCGAGGTTATGTTTCGAATCTACGTAGTTATTGGTTTCGAGTTTGTTCGAGGAAAAGATGATCGAGAGATGTTTGCGAGACAAGTTGCTTAATTAAGTTGAAACAAGTTTAGGATTAGTCTTTGGTTTAGGATTTAAGTTTGTTTAAGACTTTGATAAAATCAAAAGGTGTTATAAACCAAACGATAATTTACTCCCTCAAGAGAAGGCCGCAAAAAATCTCCATTTATAAGTACATGACACATCATTAATGCTTAGCCAAGATGTCAATACATCAATTTTGACTAGCCACCTTTTAAATTTGTTTGATCACTCACATCCTTTCGCAGAGCCTCAAGGGAGGATTACTAGGGATTGAGCCTAAGTGTGCAACCAACCACTTAGTCCAAAAGGTCAACTTTGAAAAACAATCCCCCAAGGGGAGGCCTTGTCATCATCGTCTCACTCTCGGAGCGAAGCAAGAACGCCTTGGAGTACTCCCATTTAAGTGAGGGTCGCAAGAGCGGCTCTTAGTCCCACGTTAATTGCTTCTTTCATTAGTGTTGGGAATCGTGGGTTACAAACAACAAGTATAATCCTCCCACTTAGTTTTTGGAGTTGGTTCATCGACTCTTATAAGTTCGGAAACAGATTTCCTAGTTAGAGAGCGATAGAGAGGACAACTAGAAGAGACTCCTAGATCGACATGTTCAGAGCAGTATTAGTGCATAAAGGCACAAGGTACATACTCGATCTTTTCCTATTTTCTATTTCGGGAAAGTGCGTGAGGGAAGTGTGAACTTCAACTCACTCGAACACTTGAAAGTTTGAGATTACACATCTTTTTATTTTTCGGCTTGTCTACAAGGAGACCTCCCACTCAAATTTTCAAGAGCATATAGATTTTGAACATATGTGATATAGATATAGTTTTGAAAACATTTTGAAAATTTATTTGATTTGGATGACAGAATATTTTTCAAGTTTGAAAGTGAAAACGGTTTTTCAAAATTCAAACTAGTTTTGTAAAAATTCAATTTCAATTAAACTTTCAAAAATCAAAACATTTTAATCTTACACATCATGCTTATAATCTTATGAAAAACATTTTTGCTCAAGAAATTTTTATCATTAGAGTTCTATAACTCATGGTAGTGGGGCTGAAAATCCGGAATTCTAAAAAACTGGAGTTTCGGAACAGCCGCACACCTCGGAGTAAAATCGTAATAACTGGCGGCTCCGATGTCCTTTTGACCTGAAACAGGTGGCATTGGACAGAGGACAGACAGAGCTTAAATTTGATTCAAGAATCATTAAATTTAGATTTCTGAACAGAGAGTTATTCCACTTTTACTGCGGGTTTTACTCCAGCTCGAAGAAAAAGAAATAATTAAAGCTTGGTCCTTTTTAGGTGCGAAAAAGAATCGAGTGTAACGGAACGTTTTAGGATGTTGTTAAAAATTTTATTTGTGTTTTATTAGCAGGGTAATAACATGGTATAAAAGAAATAACAACAAGCATAAAACGATTCAAGTAAAAATAAGAAACTAGTAAGACAAGAAAACTAGTCACAAAATTTTACTCGAAAACTCTCAAACCTTTAAAACACGTTTTTTTAATATAACATCCCAAACTCATAGAACTGATTCAAATGTGTTTTAATAACATCCCAAACTCATAGAAAAACAACATGATTTTTAATTTAAAGGCATGAGAAATAAATTAAAAAAAAACTAAGATAACAATTCTAACTTGTCACAAAATTAGTAAACTTTCGAAAACGATTTTCAAGCTCATAATTTAAAAACATGTACATGCTAATCTTTGACCATAGCTCTGATACCATTTGTTGGAATTGATCTAGGGTTTAAGAAAAAGTTTAACACTTCGCAAAGCGGCGGAAATATAAAAATTTTCTTTTCAAGTAAAAACGGTTTTTTTACTAACCTAGACAAAGAGCAAGTACATGTAATTAATAACTATTATGAGTATAGAAGTTTACTAACCTTTCTTGAAGCTTGAACTTTGAGAAGCTTTTGAAAAGTTGCAACGCTCGTCTCCCCTTACAGCACGTCTCTCTTTCTTTCCTCGGCAGCTCGAGCAACCACGAAAGTTTCTATCACTAAATCACTCGAAATATAGGAATTAGTGAGTGGGCACTTTTAAACACTACGACTTAAGAACGAGTCTTGAAGTCGCAGAGCTAAACACTAGGTCAAATTTGGACCTAGGTGCCAAAACAAAAAAATCGAAAATAAACTAGAGAGAGAGAGGAAGGGGCGGCCAAAGTTCTAGAGAGAGAGTCTCTCAAATCTCTTAAACTTGGATGAATGAAAAGTGTGGAATGAGGCTCCTATTTATAGGAGAGGTCTCACCTTCAATAAGGTAGATTCCTCTTCTATAGAATATCACATATTCATGAGCCAATTTCCCTTTTCCTTCAAAGAGCCACACGGCCAAAACTTGCCAAGCAAGTCCTTGGATTTGTTTCCTCTTTTATTTGCTTCTCTCTTGACTTATTTGGGCGCCCACCTTGGTTTCCCCTTAGGGAAATTGTTGTCAATGGTGCCCACAAGAAGAGTTGTAGTCTTTATTTTGAACATTTGATGTAATAAAGTCTCATGAAGACTCTTGCTTGTAATTGCCTATTCATTCATTAATAAAGTTGAAACGTTCATTCAATCTTCCTTGTCTGAAGCTTTATGATAAAACCATAGTCTTTTAGTCCATAAACAAACTTAACAACTTACGAAGAGACAAATGTAGATTTGCATGAACAAACTCTTCGTAGTTTGCTTAAAACGATATATTCGCAATCTTAGGGTCAAAGGACTATTGACCTCAGTATGATTGTTAGAAGAATCTATGATGTCTGGTTATGAGGCATTGAGAGTTAGGAACTCTATAGTTCTTCTAGGTATCTTCCGAAGGTACTGAATTGACCAGTGCACTTCTAGAGACAAGATAAGAACAAACCATTTAACCTCTTATGTCTCGAAGTCACTATGTATGAATTGCATCATGCTTACCTTAATCCTGAAATGAGACATGCCATTTCACACCTTAGTATTCTCATTTGAGAAAGTCAAAGTTCGGACTCACTATGTGATTCCGAACAAGGCCTATTGGTGAAGTACTAAGTTGTGAGTCTGTCATGAGTAACTTTGTGAAGTTCTCATAGATATGGAATTCATGTACTCTTGCTGAAATGCAATGTATGTCACCTCATGCTTTGTTCCTTGGAGTGTGAATAAATGAACTGGCCAGTGTCCAAATTGAGTCCTGACTCTTTTGGATGAAACAATGTGACTTGTTAGCTCCTCGTCAATACATTGTTTCTAACTTATTCACAAGCGACAAAGGAGTTGAGGAAATAACAGCTAGAAGGGTAAAATGGTAATTTAGTAAATCCCGACTAGCTGATGACATTCATGAAGGGTAAACATAGATAATATTCAGTGGATCCGCTCATCATAATTAGGTCGAATTCTTGAGTAGAAAACAAATTCATTTGAACCGAGAGATTTTCAGTGTCAGCTCTTTAGTGGAGTCAGCTGGCATTAAGCTAAACTTGGAAAAGGTTTGTGAACTTTTGAGTCGAAGTGTTTAGCTAAAGCTTTGTTCATTTGGGTCCATGAGGTCACTGTCACGAATCACATCGATAGGAATAGTTAAACTGGAAGCTAAGTCAAAACAAGAACGAAAATAGTGAAAATGGTATTTTTGTCTTTTGAGACAAACGATGAAATGAATGTCAATAAATTTTTGACAAGGTCATTTTATGACATGTTTCACTCGGCCATGACTTGATCATTGGGCCTTGTGAATTAATTTCATTTCATAAGAATTTTCAATAAAATTCTTATTGGGCCTTTTTCATGTTGTCATGAACAAATGGAAAAGCTTCTAGAAGCCCATTCTAGAAGGACATAGGCGCCCAACATACCCAACCAAGAGAGAATATTTTGTGCATAAATGTATCAAGATACTTGCCAAAAGAAAAAGAGGAAACAAATTTGCATGAGGATGCTATATGGAATTCGGCCAAGAGAGAGACAAGGCAAGGCATGGAACAAAATAGGAAACTATTCCAAGACTTAATGAAGTCTATTTTGGCCGAGCTCCTCAAGGAAAAGAAAGAGGAAATTGGCTCATTTTATAGAAGAGGAAACTACCTTATTGAAGGTGACACCTCTCCTATAAATAGGAGCCTCATTCTTCTCATTTTCATTCATCCAAGTTTAAGAGATTTGAGAGACTCTCTCTCTAGAACTTGGCCGAAAATCCTCTCTCTCTCTCTCTAGTTTATTTTCGATTTTTTCTTGTCTTGGCACCTAGGTCCTCACTCGACCTAGTGTTTAGCTCTGCGACTTCGAGACTCGTTCTCAAGTCGTAGTGTTTACAAGTGCCCACTCACTGATTCCTTCTTTTCGAGTGATTTAGTGATAGAAACTTTCGTGGTTGCTCGAGGTGCCGAGGAAAGAAAGAGAGACGTGCTGCGAGGGGAGACGAGCGTTGCAACTTTCCAAAAGCTTCTACAAGGTTCAAGCTTCAAGAAAGGTTAGTAACTTTAATAGCTCATATTAGTTTTTATTTACATGCACATGCTCTTGTCTAGGTTAGTAAAAACTAGTTTTACTTAAAAAGAAAATTTTTAAAATTCCGCCGCTTAACGAAGCGTTAAACTTTTTCTCAAACCCTAGATCGATTCCAACAAATGGTATCAGAGCTATGGTCAAAGGAATGCATGTGCATGTTTTTAAATTATGAGCTTGAAAATCGTTTTCGAAAGTTTACTAATTTTGTGACAAGTTAGAATTGTAATCTTAGATTTTTTTTAATTTATTGCTCATGCCTTTAAATTAAAAACCATGTTGTTTTTCTATGAGTTTGGGATGATGTTAAAACACATTAGAATCAGTTCTAAAAGTTTTTAATTTTTTATATTGAAAAACGTGTTTTAAAGGTTTGAGAATTTTCGACTAAATTTTGTGACTAGTTTTATTTTCTTGCTAGTTTCGTTTATTTACTTGAATCGTTTTACGCATGTTGTTATTTCTTTTATTCTATGTTATTACCCTGCTAATAAAACACAAATAAAAGCTTTAAACAACTTCATAAAACGTTCCGTTACACTCGATTCTTTTTCGCACCTAAAAGGACGAAGCTTTAATTTATTTCTTTTTCTTCGAGCTGGAATGTAAACCCGCATTAAAAGCGGCATAACTCTCTGCTCCGAAATCGAAATTTAATGATTCTTGAATCAAATTAAAGCTCTGTCTGTCCTCTGTCCAATGCCACCGGTTTCGGCTCAAAAGGACATCGGAGCCGCCAGTTATGGCGATTTTACTCCGAGGTGCGCGGCTGTCTGAAACTCCAGTTTTTTAGAAATCCGGATTTTCAAACCCCACTACCATGAGTTATAGAACTCTAATGAGAAAACTTTCTTGAGCAAAAATGTTTTTCATATGATTATAAACATGATGTGTAAAGATTAAAAGTTTTGATATTTGAAAGATTAATTGAAATTGTTTTTTTTTACAAAACTAGTTTGAATTTTGAAAAACCGTTTTCACTTTCAAACTTGAAAATATTTTGTCATCCAAATCAAATAAGTTTTCAAAATGTTTTCAAAACTATATCTATATCACATATGTTCAAAATCTATATGCTCTTGAAATTTTGAGTGGGAGGTCTCTTTGTAGACAAAACCGAAAAATAAAAAGATGTGTAATCTCAAACTTTCAAGTGTTCGAGTGAGTTGAAGTTCACACTTCCCTCACGCACTTTCCCGAAATAGAAAATAGGAAAAGATCGAGTATGTCCCTTGTGCCTTTATGCACTAATACTGCTCTGAACATGTCGATCTAGGATTCTCTTCTAGTTGTCCGCTCTGTCGCTCTCTAACTAGGAAATCTGTTTCCGAACTTAAAAGAGTCGATGAACCATCTCCAAAAACTAAGTGGGAGGGTTATACTCGTTGTTTGTAACCCGCGATCCCCAACACTAATGAAAGATGCAATAACGTGGGACTAAGAGCCGCTCTTGCGACCCTCACTTAAATGTGAGTACTCCAAGGCGTTGTTGCTTCGATCATTGCTCAATGAGCTACGTCCGAGAATGATGCAATGATGGCAAGGCCTCCCCTTGGGGGATTGTTTTTCAAAGCTCATCTTTTGGACTAAGTGGTTGGTTGCACACTTAGGCTCAATCCCTAGTATCCTTCCTTAAGGCTCTGCGAAAGGATGTGAGTGATCAAACCAATTTACAAGGTGGCTAGTCAAAATAGATGTATTGACATCTTGGCTTAGCATTAATGATGTGTCATTTACTTATAAAAGGAGATTTTTTGCGGCCTTCTCTTGAGGGAGTAAATTATCGTTTGGTTTATAACACCTTTGGATTTTATAAAAAGTCTTAATAAAACTTAAATCCTAAACCAAAGACTAATCATAAACTGGTTTCAACTTAAATAGGCAATATGTCTCTCAACCCTCTCTCAATCTTTCTTTCCTCGAACAAACTCGAAAACGAAAACTACGTAGATTCGAAACGTAACCTCGACATAATACCTACCGTTAACAAGCACAAATGGGTACTCACCACCCCGTGTCCTCCTCTGACGAATGATGATTCAACTCAAGAGGACAATGACGCCTTAGCGGCCTGGCTTCGATCCGATGAGATTGTGAGGTGCTATATCTTGGCATCTATGAACAATATGCTGAAAGAGCAACATCGTGACATCGAGACTGCCGCTGACATGCTCTACAATCTCATTGAGATGTTTGGAGGGCAAAGGCGTCAAACAAGGCTACAAGCAGTCCGACAGTTTATGAACTGTCATATGCAGGCTAGGACTCCTATTGGAGACTTTATGATATTGATCATTAGTCATCTGAGTAAAATGGAAATCCTAGGATCTGAGATTGATGGGAAGAATGCCATAGATGTGATCTTAGAAACTCTCCCCGCATCTCTTGATACCTTCAAGATGAACTACTCCATTAACAAGCTAGAGTACACTGTTACCAAGCTTATGGAGGAACTTCACACTGCTGTGGGTTTCACTAAGAGAAAGAGGAATCAAGGAGAGGCACATGCTACTGAGCAAAAAGCCTCCGCCTCTGGAACTGTGGAGAGACCTTACAAGGCCGATAAAAAGAACTTTCCCGCCTATCTCAAAGCAAAGGAACATAGTATTGTACTAGTTACCGAAGCATGCTTAGTAGCTGATAATGTATCATCGTGGATTATTGACTCCGCTCCTACTAACCATATTTGTTGTTCCTTGAATGGTTTCAAGAAAACCAAAAGCTTGGAGGAAGGCGAGTTCTGTTTCAAATGGGGTGATGGGAGCCTGGTGTCTGCAAAGGCTGTGGGATCCGTGACGCTGTCTTTTGAAGACCGCACTTTAAACTTGAATAATGTTTATTTTGTTCCTACCTTTGGGAAGAACTTAATATCCGTTGCTCGTCTTCGTGAGCAAGATTATTGTTTAAAGTTCATTAAGAATGGAATTCGTATTTCGTTTCCTGATAATTCTTTTGTCACTGATGCATGTATGAAGAATGCTATTTTCTACATCTATCCCACTCAACCTTCTCTTTTAGACACCGAAATAGATAACGATCTAATTAGGGAGCCAAAGAGGATCAAACTTTCTGGATCCTCCGATCTAACAAAATCAACATACCTCTGGCACTTAAGACTTGGTCATATCAGTCTAGATAGGATTAAGAGACTTGTGAGGGATGGTCCACTCCAAGCCTCTGCAATAGGTTCACTACCTACTTGTGAATCCTGCATAGAAGCAAAAATGACTAAGCGACCTTTCTCCGATAAGGGTCGAAGAGCCACTGAGTTGCTGGAACTAATACATTCTGATGTATGTGGTCCGCTCAACCAACAGGCACGTGGAGGATACGAATACTTCGTTACCTTCACTGATGATTACTCAAGATATGGGTTTGTCTATTTGCTTAAACACAAATCCGAGACCTTTAACGTATTTAAGGTCTTTAGGGCTTTAGTGGAAAAGCAAACTGGCAAAGTGATCAAAACCCTTCGATCTGATCGAGGTGGTGAGTATATGTCTGGAGAGTTCGATGACTTTCTTAAAGAAGAAGGTATCGCTTCTCAGCTTACCGCACCTGGCACACCTCAACAAAACGGAGTGTCAGAGAGAAGAAACCGAACTCTTATGGAGATGGTTAGATCAATGATGAGTTACTCATCACTCCCGCTTTCCTTTTGGGGATATGCCCTCGAAACAGCCGCCTACATTCTGAACCAAGTTCCGTCCAAGACGGTTCCTGGTACTCCTTATGAACGATGGACTGGCCGTAAAGTGAATCTTGGCCGCATCCGAATTTGGGGTTGCCCTGCACACGTGTTGAGGCAAAAGACTAGCAAGTTGGCTAGTAGGTCAGAATTGTGCCTGTTTGTAGGATATCCGAAGGAAACCAAAGGTTTTACTTTCTATAGTCCCGAGGACGATAAGACTTTCGTTAGCACGAATGCTCGTTTCCTTGAGGAGGACTTTATGAAGGATGCGAAACCTAGAAGCAAAATTGTGCTTGAAGAAAAGTTGGGTGAGGAAGCTTCTACCTCATCTGTAAGAACTGTTCTTACCCCAACTGAAACACAACCTAACTCATCAGAATCTCGTCAAGTAGTACTTCGACGTAGTGGCTGGGAATCCAAATCTTTCGAGATAGGAAAAACCGGACCCTGTCGCTCTCTCAAGCATCTTATATTGATAAGGTGATGGATCGCTTCTCGATGCAAGACTGCAAGAGGGGTCAAACACCCTTTAGGCATGGAGTTTCACTCTCTAAGGACCAGTCTCCCAAGACTGCACAAGAGATTGAAGACATGAGGAAGATTCCTTACGCCTCTGCCGTAGGAAGCCTCATGTATGCTATGCTTTGCACTAGACCTGGCATCTGTTTCGCCGTTGGCGTAGTTAGCCGTTTCCAATCCAACCCTGGACCCGAGCACTGGATTGCTGTTAAGCATGTTCTTAAGTATCTTCGAAGAACTAGGAACTTGATGCTTACATACTCAGGTACTGACCTGACTATGACGGGATATACCGACTCCGATTTTCAAGCGGATAAGGATTCCAGGAAATCCACTTCTGGATCTGTCTTCATCCTTAATGGTGGAGCTGTTGTGTGGAGAAGTATTAAGCAATCTTGCATTGCTGACTCCACAATGGAAGCAGAATATGTGGCTGCTTGTGAAGCATCCAAAGAGGCTGTATGGCTTAGAAAGTTCCTTAAGTATTTGGAAGTTGTTCCAAACGTCGACGAGCCCATGACCCTTTATTGTGATAATAGTGGGGCTGTCGCTAACTCAAAGGAACCTAGAAGCCATAAGCGCTCTAAGCATATTGAGAGGAAATACCATTTGATTCGAGAGATCGCGCAACGCGGAGACAAGGAGGTGAAGTAGATCTCTTATAGATCTATTCACCAAGGCCCTAGCGAACCTGGTCTTCGACCAACTTCGAGAGGGATTAGGCATGTAGGACTACTCACATCTTCTTTGAGTCAAGTGGGAGTTTGTTGTCAATGGTGCCCACAAGAAGAGTAGTAGTGTCTATCTATGTACATTTGATGTCATATAGTCTTACGAAGACTCTTGCTTGTAATTGCCTATCTATTCATTAATAAAGTTGAAACGTTCATTCATTCTTTCTTTGTTTGAAGCTTTATGATAAAACCTTAGTCTTTTAGTCCATAAACAAACTTAACAACTTACGAAGAGACAAATGTAGATTTGCATGAACAAACTCTTCGTAGTTTGCTTAAAACGATATATTCGCAATCTTAGGGTCAAAGGACTATTGACCTCAGTATGATTGTTAGAAGAATCTATGATGTCTGGTTATGAGGCATTGAGAGTTGGGGACTCTATAGTTCTTCTAGGTATCTTCCGAAGGTACTGAATTGACCAGTGCACTTCTAGAGACAATATAAGAACAAAGCATTTAACCTCTTATGTCTCGAAGTCACTATGTATGAATTGCATCATGCTTACCTTAATCCTGAAATGAGACATGCCATTTCACACCTTAGTATTCTCATTTGAGAAAGTCAGAGTTCGCACTCACTATGTCATTCCGAACAGGGCCTATTGGTGAAATACTAAGTTGTGAGTATGTCATGAGTAACTTTGTGAAGTTCTCATAGATATGGAATTCATGTACAAGATTGCTGAAATGCAATGTATGTCACCTCATGCTTTGTTCCTTGGAGTGTGAATAAATGAACTGGCCAGTGTCCAAGTTGAGTCATGACTCTTTTGGATGAAACAATGTGACTTGTTAGCTCCTCGTCAATACATTGTTTCTAACTTATTCACAAGCGACAAAGGAGTTGAGGAAATAACAGCTAGAAGGGTAAAATGGTAATTTAGTAAATCCCGACTAGCTGATGACATTCATGAAGGGTAAACATAGATAATATTCAGTGGATCCGCTCATCATAATTAGGTCGAATTCTTGAGTAGAAAACAAATTCATTTGAACCGAGAGATTTTCAGTGTCAGCTCTTTAGTGGAGTCAGCTGGCATTAAGCTAAACTTGGAAAAGGTTTGTGAACTTTTGAGTCCAAGTGTTTAGCTAAAGCTTTGTTCATTTGGGTCCATGAGGTCACTGTCACGAATCACATCGATAGGAATAGTTAAACTGGAAGCTAAGTCAAAACAAGAACGAAAATAGTGAAAATGGTATTTTTGTCTTTTGAGACAAACGATGAAATGAATGTCAATAAATTTTTGACAAGGTCATTTTATGACATGTTTCACTCGGCCATGACTTGATCATTGGGCCTTGTGAATTAATTTCATTTCATAAGAATTTTATTGAAAATTCTTATTGGGCCTTTTTCATGTTGTCATGAACAAATGGAAAAGCTTCTAGAAGCCCATTCTAGAAGGACATAGGCGCCCAACATACCCAACCAAGAGAGAATATTTTGTGCATAAATGTATCAAGATACTTGCCAAAAGAAAAAGAGGAAACAAATTTGCATGAGGATGCTATATGGAATTCGGCCAAGAGAGAGACAAGGCAAGGCATGGAACAAAATAGGAAACTATTCCAAGACTTAATGAAGTCTATTTTGGCCGAGCTCCTTAAGGAAAAGAAAGAGGAAATTGGCTCATTTTATAGAAGAGGAAACTACCTTATTGAAGGTGACACCTCTCCTATAAATAGGAGCCTCATTCTTCTCATTTTCATTCATCCAAGTTTAAGAGATTTGAGAGACTCTCTCTCTAGAACTTGGCCGAAAATCCTCTCTCTCTCTCTCTAGTTTATTTTCGATTTTTTCTTGTCTTGGCACCTAGGTCCTCACTCGACCTAGTGTTTAGCTCTGCGACTTCGAGACTCGTTCTCAAGTCGTAGTGTTTAAAAGTGCCCACTCACTGATTCCTTCTTCTCGAGTGATTTAGTGATAGAAACTTTCGTGGTTGCTCGAGGTGCCGAGGAAAGAAAGAGAGACGTGCTGCGAGGGGAGACGAGCGTTGCAACTTTCCAAAAGCTTCTACAAGGTTCAAGCTTCAAGAAAGGTTAGTAACTTTAATAGCTCATATTAGTTTTTATTTACATGCACATGCTCTTGTCTAGGTTAGTAAAAACTAGTTTTACTTAAAAAGAAAATTTTTAAAATTCCGCCGCTTAACGAAGCGTTAAACTTTTTCTCAAACCCTAGATCGATTCCAACAAGTCGTCCCTTAGCTGTCGATGATGTTCGCCTCATCTCAACACCTGAAAAGCAAGAAAGAATGTGTGAACTACAAAGGGGAAACAAAGAGGGTACCTCTGTTTACCTCTCCGACGCTCAACATTAGTAGGATTGAGGTAGGTAAAAGAGGTTTGTTATTTAGAGAGTTGAAACTTGAGAGAAACGAGTGAGTTATGAGTTCAGCAGCATTTCGGTACTCAATTTCGGATTACCTAGATCAAGGGAGGGACCCTTGTATTTATAGGCGACCAAGGGGTGGTTTGGAGACCCCTTGGCCGAGTGGAGGACGAATGGAGGTCGAGCCTCGGCCTCCCAAGCATCGGCTGAGCATTGGCCGAGTGGAGGCCGAGTAAGGTGAGCCTCGGCCTCATAAGCATCGGCCGAGTAGAACATCCTCGGCTTCCCGGGCGCCGGCCGAGTAATGGCCGAGTTGAGGTCGAGTGGAGGACGAGTGGAGGTCGAGCCTCGGCCTCCCAAGCATCGGCCGAGTAGAACATCCTCGGCCTCCCGGGCGCCGGCCGAGCAATGGCCGAGTGGAGGTCGAGAAGAGCAAGCCTCAGCTTCCCAAGCACCGACCGAGTAGAACGCCCTCGACCTCCTGGGCGCAGTCCGAGCATTGGTCGAGTGGAGGTCGAGAGGAGCAAGCCTCGGCCTCCCAAGCACCAGCCGAGGGGAGAGCCCTCGACCTCCCGGGCGCCGGCCGAGCGTTGGCCAAGTGGAGCACCCCCGACCTCCCAGGCGCTGGCCGAGTGGAGGTCGAGTGAGAAGATCGACTCGACTTGAGGAGCAAAGCTCGACTCGAGGAGCTGAAAGTTTCTGTATGAGGTCTAGCTAGCGACTCGTGACGGAAGGCTTGCTACTCTTCAGGACCTCCGGCATGACCATCGGCCCTTTGAGCGGCGCGTCTTTTCGGCGTTTCAGGTTTTCCGAAAATGACCGACAACACCTAACAACACAAGAAGAGACAAATGTAGATTTGCATGAACAAACTGTTCATGGTTTGCTTAAAACTACATATTCACAATCTAAGGATCAAAGGGCTATTGATCTCAGTACGATTGTTAGGAGAATCTATGATGTCTGGTTATGGGACATTGAGAGTTGGAGACTCTATAGTTGTTCTAGGTATCTTCTGAAGGTACTAAATTGACCAATGAATTTCTAGAGACAGAATAAAAACATACCATTTAACCTCTTATGTCTCAAAGTCACTACGTATGAATTGCATCATGCTTACCTCAATCCTGAAATGAGACATGTCATTTCATAGCTTATGTATTCTCATTTGAGAAAGTGAGAGTTTGGATTCGCTATGTGATTCTGAATAGGACCTATTGGTGAAGTACTAAGTTATGAAGATGTCATGAGTGACTTTGTGAAGATCTCATAGATATGGAATTCATGTACAAGATTGCTGAAATTCAATGTATATCACCTCATGCTTTGTTCCTTGGAATGTGAACAAATGAACTGGCCAGTGTCCAAATTAAGTCCTGAATCTTTTGGATGAATCAATGTGACTTGTTACCTCCTCATCAATACATTGTTTCTAACTTATTCACAAGCGACAAAGGAGTTGAGGAAATAACAGCTAGAAAGGTAAAATGGTAATTTTTTAAATCCTGACTAACTGATGATATACATGAAGGGTAAACATAGATAATATTCAGTTGGTCCACTCATCACAATTAAGTTGAACCGAGAGATTCTCAGTGTCAACTCTTTAGTTGAGTCAGTTGACGTTAAGCTAAACTTGGAAAAGGTTTGTGAACTTTTGAGTCCACGTATGTTAACTCAAGCTTTGTTCATTTGGATCCATGAGGTCATTGTCACAAATCGTATCGAGTAGGAATAGTTACACTAGAAGCTAAGTCCAAAAAAGAATGGGAAAAGTTTTACGAAAATTGCCTAAAGGGTATGTTTGTCTTTTTGGACATAAGACGAAATGAATGTCAATAAATTTTTTGACATTGTCATACGATGACAAATGAAAATATCACTCGGCCATGTTAAAGGAATTTGGGCGGTGAGGATTAATTTCATATCATGGAATTTTACTTGAAAATTCTTAATGGGCTTTTCTTATGTTGTCATTAACAAATGAAGAAACATCTAGAAGCTCATTCTAGAAGCTCAATTTTGTCCAACATACCAAGAGAGAAAAAGGAATTATTTTGTGCATCGATGTATGAAGATACTTGCCAAAAGAAAAAGAGGAAATAAATTTCCTCTAGAAGGGATTATTTTGGGCGGCCAAATAAGGAGAAAACAAAAGAGGAAACAATTCCAAGGACTTGCATGGGATAGCTTGCACGTCCAAATGAAAGAAAGGGAAGCCAATATTTGCTCATGAATATGTGATATTCTATAGAAGAGCAAACTACCTTTATGAAGGTAATCCCTCCCCTAAAAATAGAGGCATCATTCTCATTGTTTTCTCATCCCACATAAGTTAGAGATTGAGAGCTTCTCTCTCTAGACATTGTGGTTGTCCAACCTCCTCTCTCTCTCTAGTTCTTTTTGTTATTTTTTTTGCACCTAGGTCCACATTTGACCTAGTATTTTAGCTCTTCGACTCTTAGACTTGTTCTTGAATTATCGTGTTTAAAAGTGCCCACACACTAATTCCTTTCTTTCTCGAGTTATTCATGTGATAGAAACTTTCTTGGTTACTCGAGTTTCCCGAAGAACAAAGAAAGACGAACTGCGTGGTGAGACGAACGTTTCAACCTTTCTAAGGCATAACTCTCAGGAAATTTAATGATTTTTTAATCAAATTAAAGGTCTGTTTGTCCTCTTTCCAATGCAATTGTTTTAGGTCAAAGGGACATCGGAGCCGCCAGTTATGGCGATTTTACTCCGAGGTGCGCGGCTGTTCCGAAAGTCTAGTTTTTTAGAATTCCGGATTTTCAACCCCACTACCATGAGTTATAGAACTCTAATGAGAAAATTTTCTTGAGAAAAATTGCTTTCTATAAGATGATAAAAATAATGTGGATTAAAATGTTTTGATTTTTGAAAATTTAATTGAAATTAATTTTTACAAAACTAGTATGAATTTTGAAAAACCGTTTTCGTTTTCAAACTTGAAAATATTTTGTCATCCAAATCAAATAAGTTTTCAAAACTATATCTATATCACATAATTTCAAAATCTATATGCTCTTGAAAATTTGAGTGGGAGATCTCATGGACAAGCCGAAAAATAATTATGTGTAATCTCAAACTTTCAAGTGTTCGAGTGAGTTGAAGTTCACACTTCCCTCATGCACTTTCCCGAATAGAAAATAGGAAAAATCCGAGTATGTACCTTGTGCCTTTATGCACTAACACTGCTCTGAACATGAAGATCTAGGTTTCCTTTCTAGTTGTCCACTATATCGCTCTATAACTAGGAAATCCGTTTCCAAACTTATAAGAGTCGATGTACCAACTCCAAAAACTAAGTGGGAGGGTTATACTTGTTGTTTGTAACCTGTTGTAGGTCGTTTTTGGAAAACCCAAGACACCGAGAAGACATGTCGTTCAAAGGGCCGATGGTCAGGCCGGAGGTCCTGAAGAGCGGCAAGCCTTCCATCACGAGTTGACCAGCAAGCCCTCGCGCCAAATCCTCAACTCCTTGAGTCGAGCCTAGCCCCTCGAGTTGAGACTTGAGTCATCTCCTTGAGTCGAGCCTCGCCCCTCAAGTCGAGATTCTATTCAGTCTCCTCGAGTCGAGCCTCGCTCCTCGAGTCGAGCCTTGAGTCAGTCTCCTCGAGTCGAGCCTTAAGACAGTCTCCTCAAAAATCGAGTCTCATCCCTCGGGTCGGGACCGGAGTCGGTCCCATCGAGACGAGCGTCGAGTCGGATCATACCCGTCGAATATATGCATTCGTGTTGCAAACCCGGGAGGCAAAGCCCAAGATGGCTTGACGGGCCCGGTAGAACGACGGCCGCGAAAGGCCCACGATGACGCAGCCCAGCGCGCGCCGCGCCCGGGCAGGGTCGCGCCGCGCGTGGTGCATCGCTACTCCTTGTGCGCCTCCATTTGAAGAGATGCGCACAACTAGTCCCACATGGACGATGGAGGACCTTCTTAAGGCCTTCAAACACCTATAAAAACCCCCTCTCACTGAGGGGGAAGTCATCCAATTTTCTCCTATCGATACGCTCGAATTCTCGCTCTCCTCTGCTTCTTTTGATGCCAACTTTGGCCTGAAGCACTCCCAGAAGTCTCTCTCGTTCTCAGAGGTTCTGAAGCACTCTCGGGGACACCTGGACGTCCCTCCCTCTGATCGAACGCCTTTCAGTGCCCAGGCACGCCCCTAGGGTTCTCAACTAGAGTCCCTTAACGCGTCTAACACGCTAGACGCTTACGCGATCTCCGAAGTTCTGAGACGTCGCCGAGGATTCCTCCGCGCACCATCTCCTTCGTCGAGCACGCTTTTCCATCACGGCTCCGCGCCTCACGCTGCGTCACACATACCCTGAACTACGTTCTGACCTGATCCCACACACACGGGTACGTAGGCAGCCTACACCACAAAGGCACGGTCACTCCTCCTCCTCACCCTTTCCCTCTTCTGAGAAGCGGGTTGATCCGAGAAAACCTAGCTCGAGACTTCCGAGCTCACACTTTTGGCCCGGGTGCGATCACTTAGTCCGGCCTTGGATCGAACCGCCCGAGGTATTCAATTGTTGTTCATTTTCATGTGTCAACCTTTTTCGCGCTAGAAGGAGGGGACTTCCCGACCTGTTCAGCTCGAAATCCCTTCTATCCATTTTCTTCTTTTCTCTTGAAAACTCGACTTTCTCAGACTTGAGAAAAGATGAGTAATCAGCCACCCGTACGTTCTAAGGGCGTGAACAACCCCGATAACGTCACTAGGACCAAAAAATACTTCTTGCGCTCCCGAGCGCATGGTGACGAAGAGTCGCTCCATGAAGAGAGCTCGACACGTTCACCATTTCTATCTCCAGATAGCACGGACAACCGCATCATGGAGTTGGAGGAGAATATCCGCCAACTAAAGGTGAAGAACACGAGGTACCACAGCCAACTGGCTGCAGAGTGACCTACGCATGATACGGTGACCCCCAACGGGGATCCCGAGAACCTCAACGAGGAAAGTCGCGACCGCGACCCTGATTACGAGGGTACTGGTGATTCGGAGGATATCGAGACTTCTCTCACGAAGGACGGGGGACTCCGTGCCGTGTTTGAAGCCGGTCCTTCGAATCTCCTACCCCGGACAGGTGACGTGCCGGCAGCTTCTCAAGAGGGGAATTCCCGACGTTCAACCCTCGACCAACTAGGTCAAAGGGAGAATGTTGCGGAAAGTCAGGGCACGCGGAGAGCGCGCCGTCGCTGACGAAGCCTGCGCCTCCGTTCAACCAGCCCTGATCTTAGGGACCACCTCACTGCTCAACGCATTGGGTGTGGCAATGATCTGAGAGAGAGACTAAGCTCTATACCCAACATCCCGCTGGCAGCCCCAACTAACGGGAACCGCCGCGGTTTGTACGGGGAATTTCAAACTCCCGAACCTCACTCCCTATGATAGAAAAGCAGATCCTGCTTACCACATCCAACACTACAAAACCTGGATGACGATGCAGGGTGTCTCTCCTGGCGCCATGTGCCAAGCTTTTAGTCTTACCCTCGCCGGACCCGGTTTCGAGTGGTTCAAGAACTTAAGGCCGAGAAGCATCCACTTGTTCAAAGACCTGAAGGACATGTTCCTAGCACGGTTCGCCACATCTATGGTCCAAAAGAAGACCAAGATGTACCTGTGGTTAATCAGGCAACAGAGTGGAGAGTCTCTTAGGAGACACCTCGCCCGATTCACTGAAGAGTAGAACAAGGTCGACCGCTTTGACGACGGTGAAGCAATTGCCGTTATCATTGAAGGATTGCGCACAAGCGACTTCCTTAAGTCGGTCGTCGGCCGTGTCCCTTCTACCATGGCCGAGTTGATGACTCGAGCTAAGACCTTCATGGGAGTCAAAGATTACCTCGACGGCCGCAAGAGCAACAATCAAAGCTCTCATCGTCGAGAAGAACCTAGCCACGAGCAAGGCGAATCTCGTAAAAGACGAAATAAGGGGAATCAGGTTTCCAATAACCAGCCCCCTGTACCCCAGAAGCCGCGACTTGCGGAAAACTTAAAAGGGTATTCGTCGTTCACGCCGTTGAACACGGCGCCAGAACGGATCCTGGCTCTGGCACGTGACAAGTTCACACCCCCGACTCGGATGAAAAAGGATCCCGCAACTCACGATCGATCTAGATATTGTGAGTTCCATCGGGAATACGGTCATTCGACCGCAAATCGAGGCTTTGATCCAACAGAGCGACTTGAAAGAGTTCGTGTTACGCATGATTAGCGCTGCGGGCCCCACCACAAACAGACCACAGTCTGGTAAAGGAGGAGGAACAGCCGCTTCTGCCGACCGAACCGCGGCTACTGCCAACTCCAATCGCGGCTACTGCCAACGCCAACCTCCGTCCGTGCCTCACGAGACGATGTATTTCACCAATGAAGAGGCCAAGCAAGTTGTGCATCCCCACAATGACGCGATTGTGCTCAAAGCCCAAGTGGCCAATAACTTGGTGAAAAGGGTTCTCATCGACAACGGCAGTGCTGCCGACATAATTTTCAAGTCCGCCCTAGAGCGCATGAAGCTCAGGGGGCTGCACCCGACTCTGACCCAAACGCCCTTGTTTGGGTTCATTGGAGAAAAGGTTATGACCGAAGGCATCATCGATCTGCCGGTCACCTTCGGGACCCCTGGAGGCATTGAGGCCGTTCACATGGTCCCATTCCTAGTGGTTGATTAGGAGTCGCCTTATAACTTGATCATCGGGTGACCCACGTAGAACCGGCTAAGGGCAATCACTTCCACGTATCACCTACTGGTGAAATTCCCAACCAAAGAGTTAATTGGCATCATGGCTGGAGACCAATCCCAAGCAAGGATATGCTACGTGCAAGGAGTTGATGGTAAATCCGCCGGAAAAATGGTCAACACAATCTTCCAACTGGAAGACGATTACCCATGCGACCTAAGGGACGCAAGGAAGTTCGGAGACCTTCCTTGAACTTGACCCTCGGGATGAATTCGAAAGACTTAAGGTAGAAACCTATGATTATCTTGTGCCGATCGTCCTCGACGAATCTAAACCTGATCAGGTTGTAAAGGTCGGCAGCCGGCATCCACTCGCCATCAAAACTCAGCTCACTGCCTTCCTCCGGGAATTCAAGGATGTTTTCGCATGGACTCATGCGGACATGCCCGGAATTTATCCCGAGATAATAGTACACCGATTAAACGACGACCCAAGGGTTGCCGAAAAGGTGCAGGCTAGACAGATGTTCAATCCAGAACGATCCCTGGCCATAAATGAAGAGGTCGAGAAACTTCTCGCCGCAAACTTCATCCGAGAGGCTAAGTACCCCAAGTGGGTCGCCAACGTGGTAATGGTGAAGAAACCTAATGGGAAGTGGCAAAGTCCGGGAAATTCCTCTGATACATCGTCAGCCGACGAGGGATAGAGGCGAATCCCGAAAAAATCAAGGCACTCCTTGAAATGAAGTCTCCAAGACGAGTCAAAGAGGTGCAAAGCCTGACTGGTCGGGTTGCTGCTCTGACACGCTTCGTGTCTAAAGCCACCGATAAGTGTCAACCGTTCTTCAAAGCTCTAAAGAAGACGGACGGCTTTGAGTGGACGAACGAATGTGAAAAAGCCTTCCAGGAAATGAAGGCCTACTTTGGATCCACACCATTCCTCTCTAAACCAAGAGAGGGCGGGATGCTATACGTGTATCTCGCCGTCTCTGAAAAAGCTGTAGGTGATGTTCTTGTCCGCGAAGAAGACAAGGTCCAATGGCCGGTCTACTACGTGAGCAAAGCCTTACTCGACGCGGAAACACACTACACCGAGATAGAGAAACTTTCTCAGGCTCTCGCTAAGAAGCTACATCCGTATTTCCAAGCTCACCCAATCGCGGTGCGAACCGAGCATCCAATCGGTAAAGCTCTTCAAAAGGGAACATCGACTCGCATGGCGATCTGGTCCCAAGAATTGAGCGAGTACGGGATTGAGTTCCACCCAAGAACGGCTATAAAGGGTCAGGCCTTAGCCGACTTTGTGGCAGAATTCTCCTATACTCCTGATATGGGAAGAGCGGAAAATGACATAAACGATGACGCTGTTGTCGCACGAAAATGAACAACTATTTAAAACCTCGGGCGGTTCGATCCAAGGCCGGACCAAGTGATCGCACCCGGGCCAAGAGTGTGAACTCGATAGTCTCGAGCTAGGGTTTTCTCCGATCAACCCGCCTCTCGGGAGAGGTAGGGGGTGAGGAGGAGGAGTGACCGTGCCTTGGTTGTCGGCTGCCTACGTACCCGTGCGTGGGATCAGGTCAGAACGTAGTTCAAGCGTGTAGGACGCAGTATGAGGCGCGGAGCCTTGGCGGAGAGGCGTGCTCGACGAAGGAGACGGGGCGCGAGGAGTCCTCGGCGGCGTCTCAGAACTTCGGAGATCGCGTACGCGTCTAGCGTGTTAGACGCGCGAGGGTAACTATAGGCGAGAACCCTAGGGGCGTGCTTGAGCACCGGAGAACGTTCGGTCAAAGGGAGCAATGTCCAGGAAGTCCCCGTGAGTGCTTCAGAACCTTTGAGAACGGGAGAGAGAAGAGAGTCTGCTTCAGGCCAAATATGGCATCCAGAGAAGCAGAGAAGAGTAAGAAATTGAGCGTGTCGATCAGAGATGAATAGAATTATTGGATATTATGGGATGGCTTTCCCCTCAATGGGAGGGGGTTAATATAGGTGTTTGGGAGCCTTAGGAGGTCCCTTTTTCGTCCATGTGGGACTAGGAACGCGCATGCCATCAAGTGGAGGCGCACGGCGCGTGCGGCGCAAAGAGCGCGGCGCGCGGCGCACAATGCGTGGCGCGCGGCGCAGGGGGCGCGGCGCGCGGGTCACCGGGCGCGGCGCAGGTCGCGCGGCGCATAGAGCGCGCGGCGCGCCGTCTACTGCACGGCTGGCCGGCGTAGTGTGTTGTGCGCGTGATGAACGGCTCGTCTTGCCGGGCTCTTGCGGGCTTTCGAATATCATTCTTCCCACGTGAAATATGAAGATTTCCACTTGACGAGAGTGACTCGATTCGAGGAGCAAGGATCAACTCGACGAGAGCGACTAGCGACTTGACTCGAGGAGCGACTCGAGAATGACTCGAGGCTCGACTCGAGAATGACTCGAGGCTCGACTCGAGGAACAATTCAAGGCTCGACTCGAGGAGATTGACTCAAGACTCGACTCGAGGAGCGAAGCTCGACTCGAGGAGATTGACTCAAGGCTCGACTCGAGGAGCGAAGCTCGACTCGAGGAGTCAAGAGTTTGGGCGAGGGCTTGAAGACCTGCCGCTCTTCAGGACCTCCGGCCTGACCATCGGCCCTTTGAGCGACGTGCCTTCTTGGCGTCTCGGGTTTTCCGAAAACGACCGACAACATTAGCCCCCCAAGTTCGTCGCTTGGGAGGCGTCCCAGCGATGAACTTTTTGTTCTTCTAGTTGGATGTTTGAGGAAAATGTTTCCCGTGTCTTGTGACCCCGAGGAAAAATCTTTTCCTCTTCTTTTTTCTTCCTTTTTTTTTCAGGGGGCCGCGCGGCGCGCGCCCTGGACGGCGCGGCGCGCGGTTTGGGCAGCGTGGCCCGCGCGGCGCGCGGGCTTGGCGCGCGGCGCGCCCCGTGCGCGGGGCTGGTTCGCCTTGCGCTGGAGAACTCCGAACTTTTGGAGCTTTTTCTCCGATTTTGCTCCTTGTGGGAGTAGGATTTCGACTCCTACCCCCCTAGAAGTCTATAAATAGACCTCCCCCCTTCCCTTTATTCCTCACTTTATTTTTTCTCTTTTCTCTACTCTTGTTTTCTTTTTTTACGCTTGCATTATGGGTGTCCCTCCCCTTTTCTCAGCTGAGAGTCCCGAGATTGATTTCTCTCTCTTGTTTCAGGGTTCTGAACACGCAGATGATGATCTCTTCGCGGGATTAAGGGAAGTTCCTCTGCACGTGGAAGAAAATCCAAGCGGAGTAGAGCAGTGGCTGGAGGAAGGCGAGCTGGGTGCGACCGTGCCCGCTGCTCAGCCTCTCGAAGAGTGCGCGCCAACTGGGCGCGATACAGGTTGGGAGTTTGATCATCTCGCGTCCGGGGAGCCTGCCCCTCGCCTCGTGATCAACTTAGTTGGCGAGGGGGTTCGTGACCAAGCCCGCCTCGACGTGCCGCAGTCCGACTTGGACTTTCAAGGCGTGCCGGGGGATGTTACGGACGCGGATGCGGTGACTCCGCTAGAGTCGGTTCTCGACGAGATAGACTACGTGGACGACTTTGGTCCCGAGTCTGAAGATCCCGGAGGTGAGTCAGAGACATGTCCGGGGACCGAAGGCCTCGCATCGGAGCGTCCCGAGGTACCGTCGGCAGCTGCCGCGGTCGTGTCGGAGGGCAGGGACCCTTCCGTGGAGCCAGGGGGTTCTCAGCCTGAGACCCCTGACGCAGAGGCGTTAGTATCGGCGAGGTCGCTTGCTAGGACGGAGTGGTATCCCGAGGAGGGCCTTGCTGCTCCCGAGGACTTCGATTGTTCGGGGGTCGATGCTTCGAGCTCGCTCACCTACCGGACATTCGTCGGTCTCCGGGAGGCATTCGCCATTCCGTCATCCGTGGCTCTTCTCCGTCCTTTACAGGGCGACCGTCCTTTCCGGCCTCGTCGTGGATTTGCCGCAGTTTCAGTTGCAAGTCTCAACTGCGGGTTGCGGCTGCCGTTTCAACCCATCATTCAGCAGCTTCTCGCCCGTCTGGGGGTGCACGCATGTCAGATGAGCCCGGCATTCTACCGCATAGTGGCGATGTGTCACATGGAGTGGCATTGCCAGACTGAGCGGGTAATGACCGTGAGTGATTTTCGCAATCTCATCGCGGTCTTTCCTGCGCCCGGGCAACCCAGTTTCTTTGTGGCCCGCGATCGCCGGAATACTAAGCTGATCGTCGATTCAGAGAAGTATAATCGACGACCATGGGTGTGGGTCTCGGCGGAGGCCTTTGGCGGCGCGCCGCTCCGGTTCGGCCCCTTGGCCGAGTTTTCTGCTAACGTGGGGGCCGATGACCTCGACTTTGTGAAGGAGATCCAGGGAATGTCGGAGGCTCGGAAAGCCGTCGAACGATTTCGTTCCCCTGAGCTGATGGCTTCTACCGGGTGGTTCCCGCCATTTCCACCTAGCCAGCGGACCGAGAGTGCCCCTAGTGCCGCATCATCTCTCTCGAGTGGCGATCTGCAAGGTATGTCGATGTTTCACACTTCTTGCTCTTGTTATTAGCTTAGGTTCTTGACTTTTGTTGCTTTTGTAGTCTCTTCGGCCAGGGCGAGGGCTCGAGCGTGCCTAACGAAGGCTTCTCGGGACCCGAAGTCGTTGGCGGCGGTCCGTTGTCGGATTGCCGCTCGGAACGGTCGGGAGAAACCCGATACCGATCATCGAACGGGGAGTGGTCCTCGTGCTTCTTTGAAGCGACCCTCCTCCTCGGCTTTACCCGGCTCGTCTTCGGACTCCAAGCGCGTAAACTCGATGGTCGACGTGGAGGCTGTGGAGGTTAGGGGGGAATGTTCCCTGGGCCTCGCTCAATCTTCGATGAAGATGTGGAAGAGCGTCGTGGCCAGCAGCGACGTGGAGTTCTTTCGTCACGGCGTTTCCGATGCACAGAGAGTAAGTTTCCCTTGCCTCGTTTGTGATGAACCTTTCTTTTGCTAAATTATCTTTTTGCCTTCTCAGGTGCTTGCTCGAGCGACCCGGGGCGAGAAGATCCTTCACGATCTCATCAGGCGGATGAGCCGTGCCCAGGAAGAGCTTGCTCAAGCGAAGTCTCAGCTGGCCCACGCCGAGCAAGGTTCTCACTCAAAGGCGGAGTTTGCGAGTCTCCGCGAGCAGCTTCAGGAGGCTCGCGTGGAATTGGGAGTTACCCGCGGCAAGTGCGACCGCGCTCAGGCGGCGGTGGCGAAGATGGCTGAGGAGCTAACGACGGAACGTCAAGCCCTCGAAGTGGCGACTCGATCGACGTAGGTCTTCCGGAGCGAAGCGCGGGACCTTCGCCGTCAGTTGGAATCGCGCACGGAAGAAGTTGACATTCTTCAGGGCCAGCTTACATCGAGTGAGGCTGCCCGTGTTCGTGCGTAGCGTAAGCGCGACTCCTTGGCGGAGGAGGTGGTTCGGGTCACCGAGGAGAAAGCCGCGGCGGAACAACTTGCGTCCGACCTTCAAGACGACTTTGATGTCGGAGTCGAGGAGGCAAGACATGCGGCGGCGGTGGAGTGTCGGGACGCCACAGCTACCGAGAATGTTTCTCGGTGGGTCACCTTCCACTTCTTCGACTCGCTGTTCCCATCACTCGACGGGGCCGATCCTGTAGGCGACGCTCCCGCCGAGTGACCTTTTCCTTTCTTTATTTTTCTCGCGCAAGTGTTTAGCGCATGCTTTTTAGGTTTTTCCATTCAGCGCACCTGTCTTAGCGCTTGCTTACTAGGATTTTTCCTTTTAGCGCACTTGTCTTAGCGCATGCTTTCTAGGATTTGAGGCGGTTGCCCCTTTCTTTTATGAGACGTTATTCATTTATTCTTATGAATGTTTTCGCACATCCATGTTTTACGGCGTGCTTAGATGGTCAATTGTTTGTGTCAATGGTTTTGCCCATCCTTTTACTTCAGCAGGATACCTTTTCAAACACGCCAGTCACTTGGATGGTTGGTGTTCTTAAGTATTTTCAACTGCGAATCAGCCATGCTACGTAAACGCCTTACGTGTGCCGGATTGTGCCAAGTGGACGTATCAGGCCGCGCTAGGTAGGCGTTTTAAGCGCGCCATGCAGGCGTCTTGGATTGTGCCATGTAGGCGTCTTAGATTGCGCCATGTAGACGTCTTGAGTGCGCCATGTAGGCGTCTTAAGTGCGCCATGTAGGCGTCTTAGGCTGCGCCTTTACGCATCTTACGTGCGCCATGTAAGCGTCTTAGGTTGCGCCATGTAGGCTTCTTACGGGTTGCGCCTTTACGTGTCTTACGTGCGCCATGTAGGCGTCTTAGGTTGCGCCATGTAGGCGTCTTACGGGTTGCGCCTTTACGCGTCTTACGTGCGCCATGTAGGCATCTTAGGTTGCGCCATGTAGGCGTCTTACGGGCTGCGCCTTTACGCGTCTTACGTGCGCCATGTAGGCGTCTTAGGTTGCGCCATGTAGGCGTCTTACGGGCTGCGCCTTTACGCGTCTTACGTGCGCCATGTAGGCGTCTTCGGTTACGCCATGTAGGCGTCTTACGGGCTGCGCCTTTACGCGTCTTACGTGCGCCATGTAGGCGTCTTAAGTTGCGCCATGTAGGCGTCTTACGGGTTGCGCTTTTATGCGTCTTACGTGCGCCATGTAGGCGTCTTAGGTTGCGCCATATAGGCGTCTTACGGGTTGCGCCATGTAGGCGTCTTAAGTGCGCCATATAGGCGTCTTAGGTGCACCATGTAGGCGTCTTAGGTTGCGCCATGTAGGCGTCTTACGGGTTGCGCCATGTAGGCGTCTTAAGTGCGCCATGTAGGCGTCTTAGGTGCGCCATGTAGGCGTCTTAGGTTGCGCCATGTAGGCGTCTTACGGGTTGCGCCTTTACGCGTCTTACGTGCGCCATGTAGGCGTCTTAGGTTGCGCCATGTAGGCGTCTTACGGGTTGCGCCTTTACGCGTCTTACGTGCGCCATGTAGGCGTCTTAGGTTGCGTCATGTAGGCGTCTTACGGGTTGCGCCTTTACGCGTCTTACGTGCGCCATGTAGGCGTCTTAGGTTGCGCCATGTAGGCGTCTTACGGGCTGCGCCTTTACGCGTCTTACGTGCGCCATGTAGGCGTCTTAGGTTGCGCCATGTAGGCGTCTTACGGGCTGCGCCTTTACGCGTCTTACGTGCGCCATGTAGGCGTCTTCGGTTGCGCCATGTAGGCGTCTTACGGGCTGCGCCTTTACGCGTCTTACGTGCGCCATGTAGGCGTCTTAAGTTGTGCCATGAAGGCGTCTTACGGGTTGCGCCTTTACGCGTCTTACGTGCGCCGCATAGGCTTCTTAGGTTGCGCCATGTAGGCGTCTTACGGGTTGCGCCATGTAGGCGTCTTAAGTGCGCCATGTAGGCATCTTAGGTGCGCCATGTATGCGTCTTAGGTTGCGCCATGTAGGCGTCTTACGGGTTGCGCCATGTAGGTGTCTTAAGTGCGGCATGTAGGCGTCTTAGGTGCGCCATGTAGGCGTCTTAGGTTGCGCCATGTAGGCGTCTTTGTTGTCAATGGTGCCCACAAGAAGAGTAGTAGTGTCTATTTATGTACATTTGATGTCATATAGTCTTACGAAGACTCTTGCTTGTAATTGCTTATTCATTAATAAAAAAGTTGAAACGTTCATTCAATCTTCCTTGTCTGAAGCTTTATGATAAAACCCTGGTCTTTTAGTCCATAAACAAACCTAACAACTTACGAAGAGACAAATGTAGATTTGCATGAACAAACTCTTCGTAGTTTGCTTAAAACGATATATTCGCAATCTTAGGGTCAAAGGACTATTGACCTCAGTATGATTGTTAGAAGAATCTATGATGTCTGGTTATGAGGCATTGAGAGTTTGGGACTCTATAGTTCTTCTAGGTATCTTCCGAAGATACTGAATTGACCAGTGCACTTCTAGAGACAATATAAGAACAAACCATTTAACCTCTTATGTCTCGAAGTCACTATGTATGAATTGCATCATGCTTACCTTAATCCTGAAATGAGACATGCCATTTCACACCTTAGTATTCTCATTTGAGAAAGTCAAAGTTCGGACTCACTATGTGATTCCGAACAAGGCCTATTGGTGAAGTACTAAGTTGTGAGTCTGTCATGAGTAACTTTGTGAAGTTCTCATAGATATGGAATTCATGTACAAGATTGCTGAAATGCAATGTATGTCACCACATGCTTTGTTCCTTGGAGTGTGAATAAATGAACTGGCCAGTGTCCAAATTGAGTCCTGACTCTTTTGGATGAAACAATGTGACTTGTTAGCTCCTCGTCAATACATTGTTTCTAACTTATTCACAAGCGACAAAGGAGTTGAGGAAATAACAGCTAGAAGGGTAAAATGGTAATTTAGTAAATCCCGACTAGCTGATGACATTCATGAAGGGTAAACATAGATAATATTCAGTGGATCCGCTCATCATAATTAGGTCGAATTCTTGAGTAGAAAATAAATTCATTTGAACCGAGAGATTTTCAGTGTCAGCTCTTTAGTGGAGTCAGTTGGCATTAAGCTAAACTTGGAAAAGGTTTGTGAACTTTTGAGTCCAAGTGTTTAGCTAAAGCTTTGTTCATTTGGGTCCATGAGGTCACTGTCACGAATCACATCGATAGGAATAGTTAAACTGGAAGCTAAGTCAAAACAAGAACGAAAATAGTGAAAAGGGTATTTTTGTCTTTTGAGACAAACGATGAAATGAATGTCAATAAATTTTTGACAAGGTCATTTTATGACATGTTTCACTCGGCCATGACTTGATCATTGGGCCTTGTGAATTAATTTCATTTCATAAGAATTTTATTGAAAATTCTTATTGGGCCTTTTTCATGTTGTCATGAACAAATGGAAAAGCTTCTAGAAGCCCATTCTAGAAGACATAGGCGCCCAACATACCCAACCAAGAGAGAATATTTTGTGCATAAATGTATCAAGATACTTGCCAAAAGAAAAAGAGGAAACAAATTTGCATGAGGATGCTATATGGAATTCGGCCAAGAGAGAGACAAGGCAAGGCATGGAACAAAATAGGAAACTATTCCAAGACTTAATGAAGTCTATTTTGGCCGAGCTTCTCAAGGAAAAGAAAGAGGAAATTGGCTCATTTTATAGAAGAGGAAACTACCTTATTGAAGGTGAGACCTCTCCTATAAATAGGAGGCTCATTCTTCTCATTTTCACATTCATCCAAGTTTAAGAGATTTGAGAGACTCTCTCTCTAGAACTTGGCCGAAAATCCTCTCTCTCTCTCTCTAGTTTATTTTCGATTATTTCTTGTCTTGGCACCTAGGTCCTCACTCGACCTAGTGTTTAGCTCTGCGACTTCGAGACTCGTTCTCAAGTCGTAGTGTTTAAAAGTGCCCACTCACTGATTCCTTCTTTTCGAGTGATTTAGTGATAGAAACTATCGTGGTTGCTCGAGTTCCCGAGGAAAGAAAAGAGAGACGTGCTGCGAGGGGAGACGAACGTTGCCAACCTTCCAAAGGCTCATCAACGTTCAAGCATCAAAAAGGTTAGTAACTTTAATAGCTCATATTAGTTTTTATTTACATGCACATGCTCTTGTCTAGGTTAGTAAAAACTAGTTTTACTTCAAAAGAAAATTTTTAAAATTCCGCCGCTTAACGAAGCGTTAAACTTTTTCTCAAACCCTAGATCGATTCCAACAAATGGTATCAGAGCTATGGTCAAAGGAATGCATGTGCATGTTTTTAAATTATGAGCTTGAAAATCGTTTTCGAAAGTTTACTAATTTTGTGACAAGTTAGAATTGTAATCTTAGATTTTTTTTAATTTATTGCTCATCCCTTTAAATTAAAAACCATGTTGTTTTTCTATGAGTTTGGGATGATGTTAAAACACATTAGAATCAGTTCTAAAAGTTTTTAATTTTTTATATTGAAAAACGTGTTTTAAAGGTTTGAGAATTTTCGAGTAAAATTTTGTGACTAGTTTTGTTATCTTGCTAGTTTCTTATTTTTACTTGAATCGTTTTATGCTTGTTGTTATTTCTTTTATGCCTTGTTATTACCTTGCTAATAAAACACAAATAAAAGCTTTAAACAACATCTTAAAACGTTCCGTTACACTTGATTCTTTTTCGCACCTAAGTAGGACCAAGCTTTAATTTATTTCTTTTTCTTCGAGCTGGAGTAAACCCGCATTAAAAGTGGCATAAGTCTCTGCTCAGAAATCGAAATTTAATGATTCTTGAATCAAATTAAAGCTCTGTCTGTACTCTGTCCAATGCCACCGGTTTCGGCTCAAAAGGACATCGGAGCCGTCAGATATGGCGATTTTACTCCGAGGTGCGCGGCTGTCTGAAACTCCAGTTTTTTAGAAATCCGGATTTCCAAACCCCACTACCAAGAGTTATAGAACTCTAATGAGAAAATTTTCTTGAGCAAATTTTTTTTTTTTATGATTATAAACATGATGTGTAAGATTAAAAAGTTTTGATTTTTGAAAGATTAATTGAAATTGAGTTTTTACAAAACTAGTTTGAATTTTGAAAAACCGTTTTCACTTTCAAACTTGAAAATATTTTGTCATCCAAATCAAATAATTTTTCAAAATGTTTTCAAAACTATATCTATATCACATATGTTCAAAATCTATATGCTCTTGAAAATTTGAGTGGGAGGTCTCTTTGTAGACAAAGCCGAAAAATAAAAAGATGTGTAATCTCAAACTTTCAAGTGGTCGAGTGAGTTGAAGTTCACACTTCCCTCACGCACTTTCCCGAAATTGAAAATAGGAAAAGATCGAGTATGTACCTTGTGCCTTTATGCACTAATACTGCTCTGAACATGTCGATCTAGGATTCTCTTCTAGTTATCCGCTATGTCGCTCTCTAACTAGGAAATCTGTTTCCGAACTTAAAAGAGTCGATGAACCAACTCCAAAAACTAAGTGGGAGGGTTATACTCGTTGTTTGTAACCCGCGATCCCCAACACTAATGAAAGATGCAATAACGTGGGACTAAGAGCCGCTCTTGCGACCCTCACTTAAATGTGAGTACTCCAAGGCGTTATTGCTTCGATCATTGCTCAATGAGCTACGTCCGAGAGTGATGCAATGATGGCAAGGCCTCCCCTTGGGGGATTGTTTTTCAAAGCTGATCTTTTGGACTAAGTGGTTGGTTGCACACTTAGGCTCAATCCCTAGTATCCTTCCTTAAGGCTCTGCGAAAGGATATGAGTGATCAAACCAATTTACAAGGTGGCTAGTCAAAATGATGTACTGACATCTTGGCTTAGCATTAATGATGTGTCATTTACTTATAAATGGAGATTTTTTGCGGCCTTCTCTTGAGGGAGTAAATTATCGTTTAGTTTATAACACCTTTGGATTTTATAAAAAGTCTTAATAAAACTTAAATCCTAAACCAAAGACTAATCATAAACTTGTTTCAACTTATATAGGCAATATGTCTCTCAACCATCTCTATTTATTTCCTCGATCAAACTCGAAAACGAAAACTACGTAGATTCGAAACGTAACCTCGACATAATACCTACCGTTAACAAGCACAAATGGGTACTCACCACCCCGTGTCCTCCTCTGACGAATGAGGACAATGACGCCTTAGCGGCCAGGCTTCGATCCGATGAGATTGTGAGGTGCTATATCTTGGCATCTATGAACAATGTGCTGAAAGAGCAACATCGTGACATCGAGACTGCCACTGACATGCTCTACAATCTCCTTGAGATGTTTGGAGGGCAAAGGCGTAAAACAAGGCTACAAGCAGTCCGACAGTTTATGAACTGTCATATGCAGGCTAGGACTCCTATTGGAGACTTCATGATACTGATCATTAGTTTTCTGAATAGAATGGAAATCCTAGGATCTGAGATTGATGGGAAGAATATCATAGATATGATCTTAGAAACTCTCCCCGCATCTCTTGATACCTCCAAGATGAAATACTCCATTAACAAGCTAGAGTACACTGTTACCAAGCTTATGGAGGAACTTCACACTGCTATAGGTCTCACTAAGAGAAAGAGGAATCAAGGAGAGGGACATGCTACTGAGCAAAAAGCCTCCGCCTCTGGAACTGTGAAGAGACCTTACAAGGCCGATAAAAAGAACTGTCCCGCCTATCTCAAAGCAAAGGAACATAGTATTGTACTAGTGACCGAAGCATGCTTAGTAGCTGATAATGTATCATCGTGGATTATTGACTCCGCTGCTACTAACCATATTTGTTGTTCCTTGAATGGTTTCAAGAAAACCAAAAGCTTAGAGGAAGGCGAGTTCTGTTTCAAATGGGGTGATGGGAGCCTGGTGTCTGCAAAGGCTGTGGGATCTGTGACGCTGTCTTTTGAAGACCGCACTTTAAACTTGAATAATGTTTATTTTGTTCCTACCTTTGGGAAGAACTTAATATCCGTTGCTCGTCTTCTTGAGCAAGATTATTGTTTAAAGTTCATTAAGAATGGAATTCGTATTTCGTTTCCTGATAATTCTTTTGTCACTGATGCATGTATGAAGAATGCTCTTTTCTACAACCTTCTCTTTTAGACACCGAAATAGATAACGATCTAATTAGGGAGCCAAAGAGGATCAAATTTTCTGAATCCTCCGATCTAACAAAATCAACATACCTCTGGCACTTAAGACTTGGTCATATCAGTCTAGATAGGATTAAGAGACTTGTGAGGGATGGTCCACTCCAAGCCTCTGCAATAGGCTCACTGTTGTCGGTCGTTTTCGGAAAACCCGAGACGCCAAGAAGGCACGTCGCTCAAAGGGCCGATGGTCAGGCCGGAGGTCCTGAAGAGCGGCAAATCTTCAAGCCCTCGCCCAAACTCCTGACTCCTCGAGTCGAGCTTCGCTCCTCGAGTCGAGCCTTGAGTCAATCTCCTCGAGTCGAGATTCGCTCCTCGAGTCGAGCCTCGAATGGTTCCTCGAATCGAGCCTTTAATCGTTCCTCGAGTCGAGCCTCGAATCATTTTCGAGTCAAGCTTCGAGTCATCCTCGAGTCGCTCCTCGAATCAAGTCGCTAGTCGCTCTCGCCGGGCCGAGCCTTGCTCCTCGAATCGAGTCACTCTCATCGAGTAGAAAACTTCATATTTCACGTGAGAAGAATGGCATTCGAAGGCCCGCAAAAGCCCGGCAAGACGAGCCGCCCACTACGCACACAACGCGCTGCGCCGGCCAGCCGGGCAGCAAGCAGCGCGCCGCGCCGGCCAGGCAGCGCGCCGCGCCGGTCAGGGAACCCTGCGCCGCGCGTCCTGCGCCGCGCGTCCCGCGCCGCGCCCGGTGACCCGCGCGCCGCGCCCCCCGCGCCGCGCGCCGCGCGTTGTACGCCGCCCTTCGTGCGCCGCGCGCGCCGTGCGCCTCCACTTGATGCCATACGCATTCCTAGTCCCACATGGACGAAAAAGGGACCTTCTAAGGCTCCCAAACACCTATAAATACCCTCTCTCATTGAGGGGAAAGCCATCCCAAGATATCCAAGAATATCCAATAATTCTCTTCATCTCTTATCGACACGCTCGATTTCTCTGCTTCTCTGGATGCCATATTTGGCCTGAAGCAGGTTCTTTTCTCTCTCCCTCGTTCTCAAAGGTCCCGAAGCACTCACGGGAACTTCCCGGACGTCGCTCCCTTTGACCGAACGTTCTCCGGTGCTCAAGCACGCCCCTAGGGTTCTCAACTAGAGCTACCCTTACGCGTCTAACACGCTAGACGCGTACGCGATCTCCGAAGTTCTGAGACGCTGCCGAGGACTCCTCGCGCCCCGTTTCCTTCGTCGAGCACGCCTCTCCGCCAAGGCTCCACGCCTCATACTGCGTCACACACGCTTGAACTACGTTCTGACCTGATCCCACGCACGGGTACGTAGGCAGCCGACAACCAAGGCACGGTCACTCATCCTCCTCACCCCCTACCTCTCACGAGAGGCGGGTTGATCGGAGAGAACCCTAGCTCGAGACTATCGAGTTCACACTCTTGGCCCGGGTGCGATCACTTGGTCCGGCCTTGGATCGAACCGCCCGAGGTTTTAAATAGTTGTTCATTTTCGTGCGACAACATTTTGGCGCTAGAAGGAGGGGACTTCCCGACCTATTCAGCCCGAAATCCCTTCTATTCATCTTCTTCTTTTCTTCTGCGAACTCAACCTTCTCGAACTTGAGAAACGATGAGTAGCCAACCACCCGTACGTTCTGAGGGCGCAAACAACCCCGAAAACGTCGCTAAAACCAAGAAATACTTCTTGCGCTCCCGAGCGCATGGTGACGAAGAGTCGCTCCACGAAGAGAGCTCGACCCGCTCACCATCTCCATCTCCTGATAGCAGGGACAACCGCATCACGGAGTTAGAGGAGAGTATCCGCCGACTGAAGGCGAGGAACGCAAGGTATCACCGCCAACTGGCTGCGAAGCAACCTATGCGTGACACGACGATCCCCAACGGGGATCCTGAGAACCTCAACGAGGAAAGCCGCGACCCTGATTATGAGGATACTGGTGACTCGGAGGATGTCGAGACTTCTCTCACGAAGGACGGGGGACTCCCCGCCGGGATTGAAGCCGGTCCGTCGAATCCCTTACCCCGAACAGGCGATGCGCCGGTAGCTTCTCAAGAGGGGAATTCCCGACGTTCAGCCCTCGACCGACTAGGTCCGAGGGAGAATGTTGCGGAAAGTCAGGGCGCGCGGAGAGCGCAACGCCGCAAGCAGAGCCGGCGCCTCCATACGGCCAGCCCTGATCTTAGGGACCACCTCACTGCTCAACGCATGGGGCGTGGCAATGATCTGAGAGAGCGACTAAGCTCTAGACCCAACATCCCGCTGGCAGCCCCAACTAACGGGAACCGCCGCGCAGGACAGGGGTCTAACGAGAGGCTGCAGGTGACTCCTCCCGATCAAGGGGTTACTCCAACGACCGGTCTCGATGTGGTCACTATGATCCACAACCTTCGAAATGAGGTACGAGATCTCCGAGAATACGGAATAGGTGGAAGCGCCTACGGAGTCGTTGAGGAGAACTCATCGCCTTTCACTACTCAGATATTGGCTGAGGTTTGTACGGGGAATTTCAAGCTCCCGAACCTCGCTCCCTATGATGGGAAAGCAGATCCTGCTTACCACATCCAGCACTATGAAACCTGGATGACGATGCAGGGTGTTTCTCCTGGTGCCATGTGCCAAGCCTTTAGTTTGACCCTCACCGGACCCGGCTTTGAGTGGTTCAAAAACTTGAGACCAGGAAGCATCCACTCGTTCAAAGACCTGAAGGACATGTTCCTAGCACGATTCGCTACGTCTATGGTCCAAAAGAAGACCAAGATGTACCTGTGGTCAATCAGGCAAGAGAGTGGCGAGTCTCTTAGACGATACCTCGCCCGATTCACAGAAGAGTCAAACAAGGTCGACCGCTTTGACGACAGTGACGCGATTGCCGCTATCATAGAAGGCTTGCGCACGAGTGACTTCCTCAAGTCTGTCGTCGGCCGTGTCCCTTCCACCATGGCCGAGTTAATGACTCGAGCTAAGACCTTCATGGGAGTCGAAGACTACCTCGACGGCCGCAAGAGCACTAATCAAAGCTCTCGCCGTCGGGAAGAACCTATCCGCGAGCAGAACGAACCTCGTAAGAGGCGAAACAAGGGGAACCAGGTTCCTAACAACCAACCCCCTGTACCTCAGAAACCGCGACTTGCGGAAAACTTCAAAGGGTACTCGTCGTTCACGCCGCTGAACACGGCGCCGGAAAGGATCTTGGCTCTGGCACGTGACAAGTTCACGCCCCCGGCTCCAATGAAGAAGGATCCCGCAACTCGCGATCGGTCCAGGTATTGTGAGTTCCATCGGGAATATGGTCATTTGACCTCGGAATGCTACAACCTCAAAAGGCAAATCGAGGCTCTGATCCAACGGGGCGAGCTGAAGGAGTTCGTGTTGCGCATGATTGGCGCTGCGGGCCCCACCGCGAACAGACAGCAGTCTGGTCAAGGAGGAGGAGCAGCCGTCTCTGCCAACCAAACCCCGGCTACTGCCAACGCCAACCCACAACTGCACGTGGTAACCACCATACTGGGAGGTCCACAGGATGGGGATTCGGCCCGTCAACGGAAGAAATTCCTTAGGGCCGTGTCTCAGGAAGACGCTGCTATGCACGTCAACTTCACATATGAAGAACCTCCGTCCGTGCCTCACGAGACGATGTATTTCACCAATGAAGAGGCCAAGCGAGTTGTGCATCCGCACAATGACGCGATCGTGCTCAGAGCCCAAGTGGCCAATAACTTGGTGAAAAGGGTTCTCATTGATAACGGCAGCGCTGCCGACATAATTTTCAAGTCCACCCTAGAGCGCATGAAGCTCGGGGGGCTGCGCCCGACTCCGACCCAAACGCCATTGTTTGGGTTCACTGGGGAAAAGGTTATGACTGAGGGCATCATCGACCTGCCGGTCACCTTTGGAACCCCTGGAGGAATCGAAGCCGTTCACATGGTCCCATTCCTAGTGGTCGATCAAGAGTCGCCCTACAACTTAATCATTGGGCGACCCACGTTGAACCGGCTGAGGGCAATCACTTCCACGTATCACCTACTGGTGAAGTTCCCCACCGAAGGGGGAATTGGCATCATGGCTGGAGACCAATCCCAAGCCAGAATATGCTACGTGCAAGGAGTTGATGGCAAGTCCGCGGGAAAAGCGGTCAACACAATCTTCCAACTGGAAGACGATTACCCATGCAACCTAAGGGATGCAAGGAAGTTCGGAGAACTTGACCCCCGCGATGAAATCGAAAGACTTAAAGTGGAAACCTCCGATGATCTTGTGCCAATCGTCCTGGACGAGTCGAAGCCTGATCAAGTTGTAAAAATCGGCACCCGACTTCCACTCGCCATCAAAACTCAGCTTACCGCCTTCCTTAGGGAGTTCAAGGATGTTTTTGCATGGACTCATGCGGACATGCCCGGAATCGATCCCGAGGTAATAGTGCACCGACTAAACGACGACCCAAAGGTCGCCGAAAAAGTGCAGGCTAGACGAACGTTCAACCCAGAACGATACCTGGCCATAAATGAAGAGGTCGAGAAACTCCTCACCGCAAACTTCATTCGAGAGGCTAAGTACCCCAAGTGGGTCGCCAACGTGGTAATGGTAAAAAAGCCCAACGGGAAGTGGCGAATTTGTATAGACTACAAAGATCTTAACAAAGCCTGCCCTAAGGATTGCTTTCCACTCCCGCGCATCGAACAACTGGTGGACGCCACGGCCGGCCATGAACTCCTAAGCTTCATGGACGCCTATTCAGGCTACAACCAAATTCGAATGCACGAGCCCGATCAAATTAAGACAACCTTTGTCACTGATCGAGGTCTCTACTGTTACAAGGTCATGCCTTTCGGCCTCAAGAACGCGGGAGCGACATACCAACGCTTGGTAAATTGGATCTTCGCCGATCAAATCGGCAAGACGATGGAAGTGTACGTGGACGACATGCTCGTTAAAAGCCTACTGGCAACTAATCACGTACGCGACCTTAGGGAGATGTTCACAATCCTCCGCCGATATAAAATGAAGCTCAACCCCAACAAATGCGTATTCGGGGTTGAATCCGGAAAGTTCCTCGGTTATATCGTCAGCCGACGAGGCATAGAAGCGAACCCGGAAAAAATCAAGGCACTCCTTGAAATGAAGTCGCCAAGACGAGTCAAAGAAGTGCAAAGCCTGACCGGTCGGATTGCCGCTCTGACACGCTTCGTGTCTAAAGCCACCGACAAGTGTCAACCGTTCTTCAAAGCTCTAAAGAAGACGGACGGCTTTGAGTGGACGGACGAATGCGAAAGTGCCTTCCAAGAAATGAAGGCTTACTTTGGGTCCCCACCATTCCTCTCTAAACCAAAAGAGGGCGAGACGCTGTACGTGTATCTCGCCGTCTCTGAAAGAGCTGTAAGCGCCGTCCTTGTCCGCGAAGAGAACAAGGTCCAATGGCCAATCTACTACGTAAGCAAGGCCTTACTCGACGCGGAAACACGCTATACCGAGATTGAGAAACTTTCTCTGGCTCTCGTAACGGCAGCTAAGAAGCTACGACCGTACTTCCAAGCTCACCCAATTGCGGTGCGAACTGAGCATCCAATCGGTAAAGCTCTTCAAAAGGGAACGTCGACTCGCATGGCGATCTGGTCCCAAGAATTGAGCGAGTACGGGATTGAGTTCCACCCAAGAACGGCTATAAAGGGGCAGGCCTTAGCCGACTTCGTGGCAGAATTCTCCTACGCTCCCGATATGGGAAGAGCAGAAACTGACTTAAACGATAACGAGCTAACTCGGAAAAGGAAGGTAGACCCAACGGGTCCCATTTGGGAGTTATACGTAGACGGAGCATCTAATGCTCGGGGGGCTGGCGCCGGAATAATCCTAATTAACCCCGATGGGGAAAAGCTGCGATATGCCCTCCACTACGGCTTCCAAACCTCCAACAATGAAGCTGAATACGAAGCGCTCATTGTAGGGATAGAGCTAGCACAGAAGCTCGGCTCCCATAACCTGCGAATACACTGCGACTCGCAGTTGATCGTAAACCAGGTTAAGGGAGATTACATCGCCAAGGAGCCCAACATGGTCGCATACCTGGCTAAGACGAACTCCAAACTCGAGGCCTTCTCTTGGTTCGAGATTCACCAAATCCCGAGAGAACAAAATTCGGAGGCTGATGCGCTTGCTCGCCTCGGATCTGGCATCGGCGAAGACGGATTGGGGACTGTGCCCATTGAGTCTCTCCCACGACCGTCCGTCTCCCGAGACGAAGTCGGGACCATAGAAATGGCATCTCAGCCCACTTGGATGGACTCAATTGTCGAGTTTTTGCGAAGAGGGGAACTCCCCGAAGACCGCAAGGAAGCCGATAAACTGAGGGCCTTAGCATCCAAATACACGCTCCGTGAGGGCACGCTCTATAAGCGCGGTTACTCTACACCGCTGCTCCGATGCCTCGATAGCGTTGAGTCGACCAAGGTCCTCCGCGAAATCCATGAGGGCATCTGCGGAAACCACGCCGCTGGAACTTCCCTTGCGCTCAAAGCGCTCAAGCAAGGCTATTTCTGGCCTTCCATGAAGCGAGATGCTTGCGAATGGGCAAGGCGTTGCGATAAATGCCAGCACTTCGCGGAAATTCCGCGACAGCCCCCGACTCCGTTAAGCAGCATCGTTGTCCCACGTCCCTTTGCTAAGTGGGGCGTGGACATCATTGGCAAGCTCCCTAGAGCGCCAAGGCAATACGAGTACGCCATTATCGCCATCGACTACTTCACTAAGTGGGTAGAGGCCGAGCCGCTTGCCAGAATAACTGAAGCAAACACGACGAACTTCATCTGGAAGAACATCATATGCAGGCACGGCATCCCCGCCTCGATTGTGACTGACAACGGGGCACAATTTGACAACGCGCGAGTAAGAGATATCTGCGATCAACTGAAGATCAGCAAGACCTTCTCCTCGCCGCGACATCCTCAGGCCAACGGCCAAGTCGAGGCACTCAACAAGACTATCAAGAGCAACCTGAAAAAGAAGCTCGAAGACAAGAAAGGCGCCTGGGCCGATGAATTACCATTCGTCCTATGGGCGTATAGGACAACCGCGCGAAACGCCACCGGCGAGACGCCATTCTCCCTTGCATATGGGGTCGAGGCTGTGGTTCCAATTGAAACCGAGATACCCACATTCCGAGTCGACACGTTCGACGAAGCGGAAAACAACGAGGCCATGCGCCTTGAGTTGGACCTGATCGACGAAAAGCGGGCGGAAGCATTCAGACGCCTCGCCGCACAGAAACGCAAGGTCGAAAGATACTACAACTCCAAAATCAAAAGGCGAACCTTTGCCGTCGGAAGCCTTGTCCTCAGACGAGTGTTCCAAAACACACAAGTCCAAGGCGCCGGCGTCCTAGGCCCAAACTGGGAAGGCCCTTACAGAGTCCGCAAAGTCATTCACGACGGGACATACTACATCGAGCACACGGACGGGACTCCGATTCGCCACCCGTGGAACGCGGAGCACTTGAGGCAGTACTATCAGTAGCTAGCGTCCCCCGCTTTGTTATCGCTTTTATTTCCATTTTCAATAAGGCCTACGAGCCAATGTTTTAGGATTTAAATTTTCTCGCAAGTTTTTCTTTCGCAAAAGTAATAAAACTCAAGTTTTCCATTTCAATTTCGTTTTATGCAAGTTTTCTGGTTATCAACATTTAACTTATAACCCAAAAAACTTAGGGGGGCTAGCTATGGTAAGGAAACTCTCAAAAGAACACGCTCCACCAAAAAAAAACCTAAGACGCCTACATGGCGCACGTAAGTCGCGTAAAGGCGCAGCCCGTAAGACGCCTACATGGCGCAACCTAAGACGCCTACATGGCGCACGTAAGTCGCGTAAAGGCGCAGCCCGTAAGACGCCTACATGGCGCAACCTAAGACGCCTACATGGCGCACGTAAGTCGCGTAAAGGCGCAGCCCGTAAGACGCCTACATGGCGCAACCTAAGACGCCTACATGGCGCACGTAAGTGGCGTAAAGGCGCAGCCCGTAAGACGCCTACATGGCGCAACCTAAGACGCCTACATGGCGCACGTAAGTCGCGTAAAGGCGCAGCCCGTAAGACGCCTACATGGCGCAACCTAAGACGCCTACATGGCGCACGTAAGTCGCGTAAAGGCGCAGCCCGTAAGACGCCTACATGGCGCAACCTAAGACGCCTACATGGCGCACGTAAGTCGCGTAAAGGCGCAGCCCGTAAGACGCCTACATGGCGCAACCTAAGACGCCTACATGGCGCACGTAAGTCGCGTAAAGGCGCAACCCGTAAGACGCCTACATGGCGCAACGTAAGACGCCTACATGGCGCGCGTAAGTCGCGTAAAGGCGCAGCCCGTAAGACGCCTACATGGCGCACGTAAGTCGCGTAAAGGCGCAGCCCGTAAGACGCCTACATGGCGCAACCTAAGACGCCTACATGGCGCACGTAAGTCGCGTAAAGGCGCAGCCCGTAAGACGCCTACATGGCGCAACCTAAGACGCCTACATGGCGCACGTAAGTCGCGTAAAGGCGCAGCCCGTAAGACGCCTACATGGCGCAACCTAAGACGCCTACATGGCCCACGTAAGTCGCGTAAAGGCGCAGCCCGTAAGACGCCTACATGGCGCAACCTAAGACGCCTACATGGCGCACGTAAGTCGCGTAAAGGCGCAACCCGTAAGACGCCTACATGGCGCAACCTAAGACGCCCACATGGCGCACGTAAGTCGCGTAAAGGCGCAGCCCGTAAGACGCCTACATGGCGCAACCTAAGACGCCTACATGGCGCATGTAAGTCGCGTAAAGGCGCAACCCGTAAGACGCCTACATGGCGCACTTAAGTCGCTTACATGGCGCAACCCAAGACGCCTACATGGCGCGATTTGAGACGCCCACGTGGCGCAATCCGGCGCACGTAACACACCTACGTAGCATGGCTGACTCGCAGTTGAAAATACTTAAGAACGCAAACCATCCAAGTGACTGGCGTGTTTGAAAAAAGTATCCTGCTGAGATAAAAGGATGGACAAAATCATTGACACAAACAAGTGACCATCCATGCATGCCATAGAAGATAAATGTGCGAAAACATTCATAAAAATAAATGAATAACTCCTCATAAAAGAAAGGGGCAACTGCCTCAAAGCCTAGTAAGCAAGCGCTAAGACAAGTGCGCTGAACGGAAAAACCTAAAAAGCACGCGCTAAAACATTTGCGCAGGAAAAATAAAGAAAGAAAACGGTCACTCGGCGGGATCGTCGCCCACAGGGTCGGCCCCGTCAAGTGGTGGGAAAAGCGAGTCGAAGAAGTCGAAGGTGACCCCCCGAGAAACATTCTCGGCAGCTGTGGCGTCCCGACACTCCACCGCCGCTGCGTGCCTTGCCTCCTCGACTCCGACATCAAAGTCGTCCTGAAGGTCGGATGCAACCTGCTCCGCCGTGGCTTTCTCCTCGGTGACCCGAGCCACCTCCTCCGCCAAGGAGTCACGCTTACGCTCCGCACGAACACGGGCAGCCTCACTCGATGTAAGCTGGCCCTGAAGAATGCCAACTTCTTCCGTGCGCGATTCCAACTGACGTCGAAGGTCCCGCGCTTCGCTCCGGAAGACCTCCGTCGATCGAGTCGCCACTTCAAGGGCTTGACGTTCCGTCGTTAGCTCCTCAGCCATCTTCGCCACCGCCGCCTGAGCGCGGTCGCACTTGCCGCGGGTAACTCCCAGTTCCACGCGAGCCTCCTGAAGCTGCTCGCGGAGACTCGCAAACTCCGCCTTTGAGTGAGAACCTCTCTCGGCGTGAGCCAACTGAGATTTCGCTTGAGCAAGCTCCTCCTGAGCGCGACTCATCCGCCTGATGAGGTCGTGAAGGATCTTCTCGCCCCGGGTCGCTCGAGCAAGCACCTGAGAAGGCAAAGAGACAGTTTAGCGAAAGACAGATTCATCGCAAATGAGGCAAGGGAAACTCACTCTCTATGCATCGGAAACGCCGTGACGAAAGAACTCTACATCACTGCTGGCCACAACGCTCTTCCACATCTTCATCGAAGATTGAGCAAGGCCCAGGGAGCATTCCCCCCTAACCTCCGTGGCCTCCACGTCGACCATCGAATTCACGCGCTTAGAGTCCGAAGACGTGTCTGGCAAAGCCGAGGAGGAAGGTCGCTTCAAGGAAGCGCGAGGACCGCTCTCCGCCCGATGATCGGTATCGAGTTTCTCCCGACCATCCCGCGCAGCAATCCGACGGCGAACCGCCGCCAACGACTTCGGGTCCCGGGAAGCCTTCGCTAGACGAGCCCGAGCCCTCGCCCTAGCCTAAGAGACTGCAAAAGCGACAAAGTCAAAACCTTGAGCTAAAAACAAAAGCAAAAATACGAAACGTCAACATACCTTGAGGATCGCCGCTCGAGAGAGATGATGCGGCACTTGGGGTACCCTCGGTCCGCTGAGGAAACGGCGGGAACCACCCAGTGGAAGCCATCAGCTCAGGAGAACGAAATCGTTCAACGGCTTTCCGAGCCTCCGACATTCCCCGGATCTCCTTCACAAAGTCGAGATCATCGGCCCCCTCGTTAGCAGGAAACTCGGACAAGGGGCCGAACCGGAGCGGGGCGTCACCAAAAGCCTCCGCCGAGACCCACACCCACGGTCGTCGATTGTACTTCTCTGAATCGATGATCAGCTTAGTATTCCGTCGATCGCGGGCCACAAAGAAGCTGGGTTGCCCGGGCGCAGGGAAGACCGCGATGAGATTGCGAAAATCACTCACGGTCATCACCCGCCCGGTTTGGCAATGCCACTCCATGTGGCACATCGCCACTATGCGGTAGAATGCCGGGCTCATCTGACATGCGTGCACCCCCAGACGGGCGAGAAGCTGCTGAACGATGGGTTGAAACGGCAGCCGCAACCCGCAGTTAAGACTCGCAACTGAAACTGCGGCAAAACCACGACGAGGCCGGAAAGGACGGTCGTCCTTTAACGGACGGAGAAGCGCCACGGATGACGGAATGGCAAAAGCCTCCCGGAGACCGACGAATGTCCGGTAGGTAAGCGTGCTCGAAGCATCGACCCCCGAACAATCGAAGTCCTCGGGAGCAGCAAGGCCCTCCTCGGGATACCACTCCGTCCTAGCAAGCGACCTCGCCGATACCAACGCCTCCGCGTCAGGGGTCTCGGGCTGAGAATCCCCTGGCTCCACGGAAGGGTCCCCGCCCTCCGACACGACCGCGGCAGCCACCGACGGTACCTCGGGACACTCCGACGCGAGGCCTTCGGCCCCCGGACATGTCTCTGACTCACCTCCGAGATCTTCAGACTCGGGACCAAAGTCGTCCACGCAGTCTATCTCGTCGAGAACCGACTCTAGCGGAGTCACCGCATCCGCGTCCGTAACATCTCCCGACGCGGCTTGAAAGCCCAAGTCGGACTGCGGCGCGTCGAGGCGAACTTTGTCACGGACCCCCCCGCCAACTAAGTTGATCACGAGGCGAGGGGCAGGCTCCCCGGACGCGGGACGATCAAACTCCCCGCCTGTACCATGCCCAGTTGGCGCGCACCCTTCGAGAGGCTGAGCAGCGGGCACGGTCGCACCCAGCTCGCCTTCCTCCAACCACTGCTCTACTCCGCTTGGATTTTCTTCCACGTGCAGAGGGACTTCCCTTAATCCCGCGAAGAGATCATCCTCTGCGTGTTCAGAACCCTGAAACAAGAGAGAGAAATCAATCTCGGGACTCTCAGCTGAGAAAAGGGGAGGGACACCCATAATGCAAACGTAAAAGAAGAAAACAAGCGTAAGAAAAGAGAAAAAATAAAGTGAGGAGTAAAGGGAAGGGGGGAGGTCTATTTATAGACTTCTAGGGGGGTAGAGTCGAAATCCTACTCCCACAAGGAGCAAAATCGGAGTAGAAACTCCAAAAAGTCGGAGTTCTCCCGTGCGAAGCGACCCAGCCCCGCGCACGGGGCGCGCCGCGCGGGTCGTGCAGCACAGACCGCGCGCCGCGCCATCCAGGGCGCGCGCCGCGCGGCCACCACCTGAAAAAAAAAAAAAAAAAAAAGAAGAAAGAAAAAAGAGAAGAGGAAAAAAACTTTCCTCGGGGCCACAAGGCACGGGAAACATTTTCCTCAAACACCCAACTAGAAGAACAAAAAGTTCATCGCTGGGACGCCTCCCGAACGACGAACTTGGGGGGCTAATGTTGTCGGTCGTTTTCGGAAAACCCGAGACGCCAAGAAGGCACGTCGCTCAAAGGGCCGATGGTCAGGCCGGAGGTCCTGAAGAGCGGCAAATCTTCAAGCCCTCGCCCAAACTCCTGACTCCTCGAGTCGAGCTTCGCTCCTCGAGTCGAGCCTTGAGTCAATCTCCTCGAGTCGAGCTTCGCTCCTCGAGTCGAGCCTCGAATGGTTCCTCGAGTCGAGCCTTTAATCGTTCCTCGAATCGAGCCTCGAATCATTTTCGAGTCAAGCTTCGAGTCATCCTCGAGTCGCTCCTCGAATCAAGTCGCTAGTCGCTCTCGCCGGGCCGAGCCTTGCTCCTCAAATCGAGTCACTCTCATCGAGTAGAAAACTTCATATTTCACGTGAGAAGAATGGCATTCGAAGGCCCGCAAAAGCCCGGCAAGACGAGCCGCCCACTACGCACACAACGCGCTGCGCCGGCCAGCCGGGCAGCAAGCAGCGCGCCGCGCCGGCCAGGCAGCGCGCCGCGCCGGTCAGGGAACCCTGCGCCGCGCGTCCCGCGCCGCGCCCGGTGACCCGCGCGCCGCGCCCCCCGCGCCGCGTGCCGCGCGCCGCGCGTTGTACGCCGCCCTTCGTGCGCCGCGCGCGCCGTGCGCCTCCACTTGATGCCATACGCATTCCTAGTCCCACATGGACGAAAAAGGGACCTTCTAAGGCTCCCAAACACCTATAAATACCCTCTCTCATTGAGGGGAAAGCCATCCCAAGATATCCAAGAATATCCAATAATTCTCTTCATCTCTTATCGACACGCTCGATTTCTCTGCTTCTCTGGATGCCATATTTGGCCTGAAGCAGGTTCTTTTCTCTCTCCCTCGTTCTCAAAGGTCCCGAAGCACTCACGGGAACTTCCCGGACGTCGCTCCCTTTGACCGAACGTTCTCCGGTGCTCAAGCACGCCCCTAGGGTTCTCAACTAGAGCTACCCTTACGCGTCTAACACGCTAGACGCGTACGCGATCTCCGAAGTTCTGAGACGCTGCCGAGGACTCCTCGCGCCCCGTTTCCTTCGTCGAGCACGCCTCTCCGCCAAGGCTCCACGCCTCATACTGCGTCACACACGCTTGAACTACGTTCTGACATGATCCCACGCACGGGTACGTAGGCAGCCGACAACCAAGGCACGGTCACTCATCCTCCTCACCCCCTACCTCTCCCGAGAGGCGGGTTGATCGGAGAGAACCCTAGCTCGAGACTATCGAGTTCACACTCTTGGCCCGGGTGCGATCACTTGGTCCGGCCTTGGATCGAACCGCCCGAGGTTTTAAATAGTTGTTCATTTTCGTGCGACAACACTCACTGCCTACTTGTGAATCCTGTATAGAAGGAAAAATGACTAAGCGACCTTTCTCTGATAAGGGTCGAAGAGCCACTGAGTTGCTGGAACTAATACATTCTGATGTATGTGGTCCGCTCAACCAACAGGCACGTGGAGGATACGAATACTTCGTTACCTTCACTGATGATTACTCAAGATATGGGTTTGTCTATTTGCTTAAACACAAATTCGAGACCTTTAACGTATTAAAGGTCTTTAGGGCTTTAGTGGAAAAGCAAACTGGCAAAGAGATCAAAACCCTTCGATCTGATCGAGGTGGTGACTATATGTCTGGAGAGTTCGATGACTTTCTTAAAGAAGAAGGTATCGCTTCTCAGCTTACCGCACCTGGCACACCTCAACAAAACGGAGTGTCAGAGAGAAGAAACCGAACTCTTATGGAGATGGTTAGATCGATGATGAGTTACTCATCACTCCCGCTTTCCTTTTGGGGATATGCCCTCGAAACAGCCGCCTACATTCTGAACCAAGTTCCGTCCAAAACGGTTCCTGGTACTCCTTATGAACGATGGACTGGCCGTAAAGTGAATCTTGGCCGCATCCGAATTTGGGGTTGCCCTGCACACGTGCTGAGGCAAAAGACTAGCAAGTTGGCTAGTAGGTCAGAATTGTGCCTGTTTGTAGGATATCCGAAGGAAACCAAAGGTTTTACTTTCTATAGTCCCGAGGACGATAAGACTTTCGTTAGCACGAATGCTCGTTTTCTTGAGGAGGACTTTATGAAGGATGCGAAACCTAGAAGCAAAATTGTGCTTGAAGAAAAGTTGGGTGAGGAAGCTTCGACCTCATCTGTAAGAACTGTTCTTACCCCAACTGAAACACAACCTAACTCATCAGAATCTCGTCAAGTAGTACTTAGACGTAGTGGGAGGGCTACTCAAAAGCCTGACAGGTACATGTCTTATGGAGACTCTCTTGTAGCCGTCTCCGACATGGATGATCCTGTTTCCTATAGCCAAGCAATGGCTTGTTCTGAATCAAACCTTTGGCTTGACGCCATGAAAGTTGAGATGCACTCGATGTATGTCAACAAAGTCTGGAAACTTGTAGACCTTCCTGAAGGGATTAAACCCGCAGGGTGTAAGTGGATATACAAGAAGAAAAGGGGTCCTGATGGGAACGTTGAGACGTTCAAAGCACGACTTGTGGCAAAGGGTTATACCTAACAAGAAGGGATTGACTATGAAGAAACCTTCTCGCCAGTCGCAATGCTTAAATCCATCCGCATACTCCTATCCATAGCTGCAGCTCTCGACTATGAGATCTGGCAAATGGATGTCAAGACAGCCTTTCTGAATGGCAATCTTGACGAGCGCATTTACATGGCTCAACCAGACGGTTTCGTGGATAAAGGTCAAGAGACCAAGGTTTGTGAGTTGCATAAATCCATTTATGGACTAAAGCAAGCATCTAGGTCATGGAATATTAGATTCGATGAAACTGTAAAGAGCTTCGGCTTTGAACAGTCAATAGATGAGCCTTGTGTTTACAAGTTAATACACGAAGGCAAAGTTGTGTTTCTGGTACTATATGTCGATGATATACTACTCATTGGTAATGACGTGGGTAAGTTATCTGAGGTTAAGGTCTGGCTAGCAAAGCAATTCGATATGAAGGATCTAGGAGAAGCCGCGTACATTCTGGGAATCCAAATCTTTCGAGATAGGAAAAGCCGGACCCTGTCGCTCTCTCAAGCATCTTATATTGATAACGTGATGGATCGCTTCTCGATGCAAGACTGCAAGAGGGGTCAAACACCCTTTAGGCATGGAGTTTCACTCTCTAAGGACCAGTCTCCCAAGACTGCACAAGAGATTGAAGACATGAGGAAGATTCCTTACGCCTCTGCCGTAGGAAGCCTCATGTATGCTATGCTTTGCACTAGACCTGACATCTGTTTCGCCGTTGGCATAGTTAGTCGTTTCCAATCCAACCCTGGACCCACGCACTGGATTGCTGTTAAGCATGTTCTTAAGTATCTTCGAAGAACTAGGAACTTGATGCTTACATACTCAGGTACTGACCTGACTATGACGGGATATACCGACTCCAATTTTCAAGCGGATAAGGATTCCAGGAAATCCACTTCGGGATCTGTGTTCATCCTTAATGGTGGAGCTGTTGTGTGGAGAAGTATTAAGCAATCTTGCATTGCTGACTCCACAATGGAAGCAGAATATGTGGCTGCTTGTGAAGCATCCAAAGAGGCTGTATGGCTTAGAAAATTCATTAAGTATTTGGAAGTTGTTCCAAACGTCGACAAGTCCATGACCCTTTATTGTGATAATAGTGGGGCTGTCGCTAACTCAAAGGAACCTAGAAGCCATAAGCGCTCTAAACATATTGAGAGGAAATACCATTTTGATTCGAGAGATCGCGCAACGCGGAGACGTGGAGGTGAAGTAGATCTCTGGCAGATCCATTCACCAAGGCCCTAGCGAACATGGTCTTCGACCAACTTCTAGAGGGATTAGGCATGAAGGACTACTCACATCTTCTTTGAGTCAAGTGGGAGTTTGTTGTCAATGGTGCCCACAAGAAGAGTAGTAGTGTCTATTTATGTACATTTGATGTCATATAGTCTTACGAAGACTCTTGCTTGTAATTGCTTATTCATTAATAAAAAGTTGAAACATTCATTCAATCTTCCTTGTCTGAAGCTTTATGATAAAACCCTGGTCTTTTAGTCCATAAACAAACCTAACAACTTACGAAGAGACAAATGTAGATTTGCATGAACAAACTCTTCGTAGTTTGCTTAAAACGATATATTCGCAATCTTAGGGTCAAAGGACTATTGACCTCAGTATGATTGTTAGAAGAATCTATGATGTCTGGTTATGAGGCATTGAGAGTTTGGGACTCTATAGTTCTTCTAGGTATCTTCCGAAGATACTGAATTGACCAGTGCACTTCTAGAGACAATATAAGAACAAACCATTTAACCTCTTATGTCTCGAAGTCACTATGTATGAATTGCATCATGCTTACCTTAATCCTGAAATGAGACATGCCATTTCACACCTTAGTATTCTCATTTGAGAAAGTCAAAGTTCGGACTCACTATGTGATTCCGAACAAGGCCTATTGGTGAAGTACTAAGTTGTGAGTCTGTCATGAGTAACTTTGTGAAGTTCTCATAGATATGGAATTCATGTACAAGATTGCTGAAATGCAATGTATGTCACCGCATGCTTTGTTCCTTGGAGTGTGAATAAATGAACTGGCCAGTGTCCAAATTGAGTCCTGACTCTTTTGGATGAAACAATGTGACTTGTTAGCTCCTCGTCAATACATTGTTTCTAACTTATTCACAAGCGACAAAGGAGTTGAGGAAATAACAGCTAGAAGGGTAAAATGGTAATTTAGTAAATCCCGACTAGCTGATGACATTCATGAAGGGTAAACATAGATAATATTCAGTGGATCCGCTCATCATAATTAGGTCGAATTCTTGAGTAGAAAATAAATTCATTTGAACCGAGAGATTTTCAGTGTCAACTCTTTAGTGGAGTCAGTTGGCATTAAGCTAAACTTGGAAAAGGTTTGTGAACTTTTGAGTCCAAGTGTTTAGCTAAAGCTTTGTTCATTTGGGTCCATGAGGTCACTGTCACGAATCACATCGATAGGAATAGTTAAACTGGAAGCTAAGTCAAAACAAGAACGAAAATAGTGAAAAGGGTATTTTTGTCTTTTGAGACAAACAATGAAATGAATGTCAATAAATTTTTGACAAGGTCATTTTATGACATGTTTCACTCGGCCATGACTTGATCATTGGGCCTTGTGAATTAATTTCATTTCATAAGAATTTTATTGAAAATTCTTATTGGGCCTTTTTCATGTTGTCATGAACAAATGGAAAAGCTTCTAGAAGCCCATTCTAGAAGACATAGGCGCCCAACATACCCAACCAAGAGAGAATATTTTGTGCATAAATGTATCAAGATACTTGCCAAAAGAAAAAGAGGAAACAAATTTGCATGAGGATGCTATATGGAATTCGGCCAAGAGAGAGACAAGGCAAGGCATGGAACAAAATAGGAAACTATTCCAAGACTTAATGAAGTCTATTTTGGCCGAGCTTCTCAAGGAAAAGAAAGAGGAAATTGGCTCATTTTATAGAAGAGGAAACTACCTTATTGAAGGTGAGACCTCTCCTATAAATAGGAGCCTCATTCTTCTCATTTTCACATTCATCCAAGTTTAAGAGATTTGAGAGACTCTCTCTCTAGAACTTGGCCGAAAATCCTCTCTCTCTCTCTAGTTTATTTTCGATTATTTCTTGTCTTGGCACCTAGGTCCTCACTCGACCTAGTGTTTAGCTCTGCGACTTCGAGACTCGTTCTCAAGTCGTAGTGTTTAAAAGTGCCCACTCACTGATTCCTTCTTTTCGAGTGATTTAGTGATAGAAACTATCGTGGTTGCTCGAGTTCCCGAGGAAAGAAAAGAGAGACGTGCTGCGAGGGGAGACGAACGTTGCCAACCTTCCAAAGTCTCATCAACGTTCAAGCATCAAAAAGGTTAGTAACTTTAATAGCTCATATTAGTTTTTATTTACATGCACATGCTCTTGTCTAGGTTAGTAAAAACTAGTTTTACTTCAAAAGAAAATTTTTAAAATTCCGTCGCTTAACGAAGCGTTAAACCCATGTAGGCGTCTTAGGTTGCGCCATGTAGGCGTCTTACGAGTTGCGCCTTTACGCGTCTTACGTGCGCCATGTAGGCGTCTTAGGTTGCGCCATGTAGGCGTCTTACGTGCTGCGCCTTTACGCGTCTTACGTGCGCCATGTAGGCGTCTTCGGTTGCGCCATGTTGGTGTCTTACGGGCTGCGCGTTTACGCGTCTTACGTGCGCCATGTAGGCGTCTTAGGTTGCGCCATGTAGGCGTCTTACGGGTTGCGCCTTTACGCGTCTTACGTGCGCCATGTAGGCGTCTTAGGTTGCGCCATGTAGGCGTCTTACGGGCTGCGCCTTTACGCGTCTTACGTGCGCCATGTAGGCGTCTTAGGTTGCGCCATGTAGGCGTCTTACGGGCTGCGCCTTTACGCGTCTTACGTGCGCCATGTAGGAGTCTTCGGTGGCGCCATGTAGGCGTCTTACGGGCTGCGCCTTTACGCGTCTTACGTGCGCCATGTAGGCGTCTTAAGTTGTGCCATGTAGGCGTCTTACGGGTTGCGCCTTTACGCGTCTTACGTGCGCCGCATAGGCGTCTTAGGTTGCGCCATGTAGGCGTCTTACGGGTTGCGCCATGTAGGCGTGTTACGAGTTGCGCCATGTAGGCGTCTTAAGTGCGGCATGTAGGCGTCTTAGGTGCGCCATGTAGGCGTCTTAGGTTGCGCCATGTAGGCGTCTTACGGGTTGCGCCTTTACGCGTCTTACGTGCGCCATGTAGGCGTCTTAAGTGCGCCATGTAGGCGTCTTAGGCTGCGCCATGTAGGCGTCTTACAGGTTGCGCCTTTACGCGTCTTACGTGCGCCATGTAGGCGTCTTAGGTTGCGCCATGTAGGCTTCTTACGGGTTGCGCCTTTACGTGTCTTACGTGCGCCATGTAGACGTCTTAGGTTGCGCCATGTAGGCGTCTTACGGGTTGCGCCTTTACGCGTCTTACGTGCGCCATGTAGGCGTCTTAGGTTGCGCCATGTAGGCGTCTTACGGGCTGCGCCTTTACGCGTCTTACGTGGACCATGTAGGCGTCTTAGGTTGCGCCATGTAGGCGTCTTACGGGCTGCGCCTTTACGCGTCTTACGTGCGCCATGTAGGCGTCTTCGGTTGCGCCATGTAGGCATCTTACGGGCTGCGCCTTTACGCGTCTTACGTGCGCCATGTAGGCGTCTTAAGTTGCGCCATGTAGGCGTCTTACGGGTTGCGCCTTTATGCGTCTTACGTGCGCCATGTAGGCATCTTAGGTTACGCCATGTAGGCGTCTTACGGGTTGCGCCATGTACGCGTCTTAAGTGCGCCATGTAGGCGTCTTAGGTGCACCATGTAGGCGTCTTAGGTTGCGCCATGTAGGCGTCTTACGGGTTGCGCCATGTAGGCGTCTTAAGTTGTGCCATGTAGGCGTCTTACGGGTTGCGCCTTTACGCGTCTTACGTGCGCCGCATAGGCGTCTTAGGTTGCGCCATGTAGGCGTCTTACGGGTTGCGCCATGTAGGCGTGTTACGAGTTGCGCCATGTAGGCGTCTTAAGTGCGGCATGTAGGCGTCTTAGGTGCGCCATGTAGGCGTCTTAGGTTGCGCCATGTAGGCGTCTTACGGGTTGCGCCTTTACGCGTCTTACGTGCGCCATGTAGGTGTCTTAAGTGCGCCATGTAGGCGTCTTAGGCTGCGCCATGTAGGCGTCTTACAGGTTGCGCCTTTACGCGTCTTACGTGCGCCATGTAGGCGTCTTAGGTTGCGCCATGTAGGCTTCTTACGGGTTGCGCCTTTACGTGTCTTACGTGCGCCATGTAGACGTCTTAGGTTGCGCCATGTAGGCGTCTTACGGGTTGCGCCTTTACGCGTCTTACGTCGCCATGTAGGCGTCTTAGGTTGCGCCATGTAGGCGTCTTACGGGCTGCGCCTTTACGCGTCTTACGTGCGCCATGTAGGCGTCTTAGGTTGCGCCATGTAGGCGTCTTACGGGTTGCGCCTTTACGCGTCTTACGTGCGCCATGTAGGCGTCTTCGGTTGCGCCATGTAGGCATCTTACGGGCTGCGCCTTTACGCGTCTTACGTGCGCCATGTAGGCGTCTTAAGTTGCGCCATGTAGGCGTCTTACGGGTTGCGCCTTTATGCGTCTTACGTGCGCCATGTAGGCGTCTTAGGTTACGCCATGTAGGCGTTTTACGGGTTGCGCCATGTAGGCGTCTTAAGTGCGCCATGTAGGCGTCTTAGGTGCACCATGTATGCGTCTTAGGTTGCGCCATGTAGGCGTCTTACCGGTTGCGCCATGTAGGCGTCTTAAGTGCGCCATGTAGGCGTTTTAGGTGCGCCATGTAGGCGTCTTAGGTTGCGCCATGTAGGCGTCTTACGGGTTGCGCCATGTAGGCGTCTTAGGTTGCGCCATGTAGGCGTCTTACGGGTTGCGCCTTTACGCGTCTTACGTGCGCCATGTAGGCGTCTTAGGTTGCGCCATGTAGGCGTCTTACGGGTTGCGCCTTTACGCGTCTTACGTGCGCCATGTAGGCGTCTTAGGTTGCGCCATGTAGGCGTCTTACTGGCTGCGCCTTTACGCGTCTTACGTGCGCCATGTACGAGTCTTAGGTTGCGCCATGTAGGCGTCTTACGGGCTGCGCCTTTACGCGTCTTACGTGCGCCATGTAGGCGTCTTAGGTTGCGCCATGTAGGCGTCTTACGGGCTGCGCCTTTACGCGTCTTACGTGCGCCATGTAGGCGTCTTAGGTTGCGCCATGTAGGCGTCTTACGGGCTGCGCCTTTACGCGTCTTACGTGCGCCATGTAGGCGTCTTAGGTTGCGCCATGTAGGCGTCTTACGGGCTGCGCCTTTACGCGTCTTACGTGCGCCATGTAGGCGTCTTCGGTTGCGCCATGTAGGCGTCTTACGGGCTGCGACTTTACGCGTCTTACGTGCGCCATGTAAGCGTCTTAAGTTGCGCCATGTAGGCGTCTTACGGGTTGCGCCTTTATGCGTCTTACGTGCGCCATGTAGGCGTCTTAGGTTACGCCATGTAGGCGTCTTACGGGTTGCGCCATGTAGGCGTCTTAAGTGCGCCATGTAGGCGTCTTAGGTGCACCATGTATGCGTCTTAGGTTGCGCCATGTAGGCGTCTTACCGGTTGCGCCATGTAGGCGTCTTAAGTGCGCCATGTAGGCGTTTTAGGTGCGCCATGTAGGCGTCTTAGGTTGCGCCATGTAGGCGTCTTACGGTTTGCGCCTTTACGCGTCTTACGTGCGCCATGTAGGCGTCTTAGGTTGCACCATGTAGGCGTCTTACGGGTTGCGCCTTTACGCGTCTTACGTGCGCCATGTAGGCGTCTTAGGTTGCGCCATGTAGGCGTCTTACGGGCTGCGCCTTTACGCGTCTTACGTGCGCCATGTAGGCGTCTTAGGTTGCACCATGTAGGCGTCTTACGGGCTGCGCCTTTACGCGTCTTACGTGCGCCATGTAGGCGTCTTCGGTTGCGCCATGTAGGCGTCTTACGGGCTGCGCCTTTACGCGTCTTACGTGCGCCATGTAGGCGTCTTAAGTTGTGCCATGTAGGCGTCTTACGGGTTGCTCCTTTACGCGTCTTACGTGCGCCACATAGGCGTCTTAGGTTGCGCCATGTAGGAGTCATACGGGTTGCGCCATGTAGGCGTCTTAAGTGCGCCATGTAGGCGTCTTAGGTGCGCCATGTATGCGTCTTAGGTTGCGCCATGTAGGCGTCTTACTGGTTGCGCCATGTAGGCGTCTTAAGTGCGGCATGTAGGCGTCTTAGGTGCGCCATGTAGGCGTCTTAGGTTGCGCCATGTAGGCGTCTTACGGGTTGCGCCTTTACGCATCTTACGTGCGCCATGTAGGTGTTGGAATCGATCTAGGGTTTGAGAAAAAGTTTAACGCTTCGTTAAGCGGCGGAATTTTAAAAAATTTCTTTTTAAGTAAAACTAGTTTTTACTAACCTAGACAAGAGCATGTGCATGTAAATAAAAACTAATATGAGCTATTAAAGTTACTAACCTTTCTTGAAGCTTGAACCTTGTAGAAGCTTTTGGAAAGTTGCAACGCTCGTCTCCCCTCGCAGCACGTCTCTCTTTCTTTCCTCGGCACCTCGAGCAACCACGAAAGTTTCTATCACTAAATCACTCGAAAAGAAGGAATCAGTGAGTGGGCACTTTTAAACACTACGACTTGAGAACGAGTCTCGAAGTCGCAGAGCTAAACACTAGGTCGAGTGAGGACCTAGGTGCCAAGACAAGAAATAATCGAAAATAAACTAGAGAGAGAGAGAGAGGATTTTCGGCCAAGTTCTAGAGAGAGAGTCTCTCAAATCTCTTAAACTTGGATGAATGAATTGTGAGGAAATGAGGCTCCTATTTATAGGAGAGGTCTCACCTTCAATAAGGTAGTTTCCTCTTCTATAGAATATCACATATTCATGAGCAATTTCCTCTTTTTTTCCCTTTGAGATACTCGGCCAAGCTAGGGCTTCTAGAAACCTTGATTTGTTTCCTATTTTGTTCAAAGCTTGCCTTTTCTCTCAATGTGGCCGATTCCCTTATGCATCCTTATGCAAATTTGTTTCCTCTTTTTCTTTTGGCAAGTATCTAAATACATTTATGCACAAAATAAACTCTCTATCTTGGGTATTATGGGCGCCCAACATGTTCTAGAAAAGGCTTCTAGAATTTTCTTCACTTGTTCATGACAACATAAGAAAAGGCCCATTTAGAATTTTCAAATAAAATTCTCATGAAATGAAATTAATTCACAAGGCCCAATGATCAAGTCATGGCCGAGTGAAACATGTCATAAAATGACCTTGTCAAAAATTTATTGACATTCATTTCATCGTTTGTCTCAAAAGACAAAAATACCCTTTTAACTATTTTCGTTCTTGTTTTGGCTTAGCTTCCAGTTTAACTATTCCTATCGATGTGATTCGTGACAGTGACCTCATGGACCCAAATGAACAAAGCTTTAGCTAAACACTTGGACTCAAAAGTTCACAAACCTTTTCCAAGTTTAGCTTAATGCCAACTGACTCCACTAAAGAGCTGACACTGAAAATCTCTCGGTTCAAATGAATTTATTTTCTACTCAAGAATTCGACCTAATTATGATGAGCGGATCCACTGAATATTATCTATGTTTACCCTTCATGAATGTCATCAGCTAGTCGGGATTTACTAAATTACCATTTTACCCTTCTAGCTGTTATTTCCTCAACTCCTTTGTCGCTTATGAATAAGTTAGAAACAATGTATTGACGAGGAGCTAACAAGTCACATTGTTTCATCCAAAAGAGTCAAGACTCAATTTGGACACTGGCCAGTTCATTTATTCACACTCCAAGGAACAAAGCATGAGGTGACATACATTGCATTTCAGCAGTCTTGTACATGAATTCCATATCTAAGAGAACTTCACAAAGTTACTCATGACAGACTCACAACTTAGTACTTCACCAATAGGCCTTGTTCGGAATCACATAGTGAGTCCGAACTTTGACTTTCTCAAATGAGAATACTAAGGTGTGAAATGGCATGTCTCATTTCAGGATTAAGGTAAGCATGATGCAATTCATACATAGTGACTTCGAGACATAAGAGGTTAAATGGTTTGTTCTTATCTTGTCTCTAGAAGTGCACTGGTCAATTCAGTACCTTCGGAAGATACCTAGAAGAACTATAGAGTTCCTAACTCTCAATGCCTCATAACCAGACATCATAGATTCTTCTAACAATCATACTGAGGTCAATAGTCCTTTGACCCTAAGATTGCGAATATATCGTTTTAAGCAAACTACGAAACGTTTGTTCATGCAAATCTACATTTGTCTCTTCGTAAGTTGTTAAGTTTGTTTATGGACTAAAAGACTATGGTTTTATCATAAAGCTTCAGACAAGGAAGATTGAATGAACGTTTCAACTTTATTAATGAATGAATAGGCAATTACAAGCAAGAGTCTTCATGAGACTCTATTACATCAAATGTTCAAAATAAAGACTACAACTCTTCTTGTGGGCACCATTGACAACAGTAGGCGTCTTAGGTTGCGCCATGTAGGCGTCTTACGGTTGCGCCTTTACGCGTCTTACGTGCGCCATGTAGGCGTCTTAGGTTGCGCCATGTAGGCGTCTTACGGGCTGCGCCTTTACGCGTCTTACGTGCGCCATGTAGGCGTCTTAGGTTGCGCCATCTAGGCGTCTTACGGGCTGCGCCTTTACGCGTCTTACGTGCGCCATGTAGGCGTCTTCGGTTGCGCCATGTTGGTGTCTTACGGGCTGCGCCTTTACGCGTCTTACGTGCGCCATGTAGGCGTCTTAAGTTGCGCCATGTAGGCGTCTTACGGGTTGCGCCTTTACGCGTCTTACGTGCGCCATGTAGGCGTCTTAGGTTGCGCCATGTAGGCGTCTTACGGGTTACGCCATGTAGGCGTCTTAAGTGCACCATGTAGGCGTCTTAGGTGCGCCATGTATGCGTCTTAGGTTGCGCCATGTAGGCGTCTTACGGGTTGCGCCATGTAGGCGTCTTAAGTGCGCCATGTAGGCGTCTTAGGTGCGCCATATAGGCGTCTTAGGTTGCGCCATGTAGGCGTCTTACGGGTTGCGCCTTTACGCGTCTTACGTGCGCCATGTAGGCGTCTTAGGTTGCACCATGTAGGCGTCTTACGGGTTGCGCCTTTACGCGTCTTACGTGCGCCATGTAGGCGTCTTAGGTTGCGCCATGTAGGCGTCTTACGGGCTGCGCCTTTACGCGTCTTACGTGCGCCATGTAGGCATCTTATGTTGCGCCATGTAGGCGTCTTACGGGCTGCGCCTTTACGCGTCTTACGTGCGCCATGTAGGCGTCTTCGGTTGCGCCATGTAGGTGTCTTACGGGCTGCGCCTTTACGCGTCTTACGTGCGCCATGTAGGCGTCTTAAGTTGCGCCATGTAGGCGTCTTAGGTGCGCCATGTAGGTGTTGTCAATGGTGCCCACAAGAAGAGTAGTAGTGTCTATTTATGTACATTTGATGTCATATAGTCTTACGAAGACTCTTGCTTGTAATTGCTTATTCATTAATAAAGTTGAAACGTTCATTCATTCTTTCTTTGTTTGAAGCTTTATGATAAAACCTTAGTCTTTTAGTCCATAAACAAACTTAACAACTTACGAAGAGACAAATGTAGATTTGCATGAACAAACTCTTCGTAGTTTGCTTAAAACGATATATTCGCAATCTTAGGGTCAAAGGACTATTGACCTCAGTATGATTGTTAGAAGAACCTATGATGTCTGGTTATGAGGCATTGAGAGTTGGGGACTCTATAGTTCTTCTAGGTATCTTCCGAAGGTACTGAATTGACCAGTGCACTTCTAGAGACAATATAAGAACAAACCATTTAACCTCTTATGTCTCGAAGTCACTATGTATGAATTGCATCATGCTTACCTTAATCCTGAAATGAGACATGCCATTTCACACCTTAGTATTCTCATTTGAGAAAGTCAGAGTTCGGACTCACTATGTCATTCCGAACAGGGCCTATTGGTGAAATACTAAGTTGTGAGTATGTCATGAGTAACTTTGTGAAGTTCTCATAGATATGGAATTCATGTACAAGATTGCTGAAATGCAATGTATGTCACCTCATGCTTTGTTCCTTGGAGTGTGAATAAATGAACTGGCCAGTGTCCAAATTAAGTCCTGACTCTTTTGGATGAAACAATGTGACTTGTTAGCTCCTCGTCAATACATTGTTTCTAACTTATTCACAAGCGACAAAGGAGTTGAGGAAATAACAGCTAGAAGGGTAAAATGGTAATTTAGTAAATCCCGACTAGCTGATGACATTCATGAAGGGTAGCATAGATAATATTCAGTGGATCCGCTCATTATAATTAGGTCGAATTCTTGAGTAGAAAACAAATTCATTTGAACCGAGAGATTTTCAGTGTCAGCTCTTTAGTGGAGTCACCTGGCATTAAGCTAAACTTGGAAAAGGTTTGTGAACTTTTGAGTCCAAGTGTTTAGCTAAAGCTTTGTTCATTTGGGTCCATGAGGTCACTGTCACGAATCACATCGATAGGAATAGTTAAACTGGAAGCTAAGTCAAAACAAGAACGAAAATAGTCAAAAGGGTATTTTTGTCTTTTGAGACAAAGGATGAAATGAATGTCAATAAATTTTTTTGACAAGTTCATTTGATGACTTAATGTCACTCGGCCATAATATGATTAATTGGGCCTTGTGGATTAATTTCATTTCATAAGAATTTTATTGAAAATTCTTAATGGGCCTTTTTCATGTTGTCATGAACAAAATGGAAAAGCTTCTAGAAGCCCCTTCTAGAAGGTGATAGGCACCCATAATACCCATAGGAAGAGAGAATATTTTGTGCATAAATGTATCAAGATACTTGCCAAAAGAAAAAGAGGAAACAAATTTCCCCTAAGAGGAAACATGGTGGGCGCCCAAATGTGGTCAAGAGAGAAGCAAACAAAAGAGGAAACAAATCCAAGGACTTACTTGTTTTGTCTTGGACGTGCACCTCTTTGAAGGAAAAGGGAAATTGGCTCATGAATATGTGATATTCTATAGAAGAGGAAACTACCTTATTGAAGGTGAGACCTCTCCTATAAATAGGAGCCTCATTCCACACTTTTCATTCATGCAAAGTTTTAGAGATTGAGAGCTTCTCTCTCTAGACTTGGCCGCCCCTTCCTCTCTCTCTCTCTAGTTTATATTTTCGATTTTTCTTGTCTTGGCACCTAGGTCCTCACTCGACCTAGTGTTTAGCTCTGCGACTTTGAGACTCGTTCTTAAGTCGTAGTGTTTAAAAGTGCCCACTCACTGATTCCTTCTTTTCGAGTGATTTAGTGATAGAAACTTTCGTGGTTGCTCGAGGTGCCGAGGAAAGAAAGAGAGACGTGCTGCGACGGGAGACGAGCGTTGCAACTTTCCAAAAGCTTCTACAAGGTTCAAGCTTCAAGAAAGGTTAGTAACTTTAATAGCTCATATTAGTTTTTATTTACATGTACATGCTCTTGTCTGGGTTAGTAAAAACTAGTTTTACTTAAAAAGAAAATTTTTAAAATTCCGCCGCTTAATGAAGCGTTAAACTTTTTCTTAAACCCTAGATCGATTCCAACAAATGGTATCAAAGCTATGGTCAAAGGAATGCATGTGCATGTTTTTAAATTATGAGCTTGAAAATCGTTTTCGAAAGTTTACTAATTTTGTGACAAGTTAGAATTGTAATCTTAGATTTTTTTTTTAATTTATTGCTCATGCCTTTAAATTAAAAACCATGTTGATTTTCTATGAGTTTGGGATGATGTTAAAACACATTAGAATCAGTTCTAAAAGTTTTTATTTTTTTATATTGAAAAACGTGTTTTAAAGATTTGAGAATTTTCGAGTAAAATTTTGTGACTAGTTTTGTTTTCTTGCTAGTTTCGTTTATTTACTTGAATCGTTTTATGCATGTTGATTATTTCTTTTATTCTCTGTTATTACCTTGCTAATAAAACACAAATAAAAGCTTTAATAACCTTCATAAAACGTTCCGTTACACTCGATTCTTTTTCGCACCTAAAAGGACGAAGCTTTAATTTATTTCTTTTTCTTCGAGCTGGAATGTAAACCCGCATTAAAAGCGGAATAACTCTCTGCTCAGAAATCTAAATTTAATGATTCTTGAATCAAATTAAAGCTCTGTCTGTCCTCTGTCCAATGCCACCGGTTTCGGCTCAAAAGGACATCGGAGCCGCCAGTTATGGCGATTTTACTCCGAGGTGCGCGGCTGTGCTGAAACTCCAGTTTTTTAGAATTCCGGATTTTCAACCCCACTACCATGAGTTATAGAACTCTAATGAGGAAATTTTCTTGAGCAAAATTGTTTTTTATAAGATTATAAACATGATGTGTAAGATAAAAATGTTTTGATTTTTGAAAGTTTAATTGAAATTGAATTTTTACAAAACTAGTTTGAATTTTGAAAAATTGTTTTCACTTTCAAACTTGAAAAATATTTTGTCATCCAAATCAAATAAGTTTTCAAAATGTTTTCAAAACTATATCTATATGACATATGTTCAAAATCTTTATGCTCTTGAAAATTTGAGTGGGAGGTCTCTTTGTAGACAAAGCCGAAAAATAAAAAGATGTGTAATCTCAAACTTTCAAGTGTTCGAGTGAGTTGAAGTTCACACTTCCCTCACGCACTTTCCCGAAATAGAAAATAGGAAAAGATCGAGTATGTCCCTTGTGCCTTTATGCACTAATACTGCTCTGAACATGTCGATCTAGGATTCTCTTCTAGTTGTCCGCTCTGTCGCTCTCTAACTAGGAAATTTGTTTCCGAACTTAAAAGAGTCGATGAACCAACTCCAAAAACTAAGTGGGAGGGTTATATTCGTTGTTTGTAACCCATGATCCCCGACACTAGTGAAAGATGCAATAACGTGGGACTAAGAGCCGCTCTTGCGACCCTCACTTAAATGTGAGTACTCCAAGGCGTTATTGCTTCGATCATTGCTCAATGAGCTACGTCCGAGAGTGATGCAATGATGGCAAGGCCTCCCCTTGGGGGATTGTTTTTCAAAGCTGATCTTTTGGACTAAGTGGTTGGTTGCACACTTAGGCTCAATCCCTAGTATCCTCCCTTGAGGCTCTGCGAAAGGATGTGAGTGATCAAACCAATTTAAAAGGTGGCTAGTCAAAATAGATGTATTGACATCTTGGCTTAGCATTAATGATGTGTCATTTACTTATAAATGGAGATTTTTTGCGGCCTTCTCTTGAGGGAGTAAATTATCGTTTGGTTTATAACACCTTTGGATTTTATAAAAGTCTTAATAAAACTTAAATCCTAAACCAAAGACTAATCATAAACTTGTTTCAACTTATATAGGCAATATGTCTCTCAACCATCTCTCAATCTTTCTTTCCTCGATCAAACTCGAAAACGAAAACTACATAGACTCGAAACGTAACCTCGACATAATACCTACCGTTAACAAGCACAAATGGGTACTCACCACCCCATGTCCTCCTCTGACGAATGATGATTCAACTCAAGAGGACAATGACGCCTTAGCGGCCTGGCTTCGATCCGATGAGATTGTGAGGTGCTATATCTTGGCATCTATGAACAATATGCTGAAAGAGCAACATCGTGACTTCGAGACTGCCGCTGACATGCTCTACAATCTCCTTGAGATGTTTGGAGGGCAAAGGCGTCAAACAAGGCTACAAGCAGTCCGACAGTATATGAACTGTCATATGCAGGCTAGGACTCCTATTGGAGACTTTATGATATTGATCATTAGTCATCTGAGTAAAATGGAAATCCTAGGATCTGAGATTGATGGGAAGAATGTCATAGATGTGATCTTAGAAACTCTCCCCGCATCTCTTGATACCTTCAAGATGAACTACTCCATTAACAAGCTAGAGTACACTGTTACCAAGCTTATGGAGGAACTTCGCACTGCTGTAGGTTTCACTAAGAGAAAGAGGAATCAAGGAGAGGCACATGCTACTGAGCAAAAAGCCTCCGCCTCTGGAACTGTGAAGAGACCTTACAAGGCCGATAATAGGAACTGTCCCGCCTACCTCAAAACCAAAGCTAAAGGTATTGTACTTGTTACTGAAGCCTGTTTAGTAGCTGATAATGTATCATCGTGGATTATTGACTCCGCTGCTACTAACCATATTTGCTGCTCCTTGACTGGTTTTAGGAAAAGCAAAAGCTTAGAGGATGGCGACTTCTGCTTCAAGTGGGGTGATGAGAGCCTGGTGTCCGCGAAGGCTGTGGGATCCGTGACGCTGTCTTTTGAAGACCGCACTTTAAACTTGAATAATGTTTATTTTGTTCCTACCTTTGGGAAGAACTTAATATCCGTTGCTCGTCTTCTTGAGCAAGATTATTGTTTAAAGTTCATTAAGAATGGAATTCCTATTTTGTTTCCTGATAATTCTTTTGTCACTGATGCATGAATGAAGAATTCTCTTTTTTACATCTATCCCACTCAACCTTCTCTTTTAGACACCGAAATAGATAATGATCTAATTAGGGAGCCAAAGAGGATCAAACTTTCTGAATCCTCCGATCTAACAAAATCAACATACCTCTTGCACTTAAGACTTGGTCATATCAGTCTAGATAGGATTAAGAGACTTGTGAGGGATGGTCCACTCCAAGCCTCTGCAATAGGTTCACTACCTACTTGTGAATCCTGCATAGAAGGAAAAATGACTAAGCGACCTTTCTCCGATAAGGGTCGAAGAGCCACTGAGTTGCTGGAACTAATACATTCTGATGTATGTGGTCCGCTCAACCAACAGGCACGTGGAGGATACGAATACTTCGTTACCTTCACTGATGACTACTCAAGATATGGGTTTGTCTATTTGCTTAAACACAAATCCGAGACCTTTAACGTATTTAAGGTCTTTAGGGCTTTAGTGGAAAAGCAAACTGGCAAAGTGATCAAAACCCTTCGATCTGATCGAGGTGGTGAGTATATGTCTGGAGAGTTCGATGACTTTCTTAAAGAAGAAGGTATCGCTTCTCAGCTTACCGCGCCTGGCACACCTCAACAAAACGGAGTGTCAGAGAGAAGAAACCGAACTCTTATGGAGATGGTTAGATCAATGATGAGTTACTCATCACTCCCGCTTTCCTTTTGGGGATATGCCCTCGAAACAGCCGCCTACATTCTGAACCAAGTTCCGTCCAAAACGGTTCCTGGTACTCCTTATGAACGATGGACTGGCCGTAAAGTGAATCTTGGCCGCATCCGAATTTGGGGTTGCCCTGCACACGTGCTGAGGCAAAAGACTAGCAAGTTGGCTAGTAGGTCAGAATTGTGCCTGTTTGTAGGATATCCGAAGGAAACCAAAGGTTTTACTTTCTATAGTCCCGAGGACGATAAGACTTTCGTTAGCACGAATGCTCGTTTCCTTGAGGAGGACTTTATGAAGGATGCGAAACCTAGAAGCAAAATTGTGCTTGAAGAAAAGTTGGGTGAGGAAGCTTCTACCTCATCTGTAAGAACTGTTCTTACCCCAACTGAAACACAACCTAACTCATCAGAATCTCGTCAAGTAGTACTTCGACGTAGTGGGAGGGCTGTTCAAAAGCCTGACAGGTACATGTCTTATGGAGACTCTCTTGTAGCCGTCTCCGACATGGATGACCCTGTTTCCTATAGCCAAGCGCTGGCTTGTTCTGAATCAAACCTTTGGCTTGCCGCCATGAAAGTTGAAATGCACTCGATGTATGTCAACAAAGTCTGGAAACTTATAGACCTTCCTGAAGGGATTAAACCCGTAGGGTGTAAGTGGATATACAAGAAGAAAAGGGGTCGTGATGGGAACGTCGAGACGTTCAAAGCACGACTTGTGGCAAAGGGTTATACCCAACAAGAAGGGATTGACTATGAAGAAACCTTCTCGCCAGTCGCAATGCTTAAATCCATCCGCATACTCCTATCCATAGCTGCAGCTCTCGACTATGAGATCTGGCAAATGGATGTCAAGACAGCCTTTCTGAATGGCAATCTTGACGAGCGCATTTACATGGCTCAACCAGACGGTTTCGTGGATAAAGGTCAAGAGACCAAGGTTTGTGAGTTGCTTAAATCCATTTATGGACTAAAGCAAGCATCTAGGTCATGGAATATTAGATTCGATGAAACTGTAAAGAGCTTTGGCTTTGAACAGTCAATAGATGAGCCTTGTGTTTACAAGTTAATACATGAAGGTAAAGTTGTGTTTCTGGTACTATATGTCGATGATATACTTCTCATTGGTAATTACGTGGGTAAGTTATCTGAGGTTAAGGTCTGGCTAGCAAAGCAATTCGATATGAAGGATCTAGGAGAAGCCGCGTACATTCTGGGAATCCAAATCTTTCGAGATAGGAAAAACCAGACCCTGTCGCTCTCTCAAGTATCTTATATTGATAAGGTGATGGATCGCTTCTCGATGCAAGACTGCAAGAGGGGTCAAACACCCTTTAGGCATGGAGTTTCACTCTCTAAGGACCAGTCTCCCAAGACTGCACAAGAGATTGAAGACATGAGGAAGATTCCTTACGCCTCTGCCGTAGGAAGCCTTATGTATGCTATGCTTTGCACTAGACCTGATATATGTTTCGCCGTTGGCGTAGTTAGCCGTTTCCAATCCAACCCTGGACCCGAGCACTGGATTGCTGTTAAGCATGTTCTTAAGTATCTTCGAAGAACTAGGAACTTGATGCTTACATACTAAGGTACTGACCTGACTATGACGGGATATACCGACGCCGATTTTCAAGCGGATAAGGATTCCAGGAAATCCACTTCGGGATCTGTGTTCATCCTTAATGGTGGAGCTGTTGTGTGGAGAAGTATTAAGCAATCTTGCATTGCTGACTCCACAATGGAAGCAGAATATGTGGCTGGTTGTGAAGCATCCAAAGAGGCTGTATGGCTTAGAAAATTCCTTAAGTATTTGGAAGTTGTTCCAAACGTCGACGAGCCCATGACCCTTTATTGTGATAATAGTGGGGCCGTCGCTAACTCAAAGGAACCTAGAAGCCATAAGCGCTCTAAGCATATTGAGAGGAAATACCATTTGATTCGAGAGATCGCGCAACGCGGAGACGTGGAGGTGAAGTAGATCTCTTGCAGATCCATTCACCAAGGCCCTAGCGAACATGGTCTTCGACCAACTTCGAGAGGGATTAGGCATGTAGGACTACTCACATCTTCTTTGAGTCAAGTGGGAGTTTGTTGTCAATGGTGCCCACAAGAAGAGTAGTAGTGTCTATTTATGTACATTTGATGTCATATAGTCTTACGAGGACTCTTGCTTGTAATTGCTTATTCATTAATAAAGTTGAAACGTTCATTCATTCTTTCTTTGTTTGAAGCTTTATGATAAAACCTTAGTCTTTTAGTCCATAAACAAACTTAACAACTTACGAAGAGACAAATGTAGATTTGCATGAACAAACTCTTCGTAGTTTGCTTAAAACGATATATTCGCAATCTTAGGGTCAAAGGACTATTGACCTCAGTATGATTGTTAGAAGAACCTATGATGTCTGGTTATGAGGCATTGAGAGTTGGGGACTCTATAGTTCTTCTAGGTATCTTCCGAAGGTACTGAATTGACCAGTGCACTTCTAGAGACAATATAAGAACAAACCATTTAACCTCTTATGTCTCGAAGTCACTATGTATGAATTGCATCATGCTTACCTTAATCCTGAAATGAGACATGCCATTTCACACCTTAGTATTCTCATTTGAGAAAGTCAGAGTTCGGACTCACTATGTCATTCCGAACAGGGCCTATTGGTGAAATACTAAGTTGTGAGTATGTCATGAGTAACTTTGTGAAGTTCTCATAGATATGGAATTCATGTACAAGATTGCTGAAATGCAATGTATGTCACCTCATGCTTTGTTCCTTGGAGTGTGAATAAATGAACTGGCCAGTGTCCAAATTAAGTCCTGACTCTTTTGGATGAAACAATGTGACTTGTTAGCTCCTCGTCAATACATTGTTTCTAACTTATTCACAAGCGACAAAGGAGTTGAGGAAATAACAGCTAGAAGGGTAAAATGGTAATTTAGTAAATCCCGACTAGCTGATGACATTCATGAAGGGTAGCATAGATAATATTCAGTGGATCCGCTCATTATAATTAGGTCGAATTCTTGAGTAGAAAACAAATTCATTTGAACCGAGAGATTTTCAGTGTCAGCTCTTTAGTGGAGTCAGCTGGCATTAAGCTAAACTTGGAAAAGGTTTGTGAACTTTTGAGTCCAAGTGTTTAGCTAAAGCTTTGTTCATTTGGGTCCATGAGGTCACTGTCACGAATCACATCGATAGGAATAGTTAAACTGGAAGCTAAGTCAAAACAAGTACGAAAATAGTCAAAAGGGTATTTTTGTCTTTTGAGACAAAGGATGAAATGAATGTCAATAAATTTTTTTGACAAGTTCATTTGATGACTTAATGTCACTCGGCCATAATATGATTAATTGGGCCTTGTGGATTAATTTCATTTCATAAGAATTTTATTGAAAATTCTTAATGGGCCTTTTTCATGTTGTCATGAACAAAATGGAAAAGCTTCTAGAAGCCCCTTCTAGAAGGTGATAGGCACCCATAATACCCATAGGAAGAGAGAATATTTTGTGCATAAATGTATCAAGATACTTGCCAAAAGAAAAAGAGGAAACAAATTTCCCCTAAGAGGAAACATGGTGGGCGCCCAAATGTGGTCAAGAGAGAAGCAAACAAAAGAGGAAACAAATCCAAGGACTTACTTGTTTTGTCTTGGACGTGCACCTCTTTGAAGGAAAAGGGAAATTGGCTCATGAATATGTGATATTCTATAGAAGAGGAAACTACCTTATTGAAGGTGAGACCTCTCCTATAAATAGGAGCCTCATTCCACACTTTTCATTCATGCAAAGTTTTAGAGATTGAGAGCTTCTCTCTCTAGACTTGGCCGCCCCTTCCTCTCTCTCTCTCTAGTTTATATTTTCGATTTTTCTTGTCTTGGCACCTAGGTCCTCACTCGACCTAGTGTTTAGCTCTGCGACTTTGAGACTCGTTCTTAAGTCGTAGTGTTTAAAAGTGCCCACTCACTGATTCCTTCTTTTCGAGTGATTTAGTGATAGAAACTTTCGTGGTTGCTCGAGGTGCCGAGGAAAGAAAGAGAGACGTGCTGCGAGGGGAGACGAGCGTTGCAACTTTCCAAAAGCTTCTACAAGGTTCAAGCTTCAAGAAAGGTTAGTAACTTTAATAGCTCATATTAGTTTTTATTTACATGTACATGCTCTTGTCTGGGTTAGTAAAAACTAGTTTTACTTAAAAAGAAAATTTTTAAAATTCCGCCGCTTAATGAAGCGTTAAACTTTTTCTTAAACCCTAGATCTATTCCAACAGTAGGCGTCTTAGGTTGCGCCATGTAGGCGTCTTACGGGCTGCGCCTTTACGCGTCTTTCGTGCGCCATGTAGGCGTCTTCGGTAGCGCCACGTAGGCGTCTTAAGTTGCGCCATGTAGGCGTCTTACAATTTTTTGGTGGAGCGTGTTCTTTTGAGAGTTTCCTTACCATAGCTAGCCCCCCCAAGTTTTTTGGGTTATGAGTTAATTGTTGATAACCAGAAAACTTGCATATAACGGAATTTGAAATGGAGAACTCGAGTTTTATTACTTTAGCGAAAAACTTGCGAGAAAATTTAAATCCTAAAACATTGGCTCGTAGGCCTTATTGAAAATGGGAAATAAAAGCGATAAAAAAGCGGGGGACGCGAGCTAGTGATAGTACTGCCTCAAGTGCTCCGCGTTCCACGGGTGGCGAATCGGAGTTCCGTCCGTGTGCTCGATGTAGTATGTCCCGTCGTGAATGACTTTGCGGACTCTGTAAGGGCCTTCCCAGTTCGGGCCTAGGACGCCGGCGCCTTGGACTTGGGTGTTCTGGAACACTCGTCTGAGGACGAGGCTTCCGACGGCAAAGGTTCGCCTTTTCATCTTGGAGTTGTAGTATCTTTCGACCTTGCGCTTCTGTGCGGCGAGGCGTTTGAATGCTTCCGCTCTCTTTTCATCGATCAGGTCCAACTCAAGGCGCATGGCCTCGTCATTGTCCGCTTCGTCGAATGTATCGACTCGGAACGTGGGTACCTCGGTTTCAATTGGAACCACGGCCTCGACCCCATATGCCAGGGAGAATGGCGTCTCGCCGGTGGCGTTTCGCGCGGTTGTCCTATATGCCCATAGGACGAATGGCAATTCCTCGGCCCAGGCGCCTTTCTTGTCTTCGAGCTTCTTTTTCAGGTTGCTTTTGATAGTCTTGTTGACTGCCTCGACTTGGCCGTTGGCCTGAGGATGACGCGGCGAGGAGAAGGTCTTGCTCATCTTCAGTTGATCGCAGATATCTCTTACTCGCGCGTTGTCAAATTGTGCTCCGTTGTCGGTCACAATCGAGGCGGGGATACCGTGCCTGCATATGATGTTCTTCCAGATGAAGTTTGTCGTGTTTGCTTCAGTTATTCTGGCAAGCGGCTCGGCCTCTACCCATTTAGTGAAGTAGTCGATGGCGATAATGGCGTACTCGTATTGCCTTGGCGCTCTAGGGAGCTTGCCAATGATGTCCACGCCCCACTTAGCAAAGGGACGTGGGACAACGATGCTGCTTAACGGGGTCGGGGGCTGTCGCGGAATTTCCGCGAAGTGCTGGCATTTATCGCAACGCCTTGCCCATTCGCAAGCATCTCGCTTCATAGTAGGCCAGAAATAGCTTTGCTTAAGCGCTTTGAGCGCAAGGGAAGTTCCAGCGGCGTGGTTTCCGCAGATGCTCTCATGGATTTCGCGGAGGACCTTGGTCGACTCAACGCTATCGAGGCATCGGAGCAGCGGTGTCGAGTAACCGCGCTTATAGAGTATGCCCTCACGGAGTGTGTATTTGGATGCTAAGGCCCTCAGTTTATCGGCTTCCTTGCGGTTTTCGGGGAGTTCCCCTCTTCGCAAAAACTCGACAATTGAGTTCATCCAAGTGGGCTAAGATGCCACCTCTATGGTCCCGACTTCGTCTCGGGAGACGGATGGTCGTGGGAGAGATTCAATGGGTACGGTCCCTAATCCGTCTTCGTAGATGCCAGATCCGAGGCGAGCAAGCGCGTCAGCCTCCGAATTTTGTTCTCTCGGGATTTGGTGAATCTCGAACCAAGAGAAGGCATCGAGTTTGGAGTTTGTCTTAGCCAGGTACGCGATCATGTTGGGCTCCTTGGCGGTGTAATCTCCTTTAACCTTGTTTACGATCAACTGCGAGTCGCAGTGTATTCGCAGGTTATGGGAGCCGAGCTTCTGTGCCAGCTCTATCCCTACAATGAGCGCTTCGTATTCAGCTTCATTGTTGGAGGCTTGGAAACCGTAGTGAAGGGCGTATCGCAGCTTTTCCCCGTCGGGATTAATCAGGATTATTCCGGCGCCAGCCCCCCGAGCATTAGATGCTCCGTCTACGTATAACTCCCAGATGGGACCCGTTGGGTCTACCTTCCTTTTCCGAGTTAGCGTATCGTCGCTTAGGTCGGCTTCCGCTCTTCCCACATCGGGAACATAGGAGAATTCTGCCACGAAGTCGGCTAAGGCCTGCCCCTTTATAGCCGTTCTTGGGTGGAACTCAATCCCGTACTCGCTCAATTCTTGGGACCAGATCGCCATGCGAGTCGATGTTCCCTTTTGAAGAGCTTTACCGATTGGATGCTCAGTTCGCACCGCGATCGGGTGAGCTTGGAAGTACGGTCGTAGCTTCTTTGCTGCCGCTACGAGAGCCAGAGAAAGTTTCTCAATCTCGGTGTAGCGCGTTTTCGCGTCGAGTAAGGCTTTGCTTACGTAGTAGATCGGCCATTGGACCTTGTTTTCTTTGCGGACAAGGATGGCACTTATAGCTCTTTCAGAGACGGCGAGATACACGTATAGCGTCTCGCCCTCTCTCGGTTTAGAGAGGAATGGTGGGGACCCAAAGTACGCCTTCATTTCTTGGAAGGCACTTTCGCATTCGTCCGTCCACTCAAAGCCGTCCGTCTTCTTCAGAGCTTTGAAGAACGGTTGACACTTGTCGGTGGCTTTAGACACAAAGCGTGTCAGAGCGGCAATCCGACCGGTCAGGCTTTGTACCTCTTTGACTCGTCTTGGCGACTTCATTTCAAGGAGTGCCTTGATTTTTTCCGGGTTCGCCTCTATGCCTCGTCGGCTGACGATGTAGCCGAGGAACTTCCCGGATTTAACCCCGAATACGCACTTATTGGGGTTGAGCTTCATTTTATATCGGCGGAGGATTGTGAACATCTCCCTTAGGTCGTGTACGTGATTGGTTGCCAGTAGGCTTTTAACGAGCATGTCGTCCACGTACACTTCCATCGTCTTGCCGATTTGATCGGCGAAGATCCGATTTACCAAGCGTTGGTACGTCGCTCCCGCGTTCTTAAGGCCGAAAGGCATGACCTTGTAACAGTAGAGACCTCGATCGGTGACAAAGGTCGTCTTAATTTGATCGGGCTCGTGCATTCGAATTTGTTTGTAGCCTGAATAGGCGTCCATGAAGCTTAGAAGTTCATGGCCAGCCATGGCGTCCACCAGTTGTTCGATGCGCGGGAGTGGAAAGCAGTCCTTAGGGCAGGCTTTGTTAAGATCTTTGTAGTCTATACAAATTTGCCACTTCCCGTTGGGCTTTTTTACCATTACCACATTGGCGACCCACTTGGGGTACTTAGCCTCTCGAATGAAGTTTGCGGTGAGGAGTTTCTCGACCTCTTCATTTATGGCGAGGTATCGTTCTGGGTTGAACGTTCGTCTAGCCTGCACTTTTTCAGCGACCTTTGGGTCGTCGTTCAGTCGGTGCACTATTACCTCGGGATCGATTCCGGGCATGTCCGCATGAGTCCATGCAAAAACATCCTTGAACTCCCTAAGGAAGGCGGTAAGCTGAGTTTTGATGGCGAGTGGAAGTCGGGTACCGATTTTTACAACCTGATCAGGCTTTGATTCGTCCAGGACTATTGGCACGAGATCATCGGAGGTTTCCACCTTAAGTCTTTCGATTTCATCACGGGGGTCAAGTTCTCCGAACTTCCTTGCTTCCTTGGGTTGCATGGGTAATCGTCTTCCAGTTGGAAGATTGTGTTGACCGCTTTTCCCGCGGATTTGCCATCAACTCCTTGTACGTAGCATATTCTGGCTTGGGATTGGTCTCCAGCCATAATGCCAATTCCCACTTCGGTGGGGAATTTCACCAGTAGGTGGTACGTGGAAGTGATTGCTCTTAGCTGGTTCAGCGTGGGTCGCCCGATGATTAAGTTATAAGGCGACTCCTGATCGACCACTAGGAATGGGACCATGTGAACGGCCTCGATTCCTCCAGGGGTCCCAAAGGTGACCGGCAGGTCGATAATGCCCTCGGTCATAACCTTTTCCCCAGTGAACCCAAACAATGGTGTTTGGGTCGGAGTCGGGCGCAGCCCCCCGAGCTTCATGCGCTCTAGGGTGGACTTGAAAATTATGTCGGCAGCGCTGACATTATCGATGAGAACCCTTTTCACCAAGTTATTGGCCACTTGGGCTTCGAGCACGATCGCGTCATTGTGCGGATGCACAACTCGCTTGGCCTCTTAATTGGTGAAATACATCGTCTCGTGAGGCACGGACGGAGGTTCTTCATATGTGAAGTTGACGTGCATAGCAGCGTCTTCCTGAGACACGGCCCTAAGGAATTTCTTCCGTTGTCGGGTTGAATCTCCATCTTGTGGACCTCCCAGTATGGTGGTTACCACGTGCAGTTGTGGGTTGGCGTTGGCAGTAGCCGTGGTTCGGTCGGCAGCAGCGGCTGTTCCTCCTCCTTGACCAGACTGTTGTCTGTTCGCGACGGGGCCTGCAGCGCTAATCATGCGCAACACGAACTCCTTCAGCTCACCTCGTTGGATCAAAGACTCGATTTTCCTTTTGAGGTTGTAGCATTCCGAGGTCAAATGACCGTATTCCCGATGGAACTCACAATACCTGGATCGATCGCGAGTTGCGGGATCCTTCTTCATTGGAGCCGGGGGCGTGAACTTGTCACGTGCCAGAGCCAAGATCCTTTCCGGGGCTGTGTTCAGCGGCGTGAACGACAAGTACCCTTTGAAGTTTTCCGCAAGTCGCGGTTTCTGAGGTACAGGGGGTTGGTTGCTAGGAACCTGGTTCCCCTTGTTTCGCCTTTTACGAGGTTCGTTCTGCTCGCGGCTAGGTTGTTCTCGACGGCGAGAGCTTTGATTAGTGCTCTTGCGGCCGTCGAGGTAGTCTTCGACTCCCATGAAGGTCTTAGCTCGAGTCATTAACTCGGCCATTGTAGAAGGGACACGGCCGACGACAGACTTGAGGAAGTCACTCGTGCGCAAGCCTTCTATGATAGCGGCAATTACGTCACTGTCGTCAAAGCGGTCGACCTTGTTTGACTCTTCAGTGAATCGGGCGAGGTATCGTCTAAGAGACTCGCCACTCTCTTGCCTGATTGACCACAGGTACATCTTGGTCTTCTTTTGGACCATAGACGTAGCGAACCGTGCTAGGAACATGTCCTTCAGGTCTTTGAACGAGTGGATGCTTCCTGGCCTTAAGTTTTTGAACCACTCAAAGCCGGGTCCGGCGAGGATCAAACTAAAAGCTTGGCACATGGCGCCAGGAGAAACACCATGCGTCGTCATCCAGGTTTCATAGTGCTGGATGTGGTAGGCAGGATCTGCTTTCCCATCATAGGGAGCGAGGTTCGGGAGCTTGAAATTCCCCGTACAAACCTCAGCCAGTATGTGAGTAGTGAAAGGTGATGAATTCTCCTCAACGACCCCATAGGCACTTCCACCTATTCCGTATTCTCGGAGATCTCGTACCTCATTTCGGTGGTTGTGGATCATAGTGACCACATCGAGACCGGTCGTTGGAGTAACCCCTTGATCGGGAGGAGTCACCTGCAGCCTCTCGTTAGACCCCTGTCCTGCGCGGCGATTCCCGTTAGTTGGGGCTGCCAGCGGGATATTGGGTCTAGAGCTTAGTCGCTCTCTCAGATCATTGCCACGCCCAATGCGTTGAGCAGTGAGGTGGTCCCTAAGGTCAGGGCTGGCCGTACGGAGGCGGCGGCTTTGCTTGCGGCGGTGCGCTCTCCGTGCGCCCTGACTTTCCGCAACATTCTCCCTCGGACCTAGTCGGTCGAGAGCTGAACGTCGGGAATTCCCCTCTTGAGAAGCTACCGGCGCATCGCCTGTTCGGGGTAAGGGATTCGACGGACCGGCTTCAAACACGGCGGGGAGTCCCCCGTCCTTCGTGAGAGAAGTCTCGATATCCTCCGACTCACCAGTACCCTCGTAATCATGGTCGCGGCTTTCCTCGTTGAGGTTCTCAGGATCCCCGTTAAGGGTCGTGGTGTCACGCATAGGTTGCTTCGCAGCCAGTCGGCTATGGTACCTTGCGTTCCTCGCCTTCAGTCGGCGGATACTCTCCTCTAACTCCACGATGCGGTTGTCCCTGCTATCAGGAGATGGAGATGGTGAGCGGGTCGAGCTCTCTTCATGGAGCGACTCTTCGTCACCATGCGCTCGGGAGCGCAAGAAGTATTTCTTGGTCCTAGCGACGTTTTCGGGGTTGTTCACGCCCTCAGAACGTGCGGGTGGTTGGCTACTCATCGTTTCTCAAGTTCGAGAAGGTTGAGTTCGCAGAAGAAAAGAAGAAGATGAATAGATGGGATTTCGGGCTGAATAGGTCGGGAAGTCCCCTCCTTCTAGCGCCAAAATGTTGTCGCACGAAAATGAACAACTATTTAAAACCTCGGGCGGTTCGATCCAAGGCCGGACCAAGTGATCGCACCCGGGCCAAGAGTGTGAACTCGATAGTCTCGAGCTAGGGTTTTCTCCGATCAACCCGCCTCTCGGGAGAGGTAGGGGGTGAGGAGAAGGAGTGACCGTGCCTTGGTTGTCGGCTGCCTACGTACCCGTGCGTGGGATCAGGTCAGAACGTAGTTCAAGCGTGTAGGACGCAGTATGAGGCGCGGAGCCTTGGCGGAGAGGCGTGCTCGACGAAGGAGACGGGGCGCGAGGAGTCCTCGGCGGCGTCTCAGAACTTCGGAGATCGCGTACGCGTCTAGCGTGTTAGACGCGCGAGGGTAACTATAGGCGAGAACCCTAGGGGCGTGCTTGAGCACCGGAGAACGTTCGGTCAAAGGGAGCAATGCCCAGGAAGTCCCTGTGAGTGCTTCGGAACCTTTGAGAACGGGAGAGAGAAGAGAGTCTGCTTCAGGCCAAATATGGCATCCAGAGAAGCAGAGAAGAGTAAGAAATTGAGCGTGTCGATCAGAGATGAATAGAATTATTGGATATTATGGGATGGCTTTCCCCTCAATGGGAGGGGGTTTATATAGGTGTTTGGGAGCCTTAGGAGGTCCCTTTTTCGTCCATGTGGGACTAGGAACGCGCATGCCATCAAGTGGAGGCGCACGGCGCGTGCGGTGCACAAAGCGCGGCGCAGGGGGCGCGGCGCGCGGGTCACCGGGCGCGGCACAGGTCGCGCGGCGCAGGTCGCGCGGCGCATAGAACGCGCGGCGCGCGCCTGCCTGGCGCGGCGCGCCGTCTACTGCACGGCTGGCCGGCGTAGTGTGTTGTGCGCGTGATGAACGGCTCGTCTTGCCGGGCTCTTGCGGGCTTTCGAATATCATTCTTCCCACGTGAAATATGAAGATTTCCACTTGACGAGAGTGACTCGATTCGAGGAGCAAGGATCAACTCGACGAGAGCGACTAGCGACTTGACTCGAGGAGCGACTCGAGAATGACTCAAGAATGACTCGAGGCTCGACTCGAGGAACAATTCAAGGCTCGACTCGAGGAGCGAAGCTCGACTCGAGGAGATTGACTCAAGACTCGACTCGAGGAGCGAAGCTCGACTCGAGGAGATTGACTCAAGGCTCGACTCGAGGAGCGAAGCTCGACTCGAGGAGTCAAGAGTTTGGGTGAGGGCTTGAAGACCTGCCGCTCTTCAGGACCTCCGGTCTGACCATCGGCCCTTTGAGTGACGTGCCTTCTTGGCGTCTCGGGTTTTCCGAAAACGACCGACAACAGACGCATTAACTCGGAAAAGAACGGTTGACCCGACGGGTCCCATCTGGGAGTTGTACGTAGACGGAGCATGTAATGCTCGGGGGGCTGGCGCCGGAATAGTCTTTATTAACCCCGACGGGGAAAAGTTACGTTACGCCCTCCACTACGGCTTCTAGGCCTCCAACAATGAAGCCGAATATAAGGTGCTCATTGTGGGGATAGAGCTAGCGCAAAAGCTCGGCTCACAAAACCTGGGAATACACTGCGACTCGCAGCTGATCGTGAACCAGGTTAAAGGAGATTATACTGCCAAGGAACCTAATATGGTTGCGTATCTGGTTATGACAAACTCCAAACTCGATGCCTTCTGTTGGTTCGAGATTCACCAAATCCCGAGAGAACAAAATTCAGAGGCCGACGCACTTGCTCGCCTTGGATCTGGCATCGACGAAGATGGGTTGGGAACCGTACCCATCGAATTTCTCCCCCGGCCATCCGTCTCCCGAGACGAGGTCAGGACCATAGAAGTAGCATCTCATTCTACTTGGATGGACCCGAGTTTCTGCGAAGAGGGAAACTTCCCAAAGACCGCAAAGAAGCCGATAAGCTGAGAGTCTTAGCATCCAAGTACACGCTTCGAGATGACGTACTCTATAAGCACGGTTACTCAACACCGTTGCTCCGATGCCTCAATTGCGTCGAGTCGACCAAGGTCCTCCGCGAAATACACGAGGGCATCTGTGGGAACCACGCCACTGGAACTTCCCTCGCGCTCAAAGCGCTTAAGCAAGGCTATTTCTGGCCTACGATGAAGAGAGATGCTTATGACTGGGCAAGGCGCTGCGACAAGTGCCAACGCTTCTCGAAAATCCCGCGACAGCTGCCAACCCCATTAAGCAGCATCGTCATCCCGTGTCCCTTTGCTAAATGGGGCGTGGACATCATTGGCAAGCTCCCTAGAGCACCGAGGCAATACGAGTATGCCATAATTGCCATAGACTACTTCACTAAGTGGGTAGAGGCCGAGCCACTCGCCAGAATAACTGAAGCAAACACGACAAACTTCATCTGGAAAAGCATCCTATGCATGCACGGTATCCCCGCCTCGATTGTGACCGACAATGGCGCACAATTCGATAACGCACGAGTAAGAGATATCTGCGATCAACTAAAGATCAGCTCATCCTCAGGCCAATGGCAAGGTCGAGGCAGTCAACAAGAATATCAAGAGCAATCTTAAAAAGAAGCTCGAAGACAAAAAAGGCGCCTGGGCCGAGGAATTGCCGTTCGTCCTATGGGCTTACAAGACGACCGCGCGAATAGCCATTCTCCCTCGCATATGGGATCGAGGCCGTGGTTTCGATCAAAACCGAGATCCCCATATTCCGAGTCGATACATTCGACGAAGCAAACAATGACAAAGCCATGTGCCTGGAGTTGGATTTGATCGGCGAAAAGAGGTCAGAAGCATTCAGCCACCTCGCTGCACAGAAGCGCAAGGTTGAAAGATACTACAACTCCAAGATCAAAAGGCAAACCTTTGCCGTCGGAAGCCTTGTACTCAGACGGGTGTTTCAGAATACACAAGTTCAAGGCGCCGACATCTTAGGTCCGAACTAGGAAGGCCCTTATAGAGTCCGCAAATTCATTCACGACGGGACATACTACATCGAGCACACGGACGGAACTCCGATCCGCCACCCGTGGAATGCGGAACACTTGAGGTAGTACTACCTGTTGTCGCACGAAAATGAACAACGATTAAATACCTCGGGCGGTTCGATCCAAGGCCGGACCAAGTGATCCCGTCCGGTCCAAAAATGGGATCTCGTAGACCGAGCTGCACCCTCCAGACCTTGAGGTGTGTTTTGGGGGGTGTGACCGTGCCAAAGGTTGGCTGCCTACGTACCCTTTAGTCGGGATCAGGTCAGAACGTAGTTCAATTTGTGTATTGGGTGGCTATCTTGGGCTCGGAGGCGTTGTGAATCCAAGGCTTTAGAGTAGGACCCGGCTCGTAGCTTCTAGTGAAGGCTTTAGAGGGGTCACGTGCTCGTAGCTCAGAGTTCTAGCTCAAGGGCCAAGAAGCAGGAGAGCAGTGTGTACTGCAGAGGCTCGGGTCGCAGAAGAGGAGCGCGCTCCCTCTCGTGGACGGGGGTCCTTGACTTTCTGAGCCGAGGGAGGAGGATGGCGCGCTCTTGGAATGTCACAAGAGCATGAAAGAATTCTCAAGAGAAGAGAAGTATTGTTCTTGAAAATGTATCAAATCCCCCTTCTGTAATCGATCGATTGTCCTCTTTTCCTCCCCTAGGGGGGGGGTATTTATAGTATTTGAGGGGAGGCCTTGGGCCGGCCCCTTGAGGCCCACCGGGTGGCCGGGAGCGAGGCGCGCGAGGCCTCATGCCCAAGAGGGCGCAGGGCGCGCGTGACATGTCGCCTGGATCGGCGCTGGGCGTGCTAGGCGCGGCGTGCCTGGCAGCGGGCGTGTCCGGCCGAGGTGGCAAGAACGCTCGGCCGAGGTGGCAAGGACCCTCGGCCGAGGTCGCCGAGGTGGAAAGGACGCTCGGCCGAGGTGGCCGACGTGGAAAGGACGCTCGGCCGAGGTGGCCGAGGTGGCAAAGACGCTCGGCCGAGATGGCCGAGCTGACGAAGATACTCGGCCGAGGTGGCCGAGCTGGCGAAAACGCTCGGCCGGGGCGGCCGAGCCGGCGAAAGCGCTCGACCGAGGTGGCCGAGGTGGCAGGGACACCCGGCCGAGGCAGCAGGGGCGCTTGGCCGGGGTGCCGAGCTGGCGAAAACGCTCGGCAGAGGTGGCCGAGCTGGCGAAGACGCTCGGCCGGGGCGGCCGAGCCGGCGAAAGCGCTCGACCGAGGTGGCCGAGGTGGCAGGGACACCCGGCCGAGGCAGCAGGGGCGCTTGGCCGGGGTGCCGAGGCGCGCGCAGGCCGGAAGGCCGAGGTGCTCTGGAGCGTGTGCGCGGGCCGGGAGGTCGGGGCGCAGGAGTGCGCGCGCGGGCCGGGAGGCCGGGGCGCAGGGTACCCGCGAGCCAGGCGCGATAGGGCGCGCTGAGACCCATTGGGCCGGGGGCATCAGGGCCGGGGGCGCAGGTGCGCGCGCGATGGCCGTGCCGGGCCGTGGTTGCGTCGGGGCGCTCGGGCCTGGTGGGCCGGGGCCCGTTGGGCTCCCGGCCGGCAAAGCCCGGCCGGCCTTGAATCGTTTTTGAATTTCCGGTGTTCCGAAAACGACCGGTAACATTAGCCCCCCAAGTTTATGGCTTACGGGACGTAAGTCGTGAACTTTAGAAAAGAAAAGGGCGTTGAGGTAATTTCACCTTCGATCACGAGTGACCGCACGCACGCATATCTTTTGTGGCCGGACCCCTGGGGGCCGGACCGGGCCGGTCGGGTAGCAAGACCCGCGCGCGGCCTGGCGCTGGGGGATTGGCGCGCGCGCGAGGCCGGCCCGCGGGCCGGGCCTTGTGTCGCGCGCGCAGGGGGAAGGAGCAGGGTTTGCTTCTTCCTCTATATAAATAGGAGAGTCCCCGCTCTCTCTGTTCACACTGGCGGCCTGCGGGTAATCGGAAAATTCCTTTGAATTTGAAATTTCCCCCGGGCAGTTGACTTTTTTCCTTTTTCTTGATGGGGAGTGAGCTTGTTTCCGATGTTGATGATCCCGAGGTTGACCCTACCTACCCTCTCCCAAATTTTGGGGGGGCGGCCAAGGGTCCCTTTGAGGAACTCGACGGGATTCCCATCTTTGTCGAGGAAGACTCTGGCGCGGCCGACCAATGGCTCGCGGAGTTGGAGACTGATGCCGCGACGATCGCCGAGCTGGCGGGGCCCGGGAGCGGCCCACCTACTAGGGGTCCAAGGACCCGCGTTCGTCAAGGGTGGTGATCAACCTGGTCTCCCGCGAGGCGGCTTTTGACGCCCCCCTGCTCGAGCAGCGGGGTGATGCGGTGGTGAGTGTCGAGCTCCCCCGGGCGTCTAACTTGGACGCCTCGGGTGTTGAGCTTGCGATAGTGGCGTCCGAATCTTTCTTGGACAAGATTTACTCCGACGATCCCCAAGGGTCGGGCTCGGAGGCTCTTGAGGAGGACTCGGAGGCTCCTCCTGTTGTCTATGGAGACTCGGAGGCTCTTTATTTTGTACATTTGATGTAATAAAGTCTCATGAAGACTCTTGCTTGTAATTGCCTATTCATTCATTAATAAACTTGAAACGTTCATTCATTCTTTCTTTGTTTGAAGCTTTATGATAAAACCTTAGTCTTTTAGTCCATAAACAAACTTAACAACTTACGAAGAGACAAATGTAGATTTGCATGAACAAACTCTTCGTAGTTTGCTTAAAACGATATATTCGCAATCTTAGGGTCAAAGGACTATTGACCTCAGTACGATTGTTAGAAGAATCAATGATGTCTGGTTATGAGGCATTGAGAGTTGGAGACTCTATAGTTCTTCTAGGTATCTTTCGAAGGTACTGAATTGACCAGTGCACTTCTAGAGACAAGATAAGAACAAACCATTTAACCTCTTATGTCTCGAAGTCACTCTGTATGAATTGCATCATGCTTACCTTAATCCTGAAATGAGACATGTCATTTCACACCTTAGTATTCTCATTTGATAAAGTCAGAGTTCGGACTCACTATGTGATTCCGAACAGGGCCTATTGGTGAAGTACTAAGTTGTGAGTCTGTCATGAGTAACTTTGTGAAGTTCTCATAGATATGGAATGCATGTACAAGATTGCTGAAATGCAATGTATGTCACCTCATGCTTTGTTCCTTGGAGTATGAATAAATGAACTGGCCAGTGTCCAAATTGAGTCCTGACTCTTTTGGATGAAACAGTGTGACTTGTTAGCTCCTCGTCAATACATTGTTTCTAACTTATTCACAAGCGACAAAGGAGTTGAGGAAATAACAGCTAGAAGGGTAAAATAATAATTTAGTAAATCCCGACTAGCTGATGACATTCATGAAGGGTAGCTTAGATAATATTCAGTGGATCCGCTCATTATAATTAGGTCGAATTCTTGAGTATAAAACTAATTCATTTGAACTGAGAGATTTTCAGTGTCAGCTCTTTAGTGGAGTCAGTTGACATTAAGCTAAACTTGGAAAAGGTTTGTGAACTTTTGAGTCCAAGTGTTTAGCTCAAGCTTTGTTCATTTGGGTCCGTGAGGTCACTGTCGCGAATCACATCGATAGGAATAGTTAAACTGGAAGCTAAGTCAAAACGAGAACGAAAATAGTCAAAAGGGTATTTTTGTCTTTTGAGACAAAGGATGAAATGAATGTCAATAAATTTTTTGACAAGTTCATTTGATGACTTAATGTCACTCGGCCATGACTTGATCATTGGGCCTCGTGAATTAATTTCATTTCATAAGAGTTTTATTGAAAATTCTTAATGGGCATTTTTCATGTTGTCATGAACAAAATGGAAAAGCTTCTAGAAGCCCTTTCTAGATGGTGTAGGCGCCCATATTACCCAAGAGGAAAGAGAGTTTATTTTGTGCATAAATGAATTTAGATACTTGCCAAAAGAAAAAGAGGAAACAAATTTCCTATGCATGGCATAAGGGAATTTCGGCCACAAGGGTCAAGAGAGAAGCAAATAAAAGAGGAAACAAATCCAAGGACTTGCTTGGCAAGCTTTGGCCGTGTGCCTCATTAAAGAAAAAGGGAAATTGGCTCATGAATATGTGATATTCTATAGAAGAGGAAACTACCTTATTGAAGGTAAGACCTCTCCTATAAATAGGAGCCTCATTCTTCTCATTTTTCTCATTCCACACAAGTTAGAGATTGAGAGACTCTCTCTCTAGACATTGTGGCCGAACTCCTCTCTCTCTCTCTTTCTAGTTTATTTTTGATTTTTCTTGTTTTGGCACCTAGGTCCTCACTCGACCTAGTGTTTAGCTCTACGACTTCAAGACTCGTTCTTAAGTCGTAATGTTTAAAAGTGCCCACTCACTGATTCCTTCTTTTCGAGTGATTTAGTGATAGAAACTTTCGTGGTTGCTCGAGGTGCCGAGGAAAGAAAGAGAGACGTGCTGCGAGGGGAGACGAGCGTTGCAAACTTTCCAAAAGCTTCTTCAAAGTTCAAGCTTCAAGAAAGGTTAGTAAACATCTTAGCTTATAATAGTTTTTAATTACATGTACTTGCTCTTTTGTCTAGGTTAGTAAAAAACCGTTTTTACTTGTAAAAGAAAATTTTTAAAATTCCGCCGCTTACCGAAGAGTTAATTATTTTCTTAAACCCTAGATCGATTCCAACACTCCAAACATATCATGGAGATTGTAGAGCATTTTGGCGGCAGTCTCGATGTCACGATGTTGCTCTTTCAGCATATTGTTCATAGATGCCAAGATATAGCACCTCACAATCTCATCGGATCGAAGCCAGGCCGCTAAGGCGTCATTGTCCTCTTGAGTCGAATCATCATTCGTCAGAGGAGGACACGGGGTGGTGAGTACCCATTTGTGCTTGTTAATGATGTCGAGGTTATGTTTCGAGTCTATGTAGTTTTCGTTTTCGAGTTTGTTCGAGGAAAGAATGAACGAGAGAAGGTTGAGAGACATATTGCCTGTATAAGTCGAAACAAGTTTATGATTAGTCTTTGGTTTAGGATTTAAGTTTTATTAAGACTTTTATAAAATCCAAAGGTGTTATAAACCAAACGATAATTTACTCCCTCAAGAGAAGGCCGCAAAAAATCTCCATTTATAAGTAAATGACACATCATTAATGCTAAGCCAAGATGTCAATACATCTATTTTGACTAGCCACCTTTTAAATTGGTTTGATCACTCACATCCTTTCGCAGAGCCTCAAGGGAGGATTACTAGGGATTGAGCCTAAGTGTGCAACCAACCACTTAGTCCAAAAGGTCAACTTTGAAAAACAATCCCCCAAGGGGAGGCCTTGTCATCATCGTCTCACTCTCGGACGTAGCTTATTGAGCAATGATCAGAGCAAAGCGCCCTTGAGTACTCTCATTTAAGAGAGCGCCACGAGGGTGACTCTTAGTCCGGCGACACTTGCACTTTTCATTAGTGTTGGGGATCGTGGGTTACAAACAACAAGTATAAGCCTCCCACTTAGTTTTTGGAGTTGGTTCATCGACTCTTATAAGTTCGGAAACGGATTTCCTAGTTAGAGAGCGATAGAGCGGACAACTAGAAGAGAATCCTAGATCGACATGTTCAGAGTAGTATTAGTGCATAAAGGCACAAGGTACATACTCGATCTTTTCCTATTTTCTATTTCGGGAAAGTGCGTGAGGGAAGTGTGAACTTCAACTCACTCGAACACTTGAAAGTTTGAGTTTACACATCTTTTTATTTTTCTGCTTGTCTACAAAGAGACCTCCCACTCAAATTTTCAAGAGCATATAGATTTTGAACATATGTGATATAGATATAGTTTTTAAAACATTTTGAAAACTTATTTGATTTGGATGTCAAAATATTTTCAAGTTTGAAACTGAAAACGGTTTTCAAAATTCAAACTAGTTTTGTAAAAAACTTAATTTCAATTAAACTTTCAAAAATCAAAACATTTTAATCTTACACATCATGTTTATAATCATATGAAAAAAAATTTTGCTGAAGAAAAGTTTCTCATTAGAGTTCTATAACTCATGGTAGTGGGGTTTGAAAATCCGGATTTCTAAAAAACTGGAGTTTCAGCACAGCCGCGCACCTCGGAGTAAAATCGCCATATCTGGTGGCTCCGATGTCCTTTTGAGTCGAAACCGGTGGCATTGGACAGAGGATAGAAAGAGATTTAATTTGATTTAAGAATCATTAAATTTAGATTTATGAGCAGAGAGTTATTCCACTTTTAATGCGGGTTTACTCCAGCTCGAAGAAAAAGAAATAATTAAAGCTTGGTCCTTTTCAGGTACGAAAAAGAATCGAGTGTAACAGAACGTTTTATGAAGGTTGTTAAAGCTTTTATTTGTGTTTTATTAGCAAGGTAATAACAAGGCATGAAAGAAATAACAACAAGCATAAAACGATTCAAGTAAAAATAAGAAACTAGTAAGACAAGAAAACTAGTCACAAAATTTTACTCGAAATTTCTCAAACCTTTAAAACACGTTTTTCAATATAAAAAATTAAAAACTTTTAGAACTGATTCTAATATGTTTTAAAAACATCCCAAACTCATAGAAAATCAACATGTTTTTTAATTTAAAGGCAAGAGCAATAAATAAATAAAAAAATCTAAGATAACAATTCTAACTTGTCACAAAATTAGTAAACTTTCGGAAACGATTTTCAAGCTCATATTTTTAAATACATGTACATGCTAATCTTTGACCATAGCTCTGATACCATTTGTTGGAATCGATCAAGGGTTTAAGAAAATAATTAACGCTTCGATAAGCGGCGGAATTTTAAAAATTTTCTTTTACAAGTAAAAACGGTTTTTTACTAACCTAGACAAAAGAGCAAGTACATGTAATTAAAAACTATTATGAGTATAGAAGTTTACTAACCTTCCTTGAAGCTTGAACTTTGAAGAAGCTTTTGGAAAGTTTGCAACGCTCGTCTCCCCTTGCAGCACGTCTCTCTTTCTTTCCTCGGCACCTCGAGCAACCACGAAAGTTTCTATCACTAAATCACTCGAAATAAAGGAATTAGTGAGTGGGCACTTTTAAACACTACGACTTAAGAACGAGTCTTGAAGTCGCAGAGCTAAACACTAGGTCGAATGAGGACCTAGGTGCCAAAACAAAAAATCGAAAATAAACTAGAGAGAGAGAGGAAGGGGCGGCCAAAGTTCTAGAGAGAGTCTCTCAAATCTCTTAAACTTGGATGAATGAATTGTGAAGAAAAGGGGCTCCTATTTATACGAGAGGTCTCACCTTCTATAAGGTAGTTTCATCTTCTATAGAATATCACATATTCATGAGCCAATTACCTTTTTTTCCACTTGAGATGCTCGGCCAAGGATGCCTTCTAGAAGGCTTGGATTTGTTTCCATTTTTGTTCCTTGCCTTGCCTTGTTTCTCTCTTGGCCGATTACCCTAATGCATACCCATGCAAATTTGTTTCCTCTTTTTCTTTTGGCAAGTATCTTGATACATTTATGCACAAAATATTCTCTCTTTCCTCTTGGGTGGTGGGCGCCTATTCTAATACTAGAAAGGCCTTCTAGAAGCTTTTCCACATGTTCATGACAACATGAAAAAGGCCCATTAAGAATTTTCAATAAAATTCTTATGAAATGAAATTAATCCACAAGGCCCAATTAATCATATTATGGCCGAGTGTTACTTGTCATCAAATGACCATGTCAAAAAATTTATTGACATTTATTTCATCCTATGTCTCAAAAGACAAAAATACCCTTTTGACAATTTTCGTTCTTGTTTTGACTTAGCTTCCAGTTTAACTATTCCTACTCGATGTGATTCGTGACAGTGACCTCATGGACCCAAATGAACAAAGTTTGAGCTAAACACTTGGACTCAAAAGTTCACAAACCTTTTCCAAGTTTAGCTTAATGCCAACTGACTCCACTAAAAGACTAAGGTTTTATCATAAAGCTTCAAACAAAGAAGATTGAATGAACGTTTCAACTTTTTATTAATGAATGAATAGGCAATTACAAGCAAGAGTCTTCATAAGACTATATGACATCAAATGTACATAAAAAGACACTACTACTCTTCTTGTGGGCACCATTGACAACAAACTCCCACTTGACTCAAAGAAGATGTGAGTAGTCCTACATGCCTAATCCCTCTCGAAGTTGGTCGAAGACCATGTTCGCTAGGGCCTTGGTGAATAGATCTGCCAGAGATCTACTTCACCTCCACGTCTCCGCGTTGCGCGATCTCTCGAATCAAATGGTATTTCCTCTCAATATGTGTAGAGCGCTTATGGCTTCGAGGTTCCTTTGAGTTAGCGACAGCCCCACTATTATCACAATAAAGGGTCATGGGCTCGTCGACGTTCGGAACAACTTCCAAATACTTAAGGAATTTTCTAAGCCATACAGCCTCTTTGGATGCTTCACAAACAGCCACATATTCTGCTTCCATTGTGGAGTCAGCAATGCAAGATTGCTTAATGCTCCTCCACACAACAGCTCCACCATTAAGGATGAACACAGATCCCGAAGTGGATTTCCTGGAATCTTTATCCGCTTGAAAATCGGAGTTAGTATATCCCGTCATAGTCAGGTCAGTACCTGAGTATGTAAGCATCTGTTGGAATCGATCTAGGGTTTGAGAAAAAGTTTAACGCTTCGTTAAGCGGCGGAATTTTAAAAATTTTCTTTTTAAGTAAAACTAGTTTTTACTAACCTAGACAAGAGCATATGCATGTAAATAAAAACTAATATGAGCTATAACTAACCTTTTTGATGCTTGAACGTTGATGAGCCTTTGGAAGGTTGGCAACGTTCGTCTCCCCTCGCAGCACGGCTCTCTTTTCTTTCCTCGGGAACTCGAGCAACCACGATAGTTACTATCACTAAATCACTCGAAAAGAAGGAATCAGTGAGTGGGCACTTTTAAACACTACGACTTGAGAACGAGTCTCGAAGTCGCAGAGCTAAAGACTAGGTCGAGTGAGGACCTAGGTGCCAAGACAAGAGAAAACCGAAAATAAACTAGAGAGAGAGAGAAGAGGACTTCGGCCAAGTTCTAGAGAGAGAGTCTCTCAAATCTCTTAAACTTGGATGATTGAATTGTGAGAAGAATGAGGCTCCTATTTATAGGAGAGGTCTCACCTTCAATAAGGTAGTTTCCTCTTCTATAGAATATCACATATTCATGAGCAAAATAACCCTTATTTCCCATTCCTCTTAGGCGCCCAAGGCAGCCTTCTAGATGGCTAGGATTTGTTTCATTTTTTGTTCCTTGGCTTGCCTATTGCTCTCTTGGCCGAAATTCCCCATGCTTGTGTGGGAAATTTGTTTCCTCTTTTTCTTTTGGCAAGTATCTAAATACATTTATGCACAAAATAAACTCTCTTTCCTTAGGTATGTTGGGCGCCCAACATGTCTCTAGAAGGAGCTTCTAGAAGCTTCTTCATTTATTCATGAGAACATGAAAAAGGCCCATTAAGAATTTTCAATGAAATTCTTATGAAATGAAATTAATTCACAAGGCCCAATGATCAAGTCATGGCCGAGTGAAACATGTCATAAAATGACCTTGTCAAAAAATTTATTGACATTCATTTCATCCTTTGTCTCAAAAGACAAAAATACCCTTTTAACTATTTTCGTTCTTGTTTTGGCTTAGCTTCCAGTTTAACTATTCCTATCGATGTGATTCGTGACAGTGACCTCATGGACCCAAATGAACAAAGCTTTAGCTAAACACTTGGACTCAAAAGTTCACAAACCTTTTCCAAGTTTAGCTTAATGCCAACTGACTCCACTAAAGAGCTGACACTGAAAATCTCTCGGTTCAAATGAATTTATTTTCTACTCAAGAATTCGACCTAATTATGATGAGCGGATCCACTGAATATTATCTATGTTTACCCTTCATGAATGTCATCAGCTAGTCGGGATTTACTAAATTACCATTTTACCCTTCTAGCTGTTATTTCCTCAACTCCTTTGTCGCTTGTGAATAAGTTAGAAACAATGTATTGACGAGGAGCTAACAACTCACATTGTTTCATCCAAAAGAGTCAGGACTCAATTTGGACACTGGCCAGTTCATTTATTCACACTCCAAGGAACAAAGCATGAGGTGACATACATTGCATTTCAGCAATCTTGTACATGAATTCCATATCTATGAGAACTTCACAAAGTTACTCATGACAGACTCACAACTTAGTACTTCACCAATAGGCCTTGTTCGGAATCACATAGTGAGTCCGAACTTTGACTTTCTCAAATGAGAATACTAAGGTGTGAAATGGCATGTCTCATTTCAGGATTAAGGTAAGCATGATGCAATTCATACATAGTGACTTCGAGACATAAGAGGTTAAATGGTTTGTTCTTATCTTGTCTCTAGAAGTGCACTGGTCAATTCAGTACCTTCGGAAGATACCTAGAAGAACTATAGAGTTCCTAACTCTCAATGCCTCATAACCAGACATCATAGATTCTTCTAACAATCATACTGAGGTCAATAGTCCTTTGACCCTAAGATTGCGAATATATCGTTTTAAGCAAACTACGAAGAGTTTGTTCATGCAAATCTACCTTTGTCTCTTCGTAAGTTGTTAAGTTTGTTTATGGACTAAAAGACTATGGTTTTATCATAAAGCTTCAGACAAGGAAGATTGAATGAACGTTTCAACTTTATTAATGAATGAATAGGCAATTACAAGAAAGAGTCTTCATGAGACTTTATTACATCAAATGTTCAAAATAAAGACTACAACTCTTCTTGTGGGCACCATTGACAACAAACTCCCACTTGACTCAAAGAAGGTGTGTGTAGTCCTTCATGCCTAATCCCTCACGATGTTGGTCGAAGACCTTGTTCGCTAGGGCCTTGGTGAATGGATCTGCGAGGTTGTCCACCGTTGAGATCTTCTTCACTTCCACGTCTCCGCGCTGCACGATCTCTCGAATCAAATGGTATTTCCTCTCAATATGCTTAGAGCGCTTATGGCTTCTAGGTTCCTTTGAGTTAGCGACAGCCCCACTATTATCACAATAAAGGGTCATGGGCTCGTCGACGTTTGGAACAACTTCCAAATACTTAAGGAACTTTCTAAGCCATACAGCCTCTTTGGATGCTTCACAAGCAGCCACATATTCTGCTTCCATTGTGGAGTCAGCAATGCAAAATTGCTTAATACTTCTCCACACAACAGCTCCACCATTAAGGATGAACACAGATCCCGAAGTGGATTTCCTGGAATCCTTATCCGCTTGAAAATCGGAGTCGGTATATCCCGTCATAGTCAGGTCAGTACCTGCGTATGTAAGCATCAAGTTCCTAGTTCTTCGAAGATACTTAAGAACATGCTTAACAGCAATCCAGTGCTCGGGTCCAGGGTTGGATTGGAAACGACTAACTACGCCAACGGCGAAACAGATGTCAGGTCTAGTGCAAAGCATAGCATACATGAGGCTTCCTACGGCAGAGGCGTAAGGAATCTTCCTCATGTCTTCAATCTCTTGTGTAGTCTTGGGAGACTGGTCCTTAGAGAGTGAAACTCCATGCCTAAAGGGTGTTTGATCCCTCTTGCAGTCTTGCATCGAGAAGCGATCCATCACCTTATCAATATAAGATGCTTGAGAGAGCGACAGGGTCCGGTTTTTCCTATCTCGAAAGATTTGGATTCCCAGAATGTACACGGCTTCTCCTAGATCCTTCATATTGAATTGCTTTGCTAGCTAGACCTTAACCTTAGATAACTTACCCACGTCATTACCAATGAGAAGTATATCATCGACATATAGTACCAGAAACACAACTTTACCTTCGTGTATTAACTTGTAAACATAAGGCTCATCTATTGACTGTTCAAAGCAAAAGCTCTTTACAGTTTCATCGAATCTAATATTCCATGACCTAGATGCTTGCTTTAGTCCATAAATGGATTTAAGCAACTCACAAACCTTGGTCTCTTGACCTTTATCCACGAAACCGTCTGGTTGAGCCATGTAAATGCGCTCGTCAAGATTGCCATTCAGAAAGGCTGTCTTGACATCCATTTGCCAGATCTCATAGTCGAGAGCTGCAGCTATGGATAGGAGTATGCGGATGGATTTAAGCATCGCGACTGGCGAGAAGGTTTCTTCATAGTCAATCCCTTCTTGTTGGGTATAACCCTTCGCCACAAGTCGTGCTTTGAACGTCTCAACGTTCCCATCAGGACCCCTTTTCTTCTTGTATATCCACTTACACCCTACGGGTTTAATCCCTTCAGGAAGGTCTACAAGTTTCCAGACTTTGTTGACATACATCGAGTGTATCTCAACTTTCATGGCGTCAAGCCAAAGGTTTGATTCAGAACAAGCCATTGCTTGGCTATAGGAAACATGATCATCCATGTCGGAGACGGCTACAAGAGAGTCTCCATAAGACATGTACCTGTCAGGCTTTTGAGTAGCCCTCCCACTACGTCAAAGTACTACTTGACGAGATTCTGATGAGTTAGGTTGTGTTTCAGTTGGGGTAAGAACAGTTCTTACAGACGAGGTAGAAGCTTCCTCACCCAACTTTTCTTCGAGCACAATTTTGCTTCTAGGTTTCGCATCCTTCATAAAGTCCTCCTCAAGGAAACGAGCATTCGTGCTAACGAAAGTCTTATCGTCCTCGGGACTATAGAAAGAAAAACCTTTAGTTTCCTTCGGATATCCTACAAACAGGCACATTTCTGACCTACTAGCCAACTTGCTAGTCTTTTGCCTCAGCACGTGTGCAGGGCAACCCCAAATTCGAATGCGGCCAAGAGTCACTTTACGGCCAGTCCATCGTTCATAAGGAGTACCAGGAACCGTTTTGGACGGAACTTGGTTCAGAATGTAGGCGGCTGTTTCAAGGGCATATCCCCAAAAGGAAAGCGGGAGTGATGAGTAACTCATCATTGATCTAACCATCTCCATAAGAGTTCGGTTTCTTCTCTCTGACACTCCGTTTTGTTGAGGTGTGCCAGGCGCGGTAAGCTGAGAAGCGATACCTTCTTCTTTAAGAAAGTCATCGAACTCTCCAGACATATACTCACCACCTCGATCAGATCGAAGGGTTTTGATCACTTTGCCAGTTTGCTTTTCCACTAAAGCCCTAAAGACCTTAAATACGTTAAAGGTCTCGGATTTGTGTTTAAGCAAATAGACAAACCCATATCTTGAGTAGTCATCAGTGAAGGTAACGAAGTATTCGTATCCTCCACGTGCCTGTTGGTTGAGCGGACCACATACATCAGAATGTATTAGTTCCAGCAACTCAGTGGCTCTTCGACCCTTATCGGAGAAAGGTCGCTTAGTCATTTTTCCTTCTATGCAGGATTCACAAGTATTTAGTGAACCTATTGCAGAGGCTTGGAGTGGACCATCCCTCACAAGTCTCTTAATCCTATCTAGACTGATATGACAAAGTCTTAAGGGCCAGAGGTATGTTGATTTTGTTAGATCGGAGGATTCAGAAAGTTTGATCCTCTTTGGCTCCCTAATTAGATCGTTATCTAGTTCGGTGTCTAAGAGAGAAGGTTGAGTGGGATAGATGTAAAAAAGACCATTCTTCATACATGCATCAGTGACAAAAGAATTAGAAAAAGAAATACGAATTCCATTCTTTATAAACTTTAAATAATAATCTTGCTCGAAAAGTTGAGCAACAGATACTAGGTTTTTCCCAAAGGAAGGAACATAATAAACATTATTCAAATTTAAAGTTCGATCTTCAAAAGATAGCGTCACGGATCCCACAGCCTTCGCAGACACCACGCTCTCATCACCCCACTTGAAGCAGAAGTCGCCATCCTCTAAGCTTTTGCTTTTCCTAAAACCAGTCAAGGAGCAGCAAATATGGTTAGTAGCAGCGGAGTCAATAATCCACGATGATACATTATCAGCTACTAAACAGGCTTCAGTAACAAGTACAATACCTTTAGCTTTGGTTTTGAGGTAGGCGGGACAGTTCCTACGCCAGTGACCAGGCTCGTTGCAGTGGTGGCACTTGTCTTTAGACTTATCCACCTTCGGAGCCTTTGGCGCATTCTTCTTCGTTTGAACCTTAGGTTGGTTCTTCTTCTCGGCATTGCGAGGTCTCTTCTTAGATCCAGAGGTGGAGGCAGTAGCATGTACTTCTCCTTGAGCCCTCTTTTTCTTAGTGAGTGCCTCAGCGGTTTGAAGTTCCTTCATGAGCTCGGTAACAGTGTACTCCAGCTTGTTCATGGAATAGTTCAACTTGAAGGTATCAAAGGTTTCGGGGAGAGTTTCCAAGATCATATCTATTTTGGTCTCCCCATCAATCTCAGATCCAAGAATCTCCATCTCGTTGAGATAGCTAATGATCAGCATCATATGATCTCTAACGGGAGTTCCAGCCTTCATACGACAGTTCATGAATTGTCGGACCGCTTGTTGCCTAGCTTGACGTCCTTGCCCTCCAAACATCTCATGGAGATTGTAGAGCATATCGGTGGCAGTTTCATAATCACGATGTTGTTGTTGCAATACATTGTTCATCGATGCCAAAATATAGCATATCGCAATCTCATCGGATCGAAGCCAGGCCGCCAGGACATCTTTCTCCTCTTGCGTCGAATCATCATTCGTTTGAGGACAGGGGGTGGTGAGAACCCATTTGTGCTTGTCGACAGTAAGGACTATGTCGAGGTTACGTTTCCAGTCGACGTAATTGTCGCCTTCGAGTTTATTCGAGGAAAGAATTGTTGAGAGAGGGTTGAGAGACATATTGCCTATAACAGTTGAAACAAGTTTATGATTAGTCTTTGGTTTAGGATTTAAGTTTCATTAAGACTTTTGTAAAACCCAAAGGTGTTATAAACCAAACGATAATTTACTCCCTCAAGAGAAGACCGCAAAAAATCTCCATTTATAAGTAAATGACACATCATTAATGCTAAGCCAAGATGTCAGTACATCATTTTGACTAGCCACCTTGTAAATTGGTTTGATCACTCATATCCTTTCGCAGAGCCTTAAGGAAGGATACTAGGGATTGAGCCTAAGTGTGCAACCAACCACTTAGTCCAAAAGATCAGCTTTGAAAAACAATCCCCAAGGGGAGGCCTTGCCATCATTGCATCATTCTCGGACGTAGCTCATTGAGTAATGATCGAAGCAATAACGCCTTGGAGTACTCACATTTAAGTGAGGGTCGCAAGAGCGGCTCTTAGTCCCACGTTATTGCATCTTTCACTAGTGTTGGGGATCGCGGGTTACAAACAACGAATATAACCCTCCCACTTAGTTTTTGGAGTTGGTTCATCGACTCTTTTAAGTTCGGAAACAGATTTCCTAGTTAGAGAGCGACAGAGCGGACAACTAGAAGAGAATCCTAGATCGACATGTTCAGAGCAGTATTAGTGCATAAAGGCACAAGGGACATACTCGATCTTTTCCTATTTTCTATTTCGGGAAAGTGCGTGAGGGAAGTGTGAACTTCAACTCACTCGAACACTTGAAAGTTTGAGATTACACATCTTTTTATTTTTCGGTTTTGTCTACAAAGAGACCTCCCACTCAAAATTTCAAGAGCATATAGATTTTGAACATATGTGATATAGATATAGTTTTGAAAACATTTTGAAAACTTATTTGATTTGGATGACAAAATATTTTCAAGTTTGAAAGTGAAAACGGTTTTTCAAAATTCAAACTAGTTTTGTAAAAATTCAATTTCAATTAAACTTTCAAAAATCAAAACATTTTAATCTTACACATCATGTTTATAATCATATGAAAAACATTTTTGCTCAAGAAAGTTTTCTCATTAGAGTTCTATAACTCATGGTAGTGAGGTTTGAAAATCCGGATTTCTAAAAAAACTGGAGTTTCAGACAGCCGCGCACCTCGGAGTAAAATCGCCATAACTGGCGGCTCCGATGTCCTTTTGAGCCGAAACCGGTGGCATTGGACAGAGGACAGACAGAGCTTTAATTTTATTCAAGAATCATTAAATTTCGATTTCTGAGCAGAGAGTTATACCGCTTTTAATGCGGGTTTACATTCCAGCTCGAAGAAAAAGAAATAAATTAAAGCTTTGTCCTTTTAGGTGCGAAAAAGAATCGAGTGTAACGGAACGTTTTATGAAGGTTATTAAAGCTTTTATTTGTGTTTTATTAGCAGGGTAATAACATAGAATAAAATAAATAACAACATGCATAAAACGATTCAAGTAAATAAACGAAACTAGCAAGAAAATAAAACTAGTCACAAAATTTACTCGAAAAATCTCAAACCTTTAAAACACGTTTTTCAATATAAAAAATTAAAAACTTTTAGAACTGATTCTAATGTGTTTTAAGATCATCCCAAACTCATAGAAAATCAACATGGTTTTTAATTTAGAGACAAGAGCAATAAATTAAAAAAAATCTAAAATTACAATTCTAACTTGACACAAAATTAGTAAACTTTCGAAAATGATTTTCAAGCTCATAATTTAAAAACATGCACATGCATTCCTTTGACCATAGCTCTGATACCATTTGTTGGAATCGATCTAGGGTTTGAGAAAAAGTTTAACGCTTCGTTAAGCGGCGGAATTTTAAAAAATTTCTTTTTAAGTAAAACTAGTTTTTACTAACCTAGACAAGAGCATATGCATGTAAATAAAAACTAATATGAGCTATAAAAGTTACTAACCTTTTTGATGCTTGAACGTTGATGAGCCTTTGGAAGGTTGGCAACGTTCGTCTCCCCTCGCAGCACGTCTCTCTTTTCTTTCCTCGGGAACTCGAGCAACCACGATAGTTACTATCACTAAATCACTCGAAAAGAAGGAATCAGTGAGTGGGCACTTTTAAACACTACGACTTGAGAACGAGTCTCGAAGTCGCAGAGCTAAAGACTAGGTCGAGTGAGGACCTAGGTGCCAAGACAAGAGAAAACCGAAAATAAACTAGAGAGAGAGAGAAGAGGACTTCGGCCAAGTTCTAGAGAGAGAGTCTCTCAAATCTCTTAAACTTGGATGATTGAATTGTGAGAAGAATGAGGCTCCTATTTATAGGAGAGGTCTCACCTTCAATAAGGTAGTTTCCTCTTCTATAGAATATCACATATTCATGAGCAAAATAACCCTTATTTCCCATTCCTCTTAGGCGCCCAAGGCAGCCTTCTAGAAGGCTAGGATTTGTTTCCTTTTTTGTTCCTTGGCTTGCCTATTGCTCTCTTGGCCGAAATTCCCCATGCTTGTGTGGGAAATTTGTTTCCTCTTTTTCTTTTGGCAAGTATCTAAATACATTTATGCACAAAATAAACTCTCTTTCCTTAGGTATGTTGGGCGCCCAACATGTCTCTAGAAGGAGCTTCTAGAAGCTTCTTCATTTATTCATGAGAACATGAAAAAGGCCCATTAAGAATTTTCAATGAAATTCTTATGAAATGAAATTAATTCACAAGGCCCAATGATCAAGTCATGGCCGAGTGAAACATGTCATAAAATGACCTTGTCAAAAAATTTATTGACATTCATTTCATCCTTTGTCTCAAAAGACAAAAATACCCTTTTAACTATTTTCGTTCTTGTTTTGGCTTAGCTTCCAGTTTAACTATTCCTATCGATGTGATTCGTGACAGTGACCTCATGGACCCAAATGAACAAAGCTTTAGCTAAACACTTGGACTCAAAAGTTCACAAACCTTTTCCAAGTTTAGCTTAATGCCAACTGACTCCACTAAAGAGCTGACACTGAAAATCTCTCGGTTCAAATGAATTTATTTTCTACTCAAGAATTCGACCTAATTATGATGAGCGGATCCACTGAATATTATCTATGTTTACCCTTCATGAATGTCATCAGCTAGTCGGGATTTACTAAATTACCATTTTACCCTTCTAGCTGTTATTTCCTCAACTCCTTTGTCGCTTGTGAATAAGTTAGAAACAATGTATTGACGAGGAGCTAACAACTCACATTGTTTCATCCAAAAGAGTCAGGACTCAATTTGGACACTGGCCAGTTCATTTATTCACACTCCAAGGAACAAAGCATGAGGTGACATACATTGCATTTCAGCAATCTTGTACATGAATTCCATATCTATGAGAACTTCACAAAGTTACTCATGACAGACTCACAACTTAGTACTTCACCAATAGGCCTTGTTCGGAATCACATAGTGAGTCCGAACTTTGACTTTCTCAAATGAGAATACTAAGGTGTGAAATGGCATGTCTCATTTCAGGATTAAGGTAAGCATGATGCAATTCATACATAGTGACTTCGAGACATAAGAGGTTAAATGGTTTGTTCTTATCTTGTCTCTAGAAGTGCACTGGTCAATTCAGTACCTTCGGAAGATACCTAGAAGAACTATAGAGTTCCTAACTCTCAATGCCTCATAACCAGACATCATAGATTCTTCTAACAATCATACTGAGGTCAATAGTCCTTTGACCCTAAGATTGCGAATATATCGTTTTAAGCAAACTACGAAGAGTTTGTTCATGCAAATCTACATTTGTCTCTTCGTAAGTTGTTAAGTTTGTTTATGGACTAAAAGACTATGGTTTTATCATAAAGCTTCAGACAAGGAAGATTGAATGAACGTTTCAACTTTATTAATGAATGAATAGGCAATTACAAGCAAGAGTCTTCATGAGACTTTATTACATCAAATGTTCAAAATAAAGACTACAACTCTTCTTGTGGGCACCATTGACAACAGCATCAAGTTCCTAGTTCTTCGAAGATACTTAAGAACATGCTTAACAGCAATCCAGTGCTCGGGTCCAGGGTTGGATTGGAAACGGCTAACTACGCCAACAGCGAAACAGATGTCAGGTCTAGTGCATGGCATACATGAGGCTTCCTACAGCAGAGGCGTAAGGAATTTTCCTCATGTCTTCAATCTCTTGTGCAGTCTTGGGAGACTGGTCCTTAGAGAGTGAAACTCCATGCCTAAAGGGTGTTTGGCCCTTCTTGGAGTCTTGCATCGAGAAGCGATCCATTACCTTATCAATATAAGATGCTTGAGAGAGCGACAGGGTCCGGTTTTTCCTAACTCGAAAGATTTGGATCCCCAGAATGTACGCGGCTTCTCCTAGATCCTTCATATCGAATTGCTTTGCCAGCCAGACCTTAACCTCAGATAACTTACCCACGTCATTACCAATGAGTAGTATATCATCGACATATAGTACCAGAAACACAACTTTGCCTTCGTGTATTAACTTGTAAACACAAGGCTCATCTATTGACTGTTCAAAGCCAAAGCTCTTTACAGTTTCATCGAATCTAATATTCCATGACCTAGATGCTTGCTTTAATCCATAAATGGACTTAAGACACTCACAAACCTTGGTCTCTTGACCTTTATCCACGAAACCGTCTGGTTGAGCCATGTAAATGCGCTCGTCAAGATTGCCATTCAGAAAGGCTGTCTTGACATCCATTTGCCAGATCTCATAGTCGAGAGCTGCAGCTATGGATATGAGTATGCGGATGGATTTAAGCATCGCGACTGGCGAGAAGGTTTCTTCATAGTCAATCCCTTCTTGTTGGGTATAACCCTTCGCCACAAGTCGTGCTTTGAACGTCTCAACGTTCCCATCAGGACCCCTTTTCTTCTTGTATATCCACTTACACCCTACGGGTTTAATCCCTTCAGGAAGGTCTACAAGTTTCCAGACATTGTTGACATACATCGAGTGCATTTCAACTTTCATGGCGTCAAGCCAAAGGTTTGATGCAGAACAAGCCATCGCTTGGCTATAGGAAACAAGGTCATCCATGTCGGAGACGGCTACAAGAGAGTCTCCATAAGACATGTACCTGTCAGGCTTTTGAGTAGCCCTCCCACTACGTCTAAGTACTACTTGACGAGATTCTGATGAGTTAGGTTGTGTTTCAGTTGGGGTAAGAACAGTTCTTGCAGATGAGGTAGAAGCTTCCTCACCCAACTTTTCTTCAAGCACAATTTTGCTTCTAGGTTTTGCATCTTTCATAAAGTCCTCCTCGAGGAAACGAGCATTCGTGCTAACGAAAGTCTTATCGTCCTCGGGACTATAGAAAGTAAAACCTTTGGTTTCCTTTGGATATCCCACAAACAGGCACAATTCTGACCTACTAGCCAACTTGCTAGTCTTTTGCCTCAGCACATGTGCAGGGCAACCCCAAATTCGGATGTGGCCCAAACTTACTTTACGGCCAGTCCATCGTTCATAAGGAGTACCAGGAACCGTTTTAGACGGAACATGGTTCAGAATGTAAGCGGCTGTTTCGAGGGCATATCCCCAAAAGGAAAGAGGGAGTGATGAGTAACTCATCATTGATCTAACCATCTCCATAAGAGTTCGGTTTCTTCTCTCTGACACTCCGTTTTGTTGAGGTGTGCCAGGTGCGGTAAGCTGAGAAGCGATACCTTCTTCTTTAAGAAAGTCATCGAACTCTCCAGACATATACTCACCACCTCGATCAGATCGAAGGGTTTTGATCACTTTGCCAGTTTGCTTTTCCACTAAAGCCCTAAAGACCTTAAATACGTTAAAGGTCTCGGATTTGTGTTTGAGCAAATAGAAAAACCCATATCGTGAGTAATCATCGGTGAAGGTAACGAAGTATTCGTATCCTCCACGTTCTTGTTGGCTGAGCGGACCACATACATCAGAATGTACTAGTTCCAGCAGCTCAGTGGCTCTTCGACCCTTATCGGAGAAAGGTCGCTTAGTCATTTTTCCTTCTATGCAGGATTCACAAGTAGGTAGTGAACCTATTACAGAGTCTTGGAGTGGACCATCCCTCACAAGTCTCTTAATCCTATCTAGACTGATATGACCAAGTCTCGAGTGCCAGAGGTATGTTGATTTTGTTAGATCGGAGGATTCAGAAAGTTTGATCCTCTTTGACTCCCTAATTAGATCATTATCTATTTCGGTGTCTAAAAGAGAAGGTTTAGTGGGATAGATGTAGAAAAGAGCATTCCTCATACATGCATCAGTGACAAAAGAATTATCAGGAAACGAAATACGAATTCCATTCTTAATGAACTTTAAACAATAATCTTACTCACGAAGACGAGCAACGGATATTAAGTTCTTCCCAAAGGTAGGAACAAAATAAACATTATTCAAGTTTAAAGTGCGGTCTTCAAAAGACAGCGTCACGGATCCCACAACCTTTGCAGACACCAGGCTCCTATCACCCCATTTGAAACAGAACTCGCCTTCCTCTAAGCTTTTGGTTTTCTTGAAACCATTCAAGGAACAACAAATATGGTTAGTAGCAGCGGAGTCAAGAATCCACGTTGATACATTATCAGCTACTAAGCATGCTTCGGTAACTAGTACAATACTATGTTCCTTTGCTTTGAGATTGGCAGGACAGTTCTTTTTATCGGCCTTGTGAGGTCTCTTCTTAGTTCTAGAGGCGGAGGCTTTGTGCTCAGTAGCATGTGCCTCTCCTTGATTCCTCTTTCTCTTAGTGAGACCTACAGCAGTGTGAAATCCCTTCATAAGCTTGGTAACAGTGTACTCTAGCTTGTTTATGAAGTAGTTCATCTTGGAGGTATCAAGAGATGCGGGGAGAGTTTCTAAGATCATATCTATGATATTCTTCCCATCAATCTCAGATCCTAGGATTTACATTTTATTCAGAAAACTAATGATCAGTATCATGAAGTCTCCAACAGGAGTCCTAGCCTGCATATGACAGTTCATAAACTGTCGGACTGCTTGTACCCTTGTTTGATGCCTTTGCCCTCCAAACATCTCAAGGAGATTGTAGAGCATGTCAGTGGCAGTCTCGATGTCACGATGTTGCTCTTTCAGCATATTGTTCATAGATGCCAAGATATAGCACCTCACAATCTCATCGGATCGAAGCCTGGCCGCTAAGGCGTCATTGTCCTCTTGAGTTGAATCATTATTCGTCAGAGGAGGACACGGGGTGGTGAGTACCCATTTGTGCTTGTTAACGGTAGGTATTATGTCGAGGTTACGTTTCGAATCTACGTAGTTTTCGTTTTCGAGTTTGATCGAGGAAAGAAAGATAGAAAGATGGTTGAGAGACATTTGCCTATATAAGTTGAAAAAATTTTATGATTAGTCTTTGGTTTAGGATTTAAGTTTTATTAAGACTTTTATAAAATCCAAAGGTGTTATAAACCAAACGATAATTTACTCCCTCAAGAGAAGGCCGCAAAAAATCTCCTTTTATAAGTAAATGACACATCATTAATGCTAAGTCAAGATGTCAATACATCTATTTTGACTAGCCACCTTGTAAATTGGTTTGATCACTCACATCCTTTCGCAGGGCCTCGAGGGAGGATTACTAGGGATTGAGCCTAAGTGTGCAACCAACCACTTAGTCCAAAAGATCAACTTTGAAAAACAATCCCCCAAGGGGAGGCCTTGCCATCATCGTCTCACTCTCGGACGTAGCTCATTGAGCAATGATCAGAGCAAAGCGCCCTTGAGTACCGGCGACACTTGCACTTTTAATTAGTGTTGGGGATCGTGGGTTACAAACAACAAGTATAACCCTTCCACTTAGTTTTTGGAGTTGGTTCATCGACTCTTATAAGTTCGGAAACAAATTTCCTAGTTAGAGAGCGACAGAGCGGACAACTAGAAGAGAATCCTAGATCGACATGTTCAGAGTAGTATTAGTGCATAAAGGCACAAGGTACATACTCGATCTTTTCCTATTTTCTATTTCGGGGAAAGTGCATGAGGGAAGTGTGAAGTGTGAACTTCAACTCACTCGAACACTTGAAAGTTTGAGATTACACATCTTTTTATTTTTCGTCTTGTCTACAAAGTGACCTCCCACTCAAAATTTCAAGAGCATATAGATTTTGAACATATGTGATATAGATATAGTTTTGACAACATTTTGAAAATTTATTTGATTTGGATGACAACATATTTTCAAGTTTGAAAGTGAAAACGGTTTTTCAAAATTCAAACTAGTTTTGTAAAAATTCAATTTCAATTAAACTTTCAAAAATCAAAACATTTTAATCTTACACATCATGTTTATAATCATATAAAAAAACATTTTTGCTCAAGAAAATTTTCTCATTAGAGTTCTATAACTCATGGTAGTGGGGTTTGAAAATCCGGATTTCTAAAAAACTGGAGTTTCAGACAGCCGCGCACCTCGGAGTAAAATCGCCATATCTGGCGGCTCCGATGTTCTTTTGAGCTAAAACCGGTGGCATTGGACATAGGACAGACAGAGCTTTAATTTGATTCAAGAATCATTAAATTTCGATTTCTGAGCAGAGAGTTATGCCCCTTTTACTGCGGGTTTACTCCAACTCGAAGAAAAAGAAATAAATTAAAGGTTGGTCCTTTTTAGATGCGAAAAAGAATCGAGTGTAACGGAACGTTTTATGAAGGTTGTTAAAGCTTTTATTTGTGTTTTATTAGCAAGGTAATAACAAGGCATAAAAGAAATTACAACAAGCATAAAACGAATACGGTAAATAAAAGAAACTAGAAAGACAAAGTAACTAGTCACAAAATTTACCGAAATTTCTCAAACCTTTAAAACACGTTTTTCAATATAAAAAGTTAAAAACTTTTAGAACTGATTCTAATGTGTTTTAAAAACATCCCAAACTCATAGAAAATCAACATGCTTTTTAATTTAAAGACAAGAGCAATAAATTAAAAAAAAATCTAAGATTACAATTCTTACTTGTCACAAAATTAGTAAACTTTCGAAAACGATTTTCAAGCTCATAATTTTAAAAACATGTACATGCATCTCTTTGACCATAGCTCTGATACCATTTGTTGGAATCGATCTAGGGTTTAAGAAAATAATTAACGCTTCGGTAAGCGGCGGAATTTTAAAAATTTTCTTTTACAAGTAAAAACGGTTTTTTACTAACCTAGACAAAAGAGCAAGTACATGTAATTAAAAACTATTATAAGCTAAGATGTTTACTAACCTTTCTTGAAGCTTGAACTTTGAAGAAGCTTTTGGAAAGTTTGCAATGCTCGTCTCCCCTCGCAGCACGTCTCTCTTTCTTTCCTCGGCACCTCGAGCAACCACGAAAGTTTCTATCACTAAATCACTCGAAAAGAAGGAATCAGTGAGTGGGCACTTTTAAACACTACGCCTTAAGAACGAGTCTTGAAGTCGCAGAGCTAAACACTAGGTCGAGTGAGGACCTAGGTGCCAAAACAAGAAAAATCGAAAATAAACTAGAAAGAGAGAGAGAGAGGAGTTCGGCAACAATGTCTAGAGAGAGAGTCTCTCAATCTCTAACTTGTGTGGAATGAGAAAAATGAGAAGAATGAGGCTCCTATTTATAGGAGAGGTCTTACCTTCAATAAGGTAGTTTCCTCTTCTATAGAATATCACATATTCATGAGCCAATTTCCCTTTTTCTTTAATGAGGCACACGGCCAAAGCTTGCCAAGCAAGTCCTTGAATTTGTTTCCTCTTTTATTTGCTTCTCTCTTGACCCTTGTGGCCGAAATTCCCTTATGCCATGCATAGGAAATTTGTTTCCTCTTTTTCTTTTGGCAAGTATCTAAATACATTTATGCACAAAATAAACTCTCTTTCCTCTTGGGTAATATGGGCGCCTACACCATCTAGAAAGGGCTTCTAGAAGCTTTTCCATTTTGTTCATGACAACATGAAAAAGGCCCATTAAGAGTTTTCAATAAAACTCTTATGAAATGAAATTCATTCACGAGGCCCAATGATCAAGTCATGGCCGAGTGACATTAAGTCATCAAATGAACTTGTCAAAAAACTTATTGACATTCATTTCATCCTTTGTCTCAAAAGACAAAAATACCCTTTTGACTATTTTCGTTCTCGTTTTGACTTAGCTTCCAGTTTAACTTTTCCTATCGATGTGATTCGTGACAGTGACCTCATGGACCCAAATGAACAAAGCTTGAGCTAAACACTTGGACTCAAAAGTTCACAAACCTTTTCCAAGTTTAGCTTAATGCCAACTGACTCCACTAAAGAGCTGACACTGAAAATCTCTCGGTTCAAATGAATTTGTTTTCTACTCAAGAATTCGACCTAATTATAATGAGCGGATCCACTGAATATTATCTAAGCTACCCTTCATGAATGTCATCAGCTAGTCGGGATTTACTAAATTACCATTTTACCCTTCTAGCTGTTATTTCCTCAACTCCTTTGTCGCTTGTGAATAAGTTAGAAACAATGTATTGACGAGGAGCTAACAAGTCACATTGTTTCATCCAAAAGAGTCAGGACTCAATTTGGACACTGGCCAGTTCATTTATTCACACTCCAAGGAACAAAGCATGAGGTGACATACATTGCATTTCAGCAATCTTGTACATGAATTCCATATCTATGAGAACTTCACAAAGTTACTCATGACAGACTCACAACTTAGTACTTCACGAATAGGCCTTGTTCGGAATCACATAGTGAGTCCGAACTTTGACTTTCTCAAATGAGAATACTAAGGTGTGAAATGGCATGTCTCATTTCAGGATTAAGGTAAGCATGATGCAATTCATACATAGTGACTTCGAGACATAAGAGGTTAAATGGTTTGTTCTTATCTTGTCTCTAGAAGTGCACTGGTCAATTCAGTACCTTCGGAAGGTACCTAGAAGAACTATGGAGTCCCCAACTCTCAATGCCTCATAACCAGACATCATAGATTCTTCTAACAATCATACTGAGGTCAATAGTCTTTTGACCCTAAGATTGCGAATATATCGTTTTAAGCAAACTACGAAGAGTTTGTTCATGCAAATCTACATTTGTCTCTTCGTAAGTTGTTAAGTTTGTTTATGGACTAAAAGACTAAGGTTTTATCATAAAGCTTCAAACAAAGAAGATTGAATGAACGTTTCAACTTTTTATTAATGAATGAATAGGCAATTACAAGCAAGAGTCTTCATAAGACTATATGACATCAAATGTACATAAAAAGACACTACTACTCTTCTTGTGGGCACCATTGACAACATGGAGGGCAAGGGCGTCAAACAAGGCAACAAGTAGTTCGACAGTTTATGAACTGTCACATGAAGGCTAGGACTCCTGTTGGAGACTTTATGATACTGATCATTAGTTTTCTAAATAAAATAGAAATCCTAGGATCTGAGAATGATGGGAAGAATGTCATAGATATGACCTTAGAAACTCTCCCCGCATCTCTTGATACCTCCAAGATGAACTACTCCATAAACAAGCTAGAGTACACTGTTACCAAGCTTATGGAGGAACTTCACACTGCTGTAGGTCTCACTAAGAGAAAGAGGAATCAAGGAGAGGCACATGCTGTTGAGCAAAAAGCCTCCGCCTCTGGAACTAAGAAGAGACCTTACAAGGCCGATAAAAAGAACTGTCCTGCCTATCTCAAAGCAAAGGAACATGGTATTGTACTAGTTACCGAAGCATGCTTAGTAGCTGATAATGTATCAACGTGGATTCTTGACTCCGCTGCTACTAACCATATTTGTTTTTCCTTGAATGGTTTCAAGAAAACCAAAAGCTTAGAGGAAGGCGAGTTCTGTTTCAAATGAGGTGATGGGAGCCTGGTGTCTGCGAAGGCTGTGGGATCCGTGACGTTGTCTTTTGAAGACCGCACTTTAAACTTGAATAATGTTTATTTTGTTCCTACCTTTGGGAAGAACATAATATCCGTTGCTCGTCTTCTTGAGCAAGATTATTGTTTAAATTCATTAAGAATGGAATTCGTATTTCGTTTCCTGATAATTCTTTTGTCACTGATGCATGTATGAAGAATGCTCTTTTCTACATCTATCCCACTCAACCTTCTCTTTTAGACACCGAAATAGATAATGATCTAATTAGGGAGCTAAAGAGGATCAAACTTTCTGAATCCTCCGATCTAACAAAATCAACATACGTATGGCACTTGAGACTTGGTCATATAAGTCTAGATAGGATTAAGAGACTTGTGAGGGACGGTCTACTCCAAGCCTCTGCAATAGGTTCACTACCTACTTGTGAATCCTGCATAGAAGGAAAAATGACTAAGCGACCTTTCTCCGATAAGGGTCGAAGAGCCACTGAGTTGCTAGAACTAGTACAATCTGATGTATGTGGTCCGCTCAGCCAACAGGCACGTGGAGGATACGAATACTTCGTTACCTTCACCGATGATTTATCGCGATATGGTTTTGTCTATTTGCTCAAACACAAATCCGAGACCTTTAACGTATTTAAGCTCTTTAGGGCTTTACTGGAAAAGCAAACCGGCAAAGTGATCAAGACACTTCGATCTGATCGAGGTGGTGAGTATATGTGTGGAGAGTTCGATGACTTTCTTAAAGAAGAAGGAAACGCTTCTCAGCTTACCGCACCTGGCACACCTCAACAAAACGGAGTGTCAGAGAGAAGGAACCGAACTCTTATGGAGATGGTTAGATCAATGATGAGTTACTCATCACTCCCTCTTTGCTTTTGGGGATATGCCCTCGAAACAGCCACTTACATTCTGAACCAAGTTCCGTCCAAGACGGTTCCTGGTACTCCGTATGACCAATGGACTGGCCGTAAATTAAGTTTGGGCCACATCCGAATTTGAGGTTTCCCTGCACACGTGCTAAGGCAAAAGACTAGCAAGTTGGCTAGTAGATCAGAATTGTGCTTGTTTGTGGGATATCCAAAGGAAACCAAGGGTTTCATTATCTATAGTCCCGAGGACGATAAGACTTTCGTTAGCACGAATGCTCGTTTCCTTGAGGAGGACTTTATGAAGGATGCAAAACCTAGAAGTAAAATTGTGCTTGAAGAAAAGTTGGGTGAGGAAGCTTCTACCTCATCTGTAAGAACTGTTCTTACCCCAACTGAAACACAACCTAACTCATCAGAATCTCGTCAAGTAGTACTTAGACATAGTGGGAGGGCTACTCAAAAGCTTGACAGGTACATGTCTTATGGAGACTCTCTTGTAGCCGTCTCCGACATGGATGACCCTGTTTCCTATAGCCAAGTGATGGCTTGTTCTGAATCAAACCTTTGGCTTGACGCCATGAAAGTTTAAATGCACTCGATGTATGTCATCAAAGTCTAGAAACTTCTAGACCTTCCTGAAGGGATTAAACCCGTAGGGTGTAAGTGGATATACAAGAAGAAAAGGGGTCCTGATGGGAACGTCGAGACGTTCAAAGCACGACTTGTGGCGAAGGGTTATACCCAACAAGAAGGGATTGACTATGAAGAAACCTTCTCGCCAGTCGCGATGCTTAAATCCATCCGAATACTCCTATCCATAGCTGCAGCTCTCGACTATGAGATCTGGCAAATGAATGTCAAGACATCCTTCCTAAATGGCAATCTTGACGAGCGCATTTAAATGGCTCAACCAGACGGTTTCGTGGAAGAAGGTCAAGAGACCAAGGTTTGTGAGTTACTTAAGTCCATTTATGGATTAAAGAAAGCATCTAGGTCATGGAATATTAGATTCGATGAAACTGTGAAAAGCTTCGGCTTTGAACAGTCAATAGATGAGCCTTGTGTTTACAAGTTAATACACGAAGGCAAAGTTGTGTTTCTGGGGCTATATGTCGATGATATACTACTCATTGGTAATGACGTGGGTAAGTTATCTGAGGTTAAGGTCTGGCTGGCAAAGCAATTCGATATGAAGGATCTAGGAGAAGACGCGTACATTCTGGGGATCCAAATCTTTCGAGATAGGAAAAACCGGACCCTGTCGCTGTCTCAAGCATCTTATATTGATAAGGTGATGGATCGCTTCTCGATGCAAGACTCCAAGAAGGGCCAAACACCCTTTAGGCATGGAGTTTCACTCTCTAAGGACCAGTCTCCCAAGACTGCACAAGAGATTGAAGACATGAGGAAGATTCCTTACGCCTCTGCCGTAGGAAGCCTCATGTATGCTATGCTTTGCACTAGACCTGACATCTGTTTCGCCGTTGGCGTAGTTAGTCGTTTCCAATCCAACCCTAGACCCGAGCACTGGATTGCTGTTAAGCATGTTCTTAAGTATCTTCGAAGAACTAGGAACTTGATGCTTACATACTCAGGTACTGACCTGACTATGACGGGATATACCGACTCCGATTTTCAAGCGGATAAGGATTCCAGGAAATCCACTTCGGGATCTGTGTTCATCCTTAATGGTGGAGCTGTTGTGTGGAGAAGTATTAAGCAATCTTGCATTGCTGACTCCACAATGGAAGCAGAATATGTGGCTGCTTGTGAAGCATCCAAAGAGGCTGTATGGCTTAGAAAATTCCTTAAGTATTTGGAAGTTGTTCCAAACGTCGACGAGGCCATGACCCTTTATTGTGATAATAGTGGGGCTGTCGCTAACTCAAAGGAACCTCGAAGCCATAAGCGCTCTAAGCATATTGAGAGGAAATACCATTTGATTCGAGAGATCGCGCAGCGCGGAGACGTGGAAGTGAAGAAGATCTCAACGGTGGACAACGTCGCAGATCCATTCACCAAGGCCCTAGCGAACAAGGTCTTCGACCAACATCGTGAGGGATTAGGCATGAGAGACTACACACATCTTCTTTGAGTCAAGTGGGAGTTTGTTGTCTATGGTGCCCACAAGAAGAGTTGTAATCTTTATTTTGTACATTTGATGTAATAAAGTCTCATGAAGACTCTTGCTTGTAATTGCCTATTCATTCATTAATAAAGTTAAAACGTTCATTCATTCTTTCTTTGTTTGAAGCTTTATGATAAAACCTTAGTCTTTTAGTCCATAAACAAACTTAACAACTTACGAAGAGACAAATGTAGATTTGCATGAACAAACTCTTCCTAGTTTGCTTAAAACGATATATTCGCAATCTTAGGGTCAAAGGACTATTGACCTCAGTACGATTGTTAGAAGAATCTATGATGTCTGGTTATGAGGCATTGAGAGTTGGAGACTCTATAGTTCTTCTAGGTATCTTTCGAAGGTACTGAATTGACCAGTGCACTTCTAGAGACAAGATAAGAACAAACCATTTAACCTCATATGTCTTGAAGTCACTATGAATGAATTGCATCATGCTTACCTTAATCCTGAAATGAGACATATCATTTCACACCTTAGTATTCTCATTTGAGAAAGTCAGAGTTCGGACTCACTATGTGATTCCGAACAGGGCCTATTGGTGAAGTACTAAGTTGTGAGAATGTCATGAGTAACTTTGTGAAGTTCTCATAGATATGGAATTCATGTACAAGATTGCTGAAATGCAATGTATGTCACCTCATGCTTTGTTCCTTGGAGTGTGAATAAATGAACTGACCAGTGTCCAAATTGAGTCCTGACTCTTTTGGATGAAACAATATGACTTGTTAGCTCCTCGTCAATACATTGTTTCTAACTTATTCACAAGCGACAAAGGAGTTGATGAAATAACAGCTAGAAGGGTGAAATGGTAATTTAGTAAATCCCGACTAGCTGATGACATTCATGAAGGGTAAACATAGATAATATTTAGTGGATCCGCTCATCATAATTAGGTTGAATTCTTGAGTAGAAAATAAATTCATTTGAACCGAGAGATTTTCAGTGTCAGCTCTTTAGTGGAGTCAGTTGGCATTAAGCTAAACTTGGAAAAGGTTTGTGAACTTTTGAGTCCAAGTGTTTAGCTCAAGCTTTGTTCATTTGGGTCCATGAGGTCACTGTCACGAATCACATCGAGTAGGAATAGTTAAACTGGAAGCTAAGTCAAAACAAGAACGAAAATTGTCAAAAGGGTATTTTTGTCTTTTGAGACATAGGATGAAATGAATGTCAATAAATTTTTTGACATGGTCATTTGATGACAAGTAACACTCGGCCATAATATGATTAATTAGGCCTTGTGGTTTAATTTCATTTCATAAGAATTTTATTGAAAATTCTTAATGGGCCTTTTTCATGTTGTCATGAACAAGTGAAAAAGCTTCTAGAAGGCCTTTCTAGTATTAGAATAGGCGCCCACCACCCAAGAGGAAAGAGAGAATATTTTGTGCATAAATGTATCAAGATACTTGCCAAAAGAAAAAGAGGAAACAAATTTGCATGGGTATGCAGTAGGGTAATCGGCCAAGAGAGAGACAAGGCAAGGCAAGGAACAAAAATGGAAACAAATCCAAGCCTTCTAGAAGGCATCCTTGGCCGAGCATCTCAAGTGGAAAAAAAGGTAATTGGCTCATGAATATGTGATATTCTATAGAAGAGGAAACTACCTTATAGAAGGTGAGACCTCTCCTATAAATAGGAGCCCCTTTTCTTCACAATTCATTCATCCAAGTTTAAGAGATTTGAGAGACTCTATCTCTAGAACTTTGGCCGCCCCTTCCTCTCTCTCTCTAGTTTATTTTCGATTTTTTGTTTTGGCACCTACGTCCTCATTCTACCTAGTGTTTAGCTCTGCGACTTTAAGACTCGTTCTTAAGTCGTAGTGTTTAAAAGTGCCCACTCACTAATTCCTTTATTTCGAGTGATTTAGTGATAGAAAATTTCGTGGTTGCTCGAGGTGCCGAGGAAAGAAAGAGAGACGTGCTACGAGGGGAGACGAGCGTTGCAAACTTTCCAAAAGCTTCTTCAAAGTTCAAGCTTCAAGGAAGGTTAGTAAACTTCTATACTCATAATAGTTTTTAATTACATGTACTTGCTCTTTTGTCTAGGTTAGTAAAAAACCGTTTTTACTTGTAAAATAAAATTTTTAAAATTCCGCCGTTTACCGAAGCGTTAATTATTTTCTTAAACCCTAGATCGATTCCAACACCTCCCACGCGGGGGAAGGAGAAACATGACGGCGAGGTGTTGGCGACGGCATGGCCGGCCCTCGAGTCTGCAGAGGCTTTGGGCTACACTTATACCCGATCGCTGGAGAGGACTCATATGTATGGAGTAGGCGACTCTGTCGCCCCCGTCGGCTTAGACTGCAAGGGAATCGATGCTGCGAGCACGCTCACTTCCCGAGTCTTCAGCACGCTTCGGGAGACGTATAACATCCCTCCCTTGGTGGGATTGCTTAGACCCGCTCCCGAGGATAGGCCCTCTCGGCCCAGGGACGAGTATGCGGACGTGACGATCGGGAGTCTTGTCTGTGGGTTGCGTCTCCCGTTTCCCAAGATCGTCTAGCAGATCCTGACCCGACTAGGGGTCCATGCATGTCAAATGAGCCCGGTGTTCTATCGCCTGTTGGCTACATGTTTCATGGAGTGGCACTGCCAGACGCAGCGTGCCATGACCGTGGATGACTTCCGTAACCTGGTCGCCGTCTTCCCGGCGCCGGGGCAGCTGGGATTTCATATGGCCCGTGCTCGGGGCTATATGAGGCTGGTCGAAGATTGTGACCCGTCTAGCCGCCGGGCGTGGGTGTGGGTCACCTCGGACGCTTTTGGCGAGGCGCCCCTTCGCTTCGGTCGTCTGGCCGAATTTCCAGCGGACGAGGGGGCAGCGGAGCTCCCCTTTGTAAGAGAAATATCGGGGATGTCAGAAGCCCGTAAGGCTGGCGAGCGGTTCCGTTCCCCCGAGTTGATGGCGCTTACTGGGTGGTTCCCGTCCTTTGCTCCGGGCACCGAGGAGGCGCTCCGGGAGAGCAGGCCCCCGAGTCCCGTGGTTCAGCCAGCCGCTCCTGCTTCTCGAGGTAACTTTTACGGTTTTGTAAAAATTTTCTGTTCGGCAGAACTTGACTTTCGTTACTTTGCCTAGCGTAGCTGCGAAGAGGCGAGCTAGGAGGTTGGCTATCGCTTCTCGGGACCCCGAGTCGATGGCGGAGATTCGCTCTAGGGTCGCTTACCGCAAGGCGAAGGGAGAGCGCGTCGAGACCGCCGGTCTAGTCGAACCGGAGTCTCGGGCTGTTGTCAATGGTGCCCACAAGAAGAGTTGTAGTCTTTATTTTGAACATTTGATGTAATAAAGTCTCATGAAGACTCTTGCTTGTAATTGCCTATTCATTCATTAATAAAGTTGAAACGTTCATTCAATCTTCCTTGTCTGAAGCTTTATGATAAAACCATAGTCTTTTAGTCCATAAACAAACTTAACAACTTACGAAGAGACAAATGTATATTTGCATGAACAAACTCTTCGTAGTTTGCTTAAAACGATATATTCGCAATCTTAGGGTCAAAGGACTATTGACCTCAGTATGATTGTTAGAAGAATCTATGATGTCTGGTTATGAGGCATTGAGAGTTGGAGACTCTATAGTTCTTCTAGGTATCTTCCGAAGGTACTGAATTGACCAGTGCACTTCTAGAGACAATATAAGAACAAACCATTTAACCTCTTATGTCTCGAAGTCACTATGTATGAATTGCATCATGCTTACCTTAATCCTGAAATGAGACATGCCATTTCACACCTTAGTATTCTCATTTGAGAAAGTCAAAGTTCGGACTCACTATGTGATTCCGAACAAGGCCTATTGGTGAAGTACTAAGTTGTGAGTCTGTCATGAGTAACTTTGTGAAGTTCTCATAGATATGGAATTCATGTACAAGATTGCTGAAATGCAATGTATGTCACCTCATGCTTTGTTCCTTGGAGTGTGAATAAATGAACTGGCCAGTGTCCAAATTGAGTCTTGACTCTTTTGGATGAAACAATGTGACTTGTTAGCTCCTCGTCAATACATTGTTTCTAACTTATTCACAAGCGACAAAGGAGTTGATGAAATAACAGCTAGAAGGGTAAAATGGTAATTTAGTAAATCCCGACTAGCTGATGACATTCATGAAGGGTAAACATAGATAATATTCAGTGAATCCGCTCATCATAATTAGGTCGAATTCTTGAGTAGAAAATAAATTCATTTGAACCGAGAGATTTTCAGTGTCAGCTCTTTAGTGGAGTCAGTTGGCATTAAGCTAAACTTGGAAAAGGTTTGTGAACTTTTGAGTCCAAGTGTTCAGCTAAAGCTTTGTTCATTTGGGTCCATGAGGTCACTGTCACGAATCACATCGATAGGAATAGTTAAACTGGAAGCTAAGCCAAAACAAGAACGAAAATAGTTAAAAGGGTATTTTTGTCTTTTGAGACAAAGGATGAAATGAATGTCAATAAATTTTTTGACAAGGTCATTTTATGACATGTTTCACTCGGCCATGACTTGATCATTGGGCCTTGTGAATTAATTTCATTTCATAAGAATTTTATTGAAAATTCTTATTGGGCCTTTTTCATGTTGTCATGAACAAATGGAAAAGCTTCTAGAAGCCTTTTCTAGAAGGCCTTGGGCGCCCAACATACCCAACCAAGAGAGTTTATTTTGTGCATAAATGTATTTAGATACTTGCCAAAAGAAAAAGAGGAAACAAATTTCCCACACATGCTTGTAGGAAATTCGGCCAAGTGAGAAAAGGGAAAGCCAAGGAACAAAAAAGGAAACAAATCCTAGCCTCTAGGAGGCAGCCTTGGGCGCCCAACATGAAATGGGAAATGAAGGATTTTTGCTCATGAATATGTGATATTCTATAGAAGAGGAAACTACCTTATTGAAGGTGAGACCTCTCCTATAAATAGGAGCCCCATTTCCTCACAATTCATTCATCCAAGTTTAAGAGATTTGAGAGACTCTCTCTCTAGAACTTGGCCGAAGTCCTCTTCTCTCTCTCTCTAGTTTATTTTCGGTTTTCTCTTGTCTTGGCACCTAGGTCCTCACTCGACGTAGTCTTTAGCTCTGCGACTTTGAGACTCGTTCTTAAGTCGTAGTGTTTAAAAGTGCCCACTCACTGATTCCTTCTTCTCGAGTGATTTAGTGATAGAAACTTTCGTGGTTGCTCGAGGTGCCGAGGAAAGAAAGAGAGACGTGCTGCGAGGGGAGACGAGCGTTGCAACTTTCCAAAAGCTTCTACAAGGTTCAAGCTTCAAGAAAGGTTAGTAACTTTAATAGCTCATACTAGTTTTTATTTACATGTACATGCTCTTGTCTAGGTTAGTAAAAACTAGTTTTACTTAAAAAGAAAATTTTTAAAATTCCGCCGCTTAACGAAGCGTTAAACTTTTTCTTAAACCCTAGATCGATTCCAACACGGGCTTCTTTAAAGAGGGCTTCGACATCGGCACCTCCCGACGAGCGTTCCGAACCCAAGATGGCGAACTCGGCGGTGTAGCTGGAGGCAATAGAGGCTCGAGGGGATTGTTTTCGCCACCTCGAGGGATCCCCATTATCCTGGTGGAAGGGCGTGGTGTCGGAGGGCGACATCGCTTTCTTCCAGGCGGGTGTTACCGACGCTCAGAGGGTCAGTACTTTTGTTTGTTTCGTTATAAGCGTGGGTTTTAGTTTTAACCCTTGCTTCTTTGTCGTCGCAAGCGTATGTGAGGGCCGTGCGAAGCGACAGGATTTTGCACGACTTCATCCGGCGCTTAGGGGCATCTCAGGAGGAGCTCGTCCGGACGAAGGCTAGGTTGGCTCAGGTCGAGCGAGGTTCGCACCCGGGGGCGGAGACCGAGACGCTTCGAGACCAGCTTCGAGAGGCTAAGGTGGAACTCCAGATCGCACAAGGCCAGCGCGACGGAGCCCAACTGTCGGTGGCCAAGATGGCGGGCGAGCTCACCGAAGAACGGCGAGCTTGCGAGGTGGCGACCCGGTCAGCAAAGATTTTTCGCACTGAGGTTACCGACATTCAGAGGCAACTGGATGCTCGATCCGATGCCTTGGAGACGTCGCACCGCCAGCTTACTTCGAGCGAAGCGGCGCGCGTTAGGGCGGAGCGTGAGCGCGACTCTCTGGCGGAGGAAAACGCTCGCCTCTCGTCCCAGCTTGCTGAAGCGGAGCGAAGAGCGTCCGACTTGCAGGATGACTACGACATAGGGACCGAGGAAGCCCGTCGTGCCTGAGCGGTGAAATGTCGAGACGCGACCGCGACCGAGAACGAGGCTCGGGGGGTCAGTTTTGACTTTTTCGACACCTTGTTCCCCCTGCTGGATGAGGGTGCTCCTTGAGCCGAGATGGCTTTCTTTTTCAGCGCGTATGTTTAGCGCTTTGTTTCTTTTCCTTTTCTAGGATTTATTTTTCACGCACTTTTGTTCAGCACGTGTTTATCAGAGCCGTGGCTCTTTTTATTTACGAGAAATTTTTGTTGCTTTCATGTTGAATGCATATCTCATTTTTCGAGTAATTTGTACTCGCATGTGCCTTCTTTGCGGGCTAACGTGGCCCAGTGACTTCGCTTCGTGCCTTTCGGCGATCGAAGAGGTCGTACCGGGTAGTCCCCGGGGGCTTTGCATCCGTGCCATTGGCGACAGGACGTGTAAGTCGCACCGGGTTGGGCCGGCGTCTTTTGGAGCCCGTGCTTTTAAGCGACCGAGCTCGCCGGGTTAGGCCGGCGTGTTCGAGCTCGCGCTGCTTGAGTGATCGAGCTCGTCGGGTTAGGCCGGCGTCTTCGAGCTCGCACTGCTTGAGTGACCGAGCTCGCCGGGTTAGGCCGGCGTCTTCGAGCCCGCGCTGCTTGAGCGACCGAGCTCGCCGGGTTAGGCCGGCATCTTTGAGCTCGTGCTGTTTGAGCGATCGAGCTCGCCGGGTTAGGCCGGCGTCTTTGGGTTCGTGCCCTGAAGCAAGCGAACGCACTTTGCGTCGGGTTAGGCCGGCATCTTTTTAGTGTTTGCGCCATTGAGCGTCTATTACATAGGTGCGCCGGGTAAGGCCGACGTCTTTTTTGGTGTTCGCGCGATTGAGCGTCGAAACGTAGGTGCGCCGGGTTAGGCCGGCGTCTTTTTCGGTGTTCGCGCCCTTGAGCGTCGGAATGTAGGTGCGCCGGGTTAGGCCGGCGTCTTTTTCGGTGTTCGCGCCCTTAAGCGTCGGAACGTAGGTGCGCCGGGTTAGGCCGGCGTCTTTTTAGTGTTCGCGCCATTGGGCGTCGGAACATAGGTGCGCCGGGTTAGGCCGGCGTCTTTTTTGGGCCCGCTCACCCTGGAGTGAGCGAACGCGGGTGCGTAGGGTTAGGCCGACGTCTTTTGGGCTCGCTCACCCTGGCGTGAGCGAACGCGGGTGCGTCGGGTTAGGCCGACGTCTTTTGGGCTCGCTCACCCTGGGGTGAGCGAACGCGGTTGCGCCGGGTTAGGCCGGCGTCTTTTACTCAAACCACATGCGCCGGGTTAGGCCGACGTGTTTTGGTGTTCGTGCCCTGAGGCTAGCGAACCTTAGTTTGGCTCAAATTTGGCCTTTTTTCGGGTTTGAGGCAGCGCCTTTACGCGACTTACATGCGTCTCGGAAGACGTCTTTCACCTGCGCCTTTACGCGTCTTACGGCACACCGGGAAGGCCGACGTTTTACTCGAACCCGCATGCATGAAGGGCCGTCGGGGTCCGAGCTTCTTAAGTCTGTATCCTCGCGGGGGACTTAGGCCTTGTGCGTCGGGTTAGGCCGACGTCTTTTGGGCCCGCTCACCCTGGAGTGAGCGAACGCGGGTGCGTCGGGTTAGGGCGACGTCTTTTGGGCCCGCTCACCCTGGAGTGAGCGAACGCGGGTGCGTCGGGTTAGGCCGACGTCTTTTCTCGGACCCATAAGTCTGATGGGCCATCGGGGCCCGAGCTTCTTAAGCCTTTGTCTCCCATGAAGGGGGGGCTTAAGGTTTTTTTTTTTGTTTGAAGAGTCGGCACGAGGAGTATCAGTCGATTCGTAGACTCGGAGCTCGACGCGAAGAGCAAGCTCGACTCGATGAGGCGTAGATTCGGTGTGGGGAGTACCAGTCGGCTTGACGGACTTGGAGCTCGTCTCGAGGAGCGACCTCGACTCGAGGAGCGAACTGGACTTAAGGTGCGAGCTCGACTTGAGGAGCGAACTGTTGTCAATGGTGCCCACAAGAAGAGTAGTAGTGTCTATTTATGTACATTTGATGTCATATAGTCTTACGAAGACTCTTGCTTGTAATTGCTTATTCATTAATAAAAAGTTGAAACGTTCATTCAATCTTTCTTTGTTTGAAGCTTTATGATAAAACCCTAGTCTTTTAGTCCATAAACAAACTTAACAACTTACGAAGCGACAAATGTAGATTTGCATGAACAAACTCTTCGTAGTTTGCTTAAAACGATATATTCGCAATCTTAGGGTCAAAGGACTATTGACCTCAGTATGATTGTTAGAAGAATCTATGATGTCTGGTTATGAGGCATTGAGAGTTGGGGACTCTATAGTTCTTCTAGGTATCTTCCGAAGGTACTGAATTGACCAGTGCACTTCTAGAGACAATATAAGAACAAACCATTTAACCTCTTATGTCTCGAAGTCACTATGTATGAATTGCATCATGCTTACCTTAATCCTGAAATGAGACATGCCATTTCACACCTTAGTATTCTCATTTGAGAAAGTCAAAGTTCGGACTCACTATGTGATTCCGAACAAGGCCTATTGGTGAAGTACTAAGTTGTGAGTCTGTCATGAGTAACTTTGTGAAGTTCTCATAGATATGGAATTCATGTACAAGATTGCTGAAATGCAATGTATGTCACCTCATGCTTTGTTCCTTGGAGTGTGAATAAATGAACTGGCCAGTGTCCAAATTGAGTCCTGACTCTTTTGGATGAAACAATGTGACTTGTTAGCTCCTCGTCAATACATTGTTTCTAACTTATTCACAAGCGACAAAGGAGTTGAGGAAATAACAGCTAGAAGGGTAAAATGGTAATTTAGTAAATCCCGACTAGCTGATGAAATTCATGAAGGGTAGCATAGATAATATTCAGTGGATCCGCTCATTATAATTAGGTGAATTCTTGAGTAGAAAATAAATTCATTTGAACCGAGAGATTTTCAGTGTCAGCTCTTTAGTGGAGTCAGTTGGCATTAAGCTAAACTTGGAAAAGGTTTGTGAACTTTTGAGTCCAAGTGTTTAGCAAAAGCTTTGTTCATTTGGGTCCATGAGGTCACTGTCACGAATCACATCGATAGGAATAGTTAAACTGGAAGCTAAGTCAAAACAAGAACGAAAATAGTGAAAAGGGTATTTTTGTCTTTTGAGACAAATGATGAAATGAATGTCAATAAATTTTTGACAAGGTCATTTTATGACATGTTTCATTCGGCCATGACTTGATCATTGGGCCTTGTGAATTAATTTCATTTCATAAGAATTTTATTGAAAATTCTTATTGGGCCTTTTTCATGTTGTCATGAACAAATGGAAAAGCTTCTAGAAGCCCATTCTAGAAGGACATAGGCGCCCAACATACCCAACCAAGAGAGAATATTTTGTGCATAAATGTATCAAGATACTTGCCAAAAGATAAAGAGGAAACAAATTTGCATATTAGATGCACAAGGGAATCGGCCAAGAGAGTAATAGGCAAGCCAAGGAACAAAAAAGGAAACAAATCCTAGCCTTCTAGAAGGCTGCCTTGGGCGCCCAAAAGGAATGAGAAATAAGGGTTATTTTGCTCATGAATATGTGATATTCTATAGAAGAGGAAACTACCTTATTGAAGGTGAGACCTCTCCTATAAATAGGAGCCTCATTCCTCACTTTTGATTTCATGCAAAGTTTTAGAGATTGAGAGCTTCTCTCTCTAGACTCGGCCGCCCCTTCCTCTCTCTCTCTCTAGTTTATATTTTCGATTATTTCTTGTCTTGGCACCTAGGTCCTCACTCGACCTAGTGTTTAGCTCTGAGACTTCGAGACTCGTTCTCAAGTCGTAGTGTTTAAAAGTGTCCACTCACTGATTCCTTCTTCTCGAGTGATTTAGTGATAGAAACTTTCGTGGTTGCTCGAGGTGCCGAGGAAAGAAAGAGAGACGTGCTGCGAGGGGAGACGAGCGTTGCAACTTTCCAAAAGCTTCTACAAGGTTCAAGCTTCAAGAAAGGTTAGTAACTTTTCTAGCTCATATTGGTTTTTAATTACATGTACTTGCACTTGTCTAGGTTAGTAAAAACTGTTTTACTTGTAAAAGAAAATTTTTAAAATTCCGCCGCTTACCGAAGCGTTAATTATTTTCTTAAACCCTAGATCGATTCCAACAAATGGTATCAGAGCTATGGTCAAAGGAATGCATGTGCATGTTTTTAAAATTATGAGCTTGAAAATCGTTTTCGAAAGTTTACTAATTTTGTGACAAGTTAGAATTGTAATCTTAGATTTTTTTTTAATTTATTGCTCTTGTCTCTAAATTAAAAACCATGTTGATTTTCTATGAGTTTGGGATGATGTTAAAACACATTAGAATCAGTTCTAAAAGTTTTTAATTTTTTATATTGAAAAACGTGTTTTAAAGGTTTGAGAATTTTCGAGTAAATTTTGTGACTTTTTTTTTTTTTCTTGCTAGTTTCGTTTATTTACTTGAAATCGTTTTATGCATGTTGTTATTTCTTTTATTCTATGTTATTACCCTGCTAATAAAACACAAATAAAAGCTTTAAACAACATCTTAAAACGTTCCGTTACACTAGATTCTTTTTCGCACCTAAAAGGACGAAGCTTTAATTTATTTCTTTTTCTTCGAGCTGGAATATAAACCCGCATTAAAAGTGGCATAACTCTCTGCTCAGAAATCGAAATTTAATGATTCTTGAATCAAATTAAAGCTCTGTCTGTCCTCTGTCCAATGCCACCGGTTTCGGCTGAAAACAACATCGGAGCCGCCAGATATGGCGATTTTACTCCGAGGTGCGCGGCTGTCTGAAACTCCAGTTTTTTTTTAGAAATCCGGATTTTCAAACCCCACTACCATGAGTTATAGAACTCTAATGAGAAAACTTTCTTGAGCAAAAATGTTTTTCATATGATTATAAACATGATGTGTAAGATTAAAATATTTTGATTTTTGAAAGTTTAATTGAAATTGAATTTTTACAAAACTAGTTTGAATTTTGAAAAACCGTTTTCACTTTCAAACTTGAAAATATTTTGTCATCCAAATCAAATAAATTTTCAAAATGTTTTCAAAACTATATCTATATCACATATGTTCAAAATCTATATGCTCTTGAAAATTTGAGTGGGAGGTCTCCTTGTAGACAAGCCGAAAAATAAAAGGATGTGTAATCTCAAACTTTCAAGTGTTCGAGTGAGTTGAAGTTCACACTTCCCTCACGCACTTTCCCGAAATAGAAAATAGGAAAAGATCGAGTATGTCCCTTGTGCCTTTATGCACTAATACTGCTCTGAACATGTCGATCTAGGATTCTCTTCTAGTTGTCCGCTCTGTCGCTCTCTAACTAGGAAATTTGTTTCCGAACTTATAAGAGTCGATGAACCAACTCCAAAAACTAAGTGGGAGGGTTATATTCGTTGTTTGTAACCCGCGATCCCCAACACTAGTGAAAGATGCAATAACGTGGGACTAAGAGCCGCTCTTGCGACCCTCACTTAAATGTGAGTACTCCAAGGCGTTATTGCTTCGATCATTGCTCAATGAGCTACGTCCGAGAGTGATGCAATGATGGCAAGGCCTCCCCTTGGGGGATTGTTTTTCAAAGCTGATCTTTTGGACTAAGTGGTTGGTTGCACGCTTAGGCTCAATCCCTAGTATCCTCCCTTGAGGCTCTGCGAAAGGATGTGAGTGATCAAACCAATTTACAAGGTGGCTAGTCAAAATAGATGTATTGACATCTTGGCTTAGCATTAATGATGTGTCATTTACTTATAAATGGAGATTTTTTGCGGCCTTCTCTTGAGGGAGTAAATTATCGTTTGGTTTATAACACCTTTGGGTTTTACAAAAGTCTTAATGAAACTTAAATCCTAAACCAAAGACTAATCATAAACTTGTTTCAACTTCTTTAGGCAATATGTCTCTCAACCCTCTCTCTACAATTCTTTCCTCGAATATACTCGAAGGCGACAATTACGTCGACTGGAAACGTAACCTCGACATAGTCCTTACTGTCGACAAGCACAAATGGGTTCTCACCACCCCCTATCCTCAAACGAATGATGATTCGACGCAAGAGGAGAAAGACGTCCTGGCGGCCTGGCTTCGATCCGATGAGATTGCGAGATGCTACATTTTGGCATCGATGAACAATGTGTTGCAACAACAACATCGTGATTATGAAACTGCCACCGATATGCTCTACAATCTCCATGAGATGTTTGGAGGGCAAGGACGTCAAGCTAGGCAACAAGCGGTCCGACAATTCATGAACTGTCGTATGAAGGCTGGAACTCCCGTTAGAGATCATATGATGCTGATCATTAGCTATCTCAACGAGATGGAGATTCTTGGATCTGAGATTGATGGGGAGACTAAAATAGATATGATCTTGGAAACTCTCCCCGAAACCTTTGATACCTTCAAGTTGAATTATTCCATGAACAAGCTAGAGTACACCGTTACCGAGCTCATGAAGGAACTTCAATCCGCTGAGGCACTCACTAAGAAAAAGAGGGCTCAAGGAGAAGTACATGCTACTGCCTCCACCTCTGGATCTAAGAAGAGACCTCGCAACGCCGAGAAGAAGAAACAACCTAAGGTTCAAACGAAGAAGAAGGCGCCAAAGGCTCCGAAGGTGGACAAGTCTAAAGACAAGTGCCACCACTGCAACGAGCCTGGTCACTGGCGTAGGAACTGTCCTGCCTACCTCAAAACCAAAGCAAAAGGTATTGTACTTGTTACTGAAGCCTGTTTAGTAGCTGATAATGTATCATCGTGGATTATTGACTCCGCTGCTACTAACCATATTTGCTGCTCCTTGACTGGTTTTAGGAAAAGCAAAAGCTTAGAGGATGGCGACTTCTGCTTCAAGTGGGGTGATGAGAGCGTGGTGTCTGCGAAGGCTGTGGGATCCGTGACGCTATCTTTTGAAGATCGAACTTTAAATTTGAATAATGTTTATTATGTTCCTTCCTTTGGGAAAAACCTAGTATCTGTTGCTCAACTTTTCGAGCAAGATTATTATTTAAAGTTTATAAAGAATGGAATTCGTATTTCTTTTTCTAATTCTTTCGTCACTGATGCATGTATGAAGAATGGTCTTTTTTACATCTATCCCACTCAACCTTCTCTTTTAGACACCGAAATAGATAACGATCTAATTAGGGAGTCAAAGAGGATCACACTTTCTGAATACTCCGATCTAACAAAATCAACATACCTCTGGCACTTAAGACTTGGTCATATCAGTCTAGATAGGATTAAGAGACTTGTGAGGGATGGTCCACTCCAAGCCTTTGCAATAGGTTCACTACCTACTTGTGAATCCTGCATAGAAGGAAAAATGACTAAGCGCCCTTTCTCCGATAAGGGTCGAAGAGCCACTGAGTTGCTGGAACTAATACATTCTGATGTATGTGGTCCGCTCAACCAACAGGCACGTGGAGGATACGAATACTTCGTTACCTTCACTGATGATTACTCAAGATATGGGTTTGTCTATTTGCTTAAACACAAATCCGAGACCTTTAACGTATTTAAGGTCTTTAGGGCTTTAGTGGAAAAGCAAACTGGCAAAGTGATCAAAACCCTTCGATCTGATCGAGGTGGTGAGTATATGTCTGGAGAGTTCGATGACTTTCTTAAAGAAGAAGGTATCGCTTCTCAGCTTACCGCACCTGGCACACCTCAACAAAACGGAGTGTCAGAGAGAAGAAACCGAACTCTTATGGAGATGGTTAGATCAATGATGAGTTACTCATCAGTCCCGCTTTCCTTTTGGGGATATGCCCTCGAAACAGCCGCCTACATTCTGAACCAAGTTCCGTCCAAGACGGTTCCTGGTACTCCTTATGAACGATGGACTGGCCGTAAAGTGAATCTTGGCCGCATCCGAATTTGGGGTTGCCCTGCACATGTGCTGAGGCAAAAGACTAGCAAGTTGGCTAGTAGGTCAGAATTGTGCCTGTTTGTAGGATATCCGAAGGAAACCAAAGGTTTTACTTTCTATAGTCCCGAGGACGATAAGACTTTCGTTAGCACGAATGCTCGTTTCCTTGAGGAGGACTTTATGAAGGATGCGAAACCTAGAAGCAAAATTGTGCTTGAAGAAAAGTTGGGTGAGGAAGCTTCTACCTCATCTGTAAGAACTGTTCTTACCCCAACTGAAACACAACCTAACTCATCAGAATCTCGTCAAGTAGTACTTAGACGTAGTGGGAGGGCTACTCAAAAGCCTGACAGGTACATGTCTTATGGAGACTCTCTTGTAGCCGTCTCCGACATGGATGACCCTGTTTCCTATAGCCAAGCGATGGCTTGTTCTGAATCAAACCTTTGGCTTGACGCCATGAAAGTTGAAATGCACTCGATGTATGTCAACAAAGTCTGGAAACTTGTAGACCTTCCTGAAGGGATTAAACCCGTAGGGTGTAAGTGGATATACAAGAAGAAAAGGGGTCCTGATGGGAACGTCGAGACGTTCAAAGCACGACTTGTGGCGAAGGGTTATACCCAACAAGAAGGGATTGACTATGAAGAAACCTTCTCGCCAGTCGCGATGCTTAAATCCATCCGCATACTCCTATCCATAGCTGCAGCTCTCGACTATGAGATCTGGCAAATGGATGTCAGGACAGCCTTTCTGAATGGCAATCTTGACGAGCGCATTTACATGGCTCAACCAGACGGTTTCGTGGATAAAGGTCAAGAGACCAAGGTTTGTGAGTTGCTTAAATCCATTTATGGACTAAAGCAAGCATCTAGGTCATGGAATATTAGATTCGATGAAACTGTAAAGAGCTTCGGCTTTGAACAGTCGATAGATGAGCCTTGTGTTTACAAGTTAATACACGAAGGCAAAATTGTGTTTCTGGTACTATATGTCGATGATATACTACTCATTGGTAATGACGTGGGTAAGTTATCTGAGGTTAAGGTCTGGCTAGCAAAGCAATTCGACATGAAGGATCTAGGAGAAGCCGCGTACATTCTGGGGATCCAAATCTTTCGAGATAGGAAAAACCGGACCCTGTCGCTCTCTCAAGCATCTTATATTGATAAGGTGATGGACCGCTTCTCGATGCCAGACTGCAAGAGGGGTCAAACACCCTTTAGGCATGGAGTTTCACTCTCTAAGGACCAGTCTCCCAAGACTGCACAAGAGATTGAAGACATGAGAAAAATTCCTTACGCCTCTGCCGTAGGAAGCCTTATGTATGCTATGCTTTGCACTAGACCTGACATCTGTTTCGCCGTTGGCGTAGTTAGCCGTTTCCAATCCAACCCTGGACCCGAGCACTGGATTGCTGTTAAGCATGTTCTTAAGTATCTTCGAAGAACTAGGAACTTGATGCTTACATACTCAGGTACTGACCTGACTATGACGGGATATACCGACTCCGATTTTCAAGCGGATAAGGATTCCAGGAAATCCACTTCGGGATCTGTGTTCATCCTTAATGGTGGAGCTGTTGTGTGGAGAAGTATTAAGCAATCTTGCATTGCTGACTCCACAATGGAAGCAGAATATGTGGCTGCTTCTGAAGCATCCAAAGAGGCTGTATGGCTTAGAAAATTCCTTAAGTATTTGGAAGTTGTTCCAAACGTCGACGAGCCCATGACCCTTTATTGTGATAATAGTGGGGCTGTCGCTAACTCAAAGGAACCTAGAAGCCATAAGCGCTCTAAGCATATTGAGAGGAAATACCATTTGATTCGAGAGATCGCGCAACGCGGAGACGTGGAGGTGAAGTAGATCTCTGGAAGATCCATTCACCAAGGCCCTAGCGAACATGGTCTGCGACCAACTTCGAGAGGGATTAGGCATGTAGGACTACTCACATCTTCTTTGAGTGAAGTGGGAGTTTGTTGTCAATGGTGCCCACAAGAAGAGTAGTAGTGTCTATTTATGTACATTTGATGTCATATAGTCTTACGAAGACTCTTGCTTGTAATTGCTTATTCATTAATAAAAAGTTGAAACGTTCATTCAATCTTTCTTTGTTTGAAGCTTTATGATAAAACCCTAGTCTTTTAGTCCATAAACAAACTTAACAACTTACGAAGAGACAAATGTAGATTTGCATGAACAAACTCTTCGTAGTTTGCTTAAAACGATATATTCGCAATCTTAGGGTCAAAGGACTATTGACCTCAGTATGATTGTTAGAAGAATCTATGATGTCTGGTTATGAGGCATTGAGAGTTGGGGACTCTATAGTTCTTCTAGGTATCTTCCGAAGGTACTGAATTGACCAGTGCACTTCTAGAGACAATATAAGAACAAACCATTTAACCTCTTATATCTCGAAGTCACTATGTATGAATTGCATCATGCTTACCTTATTCCTGAAATGAGACATGCCATTTCACACCTTAGTATTCTCATTTGAGAAAGTCAAAGTTCGGACTCACTATGTGATTCCGAACAAGGCCTATTGGTGAAGTACTAAGTTGTGAGTCTGTCATGAGTAACTTTGTGAAGTTCTCATAGATATGGAATTCATGTACAAGATTGCTGAAATGCAATGTATGTCACCTCATGCTTTGTTCCTTGGAGTGTGAATAAATGAACTGGCCAGTGTCCAAATTGAGTCCTGACTCTTTTGGATGAAACAATGTGACTTGTAAGCTCCTCGTCAATACACTGTTTCTAACTTATTCACAAGCGACAAAGGAGTTGAGGAAATAACAGCTAGAAGGGTAAAATGGTAATTTAGTAAATCCCGACTAGCTGATGACATTCATGAAGGGTAGCATAGATAATATTCAGTGGATCCGCTCATTATAATTAGGTGAATTCTTGAGTAGAAAATAAATTCATTTGAACCGAGAGATTTTCAGTGTCAGCTCTTTAGTGGAGTCAGTTGGCATTAAGCTAAACTTGGAAAAAGTTTGTGAACTTTTGAGTCCAAGTGTTTAGCTAAAGCTTTGTTCATTTGGGTCCATGAGGTCACTGTCACGAATCACATCGATAGGAATAGTTAAACTGGAAGCTAAGTCAAAACAAGAACGAAAATAGTGAAAAGGGTATTTTTGTCTTTTGAGACAAATGATGAAATTAATGTCAATAAATTTTTGACAAGGTCATTTTATGACATGTTTCACTCGGCCATGACTTGATCATTGGGCCTTGTGAATTAATTTCATTTCATAAGAATTTTATTGAAAATTCTTATTGGGCCTTTTTCATGTTGTCATGAACAAATGGAAAAGCTTCTAGAAGCCCATTCTAGAAGGACATAGGCGCCCAACATACCCAACCAAGAGAGAATATTTTGTGCATAAATGTATCAAGATACTTGCCAAAAGATAAAGAGGAAACAAATTTGCATATTAGATGCACAAGGGAATCGGCCAAGAGAGTAATAGGCAAGCCAAGGAACAAAAAAGGAAACAAATCCTAGCCTTCTAGAAGGCTGCCTTGGGCGCCCAAAAGGAATGAGAAATAAGGGTTATTTTGCTCATGAATATGTGATATTCTATAGAAGAGGAAACTACCTTATTGAAGGTGAGACCTCTCCTATAAATAGGAGCCTCATTCCTCACTTTTGATTTCATGCAAAGTTTTAGAGATTGAGAGCTTCTCTCTCTAGACTCGGCCGCCCCTTCCTCTCTCTCTCTCTAGTTTATATTTTCGATTATTTCTTGTCTTGGCACCTAGGTCCTCACTCGACCTAGTGTTTAGCTCTGCGACTTCGAGACTCGTTCTCAAGTCGTAGTGTTTAAAAGTGCCCACTCACTGATTCCTTCTTCTCGAGTGATTTAGTGATAGAAACTTTCGTGGTTGCTCGAGGTGCCGAGGAAAGAAAGAGAGACGTGCTGCGAGGGGAGACGAGCGTTGCAACTTTCCAAAAGCTTCTACAAGGTTCAAGCTTCAAGAAAGGTTAGTAACTTTTCTAGCTCATATTGGTTTTTAATTACATGTACTTGCACTTGTCTAGGTTAGTAAAAACTGTTTTACTTGTAAAAGAAAATTTTTAAAATTCCGCCGCTTACCGAAGCGTTAAGGAGAGAGCTCGACTCAAGGAGAGAGCTCGACTTGAGGAGCGAGCTCGACTCGAGGAGCAAACTCGAATCGAGGAGCGAGCTCGACTTGAGGGGCGAACTGGACTCAAGGAGAGAGCTCGACTTGAGGAGCGAGCTCGACTCGAGGAGCGAACTCGACTGGAGGAGCGAACTTCAGCTTGACTCGAGGAGCGAACTTGAGCTCGACTCGACTTGAGGAGCGAACTTGAGCTCGACTCAAGGAGCGAGCTCGACTTGAGGCGCGAACTGGGCTCGAGGAGCGAGCTGGACTCAAGGAGCGAGCTCGACTTGAGGAGCGAACTTGAGCTCGACTTGAGGAGCGAACTCGACTCGAGGAACGAACTTGAGCTCGACTCAAGGAGCGAGCTTGACTTGAGGAGCGAACTTGAGCTCGACTCAAGGAGCGAGCTCGACTTGAGGAGCGAACTGGGCTCGATGAGTGAGCTCGTCTTGAGGAGCGAACTCGACTCGAGGAGCGAATTGGACTCAAGGAGCAAGCTCGACTTGAGGAGCGAACTTGAGCTCGACTCAAGGAGAAAGCTCGACTTGAGGAGCGAGCACGAATCGAGGAGCGAATTGGACTCAAGGAGCGAGCTCGACTTGAGGAGCGAACGTGAGCTCGACTCAAGGAGAGAGCTCGAATTGAGGAGCGAGCTCGACTCGAGGAGCGAACTTGAGCTCGACTCAAGGAGCGAGCTCGACTCGATGCCGGCCTCGTTGAGCTTGCTCTGGTGAGCGACCGAGCTCCCCGAGTTAGGTCGACCTAAGCCTCATCCCGGAAGTGGGGAGCTTAAGGTTTTTACCTTTTTTTTGCCGTGAATTCTTGTATGTCGCAGGACCCCTTAGCCCCCCAAGTTTTTAGTTTACAGGCCGTGCCATGATGACTAAAAACTTTTTTTAAGTGGGTAAAAAAGACCGCAAACTTTATTTTTTATTGATTTTTGCTAACAGGGAACATCCTTGAACAGTGGCACATAGGCCTTTATTGAATAAGGGAAATCAGAGCAATAATGAGGGGACTTGATCACTGGTGGTACTGCCTCAAGTGTTCGGCGTTCCACGGGTGCCGGATTGGAGTTCCGTCCGTGTGTTCGATGTAGTAGGTCCCGTCGTGTATGACTTGTCGGACTCTATACGGTCCTTCCCAATTTGGGCCTAGGACTCCGGTGCCTTGCCCTTGGGTGTTCTGGAACACGCGTCTCAGTACAAGGCTACCGACGGTGAAGATCCGCCTTTTGACTTTGGCGTTGTAGTATCTCTCGACCTTTCGCTTTTGTGCAGCGAGTGTGGCGAGAGCCTCGGATCTTTTCTCGTCGATTAGATCGAGTTCGAGGCGCATGGCTTCATCATTTTCTTTTTCGTCGAAAGTGTCAACCCGATAGGTGGGGACTTCCATTTCCACGGGGACCACCACCTCCACCCCAAAAGCTAGGGAGAAGGGGGTCTCTCCGGTGGCGTTTCGAACGGTCGTTCGATAGGCCCATAGGATGAAAGGTAGTTCTTCAGCCCAGGCGCCTTTTTTGGCTTCGAGCTTTTTCTTGAGGTTGCTCTTAATCGTCTTGTTGACGGCTTCCACTTGGCCATTAGCCTGTGGATGTCGCGGGGATGAGAATGTCTTGCTTATCCCTAGTTGGGCGCATATCTCTCTAACCCTCGCGTTGTCAAACTGCGCGCCGTTATCGGTCACGATTGACGCAGGGATGCCGTGGCGACATATTATGGACTTCCTGATGAAGTTCATAGTGTTGGCCTCGGTGATCCTGGCCAGAGGCTCGGCTTCGACCCACTTGGTGAAGTAGTCGATAGCGACGATGGCGTATTCGTATTGCCTCGGGGCTTTGGGAAGCTTGCCGATAATGTCTACGCCCCATTTTGCGAAGGGGCGTGGAACAACGATGCTATTTAGGGGAGCTGGCGGCTGTCGTGGAACATTGGAGAAACGTTGACACTTGTCGCACTTTCTCGCCCAGTCGTAGGCGTCTTTTTTCATCGTTGGCCAGAAATAGCCTTGTCGAAGCGCTTTGAACGCGAGGGACCTCCCAGCGGCGTGGTTTCCGCAGAGGCCTTCGTGGATTTCGAGGAGGACCTTGGTCGACTCGACGCTGTTGAGACATCGAAGCAGCGGGGTTGAATACCCGCTGTTGTCGCAGTTTTTCGGACAACGATTTAGGAGTCGCAGACGGTTAGACCCAAGGCCGGACCAAGTGGTCTCGTCTCAACTCGAGCGTCTCGGGCTTGGTACCCCAAGCCGTCCCTTAGCTGTGGATGTCCCTTGAGTTCGTTAGAGTACCTGAAAAGGATTAGAGAATACGTGAACTACAGAGGGGAAACAGGGGGGGTACCCCTGTTTACCTCTCCGACGCTCAACATTAGTGGGATTGAGGTGGAGTATAGAGGTTTTAGGGGTGTTTAGAGGCCGAGACTTGAGAGAAACAAGCGAGGTACGAGTTTGACAGCGTTTAAGTACGCAAGAATGGGTTACCTGGACTAGGGGAGCGGCCCCTATATTTATAGGCAGCCAAGGGGTGGTTTGAAGACCCCTTGGCCAAGTGAATAAGTTTGGGTCGGCCAATGGCCGAGGGAAGGCTCTAGAGCCGGCCATTGGCCGAGGCAAGACTCTAGAGCCGGCCAATGGCCGAGGGAAGGCTCTAGAGCCGGCCATTGGCCGAGGCAAGGCTCTAGAGCCGGCCATTGGCCGAGGCAAGGCTCTAGAGCCGGCCAATGGTCGAGGCAAGGCTTTAGAGCCGGCCAATGGCCGAGGCAAGGCTCTAGAGCCGGCCAATGGCCGAGGCAAGGCTCTAGAGCCGGCCATTGGCCGAGGCAATGCTCTAGAGCCGGCCAATGGCCGAGGCAAAGCTCTAGAGCCGGCCATTGGCCGAGGCAATGCTCTAGAGCCGGCCATTGGCCGAGGCAATGCTCTAGAGCCGGCCATTGGCCGAGGCAAGGCTCTAGAGCCGGCCAATGGCCGAGGCAAGGCTCTAGAGCCGGCCAATGGCTGAGGCAATGCTCTAGAACCGGCCATTGGCCGAGGCAAGCCTTGGGCCGGCCAATGGCCGAGGCAAGCCTTGGGCCGGCCAATGGCCGAGGCAAGCCTTAGGGCCGGCCAATGGCCGAGGCAAGCCTTGGGCCAGCCATTGGCCAAGGCAAGCCTTAGGGCCGGCCAATGGCCGAGGCAAGCCCTGAGCCGGCCAATGGCCGAGGCAAGCCTTGGGCCGGCCAATGGCCGAGGCAAACCTTGGGCCGGCCATTGGCCGAGGCAAACCTTGGGCCGGCTGCATGGGCATTTGACTTGGCCCTTGGTTTGGACCGGCCCCTGGTTGGGTCAGGGCCTCACCGTTCAAGACCTCGTACCGGCCACGAGGGTCTAGGAAATGCCTTTTGTCCTCGTCGGCCCTAGACGGGCCGACAACATTAGCCCCTTGAGTTTCCGGTCGAGCGTAGATCGAGTGGAAACTCAAAATCTACGCTTTTATACGGATGCGGGATGAACGCTCTCGGGTTTGCGTCATGAGGAATGGCCTTTAGGCGTCGCGAGGGACGACTTATTGTTTCGGGTTGATCGTGCGCGGCTTATTTTCTCGATCTACCAGTGAGGGCGTGATCGATTAGCACGGCTTTATTGCGTTGTGCGCGTCTTGTTTTCTCGACTTGCCAATGAAGGCATAATCGATTTGCACGTCTTTTTTGTATTGTGCGCGTCTTATTTTCTCGACTTGCCAACGAAGGCATAATCGATTTGCACGTCTTCGTTGGGTTGTGCACGTCTTATTTTCTCGATTTGCCAACGAAGGCATAATCGATTTGCACGTCTTCGTTGTGTTGTGCACGTCTTATTTTCTCGACTTGCCAACGAAGGCATAATCGATTAGCACGTCTTCGTTGTGTTGTGCGCGTCTTATGTTCTCGATTTGCCAACGAAGGCATAATCGATTTGCACGTCTTTTTGCGTTGTGCGCGTCTTATGTTCTCGATTTGCCAACGAAGGCATAATCGATTTGCACGTCTTCATTGTGTTGTGCGCGTCTTATGTTCTCGACTTGCCAACGAAGGCATAATCGATTTGCACGTCTTTTTGCGTTGTGTTGTGCGCGTCTTATGTTCTCGATTTGCCAACGAAGGCATAATTGATTTGCACGTCTTTTTGCGTTGTGCGCATCTTATGTTCTCGATTCGCCAACGAAGGCATAATCGATTTGCACGTCTTTTTTGTATTGTGCGCGTCTTATTTTCTCGACTTGCCAACGAAGGCATAATCGATTTGCACGTCTTTATTGTACTTTTGTTTTTGTTTTTTGAGTTGTTTTTTTTTTTTTTTTTTGATTGAGCATTGATCCCCAGTAGCCCCCCGAGTTTCTCGTGTACTCGTAGAGGAGACTAGAAATTATAACGCTACAAGATAAAGACTTCGAGGTGAAATGTAATATAATTACCATGCAGAAATAATTAAAAATTACATCCCTGGGCCATTGGCCTTATTGAAATTTGAGATTGTCTTAAAACCGGAAATAAAATGACATGATGAGAAACGGGGACGGGCTTCCGCTGCAGTGCCAGCTTCTGCAGCTTGACCGAGCTAGAGGATGGCGCTCACCACCTTTTCCTTCCCTTTCCCGTCCACGCCTTGGATGTAGCACATCCTCGCCATCGACTGGTCTCCCAACATGATGGCAATCCCCTTTTCAGTCGGGAACTTCATCATCAGGTGATAGGTTGACGTTACAGCCTTCAACCGGTTGAGAGTCGGGCGGCCGATGATGATGTTGTACGCTGAGGGCTGGTTCACCACTAGGAAGGACACGATGTGGGTGACCTCGAGCTCCCCCGGAGTCCCGAAGGTGACCGGGAGGTCGATAGTGCCCTCATTCATGACCCTCTCCCCGGAGAAGCCGAAGAGTGGGGTCGAGATTGGGGTCGGTTTCAGTCCGGTCAGCTTCATCCTGTCCAGCGCTGATTTGAAGACGATGTCGGCCGAGCTGCCGTTATCAATCAGGATTCTTCGGACGAGATTGTTGGCGACCGGGGCCGAGACGACTATTGCGTCATTGTGCGGGTGGAGAACTCGTGTCGCCTCTTGGCCGGTGGAGAACATGGACTCGAACGGGGCCGGAGGGGGGGCCTCGTACGTATGGTTGATGTAGTGCGCAACTTTTTCTCGGGAAACCTCGCGCACGTACTTCTTCCTTTGCGTGGACGAGTCCCCAAACTCCGGGCCACCCATGATCGAGCCCACGACATGCAGCTGTGAGCTCTCCGGTTCTGCAATCGCTGCCTGGTCCGTGACAGTCGCCGTCGCTGGACCGTTCCTTCCTTTCCGTGGACGGCCTTCGTGCACCGCGGCCATCCCGACCGTTCTCAGGACATACTCTTTTAATTTCCCGTCTTGAATCAGGGCCTTGATATGACGCCTAAGATGATAGCACTCGGACGTCAGATGCCCGTGATCCTGGTGGTACTCACAGAACTTATTTCGATCCCTCTTCGCGGGATCCTTCGCAAGAGGAGCCGGACTTCCTAGCTTGTCGCGGTGCAGAGCTAGGATCCGCTCTTGCGGAGTGTTCAGTGGGGTGTACGTTGATAACGCTCGGAAGCTATCAACGTGCGACGATCTTGGACCGGATAGGGGGCACCGTTAGGGGCCCGGCCTCCCCTGCTCCTCTTCCTCTGAGGGTCGGGACGATCTTCGTCTTGTTCGTCGCGGTGGCGACTACTTTGTCCTCCCGACTTTCGGCCATCTCGGCCACCGAGATAGTCCTCGATTCCCATATGTGTGCGGGCTCTTGTCATCAGCTCCGCCATGTCTCGCGGGACTTGCCCGACAATGGACTTGAGGAAGTCGCTCGTGCGAACTCCCTCGGTGATCGCTGTGATGGCGTCCTTGTTGTCGAAGCCCTCGACTTTGTGAGACTCCTCGGTGAAGCGAGTGAGATACTGTCTCAATGTCTCATCTCTCCCTTGTCGAATGGAGAGGAGGTGGGTCTTCGACTTCTTTTGTGCCACATGCGTGGCAAAGCGAGCGAGAAAAGCCTCTCGCAAGGCCCGGAAGGACGGGATGCTTCCAGGCCTCAAACTCCGGAACCACTCAAAGCCCGACCTTGTGAGGGTCAGGCTGAAGGCTTGGCAGAGGGTGGCGTCCGTCTGCCCTTGCATCGTCATCCACGTCTCATAGTGTTGGACGTGGAAGTGGGGGTCCGTTCGTCCGTCATAGGGGGGAATGGATGGTAACTTGAAGTTTCCCACGCATGGCTGCGCGAGGACTTGTGCGGCGAAGGGAGAGTATGATTCCTCGATCCCTCCGTACGGCCTTTGCCTCCCTGACTCCCTCATCTCGATGATTTGATTTTGGAGGCTCTGAATCATCGTGACCATGTCAAGCCCGTTAGCAGGGCCGACCGTCGGGGCCACGGGAGTCACCGGTTGGCGTTCGTTGGACGCTTGGTCCACGACATTGGCCTGAGGTCGGCCAAGAGTTGCGGCGGGGAGCGCGTCCCTTCGAGAATTTAGCCTTTGGCGGAGATCCTCCCCTCGGGAGTTTCTCTATGCCGTCAAGTGCTCTCTAAGGTCCGCGCTTGGTGCGTGACGAGGGGAGGTCGCCCTTGGTCGGGTCGTCCGGCGAGCGCTTCGGCTATCGGCCCCATCGTCGACCAGAGTCGCTCTCTCCTCGGCGAGGGGCCGTGTCCGGCCACCTCTTGAAACCGAGGGGGCGAGTCCCCGGGACTGTGACCGTGCCTGTTGCCGCGCCGGGTACAAAGGATCGGCCAACGCACCATTGGCCCTCTCGGGTCGTGCTTGAGCGAGGCTAGGGGTGGACTCGTTGGTCCTTGACTCCTCCACGTATTCGGGGTCGGAGTCATCCTGAGCAGATCGATCCTCGACGTCGTAGCCGAGGAGATCAGTGATGAGGGAGCCGTCAACGCCGGGACGGTCAAGGAGCTCCGCGAGCCGCCGGGCCGTGTCCTCTCGGAGCTCGGCCTCGGGGTCGTTCACCGGGTCTTGGGGCTGGCTCTCGCTATCGCGAGGTTGCCCTTCAAGACGGTGTGCGAGGAGTCGGAGACCGTACCTCGAGCTCGTCGCTCGTGTGCCCTTCACCGGGTCTAGGTGACTCATCTCTCGAGAGTCGTGCGAACAAAGGGAGAAAACTGGTAGAGGGAATGCGTCGTCAAGGTCGAGAGATCCCCTCCTTCTAGCGCCAAAATGTTGTCGCTGTTTTTCGGACAACGATTTAGGAGTCGCAGACGGTTAGACCCAAGGCCGGACCAAGTGGTACCCCAAGCCGTCCCTTAGCTGTGGATGTCCCTTGAGTTCGTCAGAGTACCTGAAAAGGAGTAGAGAATACGTGAACTACAAAAGGGAAACAAGGGGGGTACCCCTGTTTACCTCTCCGACGCTCAACATTAGTGGGATTGAGGTGGAGTATAGAGGTTTTAGGGGTGTTTAGAGGCCGAGACTTGAGAGAAACGAGCGAGGTACGAGTTCGACAGCGTTTCAGTACTCAAGAATGAGTTACCTGGACTAGGGGAGCGGCCCCTATATTTATAGGCCGCCAAGGGGTGGTTTGAAGACCCCTTGGCCGAGTGAATAAGTTTGGGTCAGCCAATGTGCGAGGGAAGGCTCTAGAGCCGGCCATTGGCCGAGGGAAGGCTCTAGAGCCGGCCATTGGCCGAGGCAAGACTCTAGAGCCGGCCAATGGCCGAGGGAAGGCTCTAGAGCCGGCCATTGGCCGAGGCAAGGCTATAGAGCCGGCCAATGGCCGAGGCAAGGCTCTAGAGCCGGCCAATGGCCGAGGCAAGGCTCTAGAGCCGGCCATTGGCCGAGGCAATGCTCTAGAGCCGGCCAATGGCGGAGGCAAAGCTCTAGAGCCGGCCATTGGCCGAGGCAATGCTCTAGAGCCGGCCATTGGCCGAGGCAATGCTCTAGAGCCGGCCATTGGCCGAGGCAAGGCTCTAGAGCCGGCCAATGGCCGAGGCAAGGCTCTAGAGCCGGCCAATGGCCGAGGCAATGCTCTAGAACCGGCCATTGGCCGAGGCAAGCCTTGGGCCTGCCAATGGCCGAGGCAAGCCTTGGGCCGGCCAATGGCCGAGGTAAGCCTTAGGGCCGGCCAATGGCCGAGGCAAGCCTTGGGCCGGCCATTGGCCGAGGCAAGCCTTAGGGCCGGCCAATGGCCGAGGCAAGCCTTGAACCGGCCAATGGCCGAGGCAAGCCTTGGGCCGGCCAATGGCCGAGGATAACCTTGGGCCGGCCATTGGCCGAGGCAAACCTTGGGCCGGCTGCATGGGCATTTGACTTGGCCCTTTGTTTGGCCCGGCCCCTGGTTGGGTCAGGGCCTCGCCGTTCAAGACCTCGTACCGGCCACGAGGGTCTAGGAAATGCCTTTTGTCCTCGTCGGCCCTAGATGGGCCGACAACACCCGCGCTTGTATAAGGCTTCGCCTCTCAACACGTATTTGGATGCGAGGGCTTCTAGCCTTTCGGTTTCTTTGCGGTCTTCGGGAAGTACCCCTCTTCGCAAGAAGTCCGTAAGCGGGGTCATCCAAGTTGGATGAGCAACGCTCTCAATCGTTCCCACCTTGTCATGTGAGATGGATGGTCGCGAGAGAGACTCGATTGGGATGGTTCCCAACCCGTCTTCGGTGATACCGGATCCGAGGCGAGCTAAGGCATCAGCCTCGGAGTTCTCTTCTCGTGGGATTTGGATGATCTCGAACCAGGAGAAGGCATCTAGCTTGGCATTTGTCTTTGCCAAGTAGGCGATCATGTTAGGTTCTTTGGCAACGTAGTCGCCTTTAACCTGATTTACGATTAACTGCGAGTCACAGTGTATTCGTAAATTATGTACGTTGAGCTTTTGAGCGAGCTCCAGCCCTAGGATGAGGGCTTCGTACTCGGCCTCATTGTTTGAGGCCTGGAATCCGTAGTGGAGGGCGTAGCGTAACTTTTCCCGGTCGGGGTTTGTCAGAATCACGCCGGCGCCTGCACCTTGGGCATTAGATGCCCCGTCTACGTGTAGTTCCCAGATGGGACCCGTAGGGTCGACCTTTCTCTTTCGAGCCGACAAGTCGTCGGTCGAGCCTTCTTTTGCTCTTCCCATGTCGGGAGTGTAGGAGAATTCTGCCACGAAATCAGCTAAGGCTTGAGCCTTTATTGCCGGCCTCGGATGAAACTCAATCCCGTACTCGCTCAATTCTTGGGACCAGATCGCCATGCGAGTCGATGTTCCCTTTTGAAGAGCCTTACCGATTGGGTGTCCGGTTCGGACAATGATTGGGTGAGCCTAGAAGTATGGGCGTAGCTTTTTGGCGGCTACGAGGAGAGCAAGAGAGAGCTTCTCTATCTCTGTATAACGCGTTTCGGCGTCAAGTAGGGCTTTGCTTATGTGGAAGATGGGCCATTGAGCCCTATCTTCTTCACGGATCAGCACAGCGCTCACAACTCGTTCGGAGACGGCGAGGTAGATGTAAAGCGTCTCGCCTTCTTTTGGCTTGGAGAGGAACGGAGGTTTCCCGAAGTAGGCCTTCATTTCTTGGAAGGCCTTTTCGCACTCGTCAGTCCATTCAAAGCCACCCGTCTTCTTAATTGCTTTGAAGAACGGTTGACACTTGTCGGTTGCTTTGGCCACAAAACGTGATAGGGCGGCAATCCGACCGGTCAGACTTTGGACTTCCTTGACACGTCGCGGGGACTTCATGTCAAGGAGTGCCTTGATTTTCTCGGGGTTCGTTACAATACCTCGACGGCAAACTATGTAGCCTAGGAACTTCCGGACTCGACCCCGAACACACATTTGTTCGGGTTGAGCTTTATTTTGTACCGGCGGAGGAGTAAGAACATTTCCCTTAGGTTGTCTACGTGGTTGGTAGCCAGTAGGCTTTTAACGAGCATGTCGTCCACGTACACTTCCATGGTCTTGCCGATTAGGTCGGCAAAGATCTGGTTTACCAATCGTTGGTAAGTAGCTCCTGCATTCTTAAGGCCGAAAGGCATGACCTTGTAGCAGTAGAGGCCGCGATCAGTGACAAAGGTTGTCTTGATCTGATCGGGCTCGTGCATTCGTATCTGGTTATAGCCCGAGTAGGCGTCCATGAAACTTAGGAGTTCATGTCCTGCCGTGGCGTCGACCAGTTGTTCGATGCGTGGGAGTGGAAAGCAATCTTTCGGGCAGGCTTTGTTAAGATCTTTGTAATCTATGCAAATGCGCCACTTCCAGTTGGGTTTTTTGACCATGACCACATTGGCCACCCACTTTGGGTACTTGGCTTCTCGGATGAAACCAGCGGAGAGAAGTTTTTCAACTTCCTCGTTTATTGCTAGGTACCGTTCGGGGTTGAACGCACGTCTAGCTTGTACCTTTTCAGCGATGGTTTTATCGTCATTCAATCGGTGCACAATCACATCGGGGTCTATGCCGGGCATGTCTGCATGTGTCCATCCAAAGACATCCTTAAACTCCCGAAGGAAGGACGCGAGGGTGTCAACTTTCAACCTCTCGACATCGTCGCGGGGGTTTAATTCCCCGAGTTGCCGTGCGTCTTTTTGATCACACGGGTAGTCGTCTTCCAGTTGGTAGATCGTGTTAACCCTTTTTTCAGCGGGCTTGCCGCCCACGCCTTGGACTTAGCATATCCTCGCCTGGGTTTGATCACCGGCCATGACGCCAATTCCCTCTTCGGTGGGGAATTTCACTAGTAGGTGATAAGTGGACGTGATAGCCCTTAGTCTGTTCAACGTGGGTCGCCCAATGATAACATTGTAGGGCGACTCCTGGTCGACCACAAGAAAGGGGACCATGTGAACGACTTCGATGCCTCCGGTAGTTCCGAAGGTGACTGGTAAATCAATGAACCCAAACATGGGTGTCTGAGTTGGGACAGGGCGGAGTCCCCCGAGCTTCATGCGCTCGAGGGTGGTCTTAAAGATTATATCGGCCGCGCTGCCGTTATCAATAAGAATTCTTTTTACAAAGTTGTTGGCCACCTGGGCCTTGAGGACTATAGCGTCATTGTGCGGGTGCACAACTCGCTTGGCCTCTTCATTGGTGAATTGTATCGTCTCGTAAGGTACGGACGGAGGTTCCTCGTAGGTTAGGTTAACCTGCCCGGCAAGGCCTTCTTGGGAGGCAGCTCTGAGGAGCTTTTTCCTTTGCCGGGCCGAGTCCCCGTCTTGCAAGCCACCTAGTATGGTGGTGACGACGTGGAGTTGCGCATCAGCCGTAGCTGTGACCGCCGTGCGGTCGGTTTTTGGGTTGGTCCCTCTACCTTCTTCAGGTTGTGGCCTATTGTCGATGGGGGTTCCCGCTCCTACCAAGCGAAGGACAAACTCTTTGAGCTCTCCCTTCTGGATTAACGTCTCAATTTGTTTCCTAAGATGGAAGCATTGAGCGGTCGTGTGACCATAATCCCGGTGGAACTCACAATAGCGGGACCGGTCGCGAGACGCGGGGTTACCCCTTATTGGAGCCGGAGCGACGAACTTGTCACGCACCACAGCGTAGATTTGCTCTACCGGTGCGTTCAAGGGAGTGTAACCCGAGTAGTCTCTAAAATTGCTCGCAAGACGCGGTTTTTGAGACGTAGGGGGTCGGCTATCGGTAGTGTGACCGCCCTTGTTCACCCTTTTGCGTGGGTTACTCGGCTCGCTGCCGGGCTCATCTCGACGGCGGGAACTTTGGTGGCCGCTCCTACGGCTGTCGAGGTAATCTTCTACCCCCATAAAGGTTTTGGCTCGGTTCATTAACTCGACCATCATAGAAGGGACTCTGCTGACGACGGACTTTAGGAAGTCTCCAGTGCGCAAGCCCTCGATGATGGTTGTAATTGCGTCACTGTCGTCAAAGCGGTCGACCTTGTTCGATTCTGTGGTGAATCGAGTGAGATACTGTCTCAAGGACTCGTTATTCTCTTGCCTGATTGACCATAAGTACATCTTGGTCTTCTTTTGGACCATGGATGTAGCAAATCGTGCCAGGAACATGTCCTTCAGGTCTTTGAACGATTGGACGCTCCCTGGTCTTAAATTCTTAAACCACTCGAAACCGGGTCCGGTGAGGGTAAGACTAAAAGCTTGGCATAGAGCCCCAGGTGAGACGCCCTGCATCGTCATCCAAGTTTCGTAATGTTGGATATGATACGTGGGATCAGATTTCCCATTGTATGGAGGGAGATTCGGGAGTTTGAAGTTTCCCGTGCACACCTCAGCAAGGATTTGGGCGGTGAAGGGAGAGGAATGTTCTTCGACGACCCCGTATGTATCACCCGCCAAGCCGCCTTCACGCAGGTCACGCACCTCGTTACGAAGATTGTGAATCATGGTGACGATGTCGAGGCCAATGTTGGGGGTCGCTCGTTGTTCAGGAGGAGTCACCTGTCGCCTTTCGTTCGACCCTTGAGCCGTGCGAGGGTCCCCATTGATTGGGGCCGTAGGGTTATGACCCTTACGAGCGCTCAGCCTCTCTCGGAGGTCTTCGCCACGGTTGTTCCGTTGGGTGGTTAGTCGATCTCTAAGATCCGGCCCGGCGGTATGGGGGCGTGAGCTTCGAGCCACACGCCTTACTCGGCGAGTCGTTGTACCTTCCCTGACATTGCCTCTTTGACCGAGTCGGTCATGGGCTGAACGTCGGGAGGTCTCTTCTTGAGAGGAGACCGGTATTGCTTTTGTTTTCGACGGACCGGCTTCGATCTCAACAGGGAGTTCCCCGTCCTTGCTGAGAGAAGTCTCGACGTCCGCCGAAATTTCCAAGCCTTCATAGTCGGGGTCATAATCATGTCCCTCGTCCATGAGGTCCTCAGATTCCCCGTGGGGGGCGCCGTGTGCAGGTGCCTTGCCCGACAGTTGGCGGTGGTACCTTGCATTGGCTATCTTCAGCTGGCAGATTTTCTCCTCCATTTCAAGGGTGCGGTCGTTCCGACTGGCCTGAAGAGGAGGGGGCGAGGGAGTGCGGCTCTCGTCGTTGAGAGACTCCCCATCACCTTGCGCTCGGGAGCGCATGAAGTATTTCTTCACCGCGGTTGCGTTTTCGGGGTTGTTCACGACCTCAGAACGAACGGGTGGTTGACCACTCATGTCCTTCTCGAGTCGAGAAGAAAGTGGTCGAGCTGTAGAAGGGATTTCGGGCTGTGTAAGTCGGGAAGCCCCTGTTACCGGTCGTTTTCGGAACACCGGAAATTCGAAAACAATTCGATGCCGGCCGGGCTTTGCCGGCCGGAAGCCCAACAAGCCCCGGCCCACCAGGCCCGAACGCCCCGATGCGCCCACGGCCCGACACGGCCGGCGCGCGCGCACCTACGCCCCCGGCCCTGAGGCCCCCGGCCCAATGGGCCTCAACGCGCCCTATTGCGCCTGGCTCGCGCGCACTCTGCGCCCCGGCCTCCCGGCCCGCGCGCGCCTTGGCACCACGGCCGAGCGCCCCTGCTGCCTCAGCCGGGTGTTCCCGCCACCTCGATCGAGCACCTTTGCCAGCTCGGCCACCTCGGTCGAGCGCCTTCACCAGCTCGGCCACCTCGGTCGAGCGCCTTCGCCAGCTCGGCCACCTCGGTCGAGTGCCTTCACCAGCTCGGCCACCGCGGTCGAGCGCCTTCGCCAGCTCGGCTACCCTGGCCGAACGTCTTCGTCAGTTCAGCCACCTCGGTCGAGCGCCTTCGCCGGCTCGGCCACCTGGGCCAAACGCCTTCGTCAGCTCGGCCACCGCGGTCGAGCGCCTTCGCCACCTCGGCAGAGCGTTCTTGCCACCTCGGCCGGGCACACCCGCTGCCGGGCACGCCGCGCCCGGCCAAGTCCCGCGCCTGGTACGCCTCGCGCCTGTCCAGGCGACATGTCCCGCGCACCCTGCGCCCTCTCGGGCGTAAAGCCTTGCGCGCCCCGCTCCCGGCCACCCGGTGGGCCTCAAGGGGCCGGCCCAAGGCCTCCCCTCAAACACTATAAATACCCCCCCCCCTTGGGGAAGGAAAAGGATCCCGTTTTTTACACAACTTACATCCTGGTTGATGCCAAGAACACTTCTCTTCTCTCGAGAATTCTCTCTTGCCCTCTTGTGACATTTCCAAGAGCGCGCACTCCTCCTCCTCCCTCGGCGCAGAAAGTCAAGGACCCCTCTCCACGAGAGGGAGCGCGCTCCTCTTCTGCGACCCGAGCCTCTGCAGTACATACTGCCCTCCTGCTTCTTGGCCCTTGAGCTAGAACTCCGAGCTACGAGCACGCAACCCCTCTAAAGCCTTCGCTAGATGTTACGAGCCGGGTCCTGCCCTAAAGCCTTGGATTCACAAAGCCTCCGAGCCCAAGATAGCCTCCCCACACAAATTGAACTATGTTCTGACCTGATCCCTACTAAAGGGTACGTAGGCAGCCAACCTTTGGCACGGTCACACCCCTCAAATCACACCTCAGGGTTTGGAGGGTGCAGCTCGGTCTACGAGCTCCCGTTTTTGGCCCGGGCGCGATCACTAGGTCCGGCCTTGGATCGAACCGCCCGAGGTATCTAATCGTTGTTCATTTTCGTGCGACAACATTTTGGCGCTAGAAGGAGGGGACTTCCCGACTTATACAGCCCGAAATCCCTTCTACAGTTCGACCCCTTTCTTCTCGACTTGAGAAAAACATGAGTGGTCAACCACTCGTTCGTTCTGAGGGCGTGAACAACCCCAAAAATGCAACCGCGGTGAAGAAATACTTCCTGCGCTCCCGAGCGCAAGGCGATGAGGAGTCTCTCAATGACGAGAGCCCCACTCCCTCGCCCCCTCCTCGTCAGGACAGTCGGGACGACCGCATCTTTGAGATGGAGGAGAAAATCCGCCAGCTGAAGATAGCCAATGCAAGGTACCACCGCCAACTGGCGGGCAAGGCGCCTGCACGCGGCTCCCCCCATGGGGAATCTGAGGACCTCATGGACGAGAGACATGATTATGACCCCGACTATGAAGGCTTGGAAATTTCGGCGGACGTCGAGACTTCTCTCACCAAGGACGGGGAACGCCCTGTTGAGATCGAAGCCGGTCCGTCGAAAACAAAAGCAATACCGGTCTCCTCTCAAGAGGAGACCTCTCGACGTTCAGCCCATGACCGACTCGGTCAAAGAGGCAATGTCAGGGAAGGTACAACAGTTCGGCGAGTAAGGCGCGTGGCCCGGAGCTGGCACCCCCATACCGTCGGGCTGGATCTTAGAGATCGACTTACCGCCCAACGCAACAACCGTGGCGAAGACGTCAGAGAGAGGTTGAGTGCTCGTAAGGGTCACAACCCTACGGCTCCAATCAATGGGGACCCTCGCACGGCTCAAGGGTCGAACGAAAGGCGACAAGTGACTCCTCCTGAACAAGGAGCGACCCCCAACACTGGCCTCGACGTCGTCACCATGATTCACAACCTCCGTAACGAGGTGCGCGACCTGCATGAAGGCGGCTTGGCCGGTTATACATACGGGGTCGTGGAAGAACATTCCTCCCCCTTCACCGCCCAAATCCTTGCTGAGGTGTGCACGGGAAACTTCAAACTCCCGAATCTCCCTCCATAAAATGGGAAATCTGATCCCACGTATCACATCCAACATTACGAGACTTGGATGACAATGCAGGGCGTCTCACCTGGGCCTCTATGCCAAGCTTTTAGTCTTACCCTCACCGGACCCGGTTTCGAGTGGTTTAAGAATCTAAGACCAGGGAGCGTCCAATCGTTCAAAGACCTGAAGGACATGTTCCTGGCACAGTTTGCTACATCCATGGTCCAAAAGAAGACCAAGATGTACTTATGGTCAATCAGGCAAGAGAATAACGAGTCCTTGAGACAGTATCTCACTCGATTCACCACAGAATCGAACAAGGTCGACCGCTTTGACGACAGTGACGCGATTACAGCCATCATCGAGGGCTTGCGCACTGGAGACTTCCTAAAGTCCGTCGTCGGCAGAGTCCCTTCTACGATGGCCGAGTTAATGAACCGAGCCAAGACCTTTATGGGGGTAGAAGATTACCTCGACGGCCGCAGGAGCAGCAACCAAAGCTCCCGCCGTCGGGACGAGTCCGGCAACGAGCCTGGCAATCCCCGTAAGACGATAAACAAGGGAGGTCGAGCTTCCGACAGCCGACCCCCTACGTCTCAAAAGCCGCGTCTCGCGAGCAATTTCAGAGACTACTCAGGTTACACTCCCTTGAATGCCCCGGTAGAGCAAATCTACGCTGTGGCGCGTAACAAGTTCGTCGCTCCGGCTCCAATAAAAGGCAACCCCGCGTCTCGCGACCGGTCCCGTTATTGCGAGTTCCACCGGGATTACGGTCACACGACCGCTCAGTGCTTCCATCTTAGGAAACAAATTGAGACGTTAATCTAGAAGGGAGAACTCAAAGAGTTTGTCCTTCGCTTGGTAGGAGCGGCATTTCCCACCGACAACAGGCCACAGCCTGAAAAAGGTGGAGGGACCAACCCAAACACCGACCGCACGGCGGTCACCGCCACGGCTGATGCGCAACTCCACGTCGTCACCACCATACTAGGTGGCTTGCAAGACGGGGACTCGGCCCGGCAAAGGACAAAGCTCCTCAGAGCTGCCTCCCATGAAGGCCTTGCCGAGCAGGTTAACCGGACCTACGAGGAACCTCCGTCCGAACCTTACGAGATGATACAATTCACCAATGAAGAGGCCAAGCGAGTTGTGCACCCGCACAATGACGCTATAGTCCTTAAGGCCCAGGTGGCCAACAATTTGGTAAAAAGAGTTCTTATTGTTAACGGCAGCGCGACCGATATAATCTTTAAGACCACCCTCGAGCCAATGAAGCTCGGGGGGCTGCACCCGGTCCCAACTCAGACACCCCTGTTTGGGTTCACGGGAGAAAAGGTCATGACTGAAGGAATCATTGATTTACCAGTCACCTTCGGAACTGCCGGAGGCATCGAAGTCGTTCACATGGTCCCCTTTCTCGTGGTCGACCGGGAGTCGCCCTACAATGTTATCATTGGGCGACCCACGTTGAACAGACTAAGAGCTATCACATCCACTTATCACCTGCTAGTGAAATTCCCCACCGGTGAGGGAATTGGCGTCATGGCCGGTGATCAAACCCAAGCGAGGATATGCTACGTCCAAGGCATGGATGGCAAGCCCGCTGAAAAAAGGGTTAACACGATCTACCAACTGGAAGACGACAACCCGTGTGATCAAAAGGACGCACGGCAACTCGGGGAATTAGACCCCCGCGATGATATCGAGAGGTTGAAAGTTGACACCCCCGACGATCTCACTTCGATCGTTCTCGACGAAGCTAAACCTGACCAGGTAGTAAAGATCGGTGCACAACTCCCTCTCGCCATCAAAACTCAACTCGCGGCCTTCCTTCGGGAGTTTAAGGATGTCTTTGCATGGACACATGCAGACATGCCCGGCATAGACCCCGATGTGATTGTGCACCGATTGAATGACGATAAAACCATCGCTGAAAAGGTACAAGCTAGACGTGCGTTCAACCCCGAACGATACCTAGCAATAAACGAGGAAGTCGAAAAACTTCTCTCCGCTGGTTTCATCCGAGAAGCCAAGTACCGGAAGTGGGTGGCCAATGTGGTCATGGTCAAAAAGCCCAACGGGAAGTGGCGTATTTGCATAGATTACAAAGATCTTAACAAAGCCTGCCCGAAAGATTGCTTTCCACTCCCGCGCATCGAACAACTGGTCGACGCCACGGCAGGACATGAACTCCTAAGTTTCATGGACGCCTACTCAGGCTATAACCAGATACGAATGCACGAGCCCGACCAGATCAAGACAACCTTTGTCACTGATCGCGGCCTCTACTGCTACAAGGTCATGCCTTTCGGCCTTAAGAATGCAGGAGCTACTTTCCAACGATTGGTAAACCGGATCTTTGCCGACCTAATCGGCAAGACCATGGAAGTATACGTGGACGACATGCTCGTTAAAAGCCTGTTGGCTACCAACCACGTAGACAACCTGTGGGAGATGTTCTTAATCCTCCGCCGGTACAAAATGAAGATCAACCCCAACAAATGTGTGTTCGGGGTCGAGTCCGGGAAGTTCCTGGGCTACATAGTTAGCCGTCGAGGCATCGAAGCGAACCCCGAGAAAATCAAGACTCCTTGACATGAAGTCCCCGCGACGTGTCAAGGAAGTCCAAAGTCTGACCGGTCGGATTGCTGCCCTAGCGCGTTTTGTGGCCAGAGCAACCGACAAGTGTCAACCGTTCTTCAAAGCAATTAAGAAGACGGACGGCTTTGAATGGACGGACGAGTGCAAAAAGGCCTTCCAAGAAATGAAGGCCTACTTTGGGACACCCCCGTTCCTCTCCAAGATAAAAAAAGGCGAGACGCTTTACATCTACCTCGCCGTCTCCGAACGAGCTGTGAGCGCTGTGCTGATCCGTGAAGAAGATACGGCTCAATGGCCCATCTTCTACATACGCAAAGCCCTACTCGACGCCGAAACGCGTTATACAGAGCTAGAGAAGCTCTCTATTGCTCTCCTCGTAGATGCCAAAAAGCTACGCCCATACTTCCAGGCTCACCCAATCGTTGTCCGGACCGGGCACCCAATCGGTAAGGCTCTTCAAAAGGGAACATCGACTCGCATGGCGATCTGGTCCCAAGAATTGAGCGAGTACGGGATTGAGTTTCATCTGCGGCCGGCAATAAAGGCTCAAGCCTTAGCTAATTTTGTGGCAGAATTCTCCTACACTCCCGACATGGGAAGAGCAGAAGACGGCTCGACCGACGACTTGTCGGCTCGAAAGAGAAAGGTCGACCCTACGGGTCCCATCTGGGAACTACACGTAGACGGAGCATCTAATGCCCAAGGAGCAGGCGCCGGCGTGATTTTGACAAATCCCGACCGGGAAAAGTTACGTTACGCCCTCCACTACGGGTTCCAGGCCTCAAACAATGAGGCCGAGTACGAAGCCCTCATCCTAGGGCTAGAGCTCGCTCAAAATCTCAACGTACAGAATTTACGAATACACTGTGACTCGAAGTTAATCGTAAATCAGATTAAAGGCGATTACGTTGCCAAAGAACCTAACATGATCGCCTACTTGGCAAAGGCAAATGCCAAGCTAGATGCCTTCTCATGGTTCGAGATCGTCCAGATCCCACGAGAAGAGAACTCCGAGGCCGACGCCTTAGCTCGCCTCGGATCCGGTATCACCGAAGACGGGTTGGGAACCATCCCAATCGAGTCTCTCTCGCGACCATCCGTCTCACGTGACGAGGTAGGAACGATTGAGAGCGCCGCTCATCCAACTTGGATGACACCGCTTACGGACTTCTTGCGAAGAGGGGCACTTCCCGAAGACCGCAAAGAAGCCGAAAGGCTAAAAGTGTTGGAATTGATCTAGGGTTTAAGAAAAAGATTAAACGCTTCGGGAAGCGGCGGAATTTTAAAAAATTTATTTTCAAGTAAAAACAGTTTTTACTAACCTAGACAAAGAGCAAGTACATGTAATTAAAAACTATTATGACTATAGAAGTTTACTAACCTTTCTTGAAGCTTGAACTTTGTAGAAGCTTTTGGAAAGTTTGCAACGCTCGTCTCCTCGCAGCACGTCTCTCTTTCTTTCCTCGACACCTCGAGCAACCACGATAGTTTCTATCACTAAATCACTCGAAATAAAAGGAATCAGTGAGTGGGCACTTTTAAACACTACGACTTAAGAACAAGTCTTGAAGTCGCAGAGCTAAACACTAGGTCGAGTGAGGACCTAGGTGCCAAAACAAGAATAATTGAAAATGAACTAGAGAGAGAGAGAGAGGAGTTTCGGCCAAAGTTCTAGAGAGAGAGTCTCTCAAATCTCTTAAACTTGGATGAATGAAATGTGAGGAAATGAGGCTCCTATTTATAGGAGAGGTCTCACCTTCAATAAGGTAGTTTCCTCTTCTATAGAATATCACATATTCATGAGCCAATTTCCTCTTTTCCCTATTGAGACACTCGGCCAACAAGGGATTCTAGAAGCCTTTATTTGTTTCCAATTTTGTTCATGCCTTGCCTTTTCTCTCAACATGGCCGAAGTTCCTTATGCATCCTTATGCAAATTTGTTTCCTCTTTTTCTTTTGGCAAGAATCTAAATACATTTATGCACAAAATAAACTCTCCTATTTCTCTATAGGGTAGGCGCCCAACAAGTCTCTAGAAGGAGCTTCTAGAAGCTTCTTCATTTATTCATGAGAACATGAAAGAAGCCCATTAAGAATTTTCAATAAAATTCTTATGAAATGAAATTAATTCACGAGGCCCAATGATCAAGTCATGGCCGAGTGACATTAAGTCATCAAATGAACTTGTCTAAATTTATTGACATTCATTCATCCTTTGCCTCAAAAGACAAAAATACCCTTTTGACTATTTTCGTTCTCGTTTTGACTTAGCTTCTAGTTTAACTATTCCTATCGATGCGATTCGTGACAGTGACCTCATGGACCCAAATGAACAAAGCTTGAGCTAAACACTTGGACTCAAAAGTTCACAAACCTTTTCCAAGTTTAGCTTAATGCCAACTGACTCCACTAAAGAGCTGACACTGAAAATCTCTCGGTTCAAATGAATTTATTTTCTACTCAAGAATTCGACCTAATTATGATGAGCGGATCCACTGAATATTATCTATGTTTACCCTTCATGAATGTCATCAGCTAGTCGGGATTTACTAAATTACCATTTTACCCTTCTAGCTGTTATTTCCTCAACTCCTTTGTCGCTTGTGAATAAGTTAGAAACAATGTATTGACGAGGAGCTAACAAGTCACATTGTTTTATCCAAAAGAGTCAGGACTCAATTTGGACACTGGCCAGTTCATTTATTCACACTCCAAGGAACAAAGCATGAGGTGACATACATTGCATTTCAGCAATCTTGTACGTGAATTCCATATCTATGAGAACTTCACAAAGTTACTCATGACATTCTCACAACTTCGTACTTCACCAATAGGCCCTGTTCGAAATCACATACTGAGTTCGAACTCTGACTTTCTCAAATGAGAATACTAAGGTGTGAAATGGCATGTCTCATTTCAGGATTAAGGTAAGCATGAAATTCATACATAGTGACTTCGAGACATAAGAGGTTAAATGGTTTGTTCTTATCTTGTCTCTAGAAGTGCACTGGTCAATTCAGTACCTTCGGAAGATACCTAGAAGAACTATAGAGTCTCCAACTCTCAATGCCCAATAACCAGACATCATAGATTCTCCTAACAATCGTACTGAGGTCAATAGTCCTTTGACCCTAAGATTGCGAATATAACGTTTTAAGCAAACTACGAAGAGTTTGTTCATGCAAATCTACATTTGTCTCTTCGTAAGTTGTTAAGTTTGTTTATGGACTAAAAGACTAAGGTTTTATCATACAGCTTCAAACAAAGAAAGAATGAATGAACGTTTCAACTTTATTAATGAATAAGCAATTACAAGCAAGAGTCTTCGTAAGACTATATGACATCAAATGTACATAAATACACACTACAACTCTTCTTGTGGGCACCATTGACAACAAAAAGCCCTCGCATCCAAATACGTGTTGAGAGGCGAAGCCTTATACAAGCGCGGGTATTCAACCCCGCTGCTCCGATGTCTCAATAGCGTCGAGTCGACCAAGGTCCTCCGTGAGATCCATGAAGGCCTCTGCGGAAACCACGCCGTTGGAAGGTCCCTCGCGCTCAAGGCGTTTCGACAAGGCTATTTCTGGCCAACGATGAAAAAAGACACCTACGACTGGGTGAGAAAGTGCGACAAGTGTCAACGTTTCTCCAACGTTCCACGACAACCGCCATTTCCCCTAAGTAGCATCGTTGTTCCACGCCCCTTCGCAAAATGGGGCGTAGATATTATCGGCAAGCTTCCTAAAGCTCTGAGACAATAGGAATACGCCATCTTCGCTATCGACTACTTCACCAAGTGGGTCGAAGCCGAGCCTCTGGCCAAGATCACCGAGGCCAACACTACGAACTTCATCTGGAAGTCCATAATATGCCGCCACGGCATCCCCACGTCAATCGTGACCGATAACGGCGCGCAGTTCGACAACACGAGGGTTAGAGAGATCTGCGCCCAACTAGGGATAAGCAAAACATTCTCATCCCCGCGACATCCACAGGCTAATGGCCAAGTGGAAGCCGTCAACAAGACGATTAAGAGCAACCTCAAGAAAAAGCTCGAAGCCAAAAAAGGCGCCTGGGCTGAAGAACTGCCTTTCATCCTATGGGCCTATCGAACGACCGTTCGAAACGCCACCGGAGAGACCCCCTTCTCCCTAGCTTTTGGGGTTGAGGTGGTGGTTCTCGTGGAAATGGAAGTCCCCACCTATCGAGTTGACACTTTCGACGAAAAAGAAAATGAGGAAGCCATGCACCTCGAACTGGATCTAATCGACGAGAAAAGATCCGAGGCTCTCACCAGACTCGCTGTGCAAAAGCGAAAGGTCGAGAGATACTACAACGACAAAGTCAAAAGGCGGACCTTCGCCGCCGGCAGCCTTGTACTCAGACTCGTGTTCCAGAACACCCAAGTGCAAGGCGCCAGAGTCCTAGGCCCAAATTGGGAAGGACCGTATAGAGTCCGACAAGTCATACACGACGGGACCTACTACATCGAGCACACGGACGGAACTCCAATCCGGCACCCGTGGAACGCCGAACACTTGAGGCAATACCACCAATGATCAAATCCCCCCCATTATTGCTCTGTGTTCCCTTATTCAATAAAGGCCTATGTGCCACTGTTCAAGGATGTTAACTGTTAGCAAAAATCAATAAAAAATAAAGTTTGAAGTCATTTTTACGCACTTTATTAAAAAAAAAAAACAAAGTTTTTAGTCATCACGGCACGCCCTGTAAACTAAAAACTTGGGGGGCTGATGGGTCTACGACATACACTCAGGAATTCACGGCCAAAAAAAAAAGACAAAGAAAAGGTCCTCAAGTCGAGCTAGCTCCTTGAGTCCAATTCGGTCCCCGAGTCGAGCTGGTCCAGTCGAGCTCGCCCCTCGAGTCGAGCTCGCTCCTCAAGTCGAGCTCGCCCTTCAAGTCAAGTTCGCTCCTTGAGTCGAGCTCCAATTCGCTCCTCTAGTCGAGTTCGCTCCTCGAGTCAAGCTCGCTCCTCAAGACGAGTTTGCTCCTTGAGTCGAGCTCAAGTTCGCTCTTCGGGTCGAGCTCGCCCCTCCAGTCGAGCTCGCTCCTCGAAGCCCAGTTCGCTCCTCAAGTCGAGTTTGCTCCTTGAGTCGAGCTCAAATTCGCTCCTCGAGTCGAGCTCGCTCCTCCAGACGAGCTCGCTCCTCGAAGCCCAGTTCGCTCCTCAAGTCGAGTTCGCTCTTTGAGTCGAGCTCCAATTCGCTCCTCGAGTCGAGTTCGCTCCTCGAGTTGAGCTCGCCCCTCCAGTGGAGTTCGCTCCTCGAGTCGAGCTCGCCCCTCAAGTTGAGCTCGCTCCTCGAGTCGAGCTCGCTCCTCGAGTCGAGCTCGCCCCTCAAGTCGAGCTCGCTCCTCGAAGCCCAGTTCGCTCCTCAAGTCGAGTTCGCTCCTTGAGTCGAGGTCCAATTCGCTCCTCGAGTCGAGTTCGCTCCTCGAGTCGAGCTTGCACCTCAAGACGAGTTCGCTCCTTGAGTCGAGCTCAAGTTCGCTCTTCGGGTCGAGCTCGCCCCTCCAGTCGAGCTCGCTCCTCGAAGCCCAGTTCGCTCCTCAAGTCGAGTTCGCTCCTTGAGTCGAGCTCCAATTCGCTCCTCGAGTCGAGCTCGCTCCTCCAGTCGAGCGCTCTCCTCGAAGCCCAGTTCGCTCCTCAAGTCGAGTTCGCTCCTTGAGTCGAGCTCCAATTCGCTCCTCGAGTCGAGTTCGCTCCTCGAGTTGAGCTCGCCCCTCGAGTCGAGTTCGCTCCTCGAGTCGAGCTCGCCCCTCAAGTCGAGCTCGCTCCTCGAGTCGAGCTTGCTCCTCGAGCCGAGCTCGCCCCTCGGGTCGAGCTCGCTCCTCGAAGCCCAGTTCGCTCCTCAAGTCGAGTTCGCTCCTTGAGTCGAGCTCCAATTCGCTCCTCGAGTCGAGTTCGCTCCTCGAGTCGAGCTCGCTCCTCAAGTTGAGTTCGCTCCTTGGGTCGAGCTCAAGTTCGCTCTTCGGGTCGAGCTCGCCCCTCCAGTCGAGCTCGCTCCTCGAAGCCGAGCTCGCTCCTCAAGACGAGTTCGCTCCTTGAGTCGAGCTCAAGTTCGCTCTTCGGGTCGAGCTCGCCCCTCCAGTCGAGCTCGCTCCTCGAAGCCCAGTTCGCTCCTCAAGTCGAGTTCGCTCCTTGAGTCGAGCTCCAATTCGCTCCTCGAGTCGAGTTCGCTCCTTGAGTCGAGCTCCAATTCGCTCCTCGAGTTGAGCTCGCCCCTCAAGTCGAGCTCGCTCCTCGAGTCGAACTCGCTCCTCGAGTCGAGCTCGCCCCTCAAGTCGAGCTCGCTCCTCGAAGCCCAGTTCTCTCCTCAAGTCGAGTTCGCTCCTTGAGTCGAGCTGCAATTCGCTCCTCGAGTCGAGTTCGCTCCTCGAGTCGAGCTCGCTCCTCAAGACGAGTTCGCTCCTTGAGTCGAGCTCAAGTTCGCTCTTCGGGTCGAGCTAGCCCCTCCAGTCGAGCTCGCTCCTCGAAGCCCAGTTCGCTCCTCAAGTCGAGTTCGCTCCTTGAGTCGAGCTCCAATTCGCTCCTCGAGTCGAGCTCGCTCCTCCAGTCGAGCACGCTCCTCGAATCCTAGTTCGCTCCTCAAGTCGAGTCCGCTCCTTGAGTCGAGCTCCAATTCGCTCCTCGAGTCTAGTTCACTCCTCGAGTTGAGCTCGCCCCTCGAGTCGAGTTTGCTCCTCGAGTCAAGCTCGCCCCTTAAGTCGAGCTCGCTCCTCGAGTCGAGCTCGCTCCTCGAGTCGTGCTCGCTCCTCGATTTGAGCTCGCTCCTCGAAGCCCAGTTCTCTCCTCAAGTCGAGTTCGCTCCTTGAGTCGAGCTCCAATTCGCTCCTCGAGTCGAGTTCGCTCCTCGAGTCGAGCTCGCTCCTCAAGACGAGTTCGCTCCTTGAGTCGAGCTCGCTCCTCAAGACGAGTTCGCTCCTTGAGTCGAGCTCAAGTTCGCTCTTCGGGTCGAGCTCGCCCCTCCAGTCGAGCTCGCTCCTCGAAGCCCAGTTCGCTCTTCAAGTCGAGTTCGCTCCTTGAGTCGAGCTCCAATTCGCTCCTCCAGTCGAGCTCGCTCCTCGAAGCCCAGTTCGCTCCTCAAGTCGAGTTCGCTCCTTGAGTCGAGCTCCAATTCGCTCCTAGAGTCGAGTTCGCTCCTCGAGTTGAGCTCGCCCCTCGAGTCGAGTTCGCTCCTCGAGTCGAGCTCGCTCCTCGATGCCCAGTTCGCTCTTCAAGTCGAGTTCGCTCCTTGAGTCGAGCTCCAATTCGCTCGTCCAGTCGAGTTCGCTCCTCGAGTCGAGCTCGCTCCTCAAGACGAGTTCGCTCCTTGAGTCGAGCTCAAGTTCGCTCTTCGGGTCGAGCTCGCCCCTCCAGTCGAGCTCGCTCCTCGAAGCCCAGTTCGCTCTTCAAGTCGAGTTCGCTCCTTGAGTCGAGCTCCAATTCGCTCCTCCAGTCGAGCTCGCTCCTCGAAGCCCAGTTCGCTCCTCAAGTCGAGTTCGCTCCTTGAGTCGAGCTCTAATTCGCTCCTAGAGTCAAGTTCGCTCCTCGAGTTGAGCTCGCCCCTCGAGTCTAGTTCGCTCCTCGAGTCGAGCTCGCCCCTTAAGTCGAGCTCGCTCCTCAATTCGAGCTCGCTCCTCGAAGCCCAGTTCGCTCCTCAAGTCGAGTTCGCTCCTTGAGTCAAGCTCCAATTCGCTCCTCGAGTCGAGTTCGCTCCTGCAGTCGAGCTCGCTCCTCAAGTCGAGTTCGCTCCTTGGGTCGAGCTCAAGTTCGCTCTTCAGGTCGAGCTCGCCCCTCCAGTCGAGTTCGCTCCTCGAAGCCCAGTTCGTTCCTCAAGTCGAGTTCGCTCCTTGAGTCGAGCTCCAATTCGCTCCTCGAGTCGAGTTCGCTCCTCGAGTCGAGCTCGCTCCTCGAAGCCCAGTTCGCTCCTCAAGTCGAGTTCGCTCCTTGAGTCGAGCTCCAATTCGCTCCTCAAGTCAAGCTCGCTCCTCGAGTCGAGCTTGCCCCTCAATTCGAGTTCGCTCCTTGAGTCCAGATTCGCTCCTCGAGTCGAGCTCGCCCCTCAAGTCGAGTTCGCTCCTCGAGTCGAGCTCGCCCCTCAAGTCGAGTTCGCTCCTTGAGTCCAGATTCGCTCCTCGAGTCGAGCTCACCCCGCAAGTTGAGCTCGCTCCTCGAGTCGAGCTCGCCCCTCAAGTCGAGTTCGCTCCTTGAGTCCAGATTCGCTCCTCGAGTCGAGCTCGCCCCTCAAGTCGAGTTCGCTCCTCGAGTTGACCTCGCCCCTCAAGTCGAGTTCGCTCCTTGAGTCCAGATTCGCTCCTCGAGTCGAGCTCGCTCCTCAAGCCGAGCTCGCTCCTCGAGTCGAGCTCGCCCCTCAAGTCGAGCTCGCTCATCAAGTCGAGCTCGCGCCTTGCATCCAGTTCGCTCCTTGAGTCGAGCTCGCTCTTCAAGTCGAGCTCGCCCCTCAAGTCGAGCTCGCTCCTCAAGACGAGCTCGCTCCTTGAGTCCAGTTCGCCCCTCGAGTCGAGCTCGCTCCTCGAGACGGGCTCCGAGTACGGAAAGCCGGCTGGCACTCCTCGCGCCAAACCTACGCATCTCCAGGAGTCGAGCTCGCTCCTCGAATCAAGCTCGCCCTTCGAGTCGAGCCCTGAGTCTACGAGTCGATTGATACTCCTCGTGCCGACTCTTCAAAAAAAACAAAAGACGCCGGCCTAACCCGGCGCAACCGCGTCCGCTCACCCCAGGGTGAGCGGGCCCAAAAGACGTCGGTCTAACCCGACGCACAAGGCCTAAGTCCCCCACGGGGGCACAAACTTAGGAAGCTCGGACCCCGACGGCCCTTCGTGCATACGGGTTCGAGTAAAACGTCGGCCTTCCCGGCGTGCCGTAAGACGCGTAAAGGAGCAGGTGAAAGACGTCTTCCGAGACGCATGTAAGTCACGTAAAGGCGCTGCCTCAAACCCGAAAAGGCCAAATTTGAGCCAAACTAAGGTTCGCTAGCCTTAGGGAACGAACACCAAAAGACGCCGGCCTAACCCGGCGCATGTGGTTTGAGTAAAAGACGCCGGCCTGACCCGGCGCAACCGCGTTCGCTCACTCCAGGGTGAGCGAGCCCAAAAAGACTTTGGCCCAACCCGACGCACCCGCGTTCGCTCACTCCAGGGTGAGCGGGCCCAAAAAAGACGTCGGCCTAACCCGGCGCACCTATGTTCCGACGCTCAAGGGCGCGAACACCTAAAAAGACGCCGGCCTAACCCAGCGCACCTATGTTCCGACGCTCCAGGGCGCGAACACTAAAAGACGTCGGCCTAAACCCGACGCAAAGTGCGTTCGCTTGCTTCAGGGCACGAACCCAAAGACGCCGGCCTTACCCGGCGAGCTCGGTCGCTCAAGTAGCGCGAGCTCAAAGACGCCGGCCTTACCCAGCGAGCTCGATCGCTCAAAGCAGCGCGAGCTCGAAGACGCCGGCCTAACTCGGCGAGCTCGGTCACTTAAAAGCACGGGCTCCAAAAGACGCCGGCCCAACCTGGCGCGACTTACACGTCCAGTCGCCAATGGCACGGATGCAAAGCCCCCGGGGACTACCCGGTACGATCTCTTCGATTGCCGAAAGGCGCGAAGCGAAGTCATTGGGCCACGATAAGCCCACGAAGAAGGCACAGGCGAGTAAAAATAGCTCAAAAAATGAGATATGCATTCAACTTAAAAGCAACAAAAATGTCTCATAAATTAAAAAAAAAAAGAGCCACGGCTCTGATAAACACGTGCTAAACAAAAGTGTGTGAAAAATAAATCCTAGAGAAGGAAAATAAACAAATCGCTAATCATACGCGCTGAAAAATAAAGCCATCTCGGCTGAAGGAGCACCCTCGTCCAACAGAGGGAACAAGGTGTCGAAGAAGTCGAAAGTGACCCCTCGGGCCTCGTTCTCGGCCGCAGTCGCGTCTCGACATTCCAGTGCTCCGGCACGACGGGCTTCCTCGATCCCTATGTCGTAGTCATCCTGCAAGTTGGACGCTCTCCGCTCCGCTTCAGCAATCCGGGACAAGAGTCGAGCGTTTTCCTCCGCCAGAGAGTCGCGCTCGCGTTCCGCCCTAACTCGCGCCACCTCGCTCGAAGTAAGCTGGCGGTGCGACGTCTCCAAGGCGTCGGATCGAGAGTCCAGCTGCCTTCGAAGGTCAGTAACCTCAGTGCGAAAAATCTCCGCTGATCGGGTCGCCACCTCACCAGCTCGCCGCTCTTCAGTGAGCTCGCCCACCATCTTGGCCACTGACAATTGGGCTCCGTCGCGATGGCCTTGTGCGATCTGGAGTTCCACCCTGGCCTCACGGAGCTGGTCTCGAAGCGTCTCGGTCCCCGCCCCCGGGTGTGAACCTCGCTCGACCTGAGCCAACCTAGCCTTCGTCCGGGCGAGCTCCTCCTGGGATGCCCTAAGCGCCGGATGAAGTCGTGCAAAATCCTGTCGCTTCGCACGGCCCTCGCATATGCCTGCGACGACAAAGAAGCAAAGGTTAAAACTAAAAACCTACGCTTACAATAAAAGCAGAAGTATTGACCCTCTGAGCGTCGGTAACACCCGCCTGGAAGAAGGCGATGTCGCCCTTCGACACCACGCCCTTCCACCAGGATAGTGTAGATCCCTCGAGCTGGCGAAAACAGTCCCCTCGGGCCTCTATCGCCTCCAGCTCCACCGCCGAGTTCGCCCTCTTGAGCTCGGAACGCTCATCGGGAGGTGCCGATGTCGAAGCCCTCTTCAAAGAAGCCCGAGACTCCGGTTCGACTAGACCGGCGGTCTCAACAAGCTCGCCCTTCGCCTTGCGGTCAGCGACCCTAGAGCGAATCTCCGCCATTGACTCGGGGTCCCGAGAAGCGAGGGCCTGCCTCCTAGCTCGCCTCCTCGCAGCTACACAAAACAAAGTGACAAAGGTCAGGTTCCTATCAAAACAACAATTTTACAGAACCATAGAGATACCTCGGGAAGCAGGAGCGACTGATTGAGCCTCAGGACTCGGGGGCCTGCTCGCCCGGAGCGCCTCCTCGGTGCCCGGAGCAAAGGGTGGGAACCACCTGGTGAGCACCATCAGCTCGGGGGAACGGAATCGCTCGCCAGCCTTGCGGGCTTCCGACATCCCCGATATTTCCCTCACGAAGGGGAGCTCTGCTGCCCCCTCTTCCGCTGGAAAGTCGGCCATGCGGCCAAAGTGAAGGGGCGCCTCGCCGAAAGCGTCCGAGGTGACCCATACCCACGCCCGGCGGCTAGGCGGGTCACAATCGTCGACCAGCCTCACGTTGCCCCGGGCACGGGCCATATGGAATCCCGGCTGCCCCGGCGCCGGGAAGACGGCGACCAAGTTACGGAAGTCGTCCACGGTCATGGCACGCTGCGTCTGGCCGTGCCACTCCATGAAGCATGTAGCCAACAGGCGATAGAACGCCGGGCTCATCTGACATGCATGGACCCCGAGCCGGGTCAAGATCTGCTGGACGATCGCGGGGAACGGGAGACGCAACCCGCAGACAAGACTCCCGATGGTCACGGCCGCATACCCGTCCCTGGGGCGGGAGGGCCTGTCCTCGGGGGCAGGTCTAAGCAACCCCACCAAGGGAGGGTTGTTATACGCCTCCCGAAGCGTGCCGAAGACTCGGGAAGTGAGCGTGCTCGCAGCGTCGACTCCCTTGCAGTCTAAGCCGACGGGGGCAACAGAGTCGCCTACTCCGTACATACGAGTCCTCTCCAGCGATCGGGCGTAGGTGTAACCCGAAGCCTCCGCGGATTCGAGGGCCGGCCATACCGTCGCCAACACCTCGCCATCATGTTTCTCCTCCCCCCTCGCGGGAGGAACCTCCGAGTCCACCTCAGGAGCCTCCGAGCCCGACCCTTGGGGATCATCGGAGTAAATCTCGTCCAAGAAAGACTCGGACGGCACAATTGCAAGCTCTACACCCGTCCAAGTTAGACGCCCGGGGGAGCTCGGTACTCACCACCGCTTCACCCCGCTGCTTGAGCAGGGGGGCGTCAAAGGACGCCTCGCGGGAGACCAGGTTGATCACCAACCTTGACGAACGCAGGCCCTCGGGCCCCTCGTCCTCCCCTTCGGGGCCGCACCTGGTAGGTGGGCCGCTCCCGGGTCCCGCCAGCTCGGCGATCGCCGCGGCATCGGTCTCTAACTCCGCGAGCCATTGGTCGGCCGCGCCTGAGTCTTCCTCGACGAAGATAGGAATCCCGTCGAGCTCATCAAAGGGACCCTTGGCCGCCCCCCCCCCCCCCCCCCCCCCCCGAAATTTGGGAGAGGGCAGGTAGGGGTCGACCTCAGGATCATCAACACGGGGAACAAGTGTTGGAATCGATCTAGGGTTTAAGAAAATAATTAACGCTTCGGTAAGCGGCGGAATTTTAAAAAATTTCTTTTACAAGTAAAAACAATTTTTACTAACCTAGACAAGTGCAAGTACATGTAATTAAAAACTAATATGAGCTATGAAGTTTACTAACCTTTCTTGAAGCTTGATCTTTGAGAAGCTCTTAGAAACTTGCAACGCTCGTCTCCCCTCGCAGCACGTCTCTCATTCTTTCCACGGCACCTCGAGCAACCACGAAAGTTTCTATCACTAAATCACTCGAAATAAAGGAATTAGTGAGTGGGCACTTTTAAACACTACGACTTAAGAACGAGTCTTGAAGTCGCAGAGCTAAACACTATGTCTAGTGAGGACCTAGGTGCCAAAACAAGAAAAATCGAAAATAAACTAGAGAGAGAGAGAAGAGGGGCGGCAACCACAAGTTCTAGAGAGAGAAGCTCTCAATCTCTAACTTATGTGGAATGAATAGAATGAGAGGAATGAGGGTCCTATTTATAGGAGAAGGGTTGGCCTTGGAAAGAAGTAGTTTCCTCTTATTTTCCAAGTCTTTATGAGGAAATCTTATTTCCTATTTTTCCCTTGCTTTGCACGTCCAACATGTGCTTCAATAAGCCTTGGATTTGTTTCCTAATTTAGTTTGTCTCTCTCTTTCCCTTGTGTTGGCCGAACTTATGCTTTCCTCATAGAGGAAATTTGTTTCCTCTTTTTCTTTTGGCAAGTATCTACATACATTTATGCACAAAATAATCTCTCTTTTCTCTTGGGTATTTGGGCGCCTATAATGACTCTAGAAAGGCCTTCTAGAAGCTTTTCCATTTGTTCATGACAACATGAAAAAGGCCCATTAAGAATTTTCAATAAAATTCTTATGAAATGAAATTAATCCACAAGGCCCAATTAATCATATTATGGCCGAGTGACATTAAGTCATCAAATGACCTTGTCAAAAAAAATTTATTGACATTCATTTCATCATATGTCTCAAAAGACAAAAGTACCCTTTTGACAATTTTCGTTCTTGTTTTGACTTAGCTTCAAGTTTAACTATTCCTACTCGATGTGATTCGTGACAGTTGTTGGAATCGATCTAGGGTTTAAGAAAATAATTAATGCTTCGGTAAGCGGCGGAATTTTAAAAATTTTCTTTTACAAGTAAAAACGGTTTTTTACTAACCTAGACAAAGAGCAAGTTCATGTAATTAAAAACTATTATGAGTATAGAAGTTTACTAACCTTTCTTGAAGCTTGAACTTTGAAGAAGCTTTTGGAAAGTTTGCAACGCTCGTCTCCCCTCGCAGCACGTCTCTCTTTCTTTCCACGGCACCTCGAGCAACCACGAAAGTTTCTATCACTAAATCACTCGAAATAAAGGAATTAGTGAGTGGGCACTTTTAAACACTACGACTTAAGAACGAGTCTTGAAGTCGCAGAGCTAAACACTAGGTCGAGTGAGGACCTAGGTGCCAAAAGTTCTAGAGAGAGAGTCTCTCAAATCTCTTAAACTTGGATGAATGAAATGTGAGGAAATGATGCTCCTATTTATAGGAGAGGTCTCACCTTCTATAAGGTAGTTTCCTCTTCTATAGAATATCACATATTCATGAGCTAATTTCCCTATTTCCTTTATTGAGTCACACGGTCAAACTAGGCTTCAATAAGCCTTGGATTTGTTTCCTATTTTGTTCCATGCCTTTGACTCTCTCTTGGCCGAAATTCCTAATGCATGCATCTGCAAATTTGTTTCCCCTTTTTCTTTTGGCAAGTATCTTGATACATTTATGCACAAAATAATCTCTCCTATTTCTCTATAGGGTAGGCGCCCAAGTCTCTCTAGAAGGAGCTTCTAGAAGCTTCTTCATTTGTTCATGACAACATGTGAAAGGCCCATTAAGAATTTTCAATAAAACTCTTATGAAATGAAATTAACTCACACGGCCCAATGATCAAGTCATGGCCGAGTGATATTAAGTCATCAAATGAACTTGTCAAAAAATTTATTGACATTCATTTCATCCTTTGTCTCAAAAGACAAAAATACCCTTTTGACAATTTTCGTTCTCGTTTTGACTTAGCTTCCAGTTTAACTATTCCTATCGATGTGATTCGTGACAGTGACCTCATGGACCCAAATGAACGAAGCTTGAGCTAAACACTTGGACTCAAAATTTCACAAACCTTTTCCAAGTTTAGCTTAATGCCAATGACTCCACTAAAGAGCTGACACTGAAAATCTCTCGGTTCAAATGAATTTATTTTCTACTCAAGAATTCACCTAATTATAATGAGCGGATCCACTGAATATTATCTATGCTACCCTTCATGAATGTCATCAGCTAGTCGGGATTTACTAAATTACCATTTTACCCTTCTAGCTGTTATTTCCTCAACTCCTTTGTCGCTTGTGAATAAGTTAGAAACAATGTATTGACGAGGGGCTAACAAGTCACATTGTTTCATCCAAGAGAGTCAGGACTCAATTTGGACACTGGCCAGTTCATTTATTCACACTCCAAGGAACAAAGCATGAGGTGACATATATTGCATTTCAGCAATCTTGTACATGAATTCCATATCTATGAGAACTTCACAAAGTTACTCATGACATTCTCACAACTTAGTACTTCACCAATAGGCCCTGTTCGGAATCACATAGTTTTGTCTATTTGCTCAAACACATATCCGAGACCTTCATTGATGATTACTCAAGATACAGTTTTGTCTATTTGCTCAAACACATATCCGAGACCTTTAACGTATTTAAGGTCTTTAGAGCTTTAGTGGAAAAGTAAAGTGGCAAAGTGATCAAAACCCTTCGATCCGATCGAGGTGGTGAGTAGAGCGCTTATGGCTTCGAGGTTCCTTTGAGTTAGCGACAACACACTATTATCACAATAAAGGGTCATGGGCTCGTCGACGTTTGGAACAACTTCCAAATACTTAAGGAATTTTCTAAGCCATACAGCCTCTTTGGATACTAAACAAGCAGCCACATATTATGCTTCCATTGTGGAGTCAGCAATGCAAGATTGCTTAATACTCCTCCACATAACTGCTCCATCATTAAGGATGAACACAGATCCCGAAGTGGATTTCCTGGAATCCTTATCCGCTTGAAAATCGGAGTCGGTATATCCCATCATTGTCAGGTCGGTACCTGAGTATGTAAGCATCAATTACCTAGTTCTTCGAAGTACTTAAGAACATGCTTAACAGCAATCCAGTGCTTGGGTCCAGGGTTGGATTGGAAACGGCTAACTACGCCAACGGCAAAACAGATGTCAGGTCTAGTGCAAAGAATAGCATACATGAGACTTCCTACGGCTGAGGCGTAAGGAATATTTCTCATGTCCTCAATCTGTTGTGCAGTTTTGGGAGACTGGTCCTTAGAGAGTAAGACTCCATCCCTAAAGGGTGTTTGGCCCTTCTTGGAATCTTGCATCGAGAAGCGATCCATCACCTTATCAATATAAGATGCTTGAGAGAGCGACAGAGTCCGTTTCTTCCTATCTCGAAATATTTGGATCCCCAGAATGTACGCGACTTTTCCTAGATCCTTCATATCGAATTGCTTTGCCAGCCAGATCTTAACCTCAGATAATTTACCCACATCATTACCTATGAGTAATATATCATCGAAATATAGTACCAGAAACACAACTTTGCCTTCGTGTATTAACTTGTAAACATAAGGCTCATCTATTGACTATTCAAAGCCGAAGCTTTTCACAATTTCATTGAATCTAATATTCCATGACCTAGATGCTTGCTTTAGTCCATAAATGGACTTAAGTAACTCACAAAACTTGGTCTCTTGACCTTTATCCATAAAACCGTCTAGTTGAGCCATATAAATGCGCTCGTCGAGATTTCCATTCAGGAAGCCAGTCTTGACATCCATTTGCCAGATCTCATAGTCGAGAGATGCAGATATGGATAGAAGTATGCGGATGGATTTAAGCATTCCGACTGGCGAGAAGGTTTCTTCATTGTCAATCCCTTCTTGTTGGGTATAACCCTTAGCCACAAGTCGTGCTTTGAACGTCTCAACGTTCCCATCCGGACCCTTTTTCTTCTTCTATATCCACTTACACCCTACAGATTTAACCCCTTTAGGAAGGTCTACAAGTTTCCATACTTTGTTGACATACATCGAGTGTATTTCAACTTTCATGGCATCAAGCCAAAGGTTTGATTCAGAACAAGCCATCGCTTGGCTATAGGAAACAGGTCATCCATGTCGGAGACGGCTACAAGAGAGTCTCTATAGGACATGTACCTGTCAGGCTTTTGAGTAGCCCTCCCACTATGTCGAAGTACTACTTGACGAGATTCTTAAGAGTTAGGTTGTGTTTCAGTTGGGGTAAGAACAGTTCTTACTGATGAGGCAGAAGCTTCCTCACCAAACTTTTCTTCAAGCACAATTTTGCTTCTAGGTTTTGCATCCTTCATAAAGTCCTCCTCAAGGAAACGAGAATTCGTACTAACGAAAGTCTTATCGTCCTCGGGACTATAGAAAATGAAACCTTTGGTTTCCTTTGGATATCCCACAAACAGGAACAATTCTGACCTACTAGCCAACTTGCTAGTCTTTTTCCTTAGCACATGTGCAGGGCAACCCCAAATTCGGAAGTGGCCTAGATTTACTTTACGGCCAGTCCATCTTTCATTAGGAGTACCAGTAACCATTTTAGACGGAACTTGGTTCAGAATGTAATTTGAACTTTAAACAATAATCTTGCTCACGAAGACGAGCAACAGATATTAAGTTCTTCCTAAAGAAAGGAACTAAATAAACATTATTCAAGTTTAAAGTGTAGTCTTTGAAATACATCATCACAGATCCCACAGCCTTTGCATACACTAAGCTCCAATCACCCCATTCGAAACAGAAGTAGCCTTCCTCTAAGTTTTTGGTTTTCTTGAAACCAGTCAAGGAACAACAAATATGGTTAGTATCAGCGGAGTCAAGAATCCACGTTGATACATTATCAGCTACTAAGAATGCTTCGGTAACTAGTACAATACTATGTTCCTTTGCTTTGAGAGAGGCAGGACAATTTTTCTTTTCGGCCTTGTGAGGTCTCCTCTTAGATCCAGAGGTGGAGGCTTTGTGCTCAGTAGCATGAGCGTCTCTTGATTCCTCTTTCTCTTAGTGAGACCTTCAGCAGGGTGAAGCTCCTTCATAAGCATGGTAATAGTGTACTCTAGCTTGTTCATGGAGTAGTTCATCTTGAAGGTATCAAAAGATTTGGGGAGAGTTGCTAAGATCATATCTATTTTGGTATCCTCGTCAATCTTAGATCCTAGGATTTCCATTCTATTCATGTAACTAATGATCATCATCATATGGTCCCTGACAGGAGTCCCAGCCTTCATGTGACAGTTCATAAACTGTCGGACTGGTTTTTGCATTGCTTGATGCTTTTGCCCTCAAAACATCTCTAGGAGATTGTAGAGCATGTAGGCGGCAGTCTCGATGTCACGATGTTGTTGTTGCAACACATTGTTCATTGATGCTAAGATATAGCATCTCACAATCTCATCGGATCGGAGCCAGGCCACCAAGGCGTCTTTTTGTTGGAATCGATCTAGGGTTTAAGAAAAAGTTTAACGCTTCGTTATGCGGCGGAATTTTAAAAAATTTCTTTTACAAGTAAAACAGTTTTTACTAACCTAGATAAAGAGCAAGCACATGTAAATATAAACTATTATGAGCATAGAAGTTTACTAACCTTTCTTGAAGCTTGAACTTTGAGAAGCTTTTGGAAAGTTGCAACGCTCGTCTCCCACGCAGCACGTCTCTCTTTCTTTCCTCGGCAACTCGAGCAACCACGAAAGTTTCTATCACTAAATCACTCGAAATAAAAGGAATCAGTGAGTGGGCACTTTTAAACACTACGACTTAAGAACGAGTCTTGAAGTCGCAGAGCTAAACTCTAGGTCAAATGAGGACCTAGGTGCCAAAACAATAAAACGAAATTGACTAGAGAGAGAGAGGAGAGGGGCGGCCAAGGTTCTAGAGAGAGAGTCTCTCAAATCTCTAAAACTTGGATGAATGAAAAGTGTGGAATGAGGCTCCTATTTATAGGAGAGGTCTCACCTTCAATAAGGTAGTTTCCTCTTCTATAGAATATCACATATTGATGAGCCAATTTCCCTTTTTTTCTCTTGAGATACTCGATCAACATAGGCTTCAATAAGCCTTGGATTTGTTTCCTATTTTGTTCCATTCCTTGCCTTTGACTCTCTCTTGGCCGAATTCCCTTAAGCATCCTTATGCAAATTTGTTTCCTCTTTTTCTTTTGGCAAGTATCTTGATACATTTATGCACAAAATATTCTCTCTTTTCTCTTGGGTATGTTGGGCGCCTATTTCTCATCTAGAAGGAGCTTCTAGAAGCTTCTTCATTTGTTCATGACAACATGAAAAAGGCCCATCAAGAATTTTCATTAAAATTCTTATGAAATGAAATTAATCCACAAGGCCCAATTGAACTAACTTGGCCGAGTGATATCAAGTCATCAAATGACCTTGTCAAAAAATTTATTGATATTCATTTCATCCTATGTCTCAAAAGACAAAAATACCCTTTTGACAATTTTCGTTCTTGTTTTGACTTAGCTTCCAGTTTAACTATTCCTACTCGATGTGATTCGTGACAGTGACCTCCTGGACCCAAATGAACAAAGCTTGAGCTAAACACTTGGACTCAAAAGTTCACAAACCTTTTCCAAGTTTAGCTTAATGTCAACTGACTCCACTAAAGAGTTGACACTGAAAATCTCTCGGTTCAAATGAATTTATTTTCTACTCAAGAATTCAACCTAATTGTAATGAGCGGATCCACAAAATATTATCAGTGTTTACCCTTCATGAATATCATCAACTAGTCGGGATTTACAAAATTACCATTTTACCCTTCTAGCTGTTATTTCCTCAACTCCTTTGTCGCTTGTGAATAAGTTAGAAACAATGTATTGACTAGGAGCTAACAAGTCACATTGTTTCATCCAAAAGAGTCAGGACTCAATTTGGACACTGGCCAGTTCATTTATTCACACTCCAAGGAACAAAGCATGAGGTGACATACATTGCATTTCAGCAATCTTGTACATGAATTCCATATCTATGAGAACTTCACAAAGTTACTCATGACATTCTCACAACTTAGTACTTCACCAATAGGCCCTGTTCGGAATCACATAGTGAGTCCGAACTCTGACTTTCTCAAATGAGAATACTAAGGTGTGAAATGACATGTCTCATTTCAGGATTAAGGTAAGTATGATGCAATTCATACGTAGTGACTTCGAGACATAAGAGGTTAAATGGTTTGTTCTTATCCTGTCTCTAGAAGTGCACTGGTCAATTCAGTACCTTCTGAAGATACCTAGAAGAACTATGGAGTCTCCAACTCTCAATGCCTCATAACCAGACATCATAGATTCTTCTAACAATCATACTGAGGCCAATAGTCCTTTGACCCTTAGATTGCGAATATATCGTTTTAAGCAAACTACGAAGAGTTTGTTCATGCAAATCTACATTTGTCTCTTCATAAGTTGTTAGGTTTGTTTCTGGACAAAAGACTAATATTTTATCATAAAGCTTAAAACAAGGAAGATTGAATGAACGTTTCAACTTTTTATTAGTGAATAAGCAATTACAAGCAAGAGTCTTCGTGAGACTTTATTACATCAAATGTACAAAATAAAGACTACAACTCTTCTTGTGGGCACCATTGACAACACTTTTTCCTCTTGTGTCGAATCATCATTCGTTTGAGGACAGGGGGTGGTGAGTACCCATTTGTGCTTGTTAACGGTAAGGACGATGTCGAGGTTACGTTTTAAATCTACGTAGTTTTCGTTTTCGAGTTTGTTCGAGGAAAGGATAAGAGATGAGAGTTGGGAGACATTATGCTGTAAAGTTGAAACAACTTTATGATTAGTCTTTCGGTTTAGGATTTGAGTTTGTTTAAGTTTTTAGGATGAACAAGACATGAAAAATCCAAAGGATGAACGAAATGACACTTTACTCCTTCAAGGGAAGGTCGCAACGAGTCTCGTTTCATAAGTAAATGACTCATCATTAATGCATAGCCAAGATGTCAATACATCAAATTTGACTAGCCACCTTATAAAAAAGTTTGATCACTCACATCCTTTCGCAGGGCCCGAGGGAGGATTACTAGGGATCGAGTCTAAGTGTGTAACCAACCACTTAGTCCAAAAGATCGACTTTGAAGAACAATCCACCGAGGGGAGGTCTTGTCTCATTGTCTCACTCTCAGACTTAGCTCATTGAGCATTGATCTGAGCAAAGCGCCGTTGAGTACTCTCTTTTAAGAAAGGGCCACGAGGGTAACTCTTAGTCTGGCGACAATTACTCTCTTCATTAGTGTTGGGGATCATGGGTAGTAAACAACAAATATAACCCTCCCACTTAGTTTTTAGAAAAGGCACATCGTCTCTTACAAGTTCGAAAACAAATTTCCTTGTTATAGAGCGATAGAGTAGACAACTAGAAAAGAATGCTAGATCTTCATATTCAGAGCAGTGTTAGTGCATAAAGGCACAAGGTACATACTCGGATCTTTTCCTATTTTCTATTCGGGAATGTGCATGAGGGAAGTGTGAACTTCAACTCACTCGAACACTTGAAAGTTTGAGATTACACATCTTTTTATTTTTCGGCTTGTCTACAAGGAGACCTCCCACTCAAATTTTCAAAAGCATATAGATTTTGAACATATGTGATATAGATATAGTTTTGAAAATATTTTGAAAACTTATTTGATTTGGATGATAAAATATTTTCAAGTTTTAAAATGAGAACGGTTTTTCAAAATTCAAACTAGTTTTGTAAAAATTCAATTTCAATTAAACTTTCAAAAATCAAAACATTTTAATCTTTCACATTATGTTTATAATCTTATAAAAAACATTTTTTCTCAAGAAATTTTTCTCATTAGAGTTCTATAACTCATGGTAGTGGGGCTGAAAATCCGGATTTCTAAAAAACTGGACTTTCGGAACAGCCACGCACCACGGAGTAAAATCGCCATAACTGGCGGCTCCGATGTCCTTTTGACCCAAAACCAAGGGCATTGGAAAGAGAACAGACAGACCTTTAATTTTATTTAAGAATCATTAAATTTCGAATTTTAAGCTGAGACTTCTGCCATTTTTACTGCAGGTTTTACTCCAGCTCGAAGAACACATAAATAATTAAAGTTCGGTCTTTTAGTGCGTAAAAAGAATCGAGTGCAACGGAACTTTTTAGGAAGTTGTTAAGGCTTTTATTTGTGTTTTATTAACATGGTAATAACATGATATAAAAGAAATAACAACAAGCATAAAACGGTTCAAGCAAATAAAAGAGACTAGTAAGACAAGAAAACTAGTCACAAAATTTACTTGAAATTTTCTCAAACTTAAAAAGACGTTTTTTAATATAAAAAATTAAAAACTATTAGAACTGATTCTAATGTGTTTTAATAACATCCCAAACTCATAGAAAAGCAACATGATTTTTAATTTAAAGGCAAGAGCAATAAATTAAAAAAAAAAATCTAAGATAACAATTCTAACTTGTCACAAAATTAGTAAATTTTCGAAAACGATTTTCAAGCTCATAATTTTAATTACATGTACATGCATATCTTTGACCATAGCTCTGATACCATTTGTTGGAATTGATCTAGGGTTTAAGAAAAAGTTTAACGCTTCGGGTAAGCGGCGGAATTTTAAAAAATTTCTTTTGACAACTAAAACGATTTTACTAACCTAGAGTAAAAGAGCAAGTACACGTAAATGAAAACCATTATGAACATTATAAATTTACTAACCTTTTTAGAAGCTTGAACATTGAGAAGCTTATGGAAAGTTGCAACGTTCTTCTCCCCTTGCAGCACGTCTCTCTTCCTTCCTCGGCAACATGAGCAACCACGACAGTTTCTATCACAAGAATCACTCCAGAGAAAAAGAATTAGTGAGTGGGCACTTTTAAACACGTCGGCTCGAGAACAAGTCTCAAAGTCGAAGAGCTAAAAACACTAGGTCAAATGAGGACCTAGGTGCCAAAACAAAAACGAAAAGAACTTAAAGAGAGAAGGAGAGAGGGGCGGCCAAGGTAGAGAGAGAAGCTCTCAATCTCTAAAACTTGGGATGAGAAAACAATGAAAATGGGGCCTCTATTTATAGGGGAGGGATTACCTTCAATAAGGTAGTTTCCTCTTCTATATAATATCACATATTCATGAGAAAATATTGCCTCTTTTGTTGTCAATGGTGCCCACAAGAAGAGTTGTAATCTTTTTTTTGTACATTTGATGTAATAAAGTCTCATGAAGACTCTTGCTTGTAATTGCCTATTCATTCATTAATAAAGTTGAAACGTTCATTCATTCTTTCTTTGTTTGAAGCTTTATGATAAAACCTTAGTCTTTTAGTCCATAAACAAACTAAACAACTTACGAAGAGACAAATGTAGATTTGCATGAACAAACTCTTCGTAGTTTGCTTAAAACGATATATTCGCAATCTTAGGGTCAAAGGACTATTGACCTCAGTATGATTGTTAGAAGAATCTATGATGTCTAGTTATGAGGCATTGAGAGTTGGAGACTCTATAGTTCTTCTAGGTATCTTCCGAAGGTACTGAATTGACCAGTGCACTTCTAGAGACAAGATAAGAACAAACCATTTAACCTCTTATGTCTCGAAGTCACTATGTATGAATTGTATCATGCTTACCTTAATCCTGATATGAGACATGCCATTTCACACCTTAGTATTCTCATTTGAGAAAGTCAGAGTTCGGACTGACTATGTGATTCCGAACAGGGCCTATTGGTGAAGTACTAAGTTGTGAGTATGTCATGAGTAACTTTGTGAAGTTCTCATAGATATGGAATTCATGTACAAGATTGTTGAAATGCAATGTATGTCACCTCATGCTTTGTTCCTTGGAGTGTGAATAAATGAACTGGCCAGTGTCCAAATTGAGTCCCGACTCTTTTGGATGAAACAATGTGACTTGTTAGCTCCTCGTCAATACATTGTTTCTAACTTATTCACAAGCGACAAAGGAGTTGAGGAAATAACAGCTAGAAGGGTAAAATGGTAATTTAATAAATCCCGACTAGCTGATGACATTCATGAGGAGTAAACATAGATAATATTCAGTGGATCCGCTCATCATTATTAGGTCGAATTCTTGAGTAGAAAACAAATTCATTTGAACCGAGAGATTTTCAGTGTCAGCTCTTTAGTCGAGTCAGTTGGCATTAAGCTAAACTTGGAAAAGGTTTGTGAACTTTTGAGTCCAAGTGTTTAGCTGAAGCTTTGTTCATTTGGGTCCATGAGGTCACTGTCACGAATCACTTCGATAGGAATAGTTAAACTGGAAGCTAAGTCAAAACAAGAACGAAAATAGTTAAAAGGGTATTTTTGTCTTTTGAGACAAAGGATGAAATGAATGTCAATAAATTTTTTGACAAGTTCATTCGATGACTTAATGTCACTCGGCCATGACTTGATCATTGGGCCTCGTGAATTAATTTCATTTCATAAGAGTTTTATTGAAAATTCTTAATGGGCCTTTTTTCATGTTCTCATGAATAAATGAAGAAGCTTCTAGAAGCTCCTTCTAGAGACATGTTGGGTGCCTACCCTATAGAGAAATAGGAGAGTTTATTTTGTGCATAAATGTATTTAGATACTTGCCAAAAGAAAACGAGGAAACAAATTTGCATATGCATGCATAAGGGAATCGGCCATGTTGAGAGAAAAGGCAAGCCATGAACAAAATTGGAAACAAATCAAGGCTTCTAGAAGCCTTGTGTTGGCCGAGTGTCTCAAAGGGAAAAAGAGGAAATTGGCTCATGAATATGTGATAGATTTGAGAGACTCTCTCTCTAGAACTTTGGCCGAAAACTCCTCTCTCTCTCTCTCTAGTTTATTTTCGATTTTTCTTGTTTTGGCACCTAGGTCCTCACTCGACCTAGTGTTTAGCTCTGCGACTTCAAGACTCGTTCTTAAGTTGTAGTGTTTAAAAGTGCCCACTCACTAATTCCTTTATTTCGAGTGATTTAGTGATAGAAACTTTCGTGGTTGCTCGAGGTGCCGAGGAAAGGAAGAGAGACGTGCTGCGAGGGGAGACGAGCGTTGCAAACTTTCCAAAAGCTTCTTCAAAGTTCAAGCTTCAAGAAAGGTTAGTAAACTCTTAGCTCATATTGGTTTTTAATTACATGTACTCGCTTCTTTGTCTAGGTTAGTAAAAACTGTTTTTACTTGAAAAGAAATTTTTTAAAATTCCCCCCGCTTTCCGAAGTGTTTAATCTTTTTCTTAAACCCTAGATCAATTCCAACAAATGGTATCAGAGCTATGGTCAAAGATATGCATGTACATGTTTTTAAAATTATGAGCTTGAAAATCGTTTTCGAAAGTTTACTAATTTTGTGACAAGTTAGAATTGTAATCTTAGTTTTTTTTTAATTTATTGCTCTTGTCTTTAAATTAAAAAGCATGTTGATTTTCGATGGTTTTGGGATGTTTTCTAAAAACACATTAGAATCAGTTCTAAAAGTTTTTAATTTTTTATATTGAAAAACATGTTTTAAAGGTTTGAGAAATTTCGGTAAATTTTGTAACTAGTTACCTTGTCTTTCTAGTTTCTTTTATTTACCGTATTCGTTTTATGCTTGTTGTTATTTCTTTTATATCATGTTATTACCTTGCTAATAAAACACAAATAAAAGCTTTAACAACCTTCATAAAACGTTCCGTTACACTCGATTCTTTTTCGCACCTTAAAAGGACCAAGCTTTAATTATTTCTTTTTCTTCGAGCTGGAGTAAACCCGCATTAAAAGTGGCCTAAATCTCTTCTCAGAAATCTAAATTTAATGATTCTTGAATAAAATTAAAGCTCTGTCTGTCCTCTGTCCAATGCCACCGGTTTCGGCTCAAAAGGACATCGGAGCCGCCAGATATGGCGATTTTACTCCGAGGTGCGCGGCTGTTCTGAAACTCCAGTTTTTTAGAATTCCGGATTTTCAAACCTCAGTACCATGAGTTATAGAACTCTAATGAGAAAATTTCTTTGAGCAAAAATGTTTTTCATATGATTATAAACATGATGTGTAAGATTAAAATGTTTTGATTTTTGAAAGTTTAATTGAAATTGAGTTTTTACATAAATAGTTTGAATTTTGAAAAACCGTTTTCACTTTCAAACTTGAAAATATTTTGTCATTCAAATCAAATAAGTTTTCAAAATGTTTTCAAAACTATATCTATATCACATATGTTCAAAATCTATATGCTCTTGAAAATTTGAGTAGGAGGTCTCTTTGTAGACAAGCCGAAAAATAAAAAGATGTGTAATCTCAAACTTTCAAGTGTTCGAGTGAGTTGAAGTTCACACTTCCCTCACGCACTTTCCCGAAATAGAAAATAGGAAAAGATCGAGTATGTACCTTGTGCCTTTATGCACTAATACTGCTCTGAACATGTCAATCTAGGATTCTCTTCTAGTTGTCCGCTCTGTCGCTCTCTAACTAGGAAATTTGTTTCCGAACTTATAAGAGTCGATGAACCAACTCCAAAAACTAAGTGGGAGGGTTATACTTGTTGTTTGTAACCCACGATCCCCAACACTAATGAAAGATGCAATTAACGTGGGACTAAGAGCCGCTCTTGCGACCCTCACTTAAATGTGAGTACTCCAAGGCGTTATTGCTTCGATCATTGCTCAATGAGCTACGTCCGAGAGTGATGCAATGATGACAAGGCCTCCCCTTGGGGGATTGTTTTTCAAAGCTGATCTTTTGGACTAAGTGGTTGGTTGCACACTTAGGCTCGATCCCTAGTAATCCTCCCTTGAGGCTCTGCGAAAGGATGTGAGTGATCAAACCAATTTAAAAGGTGGCTAGTCAAAATAGATGTATTGACATCTTGGCTTAGCATTAATGATGTGTCATTTTTACTTATAAAGGGAGATTTTTTTGCGGCGTTCTCTTGAGGGAGTAAATTATCGTTTGGTTTATAACACCTTTGGATTTTATAAAAGTCTTAATAAAACTTAAATCCTAAACCAAAGACTAATCATAAACTTGTTTCAACTTTTATAGGCAGTATGTCTCTCAACCCTCTCTCAACCATACTATCCTCGAATAAACTCGAAGGCGACAATTACGTCGACAGGAAACGTAACCTCGACATAGTCCTTACTGTTGACAAGCACAAATAGGTTCTCACCACCCCCTGTCCTCAAACGAATGATGATTCGACACAAGAGGAGAAAGACGCCCTGGCGGCCTGGCTTCGATCCGATGAGATTGCGAGATGCTATATTTTGGCATCGATGAACAATGTGTTGCAACAACAACATCGTGATTACGAAACTGCCACCGATATGCTCTACAATCTCCATGAGATGTTTGGAGGGCATGGACGTCAAGCTAGGCAACAAGCGGTCCGACAATTCATGAACTGTCGTATGAAGGCTGGAACTCCCGTTAGAGATCATATGATGCTGATCATTAGCTATCTCAACGAGATGGAGATCCTTGGATCTGAGATTGATGGGGAGACTAAAATAGATATGATCTTGGAAACTCTCCCCGAAACCTTTGATACCTTCAAGTTGAATTATTCCATGAACAAGCTAGAGTACACTGTTACCGAGCTCATGAAGGAACTTCAAACCGCTGAGGCACTCACTAAGAAAAAGAGGGCTCAAGGAGAAGTACATGTTGTCAATGGTGCCCACAAGAAGAGTAGTAGTGTCTATTTATGTACATTTGATGTCATATAGTCTTACGAAGACTCTTGCTTGTAATTGCTTATTCATTAATATAAAGTTGAAACGTTCATTCATTCTTTCTTTGTTTGAAGCTTTATGATGAAACCTTAGTCTTTTAGTCCATAAACAAACTTAACAACTTACGAAGAGACAAATGTAGATTTGCATGAACAGACTCTTCGTAGTTTGCTTGAAACGATATATTCGCAATCTTAGGGTCAAAGGACTATTGACCTCAGTACGATTGTTAGAAGAATCTATGATGTCTGGTTATGAGGCATTGAGAGTTGGAGACTCTATAGTTCTTCTAGGTATCTTCAGAAGGTACTGAATTGACCAGTGCACTTATAGAGACAAGATAAGAACAAACCATTTAACCTCTTATGTCTCGAAGTCACTATGTATGAATTGCATCATGCTTACCTTAATCCTGAAATGAGACATGTCATTTCACACCTTAGTATTCTCATTTGAGAAAGTCAGAGTTCGGACTCACTATGTGATTCCGAACAGGGCCTATTGGTGAAGTACTAAGTTGTGAGAATGTCATGAGTAACTTTGTGAAGTTCTCATAGATATGGAATTCATGTACAAGATTGCTGAAATGCAATGTATGTCACCTCATGCTTTTTTCCTTGGAATGTGAATAAATGAACTGGCCAGTGTCCAAATTGAGTCCTGACTCTTTTGGATGAAACAATGTGACTTGTTAGCTCCTCGTCAATACATTGTTTCTAACTTATTCACAAGCGACAAAGGAGTTAAGGAAATAACAGCTAGAAGGGTAAAATGGTAATTTAGTAAATCCCGACTAGCAGATGACATTCATGAAGGGTAAACATAGATAATATTCAGTGGATCCGCTCATCATAATTAGGTTGAATTCTTGAGTAGAAAATAAATTCATTTGAACCGAGAGATTTTCAGTGTCAACTCTTTAGTGGAGTCAGTTGGCATTAAGCTAAACTTGGAAAAGGTTTGTGAACTTTTGAGTCCAAGTGTTTAGCTCAAGCTTTGTTCATTTGGATCCATGAGGTCACTGTCACAAATCATATCGAGTAGGAATAGTTAAACTAGAAGCTAAGTCAAAACAAGAACGAGATAAGTTTTACGAAAATTGTCAAAAGGGTAAATTTGTCTTTTTGGACATAGCATGAAATGAATGTCAATAAATTTTTTTGACATGGTCATATGATGGCCTATATCACTTGGCCATGATGTGTTCATTGGGCCTTGTGGATTAATTTCATTTCATAGAATTTTACTTGAAAATTCTCAATGGGCTTTTCTTATGTTGTCATGAACAAGTAAAGAAAAATCTAGAAAGGCTTTCTGGAAGCCCTTTGGCCGTCGAACCCAAGAGAATGGGAGACTAATTTCGTGCAGCCCCATAGAGAAAAAGAGAGTTTATTTTGTGCATTGATGTATGAAGATACTTGCCAAAAGAAAAAGAGGAAACAAATTTCCTTTAGAAGGAAAGTGCATTTTCGGCCAACTAAGAGAGAAAGCAAATGAGGAAACAAATCCAAAGGCTTCTAGAAGCTCATTTGGACGTGCAAGGGGTATGAGGAAACTACCTTTTGAAGGTAATCCTCCTCCTATAAATACCCCACCTCATTCCTCTCATTTGATTCATTCCACATAAGTTAGAGATTGAGAGACTCTCTCTATAGACCTTGTGGCCGATTTCTCCACTCTCTCTCTCTAGTTATTTTTGTTTTTGTTTTGGCACCTAGGTCCTCATTTGACCTAGTGGTATTAGCTCTTCGACTTTGAGACTTGTTCTCGAGTCGTCCTGTTTAAAAGTGCCCACTCACTAATTCCTATTTTCTCGAGTGATTCATGTGATAGAAACTTTCGTGGTTGCTCGAGTTGGCGAGGAAAGAAAGAGAGACGTGCTGCGAGGGAAACGAGCGTTGCAACTTTCCAAAAGCTTCTCAAAGTTCAAGCTTCAAGAAAGGCTAGTAAACTTCTATGCTCATAATAGTTTTTATTTACATGTGCTTGCTCTTTGTCTAGGTTAGTAAAAAACTGTTTTTACTTGAAAAGAAAATTTTTAAAATTCCGCCGCTTTCTGAAGCGTTAAAATTTTTCTTAAACCCCTAGATCAATTCCAACAGTACATGCTACTGCCTCCACCTCTGGATCTAAGAATAGACCTCGCAATGCCGAGAAGAAGAACCAACCTAAGGTTCAATCGAAGAAGAAGGCGCCAAAGGCTCCGGAGGTGGACAAGTCTAAAGATAAGTGCCACCACTGCAATGAGCCTGGTCACTGGCGTAGGAACTGTCCTGCCTACCTCAAAACCAAAGTAAAAGCTATTGTACTTGTTACTGAAGCTTGTTTAGTAGCTGATAATGTATCATCGTGGATTATTGACTCCGCTGCTACTAACCATATTTGCTGCTCCTTGACTGGTTTTAGGAAAAGCAAAAGCTTAGAGGATGGCGACTTCTGCTTCAAGTGGGGTGATGAGAGTGTGGTGTATGCGAAGGCTGTGGGATCCGTGACGCTATCTTTTGAAGATCGAACTTTAAATTTGAATAATGTTTATTATGTTCCTTCCTTTGGGAAAAACCTAGTATCTGTTGCTCAACTTTTCGAGCAAGATTATTATTTAAAGTTTATAAAGAATGGAATTCGTATATCTTTTTCTAATTCTTTTGTCACTGATGCATGTATGAAGAATGGTCTTTTTTACATCTATCCCACTCAACCTTCTCTTTTAGACACAAAAATAGATAACGATCTAATTAGGGAGCCAAAGAGGATCAAACTTTCTGAATCCTCCGATCTAACAAAATCAACATACCTCTGGCACTTAAGACTTGGTCATATCAGTCTAGATAGGATTAAGAGACTTGTGAGGGATGGTCCACTCCAAGCCTCTGCAATAGGTTCACTACCTACTTGTGAATCCTGCATAGAAGGAAAAATGACTAAGCGACCTTTCTCTAATAAGGGTCGAAGAGCCACTGAGTTGCTGGAACTAATACATTCTGATGTATGTGGTCCGCTCAGCCAACAGGCACGTGGAGGATACGAATACTTCGTTACCTTCACTGATGATTACTCACGATATGGGATTGTCCATTTCCTCAAACACAAATCCGAGACCTTTAACGTATTTAAGGTCTTTAGGGCTTTAGTGGAAAAGCAAACTGGCAAAGTGATCAAAACCCTTCGATCTGATCGAGGTGATGAGTATAGGTCTGGAGAGTTCGATGACTTTCTTAAAGAAGAAGGTATCGCTTCTCAGCTTACCGCACCTGGCACACCTCAACAAAACGGAGTGTCAGAGAGAAGAAACCGAACTCTTATGGAGATGGTTAGATCAATGATGAGTTACTCATCACTCCCGCTTTCCTTTTGGGGATATGCCCTTGAAACAGCCGCCTATGTTCTGAACCAAGTTCCGTCCAAAACAGTTCCTGGTACTCCTTATGAACGATGGACTGGCCGTAAAGTGAATCTTGGCCGCATCCGAATTTGGGGCTGCCCTGCACACGTGCTGAGGCAAAAGACTAGCAAGTTGGCTAGTAGGTCAGAATTGTGCCTGTTTGTGGGATATCCAAAGGAAACCAAAGGTTTTACTTTCTATAGTCCCGAGGACGATAAGAATTTTGTTAGCACGAATGCTCGTTTCCTTGAGGAGGACTTTGTGAAAGATGCAAAACCTAGAAGCAAAATTGTGCTTGAAGAAAAGTTGGGTGAGGAAGCTTCTACCTCATCTATAAGAACTGTTCTTACCCCAACTGAAACACAACCTAACTCATCAGAATCTCGTCAAGTAGTACTTAGACGTACTGGGAGGGCTACTCAAAAGCCTGACAGGTACATGTCTTATGGAGACTCTCTTGTAGCCGTCTCTGACATGGATGATCCTGTTTCCTATAGCCAAGCGATGGCTTATTCTGAATCAAACCTTTGGCTTGACGCCATGAAAGTTGAAATGCACTCGATGTATACCAACAATGTCTGGAAACTTGTAGACCTTCCTGAAGGGATTAAACCCGTAGGGTGTAAGAGGATATACAAGAAGAAAAGGGGTCCTGATGGGAACGTCGAGACGTTCAAAGTACGACTTGTGGCAAAGGGTTATACCCAACAAGAAGGGATAGACTATGAAGAAACCTTCTCGCCAGTCGCGATGCTTAAATCAATCCGCATACTCCTATCCATAGCTGCAGCTCTCGACTATGAGATCTGGCAAATGGATGTCAAGACAGCCTTTCTGAATGGCAATCTTGACGAGCGCATTTACATGGCTCAACCAGACGGTTTCGTGGATAAAGGTCAAGAGACAAAGGTTTGTGAGTTGCTTAAATCCATTTATGGACTAAAGCAAGCATCTAGGTCATGGAATATTAGATTCGATGAAACTGTAAAGAGCTTTGGCTTTGAACAGTCAATAGATGAGCCTTGTGTTTACAAGTTAATACAGGAAGGTAAAGTTGTGTTTCTGGTACTATATGTCGATGATATACTACTCATTAGTAATGACGTGGGTAAGTTATCTGAGGTTAAGGTCTGGCTGGCAAAGCAATTCGATATGAAGGATCTAGGAGAAGCCGCGTACATTCTCGGGATCCAAATCTTTCTAGATAGGAAAAACCGGACCCTATCGCTCTCTCAAGCATCTTATATTGATAAGGTGATGGATCACTTCTCGATGCAAGACTCCAAGAAGGACCAAACACCCTTTAGGCAAGGAGTTTCACTCTCTAAGGACCAGTCTCCCAAGACTGCACAAGAGATTGAAGACATGAGGAAAATTCCTTACGCCTCTGCCGTAGGAAGCCTCATGTATGCTATGCTTTGCACTAGACCTGACATCTGTTTCACCGTTGGCGTAGTTAGCCGTTTCCAATCCAACCCTGGACCCGAGCACTGGATTGTTGTTAAGCATGTTCTTAAGTATCTTCGAAGAACTAGGAACTTGATGCTTACATACTCAGGTACTGATCTGACTATGACGGGATATACCGACTCCGATTTTCAAGCGGATAAGGATTCCAGGAAATCCACTTCGGGATCTGTGTTCATCCTTAATGGTGGACCTGTTGTGTGGAGAAGTATTATACAATCTTGCATTGCTGACTCCACAATGGAAGCAGAATATGTGGCTGCTTGTGAAGCATCCAAAGAGGCTGTATGGCTTAGAAAATTCCTTAAGTATTTGGAAGTTGTTCCAAACGTCGACGAGCCCATGACCCTTTATTGTGATAATAGTGGGGCTGTCGCTAACTCAAAGGAACCTAGAAGCCATAAGCGCTCTAAGCATATTGAGAGGAAATACCATTTGATTCGAGAGATCGTGCAGCGCGGAGACGTGGAAGTGAAGAAGATCTCAACGGTGGACAACCTCGCAGATCCATTCACCAAGGCCCTAGCGAACAAGGTCTTCGACCAACATCGGGAGGGATTAGGCATGAAAGACTACACACATCTTCTTTGAGTCAAGTGGGAGTTTGTTGTCAATGGTGCCCACAAAAAGAGTTGTAATCTTTATTTTGTACATTTGATGTAATAAAGTCTCATGAAGACTCTTGCTTGTAATTGCCTATTCATTCATTAATAAAGTTGAAACGTTCATTCATTCTTTCTTTGTTTGAAGCTTTATGATAAAACCTTAGTCTTTTAGTCCATAAACAAACTAAACAACTTACGAAGAGACAAATGTAGATTTGCATGAACAAACTCTTCGTAGTTTGCTTAAAACGATATATTCGCAATCTTAGGGTCAAAGGACTATTGACCTCAGTATGATTGTTAGAAGAATCTATGATGTCTGGTTATGAGGCATTGAGAGTTGGAGACTCTATAGTTCTTCTAGGTATCTTCCGAAGGTACTGAATTGACCAGTGCACTTCTAGAGACAAGATAAGAACAAACCATTTAACCTCTTATGTCTCGAAGTCACTATTTATGAATTGCATCATGCTTACCTTAATCCTGAAATGAGACATACCATTTCACACCTTAGTATTCTCATTTGAGAAAGTCAGAGTTCGGACTCACTATGTGATTCCTAACAGGGCCTATTGGTGAAGTACTAAGTTGTGAGTATGTCATGAGTAACTTTGTGAAGTTCTCATAGATATGGAATTCATGTACAAGATTGCTGAAATGCAATGTATGTCACCTCATGCTTTGTTCCTTGGAGTGTGAATAAATGAACTGGCCAGTGTCCAAATTGAGTCCCGACTCTTTTGGATGAAACAATGTGACTTGTTAGCTCCTCGTCAATACATTGTTTCTAACTTATTCACAAGCGACAAATGAGTTGAGGAAATAACAGCTAGAAGGGTAAAATGGTAATTTAGTAAATCCCGACAAGCTGATGACATTCATGAGGGGTAAACATATATAATATTCAGTGGATCCGCTCATCATTATTAGGTCGAATTCTTTAGTAGAAAACAAATTCATTTGAACCGAGAGATTTTCAGTGTTAGCTCTATAGTGGAGTCAGTTGGCATTAAGCTAAACTTGGAAAAGGTTTGTAAACTTTTGAGTCCAAGTGTTTAGCTCAAGCTTTGTTCATTTGGGTCCATGAGGTCACTGTCACGAATCACATCGATAGGAATAGTTAAACTGGAAGCTAAGTCAAAACAAGAACGAAAATAGTTAAAAGGGTATTTTTGTCTTTTGAGACAAAGGATGAAATGAATGTCAATAAATTTTTTGACAAGTTCATTTGATGACTTAATGTCACTCGGCCATGACTTGATCATTGGGCCTCGTGAATTAATTTCATTTCATAAGAGTTTTATTGAAAATTCTTAATGGGCCTTTTTTCATGTTCTCATGAATAAATGAAGAAGCTTCTAGAAGCTCCTTCTAGAGACATGTTGGGCGATTACCCTATAGAGAAATAGGAGAGTTTATTTTGTGCATAAATGTATTTAGATACTTGCCAAAAGAAAAAGAGGAAACAAATTTGCATATGCATGCATAAGAGAATCGGCCATGTTGAGAGAAAAGGCAAGCCTTGAACAAAATAGGAAACAAATCAAGGCTTCTAGAAGCCTTGTGTTGGCCGAGTGTCTCAAAGGGAAAAAGAGGAAATTGGCTCATGAATATGTCTAGGTTAGTAAAAACTGTTTTTACTTGAAAAGAAATTTTTTAAAATTCCGCCGCTTCCCGAAGCGTTTAATCTTTTTCTTAAACCCTAGATCAATTCCAACATCTTTCTCCTCATGAGTCACACGGCCAAGGCTTGCCTTCTAGAAGCCTTGGATTTATTTCCTCTTTTATTTTGCTTCTCTCTTCCCTATTGTTGGCCGCCCACATGGTTTCCTTGTGTAGGAAATTTGTTTCTTCTTTTTCTTTTGGCAAGTATCTTCATACATTTATGCACAAAATAAACTCTCTTTTTCTCAATTGGGTTGGACGAAATTTAGGCACTAGAACACGCTGTTGTCGGTCGTTTTCGGAAAACCCGAGACGCCAAGAAGGCACGTCGCTCAAAGGGCCGATGGTCAGGCCGGAGGTCCTGAAGAGCGGCAAATCTTCAAGCCCTCGCCCAAACTCCTGACTCCTCGAGTCGAGCTTCGCTCCTCGAGTCGAGCCTTGAGACAATCTCCTCGAGTCGAGCCTTGAATGGTTCCTCGAGTCGAGCCTTTAATTGTTCCTCGATTCGAGCCTCGAGTCATTTTCGAGTCAAGCCTCGAGTCATCCTCGAGTCACTCCTCGAATCAAGTCGCTAGTCGCTCTCGCCGGGCCGAGCCTTGCTCCTCGGATCGAGTCACTCTCATCGAGTAGAAAACTTCATATTTCACGTGAGAAGAATGGCATTCGAAGGCCCGCAAAAGCCCGGCAAGACGAGCCGCCCACTACGCACACAACGCGCTGCGCCGGCCAGCCGGGCAGCAAGCAGCGCGCCGCGCCGGCCAGGCAGCGCGCCGCGCCAGTCAGGGAACCCTGCGCCGCGCGTCGTGCGCCGCGCGTCCCGCGCCGCGCCCGGTGACCCGCGCGCCGCGCCCCCCACGCCGCGCGCCGCGCGCCGCGCGTTGTGCGCCGCCCTTCGTGCGCCGCGCGCGCCGTGCGCCTCCACTTGATGCCACACGCATTCCTAGTCCCACATGGACGAAAAAGGGACCTTCTAAGGCTCCCAAACACCTATAAATACCCTCTCTCATTGAGGGGAAAGCCATCCCAAGATATCCAAGAATATCCAATAATTCTCTTCATCTCTTATCGACACGCTCGATTTCCCAGCTTCTCTGGATGCCATATTTGGCCTGAAGCAGGTTCTCTTCTCTTTCCCTCGTTCTCAAAGGTCCCGAAGCACTCCCGGGAACTTCCCGGACGTCGCTCCCTTTGACCGAACGTTCTCCGGTGCTCAAGCACGCCCTTAGGGTTCTCAACTAGAGCTACCCTTGCGCGTCTAACACGCTAGACGCGTACGCGATCTCCGAAGTTCTGAGACGCTGCCGAGGACTCCTCGCGCCCCGTTTCCTTCGTCGAGCACGCCTCTCCGCCAAGGCTCCGCGCCTCATACTGCGTCACACACGCTTGAACTACGTTCTGACCTGATCCCACGCACGGGTACGTAGGCAGCCGACAACCAAGGCACGGTCACTCATCCTCCTCACCCCCTACCTCTCCCGAGAGGCGGGTTGATCGGAGAGAACCCTAGCTCGAGACTATCGAGTTCACACTCTTGGCCCGGGTGCGATCACTTGGTCCGGCCTTGGATCGAACCGCCCGAGGTTTTAAATAGTTGTTCATTTTCGTGCGACAACATTTTGGCGCTAGAAGGAGGGGACTTCCCGACCTATTCAGCCCGAAATCCCTTCTATTCATCTTCTTCTTTTCTTCTGCGAACTCAACCTTCTCGAACTTGAGAAACGATGAGTAGCCAACCACCCGTACGTTCTGAGGGCGCAAACAACCCCGAAAACGTCGCTAAGACCAAGAAATACTTCTTGCGCTCCCGAGCGCATGGTGACGAAGAGTCGCTCCACGAAGAGAGCTCGACCCGCTCACCATCTCCATCTCCTGATAGCAGGGACAACCGCATCACGGAGTTGGAGGAGAGTATCCGCCGACTGAAGGCGAGGAACGCAAGGTATCACCGCCAACTGGCTGCGAAGCAACCTATGCGTGACACGACGATCCCCAACGGGGATCCTGAGAACCTCAACGAGGAAGGCCGCGACCCTGATTATGAGGATACTGGTGACTCGGAGGATGTCGAGACTTCTCTCACGAAGGACGGGGGACTCCCCGCCGTGTTTGAAGCCGGTCCGTCGAATCCCTTACCCCGAACAGGCGATGCGCCGGTAGCTTCTCAAGAGGGGAATTCCCGACGTTCGGCCCTCGACCGACTAGGTCCGAGGGAAAATGTTGCGGAAAGTCAGGGCGCGCGGAGAGCGCACCGCCGCAAGCAGAGCCGGCGCCTCCGTACGACCAGCCCTGATCTTAGGGACCACCTCACTGCTCAACGCATTGGGCGTGGCAATGATCTGAGAGAGCGACTCAGCTCTAGACCCAACATCCCGCTGGCAGCCCCAACTAACGGGAACCGCCGCGCAGGACAGGGGTCTAACGAGAGGCTGCAGGTGACTCCTCCCGATCAAGGGGTTACTCCAACGACCGGTCTCGATGTGGTCACTATGATCCACAACCTTCGAAATGAGGTACGAGATCTCCGAGAATACGGAATAGGTGGAAGCGCCTGCGGAGTCGTTGAGGAGAACTCATCGCCTTTCACTACTCAGATATTGGCTGAGGTTTGTACGGGGAATTTCAAGCTCCCGAACCTCGCTCCCTATGATGGGAAAGCAGATCCTGCTTACCACATCCAGCACTATGAAACCTGGATGACGATGCAGGGTGTTTCTCCTGGTGCCATGTGCCAAGCCTTTAGTTTGACCCTCACCGGACCCGGCTTTGAGTGGTTCAAAAACTTGAGACCAGGAAGCATCCACTCGTTCAAAGACCTGAAGGACATGTTCCTAGCACGATTCGCTACGTCTATGGTCCAAAAGAAGACCAAGATGTACCTGTGGTCAATCAGGCAAGAGAGTGGCGGATCTCTTAGACGATACCTCGCCCGATTCACAGAAGAGTCAAACAAGGTCGACCGCTTTGACGACAGTGACGCGATTGCCGCTATCATAGAAGGCTTGCGCACGAGTGACTTCCTCAAGTCTGTCGTCGGCCGTGTCCCTTCCACCATGGCCGAGTTAATGACTCGAGCTAAGACCTTCATGGGAGTCGAAGACTACCTCGACGGCCGCAAGAGCACTAATCAAAGCTCTCGCCGTCGGGAAGAACCTATCCGAGAGCAGAACGAACCTCGTAAGAGGCAAAACAAGGGGAACCAGGTTTCTAGCAACCAACCCCCTGTACCTCAGGAACCGCGACTTGCGGAAAACTTCAAAGGGTACTCGTCGTTCACGCCGCTGAACACGGCGCCGGAAAGGATCTTGGCTCTAGCACGTGACAAGTTCACGCCCCCGGCTCCAATGAAGAAGGATCCCGCAACTCGCGATCGGTCCAGGTATTGTGAGTTCCATTCGGAATATGGTCATTTGACCTCGGAATGCTACAACCTCAAAAGGCAAATCGAGGCTCTGATCCAACGGGGCGAGCTGAAGGAGTTCGTGTTGCGCATGATTGGCGCTGCGGGCCCCACCGCAAACAGACAGCAGTCTGGTCAAGGAGGAGGAGCAGCCGCCTCTGCCAACCAAACCCCGGCTATTGCCAACGCCAACCCACAACTGCACGTGGTAACCACCATACTGGGAGGTCCACAGGATGGGGATTCAGCCCGTCAACGGAAGAAATTCCTTAGGGCCGTGTCTCAGGAAGACGCTGCTATGCACGTCAACTTCACATATGAAGAACCTCCGTCCGTGCCTCACGAGACGATGTATTTCACCAATGAAGAGGCCAAGCGAGTTGTGCATCCGCACAATGACGCGATCGTGCTCAAAGCCCAAGTGGCCAATAACTTGGTGAAAAGGGTTCTCATTGATAACGGCAGCGCTGCCGACATAATTTTCAAGTCCACCCTAGAGCGCATGAAGCTCGGGGGGCTGCGCCCGACTCCGACCCAAACGCCATTGTTTGGGTTCACTGGGGAAAAGGTTATGACTGAGGGCATCATCGACCTGCCGGTCACCTTTGGAACCCCTGGAGGAATCGAAGCCGTTCACATGGTCCCATTCCTAGTGGTCGATCAAGAGTCGCCCTACAACTTAATCATTGGGCGACCCACGTTGAACCGGCTGAGGGCAATCACTTCCACGTATCACCTACTGGTGAAGTTCCCCACCGAAGGGGGAATTGGCATCATGGCTGGAGACCAATCCCAAGCCAGAATATGCTACGTGCAAGGAGTTGATGGCAAGTCCGCGGGAAAAGCGGTCAACACAATCTTCCAATTGGAAGACGATTACCCATGCAACCTAAGGGATGCAAGGAAGTTCGGAGAACTTGACCCCCGTGATGAAATCGAAAGACTTAAAGTGGAAACCTCCGATGATCTTGTGCCAATCGTCCTGGATGAGTCGAAACCTGATCAAGTTGTAAAAATCGGCACCCGACTTCCACTCGCCGTCAAAACTCAGCTTACCGCCTTCCTTAGGGAGTTCAAGGATGTTTTTGCATGGACTCATGCGGACATGCCCGGAATCGATCCCGAGGTAATAGTGCACCGACTGAACGACGACCCAAAGGTCGCCGAAAAAGTGCAGGCTAGACGAACGTTCAACCCAGAACGATACCTGGCCATAAATGAAGAGGTCGAGAAACTCCACACCGCAAACTTCATTCGAGAGGCTAAGTACCCCAAGTGGGTCGCCAACGTGGTAATGGTAAAAAAGCCCAACGGGAAGTGGCGAATTTGTATAGACTACAAAGATCTTAACAAAGCCTGCCCTAAGGATTGCTTTCCACTCCCGCGCATCGAACACCTGGTGGACGCCACGGCCGGCCATGAACTCCTAAGCTTCATGGACGCCTATTCAGGCTACAACCAAATTCGAATGCACGAGCCCGATCAAATTAAGACAACTTTTGTCACCGATCGAGGTCTCTACTGTTACAAGGTCATGCCTTTCGGCCTCAAGAACGCGGGAGCGACATACCAACGCTTGGTAAATCGGATCTTCGCCGATCAAATCGGCAAGACGATGGAAGTGTACGTGGACGACATGCTCGTTAAAAGCCTACTGGCAACTAATCACGTACGCGACCTTAGGGAGATGTTTACAATCCTCCGCCGATATAAAATGAAGCTCAACCCCAACAAATGCGTATTCGGGGTTGAATCCGGAAAGTTCCTCGGTTATATCGTCAGCCGACGAGGCATAGAAGCGAACCCGGAAAAAATCAAGGCACTCCTTGAAATGAAGTCGCCAAGACGAGTCAAAGAAGTGCAAAGCCTGACCGGTCGGATTGCCGCTCTGACACGCTTCGTGTCTAAAGCCACCGACAAGTGTCAACCGTTCTTCAAAAGCTCTGAAGAAGACGGACGGCTTTGAGTGGACGGGCGAATGCGAAAGTGCCTTCCAAGAAATGAAGGCTTACTTTGGGTCCCCACCATTCCTCTCTAAACCAAAAGAGGGCGAGACACTGTACGTGTATCTCGCCGTCTCTGAAAGAGCTGTAAGCGCCGTCCTTGTCCGCGAAGAGAACAAGGTCCAATGGCCAATCTACTACGTAAGCAAGGCCTTACTCGACGCGGAAACACGCTATACCGAGATTGAGAAACTTTCTCTGGCTCTCGTAACGGCAGCTAAGAAGCTACGACTGTACTTCCAAGCTCACCCAATTGCGGTGCGAACTGAGCATCCAATCGGTAAAGCTCTTCAAAAGGGAACGTCGACTCGCATGGCGATCTGGTCCCAAGAATTGAGCGAGTACGGGATTGAGTTCCACCCAAGAACGGCTATAAAGGGGCAGGCCTTAGCCGACTTCGTGGCAGAATTCTCCTACGCTCCCGATATGGGAAGAGCGGAAACTGACTTAAACAATAACGAGCTAACTCGGAAAAGGAAGGTAGACCCAACGGGTCCCATCTGGGAGTTATACGTAGACGGAGCATCTAATGCTCGGGGGGCTGGCGCCGGAATAATCCTAACTAACCCCGATGGGGAAAAGCTGCGATATGCCCTCCACTACGGCTTCCAAGCCTCCAACAATGAAGCTGAATACGAAGCGCTCATTGTAGGGATAGAGCTAGCACAGAAGCTCGGCTCCCATAACCTGCGAATACACTGCGACTCGCAGTTGATCGTAAACCAGGTTAAGGGAGATTACATCGCCAAGGAGCCCAACATGGTCGCATACCTGGCTAAGACGAACTCCAAACTCGAGGCCTTCTCTTGGTTCGAGATTCACCAAATCCCGAGAGAACAAAATTCGGAGGCTGATGCGCTTGCTCGCCTCGGATCTGGCATCGACGAAGACGGATTGGGGACTGTGCCCATTGAATCTCTCCCACGACCATCCGTCTCCCGAGACGAAGTCGGGACCATAGAAGTGGCATCTCAGCCCACTTGGATGGACTCAATTGTCGAGTTTTTGCGAAGAGGGGAACTCCCCGAAGACCGCAAGAAAGCCGATAAACTGAGGGCCTTAGCATCCAAATACACGCTCCGTGAGGGCAAGCTCTATAAGCGCGGTTACTCGACACCGCTGCTCCGATGCCTCGATAGCGTTGAGTCGACCAAGGTCCTCCGCGAAATCCATGAGGGCATCTGCGGAAACCACGCCGCTGGAACTTCCCTTGCGCTCAAACCGCTCAAGCAAGGCTATTTCTGGCCTTCCATGAAGCGAGATGCTTACGAATGGGCAAGGCGTTGCGATAAATGCCAGCGCTTCGCGGAAATTCCGCGACAGCCCCCGACCCCGTTAAGCAGCATCGTTGTCCCACGTCCCTTTGCTAAGTGGGGCGTGGACATCATTGGCAAGCTCCCTAGAGCGCCAAGGCAATACGAGTACGCCATTATCGCCATCGACTACTTCACTAAGTGGGTAGAGGCCGAGCCGCTTGCCAGAATAACTGAAGCAAACACGACGAACTTCATCTGGAAGAACATCATATGCAGGCACGGTATCCCCGCCTCGATTGTGACCGACAACGGGGCACAATTTGACAACGCGCGAGTAAGAGATATCTGCGATCAACTGAAGATCAGCAAGACCTTCTCCTCGCCGCGACATCCTCAGGCCAACGGCCAAGTCGAGGCAGTCAACAAGACTATCAAGAGCAACCTGAAAAAGAAGCTCGAAGGCAAGAAAGGCGCCTGGGCCGATGAATTACCATTCGTCCTATGGGCATATAGGACAACTGCGCGAAACGCCACCGGCGAGACGCCATTCTCCCTTGCATATGGGGTCGAGGCCGTGGTTCCAATTGAAACCGAGATACCCACGTTCCGAGTCGACACGTTCGACGAAGCGGAAAACAACGAGGCCATGCGCCTTGAGTTGGACCTGATCGACGAAAAGAGGGCGGAAGCATTCCGACGCCTCGCCGCACAGAAGCGCAAAGTCGAAAGATACTAAAACTCCAAAATCAAAAGGCGAACCTTTGCCGTCGGAAGCCTTGTCCTCAGACGAGTGTTCCAAAACACACAAGTCCAAGGCGCCGGCGTCCTAGGCCCAAACTGGGAAGGCCCTTACAGAGTCCGCAAAGTCATTCACGACGAGACATATTACATCGAGCACACGGACGGGACTCCGATTCGCCACCCGTGGAACGCGGAGCACTTGAGGCAGTACTATCAGTAGCTAGCGTCCCCCGCTTTTTTATCGCTTTTATTTCCATTTTCAATAAGGCCTACGAGCCAATGTTTTAGGATTTAAATTTTCTCGCAAGTTTTTTTTCGCAAAAGTAATAAAACTCAAGTTTTCCATTTCAATTTCGTTTTATGCAAGTTTTCTGGTTATCAATAATTAACTTATAACCCAAAAAACTTGGGGGGGCTAGCTATGGTAAGGAAACTCTCAAAAGAACACGCTCCACCAAAAAAAATCGTAAGACGCCTACATGGCGCAACCTAAGACGCCTACATGGCGCACGTAAGTCGCGTAAAGGCGCAACCCGTAAGACGCCTACATGGCGCAACCTAAGATGCCTACATGGCGCACGTAAGTCGCGTAAAGGCACAACCCGTAAGACGCCTACATGGCGCAACCTAAGACGCCTACATGGCGCACGTAAGTCGCGTAAAGGCGCAACCCGTAAGACGCCTACATGGCGCAACCTAAGACGCCTACATGGCGCACGTAAGTCGCGTAAAGGCGCAGCCCGTAAGACGCCTACATGGCGCAACCTAAGACGCCTACATGGCGCACGTAAGTCGCGTAAAGGCGCAGCCCGTAAGACGCCTACATGGCGCAACCTAAGACGCCTACATGGTGCACGTAAGTCGCGTAAAGGCGCAGCCCGTAAGACGCCTACATGGCGCAACCTAAGACGCCTACATGGCGCACGTAAGTCGCGTAAAGGCGCAACCCGTAAGACGCCTACATGGCGCAACCTAAGACGCCTACATGGCGCACGTAAGTCGCGTAAAGGCGCAACCCGTAAGACGCCTACATGGCGCAACCTAAGACGCCTACATGGCGCACGTAAGTCGCGTAAAGGCGCAGCCCGTAAGACGCCTACATGGCGCAACCTAAGACGCCTACATGGCGCACGTAAGTCGCGTAAAGGCGCAGCCCGTAAGACGCCTACATGGCGCAACCTAAGACGCCTACATGGCGCACGTAAGTCGCGTAAAGGCGCAGCCCGTAAGACGCCTACATGGCGCAACCTAAGACGCCTACATGGCGCACGTAAGTCGCGTAAAGGCGCAACCCGTAAGACGCCTACATGGCGCAACCTAAGACGCCTACATGGCGCGCGTAAGTCGCGTAAAGGCGCAGCCCGTAAGACGCCTACATGGCGCAACCTAAGACGCCTACATGGCGCACGTAAGTCGCGTAAAGGCGCAGCCCGTAAGACGCCTACATGGCGCAACCTAAGACGCCTACATGGCGCACGTAAGTCGCGTAAAGGCGCAACCCGTAAGACGCCTACATGGCGCAACCTAAGACGCCTACATGGCGCACGTAAGTCGCGTAAAGGCGCAACCCGTAAGACGCCTACATGGCGCAACCTAAGATGCCTACATGGCGCACGTAAGTCGCGTAAAGGCACAACCCGTAAGACGCCTACATGGCGCAACCTAAGACGCCTACATGGCGCACGTAAGTCGCGTAAAGGCGCAACCCGTAAGACGCCTACATGGCGCAACCTAAGACGCCTACATGGCGCACGTAAGTCGCGTAAAGGCGCAGCCCGTAAGACGCCTACATGGCGCAACCTAAAACGCCTACATGGCGCACGTAAGTCGCGTAAAGGCGCAGCCCGTAAGACGCCTACATGGCGCAACCTAAGACGCCTACATGGCGCACGTAAGTCGCGTAAAGGCGCAGCCCGTAAGACGCCTACATGGCGCAACCTAAGACGCCTACATGCCGCACGTAAGTCGCGTAAAGGCGCAACCCGTAAGACGCCTACATGGCGCAACCTAAGACGCCTACATGGCGCACGTAAGTCGCGTAAAGGCGCAACCCGTAAGACGCCTACATGGCGCAACCTAAGACGCCTACATGGCGCACGTAAGTCGCGTAAAGGCGCAGCCCGTAAGACGCCTACATGGCGCAACCTAAGACTCCTACATGGCGCACGTAAGTCGCGTAAAGGCGCAGCCCGTAAGACGCCTACATGGCGCAACCTAAGACGCCTACATGGCGCACGTAAGTCGCGTAAAGGCGCAGCCCGTAAGACGCCTACATGGCGCAACCTAAGACGCCTACATGGCGCACGTAAGTCGCGTAAAGGCGCAACCCGTAAGACGCCTACATGGCGCAACCTAAGACGCCTACATGGCGCGCGTAAGTCGCGTAAAGGTGCAGCCCGTAAGACGCCTACATGGCGCAACCTAAGACGCCTACATGGCGCACGTAAGTCGCGTAAAGGCGCAGCCCGTAAGACGCCTACATGGCGCAACCTAAGACGCCTACATGGCGCACGTAAGTCGCGTAAAGGCGCAACCCGTAAGACGCCTACATGGCGCAACCTAAGACGCCTACATGGCGCACGTAAGTCGCGTAAAGGCGCAACCCGTAAGACGCCTACATGGCGCAACCTAAGACGCCTACATGGCGCACGTAAGTCGCGTAAAGGCGCAGCCCGTAAGACGCCTACATGGCGCAACCTAAGACGCCTACATGGCGCACGTAAGTCGCGTAAAGGCGCAGCCCGTAAGACGCCTACATGGCGCAACCTAAGACGCCTACATGGCGCACGTAAGTCGCGTAAAGGCGCAACCCGTAAGACGCCTACATGGCGCACGTAAGTCGCTTACATGGCGCAACCCAAGATGCCTACATGGCGCGATTTGAGACGCCCACGTGGCGCAATCCGGCGCACGTAACACACCTACGTAGCATGGTTGACTCGCAGTTGAAAATACTTAAGAACGCAAACCATCCAAGTGACTGGCGTGTTTGAAAAAGTATCCTGCTGAGATAAAAGGATGGACAAAATCATTGACACAGACAAGTGACCATCCATGCATGCCATAGAAGATAAATGTGCGAAAACATTCATAAAAATAAATGAATAACTCCTCATAAAAGAAAGGGGCAACTGCCTCAAAACCTAGAAAGCATGCGCTAAGACAAGTGCGCTAAAGGGAAATATCCTAGTAAGCAAGCGCTAAGACAAGTGCGCTGAACGGAAAAACCTAAAAAGCACGCGCTAAAACATTTGCGCAGGAAAAATAAGGAAAGAAAACGGTCACTCGGCGGGATCGTCGCCCACAGGGTCGGCCCCGTCAAGTGGTGGGAAAAGCGAGTCGAAGAAGTCGAAGGTGACCCCCCGAGAAACATTCTCGGCAGCTGTGGCGTCCCGACACTCCACCGCCGCTGCATGCCTTGCCTCCTCGACTCCGACATCAAAGTCGTCCTGAAGGTCGGACGCAAGCTGCTCCGCCGCGGCTTTCTCCTCGGTGACCCGAGCCACCTCCTCCGCCAAGGAGTCACGCTTACGCTCCGCACGAACACGGGCAGCCTCACTCGATGTAAGCTGGCCCTGAAGAATGCCAACTTCTTCCGTGCGCGATTCCAACTGACGTCGAAGGTCCCGCGCTTCGCTCCGGAAGACCTCCGTCGATCGAGTCGCCACTTCAAGGGCTTGACGTTCCGTCGTTAGCTCCTCAGCCATCTTCGCCACCGCCGCCTGAGCGCGGTCGCACTTGCCGCGGGTAACTCCCAGTTCCACGCGAGCCTCCTGAAGCTGCTCGCGGAGACTCGCAAACTCCGCCTTTGAGTGAGAACCTCGCTCGGCGTGAGCCAACTGAGACTTCGCTTGAGCAAGCTCCTCCTGAGCGCGACTCATCCGCCTGATGAGGTCGTGAAGGATCTTCTCGCCCCGGGTCGCTTGAGCAAGCACCTGAGAAGGCAAAAAGACAGTTTAGCGAAAGACAGATTCATCGCAAATGAGGCAATGGAAACTCACTCTCTGTGCATCGGAAACGCCGTGACGAAAGAACTCTACGTCACTGCTGGCCACAACGCTCTTCCACATCTTCATCGAAGATTGAGCAAGGCCCAGGGAACATTCCCCCCTAACCTCCGCGGCCTGCACGTCGACCATCGAATTCACGCGCTTAGAGTCCGAAGACGTGTCTGGCAAAGCCGAGGAGGAAGGTCGCTTCAAGGAAGCGCGAGGACCGCTCTCCGCCCGATGATCGGTATCGAGTTTCTCCCGACCATCCCGCGCAGCAATCCGACGACGAACCGCCGCCAACGACTTCGGGTCCCGGGAAGCCTTCGCTAGACGAGCCCGAGCCCTCGCCCTAGCCGAAGAGACTGCAAAAGAGACAAAGTCAAAACCTTGAGCTAAAAACAAAAGCAAAAATACGAAACGTCAACATACCTTGAGGATCGCCGCTCGAGAGAGATGATGCGGCACTTGGGGTACCCTCGGTCCGCTGGGGAAACGGCGGGAACCACCCAGTAGAAGCCATCAGCTCAGGAGAACGAAATCGTTCAACGGCTTTCCGAGCCTCCGACATTCCCCGGATCTCCTTCACAAAGTCGAGATCATCGGCCCCCTCGTTAGCAGGAAACTCGGACAAGGGGCCGAACCGGAGCGGGGCGTCACCAAAAGCCTCCGCCGAGACCCACACCCACGGTCGTCGATTGTACTTCTCTGAATCGATGATCAGCTTAGTATTCCGTCGATCGCGGGCCACAAAGAAACTGGGTTGCCCGGGCGCAGGGAAGACCGCGATGAAATTGCGAAAATCACTCACGGTCATCACCCGCTCGGTCTGGCAATGCCACTCCATATGGCACATCGCCACTATGCGGTAGAATGCCGGGCTCATCTGACATGCGTGCACCCCCAGACGGGCGAGAAGCTGCTGAACGATGGGTTGAAACGGCAGCCGCAACCCGCAGTTAAGACTCGTAACTGAAACTGCGGCGAAACCACGACGAGGCCGGAAAGGACAGTCGTCCTTTAAAGGACGAAGAAGCGCCACGGATGACGGAATGGCAAAAGCCTCCCGGAGACCGACGAATGTCCGGTAGGTAAGCGTGCTCGAAGCATCGACCCCCGAACAATCGAAGTCCTCGGGAGCAGCAAGGCCCTCCTCGGGATACCACTCCGTCCTAGCAAGCGACCTCGCCGATACCAACGCCTCCGCGTCAGGGGTCTCGGGCTGAGAATCCCCTGGCTCCACCGAAGGGTCCCCGCCCTCCGACACGACCGCGGCAGCTACCGACGGTACCTCGGGACACTCCGACGCGAGGCCTTCGGCCCCCGGACATGTCTCTGACTCACCTCCGGGATCTTCAGACTCGGGACCAAAGTCGTCCACGCAGTCTATCTCGTCGAGAACCGACTCTAGCGGAGTCACCGCATCCGCGTCCGTAACATCTCCCGGCGCGCCTTGAAAGCCCAAGTCGGACTGCGGCGCGTCGAGGCGAACTTTGTCACGGACCCCCCCGCCAACTAAGTTGATCACGAGGCGAGGGGCAGGCTCCCCGGACGCGGGACGATCAAACTCCCCGCCTGTACCGCGCCCAGTTGGCGCGCACTCTTCGAGAGGCTGAGCAGCAGGCACGGTCGCACCCAGCTCGCCTTCCTCCAACCACTGCTCTACTCCGCTTGGATTTTCTTCCACGTGCAGAGGAACTTCCCTTAATCCCGCGAAGAGATCATCCTCTGCGTGTTCAGAACCCTGAAACAAGAGAGAGAAATCAATCTCGGGACTCTCAGCTGAGAAAAGGGGAGGGACACCCATAATGCAAACGTAAAAGAAGAAAACAAGCGTAAGAAAAGAGAAAAAATAAAGTGAGGAGTAAAGGGAAGGGGGGAGGTCTATTTATAGACTTCTAGGGGGGTAGGAGTCGAAATCCTACTCCCACAAGGAGCAAAATCGGAGTAGAAACTCCAAAAAGTCGGAGTTCTCCCGCGCGAAGCGACCCAGCCCCGCGCACGGGGCGCGCCGCGCGCCAAGCCCGCGCGCCGCGCGGGTCGTGCAGCGCAGACCGCGCGCCGCGCCGTCCAGGGCGCGCGCCGCGCGGCCACCCCCTAAAAAAAAAAAAAAAAAAAAAAAAAAAAAGAAAGAAAAAAGAGAAGAGGAAAAAACTTTCCTCGGGGCCACAAGGCACAGGAAACATTTTCCTCAAACACCCAACTAGAAGAACAAAAAGTTCATCGCTGGGACGCCTCCCGAACGACGAACTTGGGGGGCTAATGTTGTCGGTCGTTTTCGGAAAACCCGAGACGCCAAGAAGGCACGTCGCTCAAAGGGCCGATGGTCAGGCCGGAGGTCCTGAAGAGCGGCAAATCTTCAAGCCCTCGCCCAAACTCCTGACTCCTCGAGTCGAGCTTCGCTCCTCGAGTCGAGCCTTGAGACAATCTCCTCGAGTCGAGCCTTGAATGGTTCCTCGAGTCGAGCCTTTAATTGTTCCTCGATTCGAGCCTCGAGTCATTTTCGAGTCAAGCCTCGAGTCATCCTCGAGTCACTCCTCGAATCAAGTCGCTAGTCGCTCTCGCCGGGCCGAGCCTTGCTCCTCGGATCGAGTCACTCTCATCGAGTAGAAAACTTCATATTTCACGTGAGAAGAATGGCATTCGAAGGCCCGCAAAAGCCCGGCAAGACGAGCCGCCCACTACGCACACAACGCGCTGCGCCGGCCAGCCGGGCAGCAAGCAGCGCGCCGCGCCGGCCAGGCAGCGCGCCGCGCCAGTCAGGGAACCCTGCGCCGCGCGTCGTGCGCCGCGCGTCCCGCGCCGCGCCCGGTGACCCGCGCGCCGCGCCCCCCGCGCCGCGCCCCCCACGCCGCGCGCCGCGCGCCGCGCGTTGTGCGCCGCCCTTCGTGCGCCGCGCGCGCCGTGCGCCTCCACTTGATGCCACACGCATTCCTAGTCCCACATGGACGAAAAAGGGACCTTCTAAGGCTCCCAAACACCTATAAATACCCTCTCTCATTGAGGGGAAAGCCATCCCAAGATATCCAAGAATATCCAATAATTCTCTTCATCTCTTATCGACACGCTCGATTTCCCAGCTTCTCTGGATGCCATATTTGGCCTGAAGCAGGTTCTCTTATCTTTCCCTCGTTCTCAAAGGTCCCGAAGCACTCACGGGAACTTCCCGGACGTCGCTCCCTTTGACCGAACGTTCTCCGGTGCTCAAGCACGCCCTTAGGGTTCTCAACTAGAGCTACCCTTGCGCGTCTAACACGCTAGACGCGTACGCGATCTCCGAAGTTCTGAGACGCTGCCAAGGACTCCTCGCGCCCCGTTTCCTTCGTCGAGCACGCCTCTCCGCCAAGGCTCCGCGCCTCATACTGCGTCACACACGCTTGAACTACGTTCTGACCTGATCCCACGCACGGGTACGTAGGCAGCCGACAACCAAGGCACGGTCACTCATCCTCCTCACCCCCTACCTCTCCCGAGAGGCGGGTTGATCGGAGAGAACCCTAGCTCGAGACTATCGAGTTCACACTCTTGGCCCGGGTGCGATCACTTGGTCCGGCCTTGGATCGAACCGCCCGAGGTTTTAAATAGTTGTTCATTTTCGTGCGACAACACACGCTTCTTCTAGATGTTTCTTCATTTGTTCATGACAACATAAGAAAAGCCCATTAAGAATTTTCAATTACAATTCCATGAAATGAAATTAATCCTCAAGGCCCAAATTCTTTAATATGGCCGAGTGGTTTTTAAATCATTTGTCATCATATGGCAATGTCAAAAAATTTATAGATATTCATTTCGTCCTATGTCCTAAAAGACAAAAATACCTTTTAGACAATTTTCGTAAAACTTGTCTCGTTCTTGTTTTGACTTAGCTTCTAGTTTAACTATTCCTACTCGTTATGATTTGTGACAGTGACCTCATGGATCCAAATGAACAAAGCTTGAGCTAAATACTTGGATTCAAAAGTTCACAAACATTTTTCAAGTTTAGCTTAATGTCAACTGACTCCACTAAAGAGTTGACACTGAAAATATCTGGGTTCAAATGAATATTTTTCTACTCAAGAATTCAACCTAATTGTAATGAGTGGATCCAATGAATATTATCTATGTTTACCCTTCATGAATGTCATCAGCTAGTCGGGATTTACAAAATTACCATTTTACCCTTCTAGCTGTTATTTCCTCAACTCATTTGTCGCTTGTGAATAAGTTAGAAACAATGTATTGACGAGGAGCTAACAAGTCGCATTGTTTCATCCAAAAGAGTCAGGACTCAATTTTGACAGTGGCCAATTCATTTATTCACATTCCAAGGAACAAAGCCTGAGGTGATATACATTGCATTTCAGCAATCTTGTACATGAATTCCATATCTATGAGAACTTCACAAAGTTACTCATGATATCTTCAACACTTAGTACTTCACCAATAGTCCATGTTCAGAATCACATAGTGAGTCCGAACTCTGACTTTCTCAAATGAGAATACGTAAGCTGTGAAATGACATGTCTCATTTCAGGATTAAGGTAAGCACGATGCAATTCATACATAGTGACTTCGAGATAGAAGAGGTCAAATGGTTTGTTCTTATCTTGTCTCTAAAAGTGCACTGGTCAATTCAGTACCTTCGGAAGATACCTATAAGAACTATAGAGTCTCCAACTCTCAATGCCCCATAACCAGACATCGTAGATTCTCCTAACAATCGTACTGAGGTCAATAGTCCTTTGACCCTTAGATTGTGAATATATCGTTTTAAGCAAACTACGAAGAGTTTGTTCATGCAAATCTACACTTGTCTCTTCGTAACTTGTTAAGATTTATGGACTAAAGACTAATTGTCGCCTTCGAGTTTATTCAAGGAAAGAATTGTAGAGAGAGGGTTGAGAGACATATTGCCTATAAAAGTTGAAACAAGTTTATGATTAGTCTTTGGTTTAGGATTTAAGTTTCATTAAGACTTTTGTAAAATCCAAAGATGTTATAAACCAAACGATAATTTACTCCCTCAAGAGAAGGCCGCAAAAAATCTCCATTTATAAGTAAATGACACATCATTAATGCTAAGCCAAGATGTCAATACATCTATTTTGACTAGCCACCTTGTAAATTGGTTTGATCACTCACATCCTTTCGCAGAGCCTCAAGGGAGGATACTAGGGATTGAGCCTAAGCGTGCATCCAACCACTTAGTCCAAAAGATCAGCTTTGAAAAACAATCCCCCAAGGGGAGGCCTTGCCATCATTGCATCACTCTCGGACGTAGCTCATTGAGCAATGATCGAAACAATAACGCCTTGGAGTACTCACATTTAAGTGAGGGTCGCAAGAGCGACTCTTAGTCCCACGTTATTGCATCTTTCACTAGTGTTGGGGATCGCGGGTTACAAACAACGAATATAACCCTCCCACTTAGTTTTTGGAGTTGGTTCATCGACTCTTATAAGTTCGGAAACAAATTTCCTAGTTAGAGAGCGACATAGCGGACAACTAGAAGAGAATCCTAGATTGACATGTTCAGAGCAGTATTAGTGCATAAAGGCACAAGGTACATACTCGATCTTTTCCTATTTTCTATTTCGGGAAAGTGCGTGAGGGAAGTGTGAACTTCAACTCACTCGAACACTTGAAAGTTTGAGATTACACATCTTTTTATTTTTCGGCTTGTCTACAAGGAGACCTCCCACTCAAATTTTCAAGAGCATATAGATTTTGAACATATGTGATATAGATATAGTTTTGAAAACATTTTGAAAATTTATTTGATTTGGATGACAAAATATTTTTCAAGTTTGAAAGTGAAAACGGTTTTTCAAAATTCAAACTAGTTTTGTAAAAACTCAATTTCAATTAAACTTTCAAAAACATTTTAATCTTACACATCATGTTTATAATCATATGAAAAACATTTTTTCTCAAGAAAGTTTTCTCATTAGAGTTCTATAACTCATGGTAGTGGGGTTTGAAAATCCGGATTTCTAAAAAACTGGAGTTTCAGACAGCCGCGCACCTCGGAGTAAAATCGCCATATCTGGCGGCTCCGATGTCTTTTTCAGCCAAAACCGATGGCATTGGACAGAGGACAGACAGAGCTTTAATTTGATTCAAGAATCATTAAATTTCGATTTCTGAGCAGAGAGTTATGCCACTTTTAATGCGGGTTTACTCCAGCTCAAAGAAAAAGAAATAAATTAAAACTTTGGTCCTTTTTAGGTGCGAAAAAGAATCAAGTGTAACGGAACGTTTTAAGATGTTGTTTAAAGCTTTTATATGTGTTTTATTAGCAAGGTAATAACATAGAATAAAAGAAATAACAACATGCATAAAACGATTCAAGTAAAAATAAGAAACTAGCAAGATATCAAACTAGTCACAAAATTTTACTCGAAATTTCTCAAACCTTTAAAACACGTTTTTCAATATAAAAAATTAAAAACTTTTAGAACTGATTCTAATGTGTTTTAAAAACATCCCAAACTCATAGAAAATCAACATGCTTTTTAATTTAAAGGCAAGAGCAGTAAATTAAAAAAAAATCTAAGATTACAATTCTAACTTGTCACAAAATTAGTAAACTTTCGAAAACGATTTTCAAGCTCATAATTTTAAAAACATGTACATGCTAATCTTTGACCATAGCTCTGATACCATTTGTTGGAATCGATCTAGGGTTTGAGAAAATAATTAACGCTTCGGTAAGCGGCGGAATTTTAAAAATTTTCTTTTACAAGTAAAACAGTTTTTACTAACCTAGACAAGTGCAAGTACATGTAATTAAAAACCAATATGAGCTATGAAGTTCACTAACCTTTCTTGAAGCTTGAACCTTGTAGAAGCTTTTGGAAAGTTGCAACGCTCGTCTCCCCTCGCAGCACGTCTCTCTTCCTTTCCTCGGCACCTCGAGCAACCACGAAAGTTTCTATCACTAAATCACTCGAAAAGAAGGAATCAGTGAGTGGGCACTTTTAAACACTACGACTTAAGAACGAGTCTCGAAGTCGCAGATCTAAACACTAGGTCGAGTGAGGACCTAGGTGCCAAGACAAGAAATAATCGAAAATAAACTAGAGAGAGAGAGAGAGGATTTTCGGCAAAAGTTCTAGAGAGAGAGTCTCTCAAATCTCTTAAACTTGGATGATTGAAATGTGAGGAAATGAGGCTCCTATTTATAGGAGAGGTCTCACCTTCAATAAGGTAGTTTCCTCTTCTATAGAATATCACATATTCATGAGCAATTTCCTCTTTTTTCCCTTTGAGACACTCGGCCAACTCAAGGCTTCTAGAAGCCTTGATTTGTTTCCAATTTTGTTCAAGGCCTTGCCTTGTCTCTCACTTGGCCGATTCCCACTTTCCTCTTGGAGGAAATTTGTTTCCTCTTTTTCTTTTGGCAAGTATCTAAATACATTTATGCACAAAATAAACTCTCCTATTTCTCTATTAGGGTAGGCGCCCAAGTCTCTCTAGAAGGAGCTTCTAGAAGCTTCTTCATTTGTTCATGACAACATGAGAAAAGCCCATTAAGAATTTTCAATAAAATTCTCATGAAATGAAATTAATTCACAAGGCCCAGTTAATCATATTATGGCCGAGTGACATTAAGTCATCAAATGAACTTGTCAAAATTTATTGACATCGATTTCATCCTTATGTCTCAAAAGACAAAAATACCCTTTCGACAATTTTCGTTCTTGTTTTGACTTAGCTTCCAGTTTAACTATTCCTATCGATGTGATTTGTGACAGTGACCTCATGGACCCAAATGAACAAAGCTTGAGCTAAACTCTTGGACTCAAAAGTTCACAAACCTTTTCCAAGTTTAGCTTAATGTCAACTAACTCCACTAAAGAGCTGACACTGAAAATCTCTCGGTTCAAATGAATTTATTTTCTACTCAAGAATTCGACCTAATTATGATGAGCGGATCCACTAAATATTATCTATGTTTACCCTTCATGAATGTCATCAGCTAGTCGGGATTTACTAAATTACCATTTTACCCTTCTAGCTGTTATTTCCTCAACTCCTTTGTCGCTTGTGAATAAGTTAGAAACAATGTATTGACGAGGAGCTAACAAGTCACATTGTTTCATCCAAAAGAGTCAGGACTCAATTTGGACACTGGCCAGTTCATTTATTCACACTCCAAGGAACAAAGCATGAGGTGACATACATTGCATTTCTGCAATCTTGTACATGAATTCCATATCTATGAGAACTTCACAAAGGTACTCATGACAGACTCACAACTTAGTACTTCACCAATAGGCCTTGTTCGGAATCACATAGTGAGTCCGAACTTTGACTTTCTCAAATGAGAATACTAAGGTGTGAAATGACATGTCTCATTTCAGGATTAAGGTAAGCATGATGCAATTCATATATAGTGACTTCGAGACATAAGAGGTTAAATGGTTTGTTCTTATATTGTCTCTAGAAGTGCACTGGTCAATTCAGTACCTTCGGCAGTTACCTAGAAGAACTATAGAGTCTCCAACTCTCAATGCCTCCTAACCAGACATCATAGATTCTTCTAACAATCATACTGAGGTCAATAGTCCTTTGACCCTAAGATTGCGAATATATCGTTTTAAGCAAACTACGAAGAGTTTGTTCATGCAAATCTACATTTGTCTCTTCGTAAGTTGTTAAGTTTGTTTATGGACTAAAAGACTAAGGTTTTATCATAAAGCTTCAAAGAAAGAAAGAATGAATGAACGTTTCAACTTTATTAATGAATAGATAGGCAATTACAAGCAAGAGTCTTCATGAGACTTTATTACATCAAATGTACAAAATAAAGATTACAACTCTTCTTGTGGGCACCATTGACAACAGTCGCGCCTCTCGCCTTTGACCCTGCGGCCGAGTTCTCACCTATGGGCGATGTCGAGGGCTCAGAGCTCGACGCGGTGATCAGGGCGGTCCCGGATTCGTGGTGGCAAGGATCGCTCTTCGAGTCCCCAGACCTAATGGCGAGAACTGGGTGGTTCGTGCCTGGTGACGAAGCTCCTCAACGCCCTGGTCTCGGCGCGGAGGTTGCGGAGGATCCCGATTCAAAGGCGAGGGGGTTCGTCCGCCCCTCCCCCCTGACGTGGGGGGTACTAGTCGTACATATGCTTCTATATTATCGCATGTTTTGTTGTCTTATGCTCATTGTTGTGTTCTAACTGACTTACGCCTTTTCTCCTTTGCAGATATCATGGTTCGACATCGGTCGCGCGAACGAGTACCGAGGGTGGAACCTACTGTCGAAGCTGCGGCTGCGGCTCGTTCCCGAGTCGAGGTTCGTCATGGGGGATCGCCAACGCGGGTGAGGAACGAGGCGATCTCTTTCAACAAGAGACCGTCGTCGTCGACCTCCTTCGGTTCACCCTCCGATCACAAGCGCGCCCATACGTCGGCGGCGCCGGATAACATAGACTCGATGCTCCTAGCAGAGGCGGCGAAGTTGAGGGACCAGTGTTCTCGAGGGATCGTTGAAACCTCTCTGTGAGATTTCAAGGGTCTGCTGACGACGAGCGACCTTGAGTACTTCCAACACGGAATCATGACGCTCGAAAGGTATGACCCGCTTGCTTGACTTTCGTGCGACCACTATACTCATTTTGGTCATGCGTACACCACCCCTTTTTGCAGATGCTCGCGCGTCAAGAACGGAGCGACCGCATTCTCCGGGACTTGCTACGGCGAATGCAGATTATGCAGAAGGACATGGAGAGCGCGGCGGCCGACCACGCCGCTGCTCTAACGGGGGTTCGGACCGCCCAGGAGTTTCAAGCACTCGAGGAGGAGCTGAAGCGGGCTCGCGAGGAGTCGGCGGCCGAGAGATTGCTATGTGCAGTCGAGCAGGCGTCTCGGGAGACGGCGGAACAAGCGGCCGACACCTTCTTGGGGGAGATGAAGAAACTCCAAGCGGCGCTCTAGAGTCGAGATGAGGAGCTAAACATCGTCCATGCTCGTCTATCGGCGAGCGAGATTTCTCGGGTCAAGGTCAAGAGGGAGAGGGACTCTCTGCTAGTGGAGGTGCAGACTCTCACAGAGGATAAGGACGACGCCGTGCGGTCCAAGGTGGACCTAGAGGACGATTGGGACCTCGCATAGGACGTGGCTCGTTACGAAGCGACCATACGGGTTCGAGACGTGACCGCGAAGGAGAATGCGTCTCGCGGGACCACCTTTTCCTTCTTTCACGCTATGTTCCCTCCTCTGGACGACGAGCCACAGGCGGACGACCCGTGTCCCCAAGTCCCCGCGGAGGCTGCCCAATCGACGAACCGCCTGCTTGACGGAGAAGCTACCGACGGGTCAGGCGCCCCTTGCCTCGAGGATGATGAAGAGCAGATCGACTTCGGGTCAGAGTAGCCAATTTCTCTTTGGTTTTTCGCGCACTTGTTTAACGCTTGCACTGTGTTCCCTTTCGGATACTTGTTATGTTTTTCCTTGTTGGATATTCGTCGCACTTTCGCATTCTTTTCGTTGAGTTGTTTTATGTAACACTGTTTGCTTTCGTATTATGCGTCTTATTTTCTCGATTTACTATGCTTAGCGTAATCGATTTGCGCAATCCGATTAGCGCATGTCTTACGATCCTCGGTTTACTATATCTAGCGTAACCGGTTCGCACGGCTTATTGCCGTACCTGGCGGCGAGGATTTCCGCGGACGCTGGCTAGACCAGGTTCGTCGGGCGGATATGATTTTTTGCCGTTCATTAGTGACTCGCTGCCTATCGGCGTGCGAGCTGATTGGCTATCGTGCCCAATTTCTGGCGCGTACGCTGCCTATCGGCGTACGTGTTGCGTGCCAGAACGGGCTTGTGGTGAGCTTGATTCCCAGCGTGTGCGATACCTGTCGGTACGCTTATCGCGTTTTGGGCTTCGGCTGCCAGGATCGACGGTCCGATGCGCGGACGTGATCGGCCGACGCCCAGCTACCTATCGGTACGTGGGGCATCGAATCCTGCGAGAGCGTCGCGCGAGGGTCGGAGCTCCGGTGCGCGGATCCGATTTTTGGCGTTTCGTTACCCTTTGGTGTGTGAAACGTGGAGTCGTGCGAGCGCGTCGCACAAATGATGTGTAGGGTCGGAGGTCCGATGCGCGGATCCAACTTGTTGATGTTTCGCTACCTCTCGGCGCGTGAAACGTGGAGTCGCGCGAATGTGCGTACCTATTACCCTCATTAGCCCCCAGAGTTTCTTGTGTACTCGTAGAGGAGACTAGAAATTATAATATCACAGGATAAAGGCTTTGAGATAAAATGTAATTCAATTATAATGTCGAAATAGTTAAAAATTACATTCCCAAGCCATTGGCTTTATTTGAAACTCGAAATTGTCTTTTGCTAAAATCGAAAATAACAAAACATAGGGCAATCGGGAACAGGCTTTTATTAGTAGTATTGTCGCAGGTGCTCCGCGTTCCACGGGTGCGTGAATACGAGTCCTTCTAGGTTCTCGAGTTCGTATGTGCCGTTGTGGATGGCTCGGCGTACGCGATACGGGCCTTCCCAGGTGGGGCCCAAGACCCCCGCTCCTTGTACCTTGGTGTTTTGGAACACCCTTCTAAGGACGAGCCTTCCATCGGCGAACTTCCGCAGTTTGATCTTGGAATTGTAGTACTTTTCGACCTTTATCTTCTGCGCGGCAAGGCGGGAGAGCGCATCCGCCCTCTTCTCATCTATGAGGTCCAGCTCCAGCCTGATTGCGTCGTCATTGGCGGCTTCTTCATAATCCTCGATGCGCAAGGTTGGCAGCTTGGTCTCGATAGGTACCACAGCCTCGACGCCGAACGCGAAAGCGAAAGGGGTTTCGCCGGTCGCATTTCGCGCGGTGGTTTGGTATGCCCAGAGGACCATGGGAAGCTCTTCGGCCCAAGCCCCCTTTCTCTCTTCCAGCTTCTTCTTCAGGTTCTCCTTGATTGTCTTGTTGACCGCCTCGACTTGACTGTTGGCCTGTCGATGGCGGGGAGAAGAGAAAGTCTTGCTAATGCCCAATTGTTCGCACATGTCCCGGAGGCGCGCGTTGTCGAATTGCTTTCTGTTGTCGGTCACAATCGACGCGGGGATCTCGAAGCGGTAGAAAATGCTCTTCCAGATGAACCTCTTCGTGTTCGCCTCGGTGATATTTGCCAACGGTTCGGCCTCTACCCACTTCGTGAAGTAGTCGATCGCCACGATCGCATGCTTGTATTGTCTCGAGGCCGTAGGTTGCTCACCAATGAGATCGATTCCCCATTTCGCGAAGGGTCGAGGCACAATGATCGGGCACAATGGGGCCGGCGCTTGGCATGGGACGTGGGCGAACCTTTGGCATTTGTCGCATTTTTTGGCCCATTCATTGGGAGTCCTTTTTGAAGGTCGGCCAAAAATATCCGAGTCTTAGTAGTTTCAGAGCCAAAGATTGTCCGGCGGCGTGGTTTCAGCACACGCCTTCGTGTACCTCGCGGAGCGCTTTCTTTGCCTCGACCTCGGTCAAGCATCCGAGAAGGGGCATGGAGTATCCTCTCTTGAACAAGTTGTCTTCCCTCATTGTGTATTTCGTCGCCAAGCTTCTCAGCTTTTTGGTCTCTTCTTTTTCTTCGGGGACGACTCCTTGCTTGAGATACTCCACGAGTGGCGTCATCCACGAGGGGGGCGGAGTTGCGTCAACTACCCCTACGTCGCCTCTCGAGACGTAGGGTCACGTTAACACTTCTATTGGGATGCTACCTTCCCCCTCTTCGTCAATCACGGACGCAAGGCGTGCCAAGACATCGGCGTCAATGTCTGCCTCTCAGGGAACTTGGACTATCTCGAACCACGACAGGGCCTCTAGATTTTTCTGGGTCTTTGACAGATAGGCGATCATGTTAGGCTCTTTGGCTGCGTAGTCGCCCTTGACCTGGTTCACAATCAACTGCGAGTCGCAGTGGATGCGCAGGTTTTGGACGCCTAGCTTGTTCGCCAGTTCCAAGCCAACGATCAGAGCCTCGTACTCCGCCTCGTTGTTGGAAGCCTTGAACTCGAATCGCAGGGCGTATCTCAGTTTTTCCATGTCGGGATTTGTGAGCACAACGCCGGTGACAGCCCCCCGGGCGTTTGACGCACCATCCACGTGCAAGTCCCAGACCGGCCCTATCGGGTCGTTGGTCCTCTTCTTCGACGACATGTCGTGGTCATTCTCCTTGTCTTTGTTGCCCTCGTCAGTTGAGGGTGCGCTTGTGAATTCGGCTATGAAGTCGACGAGGGCTTGGCCCTTGATGGCAGTTCTCGGCTGAAACTCGACCCCATACTCGCCCAGCTCTTGGGACCATATGGCCATTCGAGACGAGGTCCCTTTTTGTAGGGCCTTCTCGATGGGATGTCCTGTGCGCACCACGATCGGGTGCGCTTGGAAGCAGGGGCGAAGATTCCTCGCGCTCGTGACGAGGGCGAGGGACAATTTCTCGATCTCCGGGTATCGAGTTTCAGCGTCGAGGAGCGCCTGGATGACATAATAAACCAGCCATTGCACCTTGTCTTCCTCGCGTATCAGAACCGCGCTCACGGCCCTGTCGGTCACCGCGAGGTTGATATACAAGGTCTCGCCATCCTTCGGTTTGGCGAGGAATGGGGAAGAGCTGAAGTAGGCCTTCATCTTGCGGAACGCCTCCTCGCATTCCTCAGTCCACACAAATCCGTCGGTTTTCTTCAATGCCTTGAAAAATGGTTGGCACCTATCGGTTGCCTTGGAAACGAATCGTGTCAGGGCGGCGATTCTTCCCGTCAGACTCTGTACTTCTTTCACTTTCTGTGGTGACCTCATCTCTAAGATCGCTCTAATCTTCTCGCGATTTGCCTCAATCCCGCGGCGGCTAACCATGTAGCCCAAGAATTTTCCAGACTCAACCCCAAAAGCGCACTTATTGGGATTGAGCTTCATCTTGTAGCGCCGCAAGATCGTAAACATCTCTCTAAGGTCTTGAACGTGGTCGCAGGCCTTGAGGCTTTTGACAAGCATATCGTCCACGTAGACCTCCATAGTTTTGCCAATTTGATTGGCGAACATTCGGTTCACCAACCTTGATACGTTGCTCCCGCGTTTTTGAGGCCAAAAGGCATGACCTTATAGCAGTAAAGTCCGCGGTTCGTAACAAAGGTGGTCTTGATCTGATCCGGCTCGTGCATGCGGATCTGATTGTAGCCTAAGTAGGCGTCCATGAAGCTCAGCAACTCGTGGCCCGCCGTGGCGGATCTGATTGTAATCGATACATATCCGCCACTTCCCGTTCGGCTTCTTGACAATCACCACATTGGACACCCATTTGGGGTGTGCCGCCTCCCTAATGAAGTTGGCGGCGAGAAGTTTGTCAACCTCTTCACCAATGGCTTGGTACCTCTCTCCGTTGAATGCCCGTCGCGGTTGAACGCGCTCAGCCACTCTCTTGTCGTCGTTGAGACGGTGAACCATTATCTCGGGGTCGATCCCCGGCATGTCGGCGTGTGTCCACGCGAAGACGTCTTTGAACTCGCGGAGGAAGGCGGCGAGCTGGGTTCGGATTTCGGATGGGAGTTGGGCGCCTACCTTGACTACTTGGTCAGGCTTGGCGTCATCCAACACGACGGGAACGAGGCCGCCCGGTGTCTCCACCTTCCGACGCTCGACATCGTCCCTCTGATCCAGTTCTCCGAAGGTGCCCCCTTCCTCTATCTTGCACGGGAGTTTGTCCTCGAGTTGGAAGATGGTGCTCACCATCTTTCCTTTTCCTTTCCCGTCCACGCCTTGGATGTAGCACATCCTTGCCATCGATTGGTCTCCCAACATTACGGCAATCCCCTTCTCGGTCGGGAACTTCATCATCAGATGATAGGTGGACGTTATGGCTTCAACCGATTGAGAGTCGGGCGGTCGATGATGATGTTGTATACCGAGGGCTGGTCCACAACCAGGAACAATACGATGTGGGTGACCTCGATCCCCCTCGGTGTCCCGCAGGTGACCGGGAGGTCGATGGTGCCCTCAGTCATGACCCTCTCCCCGGAGAAGCCGAAGAGTGGAGTCGAGATCGGGGTCGGTCTCATCCCAGATAGCTTCATCCTGTCCAACGCCGACTTTAAGATTATATCGGCGGAGCTTCCATTGTCGATTAGGATTCTCCGGACGAGGTTGTTGGCGACCGGGGCCGAGACGACTATCGCGTTGTTGTGTGGGTGGAGAACTCGCACCGCCTCTTGGCCGGTGAAGAACATGGACTCGAATGGGGCCGGAGGAGGAGCCTCGTATGTATTTTTGATGTAGTGTGTTGTCGCACGAAAATGAACAACGATTAAATACCTCGGGCGGTTCGATCCAAGGCCGGCCGATTAAATACCTCGGGCCAAAAACGGGATCTCGTAGACCGAGCTGCAGCCTCCAAATCCTGAGGTGTGTTTTGGGGGGTGTGACCGTGCCAAAGGTTGGCTGCCTACATACCCTTTAGTAGGGATCAGGTCAGAACGTAGTTCAATTTGTGTGGGGAGACTATCTTGGGCTCGGAGGCTTTGTGAATCCAAGGCTTTAGAGTAGGACCCGGCTCGTAGCTTCTAGTGAAGGATTTAGAGGGGTCGCGTGCTCGTAGCTCGGAGTTCTAGCTCAAGGGCCAAGAAGCAGGAGGGCAGTATGTACTGCAGAGGCTCGGGTCGCAGAAGAGGAGCGCGCTCCCTCTCGTGGAGGGGGGTCCTTGACTTTCTGAGCCGAGGGAGGAGGATTGCGCGCTCTTAGAGTGTCACAAGAGCACGAAAGAATTCTCAAGATAAGAGAAATGTTCCAAGAAGGAATCATGTGAAATTCGCTTTTTTCCTCCCTTCCCCAAAGGGGGGGGGGGGTATTTATAGTATTTTGAGGGGAGGCCTTGTGCCGGCCCCTTGAGGCCCACCGGGTGGCCGGGAGCAGGGCGCGCGAGGCTCCACGCCCAGGAGGGCGCAGGGCGCACAGGGCATGTCGCATGGATGGGCGCGGGGCGTGCCGGGCGCGGGACTTGGCCGGGCGCGGCATGCCCGGCAGCGGGCGCACTCGGCCGAGATGGTCGAGCTGGCAAGGATGCTCGGCCGGGGTGGCCGAGGTGGCAAGGACGCTTGGCCGAGCTGGCAAGGACGCTCCACCGAGGTGGCCGAGGTGGCAAGGACGCTCGACCGAGGTGGCCGAGGTGGCAAGGACGCTCGACCGAGGTGGCCGAGGTGGCAAGGACGCTCGGCCAAGGTGGCCGAGGTGGCGAGGGTGCTTGGCCGAGGTGGCCGAGATGGCGAGGGCGCTCGGCCGAGGTGGCAAGGACTCTCGACCGAGGTGGCCGAGGTGGCGAGGGCGCTCGCCCGAGGTGGCCGAGCTGGCTAGGGCGCTCGGCCAAGGTTGCCGAGCTGGCGAGGGCGCTCGGCCGAGGTGGCCGAGCTGTTGGAATTGATCTAGGGTTTAAGAAAAAGATTAAACGCTTCGGGAAGCGGCGGAATTTTAAAAAATTTCTTTACAAGTAAAAACAGTTTTTACTAACCTAGACAAAGAGCAAGTACATGTAATTAAAAACTAATATGAGCTAGAAGTTTACTAACCTTTCTTGAAGCTTGAACTTTGAAGAAGCTTTTGGAAATTTCGCAACGCTCGTCTCCCCTCGCAGCACGTCTCTCTTTCTTTCCTCGGCACCTCGAGCAACCACGAAAGTTTCTATCACTAAATCACTCGAAATAAAGGAATTAGTGAGTGGGCACTTTTAAACACTACGACTTAAGAACAAGTCTTGAAGTCGCAGAGCTAAACACTAGGTCGAGTGAGGACCTAGGTGCCAAAACAAGAATAATCGAAAATAAACTAGAGAGTGAGAGAGAGGAATTTCGGCCACAAGTTCTAGAGAGAGAGTCTCTCAAATCTCTTAAACTTGGATGAATGAAATGTGAGGAACTGAGGCTCCTATTTATAGGAGAGGTCTCACCTTCAATAAGGTAGTTTCCTCTTCTATAGAATATCACATATTCATGAGCCGATTTCCTCTTTTCCCTATTGAGACACTCGGCCAACAAGGGCTTCTAGAAGCCTTGATTTGTTTCCAATTTTGTTCATGGCTTGCCTTTTGTCTCAACATGGCCGATTCCCTTATGCATGCATATGCAAATTTGTTTCCTCTTTTTCTTTTGGCAAGTATCTAAATACATTTATGCACAAAATAAACTCTCTTTCCTTAGGTATGTTGGGCGCCCAACATGTCTCTAGAGGGAGCTTCTAGAAGCTTCTTCATTTATTCATGAGAACATGAAAAAGTCCCATTAAGAATTTTCAATAAAATTCTTATGAAATGAAATTAATTCACAAAGGCCCAATGATCAAGTCATGGCCGAGTGACATTAAGTCATCAAATGAACTTGTCAAAAAATTTATTGACATTCATTTCATCCTATGTCTCAAAAGACAAAAAATACCCTTTTGACTATTTTCGTTCTCGTTTTGACTTAGCTTCCAGTTTAACTATTCCTATCGATGTGATTCGTGATAGTGACCTCATGGACCCAAATGAACAAAGCTTGAGCTAAACACTTGGACTCAAAAGTTCACAAACCTTTTCCAAGTTTAGCTTAATGCCAACTGACTCCACTAAAGAGCTGAGACACTGAAAATCTCTCGGTTCAAATGAATTTATTTTCTACTCAAGAATTCGACCTAATTATGATGAGCGGATCCACTGAATATTATCTATGTTTACCCTTCATGAATGTCATCAGCTAGTCGGGATTTACTAAATTACCATTTTACCCTTCTAGCTGTTATTTCCTCAACTCCTTTGTCGCTTGTGAATAAGTTAGAAACAATGTATTGACGAGGAGCTAACAAGTCACATTGTTTCATCCAAAAGAGTCAGGACTCAATTTGGACACTGGCCAGTTCATTTATTCACACTCCAAGGAACAAAGCATGAGGTGACATACATTGCATTTCAGCAATCTTGTACATGAATTCCATATCTATGAGAACTTCACAAAGTTACTCATGACATACTCACAACTTAGTACTTCACCAATAGGCCTTGATCGGAATCACATAGTGAGTCCGAACTCTGACTTTCTCAAATGAGAATACTAAGGTGTGAAATGGCATGTCTCATTTCAGGATTAAGGTAAGCATGATGCAATTCATACATAGTGACTTCGAGACATAAGAGGTTAAATGGTTTGTTCTTATCTTGTCTCTAGAAGTGCACTGGTCAATTCAGTACCTTCGGAAGATACCTAGAAGAACTATAGCGTCTCCAACTCTCAATGCCTCATAACCAGACATCATAGATTCTTCTAACAATCGTACTGAGGTCAATAGTCCTTTGACCCTAAGATTGCGAATATATCGTTTTAAGCAAACTACGAAGAGTTTGTTCATGCAAATCTACATTTGTCTCTTCGTAAGTTGTTTAGTTTGTTTATGGACTAAAAGACTAATGTTTTATCATAAAGCTTCAAACAAAGAAAGAATGAATGAACGTTTCAACTTTATTAATGAATGAGTAGGCAATTACAAGCAAGAGTCTTCATGAGACTTTATTACATCAAATGTACAAAATAAAGATTACAACTCTTTTTGTGGGCACCATTGACAACAAACTCCCACTTGACTCAAAGAAGATGTGTGTAGTCTTTCATGCCTAATCCCTCACGATGTTGGTCGAAGACCTTGTTCGCTAGGGCCTTGGTGAATAGATCTGCGAGGTTGTCCACCGTTGAGATCTTCTTCACTTCCACGTCTCCGCGCTGCACGATCTCTCGAACCAAATGGTATTTCCTATCAATATGCTTAGAGCGCTTATGGCTTCTAGGTTCCTTTGAGTTAGCGACAGCCCCACTATTATCACAATAAAGGGTCATGGGCTCGTCGACGTTTGGAACAACTTCCAAATACTTAAGGAATTTTCTAAGCCATACAGCCTCTTTGGATGCTTCACAAGCAGCCACATATTCTGCTTCCATTGTGGAGTCAGCAATGCAAGATTGCTTAATACTTCTCCACACAACAGCTCCACCATTAAGGATGAACACAGATCCCGAAGTGAATTTCCTGGAATCCTTATCCGCTTGAAAATCGGAGTCGGTATATCCCGTCATAGTCAGGTCAGTACCTGAGTATGTAAGCATCAAGTTCCTAGTTCTTCGAAGATACTTAAGAACATGCTTAATAGCAATCCAGTGCTCGGGTCCAGGGTTGGATTGGAAACGGCTAACTACGCCAACGGCGAAACATATATCGGGTCTAGTGCAAAGCATGGCATACATGAGGCTTCCTACGGCAGAGGCGTACGGAATTTTCCTCATGTCTTCAATCTCTTGTGCAGTCTTGGGAGACTGGTCCTTAGAGAGTGAAACTCCATGCCTAAAGGGTGTTTGGCCCTTCTTGGAGTCTTGCATCGAGAAGCGATCCATCACCTTATCAATATAAAATGCTTGAGAGAGCGACAGGGTCCGGTTTTTCCTATCTCAAAAGATTTGGATCCCCAGAATGTACGCGGCTTCTCCTAGATCCTTCATATCGAATTGCTTTGCCAGCCAGACCTTAACCTCAGATAACTTACCCACGTCATTACTAATGAGTAGTATATCATCGACATATAGTACCATAAACACAACTTTACCTTCCTGTATTAACTTGTAAACACAAGGCTCATCTATTGACTGTTCAAAGCCGAAGCTCTTCACAGTTTCATCGAATCTAATATTCCATGACCTAGATGCTTGCTTTAGTCCATAAATGGATTTAAGAAACTCACAAACCTTGGTCTCTTGACCTTTATCCACGAAACCGTCTGGTTGAGCCATGTAAATGCGCTCGTCAAGATTGCCATTCAGAAAGGCTGTCTTGACATCCATTTGCTAGATCTCATAGTCGAGAGCTGCAGCTATGGATAAGAGTATGCGGATGGATTTAAGCATCGCGACTGGCAAGAAGGTTTCTTCATAGTCAATCCCTTCTTGTTGGGTATAACCCTTTGCCACAAGTCGTGCTTTGAACGTCTCGACGTTCCCATCAGGACCCATTTTCTTCTTGTATATCCACTTACACCCTACGGGTTTAATCCCTTCAGGAATGTCTACAAGTTTCCAGACATTGTTGACATACATCTAGTGCATTTCAACTTTCATGGCGTCAAGCCAAAGGTTTGATTCAGAACAAGCCATCTCGCTTGGCTATAGGAAACAGGATCATCCATGTCGGGGACGGCTACAAGAGAGTCTCCATAAGACATGTACCTGTCAGGCTTTTGAGTAGCCCTCCCACTACGTCTAAGTACTACTTGATGAGATTCTGATGAGTTAGGTTGTGTTTTAGTTGGGGTAAGAACAGTTCTTACAGATGAGGTAGAAGCTTCCTCACCCAACTTTTCTTCAAGCACAATTTTGCTTCTAGGTTTTGCATCTTTCACAAAGTCCTCCTCAAGGAAACGAGCATTCGTGCTAACGAAAGTCTTATCGTCCTTGGGACTATAGAAAGTAAAACCTTTGGTTTCCTTTGGATATCCCACAAACAGGCACAATTCTGACCTACTAGCCAACTTGCTAGTCTTTTGCCTCAGCACGTGTGCAGGGCAGCCCCAAATTCGGATGCGGCCAAGATTCACTTTACGGCCAGTCCATCGTTCATAAGGAGTACCAGGAACCGTTTTGGACGGAACTTGGTTCAGAATATAGGCGGCTATTTCAAGGGCATATCCCCAAAAGGAAAGCGGGAGTGATGAGTAACTCATCATTGATCTAACCATCTCCATAAGAGTTCGGTTTCTTCTCTCTGACACTCCGTTTTGTTGAGGTGTGCCAGGTGCAGTAAGCTGAGAAGCGATACCTTCTTCTTTAAGAAAGTCATCGAACTCGCCAGACATATACTCACCACCTCGATCAGATCGAAGGGTTTTGATCACTTTGCCAGTTTGCTTTTCCACTAAAGCCCTAAAGACCTTAAATACATTAAAGGTCTCGGATTTGTGTTTGAGCAAATAGACAAACCCATATCGTGAGTAATCATCGGTGAAGGTAACGAAGTATTCGTATCCTCCACGTGCCTGTTGGTTGAGCGGACCACATACATCAGAATGTACTAGTTCCAGCAACTCAGTGGCTCTTCGACCCTTATCAGAGAAAGGTCGCTTAGTCATTTTTCCTTCTATGCATGATTCACAAGTAGGTAGTGAACCTATTACAGAGGCTTGGAGTGGACCGTCCCTCACAAGTCTCTTAATCCTATCTAGACTGATATGACCAAGTCTTAAGTGCCATAGGTATGTTGATTTTGTTAGATCGGAGGATTCAGAAAGTTTGATCCTCTTTGGCTCCCTAATTAGATCGTTATCTATTTCGGTGTCTAAAAGAGAAGGTTGAGCGGGATAGATGTAAAAAAGACCATTCTTCATACATGCATCAGTGAAAAAAGAATTAGAAAAAGAAATACGAATTCCATTCTTTATAAACTTTAAATAATAATCTTGCTCGAAAAGTTGAGCAACAGATATTAGGTTTTTCCCAAAGGAAGGAACATAATAAACATTATTCAAATTTAAAGTTTGATCTTCAAAAGATAACGTCACGGATCCCACAGCCTTCGCAGACACTACGCTCCCATCACCCCAGTTGAAGCAGAAGTCGCCATCCTCTAAGCTTTTGCTTTTCCTAAAACCAGTCAAGGAGCAGCAAATATGGTTAGTAGCAGCGGAGTCAATAATCCACGATGATACATTATCAGCTACTAAACAAGCTTCAGTAACAAGTACAATACCTTTTACTTTGGTTTTGAGGTAGGCAGAACAGTTCCTACGCCAGTGACCAGGCTCATTGCAGTGGTGGCACTTGTCTTTAGACTTGTCCACCTTCGGAGCCTTTGGCGCCTTCTTCTTCGTTTGAACCTTAGGTTGGTTCTTCTTCTCGGCATTGGAAGGTCTCTTCTTAGATCCAGAGGTGGAGGCAGTAGCATGTACTTCTCCTTGATCCCTCTTTTTCTTAGTGAGTGCCTCAGCGGTTTGAAGTTCCTTCATGAGCTCGGTAACAGTGTACTCTAGCTTGTTCATGGAATAATTCAACTTGAAGGTATCAAAGGTTTCGGGGAGAGTTTCCAAGATCATATCTATTTTAGTCTCCCCATCAATCTCAGATCCAAGGATCTCCATCTCGTTGAGATAGCTAATGATCAGCATCATATGATCTCTAACGGGAGTTCCAGCCTTCATACGACAGTTCATGAAATGTCGGACCGCTTGTTGCCTAGCTTGACGTCCATGCCCTCCAAACATCTCATGGAGATTGTAGAGCATATCGGTGGCAGTTTCGTAATCACGATGTTGTTGTTGCAACACATTGTTCATCGATGCCAAAATATAGCATCTCGCAATCTCATCGGATCGAAGCCAGGCCGCCAGGGCGTCTTTCTCCTCTTGCGTCGAATCATCATTCATTTGAGGACAGGGGGTGGTGAGAACCCATTTGTGCTTGTCGACAGTAAGGACTATGTCGAGGTTACGTTTCCAGTCGACGTTATTGTCGCCTTCGAGTTTATTAGAGGAAAGAATGGTTGACAGAGGGTTGAGAGACATATTGCCTATAAAAGTTGAAACAAGTTTATGATTAGTCTTTGGTTTAGGATTTAAGTTTTATTAAGATTTTTATAAAATCCAAAGCTGTTATAAACCGAACGATAATTTACTCCCTCAAGAGAAGGCCGCAAAAAATCTCCTTTTATAAGTAAATGACACATCATTAATGCTAAGCCAAGATGTCAATACATCTATTTTGATTAGCCACCTTGTAAATTGGTTTGATCACTCACATCCTTTCGCAGTGCCTCAAGGGAGGATTACTAGGTATTGAGCCTAAGTGTGCAACCAACCACTTAGTCCAAAAGGTCAACTTTGAAAAACAATCCCCCAATGGGAGGCCTTGCCATCATCGTCTCACTCTCGGACGTAGCTCATTGAGCAATGATCGAAGCAATAACGCCTTGGAGTACTCCCATTTAAGTGAGGGTCGCAAGAGCGGCTCTTAGTCCCACGTTAATTGCTTCTTTCATTAGTGTTGGGGATCGTGGGTTACAAACAACAAGTATAACCCTCCCACTTAGTTTTTGGAGTTGGTTCATCGACTCTTATAAGTTCGGAAACAAATTTCCTAGTTAGAGAGCGACAGAGCGGATAACTAGAAGAGAATCCTAGATCGACATGTTCAGAATAGTATTAGTGCATAAAGGCACAAGGTACATACTCGATCTTTTCCTATTCTCTATTTCGGGAAAGTGCATGAGGGAAGTGTGAACTTCAACTCACTCGAACACTTGAAAGTTTCTCATTACACATCTTTTTATTTTTCGGCTTGTCTACAAAGAGACCTCCCACTCAAATTTTCAAGAGCATATAGATTTTGAACATATGTGATATAGATATAGTTTTGAAAACATTTTGAAAACTTATTTGATTTGGATGACAAAATATTTTCAAGTTTGAAAGTGAAAACGGTTTTTCAAAATTCAAACTAGTTTTGTAAAAATTCAATTTCAATAAAACTTTCAAAAATCAAAACATTTTAATCTTACACATCATGTTTATAATCATATGAAAAACATTTTTGCTCAAGAAAATTTTCTCATTAGAGTTCTATAACTCATGGTAGTGGGGCTGAAAACACGGAATTCTAAAAAACTGGAGTTTCGGAACAGCCGCGCACCTCGGAGTAAAATCACCATATCTGGCGGCTCCGAAGTCCTTTTGAGCCGAAACCGGTGGAATTGGACAGAAGACAGACAGAGCTTTAATTTTATTTAAGAATCATTTAATTTTGATTTCTGAGTAGAGAGTTATGCCACTTTTAATGCGGGTTTACTCCAGCTCGAAGAAAAAGAAATAATTAAAGCTTGGTCCTTTTTAGGTGCGAAAAAGAATCGAGTGTAACGGAACGTTTTATGAAGGTTGTTAAAGCTTTTATTTGTGTTTTATTAGCATGGTAATAACAAGGCATAAAAGAAATAACAACAAGCATAAAACGATTCAAGTAAAAATAAGAAACTAGCAAGATAACAAAACTAGTCACAAAAATTTACTCGAAATTTCTCAAACCTTTAAAACACGTTTTTCAATATAAAAAATTAAAAACTTTTAGAACAGATTCTAATGTGTTTTACAAACATCCCAAACTCATAGAAAATCAACATGATTTTTAATTTAAAGGCAAGAGCAATAAATTAAAAAAATCTAAGATAACAATTCTAACTTGTCACAAAATTAGTAAACTTTCGAAAACGATTTTCAAGCTCATAATTTTAAAAAAAACATGTACATGCATATCTTTGACCATAGCTCTGATACCATTTGTGGGAATTGATCTAGGGTTTAAGAAAAAGATTAAACGCTTCGGGAAGCGGCGGAATTTTAAAAAATTTCTTTACAAGTAAAAACAGTTTTTACTAACCGAGACAAAGAGCAAGTAAATGTAATTAAAAACTAATATGAGCTAGAAGTTTACTAACCTTTCTTGAAGCTTGAACTTTGAAGAAGCTTTTGGAAAGTTCGCAACGCTCGTCTCCCCTCGCAGCACGTCTCTCTTTCTTTCCTCGGCACCTCGAGCAACCACGAAAGTTTCTATCACTAAATCACTCGAAATAAAGGAATTAGTGAGTGGGCACTTTTAAACACCACGACTTAAGAACAAGTCTTGAAGTCGCAGAACTAAACACTAGGTCGAGTGAGGACCTAGGTGCCAAAACAAGAATAATCGAAAATAAACTAGAGAGAGAGAGACAGAGGAATTTCGGCCACAAGTTCTAGAGAGAGAGTCTCTCAAATCTCTTAAACTTGGATGAATGAAATGTGAGGAAATGAGGCTCCTATTTATAGGAGAGGTCTCACCTTCAATAAAGTAGTTTCCTCTTCTATAGAATATCACATATTCATGAGCCAATTTCCTCGTTTCCCTATTGAGACACTCGGCCAACAAGGGCTTCTAGAAGCCTTGATTTGTTTCCAATTTTGTTCATGGCTTGCCTTTTGTCTCAACATGGCCGATTCCCTTATGCATGCATATGCAAATTTGTTTCCTCTTTTTCTTCTGGCAAGTATCTAAATACATTTATGCACAAAATAAACTCTCTTTCCTTAGGTATGTTGGGCGCCCAACATGTCTCTTGAAGGAGCTTCTAGAAGCTTCTTCATTTATTCATGAGAACATGAAAAAGGCCCATTAAGAATTTTCAATAAAATTCTTATGAAATTAAATTAATTCACAAGGCCCAATGATCAATTCATGGTCGAGTGACATTAAGTCATCAAATGAACTTGTCAAAAAATTTATTGACATTCATTTCATCCTATGTCTCAAAAGACAAAAATACCCTTTTGACTACTTTCGTTCTCGTTTTGACTTAGCTTCCAGTTTAACTATTCCTATCGATGTGATTCGTGACAGTGACCTCATGGACCCAAATGAACAAAGCTTGAGCTAAACACTTGGAATCAAAAGTTCACAAACCTTTTCCAAGTTTAGCTTAATGCCAACTGACTCCACTAAAGAGCTGACACTAAAAATCTCTCGGTTCAAATGAATTTATTTTATACTCAAGAATTCGACATAATTATGATGAGCGGATCCACTGAATATTATCTATGTTTACCCTTCATGAATGTCATCAGCTAGTCGGGATTTACTAAATTACCATTTTACCCTTCTAGCTGTTATTTCCTCAACTCCTTTGTCGCTTGTGAATAAGTTAGAAACAATGTATTGACGACGAGCTAACAAGTCACATTGTTTCATCCAAAAGAGTCAGGACTCAATTTGGACACTGGCCAGTTCATTTATTCACACTCCAAGGAACAAAGCATGAGGTGACATACATTGCATTTCAGCAATCTTGTACATGAATTCCATATCTATGAGAACTTCACAAAGTTACTCATGACATTCTCACAACTTAGTATTTCACCAATAGGCCCTGTTCGGAATCACATAGTGAGTCCGAACTATGACTTTCTCAAATGAGAATACTAAGATGTGAAATGGCATGTCTCATTTCAGGATTAAGGTAAGCATGATGCAATTCATACGTAGTGACTTCGAGACATCAGAGGTTAAATGGTTTGTTCTTATCTTGTCTCTAGAAGTGCACTGGTCAATTCAGTACCTTCGGAAGACACCTTGAAGAAGTATAGAGTCTCCAACTCTCAATGCCTCATAACCAGACATCATAGATTCTTCTAACAATCGTACTGAGGTCAATAGTCCTTTGACCCTAAGATTGCAAATATATCGTTTTAAGCAAACTACGAAGAGTTTGTTCATGCAAATCTACATTTGTCTCTTCGTAAGTTGTTAAGTTTGTTTATGGACTAAAAGACTAAGGTTTTATCATAAAGGTTCAAACAAAGAAAGAATGAATGAACGTTTCAACTTTATATTAATGAATAAGAAATTACAAGCAAGAGTCTTTGTAAGACTATATGACATCAAATGTACATAAATAGACACTACTACTCTTCTTGTGGGCACCTTTGACAACAAACTCCCACTTGACTCAAAGAAGATGTGAGTAGTCCTACATGCCTAATCCCTCTCGAAGTTGGTCGAAGACCATGTTCGCTAGGGCCTTGGTGAATGGATCTGCCAGAGATCTACTTCACCTCCACGTCTCCGCGCTGCGCGATCTCTCGAATCAAATGGTATTTCCTCTCAATATGCTTAGAGCGCTTATGGCTTCGAGGTTCCTTTGAGTTAGCGACAGCCTCACTATTATCACAATAAAGGGTCATGGGCTCGTCGACGTTTGGAACAACTTCCAAATACTTAAAGAATTTTCTAAGCCATACAACCTCTTTGGATGCTTCACAAGCAGCCACATATTCTGCTTCCATTGTGGAGTCAGCAATGCAAGATTGCTTAATACTTCTCCACACAACAGCTCCACCATTAAGGATGAACACAGATCCCGAAGTGGATTTCCTGGAATCCTTATCCGCTTGAAAATCGGAGTCGGTATATCCCGTCATAGTCAGGTCGGTACCTGAGTATGTAAGCATCAAGTTCCTAGTTCTTCGAAGATACTTAAGAACATGCTTAACAGCAATCCAGTGCTCGGGTCCAGGGTTGGATTGGAAACGGCTAACTACGCCAACGGCGAAACAGATGTCAGGTCTAGTGCAAAGCATAGCATACATGAGGCTTCCTACGGCAGAGGCGTAAGGAATTTTCCTCATGTCTTCAATCTCTTGTGCAGTCTTGGGAGACTGGTCCTTAGAGAGTGAAACTCCATGCCTAAAGGGTGTTTGACCCTTCTTGGAGTCTTGCATCGAGAAGCGATCCATCACCTTATCAATATAAGATGCTTCAGAGAGCGATAGGGTCCGGTTTTTCCTATCTCGAAAGATTTGGATCCCCGGAATGTACGCAGCTTCTCCTAGATCCTTCATATCGAATTGCTTTGCGAGCCAGACCTTAACCTCAGATAACTTACCCACGTCATTACCAATGAGTAGTATATCATCGACATATAGTACCAGAAACACAACTTTGCCTTCGTGTATTAAGTTGTAAACACAAGGCTCATCTATTGAATGTTCAAAGCCAAAGCTCTTTACAGTTCTAAATCCAACTCACAAACCTTGGTCTCTTGACTTTCTTCCACGAAACCGTCTGGTTGAGCCATGTAAATGCGCTCGTCAAGATTGCCATTCAGGAAGGTTGTCTTGACATCCATTTGCCAGATCTCATAGTCGAGAGCTGCAGCTATGGATAGGAGTATGCGGATGGATTTAAGCATCGCGACTGGCGAGAAGGTTTCTTCATAGTCAATCCCTTCTTGTTGGGTATAACCCTTCGCCACAAGTCGTGCTTTGAACGTCTCGACGTTCCCATCAGGACCCCTTTTCTTCTTGTATATCCACTTACACCCTACGGGTTTAATCCCTTCAAGAAGGTCTACAAGTTTCCATACTTTGTTGACATACATCTTGTGCATTTTAACTTTCATGGCGTCAAGCCAAAGGTTTGATTCAGAACAAGCCATCGCTTGGCTATAGGAAACATGATCATCCATGTAAGAGACGGCTACAAGAGAGTCTCCATAAGACATGTACATGTCAGGCTTTTGAGTAGCCGGAGCACTACGGCGAAGTACTACTTGACGAGATTCTGATGAGTTAGGTTGTGTTTCAGTTGGGGTAAGAACAGTTCTTACAGATGAGGTAGAAGCTTCCTCACCCAACTTTTCTTCAAGCACAATTTTGCTTCTAGGTTTTGCATCTTTCATAAAGTCCTCCTCAAGGAAACGAGCATTCGTGCTAACGAAAGTCTTATCGTCCTCGGGACTATAGAAGATGAAACCCTTGGTTTCCTTTGGATATCCCACAAATAAACACAATTCTGATCTATTAGCCAACTTGCTAGTCTTTTGCCTTAGCACGTGTGCAGGGCAACCCCAAATTCTGATGCGGCAAAGATTCACTTTACGGCCAGTCCATCGTTCATAGGGAGTACCAGAAACCGTTTTGGACGGAACTTGGTTCAGAATATAAGCGGCTGTTTCGAGGGCATATCCCCAAAAGGAAAGAGGGAGTGATGAGTAACTCATCATTGATCTAACCATCTTCATAAGAGTTCGGTTTCTTCTCTCTGACACTCTGTTTTTTTGAGGTGTGCCAGGTGCGGTAAGCTGAGAAGCGATACCTTCTTCTTTAAGAAAGTCATCGAACTCTCCAGACATATACTCACCACCTCGATCAGATCGAAGGGTTTTGATCACTTTGCCAGTTTGCTTTTCCACTAAAGCCCTAAAGACCTTAAATACGTTAAAGGTCTCGGATTTGTGTTTGAGAAAATAGACAAAACCATATCGCGAGTAATCATCGGTGAAGGTAACGAAGTATTCATATCCTCCACCTGACTGTTGGCTGAGCGGACCACATACATCAGAATGTACTAGTTCCAGCAACTCAGTTGCTCTTCGACCCTTATCGGAGAAAGGTCGCTTAGTCATTTTTCCTTCTATGCAGGATTCACAAGTAGGTAGTGAACCTATTGCAGAGGCTTGGAGTGGACCGTCCCTCACAAGTCTCTTAATCCTATCTAGACTGATATGACCAAGTGTCAAGTGCCAGAGGTATGTTGATTTTGTTAGATGGGAGGATTCAGAAAGTTTGATCCTTTTTGGCTCCCTAATTAGATCGTTATCTAATTCGGTGTCTAAAAGAGAAGGTTGAGTGGGATAGATTTTAAAAAACCATTCTTCATACATGCATCTGTGACAAAAGAATTAGAAAAAGAAATACGAATTCCATTCTTTATAAACTTTAAATAATAATTTTGCTCTAAAAGTCGAGCAACAGATATTAAGTTTTTCCCAAAGGAAGGAACATAATAAACATTATTCAAATTTAAACTGCGATCTTCAAAAGATAGCGTCACGGATCCCACGGCCTTCGCAGACACCACGCTCCCATCACCCGACTTGAAGCAGAAGTCGCCATCCTCTAAGCTTTCGCTTTTCCTAAAACCAGTTAAGGAGCAGCAAATATGGTTAGTAGCAGCGGAGTCAATAATCCACGATGATACATTATCAGCTACTAAACAAGCTTCAGTAACAAGTACAATACCTTTTACTTTGGTTTTGAGGTAGGCAGGACAGTTCCTACGCCAGTGACCAGGCTCATTGCAGTGGTGGCACTTGTCTTTAGACTTGTCCACCTTCGGAGCCTTTGGCACCTTCTTCTTCATTTGAACCTTAGGTTGGTTCTTCTTCTCGGCATTGCGAGGTCTCTTCTTAGATCCAGAGGTGGAGGCAGTAGCATGTACTTCTCCTTGAGCCCTCTTTTTCTTAGTGAGTGCCTCAGCGGTTTGAAGTTCCTTCATGAGCTCGGTAACAGTGTACTCTTAGCTTGTTCATCGAAGCCAGGCCGCCAGGGCGTCTTTTTCCTCTTGTGTCGAATCTTCATTCGTTTGAGGACAGGGGGTGGTGAGAACCCATTTGTGCTTGTCGACAGTAAGGACTATGTCGAGGTTACGTTTCCAGTCGACGTAATTGTCGCCTTCGAGTTTATTCGAGGAAAGAATGATTGAGAGAGGGTTGAGAGACATATTGCCTATAAAAGTTGAAACAAGTTTATGATTAGTCTTTGGTTTAGGATTTAAGTTTTATTAAGACTTTTATAAAATCCAAAGGTGTTATAAACCAAACGATAATTTACTCCCTCAAGAGAAGGCCGCAAAAAATCTCCATTTATAAGTAAATGAAACATCATTAATGCTAAGCTAAGATGTCAATACATCAATTTTGACTAGCCACCTTTTAAATTAGTTTGATCACTCACATCCTTTCGCAGAGCCTCAAGGGAGGATTACTAGGGATTGAGCCTAAGTGTGCAACCAACCACTTAGTCCAAAAGGTCAACTTTGTAAAACAATCCCCCAAAGGGAGGCCTTGCCATCATCGTCTCATTCTCGGACGTAACTCATTGAGCAATGATCGAAGCAATAACGCCTTGGAGTACTCCCATTTAAGTGAGGGTCGCAACAGCGGCTCTTAGTCCCACGTTAATTGCTTCTTTCATTAGTGTTGGGATCGTGGGTTACAAACAACAAGTATAACCCTTCCACTTAGTTTTTGGAGTTGGTTCATCGACTCTTATAAGTTCGGAAACAGATTTCCTAGTTAAAGAGCGATAGAGCGGACAACTAGAAGAGAATCATAGATCGACATGTTCAGAGCAGTATTAGTGCATAAAGGCACAAGGTACATACTCGATCTTTTCCTATTTTCTATTTCGGGAAAGTGCGTGAGGGAAGTGTGAACTTCAACTCACTCGAACACTTGAAAGTTTGAGATTACACATCTTTTTATTTTTCGGCTTGTCTACAAAGAGACCTCCCACTCAAATTTTCAAGAGCATATAGAATCTGAACATATGTGATATAGATATAGTTTTGAAAACATTTTGAAAACTTATTTGATTTGGATGACAAAATATTTTCAAGTTTGAAAGTGAAAACGGTTTTTCAAAATTCAAACTAGTTTTGTAAAAATTCAATTTCAATAAAACTTTCAAAAATCAAAACATTTTAATCCTACACATCATGTTTATAATCATATGAAAAACATTTTTGCTCACGAAAATTTTCTCATTAGAGTTCTATAAGTCATGGTAGTGGGGTTTGAAAATCCGGATTTCTAAAAAACTGGAGTTTCAGCACAGCCGCGCACCTCGGAGTAAAATCGCCATATCTGGCGCCTCCGATGTCTTTTTGCGCCGAAACCGGTGGCATTGGACAGAGGAAAGAGGACAGACAGAGCTTTAATTTGATTCAAGAATCATTAAATTTCGATTTCCGAGCAGAGAGTTATGCCACTTTTAATGCGGGTTTACTCCAGCTCGAAGAAAACGAAATAATTAAAGCTTGGTCCTTTTTTTAGGTGCGAAAAAGAATCGAGTGTAACGGAACGTTTTATGAAGGTTGTTAAAGCTTTTATTTGTGTTTTATTAGCAAGGTAATAACAAGGCATAAAAGAAATAACAACATGCATAAAACGATTCAAGTAAAAATAAGAAACTAGTAAGACAAGAAAACTAGTCACAAAATTTTACTCGAAATTACTCAAACCTTTAAAACACGTTTTTTGAATATAAAAAATTAAAAACTTTTAGAACTGATTCTAATGTGTTTTAATAGCATCCCAAACTCATAGAAAATCAACATGTTTTTTAATTTAAAGGCAAGAGCAATAAATTAAAAAAAAATCTAAGATAACAATTCTAACTTGTCACAAACTTAGTAAACTTTCGAAAACGATTTTCAAGCTCATATTTTTAAATACATGTACATGCTAATCTTTGACCATAGCTCTGATACCATTTGTTGGAATCGATCTAGGGTTTAAGAAAATAATTAACGCTTCGGTAAGCGGAGGAATTTTAAAAATTTTCTTTTACAAGTAAAAACGGTTTTTTTACTAACCTAGACAAAAGAGCAGGTACACGTAATTAAAAACTATTATGAGCTAAGAAGTTTACTAACGTTTCTTGAAGCTTGATCCTTGAGAAGCTCTTAGAAAGTTGCAACACTCGTCTCCCCTCGCAGCACGTCTCTCTTTCTTTCCTCGGCACCTCGAGCAAGCACGAAAGTTTCTATCACTAAATTACTCGAAAGAAAAGGAATTAGTGAGTGGGCACTTTTAAACACTACGACTTAAGAACGAGTCTTGAAGTCGCAGAGCTAAACTCTAGGTCAAATGAGGACCTAGGTGCCAAAACAAAATAAAAAATAAACTAGAGAGAGAGAGAGGAGTTCGGCCAAAGTTCTAGAGAGAGAGTCTCTCAAATCTCTCAAACTTGGATTGAATGAATTGTGAAGAAAAGGGGCTCCTATTTATAGGAGAGGTCTCACCTTCTATAAGGTAGTTTCCTCTTCTATAGAATATCACATATCCATGAGCCAATTACCTCTTTTCCCACTTGAGATGCTCGGCCAAGGATGCCTTCTAGAAGGCTTGGATTTGTTTCCATTTTTGTTCCTTGCCTTGCCTTGTCTCTCTCTTGGCCGATTACCCTAAAGCATCCTCATGCAAATTTGTTTCCTCTTTTTCTTTTGGCAAGTATCTTGATACATTTATGCACAAAATATTCTCTCTATCTCTTGGGTAGTAGGCACCCAACATGTCCTCTAAAAGGAGCTTCTAGAAGCTTCTTTATTTGTTCATGAGAACATGAAAAAGGCCCATTAAGAATTTTCAATAAAATTCTTATGAAATGAAATTAACTCACAAGGCCCAATTATTTCAATATGGTCGAGTGACATTAAGTCATCAAATGAACTTGTCAAAATTTATTGACATCCATTTCATCCTATGTCTCAAAAGACAAAATTACCCTTTTGACAATTTTCGTTCTTGTTTTGACTTAGCTTCCAGTTTAACTATTCCTACTCGATGTGATTCGTGACAGTGACCTCATGGACCCAAATGAACAAAGCTTGAGCTAAACACTTGGACTCAAAGGTTCACAAACCTTTTCCAAGTTTAGCTTAATGCCAACTGACTCCACTAAAGAGTTGACACTGAAAATCTCTCGGTTCAAATGCATTTATTTTCTACTCAAGAATTCAACCTAATTATGATGAGCGGATCCACTGAATATTATCTATGTTTACCCTTCATGAATGTCATCAACTAGTCGGGATTTACTAAATTACCATTTTACCCTTCTAGCTGTTATTTCCTCAACTCCTTTGTCGCTTGTGAATAAGTTAGAAACAATGTATTGACGAGGAGCTAACAAGTCACATTGTTTCATCCAAAAGAGTCAGGACTCAATTTGGACACTGGCCATTTCATTTATTCACACTCCAAGGAACAAAGCATAAGGTGACATACATTGCATTTCAGCAATCTTGTACATGAATTCCATATCTATGAGAACTTCACAAAGTTACTCATGACATTCTCACAACTTAGTATTTCACCAATAGGCCCTGTTCGGAATCACATAGTGAGTCCGAACTCTGACTTTCTCAAATGAGAATACTAAGCTGTGAAATGGCATGTCTCATTTCAGGATTAAGGTAAGCATGATGCAATTCATACGTGTTGTCGCAGTTTTTCGGACAACGATTTAGGAGCCCAAAGTGGTTAGACCCAAGGCCGGACCAAGTGGTCTCACTTCGGCTCGAGCGTGTCGGACTTTATATCTCAAGTCGTCCCTTAGCTGTTGGTGATTTCTATCTCGTCCAGGCACCTGAAAAGCAAGCAGGAAGGTGTGAACTACAATGGGGAAATAGAGGGGGTGCCTCTATTTACCTCTCCGACGGTCAACATTAGTAGGATTGGGGTGGATATAGAGGGTTTAGGTGTTTAGAGACCAAGACTTGAGAGAAACGAGCGAGGTACGAGTTCGGCAGCGTTTCAGTACTCAAGAATGGATTACCTGGGTCAAGGGAGGGACCCTTGTATTTATAGGCGACCAAGGGGTCATTGGGGCACCCCTTGGCCGAGGATAACGTGTGGGCTCTTCCATTGGCCGAGGATATCCTGGGGCCGGCCGTTGGCCGAGGATATCCCGCGTCTAGCCACTAGCAGAGGGTAGCCCCGGCCCGGCCACTGGCCGAGGATAGCCCGGGCTCGGCCACTGGCCGAGGATAGCCCGGGCTCGGCCACTGGCCGAGGATAGCCCGGGCCCGGCCACTGGCCGAGGATAGCCCGGGCCCGGCCACTGGCCGAGGATAGCCCAGGCCTGGCCACAGGCCGAGGATAGCCCAGGCCCGGCCATTGGCCGAGGATAGCCCGGGCCCGGCTACTGGCCAAGGATGGCCCAGGCCCGGCCATTGGCCGAGGATAGCCTGGGCTTGGCCACTGGTCGAGGATAGCGCAGGCCCGGCCATTGGCCGAGGATAGTCTGGGCCTGGCCATTGGCCGAGGATAGCCTGGGCCCGGCCACTGGCCGAGGATAGCCCGGGCCCGGCCACTGGCCGAGGATAGCCTAGGCCCGGCCATTGGCCGAGGATAATCCTGGCTCGGCCTTCAGAGGCCATTGGGCCGCCGGGACGCGTCTGACTGTCGCCTTGTCTTTTACCGGCCGCGATCAAGGTCGGGCCGACAACATTAGCCCCCCGAGTTTATCGTCGAGTTACGCTCGTGCGGTAAACTCAAGATTCTCGCCCCCGTCGGCGCACCGTAACGACCCATCGCAAAAAGGTATGACTCGGACCTTCTTTAATTATTAATTTTTGGTTAAGTCGCATCATTTTCCGTGCGTTTCGTCTCGTCGCACGTGCTAATGGACCCTACCAACCACCTGTCGGGGAGTGGGTCCATTGATGACGACCTTTTTCCTTTGCTTGGGAATCAAGACGCTAATTTGGACGACTTTTGGGCGCAATTCTCCCCCCACCCGGCCATTCACAATGCACCGCCACTACTTTTTTCAAGCAACCAAGCGGCAGAGATGACCGGGGGCGATTTTCACCTGATCGAGGCGTGGTTGGTCGACGAGGAAGGGGACGTACGCACCGGGAACGGCCCCTGCCACCAGGGGAACGCCGGCCCAGGAACGCCGGGCGCCGGGGAGAACCAGGTCGATTGGCGTGGAGACGCGCTCGGCGGGACGGGCCCGGGTGAAGGTGCGCCGGCCCTCACCGGTGCCTCCCATGCCGGTAGCGTCACTGGCGGGGACCCAGACGACACCGGGGTGCACGCGACTCGGGTGGAGCCGCGTTTGGCGAGGCGAACCTAGCCGGAGGCGCGCCGGCCCCTGTCGGCCTCGTCTGCGTTGGAGACGTCACCGGAGAGGGCCCAGACAGCGCCGGTGAAGCGCCGGCCCTAGGAGAAGCCGTGTCGGCTGAGCCGGCCGCTGGGAAGACCGCGTCGGCCCTGGGCGACGATGCCGGGCTTGCTCGGTCGGCGAGTGGTGGCGAGGGGGGGCCCGAGTAACTCGGGTCCGGCTTCTCTCGAGGGGGGTCACTCCAGTGGAGGTCGGCCAGAGAGGGGCGATGCCGGTGGAAGGTCACCGGAGGTGGGCGGCGCCGCCGGCGACAGCGCCGGCGCCGAGGTCGAGGGAGATCGCCCGGACAACATTGGTCGGGGGGCGGCGGCCTAGGCTCTGGTGGGCCGGGCGGCTTGGGTGCGCGAGGGGGTCCCCTACCAGGGCCGGGCGCTTGTGAGACGGGCCCAATGGCCTTGGGTGCCCAGCGCGAGGGTCTAGGCGAGGTGGCCCTTGTCGGGGATCGCTCGTTGTGCGCGGGGCCAAATGCCGACGATGGATCCCCCGTTGGGCCGACCACCACAAAGACAAGGCCTGCCAGGACGGCCACACATGCCAGGGGTCGACCAGCCGACTTGGGTGACCGCCGTGAGGGGCTGGCCGAGCCGGGGACTGCCCCCGGGACTGTGTGTTCGGGCGAATCACCGGATCACCGTGTCACATCGACCGTTGTCGTCACCCTCACTGCGCGAGAGGAATCACGAGTCTCGGCCTTCCCAACCGAGGGATTTGCAATCCGGGGCGATCTGGACTGCTCAGGTGTTGACGTCCCGAGCTCGCTCTTGATCGTCAGTTTCCTGAGTTTGAGGAGGCGCTAGAGCATCCCGAGTTCGGTGTCGATCATGCGACCATTGTCTGGCGATCGCCCGACTCGCCCTCGGAAGGGACATGCTACCGTTCACGAGGCGAGTCTTCGCGGAGGGTTACGGTTACGCTTCCAGCCAGTGATCCAAGAGTTATTGACTCGGTTGGGGGTGCATGCGTCGCAGATGTCTCCATCCTTTTATCGGACAATCTCCGCGTGCCATATGATGCTCTATCGAGCCAAGAGACGGGCGGTCACCGCGGATGATATTCAGGATCTCATGGTCATTCGCGGGGTCCCGGGAAAGCCGGGGTTCTACTACGCGAGCCCTCGAAAGCGCATCTCCATCATTACTGGGGGCACCTCGAAGCACCGGTACCCCTGGTTGTGGGTTTCCGAGTCGGCCTTTGGGACGGCGTCCCTAACATTTGGACCCGCGGTAGACTTTCCTTCCGTCGGGGACGCAGAAGATTCTGAACTCGTAGCCGTGATTAAAGCGATCCCGGATTCGAGGCGGCAGGGGTCTCTGTTTGAGTCTCCGGACCTAATGGCGAGGACCGGGTGGTTCGTGCCTGACGATGATGCTCTTCCGCATCCTGACCTCAGCGCGGAGGTGACGGAGGACCCTATATCAGAGGCGGGGGGTTCGTCCGCCCCTCCCCCCGACGTGGGGGGTACTAGCCGTTCACACGCTCTCGCGTTATCGCATTTTTCGCTGTCTCGTGTCTATTGTATGTGCTCTAACCTTATTGTCGTTTCCTTCTCTTTTCCAGATATCATGACTAGATGACATCGGCCACGCGCACACGTGCCAAGAGTGGCACCTACCGTTGAAGCTACGACCGCGGCTCGCCCCCGCGCAGAGGTTCGCCAGCGAGGGTCGTCGCCTCGGGCGAGGAACGAGGCGCTCTCTTCCAACAAGCGACCGTCGTCGCCGACTTCCTTCGGATCCCCCTCCGGTCATAAGCGTGCCCACATATCGACGACATCGGACGGCATGGATTCAATGCTCCTGGCGGAGGCGGCGGAGCTGAGGGACCAGTGCTCCCGAGGAATCCTTGAAACCTCTCTGCGGGATTTCAAGGGTCTGCTGACGACGAGCAACCTTGAGCATTTCCAGAATGGGATCGGGGATGCCCGAAAAGTACGACTTGCCCGCTCATCTTGTGTGCAACCGTAATGTTTATCCTAACTACGTGTGTATCCCTTGTTTTCGCAGGCGCTCGCACGCCAAGAGCGGAGTGACCGCATTCTCCGGGACTTGTTGCGGCACATGCAGATCATGGAGAAAGACAAGGAGAGCACGACGGCCGTTCATGCTGCCGCGCTAGCGGGGGTTCGCACAACCCGAGAGTTTCACGCGCTCGAAGAGGAGTTGGAACGGGTTCGCGCGGAATTGGCAGCTGAGAAGACGCTTCGCATGGCCGAGCAGGCGTCTCGGGAGAAGGTGGAACAGGCGGCTGACACCTTCTTAGGGGAGACGAAGAAACTCCACGCGGCGCTCTCGAGCCGAGACGAGGAGCTGAACATCGTCCATGCTCGACTATCCGCAAGCGAGATCTCTCGGGTCAAGGCCGAGAGGGAGAGGGATTCTTTACGGGTGGAGGTGCAGACTCTCGTCGAGGAGAAAGAGGATGCCGTGCAATCCAAGACGGACCTGGAGGACGATTGGGACCTCGCACTGGAGGCGGCTCGTTATGAAGCGGCCAGGCGAGTCCGAGATGCGACCGCCAAGGAGAACGCGTCTCGTGGGACCACGTTTTCCTTCTTTAACGTCATGTTCCCTCCTTTTGATGACGAGACGCCGGAGGACGACCCGCATCCTCAAATCCCTGCGGAGGTTACACAGTCGACGAACCGTCAGTCAGGCGGAGAGGCCGTTGGCGGGTCCGGCGCTCCTTGCCCCGAGGAAGATGAAGTGCAAATCGATTTCGGCTCAGAGTAGCCAACTTTTCTTTGGTTTTTTGCGCACTTGTTTAGCGCTTACGCGGTGTTTCCTTTTGGATTTTTGTTTGTCGTACTCTCATACTTTTACTGTTGGATTGCTCGTATAACATTATTTGTCTTTAGTAAAAGCTTTTTCGTTTGTTGCGCGTCTTATTTTCTCGACTCGCCGTGCTTAGTGTAATCGATTTGCGCAATTTGAACAGTGCGTGTCTTACGAACTCGGCTTACTATGTCTAGCGTAACCGGTTTGCATGGCTTACTGCCGCATTTGGTGGCGAAGTTTCCCGCGGACGCTGGCTAGACCGATTTCATCCGGCGGGTGCGGTTCTCGGCCATCCCTTCATGACTCGCTGCCTATCGGCGTGTGCGAGTTGGGCGGCTGTCGCGCTCATCTTCCGGCGAGTACGCTGCATATCGGCGTGCGTATCGGGACGAGCTTGCAGTTCCCAGTGAGTGTGGTACTTGTCGGTACGCGTGTCACGTTTTGGGTTTTGACTGCCGGGATCGACAATCCAGTGCGCGGACGTGATCCGTCGACGCCTTACTGCCTATTGGTGTCCAAGGCGCAACGTTTTTTGAGAGTGTCGCAGCGAAAGACGTGCGAGGTCGGAGGTCCGGTGCGCGGATCCAACTTGTCGGCGTTTCGCTATCTCTCGGCGTACGGATTCGACTCGTGCGAGAGCGTCGCACGAGGGACGTGCGGGGTCGGAGGTCCGGTGCGCGGATCCGATTTGTGAAGGTGGAGTAAATGAGCTTGTTACCCTCATTCTATCCTCCTTAGCCCCCCGAGTTTCTTGGGTGCTCGTAGAGGAGACTAGAAATTATAATACAATACTTTGAAGTGAAATGTAATTCATTATATTGTTGAAATGGTTAAAAAATTACATCCCAGGCGGTTTGCCGAACTTGAAATTTAAAATTGTCTTTGCTAAAATTGAAAATAGCACGAAAACAACAAAACGTAAAGTGGACGAATGAACATCTATTGGTTGTATTGCCGAAGGTGCTCCGCGTTCCACGGGTGCGTGAACACGAGTCCCTCCAGGTTCTCGAGCTCGTACGTGCCGTTCTGGATGGCTCGGCGCACACGGTACGGGCCTTCCCAGGTGGGCCTAGAACTCCCGCCCCTTGCACCTTGGTGTTTTGGAACACCCTTCGAAGAACGAGGCTCCCGTCGGCGAACTTCCGCAGCTTGATCTTGGAATTGTAGTACTTCTCGACCTTCCTCTTTTGTGCAGCAAGCCGGGTGAGTGCGTCCGCCCTCCTCTCGTGTATGAGGTCTAACTCGAGCCTGATTGCGTCGTTGTTGGTGGCTTCTTCGTACTCCTCGACGCGCAAGGTCGGTAGCTTGGTCTCGACGGGTACCACGGCCTCGACGCCGAACGCGAGAGCGAAAGGGGTTTCGCCGGTCGCATTTCGAGCGGTGGTGCGGTACGCCCGTAAGACCATGGGGAGCTTGTCGGCCCAAGCCCCATTTCTTTCCTCCAGCTTCTTCTTCAAGTTCTCTTTGAGTGTCCACTTAACCGCCTCGACCTGACCGTTGGCTTGAGGATGGCGGGGAGAGGAGAAAGTTTTGCTGATGCCCAGTTGTTCGCACATTTCTCGGAGGCGCGCATTGTCGAATTGTTTCCCGTTGTCGGTTACAATTGACGCGGGGATCCCGAAGCGGCAGAATATGCTTTTCCAAATGAAGCTTGTCGTGTTCGCCTCGGTGATGTTTGCCAGCGGCTCAGCCTCTACCCACTTTGTGAAGTAATCGATGGCCACGATCGCGTGCTTGTATTGCCTCGGGGCCGTAGGTAGCTCACCGATGAGGTCGATTTCCCACTTCGCGAAAGGTCACGACACAATGATTGGACACAATGGGGCCGATGCTTGACGCGGGATGTGGTCGAACCTTTGGCACTTATCACATTTTTTGGCCCACTCGTGGGAGTCCTTTTTCAAGGTCGGCCAAAAATATCCAAGTCTTAGCAGCTTCAATGCCAAAGATTGTCCGGCGGCGTGGTTTCCGCACACCCCCTCGTGCACCTCGCGGAGCGCCTTCCTTGCCTCGACTTCGTTCAGGCAGCGGAGAAGGGGCATAGAGTAGCCTCTCTTGAACAAGTTGTCCTCCCTCATTGTGTACTTCGGCGCCAAGCTTCTCAGCTTTCTGGCCCCTTCTTTGTCTTCGGGGACCACTCCTCGCTTAAGGAATTCCACGAGCGGAGTAATCCATGAGGGAGGTGGAGTCTCGTCAACTACCCCTGCGTCGCCTCTCGAGACGTAGGGTCGGGTCAACACTTCGATCGGGACGCTGCCTTCGCCCTCCTCGTCTATCCCAGACGCGAGGCGAGCCAGGGCGTCAGCGTCAATGTTCGCCTCTCGAGGGACTTGGACGATCTCGAACCACGACAGGGCCTCTAGCTTCTTTTGGGCCTTGGACAAGTATGCGACCATGTGTGGCTCTTTTGCGGCGTAGTCGCCCTTAACCTGGTTTACAATCAACTGTGAGTCGCAGTGGATGCGCAGGTTTTGGGCGCCTAGCTTGTTCGCTAGTTCCAAGCCAACGATCAGAGCCTCGTACTCTGCCTCGTTGTTGGAAGCCTTGAACTCGAACCGCAGGGCGTATCTCAGTTTTTCCCTATCGAGATTTGTGAGCACAACGTCGGCGCCAGCCCCTCGGGCGTTTGACGTGCCATCCACGTGCAAGTCCCAGACCGGCCCTATCTGGTTGTTGGTCCTCTTCTTCGACGACTCGCTGTGGTCGTCCTCCTTGTCTTCTCTGTCCTCATCACCTTTGTCTCCCTCGCCAGTTGAGGGCGTGCTTGCGAACTCGGCTACGAAGTCGGCGAGGGCTTGACCCTTGATGGCGGTTCTTGGTTGGAACTCGACCCCGTACTCGCCCAACTCTTGGGACCATATGGCCATTCGAGAGGAGGTCCCTTTTTGATGGGCCTTCTCGACGGGATGTCCCGTGCGGACCACAATGGGATGCGCCTGAAAGTAGGGCCGTAGTTTTCTCGCGCTCATGACGAGGGCGAGGGATAATCTCTCGATTTCCGGGTATCGAGTTTAAGCGTCGAGGAGAGCCTTGCTAACGTAATAGACCGGCCATTGCACCTTGTCTTCTTCGCGTATGAGAACCGCGCTCACGGCCCTGTCGGAAACCGCGAGGTAGATGTACAAGATTTCACCGTTCTTTGGCTTCGCGAGGAACGGGGGGGAGGTGAAATAGGCCTTCATTTCGCGGAATGCTTCCTCGCACTTCCCCGTCCACACGAACCCATCGGTGTTTTTCAGTGCCTTGAAAAATGGTTGGCGGAAACGAATCGCGCCAGGGCGGCGATCCTTCCCGTCAAGCTCTGAACTTCCTTCACTTTTTGCGGTGACCTCATCTCTAAGATCGCCTGATCTTCTCGGGGTTAGCCTCAATCCCGCGGCGGCTAACCATATAGCCCAAGAATTTTCCGGCCTCGACCCCAAAAGCGCACTTGTTGGGGTTGAGCTTCATCTTGTAGCGTCGTAGGATCGTGAACATCTCCCTAAGGTCTCGAACGTGGTCGTGGGCCTTGAGGCTTTTGACAAGCATGTCGTCCATGTAGACCTCCATGGTTTTGCCAATTTGATTGGCGAACATGCGATTCACCAACCTTTGATACGTTGCCCCCGCGTTTTTGAGGCCAAAGGGCATGACCTTGTAACAGTAGAGTCCGCGGTTCGTAACAAAGGTGGTCTTGATCTGATCCGGTTCGTGCATGCGGATCTGATTGTAGCCTGAGTAGGCGTCCATGAAGCTCAGCAACTCGTGGCCTGCCGTGGCATCCACGAGTTGCTCAATCCTCGGGAGAGGGAAGCTGTCTTTCGGGCATGCTTTGTTAAGATCTTTATAATCAATGCAGATCCGCCACTTCCCGTTTGGCTTCTTAACTATTGTCGCTGTTTTTCGGACAACTATTTAGGAGCCAAAGACGGTTAGACCCAAGGCCGGACCAAGTGGTCTCGTCCTGACTCGAGCGTGTCGGACCCGGTTTCCCGAGTCGTCCCTTAGCTGTGGACGTCCCCTGAGTTCGTCAGAGTACCTGAAAAGGAGCAAAGAGCAATTGAACTACAAAGGGGAAACAGGGGGGGTGCCCCTGTTTACCTCTCCGAAGCTCAACATTAGTGGGATTGAGGTGGAGTATAGAGGTTTTAGGGGTGTTTAGAGGCCAAAGCTTGAGAGAAACGAGTGAGGTGCGAGTTCGGCAGCGTTTCAGTACTCAAGAATGGGTTACCTGGACCAAGGGGGGTGCCTTGGTATTTATAGGCGACCAAGGGGCATTTTGGGCATCCCCTTGGCCGAAGGCCGCCTCTGACCCGGCCATGGCCGGCTCTGACTCGGCCGTGGAGGCCATGGCCGGCTCTGACTCGGCCATGGCCGGCTCTGACTCGGCCATGGCCGGCTCTGACTCGGCCGTGGAGGCCATGGCCGGCTCTGACTCGGCCATGGCCGGCTCTGACTCGGCCATGGCCGGCTCTGACTTGGCCATGGAGGCCATGGCCGGCCTTGGAGAGCCGGCCTTGGAGGAGGGCCGGCCTTGGAGAGCCGGCCTTGGAGCGCCGGCCTTGGAGAGCCGGCCTTGGAGAGCCGGCCTTGGAGAGCCGGCCTTGGAGCGCCGGCCTTGGAGTGCCGGCCTTGGAGAGCCGGCCTTGGAGGGCCGGCTGAGCATATGGCCGGCCATTGGCCGGCTGAGCATATGGTCGGCCACTGGCCGACTGACCTTTGGGCCGGCGACAGGCCGGCCAAGCATATGGTCGGCCGCCGGCCGGCTGACCCCTGGCCCGGCCACTGGTTTGGGCCGGCCAAAGGCCGAGGCAAGGTTTCGCCGCCCGAGGCCTTGCACCGGTCGCGTGGGTCGAAGTGACGCCTTAGTCCCTGTCGGTCCGAGACGGACAGACAACATTAGCCCCCCGAGTTTCTGGTCGAGCATAGGTCGAGCGGAAACTCAGTGCTTGCGTTTATGTGTGTACCCAGGACAAACACTCTCGAGTCTGTGGTCGCATCGTAGAAGGGCTTTTAATGCATAGCGAGGGACGGCTTCGTGCGGCCAGGTTTCCCGTGGACACTGGCTAGACCAGATACGCCCTGGCGGACGCAAACCTTGAACCCATTTGTATCTCTTTGCCTATCGGCCCACGAGCTGGGCGGCAGGCGCGATGCCACATTTGTGTGGCCAGGTTTCCCGTGGACGCTGGCTAGACCAGATACGCCCAGCGGACGCAGACCTTGAACCCATTTGTAACTCGTTGCCTGTCGGCCCACGAGCTGGGCGGCGAGCGCGATGCCACATTTGTGTGGCGAGGTTTTCCGTGGACGCTGGCTAGACCAGATGCGCCCTGGCGGACGCAAGCTTTGAACCCATTTGTAACTCGTTGCCTATCGGCCCACGAGCTGGGCGGCACACTTAGTCCCTGTCGGTCCGAGACGGACCGACAACATTAGCCCCCCGAGTTTCTGGTCGAGCATAGGTCGAGCGGAAACTCAGTGCTTGCGTTGATGTGTGTACCCAGGACAAACACTCTCGAGTCTGTGGTCGCATCGTAGAAGGGCTTTTAATGCATAGCGAGGGACGGCTTCGTGCGGCCAGGTTTCCCGTGGACACTGGCTAGACCAGATACGCCCTGGCGGACGCAAACCTTGAACCCATTTGTAACTCGTTGCCTATCGGCCCACGAGCTGGGCGGCGGGCGCGATGCCACATTTGTGTGGCCAGGTTTCCCGTGGACGCTGGCTAGACCAGATACGCCCAGCGGACGCACACCTTGAACCTATTTGTAACTCGTTGCCTGTCGGCCCACGAGCTGGGCGGCGAGCGCGATGCCACATTTGTGTGGCGAGGTTTCCCGTGGACGCTGGCTAGACCAGATACGCCCAGCGGACGCAGACCTTGAACCCATTTGTAACTCGTTGCCTATCGGCCCACGAGCTCGGCGGCGAGCGCGATGCCACATTTGTGTGGCGAGGTTTTCCGCGGACGCTGGCTAGACCAGATACGCCCTGGCGGACGCAAGCCTTGAACCCATTTGTAACTCGTTGCCTATCGGCCCACGAGCTGGGCGGCGGGCGCGATGCCACATTTGTGTGGCGAGGTTTTCCGTGGACGCTGGCTAGACCAGATACGCCCAGCGGACGCAGACCTTGAACCCATTTGTAACTCGTTGCCTGTCGGCCCACAAGCTGGGCGGCGAGCGCGATGCCACATTTGTGTGGCGAGGTTTCCCGTGGACGCTGGCTAGACCAGATACGCCCAGCGGACGCCGACCTTGAACCCATTTGTAACTCGTTGCCTGTCGGCCCACGAGCTGGGCGGTGAGCGCGATGCCACATTTGTGTGGTGAGGTTTCCCGTGGACACTGGCTAGACCAGATACGCCCTGGCGGACGCAAGCCTTGAACCCATTTGTAACTCGTTGCCTGTCGGCCCATGAGCTGGGCGGCGAGCGCGATGCCACATTTGTGTGGCGAGGTTTCCCGTGGACGCTGGCTAGACCAGATACGCCCTGGCGGACGCAAGCCTTGAACCCATTTGTAACTCGTTGCCTGTCGGCCCACGAGCTGGGCGGCGAGCGCGATGCCACATTTGTGTGGCAAGGTTTTCCGTGGACGCTGGCTAGACCAGATACGCCCTGGCGGACGCAAGCCTTGAACCCATTTGTAACTCGTTGCCTATCGGCTCACGAGCTGGGCGGCGAGCGCGGACTCAAGACTCAACTCGAGGGTTCATGTAGAGCCTGCACGAGGAGTAGTTAGTTGGCTTGTGGACTTGGGACTCAACTCGAGGGCTCTCGTAGAGCCTGCACGAGGAATGAACTCATCTCGAGGAGATATGTGAAGAGTCGGCACGAGGAGTAGCTTGTTGACTCGTGGACTCGAACTCGACTCGAGGACTCACGTAGAGCCTGCACGAGGAGTTTCGCGGAGAGTCTGCGCGAGGAGTATCGGTCGACTCGCGGACTCGGAGCTCGACCCGACGAATGAATTCATCTCGAGGGGATATGTGAAGAGTCGGCACGAGGAGTAGCTTGTCGACTCGTGGACTCGAACTCGACTCGAGGACTCACGTAGAGCCTGCACGAGGAGTTTCGTGGAGAGTCAGCGCGAGGAGTATCGGTCGACTCGCGGACTCGGAGCTCGACCCGAGGAATGAATTCATCTCGAGGAGATATGTGAAGAGTCGGCACGAGGAGTAGTTTGTCGACTCGTGGACTCGAACTCGACTCCAGGACTCACGTAGAGCTTGCACGAGGAGTTTCGTGGAGAGTCAGCGCGAGGAGTATCGGTCGACTCGCGGACTCGGAGCTCGACCCGAGGAATGAATTCATCTCGAGGAGACATGTGAAGAGTCGGCACGAGGGGTATCAGTCGACTCGTGGACTCGAACTCGACTCGAGGACTCACGTAGAGGCTGCACGAGGAGTTTCGTGGAGAGTCAGCGCGAGGAGTATCGGTCGACTCGCGGACTCGGAGCTCGACCCGAGGAATGATATCATCTCGAGGAGATATGTGAAGAGTCGGCACGAGGAGTATCTTGTTGGCTTGTGGACTCGAACTCGACTCGAGGACTCACGTAGAGCCTGCACGAGGAGTTTCGCGGAGAGTCAGCGCGAGGAGTATCGGTCGACTCGCGGACTCGGAGCTCGACCCAAGGAATGAATTCATCTCGAGGAGATATGTGAAGAGTCGGCACGAGGAGTAGCTTGTCGACTCGTGGACTCGAACTCGACTCGAGGACTCACGTAGAGCCTGCACGAGGAGTTTCGTGGAGAGTCAGCGCGAGGAGTATCGGTCGACTCGCGGACTCGGAGCTCGACCCGAGGAATGAACTCATCTCGAGGAGATATGTGAAGAGTCGGCACGAGGAGTAGTTTGTCGACTCGTGGACTCGAACTCGACTCGAGGACTCACGTAGAGCCTGCACGAGGAGTTTCGTGGAGAGTCAGCGCGAGGAGTATCGGTCGACTCGTGGACTCGGAGCTCGACCCGAGGAATGAATTCATCTCGAGGAGACATGTGAAGATTCGGCACGAGGAGTATCAGTCGACTCGTGGACTCGAACTCGACTCGAGGACTCACGTAGAGCCTGCACGAGGAGTTTCGTGGAGAGTTAGCGCGAGGAGTATCGGTCGACTTGCGGACTCGGAGCTCGACCCGAGGAATGAATTCATCTCGAGGAGACATGTGAAGAGTCGGCACGAGGGGTATCAGTCGACTCGTGGACTCGAACTCGACTCGAGGACTCACGTAGAGCCTGCACGAGGAGTTTCGTGGAGAGTCAGCGCGAGGAGTATCGGTCGACTCGCGGACTCGGGGCTCGACCCGAGGAATGAATTCATCTCGAGGAGATATATGAAGAGTCGGCACGAGGAGTATCTTGTCGACTCGTGGACTTGAACTCGACTCGAGGAAAAAAAATCATCTCGAGGAGATATGTGAAGAGTCGGCACGAGGAGTATCGGTCGACTCGCGGACTCGAACTCGACTCGAGGAATGAACCAATCTCGAGGAATTACGTGCAGGTTGTCTCTCTTTGGGACCTCTGGCCTAACCACAGGCCCCTTGGGACTTTATTATGCTTTTATCTGTTTTTTCTTTTTGAGAGAGTTAGCCCAACACGGTTGGGCGAACTGATGAACCGAATCCAAAGACGTTTGGACGAAACGACGAAGTCACACCGGCTCGTCTAGACGAAGTGCCGAGCTTGACCATGCGAGGCAACGAACTCAACCAGACGAGGTGACGAGCTCGACCAGACGAGCTTGGCCAGGCGAAATCAACCAGGCGAGTTGACGAGCTCGGCCAGGCGAAATCAACCAGGAGAGTTGAAGAGCTCGGCCAGGCGAGGTGAGCTGATGAGCTCGGCCAGGCGAGGCGAGTTGCTGAGCTCCGCCAGGGGGAGGCGAGCCGATGAGCTTGGCCAGGCGAGGCGAGCAGATGAGCTCGGCCAGGCGAGGCGAGCTGCTGAGTTCGGCCAGGCGAGGCGGGCTGATGAGCTCGGCCAAGGCAAGGCGAGCTGATGAGCTCGGCCAGGCAAGGCGAGTAGATGAGCTCGGCCAGGCGAGGCGAGCTGATGAGCTCGGCCAGGCGAGGCGAGCTGCTGAGCTCGGCCAGGCAAGGCGAGCTGCTGAGCTCGGCCAGGCGAGGCGAGCTGCTGAGCTCGGCCAGGGCGAGGCGAGCTGATGAGCTCGGCCAGGTGGGGCGAGCTGACGAGCTCGGCCAGGGCGAGGCGACGAGCTGGCGAGCTCAGCCAGGCGAGGCGATCTGATGAGCTCGGCCAGGCGAGGTGAGCTGACGAGCTCGGCCAGGGCGAGGCGAGCTGATGAGCTCGGCCAGGCGAGGCGAGCTGACGAGCTCGGCCAGGGCGAGGCGAGCTGATGAGCTCGGCCAGGCGAGGCGAGCTGCTGAGCTCGGCCAGGGCGAGGCGAGCTGATGAGCTCGGCCAGGTGGGGCGAGCTGACGAGCTCGGCCAGGGCGAGGCGATGAGCTGGCGAGCTCGGCCAGGCGAGGCGAGCTGATGAGCTCGGCTAGGCGAGGCGAGCTGACGAGCTCGGCCAGGGCGAGGCGAGCTGATGAGCTCGGCCAGGCGAGGCGAGCTGACGAGCTCGGCCAGGGCGAGGCGAGCTGATGAGCTCGGCCAGGCGAGGCGAGCTGCTGAGCTCGGCCAGGCGAGTCGAGCTGATTAGCTCGGCCAGGCGAGGCGACGAACTTGTGAGCTCGAAATCCCGAAAATTCGTAAGAATCGGCACGAGGAGTATTGGTCGACTCGTGGACTCGAACTCGACTCGAGGACTCACGTAGAGTCGGCACGAGGAGTTTCATGAAGAGTCATCGCGAGGAGTATCGATCGACTCGCGGACTCGAAGCTCGACTCGAGGAATGAATTCATCTCGAGGAGACATGTGAAGAGTCGGCACGAGGAGTATCGGTCGACTCGTGGACTCGAACTCGACTCGAGGGCTCACGTAGAGCCTGCACGAGGAGTTGCGTGAGGAGTCTTTCTTTGGGATCTCCAGCCTAACCATCGGCCCCTCGAGACTTTATTATTATATATATATATATATATATATATATATATATATATATTTTGTTGAGTTATTTTTATTGATCATTGATCCCTGTTAGCCCCCCGAGTTTCTTGCGTTTGTGAGAAAGGCCAAGAAACTCTTGCGTTGGAGGTATACAATAGTATGCGCTACATTTTTTCATGTGTGAAATAACTCTTTATTGCAATAAGGGGGTCGTTACAGTTTGTCATGGCACTTGGCCTTCTTTGAAAAAAGGAAATTACATTTTCGAAATGAAAGTGACCACGAAGCCGATTGAGTTCGGGCGTGAATTTAAGGGTCGAAGTAACGATACTCATGGCTTGCTAGCGGACGCGACGAATTCCTTGAAATCCCCACCTCGAATTAGGGAATCAATTCGCTTCTTAAGCCGCTTGCATTCGATCGTCACGTGCCCGTGATCTTTGTGGTATTCGCAGAACCTACTTCGATCTCGCTTCGCGGGGTCCTTTGTGAGTGGAGCGGGGCTTCCTAGCTCATTGCGGCGTAAGCTCAGGATCCTGTCTGGCGTTGTGTTGAGCGGGACGAAGGTTTGCTTCGGGGCTGGAGAAGGGTGGTCGTTAGGGACTTGACCCTTCCGGCGCCTTTTTCTTCGTGACTCGGGACCAACGGCCGGTTTCACACCCACGGCTGCGCGCTTTTGGTTGGGTGCTTGATCAATGTTGGGTGGTCGCTGCCCCAAGACGATCGCGGTCTCACGTTGAGCGTCGAGTTTTTCTCTCAAGTCGAACTCGGGATCCTCTCTTTGAGAGTTGAGGCGGTCTCTCGAGTCTCCGGAGGCCGTCCCTATCACCCTTGTTAAGGGCGCATCATTCAGGCGACGCCTTTGGCGGAGGCCGAGACCATCGACGTTGTCACCTTCACAAGGGTTTTGGATGCGGACGGTGAGCTTGGAGCGTCCCTTCCGGGACCTCGAGACCGAGCGTCCTTGGGTATTGCGCGAGTTTTGACGCCTTGACGTGGTCGCCCGAGGGTGTTCCCTCGAGGGCGCGTGCGCGTGCTCATAAGAAAGTTGACGTCTCGGTGCGGCCGCCCGAGGGTGTCCCCTTGGAAGCGTGCGCGTGCGTCCCCTTTCGTGAGCAAGGTGGTCGAGGCCGGTCTTGAGGTTGATGTCATCGACATTGTTGGAGTCGAGGAGGTCGGCGATGAGCGCGCCGGTGACACCAGGGCGGTCTAGGAGCTCGGCGAGCCTTCGAGCCGTGTCCTCTCGGACTGCAGCCTCGGGGTCATTCGCCGAGTCTAGAGGCTGGCTCTCGTTATCACGAGGTTGCCCTTCGAGACCGTGCACGGAGCTTTGGAGGTCGCGCCTCGAGCTAGTCGCTCGGGCGCCCACGGAGGTGGCGGGGCTACGACTCATCTCTCGAGAGTCGTAGAAGTGAGAAGAAGACTGGTAGAGGGGATGTGTTGCCAAGGTCGAGAGATCCCCTCCTTCTAGCGCCAAAATGTTGTCGCTGTTTTTCGGACAACTATTTAGGAGCCAAAGACGGTTAGACCCAAGGCCGGACCAAGTGGTCTCATCCTGACTCGAGCGTGTCGGACCCGGTTTCCCGAGTCGTCCCTTAGCTGTGGACGTCCCCTGAGTTCGTCAGAGTACCTGAAAAGGAGCAAAGAGCAAGTGAACTACAAAGGGGAAACAGGGGGGGTGCCCCTGTTTACCTCTCCGACGCTCAACACTAGTGGGATTGAGGTGGAGTATAGAGGTTTTAGGGGTGTTTAGAGGCCAAAGCTTGAGAGAAACGAGTGAGGTGCGAGTTCGACAGCGTTTCAGTACTCAAGAATGGGTTACCTGGACCAAGGGGGGTGCCTTGGTATTTATAGGCGACCAAGGGGCATTTTGGGCATCCCCTTGGCCGAAGGCCGCCTCTGACCCGGCCATGGCCGGCTCTGACTCAGCCGTGGAGGCCATGGCCGGCTCTGACTCAGCCATGGCCGGCTCTGACTCGGCCATGGCCGGCTCTGACTCGGCCGTGGAGGCCATGGCCGGCTGTGACTCGGCTATGGTCGGCTCTGACTCGGCCATGGAGGCCACGGCCGGCCTTGGAGAGCCGGCCTTGGAGGAGGGCCGGCCTTGGAGAGCCGGCCTTGGAGCGCCGGCCTTGGAGAGCCGGCCTTGGAGAGCCGGCCTTGGAGCACCGGCCTTGGAGAGCCGGCCTTGGAGAGCCGGCCTTGGAGCGCCGGCCTTGGAGTGCCGGCCTTGGAGAGCCGGCGTTGGAGGGCCGGCTGAGCATATGGCCGGCCATTGGCCGGCTGAGCATATGGCCGGCCACTGGCCGACTGACCTTTGCGCCGGCGACAGGCCAGCCAAGCATATGGTCGGCCGCCGGCCGGCTGACCCCTGGCCCGGCCACTGGTTTGGGCCGGCCAAAGGCCGTGGCAAGGTTTCGCCGCCCGAGGCCTTGCACCGGTCGCGTGGGTCGAAGTGACGCCTTAGTCCCTGTCGGTCCGAGACGGACCGACAACATTACCCATCACCACATTGGACACCCACTTGGGGTGCTCCGCCTCCCTGATGAAGTCGGCGGCGAGAAGTTTGTCAACTTCTTCACCAATGGCCTGGTACCTCTCACCGCTGAACGCCAGCCGCGGTTGAACGTGCTCAGTTACTCTCTTCTCGTCGTTGAGTCGGTGAACCATTATTTCGGGGTCGATCCCTGGCATGTCGGCGTGTGTCCACGCAAAGACATCTTTGTGCTCGCGGAGGAAGGCGGCGAGCTCGACTCGGATCCCGGACGGGAGTTGGGAGCCTACTTTGACCACCTGGTCAGGCTTGGCGTCGTCCAACACGACGGGAATGAGGTCGTCCGGTGTCTCCACCTTTCGACGCTCGACATCGTCCCTTTGGTCCAGTTCTCCGAAGGTGCCTCATTCCTCTATCTTGCAGGGGAATTTGTCCCCGAGCTGGAAGATGGTGCTTACCATCATTCCTTTCCCTTTTCCATCCACGCCCTGGATGTAGCACATCCTCGCCATTGACTGGTCTCCCAGCATTACGGCGATCCCCTTCTCGGTCGGGAATTTCATCATCAGATGGTACGTGGACGTTATGGCCTTCCACCGATTGAGAGTCGGGCGGCCGACGATGATGTTGTAAGCCGAGGGCTGGTCAACCACTAGGAACGACACGATGTGGGTAACCTCGAGCCCCCCCGGCGTACCGAAGGTAACCGGGAGGTCGATAGTTCCCTTCGTCATGACCCTCTCCCCGGAGAAGCCGAAGAGCGGGGTCGAGATCGGGGTCGGTCTCATTCCGGATAGCTTCATCCTGTCCAACGCCGACTTGAAAATTATGTCGGCGGAGCTCCCATTGTCGATTAGGATTCTCCGGACAAGGTTGTTGGCGACCGGGGCTGAGACGACTATCGCGTCGTTGTGTGGATGGAGCACTCGCGCCGCTTCTTGTCCGGTGAAGAACATGGATTCGAAGGGGGCCGGAGGAGGGGCCTCGTACGTGTGGTTGATGTAGTGTGCTATTTTCCCTTGGGAAACTTCGCGCACGTACTTCTTCCTCTGCGTGGCCGAGTCTCCGAACTCCGGGCCGCCCAAGATCGCGCCCACGATGTGAAGTTGTGAGCTCTCCGGTTCTTCGTTTGCCGCGTGGTCCGTGATGGTCACCGTCGCCAGACCTTTCTTTTCTTGCCGCGGACGGCCTCCATGTGTCGCGGCCGTCCCGATAGTTCTGAGGACGTATTCTTTAAGTTTATCATCTTGAATCAGGGCCTCGATCTGATGTTTGAGTTGATAGCATTCGGATGTCAGATGCCTATGATCCTGATGGTAGTCACAGTACTTACTTTTATCCCTCTTGGCGGGATCCTTTGTGAGGGGGGTGGGACTCCCCAGCTTGTCACGGTGCAAAGCCAGGATCCGCTCCGGCGAAGTGTTCAGAGGAGTAAATGTCGAGAACTTTCGGAAGCTATCGACATGTGACGGCCTCGGCCCAGGGAGGGAGCGGCCATTAGGGGCCTGGCTTCCCTTATTCCTCCTCTTTCGAGGGTCGGGGCGATCTCCGTCTTGATCATCGCGGCGGCGACTCCCTTGTCCTCCTGACTTTCGGCCATCTCGGCCATCGAGATAGTCCTCGATTCCCATATACGTGCGGGCTCTCGCCATTAGCTCCGCCATGTCTCGTGGGACTTTGCCAACAATAGATTTGAGGAAGTCGCTCGTGTGGACTCCTTCAGTGATCGCCGTGATGGCGTCCCTATCGTCGAACCCTTCGACCTTGTGAGACTCCTCAGTGAAGCGAGCGAGGTATTGTCTCAACGTCTCGTCCCTTCCTTGCCGGATGGAGACGAGGTGGGTCTTTGGTTTCTTTTGTGCCACGAGGGTGGCGAATCGAGCAAGGAACGCCTCTCGCAAGGCCCGGAATGACGAGATGCTCCCCAGCCTCAAACTTCGGAACCACTCAAACCCCGACCCTGTGAGGGTCAGGCTGAAGGCTTGGCAGAGGGTGGCGTCTGTCTGCCCTTGCATCGTCATCCACGTCTCCTAGTGTTGGACGTGGAAGTGGGGGTCCGTCCGCCCATCGTAGGGGGGAATGGACGGTAACTTGAAGTTTCCCACGCAAGGTTGCGCGATGACTTGTACGGCAAAGGGAGAGTATGATTCCTCGATCCCTCCGTACGGCCTTTGCCTCCCTGACTCCCTCATCTCGATGATTTGATTTTGGAGGCTCTGAATCATCGTGACCATGTCAAGCCCGTTAGCAGGGCCGACCGTCGGGGCCACGGGAGTCACCGGTTGGCGCTCGTTGGACGCTTGGTCCACGACATTGGCCTGAGGCCGGCCGAGCGTTGCGGCGGGGAGCGCGTCCCTTCGAGAGTTTAGCCTTTGGCGGAGATCCTCCCCTCGGGAGTTTCTCTACGCCGTCAAGCGCTCTCTAAGGTCCACACTCGGCGCGTGGCGGGGCTAGGTCGCCCTTGGTCGGACCGTCCGGCGAGCGCTTCGGCTATCGGCCCCATCATCTACCAGAGTCGCTCTCTCCTCGGCGAGGGGCCGTGTCCGGCCGCCTCTTGAAACCGAGGGGGCGAGTCCCCAGGAATGTGACCGCGCCTGCTCTCGCGCCAGGTGCGACGGCTCGGCCAAAGCATCGTTAGACCTCTCGGGCCGCGAAGGGGCAAGGCTAGGTGTTGCCTCATCGGTCCTCGACTCCCCCATATAGTCGGGGTCGGAGTCGTCTCGGGCGGACCTATCTTCAATGTCATAGCCAAGGAGATTGGCTATGAGCGTACCGTCGACGCCGGGACGGTCAAGGAGTTCCGTAAGCCGCCGGGCCGTGTCCTCTCAGAGCTCGGCCTCGGGGTTGTTCATCGGGTCTTGGGGCTGGCTCTCGCTATCGCGAGGTTGCCCTTCAAGACGATGTGCGAGGCATCGAAGGCCGTACCTCGAGCTCGTCGCTCGGGTACCCGCGGAGTTGGTGGGAATGTAACTCATCTTTCGAGAGTCGCGAGGACAAGAAGAGAAAGCCGGTAGAGGGAATGCGTCGTAAAGGTCGAGACAACGATTTAGGAGCCCAAAGTGGTTAAACCCAAGGCCGGACCAAGTGGTCTCACTTCGGCTCGAGCGTGTCGGACTTGATATCTCAAGTCGTCCCTTAGCTGTTGGTGATGTCTATCTCGTCCAGGCACCTGAAAAGCAAGCAGGAAGGTGTGAACTACAAAGGGGAAATAGAGGGGGTGCCTCTATTTACCTCTCCGACGCTCAACATTAGTAGGATTGGGGTGGATATAGAGGGTTTAGGTGTTTAGAGACCAAGACTTGAGAGAAACGAGCGAGGTACGAGTTCGGCAGCGTTTCAGTACTCAATAATGGATTACCTGGGTCAAGGGAGGGACCCTTGTATTTATAGGCGACCAAGGGGTCATTGGGGCACCCCTTGGCCGAGGATAACGTGTGCGCTCGTCCATTGGCCGAGGATATCCTGGGGCCGGCCGTTGGCCGAGGATATCCCGCGTCTAGCCACTAGCCGAGGGTAGCCCAGGCCCGGCCATTGGCCGAGGATAGCCTGGGCCTGGCCACTGGCCGAGGATAGCCCGGGCTCGGCCACTGGCCGAGAATAGCCCGGGCCCGGCCACTGGCCGAGGATTGCCCGAGCCCGGCCACTGGCCGAGGATAGCCCGGGCCCGGCCACTGTCCGAGGATAGCCCGGGCCCGGCCACTGACCGAGGATAGCCCGAGCCCGGCTACTGGCCGAGGATAGCCCAGGCCCGGCCATTGGCCGAGGATAGCCCAGGCCCGGCCACTGGTCGAGGATAGCCCGGGCCCGGCCATTGGCCGAGGATAGCCCGGGCCCGGCCACTGGCCGAGGATAGCCTAGGCCCGGCCATTCGCCGAGGATAATCCCGGCTCGGCCTTCAGAGGCCATTGGGCCGCCGGGACGCGTCTGACTGTCGCCTTGTCTTTTACCGGCCGCGATCAGGGTCGGGCCGACAACAATACGTAGTGACTTCGAGACATTAGAGGTTAAATGGTTTGTTCTTATCTTGTCTCTAGAAGTGCACTGGTCAATTCATTACCTTCGGAAGATACCTAGAAGAACTATAGAGTCTCCAACTCTCAATGCCTCATAACCAGACATCATAGATTCTTCTAACAATCGTATTGAGGTCAATAGTCCTTTGACCCTAAGATTGCGAATATATCGTTTTAAGCAAACTACGAAGAGTTTGTTCATGCAAATCTACATTTGTCTCTTCGTAAGTTGTTAAGTTTGTTTATGGACTAAAAGACTAAGGTTTTATCATAAAGCTTCAAACAAAGAAAGAATGAATGAACCTTTCAACTTTATATTAATGAATAAGCAATTACAAGCAAGAGTCTTCGTAAGACTATATGACATCAAATGTACACAAATAGACACTACTACTCTTCTTGTGGGCACCATTGAAAACAGGGAGAGCGTCACCAAGGTCGGGAGGTCCCCTTCTTCTAGCACCAAAATGTTGTCGCTCGTTTTCGGACAACTATTTAGGAGCCCCAAACGGTTCGACCCAAGGCCGGACCAAGTGGTCGCGTTCGGGCTCGAGCGTGTCGTACTCGGTATCCCGAGTCTTCCCTTAGCTGTGGATGATGTTTTCCTCGTCCGTCGTTCGTCCTGCAAGAGAAGGCAACGATGAACTACAAAGGGGAAACAGAGGGGTTGCCTCTGTTTACCTCTCCGACGCTCAACATTAGTAGGATTGAGGTGGATATAGAGGGTTTAGGTGTTTAGAGGCCGAGACTTGAGAGAAACGAGTGAGTTACGAGTTCGACAGCGTTTCAGTACTCGTACTCAAATTCGGATTACCTGGATCAGGAGAAAGACCCCTGTATTTATAGGCGACCTAGAGAAGTTATGGGGGGTCCCTAGGCCGAGAGCCGATCCTGGGCCGGCCATGGGCCGAGCGCCGGCTCTAAGCCGGCCGCGTGACGTCCCAGGCTCGGCCAATGGCCGAGAGCCGATCCTGGGCTGGCCATTGGCCGAGCGCCGGCTCTGGGCCGGCCGTGTGACTTCCCAGGCCCGGCCAATGGTCGAGAGCCAATCCTGGGCCGGCCATTGGCCGAGCGCCGGTCCTGGGCCGGCCGTCTGACGTCCCAGGCTCGGCCAATGGCCGAGAGCCGATCCTGGGCCGGCCGTTGGCCGAGCGCCGGCCCTGGACCGGCCGTGTGACGTCTCAGGCTCGGCCAATGGCCGAGAGCCGGTCCTGGGCCGGCCATGGGCCGGCCTTGTGACTTCCCAGGCCCGGCCAACGGCCGAGAGCCGGTCCTGGGCCGGCCATTGGCCGAGCGCCGGCCCTGGGCCGGCCGTGCGACGAGGGGAGTATGGCCGTCGTTGCTTCGTCGGGTCGGGACGGACCGGTAACACGAGCCTATAACCAAAATCACTGAGGCCAATACAACAAACTTCATCTTGAAGTACATCATATGCTGACACGGCATCGCAGCGTCAATGGTGACCAACAATGGTGCACAATTCGACAATGCCCGGATTAGAGAAATCTACACCCAACTAGGGATCAACAAGAAGTTCTCATCCCCACAAGATCCATAAGCTAATGGCCAAGTGGAAGCTGTCAACAAGACAATCAAGAGCAATCTCAAGAAGAAGCTCGAACCCAAGAACGGTGTCTGGGCTAAAGAGCTACCGTTCATCCTATCCTATGGGCATATTGGACAAATGTTCGAAACGTCATCGGAGAGACCCCCTTCTCCCTAGCTTATGGGGTTGAAGCGATGGTCCTCGTAGAAACTGAGGTCCGCACATACCGAGTCGATACTTTCGACGAGGAAGAAAACAAGGAGGCCATGCGCCTTGAGTTGGATCTAATCGACGAGAAAAGATACGAGGCTCTCACTCGACTTGCTGCACAAAAGTGCAAAGTCGAGAGATACTACAACGCCAAAGTCAAAAGACGAGACTTCGCCATCGGCAGCCTTGTGCTCAGACGCATGCACTACAAGAAATACCACTTTTAGCGACGAAACTATTTGCGACGACTTTATCGTCGCTAATAAATCGTCGCTAATCACCCTTTTAGTGACGATAATATCGTCGCTGATTTTTTGGTGCCAAAAATATTAAAGTTTGGCGGCAAAGATAATTAGCGACGAATTTATCGTCGCTAATTCGTTTTTGTCGTCACTAAGTTCGCGGGAAAATATTTAGCGACGATAAATTCGTCGCTAATAATTTGTGAATTCATTTAGCGACGATAATTTCGTTGCTAATAATGTAGAATTAATTTCGAATTTTAAAGAGGAAAAAATCCCTCCAATTTAATTAAAACGAAAACATTTAGCGACGAATTTTCTCGTCGCTAAATATTTTTTTGTTGTCGCTACACATTTAGCGACGAATAAATCGTCGCTAAATGATTTCGAATTTTAACGAATTTTAAAGAGGGAAAAATCCCTCCCATTTAATTAAAACGAAATGATTTAGCGACGACTAAATCGTCGCTTAATCTCTATGACAACTTTTAGCGACGAACAAGTCATCGCTAAATGCCTTGTTATTTAAGTGCATGTAGTCGTCGCTAAATGTCTTTAAATACCAGATCGCGACCGAGGTTCCCCATTTCGTTTTCTTAACCTAAATCGCCATTTTCTCTCTTTTTCTCCTCTCCGCCGTCCGTCTGCCGTGTCTGCCGTGTGCCGCCGACGCCGTCGACGCCGATCTCGTCATGCCCGGTAAGTCTCTCTCTCCTCACTTCTCTCTCTCTCCTCACATCTCTCTCCTTACCTCTCTCTCTCTCCCGTTGCAGCTCCTCCGCCGCTCCGCCACTACTCCGCCGCTCCGCCGCCGATGCCGTAGCCGCTTCCCCGCCGACGCCGTCCTTGTCCGCTTCCCCGCCGACGCCTTCCCGCGCGCTCCCCGCTTCCCCGAACATACATCTCGGTAAGTTTTTTTTTTATAACTTTATATATATATATATATATATTAATTATTTATAGAATTAATATATTAGTTATATATATTAGTTATTTACATATATATATAACTTTATTTATATATTAGTTATAAATATAAGTGAATTAATTAGTTATAAATGTAAATGATTTAATTAGTTATATTTACATAATTTATATTTATAGAATTCTATATTTGTTATAAATTTTATAAATTATAAATGAATTAATTAGTTATAAATGAGTTATATATTTGTTATAAATTTATATATATTTAAATTAGTTTTGTTTACACAAATATTTAAATTCGTTATAAATTTTAATATTAGGTATAAATAAGAAAATTAGTTATAAATATTTATATTAGGTAAAATTATGTAAAAACATGTAAAAACAATTAGTTAGTTTATGTAAATTAAATGGAATTGTATTTAATTCTTGTCGTAAATGATTAAAAATGTGAAATTAATTAGTTTATATGGATTATGAATTTTAATAATCGAACCACTGAGGTTGGATTTATTGTTAGTTTTAGGATGTTTCTATGCAGGTTTTAAAGTTAAAGGCTTGATGCCGGGTTGTTAAGTTTATAGGGGAGGTTCTGCCGAAATTTCGGTAGGATCGTGAAATTATAAAATAAAATCTGAAAACTACTAAATTTTGAAATGTTCAATCTATAGGTAAAATGAGTTATCCAAATAGGAATTGGATAATTGAGGACCAACGTTTAAGCGTTGAGTTTGCGGCTGGCATGACAGAGTTCATGGCAATGGCCCAACAACACGTAAATGTCGAAGGACGAGTTAAGTGTCCATGCAAGAGGTGTAACAACGTGTTGATGCAAAAAATTCATGATATAGAGAATCATCTCTTTATCAGAGGATTTAAGAGGAATTACACGAGGTGGAACTTTCACGGGGAGGAAGAAGATGACGTAATGCAGTATCAGATGAATTACAGAGGATGAGGCGGGATGTTTGATGCTGTACACGATATCTTAGATCACAACGACGTAGACGATGACGATGACAGTATTGACCCGAATGTAGAATACCAGAGTGGACAGTTCGATGACCTTTTCAGCGACATGAACACAGAATTATGGCCGGGTTGTACGGAGTATTCGTCACTCTCCTTTGTTGTCACGTTGATGTATTTGAAAGTGATGAACAAGTGGACGAATAAGTCGTTTGATCAGCTACTGAAAGTACTGAAAAAGTCTCATCCGATCGGCAACACGATTCCAGAGTCACACTATGAAGCAAAGGCGAAATTGCGTCGATTTGGTATGGGTTACGAGTCGATTAACGTCTGCAAACATGATTGCGCGTTGTTTTGGAAGGACAACGCCAATCTAGACGAGTGTCCAGTTTGTAATGAGAGCCGGTGGCTGAAGAAAGACAGTGAAAAAAAAGTAGCGCATAAAGTGTTGTGCTACTTTCCACTGAAAGATCGACTTAAGCGACTGTACGCGAGTCGGCACACAGCTCTAGAGATGCAGTGGCACGAGAATGAACGCATTAAGGAGGATGGTGTACTGCGACATCCTGCAGACGGAGCAACGTGGAAGGAAATCGACCGAAAATATCCTAAGTTTGCGGCAGAACCGAGGAACGTCCGGCTTGGACTTGCCGCCGATGGTTTCAACCAATTTGGTGACATGAGTTTATCGTACAGTATGTGGCCGGTAGTCTTGACTGCGTACAATTTACCACCGTGGTTGTGCATGAAAACATCGTACTTGATGTTAACATTGCTTATACCAGGTCGTAGTGCGCCGGGAAAAGACATGGATGTTTTCATACGACCGCTGATTGATGAGCTGAAGGAATTGTGGGAAACCGGTGTTGTGTTGAGAGATGGTTCGGCCGGTGAGCTATTCAGGTTGTTTTCCGTACTTCTATGGACGGTGAATGATTTTCCAGCGAGAAGCAGTTTGTCGGGATGGAGTGGTCAAGGGTACCTTGCTTGTCCGACGTGTAACAACGACACACCATCTTTCAAGGCTCGAAACAAGATTATTTACTGCGATCATCGTCGATTCTTGCCGTTGTTACACCAGATGAGGAAGAGCAAACTGTACAAGGTACGAAATGAGAAACGACCACCACTGGTGAGAAAATCAGCGAGCGACATACTTCGACAATTGCGATTAGTGGGAGATGCAACCCCGGGGAAACACCCTGACTTCGGCGCGAAGAAACAAAAGCGCGATGCGAGTGAGCTGAATTGGACAAAGAAAAGTATTTTCTTCGAGTTGCGGTATTGGTCGAGTCTTACGCTGAAGCATAACCTCGATGTAATGCATATAGAAAAGAATGTATGCGACAATCTTCTGGGTACCTTGCTGAACATCGAGGGGAAGACGAAAGACACAGATAAGGCGCAGTTGACTTTGGCGGACTGGAACATAAGGCACGAGCTTCATTTAAACCAAGAAGGAGATAGATGGATGAAACCGTCGTCGTCATACACTCTGACACCTTCACAACGGAAGCGGTTTACTCAGTTCCTGAGATCTGTCAGATTTCCCGATGGTTTTGCGGGGAATTAGAAGAAGAATGTTACCGCGGATGGGAGGTTGACGGGTTTGAAGTCTCACGATTGTCACGTGATTATGCAGCGCTTATTGGTTCCTGTTATTCGTCCTTTTCTGGATCGAATCATTCGAGATGCCATAATAGAGCTCTGCAACTTCTTCAGACTTATTTGCTCTAGAACCCTGGTAATTTCAGACATTGAGAAGGCTCAGGAGGATGTGAAGCTTATATTGTGTAAGCTGGAACGAATTTTCCCGCCTGATTTCTTCACAATTATGGTTCATTTGGTAATGCATCTACCGGAGGAGGCAATTAACGGAGGTCCAGTTCATATGCGGTGGATGTATCCATTTGAGAGATACCTTGGAACGCTCAAGAACTTTGTGCGTAATCGAGCTAGACCAGAGGGTTCAATTGCCGAAGCCTATGTTGTAGACGAAGCATTGAAATTCTGCTCAAGGTATCTAGAAGGCGTTGAGAATCGTTTCAACATGCCCCAACGAACAGACGTCGCGTATAACTTCGAAGGTGTCGAACGGGAATTATTAGTGTTTTAGTCATCAAGTTGTCGGCCTTACGGGAAGATGACCACGATACGCTTAGATGAGAATATACGATTGCTCGCTGAGTGGTATATTTTACGAAATTGTCCCGAAATTGACGATTTCATGAGGTAAATGAGTGAAATAAATGAACTTTAATTATTTATACGAAGTGATGTATTAAATGAACACGAATTTTATTTCAGTGAACACATAGATCTCATGGAATTAGAAGGTCGGCCAGATCTTGAAGAAGCGCATCGACTTGAGTTCCCAAAATGGTTTTGGGAAAAGGTATTTGACTAATTAACTCAAAGAATATGATTAAACTCGCTTCGACACTAACCGTCTCGTTAATGGTTGTATGTAGGTATTTCGCATGAGCCAAGACGGATTATCCGTATCCTCCGAATTATATGCATTGGCATTGGGACCACATTTCGCACCACAGACGTATCCGTGTTGTGTAGTGAACGGAGTTAAATTTATCTCCCGTCAACGTGATAGCAGAAGAACGACTCAGAATAGCGGGGTATGTGTACCAGGTGAAGGAGGTCACGACTTCTACAGTCAAGTAGAAAACGTCATTGTCTTGACGTATCAGAACAATTGTCGTGTCGTCTTATTTCAATGTCGTTGGTTCGGTGACTAAGATCTGAGGAAAAGGACACGCAACGACAATAACTTGACAAGCGTGTATGTGGCAAAAGAATGGTACAAAGACGAGCCATTTATTTTGGCAACTCAGGCGAAACAAGTTTTCTACTTGGAAGATAACTTGAATGGTCCTGATTGGCGAATCGTTGAAGAGTGTAATCATCAAAATGTGTGGGATCTTCCTGTTATTGACCTCATTCTTGGTCAATCTTCGTCTTCAGTTCAGTTGTCAGTAGAACCGTCAGATTTAGATTCACTGTCGACGCGTCATCAGTCTGCGATACAAGAGCCCGTGAGCAACGACGCAGTGAACTTGTTGGAAAATATTGAAGAAGAAGAGTTTATCGATGACGAAGAAACTGAGGACGAAGATTTGATGGTAGAAGATGATTTGTCAGACGGCGATGATTGATAGTATATAACATTTTTCATTTACTTACTAAATTACCTTATTTAAATCATTACGAATGCATAACTAAATATAATTTTGTTTTGAATTTCAGATGGCTGCGGCTACAGGAGCTGGTGGCAGCGGAGGCGGGGATGACTTCTTAGCCCGTCTCCCGAATTATTGCCAGTCGGCGCCTCGGGGTGAAGGAAGTCGTTATTTATAACGAGGAGTTTCAGTCGTTCTTGCAGCCAGAGCGCGAGATGGATCTGGATCTCGCGACGTTCGCGAACACGCTCGGGTTGGTCGTCCGAGACAAGATCTCGCCTACGGTCCCAAGGTGGACGAATTCGAACGTGGGGCCGGCGAAGGAGGCCGAGATCCGAGCAGCGATTCGAGACAAGTACGACATTCGAGTCGATGGTGATGCAACCGGGAAGAAGAAGGCGATTGTCAATGCGGCAATCATTCGAGACGCGAAGACTCGTCTTCGTGATAGGAGGCATACCTTGCGGTCATGGTTCGACATCGACTGCAAGAGCAGCGTACAGGTGGCGCGGTCGCTGAAACCGAGGACCGTTAAGCTCGACACCGAATGGGAAACGCTGATACTACGATATACGAGCTATGAGTTTAAGGTAATCAAATCATGTACGTTAAATATGTGTTTACCCTTTTATTAAACGATTTGTTATTTACATGTACGTTTACTTATATTACAGGCCATACAAGCCAAGAACAAGGCGAATCGCGCGAAGAAGAAGACGAAGACTCAACAGGGGACGATTGGGTTCTCGATCCACCGCATGAAGAACGTAAGTTTTATGTTTATATGATACATCAAATCGTTAAAATTATCTAACACTTGAAGTTTACATGCAGAAGAGCGCCGAGACAGGCGCTTTCGAGAGCTTGTTTGCGAAGTACAAGCGCCAACATCAGTCCGACAAGTCCGAATGGCTGACTGCTGAAGCATACGCACGTTATGTAAGTTTACATTTATTTTTCTTATTCTTCGATTAATATATACTAACTAGTTAATTATATCAGGATCGACTGGTAGATAGGTTCAACACGTTGCGAGCGGAGGCTGAGCAAAAAGGAGCGGACGTTGATATTTCAGTCCTAGAGCAACAGGCGATCCGCGATATTATGGGTTCGCGGACTGATCACTTGACCGGCGTTGGACGTTTGGTGCCACAGGGAGCACGGATGGCGGCTGAAGTCACCGAAGTCTACGGTAGTTCGGAGGCTGGGACGTCGCATCCAGGATATATCTCCCAGGAGGTGTTCACGTCGACCATCGCCTCGTTCGCCGAGGCAATACAGAGTCAGGTGCTCGGCCTCAACCTGAGCTCGTTTATGCGTCAATTTCCGCAGAGTTCCCAGCACGCTCTGTCATCCCATAGCCAGCAGACTCCGACGGCCGGCGTCCACACTTCGACGGGCGGTCAGCAGAGGACTCTCGACGCTAGCCAGCAGACGATGCCCGGCGGACCAAGTCAGTCTACTGATCAGCACCTTGTTCCGCCGTAGCTTGCAGAGTTTCAGCGCCAGCAGAAGAGCGTTTCACGTCGAGGGGGGGGGGGAAACGAGCGCCGGGACGACAAAGCAAACGTCGCGACTAGTGTTTTATTAGATATTTTGTGTATAGTAGATTATTATTTACATATTTCTCGATAACCGAAAACGTACGTAACCGGATTTTATATATTTGTTGATTTGGATTTTATATATTTGTTGATTTGGATAATATACGATTGCTCGCTGAGTGGTACATTTTACGAAATTGTCCCGAAATTGACGATTTCATGAGGTAAATGAGTGAAATAAATGAACTTGAATTATTTATACGAAGTGATGTATTAAATGAACATGAATTTTATTTCAGTGAACACATAGATCTCATGGAATTAGAAGGTCGGCCAGATCTTGAAGAAGCGCATCGACTTGAGTTCCCAAAATGGTTTTGGGAAAAGGTATTTGACTAATTAACTCAAAGAATATGATTAAACTCGCTTCGACACTAACCGACCCGTTAATGGTTTTATGTAGGTATTTCGCATGAGCCAAGACGGATTATCCGTATCCTCCGAATTATATGCATTGGCATTGGGACCACATTTCGCACCACAGACGTATCCGTGTTGTGTAGTGAACGGAGTTAAATTTATCTCCCGTCAACGTGATAGCAGAAGAACGACTCAGAATAGCGGGGTATGTGTACCAAGTGAAGGAGGTCACGACTTCTACGGTCAAGTAGAAAACGTCATTGTCTTGACGTATCAGAACAATTGTCGTGTTGTCTTATTTCAATGTCGTTGGTTCGGTGACCAAGATCCGAGGAAAAGGACACGCAACGAGAATAACTTGACAAGCGTGTATGTGGCAAAAGAATGGTACAAAGACGAGCCATATATTTTGGCAACTCAGGCGAAACAAGTTTTCTACTTGGAAGATAACTTGAATGGTCCTGATTGGCGAATCGTTGAAGAGTGTAATCATCAAAATGTGTGGGATCTTCCTGATATTGACCTCATTCTTGGTCAATCTTCGTCTTCAGTTCAGTTGTCAGTAGAACCGTCAGATTTAGATTCACTGTCGACGCGTCATCAGTCTGCGATACTAGAGCCCGTGAGCAACGACACAGTGAACTTGTTGGAAAATATTGAAGAAGAAGAGTTTATCGATGACGAAGAAACTGAGGACGAAGATTTGATGGAAGAAGATGCTTTGTCAGACGACGATGATTGATAGTATATAACGTTTTTCATTTACTTACTAAATTAACTTATTTAAATCATTACGAATGCATAACTAAATAAATTTTGTTTTGAATTTCAGATGGCTACGGCTACATGAGCTGGAGGCAGCGGAGGCGGGGATGACTTCTTAGCCCGTCTCCCGAATTATTGCCAGACGGCGCCCATACGTGATGGTGTCGAAGAAGAAGACGAGGATATCAAACCGGCCGTGCGTGGGCCGACGGTCGTGCTTCGATCTGAGCGTGCACGGCGCCCCGGGGTGAAGGAAGTCGTTATTTAATAACGAGGAGTTTTAGTCGTTCTTGCAGCAAGAGCGCGAGATGGATCTGGATCTCGCGACGTTCGCGAACACGCTCGGGTTGGTCGTCCGAGACAAGGTCTCGCCTACAGTCCCAAGGTGGACGAATTCGAACGTGGGGCCGGCGAAGGAGGCCGAGATCCGAGCAGCGATTCGAGACAAGTACGACATTCGAGTCGATGGTGATGCAACCGGGAAGAAGAAGGCGATTGTCAATGCGGCAATCATTCGAGACGCGAAGACTCATCTTCGCGATAGGAGGCATACCTTGCGGTCATGGTTCGACATCGACTGCAAGAGCAGCGTACAGGTGGCGCGGTCGCTGAAACCGAGGACCGTTAAGCTCGACACCGAATGGGAAACGCTGATACAACGATATACGAGCGATGAGTTTAAGGTAATCAAATCATTTACGTTAAATATGTGTTTACCCTTTTATTAAACGATTTGTTATTTACGTGTACGTTTACTTATATTACAGGCCATACAAGCCAAGAACAAGGCGAATCGCGCGAAGAAGAAGACGAAGACTCGACAGGGGACGATTGGGTTCTCGACCCACCGCATGAAGAACGTAAGTTTTATGTTTATATGATACATCAAATCGTTAAAATTATCTAACACTTGAAGTTTTGTTTACATGCAGAAGAGCGCCGAGACAGGCGCTTTCGAGAGCTTGTTTGCGAAGTACAAGCGCCAACATCAATCCGACAAGTCCGAATGGCTGACTGCTGAAGCCTACGCACGTTATGTAAGTTTACATTTATTTTTCTTATTCTTCGATTAATATATACTAACTAGTTAATTATATCAGTATCGACTGGTCGATAGGTTCAACACGTTGCGAGCGGAGGCTGAGCAAAAAGGAGCGGACGTTGATATTTCAGTCCTAGAGCAGCAGGCGATCCACGATATTATGGGTTCGCGGACTGATCACTTGACCGGCGTTAGACGTTTGGTGCCACAGGGAGCACGGATGGCGGCTGAAGTCACCGAAGTCTACGGTAGTTCGGAGGCTGGGACGTCGCATCCAGGATATATCTCCCAGGAGGTGTTCACGTCGACCATCGCCTCGTTCGCCGAGGCAATACAGAGTCAGGTGCTCGGCCTCAACCTAAGCTCGTTTATGCGTCAATTTCCGCAGAGTTCCCAGCACGCTCTGTCATCCCATAGCCAGCAGACTCCGACGACCGGTGTCCACACTCCGACGGGCGGTCAGCAGAGGACTCTCGACGCTAGCCAGCAGACGATGCCCGGCGGACCAAGTCAGTCTACTGATCAGCACGTTGTTCCGCCGCAGCTTGCAGAGTTTCAGCGCCAGCAGAAGAGCGTTTCACGTCGAGGGGGGGGGAAACGAGCGCCGGGACGACAAAGCAAACTTCGCGACTAGTGTTTTATTAGATATTTTGTGTATAGTAGATTATTATTTACATATTTCTCGATAACCGAAAACGTACGTAACCGGATTTTATATATTTGTTTATTTGGATTTTATATATTTGTTGATTTGGATAATATACGATTGCTCGCTGAGTGGTACATTTTACGAAATTGTCCCGAAATTGACGATTTCATGAGGTAAATGAGTGAAATAAATGAACTTGAATTATTTATACGAAGTGATGTATTAAATGAACATGAATTTTATTTCAGTGAACACATAGATCTCATGGAATTAGAAGGTCGGCCAGATGTTGAAGAAGCGCATTGACTTGAGTTCCCAAAATGGTTTTGGGAAAAGGTATTTGACTAATTAACTCAAAGAATATGATTAAACTCGCTTCGACACTAACCGACTCGTTAATGGTTTTATGTAGGTATTTCGCATGAGCCAAGACGGATTATCCGTATCCTCCGAATTATATGCATTGGCATTGGGACCACATTTCGCACCACAGACGTATCCGTGTTGTGTAGTGAACGGAGTTAAATTTATCTCCCATCAACGTGATAGCAGAAGAACGACTCAGAATAGCGGGGTATGTGTACCAAGTGAAGGAGGTCACGACTTCTACGGTCAAGTAGAAAACGTCATTGTCTTGACGTATCAGAACAATTGTCGTGTTGTCTTATTTCAATGTCGTTGGTTCGGTGACCAAGATCCGAGGAAAAGGACACGCAACGAGAATAACTTGACAAGCGTGTATGTGGCAAAAGAATGGTACAAAGACGAGCCATATATTTTGGCAACTCAGGCGAAACAAGTTTTCTACTTGGAAGATAACTTGAATGGTCCTGATTGGCGAATCGTTGAAGAGTGTAATCATCAAAATGTGTGGGATCTTCCTGATATTGACCTCATTCTTGGTCAATCTTCGTCTTCAGTTCAGTTGTCAGTAGAACCGTCAGATTTAGATTCACTGTCGACGCGTCATCAGTCTGCGATACTAGAGCCCGTGAGCAACGACACAGTGAACTTGTTGGAAAATATTGAAGAAGAAGAGTTTATCGATGACGAAGAAACTGAGGACGAAGATTTGATGGAAGAAGATGCTTTGTCAGACGACGATGATTGATAGTATATAACGTTTTTCATTTACTTACTAAATTAACTTATTTAAATCATTACGAATGCATAACTAAATAAATTTTGTTTTGAATTTCAGATGGCTGCGCTACAGGAGCTGGAGGCAGCGGAGGCGGGGATGACTTCTTAGCCCGTCTCCCGAATTATTGCCAGACGGCGCCCATACGTGATGGCGTCGAAGAAGAAGACGAGGATATCAAACCGGCCGTGCGTGGGCCGACGGTCGGGCTTCGATCTGAGCGTGCACGGCGCCCCGAGGTGAAGGAAGTCGTTATTTATAACGAGTAGTTTCAGTCGTTCTTGCAGCCAGAGAGCGAGATGGATCCGGATCTCGCGACGTTCGCGAACACGCTCGGGTTGGTCGTCCGAGACAAGATCTCGCCTACGGTCCCAAGGTGGACGAATGCGAACGTGTGGCCGGCGAAGGATACCGAGATCCGAGAAGCGATTCGAGACAAGTACGACATTCGAGTCGATGGTGATGCAACCGGGAAGAAGAAGGCGATTGTCGATGCGGCAATCATTCGAGACGCGAAGACTCGTCTTCGCGATTGGAGGCATACCTTGCGGTCATGGTTCGACATCGACTGCAAGAGCAGCGTACAGGTGGGGCGGTCGCTAAAACCGAGGACCGTTAAGCTCGACACCAAATGGGAGACGCTGATACAACGATATACGAGCGATGAGTTTAAGGTAATCAAATCATTTACGTTAAATATGTGTTTACCCTTTTATTAAACGATTTGTTATTTACGTGTACGTTTAATTATATTACAGGCCATACAAGCCAAGAATAAGGCGAATCGCGCGAAGAAGAAGACGAAGACTCGACAGGGGACGATTGGGTTCTCGACCCACCGCATGAAGAACGTAAGTTTTATGTTTATATGATACATCAAATTGTTAAAATTATCTAACACTTGAAGTTTTGTTTACATGCAGAAGAGCGCCGAGACAGGCGCTTTCGAGAGCTTGTTTGCGAACTACAAGCGGCAACATCAGTCCGACAAGTCCGAATGGCTGACTCCTGAAGCCTCCGCACGTTATGTAAGTTTACATTTATTTTTCTTATTCTTCGATTAATATATACTAACTAGTTAATTATATCAGGATCGACTGGTCGATAGTTTCAACACGTTGCGAGCGGAGGCTGAGCAAAAAGGAGCGGACGTTGATATTTCAGTCCTAGAGCAGCAGGCGATCCGCGATATTATGGGTTCGCGGACTGATCACTTGACCGGCGTTGGACGTTTGGTATCAAAGTCGTCGCTAATTATTATTACACAGAAGGTATCAGAGTCGTCGCTAATTCACGCGGGAAATTTTCGCGCGCTAATTAGCGACGAAAAAGTCGTCGCTAATTATCTGTTTCAAAATGAAAAAAAACTTCTCGTCACAACATTTAGGGACGACATTATCGTCGCTAATATTGTCGGTAAATATTTAGCGACGAATAAATCGTCGCTAAATATATTTAGGTACGGACATTTAGCGACGATAATAATCGTCGCTAAAATCGTCGCTAAATACATTTAGCGACGATTAATGGGTTATTACCGACGAAAAAAATCGTCAGTAATTGTTGTATTTGTTGTAGTGATGTTACAAAACACCCAAGTATAAGACGCCGGTGTCATTGGCCCAAACTGAGAAGGACCGTATAGAGTTCGCCAAGTCATACACGACGGAACCTATTACCTCGAACACACTGACGGGACCCCGATCCAACATCCTTGGAACGCAAAACATTTGAGGCAGTACTACCGATAACTGACGCTTCCCCCATTTATTGCTTTAATTTCCCAAATTCAATAAGGCTCACGTGCCAATGTTTGAGGATTTAATCTCTTTGCAATTTTAAAAAAGTTTGAGGTTTTTATTCAAAAATCCGCTTTATCAAGTTTTTTAGTCATCAAGGTACAACCTGAAACCAAAAACATGGGGGGCTAGTGACTCATGCAACGTACACCCAAAAATGCGATACCCAAGAAACAAAATTTTAAGTCCCCTGCACACAAACGGGAATAAGGACTTAAAAAATCCAAAATCGGCATTCAAAAACCGTCGACCTAACTCGACGGGCTATAAGATGCCAATGCTGCAGGTTAAAGTCATTGTGCTACTCCCAATACGATCACCAAATCTGAGCAAAAAACTCATGTTCCTCGCACGCACACGCGAATATGAGTTTAAATCGCCAAATATGAGCAAAAAACTCAAGTTCCCCACACGCACACGGGAATATGAGCTTAAATCGCCAAATATGAGAAAAAACTTAAGTTCCCCTCACACACATGGGAATAAGGACTTAAAAAGCTCAAAACCCAATGGCCCTTCGAGCATACGGGTTTGAGTAAAACCGTCGGCCTAACCCGGCGTGCTGTAAGTCACGTAAATGTGCAGGTTAAAGTTATTGGGCTACTCCCAACGCATGTAAGTCGCGTAAAGCCTCTGCCTTAAACCCCAACGGCCCTTCGAGCATACAGGTTCGAGTAAAATCATCGGCCTAACCCGGTGTGCCGTAAGTCGCGTAAAGGAAACTGGGCTATTCCCAACGCCTTGGCCAAATCTAAGTCAAATCTTCGATCGCCAAATAGCACGAGGTGAAAGACCTCTAGCCATTCCCGATGCAATGGCCAAATCTGAGCTATACCTTCAGTCGCTAAATGGCACAAGGTGAAGGACGTCGGGCCACTCCTAATGCAATAGCCAAATCTGTGCAAACAAAAGTTGTTGGGCCACCCCCAACGCAATAGCCAAATCTGAGCGAGCACAAGTCGTTGGGCCACTCCCAACGCAATAGCCAAAAGTGGGCACGCAAAACCATCGGCCTAACGGAACATACCAATATCGCCACATATGATGGGTCAATTGACCACAGCGAGTTGCATCTAGCAACAAAAGCTGAGCGATGCCTAACTAGGAATTGATATCACTGTTGGAATTGATCTAGGGTTAAGAAAAAGTTTAACGCTTGGAGCAAGCGGGGGAATTTAGAAATTTTCTTTAAAACAAGTAAAACGATTTTACTAACCTAGACAAAGAGCAAGTACATGTAAATAAAAACTATAAATGAGCATTAAATAATTTACTAACCTTTGAGAAGCTTGAACGTTGAGCAACCTTCGGAAGGTATAAACTTTAGTCCCCTTCGCAGCACGTCTCTCTTCTTTCCTCGGGAACTCGAGCAACCACGAATGTTTCTATCACTAAAATCACTCGAAAAAAAAGGAATTCGATAGTGGGCACTTTTAAACACGACGACTCGAGACCAAGTCTCAAAATCGAAGAGCAAATACTGCTAGGTCAAATGAGGACCTAGGTGCCAAAACAAAAACGAAGAGAAAACTAGAGAGAGAAGGAGGGAGGGGCGGCCAAGCTAGAGAGAGAAGCTCTCAATCTCTAAAACTTGGGATGGATGAAATGAGAAGAATGAGGGCTCTATTTATAGAAGAGGTTTTACATTCAATAAGGTAGTTTCCTCTTCTATAGAATATCACATATTCATGAGCAAAAGTTTCCTCTTTTTCTTTCTCATTTTGGGCGTGTGACTTGAGCCTTCTAGGAGAAAAATTGTTTCCTCTTTTGCTTGCCTTAGCCACCCATCATATTTTCCTCCTAGAGGAAATTTGTTTCCTCTTTTTCTTTTGGCAAGTATCTTCATACATTAATGCACAAAATAAACTCTCTTTCACACTATGGCATGAAAGAAATTCAGCCTTCTTTTCCTAGGGTTCGACGTGCAAGGCTTCTAGAATGGGTTTCTAGATTTTCTTCATTTGTTTATGACATTAAGCTAAACTTGGAAAAGGTTTGTGAACTTTTGATTCCAAGTATTTAGCTGAAGCTTTGTTCATTTGGATCCATGATGTCACTGTCACAAATAATATTGAGTAGGATGTTGGAATTGATCTAGGGTTTAAGAAAAAGTTTAACGCTTTGGTAAGCGGCGGAATTTTAAAAATTTTCTTTTGACAAGTAAAACGTTTTTACTAACCTAGACAAAGAGCAAGCACATGTAAATAAAAACTAATATGAGCATTAAAGATTACTAACCTTTTTAGAAGCTTGAACGTTGAGAAGCTTTTGGAAAAGGTTGCAACGTTCGTCTCCCCTCACAGCACGTCTCTCTTCCTTCCTCGGCAACTCGAGCAACCACGAAAGTTTCTATCACTAAATCACTCGAGAGAAAAAGGAATTAGTCTGTGGGCACTTTTAAACACTACGACTCAAGAACAAGTCTTAAATTCGAAGAGCTAAAAAGCTAGGTCAAATGAGGACCTAGGTGCCAAAATCAAAAACGAAATTGAATAGAGAGTGAGAGAGAGAGGAGTCGGCCAAGCTAGAGAGAGAAGCTCTCAAATCTCTAAAACTTGGATGAAGAAAATATGAAGAATAAGGCTCCTATTTATAGGAGAGGTCTCGCCTTCAATAAGGTAGTTTCGTAAGAGCAGTGAGACTTACAGCAGTGTGAAGTTCCTTCATAAGCTTGGTAACAGTGTACTCTAGCTTGTTTATGAAGTAGTTCATCTTGGAGGTATCAAGAGATGTGGGGAGAGTTTCTAAGATCATATCTATGATATTCTTCCCATCAATCTCAGATCCTAGGATTTCCATTTTATTAAGAAAACTAATGATCAGTATCATGAAGTCTCCAACAGGAGTCCTAGCCTGCATATGACAGTTCATAAACTGTCGGACTGCTTGTAGCCTTGTTTGACGCCTTTGCCCTCCAAACATCTCAAGGAGATTGTAGAGCATGTCAGCGGCAGTCTCGATGTCAAGATGTTGCTCTTTCAGCATATTGTTCATAGATGCCAAGATATAGCACCTCACAATCTCATCGGATCGAAGCCTGGCCACTAAGGCGTCATTGTCCTCTTGAGTTGAATCATCATTCGTCAGAGGAGGACACGGGGTGGTGAGTACCCATTTGTGCTTGTTAACGGTAGGTATTATGTCGAGGTTACGTTTCGAATCTACGTAGTTTTCGTTTTCGAGTTTGATCGAGGAAAGAAAGATAGAGAGATGGTTGAGAGACATATTGCCTATATAAGATGAAACAAGTTTATGATTAGTCTTTGGTTTAGGATTTAAGTTTTATTAAGACTTTTATAAAATCCAAAGGTGTTATAAACCAAACGATAATTTACTCCCTCAAGAGAAGGCCGCAAAAAATCTCCTTTTATAAGTAAATGACACATCATTAATGCTAAGCCAAGATGTCAATACATCTATTTTGACTAGCCACCTTGTAAATTGGTTTGATCACTCACATCCTTTCGCAGGGCCTCGAGGGAGGATTACTAGGGATTGAGCCTAAGTGTGCAACCAACCACTTAGTCCAAAAGATCAACTTTGAAAAACAATCCTCCAAGGGGAGGCCTTGCCATCATCGTCTCACTCTCGGACGTAGCTCATTGAGCAATGATCAGAGCAAAGCGCCCTTGAGTACTCTCATTTAAGAGAGGGCCACGAGGGTGACTCTTAGTCCGGCGACACTTGCACTTTTCATTAGTGTTGGGGATCGTGGGTTACAAACAACAAGTATAACCCTCCCACTTAGTTTTTGGAGTTGGTTCATCGACTCTTATAAGTTCGGAAACAGATTTCCTAGTTAGAGAGCGATAGAGCGGACAACTAGAAGAGAATCCTAGATCGACATGTTCAGAGTAGTATTAGTGCATAAAGGCACAAGGTACATACTCGATCTTTTCCTATTTTCTATTTCGGGAAAGTGCGTGAGGGAAGTGTGAACTTCAACTCACTCGAACACTTGAAAGTTTGAGATTACACATCTTTTTATTTTTTCGGCTTGTCTTCAAGGAGACCTCCCACTCAAATTTTCAAGACCATACAGATTTTGAACATATGTGATATAGATATAGTTTTGAAAACATTTTGAAAATTTATTTGATTTGGATGACAAAATATTTTCAAGTTTGAAAGTGAAAACGGTTTTTCAAAATTCAAACTAGTTTTGTAAAAAACTAATTTCAATTAAACTTTCAAAAATCAAAACATTTTAATCTTACACATCATGTTTATAATCATATGAAAAACATTTTTGCTCAAGAAAATTTTCTCATTAGAGTTCTATAACTCATGGTAGTGGGGTTTGAAAATCCGGATTTCTAAAAAACTGGAGTTTCAGACAGCCGCGCACCTCGGAGTAAAATCGCCATATCTGGGGCCTCCGATGTCCTTTTGAGCCGAAACTGGTGGCATTGGACAGAGGACAGACAGAGCTTTAATTTGATTCAAGAATCATTAAATTTAGATTTCTGAGCATAGAGTTATGCCTCTTTTAATGCGGGTTTACTCCAGCTCGAAGAAAAAGAAATAAATTAAAGCTTGGTCCTTTTTAGGTGCGAAAAAGAATCAAGTGTAACGGAACGTTTTAAGATTTTGTTTAAAGCTTTTATTTGTGTTTTATTAGCAGGGTAATAACATAGAATAAAAGAAATAACAACAAGCATAAAACGATTCAAGTAAAAAAAAAGAAACTAGCAAAATATCAAAACTAGTCACAAAATTTTACTACAAATTTTTCAAACCTTTAAAACACGTTTTTCAATATAAAAAATTAAAAACTCTTAGAACTGATTCTAATGTGTTTTAAAAACATCCCAAACTCATAGAAAATCAACATGCTTTTTAATTTAAAGACAAGAGCATTAAATTAAAAAAAATCTAAGATTACAATTCTAACTTGTCACAAAATTAGTAAACTTTCGAAAACGATTTTCAAGCGCATAATTTTAAAAACATGTACATGCTAATCTTTGACAATAGCTCTGATACCATTTTTTGGAATTGATCTAGGGTTTAAGAAAAAGATTAAACGCTTCGGGAAGCGGCGGAATTTTAAAAAATTTATTTTCAAGTAAAAACAGTTTTTACTAACCTAGACAAAGAAGCAAGTACATGTAATTAAAAACCAATATGAGCAAAGAGTTTACTAACCTTTCTTGAATCTTGAACTTTGAAGAAGCTTTTGGAAAGTTTGCAACGCTCGTCTCCCCTCGCAGCAAGTCTCTCTTCCTTTCTTCGGCACCTCGAGCAACCACGAAAGTTTCTATCACTAAATCACTCGAAATAAAGGAATTAGTGAGTGGGCACTTTTAAACACTACGACTTAAGAACAAGTCTTGAAGTCGCAGAGCTAAACACTAGGTCGAGTGAGGACCTAGGTGCCAAGACAAGAAAAAATCGAAAATGAACTAGAGAGAGAGAGAGAGGATTTTCGGCCACAAGTTCTAGAGAGAGAGTCTCTCAAATCTCTTAGACTTGGATTGAATGAAATGTGAGGAAATGAGGCTCCTATTTATAGGAGAGGTCTCACCTTCAATAAGGTAGTTTCCTCTTCTATAGAATATCACATATTCATGAGCCAATTTCCTCTTTTTCCCTTTGACATGCTCGGCCAACATAGGCTTCAATAAGCCTTGGATTTGTTTCCTATTTTGTTCCAAGCCTTGCTTTGTCTCTCTCTTGGCCGAAGTTATGCTTTCCTTCTAGAGGAAATTTGTTTCCTGTTTTTCTTTTGGCAAGTATCTTGATACATTTATGCACAAAATAAACTCTCTTTCTTTGGGTATTATGGGCGCCTATTCTCATCTAGAAGGAGCTTCTAGAAGCTTCTTCATTTGTTCATGACAACATGAGAAAAGCCCATTAAGAATTTTCAATAAAATTCTTATGAAATGAAATTAATTCACAAGGCCCAATAATCAAGTTATGGCCGAGTGATATTAAGTCATCAAATGAACTTGTCAAAAAATTTATTGACATTCATTTCATCATATGTCTATAAAGACAAAAATACCCTTTTGACTATTTTCGTTCTTGTTTTGACTTAGCTTCAAGTTTAACTATTCCTATCGATGTGATTCGTGACAGTGACCTCATGGACCCAAATGAACAAAGCTTGAGCTAAACACTTGGACTCAAAAGTTCACAAACCTTTTCCAAGTTTAGCTTAATGCCAACTGACTCCACTAAAGAGCTGACACTGAAAATCTCTCGGTTCAAATGAATTTGTTTTCTACTCAAGAATTCGACCTAATTATGATGAGCGGATCCACTGAATATCATCTATGTTTACCCTTCATGAATGTCATCAGCTAGTCGGGATTTACTAAATTACCATTTTACCGTTCTAGCTGTTATTTCCTCAACTCCTTTGTCGCTTGTGAATAAGTTAGAAACAATGTATTGACGAGGAGCTAACAAGTCACATTGTTTCATCCAAAAGAGTCAGGACTCAATTTGGACACTGGCCAGTTCATTTATTCACACTCCAAGGAACAAAGCATGAGGTGACATACATTGCATTTCAGCAATCTTGTACATGAATTCCATATCTATGAGAACTTCACAAAGTTACTCATGACATACTCACAACTTAGTACTTCACCAATAGGCCTTGTTCGCAATCACATAGTGAGTCCGAACTTTGACTTTCTCAAATGAGAATACTAAGGTGTGAAATGGCATGTCTCATTTCAGGATTAAGGTAAGCATGATGCAATTCATACATAGTGACTTCGAGACACAAGAGGTTAAATGGTTTGTTCTTATATTGTCTCTAGAAGTGCACTGGTCAATTCAGTACCTTCGGAAGATACCTAGAAGAACTATAGAGTCCCAAACTCTCAATGCCTCATAACCAGACATCATAGATTCTTCTAACAATCATACCGAGGTCAATAGTTATTTGACCCTAAGATTGCGAATATATCGTTTTAAGCATACTACGAAGAGTTTGTTCATGCAAATCTACATTTGTCTCTTCGTAAGTTGTTAAGTTTGTTTATGGACTAAAAGACTAAGGTTTTATCATAAAGCTTCAAACAAAGAAAGAATGAATGAACGTTTCAACTTTATTAATGAATGAATAGGCAATTACAAGCAAGAGTCTTCATGAGACTTTATTACATCAAATGTACAAAATAAAGACTACAACTCTTCTTGTGGGCACCATTGACAACAGCTATCGTGGCCGTCGTCGTCCTACCGGGCCGGGACGGACCGGTAACATTAGCCCCCCGAGTTTCTGGTCGAGTGTAGGTCGAGTGGAAACTCAAAATCTACGCTTTCATGCGGATGCGGGATGAATGCTCTCGGGTTCGTGTCACGGGGGACGGCCTTTGCGCGTCGCGAGGGACGGCCTTTGTGCGTCACGAGGGACGGCATTATGTGCGTCATGGGGGACCGCTTTTGTGCGTCGCGAGGGACGACTTATTGTGCGTCACGAGGGACGGCCTTTGTGCGTCGCAAGGGATGGCTTTTGGGCGTCGCGAGGGACGACTTATTGTTTCGGGTTGATCGTGCGTGGCTTATTTTCTCGATCTACCAATGAAGGCGTGATCGATTTGCATAGCTTTGCTGTGCGTGGCTTATTTTCTCGACCTACCATTGAAGGCACGTTCGATCAGCACGACTTTATTGTGCGTGGCTTATTTTCTCGACCTACCAATGAAGGCGTGATCGATTAGCACGACTTTATTGTGCGTGGCTTATTTTCTCGACCTACCAATGAAGGCGTGATCGATTTGCACGACTTGGGCCTCGGGGGGCCTTGGTGTCACGTTTGTGCGACCGGGTTTTCTGCGGACGCTGGCTAGACCAGGTACGTCCGGCGGACGCAAGCCTTTGAAACCCATTTGTAACTAGCTGCCATTCGGCTCATGAGCTGGGCGGCGAGCGCGATGCCACATTTGCGTGGCGAGGTTTCCCGTGGGCGCTGGCTAGACCAGGTACGCCCGGCGGACGCAAGCCTTTGAAACCCATTTGTAACTCGCTGCTTGTCGGCTCACGAGCTGGGAGGCGAGCGTGATGCCACATCTGTGTGGCCAAGTTTCCCATGGACGCTGGCTAGACCAGATACGTGCTGGGGATGCAAGCCTTTGAAACCCATTTGAAACTCGCTGCCTTTCGGCTCACGAGCTGGGCGGCGAGCGCGATCCCACATTTGTGTGGCCATGTTTCCCGTGGGCGCTGGCTAGACCAGATACTCCCGGCGGACGCAAGCCTTTGAAACCCATTTGAAACTCGCTGCCTTTCGGCTCACGAACTGGGCGGCGAGCACGATGCCACATTTGCGTGGCGATTTTCCCGTGTGCGCTGGCTAGACCAGATACGCCCGGCGGACGCAAGCCTTTGAAACCCATTTGAAACTCGCTGCCTTTCGGCTCACGAGCTGGGCGGCGAGCGCGATGCCACATTTGTGTGGCCATGTTTCCCGTGGGCGCTGACTAGACCAGATACGCCCGGCGGACGCATGCCTTTGAAACCCATTTGAAACTCGCTGCCTTTCGGCTCACGAGCTGGGTGGCGAGCGCGGACTCGGGACTCAACTCGAGGACTCATGTAGAGCCTGCACGAGGAGTATATGTCGACTTTTGGACTCGGGACTCAACTCGAGGACTCATGTTGAGCCTGCACGAGGAGTTACGTGAAGAGTCGGCATGAGGAGTATCACTCGACTCGTGGACTCCAACTCGACTCGAGGAATGAACTCATCTCGAGGAGACATGTAGAGTCGGCACGAGGAGTATCAGTCGACTCGTGGACTCGGGACTCAACTCGAGGACTCATGTAGAGTCTGGACAAGGAGTTACGTGAAGAGTCGGCACGAGGAGTATCATTCGACTCGTGGACTCGAACTCGACTCGAGGAATGGACTCGTCTCGAGGAGTTACGTGCAGAGTCGGCACGAGGAGTATCAGTCGACTCATGGACTCGGGACTCAACTCGAGGACTCATGTAGAGTCTGCACGAGGAGTTACATGAAGAGTCGGCACGAGGAGTATCGGTCGACTCGTGGATTTGAGCTCGACTCGAGGAATGAACTCATCTCGAGGAGCCATGTGGAGTCGGCACGAGGAGTAGCTTGTCGAGTCGTGGACTCGAACTCGACTCGAGGAATGAACTCATCTCGAGGAGACATGTGGAGTTGGCACGATGAGTAGTTTGTCGACCCGTGGACTCGAACTCGACTCGAGGAGTTACGTGGGGAGTCTCTCTTTGGGACCTCCAGCCTAACCATCGACCCCTTGAGACTTTACTATTATTATTATTTGTTTTCTGCTTCGAGAGAGTTAGCCCAACACGTTTGGGTGAACTGACGAACCGAATCCAACGACGTTTGGATAAAGTGATGAAGTCGCTCCAGCTCGACTAGATGAAGTGGCGAGCTCGACTAGACGAAGTGGCGAGCTCGACCGGACGAAGTGGCGAGCTCGACTAGACGAAGGGACGAGCTTGACCAAGCGAGGTGACGAGATCGACCAGGCAAGGTGACGAGCTCGTCCAGGCGAGGTGACGAGCTTGACCAGGCGAGGCGACGAGCTCGAAATCCCAACCATTCGTTAGAGTCGGCACGAGGAGTATCAGTCGACTCGTGGACTCGGACTCGACTCGAGGACTCATGTAGAGCCTGCACGAGGAGCCACGTGAAGAATCGGCACGATGAGTATCAATCGACTCGCGGACTCGGACTAAACTCGAGGACTCATGTAGAGCCTGCACGAGGAGCCACGTGAAGAGTCGGCGCGAGGATTATTGGTCGACTTGCAGATTCGAAACTCGACTCGAGGAATGAACTCATCTCGAGGAGTGTTATGTGAGAAGTCTTTCTTTGGGACCTCCGGCCTAACCATCGGCCCCTTGAGACTTTATTATTATATTTTTTTTTGAGTTGTTGTTGAGTTGTTTTTTATTGAGCACTGATCCCTGTTAGCCCCCCGAATTTCTTGCGTTTGTGAGACGAAGGCCAAGAAACTCTTGTGTTGGAGGTATACAAAAAAGTTGTCATGTGTAGAATAACTTTTTATTGCAATAAAGGGGGTCGTTACAAGTAGTCATGTCACTTGGCCTTCTTTGAAAAAAGAAGAAATTACATTTTCGAAATAAAAGTGATCACGAAGCCGATCGGGTTCGGGCGTGAGTTTAAAGGTCGAAGTCGCGACAATCATGGCTTGCTAGCAGATGCGACGAATTCCTTGAAGTCCCCACCTCGAATTAGGGAATTAATTCGCTTCTTAAGCTGGTAGCATTCGATCGTCACGTGCCCCTGATCTTTGTGGTATTCGCAGAACCTACTTCGATCTCGCTTCGCGGGGTCCTTTGTGAGTGGAGCGGGGCTTTCCAGCTCATCGCGGCGTAAGCTCAGGATCCGGTCGGGCGTTGTGTTGAGCGGGACGAAGGATTGCTTCGGGGCTGGAGAAGGGTGGTCATTAGGGACTTGACCCTTCCGGCGCCTTTTCCTTCGTGACTCGGGACCAACGGCCGGTATCACAAGCGCGGATGCGCGCTTCTGGTTAGGTGCTCGATCAATGTTGGGTGGTCGCTGCCCCAAGACGATCGCGGTCTCGCGTTGAGCATCGAGTTTTTCTCTCAAGTCAAACTCGTGATCTTCTCTTTGAGAGCTGAGGCGGTCTCTTAAGTCTCCGGAGGCCGTCCCTATCACCCTTGTTAAGGGCGTGTCACTCAAGCGACGCCTTTGGCGGAGGCCGCGACCATCGACGTTGTCACCTTCACAAGGGTTTTGGACGCGGATGGTGAGCTTGGAGCATCCCTTTCGGGACCTCGGGACTGGGCGTCCTCAGGTATTGCGCGAGCTTTGACGCCTTGACGTGGTCGCCCGAGGGTGTCCCCTCAAGGGTGCGTGCGCGTGCTCATCAGAAAGTTGACGTCTCGGCGCGGTCACCCGAGGGTGTCCCCTTGGAAGCGTGCGCGTGCGTCCCCTTTCGTGAACAACGTGGTCACGGTTGGTCTCATGGTTGACGTCGTCGACGTCGTTGGAGTCGAGGAGGTCGGCGATGAGCGTGCCGGTGACGCCGGGGCGGTTTAGGAGCTCGGCGAGCCTTCGAGCCGTGTCCTCTCGGACTGCGGCCTCGAGGTCATTCGTCGGGTCTCGGGGCTAGCTCTCATTATCATGAGGTTGCCCTTCGAGACCGTGTGCAGAGCTTTGGAGGCCGTGCCTCGAACTAGTCGCTCGGGCGCCCACGGAGGTGGCAGGGACATGACTCATCTCTCGAGAATCGTAGGTGTAGTGATAGAGGAATGGAAGGGAGAGCGTCGAGGTCCCCTCCTTCTAGCGCCAAAATGTTGTCGCAGTTTTTCGGACAACGATTTAGGAGTCGCAGACGGTCAGACCCAAGGCCGGACCAAGTGGTCTCGTCTTGACTCGAGCGTGTCGGACTTGGTATCCCAAGTCGTCCCTTAGTTGTCTATGGTGTCTATCTCGTCCAAGCACCTGAAAAGAGAGAAGAAAAGGTGTGAACTACAAAGGGGAAACAAGGGGGTTGCCCCTGTTTACCTCTCCGACGCTCAACATTAGTAAGATTGAGGTGGTTTGTAGAGGGTTTAGTGTTTAGGGGTCGAGACTTGAGAGAAACGAGCGAGGTACGAGTTCGGCAGCGTTTCAGTACTCAAGAATGGATTACCTGGATTAGGGGAGAGACCCCTGTATTTATAGGCGACCAAGGGGCGTTATGAACAACCCCTTGGCTGAGGGCTGCCTCTGACTCGTCCATGGACGGCTCTGACTCGGCCATGGAGGCCATGGACGGCTCTGACTCGGCCATGGACGGCTCTGACTCGTCCATGGACGGCTCTGACTCGGCCATGGACGGCTCTGACTCATCCATGGACGGCTCTGACTCGGCCATGGAGGCCATGGACGGCTCTGACTCGGCCATGGAGGCCATGGACGGCTCTGACTCGGCCATGGAGGCCATGGACGCCTCTGACTCGGCCATGGAGGCCATGGACGACTCTGACTCGGCCATGGACGGCTCTGACTCGTCCATGGACGGCTCTGACTCATCCATGGACGGCTCTGACTCAGCCATGGAGGCCATGGATGATTCTGACCCGGCCATGGAGGCCATGGACGGCTCTGACTCGGCCATGGACGGCTCTGACTCGGCCATGGACGGCTCTGACTCGTCCATGGACGGCTCTGACTCATCCATGGACGGCTCTGACTCAGCCATGGAGGCCATGGATGACTCTGACCCGGCCATGGAGGCCATGGACGCCTCTGACCCGGCCATGGAGGCCTCTGACCCGGCCATGGAGGCCAGGGATGTCTCTGAGGCGGCCACGACGACGAGGGCCGGCTCTAAGGTGGCCGTGCGTCGGGAGAGACTCGGGGAGGCCGCTATCGTGGCCGTCGTCGTCCTACCGGGCCGGGAGGGGCCGGTAACATTTCTTAAAAAAGAAGGTATCACTTCTCAGCTTACGGCACCTAGCACACCTCTATTAGGAATTCTTGCCCACGAGAAGATACTTATGTAAATTATCGTTGAAATTATTAATAAAATAAAGTTTGACATTTATTATCTATTGTTGTCGCAGTTTTTCGGACAACGATTTAGGAGTCGCAGACGGTTAGACCCAAGGCCGGACCAAGTGGTCTCGTCTCGACTCGAGCATGTCGGGCTTGGTATCCCAAGCCGTCCCTTAGCTGTAGATGATCTCTATCTCGTTCAAGCACCTGAAACGTGAACAGAAAGGTGTGAACTACAAAGGGGAAACAGAGGGGTTGCCTCTGTTTACCTCTCCGACGCTCAACATTAGTAGGATTGAGGTGGTTTGTAGAGGGTTTAGTGTTTAGAGGTCGAGATTGAGAGAAACGAGCGAGGTACGAGTTCGACAGCGTTTCAGTACTCAAATTCGGATTACCTGGGTCGAGGGAGAGACCCTCATATTTATAGGCGGCCCAAGAGGTGTTTGAGGAACCCCTTTGGCCGAGGGCCGGCCTTGGAGGGCCGGCCTTGGAGCGCCGGCCGTGGAGAGCCGGCCTTGGAGCGCCGGCCGTGGAGGGCCGGCCTTGGAGCGCCGGCCGTGGAGGGCCGGCCTTGGAGCGCCGGCCGTGGAGAGCCGGCCTTGGAGCGCCGGCCGTGGAGGGCCGGCCGTGGAGAGCCGGCCTTGGAGCGCCGGCCGTGGAGGGCCGGCTTTGGAGCGCCGGCCGTGGAGGGCCGGCCTTGGAGCGCCGGCCGTGGAGGGCCGGCCTTGGAGCGCCGGCCGTGGAGAGTCGGTCCTGGAGCGCCGGCCCTGGAGCGCCGGTCTTGGAGCGCCGGTCCTGGAGGGCCGGCCTTGGAGAGCCGGCCGTGGAGAGCCGGCCACGGCGAGTGCCGGCCTCGGACGAGCGCCGGGCTCAGGACGGCCGCCAGCGTGGCCGTCGTCGATCTACCGGACCGAGACGGACCGGTAACATTAGCTCCCCGAGTTTATCATCGATTGTAAATCGCGTGGTAAACTCAGAGTCCGACGTTAGCGCATCGGAGAAGCCCGCCGTCAAGAGGTATGCTCCGACGTCCTTTCATGTTATTTTTATTATTATCTTTTTTGTCGATCGTGCTCGCTTCGCTATTCGCGCCCATGGACCCCATTGACCCGGGATGTGGGACCGTTGACGATGGCTTACACGACTTGTTTGAGGAAAACCACGTGGATTTGGATGCTTTTTGGGCTCAATTTTCGCCCCCATCAACACCACCCGACACACGACACTCGTCGCATTCGTTCAACGTTGTTGAGATGACCGGAGAGGATCTTTCACTGGTGGAAGCGTGGCTGGCCGACGAGGGTGAGGGCGCGCGCGCCGGAGACGGCCAGCGCCGGCAGGAGAGCGCCGGCTTGATGGCACCAGCCGCCGGGGATTGCCGGGCCGACCAGCACGAGGCTGGCTTGGCCGAGGGACGCGCTATGGAGGTCGCGCGCGCAGGGCCGACCGCCCAGGAGACCGGCGGCGATCCATCCAGCGCCGGGAGGGGCGTCCTCGTCGAATCTGGCGCCGGAGGAGGCGGGCCGGCCGCGGGCGGCGCTGTGCAGGCCGCCGCCAACGCCGGGGGAGTCGCGCCTGGCTGGGTCGGCGCCGTCTGCGCTGGACCCAGCCCCGGGACCGCGCCAGAAGAGTCGCGCGCGACGATCCCGGCCGGGGAGCACGCCGACAAGGCAGAGGAGGCCGACGCCGGCGTGGAGGAGGCCGAGCCCGGCCGAGTCGGCGCCGTCTGGGGCGAACCAGGACCTGGGGGAGACGTCCCTCGTCCCGGGGGGGCTGAGCCGGTCGTGGAGGACGCGGGCGACGCGTCTGGCGAGGCCGACGCCGGTGATGACGCGCTGGCGCAGAGGAGCGCCGCCCGGGGCGGCGTTGGCATCGGGGGGGACCCCACCCTCTCGGGTGGGGTTGTGCTGCAGGTGGTCGGCGGCCATGGGAGCCCAGGCGGGTCGAGGCCAGCCGGGCTGGAGCGCGTCTACGACGGGGGAGCGCCGCCGGCGGCGGCCGACGCTGCAGGTGGGGTCGGCGGCGCCGGACAGGAGGAGTGTCGGCCGCCCAACGCCGGAGAGGGAGGAAGCCGACTGCCCACAGCCGGAGAGGAGGAGGCGGCCATCCCGGTTGCCCTGCAAACCCTAGGGCCCAGCGGGCCGGGCCTAGGTGAGGAGACTGCAGCCGGCCGAGAGTCGGGCCGGGCCGATGTGCGCGAGGAGGGCCCAACCGGCCGAAGGCCGGACAGGGCCGCTGGGCGACAGGCGCGCGAGGAGGACCCAGCAACCCGCGAGCTGGGCCGGGCCGGCGGGCTGGACGCGTCTGGGCCGAACGCCGGGACGCCCGGGCAGGCCTCAAGCGCCGGAGACCCGACTGGCCGAGAGCCGGGCCGGGCCGACGGGCCTGGCGCGTGCGCCGAAGGCCGGAGGTCGCCGGGGCCGCGCGTGGAGGAGCCACCCAGCCAGGAGACGGGCTGGGTCCTCGGGCTTGACGCGCACGCAGGAGAGGACGTTGCCGGCCACAGGACGAGCCAGCCTGATGGCAATGACCCGGCCGGCCGGCAGCCGGCCGGGCGCTCGGGCACCGCCCCGGACTCCGGGTACTCCGGCGACTCGTCGAGCCGTCGTGCAGCACCCGCGGCGAGGGGACTTTCCTCTACTGCGCAGGAGGAAACACGGACCTCGTCCTTCCCGATAGGAGAGTCAGCCGTGCGGGGTAACCTTGACTGCTCGGGCGTCGATGTCCCGAGCCTGATCTCCATCGTCAGCTTCAAGAGCCTCAGGAAGCGCTACAGCATCCCGGACTCTGTGTCAATCCTCAGACCGTTGCCTGACGATCTTCCGTCCCGCCCTCGAAGGGGGTACGCCGCGGTCCACGAGGCGAGCCTCCGTGGTGGGCTAAGGTTGCCCTTTCAGCCGGTGATCCAGGAGTTGCTAGTTCGACTGGGGGTGCACGCCTTACAGATGTCTCCGGCCTTCTATCGGGTGGTCACAGCGTGCCACATGATGCTTTACCGGGCGAAGAAGAGGGCTGTCACCGCCGACGACATCCAGGACCTCATGACGATACGAGGGGTGCCAGGGAAGCCGGGCTTCTACCTAGCGCTACACCGTAAGCGCTTCGTCGTTGTCAGCAACGTTAATTCGAAGCACCGATATCCTTGGATATGGGTGTCCGAATCAGCCTTCGGGGTCGCGCCTCTCTTCTTTGGTCTTGCGGTTGATTTTCCACCTATGGGCGATATCGAAAGCTCTGAGCTTCACGCGGTGATCAGGGCGCTCCCGGAATCGAGGCGGCAAGGACCGCACTTCGAGTCCCCAGACCTAATGGCAAGGACTGGGTGGTTCCCGCCTGGAGACGACGCCCTTCCAAGCTCGGGCCTCGTCGCGGAGGCTACGGAGGACCCCGAATCAGAGGCGGGGGGCTCGTCTGCTCCTCCCCCTGACGTGGGGGGTACCAACCACACACAAGCTTCTAGTTAATGTATATTCCATTGTATTGCACTCTAACCTGTCACCTCTTCATCTTTTTCAGATACGATGACCCGACGACACCGACCACGCACGCAGGCACCGAGGGTGGCGCCCGACGTCGAGGCCGTGATCGCGGCTCAACCACAAGCCGAGGCCCGCCATGGGGGGCTTCCAACGCGGGCGAGGGCCGAGGCGAACTCCTCGAATAAGCGACCGTCGTCGACGATCCTCCCCGGCTCGTCCTCCGGCCACAAGCGCGCTCACGCGTCGGCGACGTCAGATGGCATGGAGTCGATGCTCCTGGCGGAGGCGGCGGAGCTGAGGGACCGATGCTCTCGGGGGATCCTTGAAACCTCCCTACGGGATTTCAAGAGTCTCCTGACGGTGAGCGACCTCGAGCATTTCCAGAGCGGGATCGGCGACGCCCGAAAGGTATGACTTGCTTGTTTACCTCATTTGTGATTTGTCGTGCTTATTTCGATTGCATGTACGTTGTTTGCTTCCACAGATGCTCGCGCGCCAAGAATGGAGCGACCGCATTATCCGGGACTTGCTGCGTCGTATGCAGATCATGGAAAAAGACAAGGAGGATACAGCGGCCGCCCATGCCGCTGCTTTGGCGGGGGTCCGCACCGTCCAAGAGTTCCAAGTGCTTGAGGAGGAACTAAAGCGGGCTCGTGAGAAGGCGGCGGCCGAGAAGGCGTCTTGGGAGAAGGCTGAGCAGGCGGCCGATACTTTCCTAGGGGAGACCAAGAAACTCAAGGCGGCCCTCTCGAGCCGGGACGAAGAGCTGAACATCGTCCACGCCCGATTGTCGGCAAGCGAGATCTCCCGGGTCAGGGCCGAGAGGGAGAGGGAAACCCTGCGAGCGGAGGTGCAGACCCTCATCGAGGAGAAGGATGACGCCGTGCGATCGAAGACAGAGTTGGAGGAGGACTGGGATCTCTCGCTAGAGGTGGCCCATTACGGGGTGGCCATGCGGGTCAAAGATGCGACTGCGGAGGAGAACGCGTCTCGAGGGATCACATTTTCCTTCTTCGACGCCATGTTTCCTCCCTTGGAGGACGAGCTGCCGGAGGACGACCTGCCTCCCGAAGTCCCTGTGGAGGCCGCCCAGTCGTCAAACTGTCGGTCTTGTGGAGGAGCCGTTGGCGGGTCGGGCGCCCCTCACCTTGAGGACGACGAAGAGCAGGTCGATTATGGCTCGGAGTAACCGAGTTTTCTTTGGTTTTTTCGCGCACTTGTTTAGCGCTTGCTTTATGCTTTCTTTCGGATTCTTGATATGTTTGGGTCGTTTGTGCAACATTGTTTTGCTTTGATTGAAGCTTTTATTTCATCGTGCGTCTTATTTTCTCAACTTGCTACGCTTAGTGTAATCGATTTACGCAATTTGAATAGTGCGTGTCTTACGAGCCCGGCTTACTATGTTTAACGTAATCGGTTGGCACGGCTTACTGCCGCATTTGGCGGCGAAGTTCCGGCCATCCATTTGTGACTCGCTGCCTATCGGCGTGCGCGAGCTGGGTGGCCGTCGCGCTCATCCTCCGGCGAGTACGCTACCTATCGGCGTGCGTATCGGGACGGGTTTGCAGCTCCCAGTGAGCGTGGTACTCGTTGGTACGCGCGTCACGTTTCGGGTTTTGACTGCCGAGATTGACAATCCGGTGCGCGGACGTGATCCATCGATGCCTTGCCGCCTATCGGTGCGCAAGGTGCATCGGTGCACGAGAGGGTCGCAGCAAAAGACGTGCGAGGCCGGAGGTCCGGTGCGCGGATCCAACTCATCGACGTTTCGCTATCTCTCGGCATACGGCCTCGACCCGTACGAGAGCGTCGCACGAGGAGGGTACGAAGTCGGAGGTCCGGTGCGCGGATCCGATTTATGGGTGTTTTGTTACCGCTTGGCGCGTGGAAAGTGGAGTAAGCGAGCTCGTTACTCTCGCCCTATCCCCCTTAGCCCCCCGAGTTTCTTGGGTGCTCGTAGAGGAAGCTAGAAATTAAGATACAATGTTTTGAAGTGAAATGTAATTCATTAAATTATCGAAATGGTTCAAAAATTACATCCCAGGCCTTTGGCCAAACTTGAAATTTAAAATTGACTTTGCTAAAATCGAAAGTTACATGAGAACAACGAAGCGTAAAAATGGACGAGTGAACATCTATTGATAATATTGCCAGAGGTGCTCCGCATTCCACGGGAGTGTGAACACGAGTCCTTCCATGTTCTCGAGCTCGTATGTGCCATTGTGGATGGCTCGGCGCACACGGTACGGGCCTTCCCAGGTGGGGCCTAGAACTCCCGCACCTTGCACTTTGGTGTTTTGGAACACCCTTCGAAGAACGAGGCTCCCGTCGGCGAACTTCCGCAGCTTGATCTTTGAGTTGTAGTACTTCTCGACCTTCCTCTTTTGCGCAGCAAGCCGGGTGAGTGCGTCCGCCCTCCTTTCGTCTATGAGGTCTAGCTCGAGCCTGATCGCGTCGTTGTTGGCGGCTTCGTCGTACTCCTCGATGCGCAAGGTTGGCAGCTTGGTCTCGACGGGTACCACAGCCTCGACGCCGAACGCGAGAGCGAAAGGGGTTTCGCCGGTCGCGTTTTGAGCGGTGGTGCGATATGCCCATAAGACCATGGGGAGCTCGTCGGCCCAAGCCCCCTTTCTTGCCTCCAGCTTCTTCTTCAGGTTCTCCTTGATCGTCTTGTTCACCGCCTCGACCTGACCGTTGGCTTGAGGATGGCGGGGAGAGGAGAAAGTCTTGCTAATGCCAAGTTGTTCGCACATTTCTCGGAGGCGCGCATTGTCGAATTGTTTTCCGTTGTCGGTTACAATTGACGCAGGGATCCCGAAGCGGCAGATGATGCTTTTCCAAATGAAGCTTGTCGTGTTCGCCTCGGTGATCTTTGCTAGCGGCTCAGCCTCTACCCACTTCGTGAAGTAATCGATAGCCACGATCGCGTGCTTGTATTGTCTCGGGGCCGTAGGTAGCTCGCCGATGAGGTCGATTCCCCACTTCGCGAAGGGTCGCGGCACGATAATCGGACACAAAGGGGCCGGTGCTTGGCGCGGAATGTGGGCGAACCTTTGGCACTTGTCACACTTCTTGGCCCACTCGTGGGAGTCCTTTTTCAAGGTCGGCCAGAAATATCCAAGTCTTAGCAACTTCAATGCCAAAGATTGCCCGGCGGCGTGGTTACCGCACACCCCCTCGTGCACCTCGTGGAGTGCTTTCCTTGCCTCTACCTCGGTCAGGCAGCGAAGGAGAGGCATATAGTAGCCTCTCTTGAACAAGTTGTCTTCCCTTATTGTGTACTTCGGCGCCAAGCCTCTCAGCTTTCTGGCTTCTTCTTTATCCTCGGGGACGACTCCTCGTTTAAGGAATTCCACGAGCGGGGTCATCAATGAGGGAGGCGGAGTCTCGTCAATGACCCCTACGTCGCCTCTCGAGACGTAGGGTCAGGTCAACACTTCGATTGGGACGCTGCCCTTGCCCTCCTCGTCTATCCCAGACGCGAGGCGAGCTAGGGCGTCGGCGTCGACGTTCGCCTCTCGAGGAACCTGGACGATCTCGAACCACGATAGGGCCTCCAAGTTCTTTTGGGCCTTGGACAAGTAGGCGATCATGTGTGGCTCCTTTGCGGCGTAGTCGCCCTTAACCTGATTCACGATCAATTGCGAGTCGCAATGGATGCGCAGGTTTTGGGCGCCCAACTTGTTCGCTAGCTCCAAGCCAACAATCAGAGCCTCGTACTCTGCCTCGTTGTTGGAAGCCTTGAACTCGAACCGCAGGGCGTACCTCAGCTTTTCCCTATCGGGATTTGTGAGCACAACGCCGGCGCCAGCCCCCCGGGCGTTTGACGCGCCATCCACGTGCAAGTCCCAGACCGGCCCTATCGGGTCGTTGGTTCTCTTCCTTGACGACTCGCTATGGTCGTCCTCCTTGTCTTCCGTGGTCTTACTTCTTTCGTCGCCCTCGTTGGTTGGGGGCGCGCTTGTGAACTCGGCGATGAAGTCGGCGAGGGCCTGACCCTTAATGGCGGTTCTCGGTTGGAACTCGACCCCGTATTCGCCCAGCTCTTGGGACCATATCGCCATTCGAGAGGAGGTCCCTTTTTGAAGGGCCTTCTCGATGGGATGCCCCGAGCGGACCACGATGGGGTGCGCCTGGAAGTAGGGCCGGAGCTTTCTCGCGCTCATGACGAGGGCGAGGGACAGTCTCTCGATCTCGGGGTATCGGGTTTCGGCGTCGAGGAGCGCCTTGCTAACGTAGTAGACTGGCCATTGTACTTTGTCCTCTTCGCGTATGAGGACCGCGCTCACGGCCCTATCGGAAACCGCGAGGTAGAGGTATAGGGTTTCGCCATTCTTTGGCTTCGCGAGGAACGGGGGGGAGGTGAAATAGGCTTTCATATCTCAGAATGCTTCCTCGCACTCCTCCGTCCATACGAACCCGTCGGTCTTTTTCAGTGCCTTGAAGAACGGTTGGCACCTATCAGTGGCTTTGGAAACGAATCGCGTCAGGGCGGCGATCCTTCCCGTCAAGCTTTGAACTTCTTTGACCTTTTGTGGCGACCTCATCTCTAAGATCGCCTTAATCTTCTCAGGATTGGCCTCGATCCCGCGGCGGCTCACCATGTAGCCCAGAAACTTTCCAGACTCGACCCCGAAAGCGCACTTGTTGGGGTTAAGCTTCATCTTGTAGCACCGCAGAATCGTGAACATTTCCCTAAGGTCTCGAACGTGGTCGCGGGCTTTGAGGCTTTTGACAAGCATGTCATCCACGTAGACCTCCATAGTTTTGCCAATTTGAATGGCGAACATGCGGTTCACCAACCTTTGATACGTTGCTCCCGCGTTTTTGAGGCCAAAGGGCATGACCTTGTAACAGTAGAGTCCGCGGTTCGTAACAAAGGTGGTCTTGATCTGATCCGGCTCGTGCATGCGGATCTGGTTGTAGCCTGAATAGGCGTCCATGAAGCTCAGCAACTCGTGGCCCGCCGTGGCGTCCACGAGCTGCTCGATCCTCGGGAGAGGGAAGCTGTCTTTCGGGCAGGCTTTGTTGAGATCTTTGTAATCGATACAGATCCGCCACTTCCCGTTTGGCTTCTTGACCATCACCACGTTGGACACCCACTTGGGGTGCTCCGCCTCCCTGATGAAGTCGGCGGCGAGAAGTTTGTCAACTTCTTCACCAATGGCTTGGTACCTCTCCCCACTGAACGCCCGCCGCGGTTGAACGCGCTCGGCCACCCTCTTGTCGTCGTTGAGACGATGAACCATGATCTCGGGGTCGATCCCCGGCATGTCGGCGTGTGTCCACGCAAAGACATCCTTGTGCTCTCGGAGGAAAGCGGCGAGCTCGATTCGGGTTTCAGACGGGAGTTGGGCGCCTACCTTGACTACTTGGTCAGGTTTGGCGTCGTCCAACACGATGGGAATGAGGTCGTCCGGTGTCTCCACCTTGCGACGCTCGACTTCGTCCCTTTGGTCTAGCTCTCCGAAGGTGCCTCCTTCCTCTAACTTGCATGGGAATTTGTCTCCGAGTTGGAAGACGGTGCTCACCACCTTCCCTTTCCCTTTTCCGTCCACGCCCTGGATGTAGCACATCCTCGCCATGGATTGGTCTCCCAACATCACGGCGATCCCTCTCTCGGTCGGGAACTTCATCATCAGGTGGTACGTGGACGTTATGGCCTTCAACCGATTGAGAGTCGGGCGGCCAACGATGACGTTGTAAGCCGAGGGCTGATCCACCACTAGGAATGACACGATGTGGGTAACCTCGAGCCCCCCCGGCGTACCGAAGGTAACCGGGAGGTCGATAGTTCCCTCCGTCATGACCCTCTCCCCAGAGAAGCCGAAGAGCGGGGTTGAGATCGGGGTCGATTTGAAGATTATGTCGGCGGAGCTCCCATTGTCGATCAGGATTCTCCGGACGAGGTTGTTGGCGACCGGGGCAGAGACGACTATCGCGTCGTTGTGTGGATGGAGAACTCGCGTTGCTTCTTGTCCGGTGAAGAACATGGACTCGAAGGGGGCCGGAGGAGGGACCTCGTACGTATGGTTGATGTAGTGCGCTATTTTCCCTTGGGAAACTTCGCGCACGTACTTCTTCCTTTGCGTAGCCGAGTCTCCGAACTCCGGGCCGCCCAAGATTGCACCCACGACGTGAAGTTGCAAGCTCTCCGGCTCTTCGTTTGTCGCGCGGTCCGTGACAGTGACCGTCGCCGGACCTTTCTTCCCTTGCCGCGGGCGACCTCCGTGCGCCGCGGCCGTCCCGATAGTTCTCAGGACGTACTCTTTTAGCTTCCCATCTTGAATCAGGGCCTCAATCTGATGCTTTAGTTGATAGCATTCGGATGTCAGGTGCCCGTGATCTTGATGGTAGTCACAGTACTTGCTTTGATCCCTCTTGGCGGGATCCTTCGTGAGCGGGGTTGGGCTCCCCAACTTGTCACGGTGCAGAGCCAGGATTTGCTCCGGCGGAGTGTTCAGAGGAGTGAATGGCGAGAACTTTCGGAAGCTGTCGACATGTGACGGCCTTGGCCCGGGGAGGGAACGGCCGTTGGGGGCCTGGCTTCCCTTATTCCTCCTCTTTCGGGGGTCGGGACGATCTTCATCTCGATCGTCACGGCGGCGACTCCCCTGTCCTCCTGACTTTCGACCATCTCGGCCATCGAGATAATCCTCGACTCCCATGTATGTGCGGGCTCTTGTCATCAGCTCCGCCATGTCACGCGGGACCTGGCCAACAATAGACTTGAGGAAGTCGCTCGTGCGCACTCCCTCGGTGATCGCCGTGATGGCGTCCCTGTCGTCGAACCCTTCGACCTTGTGAGACTCCTCGGTGAAGCGAGCGAGGTATTGTCTCAGCGTCTCGTCTCTTCCTTGTCGGATAGAGAGGAGGTGGGTCTTCGGCTTCTTTTGCGCCACGAGGGTGGCGAATCGGGCGAGGAAAGCCTCTCGCAAGGCCCGGAAAGACGGGATGCTTCCCGGCCTCAAGCTTCGGAACCATTCAAACCCCGAGCCTGTGAGGGTCAGGCTGAAGGCTTGGCAGAGGGTGGCGTCCGCCTGCCCTTGCATAGTCATCCACGTCTCATAGTGTTGGACGTGGAAGTGGGGGTCTGTACGTCCATCATAGGGGGGAATGGACGGTAACTCGAAGTTCCCCACGCACGGTTGCGCGAGGATTTGCGCGGCGAAGGGAGAGTATGATTCCTCGATCCCTCTGTACGGCCTTTGCCTCCCCGACTCCCTCATTTTGATGATTTGATTCTGGAGGCTTTGAATCATCGTGACCATGTCGAGCCCGTTAGCTGGGCCGACCGTCGGGGCCACGGGAGTCACCGGTTGGCGTTCGTTGGACGCTTGGTCCACGACATTGGCCTGCGGCCGGCCGAGAGTTGCGGCGGGGAGCGCGTCCCTTCGAGAGTTTAGCCTTTGGCGGAGATCCTCCCCTCGGGAGTTTCTCTGCGCCGTCAAGCGCTCTCTAAGGTCCACACTCGGTGCGGGGCGAGGTGAGGTCGCCCTTGGTCGGACCGTCCGGCGGGCGCTTCGGCTGTCGGCCCCATCATCTACCAGAGTCGCTCTCTCCTGGGCGAGGGGCCGTGTCCGGCCACCTCTTGAAACCGAGGCGGCGAGTCCCCGGGAATGTGACCGTGCCTGCTGCCGCGCTAGGTGCGACGGTCCGGCCAAAGCGTCGTTGGGCCTCTCGGGCCGCGAAGGGGCGAGGCTAGGCGTTGCCTCGTTGGTCCTCGACTCCCCCACATATTCGGAGTCGGAGTAGTCTTTGGCGGACCTATCTTCAACGTCATAGCCGAGGAGGTCGGCTATGAGCGAACCGTCGACGCCGGGGCGGTCAAGGAGCTCCGCAAGCCGCCGGGCCGTGTCCTCTCGGAGCACGGCCTCGGGGTCAATCATCGGGTCTTGGGGTTGGCTCTCGCTATCGCGAGGTTGCCCTTCAAGACGATGTGCGAGGCGTCGAAGACCGTACCTCGAGCTCGTCGCTCGGGTACCCGCGGAGGTAGTGGGAATGTGACTCATCTCTCGAGAGTCGTGAGAACAAAGGGAGAAAACTGGTAGAGGGAATGCGTCGTCAAGGTCGAGAGATCCCCTTCTTCTAGCGCCAAAATGTTGTCGCAGTTTTTCGGACAACGATTTAGGAGTCGCAGACGGTTAGACCCAAGGCCGGACCAAGTGGTCTCGTCTCGACTCGAGCGTGTCGGGCTTGGTATCCCAAGCCGTCCCTTAGCTGTAGATGATCTCTATCTCGTTCAAGCACCTGAAACGTGAACAGAAAGGAGTGAACTACAAAGGGGAAACAGAGGGGTTGCCTCTGTTTACCTCTCCGACGCTCAACATTAGTAGGATTGAGGTGGTTTGTAGAGGGTTTAGTGTTTAGAGGTCGAGACTTGAGAGAAACGAGCAAGGTACGAGTTCGACAGCGTTTCAGTACTCAAATTCGGATTACCTGGGTCGAGGGAGAGACCCTCATATTTATAGGCGGCCCAAGAGGTGTTTGAGGAACCCCTTTGGCCGAGGGCCGGCCTTGGAGGGCCGGCCTTGGAGCGCCGGCCGTGGAGAGCCGGCCTTGGAGCGCCGGCCGTGGAGGGCCGGCCTTGGAGCGCCGGCCGTGGAGGGCCGGCCTTGGAGCGCCGGCCGTGGAGAGCCGGTCCTGGAGCGCCGGCCCTGGAGCGCCGGTCTTGGAGCGCCGGTCCTGGAGGGCCGGCCTTGGAGAGCCGGCCGTGGAGAGCCGGCCACGGCGAGTGCCGGCCCCGGACGAGCGCCGGGCTCAGGACGGCCGCCAGCGTGGCCGTCGTCGATCTACCGGACCGAGACGGACCGGTAACATCTATTTGAATTGAAAGCGTTATTTCATTTAATCAGATTTATTAAACATTCATTATTCTATAGCCTCCGTATCTAACTGAGTCACTTGCTAGGCACCTGAGTTTGCGCGGTGTGCTAAAACATGGTCGATGACTGATATACGCTTGGAAAACTATATCTAAAGTAATATATGTGGAACACATGGGTGAAGGCTGATCACTATGTGGGAGCATTCTACACTTGTGGTAAGTGTACGACCCGGACAGGTCTTGGTGTAGATGTGTCGTTTAAGGTCCGTTACGACACACTAACCGAAGCCACTATGATGGTCACAGTGAGACTTGATCTAAATCCTGAAGTGATCATGGACACTAGGTTATGTTACTGAGGTCTTTGACTCATTCGCTAAAAGGCTTATCATGCTAATCACAGCTTATGTCTTGGGAGTTTTCTCAGAGCATATTTCGAGTGGGAAATGATTTACAGATACGGAATCCAGCCTTCCTGAAAGAAGGTTAATGTTCTTTCACCTAAGGGTTGATTCCAGAACCGATAGATTGCGCACACTTTCGAAGTAAGTAACGTTCGAAAGAATATTTCGTTGGGGAAGCAACAATGCTTAGGGCTGATATGTATCAAGAGAAGTATAACGGAAAAATTGACTTCTCTTAACACGGGTTGAACCTGTAGGATCTTGATCACAAATTGACTATATCAGTGGACACTCGTCACGATGAGTACATATAATTCTAGTATAAAGGAGAGTTCAGTCTTGGCTTACAAGGTGGAGTATTTGACCAAGATTAAACGAATCGATGGAATAAACGAGAAAGGACTATTTCGTCTTTTTCATCGGATTTGTTAAGCTTCTATTACTAGGTCCATAGTCCCTGATTCGGCTCTGATAAAGGCGGATAAGAACTTTCGTATAATAATGTTTATCATTATTAATCTCACTTGCTGTAATTGTGATTGACAGCATTAATTCTGGAAAACGGGTATTCGCAGAATTAAATAAATATTTATGGTAGAATTGTTTATTTATTGTTTGATCAAGTAAATAAACAATTATTAATTATTTTTTTTATTGTTGGACCAAGTAAATAAATGATTAATTGGGTTTTAAGCAATTGGGCCTTACACAAAATATGAAAATTGGATTTGGGAATTTCGGCATAGGAGTTGCGCAAATCCCCCTTGGCCGTGTGCCTAAAATTCGACTTTTTCAATATTGGTATTTACCAATATTTTCTCTTTAGATGTTTAAATAAAGGAGAGAGAATAATATAAGATATTGTCCTATATTTTCTCCTTATTTAAAGGAAAGTATTTAGGAGAATATATGAGAATATATTTAAAGGGAAATAATATATTCCCTTTATTCTCTCGCTAAATAAAATATTCTCTATTTAAATAGAGAATAATATCGCATAGATATTGATCTGATGGATGAGAGAAAAAGTAGGATTTACTTGCTGTGATCCAATGGCCTAGATTTAATCCACTAGTGTGAACACAATAAAAGGAAATAAAATATTATGGAAGATTCCATGAATATCTCCTTTTACTACTATAAATAGGGGTTCATGAGAAGACAAAAATAAGCAATTATTTGGTGAAAATTTCGTGCATCCTAGCCTCTCCTTGGCCGTGCATCAGCCTCTCCCTCCCCTCGGAAATGCGTTTCCATTCTTAGTAAAATAAGAGAGAGATCTCGAAACACCTAGTTTCGTGATCTAGTGAGATAAAGACTGTGCCCACTCATCTTTCTTATTCGTCTCGGAGATTACGTTTCGGAAGACTAAGGTGTCATCACATCGAGTCGTTGAAGTAGAGTCCCTTATTTGATCGTGTGGAGGCTTGTACGTTCAAGACGAAGACGGATTGTGAAAGCTTTCAGTTCGTGAACCGAAAATCAATGTAAGTACTTGTTTACTCTTATTTCAGTTGCTTGATATATATACACTCGTATAATTTTTAATTAACGTAAATCTAGATCTTCTCATATAATCATTGAATTAATTAGCTCATGATTAGCGTAATTAATTACTTTTCCGCATTAATATGGTTATATGGGGGAATCATCCCCGACAACCTCAACAAAACGGACTGTCAGAGAGAAGAAATCAAACTCTTATGGAGATGGTTTGATCAATGATGAGTTACTCATCACTCCCTCTTTCCTTTTGGGCATATGCCCTCGAAACTGCCGCTTACATTCTGAACCAAGTTCCGTTCAAAACGGTTCCTGGTACTCCTTATGAACGATGGACTGGGCGTAAAGTAAATCTTGGCCGCATCAAAATTTGGGGTTGCCACGCACACGTGCTGAGGCAAAAGACTAGCAAGTTGGCTAGTAGGTCAGAATTGTGTCTGTTCGTTGGATATCCAAAGGGAACCAAAGGTTTCACATTCTATAGTCTCTAGGACGATAAGAGATTCGTTAGGATGAATGCTCGTTTCCTTGAGGAGGACTTTATGAAGGATGCAAAACCTAGAAGCAAAATTGTGATTGAAGAAAAGTTGGGTGAGGAAGCTTCTACCTCATTTGTAAGAACTGTTCTTACCCGAACTGAAACACAACCTAACTCTTCAGAATCTCGTCAAGTAGTACTTCGACGTAGCGGGAGGGCTAGTCAAAAGCCTGACAGGTACATGTCCTATGGAGACACTCTCGTAGCCGTCTCTGACATGGATGACCCTGTTTCCTATAGCTAATCAATGGCTTGTTCTGAATCAAACCTTTGGCTTGATGCCATGAAACTTGAAATGCACTCGATGTATGTCAACAAAGTCTAGAAACTTGTAGACCTTCCTGAAGGGATTAAACCCGTAGAGTGTAAGTGGATATACAAGAAGAAAAGGGATCCGGATGGGAACATCGAGACGTTCAAAGCACTTGTGGCTAAGGGTTTATACCCAACTAGAAGGGATTGACTATGAAGAAACCTTCACGCCAGTCGCGACGCTTAAATCCATCCGCATACTTCTATCCATAGCTTCAGCTCTCGACTATGAGATCTGGCAAATGGATGTCAAGATAGCCTTCCTGAATGGCAATCTTGACGAGTGCATTTATATGGCTCAACTGTTGGAATTGATCTAGGGTTTAAGAAAAAGTTTAACGCTTCGTTAAGCGGCGGAATTTTAAAAATTTTCTTCTCAAGTAAAAACAGTTTTTTACTAACCTAGACAAAGAGCAAGTACATATAAATAAAAACTATTATGAGCTAAGAAGTTTACTAACCTTTTTTGAAGCTTGAACTTTGAGAAGCTTTTGGAAAGTTTGCAATGCTCCTCTCCCCTCGCAGCACGTCTCTCTTTCTTTCCTCAGCACCTCGAGCAACCACGAAAGTTTCTATCACTAAATCACTCGAAATAAAGGAATTAGTGAGTAGGCACTTTTAAACACTACGACTTAAGAACGAGTGTTGAAGTCGCAGAGCTAAACACTAGGTCAAATGAGGACCTAGGTGCCAAAACAAAAAATCGAAAATAAACTAGAGAGAGAGAGGAAGTGGCGGCCAAGTTCTAGAGAGAGAGTCTCTCAAATCTCTTAAACTTGGATGAATGAAATGTGTGGAATGAGGCTCCTATTTATAGGAGAGGTCTTACCTTCAATAAGGTAGTTTCCTCTTCTATAGAATATCACATAATCATGAGCAAATATTACCCATTACCTCTTTGATTCACACGGCCATAGAGCATCTAGAAGGCTCATGGATTTCTTTCCTTTTATGTTTTGCTCTCTCCTTGCCCTAGTTGGCCGCCCATATTGTTTTCTTCTTAGAGGAAATTTGTTTCCTCTTTTTCTTTTGGCAAGTATCTTGATACATTTATGCACAACATATTCTCTCTATCTCTGAGGTAGTAGGCACCCATTTCAAGTCTAGAAGGAGCTCATAGAAGCTTCTTCATTTGTTCATGACAACATGAAAAAGGCCCATTAAGAATTTTCAATAAAATTCTTATGAAATGAAATTAATTCACAAGGCCCAATGATCAAGTCATGGCCGAGTGACATTAAGTCATCAAATGAACTTGTCAAAAAATTTATTGACATTCATTTCATCCTTTGTCTCAAAAGACAAAAATAACCTTTTGACTATTTTCGTTTTTGTTTTGACTTAGCTTCCAGTTTAACTATTCCTAATCGATGTGATTCGTGACAGTGGCCTCATGGATCCAAATGAACAAAGCTTGAGCTAAAATACTTCGACTCAAAATTTCACAAACCTTTTCCAAGTTTAGCTTAATGTCAACTGACTCCACTAAAGAGTTGACACTGAAAATCTCTCGGTTCAAATGAATATATTTTCTACTCACGAATTCAACCTAATTGTAATGAGTGGATCCACAGAATATTATCAGTGTTTACCCTTCATGAATATCATCAGCTAGTCGGGATTTACAAAATTACCATTTTACCCTTCTAGCTGTTATTTCCTCAACACCTTTGTCGCTTGTGAATAAGTTAAAAACAATGTATTGACGAGGATCTAACAAGTCACATTGTTTCATCCAAAAGAGTCAAGACTCAATTTGGACACTGGCCAGTTCATTTATTCACACTTTAAGGAACAAAGCATGAGGTGATATACATTGCATTTCAGCAATCTTGTACATGAATTCCATATCTATGAGAACTTCACAAAGTTACTCATGACATACTCACAACTTAGTACTTCACCAATAGGCCTTGTTCGGAATCACATAGTGAGTCTGAACTTTGACTTTCTCAAATGAGAATACTAAGGTTTGAAATGACATGTCTCATTTGAGGATTAAGGTAAGCACGATGCAATTCATACATAGTGACTTCGAGACATAAGAGGTTAAATGGTTTGTTCTTATCTTGTCTCTAGAAGTGCACTGGTCAATTCAGTACCTTCGGAAGATACCTAGAAGAATTATAGAGTCTCCAAGTCTCAATGCCTCATAACCAGACATCATAGATTCTTCTAACAATCATACTGGGGTCAATAGTCCTTTGACCCTTAGATTGCGAATATATCGTTTTAAGCAAACTACGAAGAGTTTGTTCATGCAAATCTACATTTGTCTCTTCGTAAGTTGTTTAGTTTGTTTATGGACTAAAAACTAATGTTTTATCATAAAGCTTCAAACAGACATGAAAGAATCAATGAACGTTTCAACTTTATTAATGAATAAGCAATTACAAGCAAGAGTCTTCGTGAGACTTTATTACATCAAATGTACAAAATAAAGACTACAACTCTTCTTGTGGGCACCATTGACAACATCAACCTGACGGTTTAGTGGAAGAAGGTCAAGAGACGAAGGTTTGTGAGTTGCTTAGGTCCATTTATGGATTAAAGCAAGCATGTAGGTCATGGAATATTAGATTCGATGAAACTGTAAAGAGCTTCGGCTTTAGGCAGTCAATAGATGAGCCGGGTGTTTACAAGCTAATACACGAAGCTAAAGTTGTGTTTCTGGTACTGTATGTCAAAGATATATTACTCATAGGTAATGATGTGGGTAAGTTATCTAAGGTTAAGGTCTGGCTAGCAAAGCAATTCGATATGAAGGATCTAGGAGAAGCCGCGTACATTCTGGGGATCCAAATCTTTCGAGATCGGAAAAACTGGACCCTGTCGTTCTCTCAAGCATCTTATATTGATAAGGTGATGGATCGTTTCTCGATGCAAGACTCCAAGATGGGCCAAACACCCTTTAGGCATAGAGTCTCACTCTCTAAGGACCAGTCTCCCAAGACTGCACAAGAGATTGAGGACATGATCAAAATTTCTTATCCCTCAGCCATAGAAAGCCTCATGTATGCTATGCTTTGCACTAGACCTGACATATGTTTCTCCGTTGGCGTAGTTAGCCGTTTTCAATCCAACCCTGGACCTAAGCACTGGATTGCTGTTAAGCATGTTCTCAAGTATCTTCGAAGAACTAGGAACTTGATGCTTACATATTCAGGTACTGACCTAACTATGACGGGATATACCGACTCCGATTTTCAAGTGGATAACGATTCCAGAAAATCCACTTCGGCATCCATGTTCATCCTTAATGGTGGAGCTATTATGTGGAGAAGTATTAAGCAATCTGGCATTGCTGACTCCACAACGCAAGCAGAATATGTGGCTGCTTGTGAAACATCAAAAGAGGATGTATGGCTTAGAAAATTCCTTAAGTATTTGAAAGTTGTTCCAAACGTCGACGAGCCCATGACCCTTTATTGTGATAATAGTGGGGCTGTCGCTAACACAAAGGAACCTCGAAGCCATAAGCGCTCTAAACATATTGAGAGGAAATACCATTTGATTCGAGAGATCGTGCAGCGCGGAGACGTGGAAGTGAAGAAGATCTCAACGGTGGACAACCTGCCAGATCCATTCACCAAGGCCCTAGCGAACAAGGTCTTCAACCAACATCGAGAGGGATTAGGCATGAAGGACTACACACATCTTCTTTGAGTCAAATGGGAGTTTGTTGTCTATAGTGCCCACAAGAAGAGTAGTAGTGTCTATTTATGTCCATTCGATGTAATATAGTCTCACGAAGACTCTTGCTTGTAATTGCTTATTTATTAATAAAAGTTGAAACGTTCATTCATTCTTCCTTGTCTGTTTGAAGTTTTATGATAAAACCTTAGTCTTTAGTCCATAAACAAACCTAACAACTTACGAAGAGACAAATGTAGATTTGAATGAACAAACTCTTTGTAGTTTGCTTAAAACGATATATTCGCAATCTAAGGGTCAAAGGACTATTTACCTCAGTACGATTGTTAGGAGAATCTATGATGTTTGGTTATGGGGCATTGTGAGTTAAAGACTCTATAGTTCTTTTAAGTATCTTATGAAGGTATTGAATTGACCAGTGCACGTCTAGAGATAAGATAAGAACAAACCATTTAACCTCTTATATCTCGAAGTCACTACGTATGAATTGCATTGTGCTTACCTTAATCCTGAAATGAGACATGCCATTTCATAACTTACGTATTCTCATTTGAGAAAGTCAGAGTTTAGACTCACTATGTGATTCTGAACAGGACCTATTGGTGAAGTACTAAGTTGTGAAGATATCATGAGTAACTTTGTGAAGTTATCGTAGATATGGAATTCATGTACAAGATTGCTGAAATGCAATGCATATCACCTCATACTTTGTTCCTTGGAATGTGAATAAATGAACTGGCCAGTGTCCAAATTGATTCTTGACTCTTTTGGATGAAACAATGTGACTTGTTAGCTCCTCGTCAATACATTGTTTCTAACTTATTCACAAGCGACAAAGGAGTTGAGGAAATATCAGCTAGAAGGGTAAAATGGTAATTTTTTAAATCCCGACTAGTTGGTGATATTCATGAAGGGTAAACATAGATAATATTCAGTGGATCCACTCATTACAATTAGGTTGAATTCTTGAGTAGAAATAAATTCATTTGAACCGAGAGATTTTCGGTGTCAACTCTTTAGTGGAGTCAGTTGACATTAAGCTAAACTTGAAAAAGGTTTGTGATTTTTTAAGTCCAAGTATTTAGCTCAAGCTTTGTTCATTTGGATCCATGAGGTCAATGTCACAAATCATATCGAGTAGGAATAGTTAAACTAGAAGCTAAGTCAAAACAAGAACGAGACAAGTTTTACGAAAATTGTCAAAAGGGTATTTTTATCTTTTTGGACATATGAAGAAAGGAATGTCAATAAATTTTTTGACAATGTCATATGATGACATATTGATACTAGGCCACGATGAGTTCATTAGGCCTTGTGGATTAATTTAATTTCATAGAATTTTAGTTGAAAATTCTTAAAGGGCTTTTCTTATGTTGTCATGAACAAGTAAATAAAAATCTAGAAAGCCTTTCTAGAAGTCTTTTTGGCCGCCCAACCCAAGGGAAAGGGAGACAAAATTCGTGCAACCCAAAGGAAGAAAAGAGAGATTATTTTGTGCATTAATGTTTGAAGATACTTGCCAAAAGAAAAGGAGGAAACAAATTTCCTCTACGAGGAGAAGGGATTTTCGGCCAAGGCAAGGAGAGAACAAAAGAGGAAACAAATCTAAGGCTTCTAGAAGCCACTCTTGGCCACCCAAATGAGAAAGGGATATAAGGATTATTTGCTCATGAATATGTGATATACAATAGAAGAGGAAACTACCTTATTGAAGGTAATCCCTCCCCTATAAATAGCGGCCTTATTCTTCTCATTTCATTCATCCCAAGTTTTAGAAATTGAGAGCTTCTCTCTCTCTCTCTCTCTCTCTCTCTCTCTCGTTTTCTTTCGTTTTTGTTTTGGCACCTAGGTCCTCATTTGACCTAGTAATTTTAGCTCTTCGACTTTGAGACTTGTTCTCGAGTCGTCGTGTTTAAAAGTGCCCACTCACTGATTCCTTTTCTCTCAAGTGATTTTAGTGATAGAAACTGTCATGGTTGCTCGAGTTCCCGATGACAAAAGAGAGACGTGCTGCGAGGGGAGACGAACGTTTCAACCATCCGAAGGCTCATCAACGTTCAAGCTTCTCATAATAGTTTTTATTTACATGTACTTGCTCTTTGTCTAGGTTAGTAAAATCGTTTTACTCGTTTTAAAGAAAACTTTTAAATTCCTGTTGTCGCTGTTTTTGGACAACTATTTAGGAGCCCAGAGTGGTTAGACCCAAGGCCGGACCAAGTGGTCTCACTCCGGCTCGAGCGTGTCGGACTTGGTAACCCAAGTCGTCCCTTAGCTGTGGGTGAAGCTCACCTCGTCTCGATACCTGAAAAGCAAACAAGAGATTGTGAACTACAAAGGGGAAACAGGGGGTGCCCCTGTTTACCTCTCCGACGCTCAACATTAGTGGGATTGAGGTGGAGTATAGAGGTTTTAGGGGTGTTTAGAGGCCGAGACTTGAGACAAACGAGCGAGGTACGAGCTCGACAGCGTTTCAGTACTCAAGAATGGATAACCTGGACTAAGGGAGTGGCCCCTGTATTTATAGGCAGCCAAGGGGTGGTTTGAAGACCCCTTGGCCGAGTGAGCAAGTTTGGGTCGGCCATTGGCCGGCTGAAGGGTTGGGTCGGCCAATGGCTGAGTGAGGAGTCTTGGCCGGGTGAAGGTTCACTCGGCCAATGGCCGAGTGAACTGCATGGCCGGCTGAAGGGTTCACTCGGCCATTGGCCGAGTGAACTGCTGGAAGGTTCACTCGGCCAATGGCCGAGTGAACTGCATGGCCGGCTGAAGGGTTCACTCGGCCATTGGCCGAGTGAACTGCTGGAAGGTTCACTCGGCCAATGGCCGAGTGAACTGCCTTGGTGGCTGGAGGGTTCACTCGGCCATTAGCCGAGTGAACTGCCAATGGCCGAGTGAGCCATTGACCAAGCCAATGGCCGAGTGAGCCATTGACTCGGCCCATGGCTGGGCAAGGTATTTGACTTGGCCATTGGTTTGGGCCGGCCCATGGTTGAGTCAAGGTTTCGCCGCCCAAGACCTCGTACCAGCCACGTAGGTCGAAGAGATGCCTTTGTTCCCGTTGGCCCCAGTCACGAGGGACGGCTTTTATGCGCCACGAGGGGCGGCTTTTGTGCGTTACGAGGGTCGGATTTCGTGCGTCCCGAGGGATGGATTTTGTTACGCGTGGATTATTTTATTGACTTACCGACGAAGGCATAATCGACTTGCACGTCTTTGTTGTGCGCGGCTTATTTTCTCGACCTACCAGTGAAGGCGTGATTGATTAGCACGACTTAAGCCTCGGGGGGCCTTGGTGTCACGTTTGCGTGACCGGGTTTTCCGTGGACGCTGGCCAGACCAGATACGCCCTGGCGGACGCAAGCCTTAAACCCATTTGTAACTCGTTGCCTATTGGCTCACGAGCTGGGCGGTGAGCGCGATGCCACATTTGTGTGGCCAAGTTTCCCGTGGACGCTGGCTAGACCAGATACGCCCAGCGGACGCAAGCCTTGAACCCATTTGTAACTCGTTGCCTATCGGCTCACGAGCTGGGCGGCGAGCGCGATGCCACATTTGTGTGGCGAGGTTTCCCGTGGACGCTGGCTAGACCAGATACGCCCTGGCGGACGCAAGCCTTGAACCCATTTGTAACTCGTTGCCTATCGGCTCACGAGCTGGGCGGCGAGCGCGATGCCACATTTGTGTGGCGAGGTTTCCCGTGGATGCTGGCTAGACCAGATACGCCCTGGCGGACGCAAGCCTTGAACCCATTTGTAACTCGTTGCCTATCGGCTCACGAGCTGGGCGGCGAGCGCGATGCCACATTTGTGTGGTGAGGTTTCCCGTGGACGTTGGCTAGACCAGATACGCCCTGGCGGACGCAAGCCTTGAACCCATTTGTAACTCGTTGCCTATCGGCTCACGAGCTGGGCGGCGAGCGCGATGCCACATTTGTGTGGTGAGGTTTCCCGTGGACGCTGGCTAGACCAGATACGCCCTGGCGGACGCAAGCCTTGAACCCATTTGTAACTCGTTGCCTATCGGCTCACGAGCTGGGCGGTGAGCGCGATGCCACATTTGTGTGGCGAGGTTTCTCGTGGACGCTGGCTAGACCAGATACGCCCCGGCGGACGCAAGCCTTGAACCCATTTGTAACTCGTTGCCTATCGTCTCACGAGCTGGGCGGCGAGCGCGATGCCATATTTGTGTGGCGAGGTTTCCTGTGGACGCTGGCTAGACCAGATACGCCCTGGCGGACGCAAGCCTTGAACCCATTTGTAACTCGTTGCCTATCGGCTCACGAGCTGGGCGGCGAGCGCGATGCCATATTTGTGTGGCGAGGTTTCCCGTGGACGCTGGCTAGACCAAATACACCCAGCAGACGCAAACCTTGAACCCAGTTGTAACTCGTTGCCTATCGGCTCACGAGCTGGGCGGCGAGCGCGACTCAAGACTCAACTCGAGGACTCATGTAGAGCCTGCACGAGGAGTAGTTAGTTGACTTGTGGGTTTGAACTCGACTCGAGGAATCAACGCATCTCGATGAGACATGTGGAGTCGCCGCGAGGAGTATCTTGTCGACTCGTGGACTGGAACTCGACTCGAGGACTCACATAGACCCTGCACGAGGAGTTTCGTGAAGAGTCGGCGCGAGGAGTATCGATCATCTCGCGGACTCGAACTCGGCTCGAGGGCTTACGTGGAGCCTGCACGAGGAGTTCCGTGAAGAGTCGGCGTGAGGAGTATCGGTCGTCTCGCGGACTCGGGGCTCGACTCGAGGAATGAGCTCGTCTCGAGGAGATGTGTGAAGAGTCGGCACGAGGAGTATCCGTCGACTCGTGGACTCTAAACTCGACTCGAGGAATGAACTCATCTCGAGGAGTTACGTGAGAAGTCTTTCTTTGGGACCTCCGGCCTAACCATCGGCCCCTTGAGACTTTATTGTTATATATATATATATATTTTTTTTTTTTTAGTTGTTGTTGAGTTGTTTCTACTTTCATTTAGCATTGTTTCTCATTAGCCCCCCGAGTTTCTTGTGTACTCGCAGAGGAGACTAGAAATTATAATGCAACAAGATAAAGGCTTCGAGGCAAAATGTAATCTAATTATTATGTCGAAATAGTCGAAAATTACATTCCCAGGCCGTCGGCCTTATTAAAATTTGAAATTGTCTTAAAACCGGAAATAAAATGACAGAAATCAGGCGTAGAGAAGACGGGAGTGGGGGCCTTTGGGTAGCCGAGGTTCGACCTCGTCTTCGAGTTGGAAGATGGTGCACATCATCTTTCCCTTTCCTTTCCCATCCACGCCTTGGATGTAGCACATCCTTGCCATCGATTGATCTCCCAACATAATGGCAATCCCCTTGTCAGTCGGGAACTTCATCATCAAGTGGTAGGTGGACGTAATGGCCTTCAAACGATTGAGAGTCGGGCGACCGATGATGATGTTGTACGCCGAGGGCTGGTCCACGACCAGGAATGACACGACGCGAGTGACCTCGAGCCCCCCCAGCGTCCCGAAGGTGACCGGGAGGTCGATAGTGCCCTCCGTCATGACCCTCTCCCTGGAGAAGCCAAAGAGTGGGGTCGAGATTGGGGTCGGTTTCAGTCCGGTCAGCTTCATCCTGTCCAACGCTGATTTGAAGATGATGTCGGCCGAGCTGCCGTTATCAATCAGGATTCTTCGGACGAGATTGTTGGCGACCGGGGCTGAGACGACTATTGCGTCATTGTGCGGGTGGAGAACTCGTGTCGCCTCTTGGCCGGTGAAGAACATGGACTCGAACGGGGCCGAAGGGGGAGCCTCATACGTATGGTTGATGTAGTGCGCAATTTTTCCTTGGGAAACCTCGCGCACGTACTTCTTCCTTTGCGTGGACGAGTCCCCAAACTCCGGGCCACCCTTGATCGAGCCCACGATGTGCAGCTGTGAGCTCTCCGGTTCTTCATTCGCTGCCCGGTCCGTGACAGTCACCATCGCCAGACCCTTCCTTTCTTGCCGTGGACGGCCTTCGTGTGCCGCGGCCATCCCGATTGTTCGAAGGACGTACTCCTTCAACTTCCCATCCTGAATGAGGGCCTCGATCTGGCGCTTGAGCTGGTAACACTCGAACGTCAGGTGCCCGTGGTCTTGGTGATACTCACAGAACTTGCTTCGATCTCGCTTTGCGGGATCCCTTGTGAGTGGAACGGGGCTCCCCAGCTCGTCGCGATGCAAAGCCAGGATCCGCTCTCGCGAGGTGTTTAGAGGGGTGAACGTCGATAACGCTCAGAAGCTATCGACTTGTGACGATCTCGGCCCGGGGAGGGAGCGACCGTTAGGGGCCTGGCCTCCCTTGCTCCTCTTCCTTCGAGGATCGGGACGATCTTCATCTTGGTCGTCGCGGCTGCGACTACCTTGCCCTCCTGACTTCCGGCCGTCTCGGTCATCGAGATAGTCCTCGATTCCCATATACGCGCGGGCTCTCGTCATCAGCTCTGCCATGTCTCGCGGGACTTGCCCGACGATGGACTTGAGGAAGTCGCTCGTGCGAACTCCCTCGGTGATCGCTGTGATGGCGTCCTTATCGTCGAACCCTTCGACTTTGTGAGACTCCTCGGTGAAGCGGGTGAGGTATTGTCTCAGTGTCTCGTCTCTCCCTTGCCGGATGGAGAGGAGGTGGGTCTTTGACTTCTTTTGCGCCACGAGGGTGGCGAATCGAGCAAGGAAAACCTCTCGCAAGGCCCGGAAAGACGAGATGCTTCCCGGCCTTAGGCTTCGGAACCACTCAAATCCTGACCCTGTGAGGGTCAGGCTGAAGGCCTGGCAGAGGGTGGCGTCCGTCTGTCCTTGCATTGTCATCCACGTCTCGTAATGTTGGATGTGGAAGTTCGGGTCAGTCCGTCCATCATAGGGAGGGATGGACGGAAATTTGAAGTTCCCCACGCAAGGCTGCGCGAGGATTTGTGCGGCGAAGGGAGAGTATGATTCCTCGATCCCTCCATATGATCTTTGCCTCCCCGATTCCCTCATCTCGATGATTTGGTTTTGGAGGCTCTGAATCATCGTGACCATATCAAGCCCGTTGGCAGGGCCGACTGTCGGGGCCGCGGGGGTAACCGGTGGGCGTTCGTTGGACGCTTGGTCCACGACATTGGCATGAGGTCGGCCGAGAGTTGCGGCGGGCAGCGCGTCCCGCCGAGAATTGAGCCTTTGGCGGAGATCCTCCCCTCGGGAGTTTATTTGCGCCGTCAAGTGTTCTCTAAGGTCCGCGCTAGGTGCGTGGCGAGGCGAGGTCGCCCTTGGTCGGGCCGTCCGGCGAGCGCTTCGGCTATCGGCCCCATCGTCAACCAGAGTCGCTCTCTCCTCGGCGAGGGGCCGTGTCTGGCCACCTCTCGAAACCGAGGGGGCGAGTCCCCGGGACTGTTACCGTGCCTGTCGTCGACTCGGGTGCAAGTGATCGGCCAACGCACCATTGGCCCTCTCGGGTCGTGCCTGAGCGAGGCTAGGGGTGGCCTCGTTGGTTCTTGACTCCCCCACGTATTCGGGGTCGGAGTCGCCCTGAGCGGATTGATCCTCGACGTCGTAGCCAAGGAGATTGGCGATAAGGGAGCCGTCAACGCCGGGACGGTCAAGGAGCTCCGCGAGCCGCCGGGCCGTGTGCTCTCGGAGCTCGGCCTCGGGGTCGTTCACCGGGTCTTGGGGCTGGCTCTCGCTATCGCGAGGTAGCCCTTCAAGACGGTGTGCGAGGAGTCGGAGACCGTACCTCGAGCTCGTCGCTCGTGTACCCGCGGAGGTAGTGGGTAAGTGACTCATCTCTCGAGAGTCGTAGGAGTGAGAAGAAGACTGGTAGAGGGGATGTGTTGCGAAGGTCGAGAGATCCCCTCCTTCTAGCGCCAAAATGTTGTCGCTGTTTTTGGACAACTATTTAGGAGCCCAGAGTGGTTAGACCCAAGGCCGGACCAAGTGGTCTCACTCCGGCTCGAGCGTGTCGGACTTGGTATCCCAAGTCGTCCCTTAGCTGTGCGTGAAGCTCACCTCGTCTCGATACCTGAAAAGCAAACAAGAGATTGTGAACTACAAAGGGGAAACAGGGGGGGTGCCCCTGTTTACCTCTCCGACGCTCAACATTAGTGGGATTGAGGTGGAGTATAGAGGTTTTAGGGGTGTTTAGAGGCCGAGACTTGAGAGAAACGAGCGAGGTACGAGTTCGACAGCGTTTCAGTACTCAAGAATGGATTACCTGGACTAGGGGAGCGGCCCCTGTATTTATAGGCAGCCAAGGGGTGGTTTGAAGACCCCTTGGCCGAGTGAGCAAGTTTGTGTCGGCCAATGGCCGAGTGAGGAGTCTTGGCCTGGTGAAGGTTCACTCGGCCATTGGCCGAGTGAACTGCTGGAAGGTTCACTCGGCCAATGGCCGAGTGAACTACATGGCCGGCTGAAGGGTTCACTCGGCCATTGGCCGAGAGAACTGCTGGAAGGTTCACTCGGCCAATGGCCGAGTGAACTGCATGGCCGGCTGAAGGGTTCACTCGGCCATTGGCCGAGTGAACTGCTGGAAGGTTCACTCGGCCAATGGCCGAGTGAACTGCCTCAGTGGCTGGAGGGTTCACTCGGCCATTGGCCGAGTGAACTGCTGGAAGGTTCACTCGGCCAATGGCCGAGCGAACTGCCTTGGTGGCTGGAGGGTTCACTCGGCCATTGGCCGAGTGAACTGCTGGAAGGTTCACTCGGCCAATGGCCGAGTGAACTGCCTTTGTGGCTGGAGGGTTCACTCGGCCATTGGCCGAGTGAACTGCCCAATGGCCGAGTGAGCCATTGACCCAGCCAATGGCCGAGTGAGCCATTGACCCAGCCAATGGCCGAGTGAGCCATTGACTCGGCCCATGGCTGGGCAAGGCATTTGACTTGGCCATTGGTTTGGGCCGGCCCCTGGTTGAGTCAGGGTTTCGCCGCCCAAGACCTCGTACCAGCCAGGTAGGTCGAAGAGATGCCTTTGTTCCCGTTGGCCCTAGACGGGCCGACAACAATTCCGTCGCTTGCTCGAAGCGTTAAACTTTTTCTTAACCCTAGATCAATTCCAACAATCAAAAGATTCGGGGAGAGTGTCTAAGATCATATCTATTTGGTCTCCTCGTCAATTTCGGATACTAGGATTTCCATCTCATTCAGGTAACTAATGATCAGTATCATATGGTCCCTTACAGGAGTCCCAGCCTTCATGCGACAGTTCATAAATTGTCGGACTGCTTGTTGCCTTGTTTGATGCATTTGCCCTCCAAACATCACAAGGAGATTGTAGAGCATGTCGGCGACAGTCTCGATATCATGATGTTGTTGTTGCAACACATTGTTCATTGATGCTAAGATACAGCATCTCACAATCTCATCGGATCAAAGCCAGGCCTCCAAGGCATCTTTATCCTCTTGAGTCGAATCATCATTCGTCAGAAGGGGACACGGGTGGTGAGTACCCATTTATGCTTGTTAACAGTTAGTATTCTGACGAGGTTACGTTTCCAATCTACGTAGTTCTCAGTTTCGAGTTTGTTTGAGGAAAGGATGGTTGAGAGAAGGTGGAGAGACATGTTGCTTAATAAAGTTGAAACAAGTTTATGATTTAGTCTTTGGTTTAGGGTTTAAGTTTGTTTAAGACTTGATAAAATCCAAAGTTGCTTATTTGATTTGGACATATGTGATATAGATATAGTTTTGAAAACATTTTGAAAACTTATTTGATTTGGATGACAAAATATTTTCAAGTTTGAAAGTGAAAACGGTTTTTCAAAATTCAAACTAGTTTTGTAAAAACTCAATTTCAATTAAACTTTCAAAAATAAAAACATTTTAATCTTATACATCATGTTTATAATCATGTGAAAAACATTTTTGCTCAAGAAAATTTTCTCATTAGAGTTCTATAACTCATGGTAGTGGGCTTTGAAAATCCGGATTTCTAAAAAAACTGGAGTTTCAGCACAGCCTCGCACCTCGGAGTAAAATCGCCATATCTGGCGGGTCCGACGTCCTTTTGAGCCGAAACCGGTGGAATTGGACAGAGGACAGACAGAGCTTTAATTTGATTTAAGAATCATTAAATTTCTATTTCTGAGCAGAGAGTTATGTCACTTTTAATGCGTCTTTACTCCAGCTCGAAGAAAAAGAAATAATTAAAGCTTGGTCCTTTTTAGGTGCGAAAAAGAATCGAGTGTAATGGAACGTTTTATGAAGGTTGTTAAAGCTTTTATTTGTGTTTTATTAGCAAGGTAATAACAAGGAATAAAAGAAATAACAACAAGCATAAAACGATTCAAGTAAAAATAAGAAACTAGTAAGACAAGAAAACTAGTCACAAAATTTTACTCGAAATTTCTCAAACCTTTAAAACACGTTTTTCAATATAAAAAATTAAAAACTTTTAGAACTGATTCTAATGTGTTTTAAAAACATCCCAAACTCATAGAAAATCAACATGTTTTTTTTTTAAATTTAAAGGCAAGAGCAATAAATTAAAAAAAAATCTAAGATAACAATTCTAACTTGTCACAAAATTAGTAAACTTTCGAAAACGATTTTCAAGCTCATATTTTTAAAAACATGTACATGCTTATCTTTGACCATAGCTCTGATACCATTTGTTGGGAACGATCTAGGGTTTAAGAAAAAGTTTAACGCTTCGCAAAGCGGCGGAATTTTAAAAATTTTCTTTTACAAGTAAAAACGGTTTTTACTAACCTAGACAAAGAGCAAGTACACGTAATTAAAAACTATTATGAGCTAAGAAGTTTACTAACCTTTCTTGAAGCTTGATCTTTGAGAAGCTCGTAGAAAGTTGCAACGCTCGTCTCCCCTCGCAGCACGTCCCTCTTTCTTTCCTCGCCACCTCGAGCAACCACGAAAGTTTCTATCACTAAATCACTCGAGAGAAAAGGAATTAGTGAGTGGGCACTTTTAAACACTACGACTTAAGAACTAGTCTTGAAGTCGCAGAGCTAAACACTAGGTCGAATGAGGACCTAGGTGCCAAAACAAAAATCGAAAATAAACTAGAGAGAGAGAGAGAGGAGTCGGCCACAAGTTCTAGAGAGAGAGGCTCTCAATCTCTAACTTATGTGAAATGAATGAAATGAGAAGAATAAGGCTCCTATTTATAGGAGAGGCTTTACCTTCAACAAGGTAGTTTCCTCTTCTTTAGAATATTACATATTCATGAGCAAAGAATCCCTTATTTCCCATTCCATTTGGTCGGCCAAGGCAGCCTTCTAAAGGCTTGGATTTGTTTCCTTTTTTGTTCCTTGCCTTGCTTCTTTCTCAACTTGGGCGCCTACCTCATTTCCCTTGGCTATTTCATCCTTTGTCTCAAAAGACAAAAATACCCTTTTGACTATTTCCGTTCTTGTTTTGACTTAGCTTCCAGTTTAACTATTCCTATCGATGTGATTCGTGACAGTGACCTCATGGACCCAAATGAACAAAGCTTGAGCTAAACACTTGGACTCAAAAGTTAACAAACCTTTTCCAAGTTTAGCTTAATGCCAACTGACTCCACTAAAGAATTGACACTGAAAATCTCTCGGTTCAAATGAATTTATTTTCTACTCAAGAATTCAACCTAATTATGATGAGCGGATCCACTGAATATTATCTATGTTTACCCTTCATGAATGTCATCAGCTAGTCGGGATTTACTAAATTACCATTTTACCCTTCTAGTTGTTATTTCCTCAACTCCTTTGTCGCTTGTGAATAAGTTAGAAATAATGTATTGACGAGGAGCTAACAAGTCACATTGTTTCATCCAAAAGAGTAGGGACTCAATTTGGACACTGGCCAGTTCATTTATTCACACTCCAAGGAACAAAGCATGAGGTGACATACATTGCATTTCAGCAATCTTATACATGAATTCCATATCTATGAGAACTTCACAAAGTTACTCATGACATTCTCACAACTTAGTACTTCACCAATAGGCCCTGTTCGGAATCACATAGTGAGTCCGAACTATGACTTTCTCAAATGAGAATACTAAGCTGTGAAATGGCGTGTCTCATTTCAGGATTAAGGTAAGCATGATGCAATTCATACGTAGTGACTTCGAGACATAAGAGGTTAAATGGTTTGTTCTTATCTTGTCTCTAGAAGTGCACTGGTCAATTCAGTACCTTCGGAAGATACCTAGAAGAACTATAGAGTGTCCAACTCTCAATGCCTCATGACCAGACATCATAGATTCTTCTAACATTCATACTGAGGTCGATAGTCCTTTGACCCTTAGATTGCGAATATATCGTTTTAAGCAAACTACGAAGAGTTTGTTCATGCAAATCTACATTTGTCTCTTCGTAAGTTGTTTAGTTTGTTTATGGACTAAAAGACTAAGGTTTTATCAGAAAGCTTCAGACAAGGAAGATTGAATGAACGTTTCAACTTTTTATTAATGAATAAGCAATTACAAGCAAGAGTCTTCATGAGACTATATTACATCAAATGTACACAAATAGACACTACTACTCTTCTTGTGGGCACCATTGACAACAACTTCACCAATAGGTGGTATGTAGAAGTAATAGCCTTTAGTCAGTTCAGCGTGGGTCGCCCAATGATGACATTATATGGCGATTCCTGATCAACCACTAGGAATGGGACCATGTGAATGACTTCAATGCCTCCGGGAGTTCCGAAGATGATCGGCAGATCGATGATGCCTTCGGTCATGAATCTCTCCGCAGTGAACCTGAATAGAGGCGTTTGGGTCGGATTTGGGTGTAGCCCCCCGAGCTTCATGCGCTCTAAGGTGGACTTGAAAATTATGTCGGCAGCACTGCCGTTGCCGATGAGAACTCTTTCAACCAAGTTATTAGCCACTTGGGCTTTGAGCACAATCGCGTCATTGTGCAGATGCACAACTCGCTTGGCCTCTTCGTTGGTGAAATACATTGTCTCGTGAGGCACGAACGGGACTCTTCGTACGTAAAGTTGACGTGCATAGCAGCGTCTTCCTGAGCCACGGCCCTAAGGAATATCTTCCGTTGTCAGGCTGAATCTCCATCTTGCGGACCTCCCAATATGGTGGTCACAACGTGGAGTTGTAGATTGGCGTCGGCAGTAGCCGTGGTTCGGTCAGCAGAAGCGGTTGTTCCTCCTCCCTTGCCAGACTGTGGTCTGTTTGAGGTGGGGCCCGCAGCGCTGATCATGCGCAACACAAACTCTTTTAGCTCACCCCGTTGGATCAATGCCTCGATCTGCCTTTTAAAACTGTAGCATTCGGAGGTCAAGTGACCATATTCCTGATGGAACTCGCAATATTTAGATCTATCACGAGTCACGGGATCTTTGCTCATTGGAGCCGGGGGAGTGAACTTGTCACGTGCCAAAGCCAGGATCCGCTATGGCGGCATGTTCAGGGGTGTGAACGACGAGTACCCTTCAAAGTCTTTCGCAAGTCGTGGCTTTTGGGGCATCTAAGGTTGGCTATTAGAAGTCTGACCTCCTCTGTTTCGCCTTTTATGAGAGTTGCCTTGTGTTGTCGCACGAAAATGAACAACGATTAAATACCTCGGGCGGTTCGATCCAAGGCCGGACCAAGTGATCGCGCCCGGGCCAAAAACGGGAGCTCGTAGACTGAGCTGCACCCTCCAAACCCTGAGGTGTGTTTTGAGGGGGTGTTACCGTGCCAAAGGTTGGATGCCTACGTACCCTTTAGTCGGGATCAGGTCAGAACGTAGTTCAATTTTCGTATTGGGAGGCTATGTTGGGCTCGGAGGCTTTGTGAATCCAAGGCTTTAGAGGGGGACCGGGCTCGTAGCTTCTAGTGAAGACTTTAGAGGGGTCGCTTCCCTCATAGCTCGGAGTTCTAGCTCAAGGGCCAAGAAGCAGGAGAGCAATATGTACTGCAGAGGCTCGGGTCGCAGAAGAGGAGCGCGCTCCCTCTCGTGGAGGGGGGTCCTTGACTTTCTGAGCCGAGGGAGGAGGATTGCACGCTCTTGGAATGTCACAAGAGCACGAAAGAATTCTCAAGAGAAGAGAAATGTTCCAAGAAGGAATTGTGTAAAATTCGGATTGTCGATCTCTCAATGTATGAATCAGGATTTTCTGGAATCGATTGATCGTCCTTTCCCCCTCCCCTAGGGGGGGGTATTTATAGTTGTGGAGAGAGGCCTTGGGCCGACCCCTTGAGGCCCACCGGGTGGCCAGGAGCGGGGCGCGCGAGGCTTCATGCCCAGGAGGGTGCGGGGCGTGCGGGACATGTCGCCCGGACGGGCGTGGGGCGTGCCGGGCGTGGGACATGGTCGGGCGCGGCGTGCCCGGCAGTAGGCGTGCCCTGCCGAGGTGGCAACGATGCTCGGCCGCGGTGGCAAAGAGGCTCGGCCGATATGGCCGAGGTGGCAAAGGTGTTCGGCCGAGGTGGCCAGGATGCTCGGTCGAAGTGCGCGCGGGCCGGGGCGGCCAGGACGCGGGGTGCGCGCGAGCTAGGGTGTGCTGGAGCACGCAATCTAGGGCGCGCTGGGGCCCATTGGGCCGGGAGCCACTGGGCTTCTGGCCGGCGGAGCCCGGCCGTCCTTGAATCGTTTTTTGAATTTCCGATGTCCCGAAAACGACCGGTAACATTAGCCCCCCAAGTTTACGTCTTACGGGACGTAAGTCGTGAACTTTAGAAGATGAGAAGGGCGTTGAGGTAATTTCACCTTCGATCATGTGTGACCGTACGCGCGCACATCTCTCTCTCCCCCTTTTTTTTTGTTGGCCGGGCCCCTGGGGGTCGGACCGGGCCGGCCGGGCAGCAGGGGCCGCGCGCGGCCTGGCGCTTGGGACTGGCGTGCGCGCGAGGCCGGCCCGCGGGCCGGGCCTTGTGTCGCGCGCGCAGCAGTGGGGGGGGGGGGGGGAAGGAGCAGGGTTTGCTCCTTCCTCTCCTATAAATAGGAGAGCTCCCGCCGTTTCTGTTCACACCTGGCAGCTTCTTTGGAATTTGGAAAATTCCTTTGAATTTGAAATTTCCCTTTGGGCCGCTGAATTTTTTATTGTTTTTTTATGGGGAGCGAGCTTATTGCCCACGTTGATGATCCCGATTCCGACTCTTGCGACCCTCTCCCAAATTTTGGGGGGGCGGCCGAGGGTCCCTTTGTGGAACTCGACGAGGTCCCCATATATGTTGAGGAAGACCTTAGTGCGGCCGACGAATTGCTCACGGAGCTGGGGACTGACGCCGCGGCGATAGCCGAGCTGGCGGGGCCCGGGAGTGGCCCTCATACAAGGTGCGGCCCCGAAGGGGAGAACGAAGGGTCCAAGGACTCGCGTTCGTCACGGCTGGTGATCAACCTCGTCTCCCGCGAGGCGTCCTTTGACCCCCCCTCGCTCGAGAAGCGAGGTGAAGCGATGGTGAGCGCCGGGCTCCTCCGGGCGTCTGACTTAGATGCCCCGGGTACCGGGTTTTCGATAGTGCCGTCCGAGTCTTTTTTGGACAGGATTTATTCCGATGATCCCCTAGGGTCAGGTTCGGAAGACCCTGAAGAGGATTTGGGGACTCCTCCCGCGAAGGGGAAGGAGAGACGCGATGGCAAAGTGCTGGCGAAGGTTTGGTCAGCCTCCGAGTCTGCGGAGGCCTCGGGCTATACCTATGCTAGGTCTTTGGAGAGGACCTGCGTGTACGGAGTAGGCGACCCTGTTGCCCCCGTCGGCTTAGACTGCAGGGGAGTTGATGCTGCAAGCACACTCACTTCCCGAGTCTTCAGCACGCTCTGGGAGACATATAACATCCCTCCCTCAGTGGGGCTGCTCAGACCTGCCCCCGAGGACAGGCCCTCTCGTCCAAGGGACGGGTATGCGGCCGTGGCGATCGGGAGTCTCGCCTGCGGGCTGCGCCTTCCGTTTCCGGCGATCGTCCAGCAGATTCTGATCCGACTAGGGGTTCATGCGTGCCAGATGAGCCCGGCGTTCTATCGCATGTTGGCTACGTGCTTTATGGAGTGGCACTGCCAGACACAACGTGCCATGACCGTGGACGACTTCCGTATTTTGGTTGCCGTCTTCCCGGCGCCGGGGAAGCCAGGGTTTTATATGGCCCGTGCCCGCGGCAATGTGAGGTTGGTCGAGGATAGTGATCCGCCTAGCCGCCGGGCGTGGGTGTGGGTTACCTCGTACGCCTTTGGCGGGGCACCCCATCGCTTTGGTCGTCTGGCCGATTTTTCAGCGGATGAGGGGGCAGCGGAGCTCCCCTTCGTGAGAGAGATATCGGGGATGTCGGAAGCCCGCAAGGCTGGCGAGCGGTTTCGTTCCCCTGAGTTGATGGCGCTCACTGGGTGGTTCCCGCCCTTTACTCCGGGCACCGAGGAGGCGCGCCAGGCGAGCAGGCCCCCGAGTCCCGTGGTTCAGCCAGCTGCTCCTGCTTCTCGAGGTAACTTTTACGGCTTTGTAAAAAATTTTTGTTCGGCAGGAACTTGACTTTCGTTACTTTGCCTTGCGTAGCTGCGAAGAGGCGAGCTAGGAGGTTGGCTCTCGCTTCTCGGGACCCCGAGTCGATGGCGGAGATTCGCTCTAGGGTCGCCGACCGTAAGGCAAGGGGAGAGCGCGTCGAGACCGCTGGTGCGGTCGAACCAGAGCCTCGTGCCTCTTTGAAGAGGGCTTCGACAGCGGTGCCCCCCAATGAGCGTTACGAACACAAGAGGGCGAACTCGGCGGTGGAGCTGGAGGCGATAGAGGCTCGAGGGGATTGCCTCCTTCATCTCGAGGGATCCCCACTATCCTGGTGGAAGGGCGTGGTGTCGAAGAGTGACATCGCCTTCTTTCAGGCGGGGGTTACTGACGCTTAGAGGGTCAGTATTTTTGATCACTTGTCACAAGCGTAGGTTTTATTTTTAACCTTTGGTTTTTGTCGTCGCAGGCGTATGCGAGGGCCGTGCGAAGTGACAGGATTCTGCACGACTTCATCCGGCGCTTAGGGGCATCCCAGGACGAGCTCGCTCGGACGAAGGCTAGGCTGGCTCAGGTCGAGCGAGGTTCGCACCCGGGGGCGGAGACCGAGATGCTTCGAGGCCAGCTTCGCGAAGCTAAGGTGGAACTCCAAATTGCATGGGATCAGCGCGATGGAGCCCAACTGTCGGTGGCCAAGATGGCGGGGGAGCTGACCGAAGAAAGGCGAGCTAGCGAGGTGGCGACCCGGTCAGCGGAGATTTTTCGCACTGAGGTCACCGACCTTCGGAGGCAACTGGATGCTCGATGTTGTCGCACGAAAATGAACAACGATTAAATACTTCGGGCGGCTCGATCCAAGGCCGGACCAAGTGATCGCGCCCGAGCCAAAAATGGGAGCTCGTAGACCGAGCTGCACCCTCCAGACCCTGAGGTGTGTTTTGGGGGGTGTGACCGTGCCAAAGGTTGGCTGCCTACGTACCCTTTAGTCGGGATCATGTCAGAACGTAGTTCAATTTGTGTATGGGGGCTATCTTGGGCTCAGAGGCTTTGGGATCCCATGTCTTTAGAGTAGGACCCGGCTCGTAGCTTCTGGTGAAGACTTTAGAGGGGTCGCGTGCTCGTAGCTCAGAGTTCTAGCTCAAGGGCCAAGAAGCTGGAGAGCAGTGCTTACTGCAGAAGCTCGAGTCACAGAAGAGGAGCGCGCTCCCTCTCGTCGAGGGGGGTCCTTGTTTCTGAGCCGAGGGAAGAGGAGTGCGCGCTCTTGGAATGTCACAAGAGCACGAGAGAATTCTTCAGAGAAGAGAAGTATTGTTCTCGAAAATGTATGAATCGTCCTTCTTTTTCTCCCCTAGGGGGGGTATTTATACTATTTGAGGGGAGGCCTTGGGCCGGCCCCTTGAGGCCCACCGGGTGGTCGGGAGCGAGGCGCGCGAGGCCTCACGCCTAAGAGACCGCAGGTCAAGCGGGACATGTCGCCTGGATGGGCGCGGGGCGTGCCAGTCGCGGCGTGCCTAGCAGCGGGCGTGCCCGGCCGAGGTGGCAAAGACGCTCGGCCGAGGTGGCCGAGGTGGCAGAGACACCCGGCTGAGGCAGCAGGGGCGCTCGGCCGGGGCGCTGAGGTGCGCGCAGGCCGGGAGGCCGGGGTGCGCGGGAGTGTGCACGCGGGCCGGGAGGCCGGGGCGCAGGTTGCGCGTGAGCCAAGCGCGATAGGGCGCGCTGAGGATCATTGGGCCGGGGGCCTCAGGGCCGGGGGCGCAGGTGCGCGCGCGCCGGCAGTGCCGGGCTGTGGGTGCGTCGGGGCGCTCGGGCCTGGTGGACCGGGGCCCGTTGGGCTCCCGGCCGGCAAAGCTCGGCCGGCCTTAAATCGTTTTTAAATTTCCGGTGTTCCAAAAATGACCGGTAACATTAGCCCCCCAAGTTTACGGCTTACGGGACGTAAGTCGTGAACTTTAGAAAAGAAAAGGGCGTTGAGGTAATTTCACCTTCGATCACATGTGATCGTCCGCACGCATATCTTTTGTGGCCGGACCCCTGGGGGCCGGACCGAGCCGATCGAGCACCAAGACCCGCGCGCGGCCTGGCGCTAGGGGACTGGCGCGCGCGCGAGGCCGGCCCGTGGGTCGGGCCTTGTGTTGCGCGCGCAGGGGGAAGGAGCAGGGTTTGCTCCTCCTCTCTATAAATAGGAGAGTCCTCGCTCTCTCTGTTCATGTTGTCGCAGTTTTTCGGACAACGATTTAGGAGTCGCAGACGGTCAGACCCAAGGCCGGACCAAGTGGTCTCGTCTCGACTCGAGCGTGTCGCACTTGGTATCCCAAGTCGTCCCTTAGCTGTCTGTGGTATCTGTCTCGTCCAGGCACCTGAAAAGCAAGCAGAGAAGGTGTGAACTACAAAGGGGAAACAGAGGGGTTGCCTCTGTTTACCTCTCCGACGCTCAACATTAGTAGGATTGAGGTGGTTTGTAGAGGGTTTAGTGTTTAGAGGTCGAGACTTGAGAGAAACGAGCGAGGTACGAGTTCGACAACGTTTCAGTACTCAAATTCGGATTACCTGGGTCAAGGGAGAGACCCTCATATTTATAGGCGGCCAAGGGGTGTTTGGGGAACCCCTTGGCCGAGCGCCGGCCTTGGAGAGCCGGCCTTGGAGCGCCGGCCTTGGAGAGCCGGCCTTGGAGCGCCGGCCTTGGAGCGCCGGCCTTGTAGAGCCGGCCTTGGAGAGCCGGCCTTGGAGAGCCGGCCTTGGAGCGCCGGCCTTGGAGAGCCGGCCTTGGAGCGCCGGCCTTGGAGCGCCGGCCTTGGAGAGCCCGCCTTGGAGAGCCGGCCTTGGAGCGCCGGCCTTGGATGAGCGCCTTGGAGAGCCGGCCTTGGAGCGCCGGCCTTGGAGAGCCGGCCTTGGAGAGCCGGCCTTGGAGCGCCGGCCTCGGTGAGCCGGCCTTGGAGCACCGGCCTTAGAGAGCCGGCCTTGGATGAGCGCCGGCCTCAGGACGGCCGCCAACGTGGCCGTCGTCGATCTACCGGGCCGAGACGGACCGGTAACATTAGCCCCCCGAGTTTATCACCGATTGTAAATCGCGTGGTAAACTCACGGTCCAACGTTGGCCCATCGGAGTAGCCCGCCGCCAAGAGGTATGCTCCGACGTCCTTTCATATTATTTTTATTATTATATTTTTTTTGTCGATCGTGCTTGCCTCGCTATTGAGTGTCGTGTGTCGGGAAGTGTTGATGGGGGCGAAAATTGAGCCCAAAAAGAATCCAAATCCACATGGTTCTCCTCAAACAAATCGTGTAAGCTGTCATCAATGGTCCCACACCCCGATAGGTGGTCAATGGGGTCCATGGGCGCGAATAGCGAGGCAAGCACGATCGACAAAAAAAAATATAATAATAAAAATAATATGAAAGGACGTCGGAGCATACCTCTTGGCGGTGGGCTACTCCGATGGGCCAACGTTGGACTGTGAGTTTACCACGCGATTTACAATCGGTGATAAACTCGGGGGGCTAATGTTACCGGTCCGTCTCGGCCCGGTAGATCGACGACGGCCACATTGGCGGCCGTCCTGAGGCCGGCGCTCATCCAAGGCCGGCTCTCCAAGGCCGGCTCTCTAAGGCCGGCGCTCCAAGGCCAGCTCTCCGAGGCCGGTGCTCCAAGGCCGGCTCTCCAAGGCCGGCTCTCCAAGGCGCTCATCCAAGGCCGGCGCTCCAAGGCCGGCTCTCCAAGGCCGGCTCTCCAAGGCCGCCGCTCTAAGGCCGGCTCTCTAAGGCCGGCGCTCCAAGGCTGGCTCTCCAAGGCCGGCTCTCCAAGGCAGGCTCTCCAAGGCCGGCGCTCCAAGGCCGGCTCTCCAAGGCCGGCGCTCCAAGGCCGGTTCTCCAAGGCTGGCGCTCCAAGGCCGGCTCTCCAAGGCCGGCGCTCCAAGGCCGGCTCTCCAAGGCCGGCGCTCGGCCAAGGGGTTCCCCAAACACCCCTTGGCCGCGTATAAATATGAGGGTCTCTCCCTTGACCCAGGTAATCCGAATTTGAGTACTGAAACGCTGTCGAACTCGTACCTCGCTCGTTTCTCTCAAGTCTCGACCCCTAAACACTAAACCCTCTACAAACCACCTCAATCCTACTAATGTTGAGCGTCGAAGAGGTAAACAGAGGCAACCCCTCTGTTTCCCCTTTGTAGTTCACACCTTCTCTGCTTGCTTTTCAGGTGCCTGGACGAGACAGATACCACAGACACCTAAGGGACGACTTGGGATACCAAGTCCGACACGCTCGAGTCGAGACGAGACCACTTGGTCCGGCCTTGGGTCTGACCGTCTGCGACTCCTAAATCGTTGTCCGAAAAACTGCGACAACAGTTCACACTGGCGGCCTGCGGGTAATCGGAAAATTCCTTTGAATTTGAAATTTCCCCCGGGCAGTTGACTTTTTTCCTTTTTCTTGATGGGGAGTGAGCTTGTTTCCCATGTTGATGATCCCGAGGTTGACCCTACCTGCCCTCTCCCAAATTTTGGGGGGGCGGCCAAGGGTCCCTTTGAGGAACTCGACGGGATTCCCATCTTTGTCGAGGAAGACTCTAGTGCGGCCGACAAATGGCTCGCGGAGTTGGAGACCGACGCCGCGGCGATCGCCGAGCTGGCGGGGCCCGGGAGCGGCCCACCTGCTAGGTGCGGCCCCGAAGGGAAGGACGAAGGGTCCAAGGACACGCGTTCGTCAAGGTTGGTGATCGACCTGGTCTCCCTCGAGGCGTCCTTTGACGCCCCCCTGCTCAAGCAGCGGGGTGAAGCGGCGGTGAGCGCCGAGCTCCCCCGAGCGTCTAACTTGGACGCCTCGGGTGTCGAGCTTGCGATAGTGCCGTCCGAATCTTTCTTCAACGAGATTTACTCCGACGATCCCCAAGGGTCGGGCTCGGAGGGCCCTGAAGAGGACTCGGAGGCTCCTCCCGCGAGGGGGAAGGAGAAACATAATGGCAAGGTGCTGGCGACGGCATGGCCGGCCCTCGAGTCCGCGGAGGCTTCGGGCTACACTTATGCCCGATCGCTGGAGAGGACTCGTATGTACGGGGTAGGCGACTCTGTCGCCCCCGTCGGCTTAGACTGCAAGGGAATCGATGCTGCGAGCACGCTCACTTCCCGAGTCTTCAGCACGCTTCGGGAGACGTATAACATCCCTACCTTGGTGGGATTGCTTAGACCCGCTCCCGAGGACAGGCCCTCTCGCCCCAGGGACGGGTATGCGGCCGTGATGATTGGGAGTCTTGTCTGCGGGTTGCGTCTCCCGTTTCCCACGATCGTCCGACTAGGGGTAGCAGATCCTGACCCGACTAGGGGTCCATGCATGTCAGATGAGCCCGGCGTTCTATCGCCTGTTGGCTACATGTTTCATGGACTAGCACTGCCAGACGCAGCATGCCATGACCGTGGATGACTTCCGTAACCTGGTCATCGTCTTCCCGTCGCCGGGGCAGCCGGGATTTCATATGGCCCGTCCTCGGGGTAATGTGAGGCTGGTCGAAGATTGTGACCCGCCTAGCCGCCGGGCGTGGGTGTGGGTCACCTTGGACGCTTTTGGCGAGGCGCCCCTTCCCTTCGGTCGTCTGGCCGAATTTCCAGCGGACGAGGGGGCAGCGGAGCTCCCCTTTGTGAGAGAAATATCGGGGATGTCGGAAGCCCGTAAGGCTGGCGAGCGGTTCCGTTCCCCCAAGTTGATGGCGCTCACTGGGTGGTTCCCGCCCTTTGCTCCGGGCACCGAGGAGGTGCTCCGGGAGAGCAGGCCCCCGAGTCCCGTGGTTCAGCCAGCCGCTCCTGCTTCTCGAGGTAACTTTTACGGTTTTGTAAAACTTTTCTGTTCGGCAGAACTTGACTTTCGTTACTTTGCCTTGCGTAGATGCGAAGAGGCGAGCTAGGAGGTTAGCTCTCGCTTCTCGGGACCCCGAGTCGATGGCAAAGATTCGCTCTAGGGTCGCTGACCGCAAGGCGAAGGGAGAGCGCGTCGAGACCGCCGGTCTAGTCGAACCGGAGTCTCGGGCTTCTTTAAAGAGGGTTTCGACATTGGCACCTCCCGACGAGCGTTCCGAACCCAAGAGGGCGAACTCGGCGGTGGAGCTGGAGGCGATAGAGGCTCGAGGGGATTGTTTCCGCCACCTCGAGGGATCTCCATTATCCTGGTGGAAGGGCGTGGTGTCGAAGGGCGACATCGCTTTCTTCCAAGCGGGTGTTACCGACGCTCAGAGGGTCAGTACTTCTGTTTGTTTGGTTATAAGCGTGAGTTTTAGTTTTAACCCTTGCTTCTTTGTTGTCGCATGCGTATGTGAGGGCCGTGCGAAGCGACAGGATTTTGCACGACTTCATCCGGCGCTTAGGGGCATCTCAGGAGGAGCTCGCCCGGACGAAGGCTAGGCTGGCTCAGGTCGAGCGAGGTTCGCACCAGGGGGCGGAGACCGAGACGCTTCCAGACTAGCTTAGAGAGGCCAAGGTGGAACTCCAAATCGCACAAGGCCAGCGCGACGGAGCCCACCTGTCAGTGGCCAAGAGGGCGGGCGAGCTCACCGAAGAACGGCGAGCTTGCGAGGTGGCGACCCGATCAGCGGAGATTTTTCGCACTGAGGTTACCGACCTTCGGAGGCAACTGGACGCTCGATCCGATGCCTTGGAGACGTCGCACCGCCAGCTTACCTCGAGCGAAGCGGCGCGTATTAGGGCGGAGCACGAGCGCGACTCTCTGGCGGAGGAAAACGCTCAACTCTCGTCCCAGCTTGCTGAAGCGGAGCGGAGAGCGTCCGACTTGCAGGATGACTACGACATAGGGATCCCGTCGTGCCGGACTGGTGGAATGTCGAGACGCGACCGCGGCCGACAACGAGGCCCGGGGGGTCACTTTTGACTTCTTCGACACCTTGTTCCCTCTGTTGGACGAGGGTGCTCCATGAGCCGAGTGGCTTTCTTTTTCAGCACGCATGTTTAGCGCTTTGCTTTCTCTTCCTATTTCTATTTTATTTATTTTTCACGCACTTTTTGTTCAGCACGTGTTTATCAGAGTCGTGGCTTGTTTTATTTATGAGATATTTTCGTTGCTTTCATGTTGAATGCTACCTCAATTTCCGAGCAATTTTTACTCGCATGTGCCTTCTTTGTGGGCTATCGTGGCCCAGTGACTTCGCTACGTGCCTTTCGGCGATCGAAGAGGTCGTACCGGGTAGTCCCCGGGGGCTTTGCATCCGTGCCATTGGCGACTGGACGTGTAAGTCGCGCCGGGTTGGGCCGGCATCTTTTGGAGCCCGTGCTTTTAAGCGACCGAGCTCGCCGGGTTAGGCCGGCATCTTCGAGCTCGCGCTGCTTGAGCGACCGAGCTCGCCGGGTAAGGCCGACGTCTTTGAGCTCGCGCTGTTGAGCGACCGAGCTCGCCGGGTTAGGCCAGCGTCTTTGAGCTCGTGCTGTTTGAGCGACCGAGCTCGCCGGGTTAGGCCGGCATCTTCGAGCTCGCGCTGTTTGAGCGACCAAGCTTGCCGGGTTAGGCCGGCGTCTTTGGGTTCGCGCCCTGAACCAAGCGAACGCGCTTTGCGTCGGGTTTAGGCCGACGTCTTTTTAGTGTTCGCGCCCTGGAGCGTCGGAACGTAGGTGCGCCGGGTTAGGCCGGCGTCTTTTTAGTGTTCGCGCCATTGAGCGTCGGAACATAGGTGCGCCGGGTTAGGCCGGCGTCTTTTTTGGTGTTCGCGCCCTTGAGCGTCTGAACGTAGGTGCGCCGGGATAGGCCGGCGTCTTTTTAGTGTTCGCGCCATTGGGCGTCGGAACATAGGTGATCCGGGTTAGACCGGCGTCATTTTTGGGCCCGCTCACCCTGGAGTGAGCGAACGTGGGTGCGTCGGGTTAGGCCGACGTCTTTTGGGCTCGCTCACCCTGGAGTGAGCGAACACGGGTGCGTCGGGTTATGCCGACGTCTTTTGGGCTCGCTCACCCTGGGGTGAGCGAACGCGGTTGCGCCGGGTTAGGCCGGCGTCTTTTACTCAAACCACATGCGCCGGGTTAGGCCGGCGTCTTTTGGTGTTCGTGCCCTGAGGCTAGCGAACCTTAGTTTGGCTCAAATTTGGCCTTTTTTTGGGTTTGAGGCAGCGCCTTTACGCGACTTACATGCGTCTCTGAAGACGTCTTTCACCTGCGCCTTTACGCGTCTTACGGCACGCCGGGAAGGCCGACGTTTTACTCGAACCCGTATGCACGAAGGGCCGTCGGGGTCCGAGCTTCCTAAGTCTGTATCCCCGTGGGGGACTTAGGCCTTGTGCGTCGAGTTAGGCCGACGTCTTTTGGGCCCGCTCACCCTGGAGTGAGCGAACGCGGGTGCGTCGGGTTAGGCCGACGTCTTTTCTCTGACCCATAAGTCTGATGGGCCATCGGGGCCCGAGCTTCTTAAGCCTTTGTCTCCCATGAGTGGGAGGCTTAAGGTTTTTTTTTTTTTTTTTTTGAAGAGTCGGCACGACGAGTATCAGTCGACTCGTAGACTCAGAGCTCGACTCGAAGAGCGAGCTCGACTCGAGGAGGCGTAGATTCGGTGTGGGGAGTACTAGTCGGCTTGACGGACTCGGAGCTCGTCTCGAGGAGCGAGCTCGACTCGAGGAGTGAACTAGACTTAAGGAGCGAGCTTGACTTGAGGAGTGAGCTCGACTCAAGGACCGAGCTCGACTTGAGGAGCGAACTAGGCTCGAGGAGCGAATTGGACTCAAGGACCGAGCTCGACTTGAGGAGCGAACTTGAGCTCGACTCAAGGAGCGAGCTCGACTTGAGGAGCGAACTGGGCTCGAGGAGCGAATTGGACTCAAGGAGCGAGCTCGACTTGAGGAGCGAACTTGAGCTCGACTCAAGGAGCGAGCTCGACTTGAGGAGCGAGCTCGACCTGAGGAGCGAACTGGACTCAAGCAGCGAGCTCGACTTGAGGAGCGAACTTGAGCTCGACTCAAGGAACGAGCTCGACTTGAGGAGCGAACTGGGCTCGAGGAGCAAGCTCGACTCGAAGAGCAAACTTGAGCTCGACTCAAGGAGCGAGCTCGACTCGAGGAGCGAGCTCGACTCAAGGAGCGAGCTTGACTTGAGGACCGAGCTCGACTCGAGGAGCGAACTTGAGCTCGACTCAAGGAGCGAGCTCGACTTGAGGAGCGAACTTGAGCTCGACTCAAGGAGCGAGACCTGAGGAGCAAACTGGGCTCGAGGAGCGAGCTCGACTTGAGGAGCGAGCTCGACTCGAAGAGCGAACTTGAGCTCGACTCAAGGAGCGAGCTCGACTTGAGGAGCGAGCTCGACTTGAGGAGCGAGCTCGACTCGATGAGCGATCCGGGCTCGAGGAGCGAGCTCGACTCGATGCCGGGCTCGTTGAGCTTGCTCTGGTGAGCGACCGAGCTCGCCGAGTTAGGTCGACCTAAGCCTCATCCCAGAAGTAGGGAGCTTAAGGTTTTTACCTTTTCTCTTTTTTTTTTTGGCCGTGAATTCTTGAGTGTATGTCGCAGGACCCATTAGCCCCCCAAGTTTTTAGTTTACAGGCCGTGCTTTGATGACTAAAAACTTTTTTTTTATAAAGTGGGTAAAAAAGACCGCAAACTTTATTTTTTATTGATTTTGCTAACGGGGAACATCCTTGAACAGTGGCAAATAGGCCTTTATTGAATAAGGGAAATCAGAGCAATAATGAGGGGACTTGATCACTAGTGTTACTGCCTCAAGTGTTCGGCGTTCCACGGGTGCCGGATTGGAGTTCCGTCCGTGTGTTCGATGTAGTATGTCCCGTCGTGTATGACTTGTCGGACTCTATACGGTCCTTCCCAATTTGGGCCTAGGACTCTGGCGCCTTGCACTTGGGTGTTCTGGAACACGCGTCTGAGTACAAGGCTGCCGACGGCGAAGATCCGCCTTTTGACTTTGGCGTTGTAGTATCTCTCGACCTTTCGCTTTTGTGCAGCGAGTCTAGTGAGAGCCTCAGATCTTTTCTCGTCGATTAGATCGAGTTCGAGGCGCATGGCTTCATCATTTTCTTTTTCGTCGAAAGTGTCAACCCGATAGGTGGGGACTTCCATTTCCACGGGGACCACCGCCTCCACCCCAAAAGCTAGGGAGAAGGGGGTCTCTCCGGTGGCGTTTCGAACGGTCGTTCGATAGGCCCATAGGATGAAAGGCAGTTCTTGAGGTTGCTCTTAATCGTCTTGTTGACGGCTTCCACTTGACCATTAGCCTGTGGATGTCGCGGGGATGAGAATGTCTTGCTTATCCCTAGTTGGGCGCAGATCTCTCTAACCCTCGCGTTGTCGAACTGCGCGCCGTTATCGGTCACGATTGACGCGGGGATGCCGTAGCGACATATTATGGACTTCCAAATGAAGTTCGTAGTGTTGGCCTCGGTGATCCTGGCCAGAGGCTCGGCTTCTTGGGCTATCTTGGGCTCAGAGGCTTTGGGAACCCAAGTCTTTAGAGTAGGACCCGGCTCGTAGCTTCTGGTGAAACTTTAGAGGGGTCACGTGCTCGTAGCTCGGCGTTCTAGCTCAAGGGCCAAGAAGCTGGAGAGCAGTGCGTACTGCAGAAGCTCGGGTCGCAGAAGAGGAGCGCGCTCCCTCTCGTGGAGGGGGGTCCTTGTTTCTGAGCCGAGGGAAGAGGAGTGCGCGCTCTTGGACTGTCACAAGGGCACGAGAGAATTCTTCAGAGAAGAGAAGTATTGTTCTCGAAAATGTATGAATCGTCCTTCTTTTTCTCCTCTAGGGGGGGTATTTATAGTATTTGAGGGGAGGCCTTGGGCCGGCCCCTCGAGGCCCACCGGGTGGCCGGGAGCGAGGCGCGCGGGACATGTCGCCTGGATGGGTGCGGGGCATGCCAGGAGCGGTGTGCCTGGCAGCGGGTGTGCCCGGCCGAGGTGGCATAGACACTCGGCCGAGGTGGCAAAGACGCTCGGCCGAGGTGGCCGAGCTGACGAAGACGCTCGTCCGAGGTGGCTGAGCTGGTGAAGACGCTCGGCCGAGGCAGCCGAGCTGGCGAAGGCGCTCGGCCGAGGCGGCCTAGCTGTTGAAGGCGCTCGACCGGGGTGGCCGAGGTGGCAGAGACACTCGGCTGAGGCAGCAGGGGCGCTCGGCCGGGGCGCCGAGGCGCGCACGGGCCGGGAGGACGGGGAGCAGGCTGCGCGTGAGCTAGGTGCGATATGGCGCGCTGAGGCCCATTGGGCCGGGGGCCACAGGGCCGGGGGCGCAGGTGCGCGCGCGCCAGCCGTGCCGGGCTGTGGGTGCGTCGGGGCGCTCGGGCCTGGTGGACCGGGGCCCGTTGGGCTGGCCGGCCGGCCTTAAATCGTTTTTGAATTTCCGGTGTTCCGAAAACGACCGGTAACAGTGGATCCGATGCCTTGGAGACGTCGCACTGCTAGCTCACTTCGAGCGAAGCGGCGTGTGTTCGGGCGGAGCGCGAGCGCGACTCTCTGACGGTGGAGAACGCTCGTCTCTCGTCCCGGCTTGCTGAAGCGGAGCGAAAAGCGTCCGACTTGCAGGATGACTACGACATAGGGGTCGAGGACGCCCGTCGTGCCGGAGCGGTGGAATGTCGGAATGCGACTGCGACCGAGAACGAGGCCCGGGGGGTCACTTTCGACTTCTTCGACACCTTGTTTCCCCTGCTGGATGAGGGTGCTCCTTGAGCCGTGTGACTTCTTTTTTAACGCGCATGTTTAGCGCTTTGCTTTCTTTTCCTTTCCTAGGATTTATTTTTTCACGCACTTTTTATTCAGCACGTGTTCATTGGATTCGGAGCCGTGGCTCTCCTTATTTATGAGATTTTTTATGTTGCTTTCATGTTGAATGCTATCTCATTTTCCGAGCAATTTTTACTCGCATGCGCCTTCTCTGTGGGCTATCGTGGCCCAGTGACTTCGCTTCGTGCCTTTCGGCGATCGAAGAGGTCGTACCGGGTAGTCCCCGGGGGCTTTGCATCCGTGCCATTGGCGACTGGACGTGTAAGTCGCGCCGGGCTGGGCCGACGTCTCTTGAGTTCGCGCTCTGGAGCAAGCGAACTCTCATGTGTTGCGCCGGGCTGGGCCGGCGTCTTTGAGCTCGTCCTGTCAAGCGACCAAGCTTATGTGTTGTGCCGGGTTAGGCCGGCATCTTTGAGCCCGTGCTGTTGAGCAACCGAGCTTGAACGTGTTGCGCCGGGCTGGGCCGGCGTCTTTGAGCTCGTGCTGTTGAGCGACCGAGCTTGAACGTGTTGCGCCGGGCTGGGCCGGCGTCTTTGAGCTCGCTTGCCCTGGAGCAAGTGAACGTGGGTGCGTCGGGTTAGGCCGACGTCTTTTTGGGCCCGCTTGCCTTGAACCAAGCGGACGTGGGTTGCGCCGGTGTCTTGTGGGCTCGCTTGCTCTGGGGCAAGCGAACGCGGGAGCGTCGGGTTAGGCCGACGTCTTTTTGGGCCCGCTTGTCTTGGAGCAAGCGGACGCGGGTTGCGCCGGGTTATGCCGGCGTCTTGTGGGCTCGCTTGCTCTGGAGCAAGCGAACGCGGGTGCGTCGGGTTAGGTCGACGTCTTTTTGGGCCCGCTTGCCCTGGAGCAAGCGGACGCGGGTTGCGCCGGGTTATGTCGGCGTCTTGTGGGCTCGCTTGCTCTGGAGCAAGCGAACGCGGGTTATGCCGACGTCTTTTACTCAAACCCTGTTGCGCCGGGTTAGGCCGGCGTCTTTGTTGTTCGTGCCCTGAGGTCAGCGAACATTTATTTGGCTCAAATTTGGCCTTTTTAGGGTTTGAGGCAGCGCCTTTACGCGTCTTACATGCGTCCCAGGAGAAGTCTTTCACCTGCGTCTTTACGCGTCTTACGGCACGCCGGGAAGGCCGACGTTTTACCCGAACCCGTATGCACAAAAGGCCGTCGGGGTCCGAGCTTCCTAAGTCTTTTTCCCCGTAGGGGACATTAGGCCTGGGGTAGAAGTGTTCGTGCTGTTGAGCGACCGAACCTCATGTGTTGCGCCAGGCTAGGCTGGCGTCTTCGAGCTCGTACTGTTGAGCGACCGAGCTTATGTGTTGCGCCGGGCTAGGCCGGCGTCTTTGAGCTCGTGATGTTGAGCGACCGAGCTTATGTGTTGCGCCGGGTTAGGCCGGTGTCTTTTCTCGGACCCGTATGCTTGATAAGCCGTAGGGGTTCGAGCTTCTCAAGCCTCCGTATCCCATGAGTGGGGGGCTTCAAGGTTTTTCTTCCCTCTTTTTTTTGAAGAGTCGGCACGAGGAGTATCAGTCGACTCGTAGACTCGGAGCTCGACTCGAAGAGCGAGCTCGACTCGCGTAGATTCGGTGCGGGGAGTACCAGTCGACTGGCGGGCTCGGAGCTCGTCTCGAGGTGCGAGCACGACTCGAGGAGACGAACTGGACTCAAGGAGCGAGCTCCACTTGAGGAGCGAGTTTGACTCGAGGAGCGAACTGGGCTCGAGGAGCGAGCTCGACTCGAGGAGCAAGCTCGACTCGAGGAGCGAGCTCGACTCGAGGAGCGAGCTCGACTCGAGGAGCAAGCTCGACTCGAGGAGCGAGCTCGACTTCTGGAGATGAGTAGGTTTGGTGCCAGGAGTACCAGTCGGCTTGGCGGACTCGGAGCTCGTCTCGAGGAGCGAGCTCGACTCGAGGAGCGAACTGGACTCAAGGAGCGAGCTCGACTTAAGGAGCGAGCTAGACTCGAAGAGCGAACTGGGCTCGAGGAGCGAGCTCGACTTGAGGAGCGAGCTCGACTCGAGGAGCGAACTGGGCTCGAGGAGCAAGCTCGACTGGAGGAGCGAGCTTGAGCTCGACTCAAGGAGCGAGCTCGACTTGAGGAGCGAGCTCGACTCGAAGAGCGAACTGGGCTCGAGGAGCGAGCTCGACTTGAGGAGCGAGCTTGACTCGAGGAGCGAGCTTGTCACGACCCGCGAGCGACAGCTCGCCCACGAACCGCGACCGATCAACTCAAATCTATACATAACTCATAATATAAACACATTAATTAAGCATAATATCTCATAAGATTATATAATAAAATAGTTTGCGAAAATCCGGGGAAATTTTTCGCTTTTATAACTTAGAGTCTTATAGCGACTCCTATACAAATATGTTCCGGAACGTTTTATCAAAAGATACTAACCCCGATTAAGAAACCCCATAGCCCATAGGTCAAGGCAATACGCGCTCGGTCTCGGTCTTCAATCTCGTGTCCCGCTTACCAGCTTTTCCCTTATCTACATTACCAAGGGTCATAAAACTATGAGTCGATTGACTCAGTAAGTGGGAGTCTATCTATAAAGTAAAACGACTAATGCCATGTGACGTGCAAACAAATACACAAGAATGCAGAATGCAGAATGCAGATACATATGATTCAAGAGCATGCCTAACGCGGGGCCTCGCTCTACGCTATCACTTGCCATTCCACAAGGTTATACAACATCCACTGCTATAACCCTTGGAATGACAAGAAGCCAACCTCAGACTTCGAGCAGTAGTCATCAGTGGCTTAGAGTTTTAAGACTGTCTGGGATCCACTAGTGGTACCATCTTCATTTGGGCGCCGGCGCTACGTGTCGTCATGACACAGCAAATGGGCTCGCCGGGGCGACCTTTCCCATTGCTAGAACGGGGTGCTCTCAGCAGCTCCCGTGGAGTACTCAGCGCCATCAGGACCGTCTTAGTCCTCAACACGAGTAGGAACTCGTGGGTACCACCGACAACATTATTTATTGTTTGGACACTCTAGCTTATAGAGTATACAACTAATAACAAACAGGAGAGCGTCTCGGGATAAATCCCGAAAGAATTATGGTTTCCCTTTCATGCTCGTTAAGTGTTTTAGATTGAAGACTCAGGATGTGACTCCCGGTACTTCTACCCTCGGCTCGAATCCGAGAGTCTAACATGCTCTCCTGTCACCTCCGATCTAGCCAAACTCTATGGTTAGCAGAGGGATCTAACAACAACAAAGCAACAACGTGGCTGGTTCAAGTTAGCGTTTGAACCTAACGGGCGTACCCGAACTAAGTTTTCAAGCAAGAGTGGCCGAAGCCTTAACTTTTAAGTTTATTCATTTTAGGGCTTTCACCTACTCTTGTTTACTAGCAAACAAATGCACAAACAAACAGGGTTATTCCCTTGGTAAGTAGTTGACTTAGGTCTCCTCACTTACCTGGAATTATTTGACAGAAAGCTCGACGATTCCCGAAGATGTCTTGCTTCACACGTTCTTCGAGGCACTTGACTCTTGTCGAAACGTCGAAAGAACTAGCATCGAGAGTTTCCATGCTTTTCATGCTTCCCGAGACTCTACACATCCTGAAGCGTTAACACGTCCTGAAGCGTCGAGAAACTAAAACCCAAAGTTGAAAACTCATTAGTCAATGATCCAAAGGGTGATGACAAGCTTAAGGTTCGTTATCGGGATTCACTGCGAGTCGGTTCAGGGGTTCGAGAATTTAATTCACTTATTTCCTGGCTTTTCGGAATTTAAACTTATTCAAGACTCGTACGAATTCGTACCAGAGAATGAGTACGAAATAAAATCCAAATCATTATTTAACGAGTCTTAAATAAATTAAATGAATAATCCGAAAATAGTACAAACCGAGAATTCTAAATGAATTAACCAAAAATTAAATTCTCGAACATCTCTTAATAAATAATTAATAATCCTTGAGTACAAATCTCAAATCCAAAATTAAGACTCGAGTCTAACGCTATAAAGCGATAAACGACTCACGAGTGAGATCGAGCATTAAAAAATCTGTTCTGAATTCACTACTTTTCCGGCTTCAACGTGTTCAATTCCACCGGCTCTCGCTCGATTCTATCCGATCTGTGACTGAGCTGTGAAATTCAGAAATAAACACCGAGTCAATTCACAAATCCAATTCCCGACTCGACTTAGAACCCGAAATCAAACCACTAATAACATCACTTGTCACAAAACCCAAACTTCTCAATAAATTCACATTTCAATCTCACAACGAGCTAACCAAACTCGAAACGAACCAACTCATCTCAAAACACAAACGACGATTTCAAATTCACATAACTTCACAACCCGAGAACTAACTCAACCAACAATCAAACCGAGCATTAACCACAAAATAAAACCCCGAGACTCAGATTTTATCTTCACAAACAATCAAAAGGACTCACAACTGAAACAAGTCCCTCGGCCAAGTAAACTCACGGCCACAACAAAGAACCCAAACAAAATCGAGCTCAATTTCTCCAATTCAAGTCATCAACATCGATTATCAAGCTCAAATAACAACTAATCACCCTCAATTCTTCAGAAATCATCATAGAATTCGAAATCCCCAAATCAATGAAACCTAATTTCGAGTTCTTCAATTTGGTAAACAAACCTCACCTTGCTTTTGGAGAAATCAACCTCTCCGTGCTCACTCTTTTCTTCACCGACGTCCTCTCTCTAGCTCGCGGCGGCTCAAGCTTCACGACGGCTTGGCGGCGGTCGGTCGATCTCCTCGGCGAGGCGCGCACGCATGGAGCTCGGGCTCGGGCTGATGGCGCACGAGGATAACGAACGGGGAGGAAGAAGAATGAAGCTGCGAGAGTGATGAGGTGGTCTGGTTCGGCCGGAGCTCGTCCTTGGAGCGGTTAGGAATTTTTTTTTTCTTTGTTATCCTCTGCATGTGGCTCGCACGGGTGAGGAAGAGAAGAAGAGAAGGAGATTTCTCTTTTTGCACGTGAAGGAACATAATAGAAGGAAGAAGAAGATAAGAGAAAGAGGAGATAAGAAGAAAGAAAATGAATTTATTCATCAAACCCATTTTTTTCCTCCATCTTCTTAAATCAACCCCCAACTCACATTTTTATTTTCAAATACCTCCAAAAACGTTACAATCACGTCCTTGTCACAAAATTTTGTGACTAAAACCGTACTCGCTCAAACTTTTAATTAAGTTATTCAAACTGAGACTTTCCTCGTTCGTTCTTGATTAATTTAAATATATTTAAGGTTTCTCGGAAATAATTCTCATCCTTGAGAATTTATTTCTTAAATTAAATTCCGGAATATTTCATCGGAAAATAATTTATTACTCGAGACGAACTCGATAAATCCTTTATTTATTCCGAGATTTTCCATTACCTTAAAAGAACTTAAATTAACTCGATAAACTTCAACGTCCATAATTCACTCATTAATTTAATTGTAACAAACGGAAGCTCGTAAATTTTACAAACGGCGAGATTCAAAAGTTATCCTTTACAGAGCTGGACTCAAGGAGCGAGCTCGACTCGAAGAGCGAACTGGGCTCGAGGAGCGAACTGGGCTCAAGGAGCGAGCTCGACTTGAGGAGCGAGCTCGACTCGAATAGCGAGGTCGACTCGAGGAGCGAACTGGGCTCGAGGAGCGAGCTTGAGCTCGACTCAAGGAGCGAGCTCGACTTGAGGAGCGAGCTCGAATTGAGGAGCGAGCTCGAGTTGAGGAGCGAGCTCGACTCGAGGAGCGAACTGGGCTCGAGGAGCGAGCTCGACTCGATGCCGGCCTCGTTGAGCTTGCTCTGGTGAGCGATCGAGCTCGCCGAGTTAGGTCGACCTAAGCCTCATCCAAGAAGTGGGGAGCTTAAGGTTTTTACCTTTTTTTTTATTATATATTTTGGCCGTGAATTCTTGAGTGTATGTCGCAGGACCCATTAGCCCCCCAAGTTTTTAGTTTACAGGCCGTGCCGTGATGACTAAAAACTTATTTTTTTTATAAAGTGGGTAAAAAAGACCGCAAACTTTATTTTTTATTGATTTTTGCTTAATGTGGAACATCCTTGAACAGTGGCACAAAGGCCTTTATTGAATAAGGGAAATCAAAGCAATAATGAGGGGACTTGATCACTGGTGGTACTGCCTCAAGTGTTCGGCGTTCCATGGGTGCCGGATTGGAGTTCAGTCCGTGTCTTCGATGTAGTAGGTCCCGTCGTGTATGACTTGTCGGACTCTATACGGTCCTTCCCAATTTGGGCCTAGGACTCCGGCGCCTTGCACTTGGGTGTTCTGGAACACGCGTCTGAGTACAAGGTTGCCGGCGGCGAAGGTCCGCCTTTTGACTTTGTCGTTGTAGTATCTCTCGACCTTTCGCTTTTGCGCAGCGAGTCTGGTGAGAGCCTCGGATCTTTTCTCGTCGATTAGATCCAGTTCGAGGCGCATGGCTTCCTCATTTTCTTTTTCGTCGAAAGTGTCAACCCGATAGGTGGGGACTTCCATTTCCACGGGGACCACCGCCTCAACCCCAAAAGCTAGAGAGAAGGGGGTCTCTCCGGTGGAGTTTCGAACGGTCGTTCGATAGGCCCATAGGATGAAAGGCAGTTCTTCAGCCCAGGCGCCTTTTTTGGCTTCGAGCTTTTTCTTGAGGTTGCTCTTAATCGTCTTGTTGACGGCTTCCACTTGGCCATTAGCCTGTGGATGTCGTGGGGATGAGAATGTTTTTCTTATCCCTAGTTGGGCGCAGATCTCTCTAACCCTCGCGTTGTCGAACTGCGCGCCGTTATCGGTCACGATTGACGTGGGGATGCCGTGGCGGCATATTATGGACTTCCAGATGAAGTTCGTAGTGTTGGCCTCGGTGATCCTGGCCAGAGGCTCGGCTTCGACCCACTTGGTGAAGTAGTCGATAACGACGATGGTGTATTCGTATTGCCCCGGGGCTTTGGGAAGCTTGTCGATAATGTCTACGCCCCATTTTGCGAAGGGGCGTGGAACAACGATGCTACTTAGGGGAGATGGCGGCTGTCGTGGAACGTTGGAGGAATGTTGACACTTGTCACACTTTCTTGCCCAGTCGTAGGCGTATTTTTTCATCGCTTGCCAGAAGTAGCCTTATCGAAGCGCTTTGAGCGCGAGGGACCTCCCAGCGGCGTGGTTCCCGCAGAGGCCTTCGTGGATCTCGCGGAGGACCTTAGTCGACTCGACGCTGTTGAGACATCGGAGCAGCGGGGTTGAATACCCGCGCTTGTATAAGGCTTCGCCTCTCAACACATATTTGGATGCGAGGGCTTTTAGCCTTTCGGCTTCTTTGCGGTCTTCGGGAAGTACCCCTCTTCGCAAGAAGTCCGTAAGCGGAGTCATACAAGTTGGATGAGCGGCGCTCTCAATCGTTCCTACCTCGTCACGTGAGACGGATGGTCGCGAGAGAGACTCGATTGGGATGGTTCCCAACCCGTCTTCGGTGATACCAGATCCGAGGCGAGCTATGGCGAAAGCCTCGGAGTTCTCTTCTCGTGGGATCTGGATGATCTCGAACCAGGAGAAGGCATCTAGCTTGGCATTTGTCTTTGCCAAGTAGGCGATCATGTTAGGTTCTTTGGCAACGTAGTCGCCTTTAACCTGATTTACGATTAACTGCGAGTCACAGTGTCTTCGTAAATTCTATACGTTGAGCTTTTGAGCGAGCTCTAGCCCTACGATGAGGGCTTCGTACTCGGCCTCATTGTGTGAGGCCTGGAATCCGTAGTGGAGGGCGTAGCGTAACTTTTCCCGGTCGGGATTTGTCAAAATCACGCCGGCGCCTGCTCCTTGGGCATTAGATGCTCCGTCTACGTGTAGTTCCCAGATGGGACCCGTAGGGTCGGCCTTTCTCTTTCGAGCCGACAAGTCGTCGGTCGAGCCGTCTTCTGCTCTTCCCATGTCGGGAGTGTAGGAGAATTCTGCCAGGAAATCAGCTAAGGCTTGAGCCTTTATTGCCGGCCTCGGATGAAACTCAATCCCGTACTCGCTCAATTCTTGGGAACAGACCGCCATGCGATTCGATGTTCCCTTTTGAAGAGCCTTACCGATTGGGTGTCCGGTTCGGACAACGATTGGGTGAGCCTGGAAGTAGGGGCATAGTTTTTTGGCGGCTACGAGGAGAGCGAGAGAGAGCTTCTCTATCTCTGTATAACGCGTTTCGGCGTCAAGTAGGGCTTTGCTTATGTAGAAGATGGGCCATTGAGCCCTATCTTCTTCACGGATCAGCACAGCACTCACAGCTCGTTCGGAGACGGCGAGGTAGATGTAAAGTGTCTCGCCTTCTTTTGGCTTGGAGAGGAACGGTGGTGTCCCGAAGTAGGCCTTCATTTCTTGGAAGGCCTTTTCGCACTCGTCCGTCCATTCAAAGCCGTCCGTCTTCTTAATTGCTTTGAAGAACGGTTGACACTTGTCGGTTGCTTTGGCCACAAAACGCGATAGGGCGGCAATCCGACCGGTCAGGCTTTGGACTTCCTTGACACGTCGCAGGGACTTCATGTCAAGGAGTGCCTTGATTTTCTCGGGGTTTGCTTCGATACCTCGATGGCTAACTATGTAGCCTAGGAACTTTCCGGACTCGACCCCGAACACACATTTGTTGGGGTTGAGCTTCATTTTGTACCGGCGGAGGATTAAGAACATCTCCCTCAGGTTGTCTACGTGGTTGGTAGCCAATAGGCTTTTTACGAGCATGTCGTCCACGTACACTTCCATGGTCTTGCCGATTAGGTCGGCAAAGATCCGGTTTACCAATCGTTGGTAAGTAGCTCCTGCATTCTTAAGGCCGAAAGGCATGACCTTGTAGCAGTAGAGGCCACGATCAGTGACAAAGGTTGTCTTGATCAGATCGGGCTCGTGCATTCGTATCTGGTTATAGCCGGAGTAGGGGTCCATGAAACTTAGGAGTTCATGTCCTGCCGTGGCGTCGACCAGTTGTTCGATGCGTGGGAGTGGAAAGCAATCTTTCGGGCAGGCTTTGTTAAGAACTTTGTAATCTATGCAAATGCGACACTACCCGTTGGGCTTTTTGACCATGACCACATTGGCCACCCACTTTGGGTACTTGGCTTCTCGGATGAAACAAGTGGAGAGAAGTTTTTCGACTTCCTCGTTTATTGCTAGGTACCGTTCGGGGTTGAACCCACGTCTAGCTTGTACCTTTTCAGCGATGGTTTTATCGTCATTCAATCGGTGCACAATCACATCGGGGTCTATGTCGGGCATGTCTGCATGTGTCCATGCAAAGACATCCTTAAACTCCCGAAGGAAGGACGCAAGTTGAGTTTTGATGGCGAGAGGGAGTTGTGCACCGATCTTTACTACCTGGTCAGGTTTAGCTTCGTCGAGAACGATCGAAGTGAGATCATCGGGGGTGTCAACTTTTAACCTCTCGATATCGTCGCGGGGGTCTAATTCCCCGAGTTGCCGTGCGTCTTTTTTATCACACGGGTAGTCTTCTTCCAGTTGGTAGATCGTGTTAACCCTTTTTTCAGCAGGCTTGCCGTCCATGCCTTGGACGTAGCATATCCTCGCCTGGGTTTGATCACCGGCCATGACGCCAATTCCCTTTTCGGTGGGGAATTTCACTAGTAGGTGATAAGTGGACGTGATAGCCCTTAGTTTGTTCAACGTGGGTCGCCCAATGATAACATTGTAGGGCGACTCCTGGTAGACCACAAGAAAGGGGACCATGTGAACGACTTTGATGCCTCCGGTAGTTCCGAAGGTGACTGGTAAATCAATGATTCCTTCAGTCATGACCTTTTCTCCTGTGAACCCAAACAGAGGTGTCTGAGTTGGGACAGGGCGGAGCCCCCCGAGCTTCATGCGCTCGAGGGTGGTCTTAAAGATTATATCGGCCGCGCTGCCGTTATCAATAAGAACTCTTTTTACCAAGTTGTTGGCTACCTGGGCCTTAAGGACTATAGCGTTATTGTGCGGGTGCACAACTCGCTTGGCCTCTTCATTGGTGAATTGTATCGTCTTGTAAGGTACGGACGGAGGTTCGTCGTAGGTGAGGTTGACCTACCTGGCAAGGCCTTCTTGAGAGGCAGCTCTGAGGAGCTTTTTCCTTTGCCGGGCTGAGTCCCCGTCTTGCAAGCCACCTAGTATGGTGGTGACGACGTGGAGTTGCGCATCAGCCGTAGCTGTGACCGCTGTGCGGTCGGTGTTTGCATTGGTCCCTCCACCTTTCTCAGGCTGCGGCCTGTTGCCGGCGGGGGCTGCCACTCCTACCAAGCGAAGGACGAACTCTTTGAGCTCTCCCTTCTGCATTAATGTCTGAATTTGTTTCCTAAGATGGAAGCATTGAGCGGTCATGTGACCGTAATCCCGGTGGAACTCACAATAACGGGACCGGTCGCGAGATGCGGGGCTGCCCCTTATTGGAGCCGGAGCGACGAACTTGTCACGCGCCACAGCGTAGATTTGCTCTACCGGGGCGTTCAAGGGAGTGTAACCCGAGTAGTCTCTAAAATTGCTCGCAAGACGCGGCTTCTGAGACATAGGGGGTCGGCTATCGATAGCCTTACCTCCCTAGTTTATTCTCTTGCGGGGGTTTCCAGGCTCGTTGCCGGACTCATCCCGACGGCGGGAGCTTTGGCTGCTGCTCATGCGGCCGTCGAGGTAATCTTCTACCCCCATAAAGGTTTTGGCTCGGTTCATTAACTCGGCCATCGTAGAAGGGACTCTGCTGACGACGGACTTTAAGAAGTCTCCGGTGCGCAAGCCCTCGATGATGGCTGTAATTGCGTCATCGTCGTCAAAGCGGTCAACCTTATTTGATTCTGCGGTGAATCGGGTGAGATACTGTCTCAAGGACTCGTTATTCTCTTGCCTGATCGACCAAAAGTACATCTTGGTCTTCCTTTGGACCATGGATGTAGCAAATCCTGCTAGGAACATGTCCTTCAGGTCTTTGAATGATTGGATGCTTCCTGGTCTTAAATTCTTAAGCCACTCAAAACCGGGTCCGGTGAGGGTAAGACTAAAAGCTTGGCATAGAGCCCCAGGTGAGACGCCCTGCATCGTCATCCAAGTTTCGTAATGTTGGATGTGATACGTGGGATCAGATTTCCCATTGTATGGAGGGAGATTCGGGAGTTTGAAGTTTCCCGTGCACACCTCAGCAAGGATTTGTTGTCAATGGTGCCCACAAGAAGAGTAGTAGTGTCTATTTAAGTACATTTGATGTCATATAGTCTTACGAAGACTCTTGCTTGTAATTGCTTATTCATTGATGATAAAGTTGAACCGTTCATTCATTCTTTCTTTGTTTGAAGCTTTATGATAAAACCTTAGTCTTTTAGTCCATAAACAAACTTAACAACTTACGAAGAGACAAATGTAGATTTGCATGAACAAACTCTTCGTAGTTTGCTTAAAACGATATATTCGCAATCTTAGGGTCAAAGGACTATTGACCTCAGTATGATTGTTAGAAGAATCTATGATGTCTGGTTATGAGGCATTGAGAGTTGGAGACTCTATAGTTCTTCTAGGTATCTTCCGAAGGTACTGAATTGACCAGTGCACTTCTAGAGACAAGATAAGAACAAACCATTTAACCTCTTATGTCTCGAAGTCACTATGTATGAATTGCATCATGCTTACCTTAATCCTGAAATGAGACATGCCATTTCACAGCTTAGTATTCTCATTTGAGAAAGTCATAGTTCGGACTCACTATGTGATTCCGAACAGGGCCTATTGGTGAAGTACTAAGTTGTGAGTATGTCATGAGTAACTTTGTGAAGTTCTCATAGATATGGAATTCATGTACAAGATTGCTGAAATGCAATGTATGTCACCTCATGCTTTGTTCCTTGGAGTGTGAATAAATGAACTGGCCAATGTCCAAATTGAGTCCTGACTCTTTTGGATGAAACAATGTGACTTGTTAGCTCCTCGTCAATACATTGTTTCTAACTTATTCACAAGCGACAAAGGAGTTGAGGAAATAACAGCTAGAAGGGTAAAATGGTAATTTAGTAAATCCCGACTAGCTGATGACATTCATGAAGGGTAGCATAGATAATATTCAGTGGATCCGCTCATCATAATTAGGTTAAATTCTTGAGTAGAAAATAAATTCATTTGAACCGAGAGATTTTCAGTGTCAACTCTTTAGTGGAGTCAGTTGGCATTAAGCTAAACTTGGAAAAGGTTTGTGAACTTTTGAGTCCAAGTGTTTAGCTCAAGCTTTGTTCATTTGGGTCCATGAGGTCACTGTCACGAATCACATCGAGTAGGAATAGTTAAACTGGAAGCTAAGTCAAAACAAGAACGAAAATTGTCGAAAGGGTAATTTTGTCTTTTTGGACATGGCATGAAATGAATGTCAATAAATTTTTTGACAATGTCATATGATGACATATTATATCACACGGCCATAACATGTTTATTGGGCCTTGTGAATTAATTTCATTTCATAGAATTTTACTTGAAAAATCTTAATGGGCTTTTCTTATGTTGTAATGAACAATTAAAGAAAAACCTAGAAAGCCTTTTTAGAAGACTTTTGGCCGTCCAACCCAAGTGAATGGGAGACCAAATTTCGTGCAGCCCTTAGTGTGAAAGAGAGATTATTTTGTGCATTAATGTATTTAGATACTTGCCAAAAGAAAAAGAGGAAACAAATTTCCTCTAAGAGGAATCAAGATGGGCGCCCAAGTAGAGTCAAAAGAGGAAACAAATATGAGGATATCTTGGATCCTCTGTGGCCGTGTGAAATAAGGAGAAGAAAAGGAAATTGGCTCATGAATATGTGATATTCTATAGAAGAGGAAACTACCTTATTGAAGGTGAGACCTCTCCTATAAATAGGAGCCTTATTCTTCACATTTCATTCATTCCAAGTTTTAGAGATTGAGAGCTTCTCTATCTAGCTTGGCCGCCCCTCTCCTCTTTCTCTCTATTCAATTTCGATTTTTGTTTTGGCACCTAGGTCCTCATTTGACCTAGAGTTTAGCTCTGCGACTTCAAGACTCATTCTTAAGTCGTAGTGTTTAAAAGTGCCCACTCACTGATTCCTTTATTTCGAGTGATTTAGTGATAGAAACTTTCGTGGTTGCTCGAGGTGCCGAGGAAAGAAAGAGAGACGTGCTGCGAGGGGAGACGAGCGTTGCAAACTTTCCAAAAGCTTCTTCAAGGTTCAAGCTTCAAGAAACGTTAGTAAACTTCTATACTCATAATAGTTTTTAATTACATGTACTTGCTCTTTGTCTAGGTTAGTAAAAAACTGTTTTTACTTGAAAAGAAATTTTTTAAATTCCGCCGCTTAACGAAGCGTTAAACTTTTTCTCAAACCCTAGATCAATTCCAAAAGGATTTGGGCGGCGAAGGGAGAGGAATGTTCCTCCACGACCCCGTATGCATCACCGACCAAGCCGCCTTCACGCAGGTCACGCACCTCATTACGAAGGTTGTGAATCATGGTGACAACGTCGAGGCCAGTGTTCGGGGTCACTCCTTGTTCAGGAGGAGTCACCTGTCGCCTTTCGTTCGACCCTTGAGCCGTGCCAGGGTCCCCATTGATTGGGGCCATAGGGTTGTGACCTTTACGAGCTCTCAGCCTCTCTCGGAGGTCTTCGCCACGGTTGTTCCGTTGGGCGTTAAGTTGATCTCTAAGATCCGGCCCGGCGGTATGGGGGCGGAGGTCTTCGCCGAGTCGTTGTACCTTCCCTGACATTGCCTCTTTGACCGAGTCGGTCATGGGCTGAACGTCGAGAGGTCTCTTCTTGAGAGGAGACCGGTATTGCTTTTGTTTTCGTCGGACCGGCTTCGATCTCAACAGGGAGTTCCCCGTCTTTGGTGAGAGAAGTCTCGACGTCCGCCGAAATTTCCAAGCCTTCATAGTCGGGGTCATAATCATGTCCCTCGTCCATGAGGTCCTCAGATTCCCCGTGGGGGGCGCCGTGTGCAGGTGCCTTGCCCGCCAGTTGGCGGTGGTACCTTGCATTGGCTATCTTCAGTTGGCGGATTTTCTCCTCCATTTCAAGGATGCGGTCGTCCCGACTGTCCTGAAGAGGAGGGGGCGAGGGAGTGTGGCTCTCGTCGTTGAGAGACTCCTCGTCTCCTTGCGCTCGGGAGCGCAGGAAGTATTTCTTCACCGCGGTTGCGTTTTCGGGGTTATTCACGCCCTCCAAATGAACAGGTGGTTGACCACTCATGTCTTTCTCGAGTCGAGAAGAAAGGGGTCGAGCTGTAGAAGGGATTTCGGGTTGTGTAAGTCGGGAAGTCCCCTCCTTCTAGCGCCAAAATGTTGTCGCACGAAAATGAACAACGATTAAATACCTCGGGCGGTACGATCCAAGGCCGGACCAAGTGATCGCGCCCTGGCCAAAAACGGGAGCTCGTAGACCGAGCTGCACCCTCCAAACCCTGAGGTGTGTTTTGGAGGGGGGTGTGACCGTGCCAAAGGTTGGCTACCTACGTACCCTTTAGTCGGGATCAGGTCAGAACGTAGTTCAATTTGTGTATTGGGAGGCTATCTTGGGCTCGGAGGCTTTGTGAATCCAAGGCTTTAGAGGGGGACCGGGCTCGTAGCTTCTAGTGAAGACTTTAGAGGGGTCGCTTGCCTCGTAGCTCGGAGTTCTAGCTCAAGGGCCAAGAAGCAGGAGAGCAGTATGTACTGCTGAGGCTCGGGTCGCAGAAGAGGAGCGCGCTCCCTCTCGTGGAGGGGGGTCCTTGACTTTCTGAGACGAGGGAGGAGGATTCGTGCTCTTGGAATGTCACAAGAGCACGAAAGAATTCTCAAGAGAAGAGAAATGTTCCAACAAGGAATTGTGTAAAATTCGGATTGTCGATCTCTCAATGTATGAATCAGGATTTTCTGGAATCGATTGATCGTCCTTTCCCCCTCCCCTAGGGGGGGTATTTATAGTTGTGGAGAGAGGCCTTGGGCCGACCCCTTGAGGCCCACCGGGTGGCCTGGAGCGGGGCGCGCGAGGCTTCATGCCCAGGAGGGTGCGGGGCGCGCGGGACATGTCGCTCGGACGGGCGTGGGGCGCGCCGGGCGTGGGACATGGTCGGGCGCGGCGTGCCCGGCAGTAGGCGTGCCCTGCCGAGGTGGCAAGGATTCTCGGCCGCGGTGGCGAAGAGGCTCGGCCGATACGGCCGAGGTAGCAAAGGTGTTCGCGCGGGCTGGGAGGCCGGGGCGCGAGAGCGCGCGCAGGCCGGGGCGGCCATGGCGCGGGGTGCGCGCGAGCTAGGGTGTGCTGGAGCGCGCAAGCTAGGGCGCGCTGGGGCCTATTGGGCCGGGAGCCGCTGGGCTTCTGGCCGGCGGAGCCCGGCCGTCCTTGAATCGTTTTTTGAATTTCCGATGTCCCGAAAACTACGGGTAACACCTTGCTCGTTGCTAGGTTCGTCTCGGTGGTGAGAGCTTTGGTTATTGCCCTTGCGGCCATTGAGGTAATCTTCGACTCCCATGGAGGTCTTGGCTCGAGTCACTAACTCGGCCATGGTAGCAGGGACACGGCCGACGATGGACTTAAGGAACTCACTTGTGCACAAGCCTTCAATGATGGCAGTGATTGCGTCTTTGTCGTCAAAGCGGTCGACTTTATTCGATTCTTCAGTAAATTGGGTGAGGTATCGTCTAAGAGACTCGCCATTCTCTTGCCTGATTGACCACAGGTACATCTTGGTCTTCTTTTGGACCATAGATGTAGCGAAGCGTGCTAGGAACATGTCCTTCCGGTCTTTGAACGATCGGATGCTTCCCGGCCTTAAGTTCTTGAACCACTCGAAGCCAGGTCCGGCGAGGGTAAGACTAAAAGCTTGGCACATGGCGCCAGGAGAGACACCCTGCATCGTCATCCAGGTTTCATAATGCTGGATATGGTAAACGGGATCCGTTTTCCCATCATATGGAGCAAGGTTCGGTAGTTTGAAATTTCCCGTGCATACCTCGGCGAATATCTGAGCCGTGAAAGGCGATGAATTCTCCTCGACGACCCCATAGGCACTTCCGCCTATTCCGTATTCTTGGAGATCTCATACTTCATTTCGAAGATTGTGGATCATAGTGATCACATCGAGACCAGTAGTCGGAGTAACTCCCTGTTCGGGAGGAGTTACCTGCCTCCTCTCATTAGACCCTTGACCCGTGCGGCGGTTCTCGTTAGTTGGGGCTGCTACGGGGATGTTTGGCCGAGTGCTTAGTCGCTCTCTTAGGTCATCACCACGTTTGTTGCGTTGGGCAGTAAGATGATCACTAAGATCCGGGCTTGCTGCACGGAGGCGCAAGCTTCGTCTAAGACGGCGCGCTCTTCGCGTGCGCTGACTTTGCGCAACATTATCCCTTTGACCAAGTCGGTCATGGGCCTAACATCGGGAGCTCCCTGCTTGGGAGGCCGCAAGTGCATTCCCCGTCCTGGGTGAAGGATCCGAAGGACCGGCTTCATTCACAGCGGGGAGTTCCCCGTCCTTTGTGAGAGAAGTCTCGATATCCTCCGAATCATCAGCAACCTCGTAATCTGGGTCGCGGTCGCGATGTTCCTCATTGAGGTTCTCGGGATCTCCATCAGGGATCACCGAGTTATGCGCGGGTTGCTTCGCAGCCAGTCGGATGTGGTACCTCGCGTTCTTCGCCTTTAGTTGGCGGATGTTCTCCTCCAACTCCATGATCCGGTCGTACCTGCTATCTGGAGATGCAAGTGGTGAGCGGGTCGAGCTTTCTTCGTTTAGCTACTCCTTGTCACCATGTGCTTGGGAGCGCAAGAAATATTTGTTGGTCCCAGTGACGTTATCGGGGTTGTTAATGCCCTCAGAACGTACGGGTGGCTGATTACTCATCTTTTCCCGGGTCCGAGAAAGTCGAGTTTTCAAGAGAAAAGAAGAAGATGGATAGAAAGGATTTCTGGCTGAACAGGTCGAGAAGTCCCCTCCTTCTAGCGCCAAAATATTGTCGCACGAAAATGAACAACGGTTAACTATCTTGGGCGGTTCGATCCAAGGCCGGACCAAGTGATCGCACCCGGGCCAAAAGTGTGAACTCGAAAGTCTCGAGCTAGGTTTTCTCCGATTAACCCACCTCTCGGAAGAGGGAATGAGTGAGGAGGAGGAGTGACCGTGCCTTTTTCGTATAGGCTGCCTACGTACCCGGGTATGGGATCAGGTCAGAACGTAGTTCAGGGCGTGTGTGACGCAGTATGAGGCACGGTGTTGTCAATGGTGCCCACAAGAAGAGTAGTAGTGTCTATTTGTGTACATTTGATGAAATATAGTCTCACGAAGACTCTTGCTTGTAATTGCTTATTCATTAATAAAAAGCTGAAACGTTCATTCAATCTTCCTTGTCTAAAGCTTTATCATAAAACCTTAGTCTTTTAGTCCATAAACAAACTAAACAACTTACGAAGAGACAAATGTAGATTTGCATGAACAAACTCTTCGTAGTTTGCTTAAAACGATATATTCGCAATCTAAGGGTCAAAGGACTATTGACCCGAGTATGATTGTTAGAAGAATCTATGATGTCTGGTTATGAGGCATTGAGAGTTGGAGACTCTATAGTTCTTCTAGGTATCTTCCGAAGGTACTGAATTGACCAGTGCACTTCTAGAGACAAGATAAGAACAAACCATTTAACCTCTTATGTCTCGAAGTCACTACGTATGAATTGCATCGTGCTTACCTTAATCCTGAAATGAGACATGTCATTTCACACCTTAGTATTCTCATTTGAGAAAGTCAGAGTTCGGACTCACTATGTGATTACGAACAAGGCCTATTGGTGAAGTACTAAGTTGTGAGTATGTCATGAGTAACTTTGTGAAGTTCTCATAGATATGAAATTCATGTACAAGATTGCTGAAATACAATATATATCACCTCATGCTTTGTTCCTTGGAGTGTGAATAAATGAACTGGCCAGTGTCCAAATTGAGTCCTGACTCTTTTGGATGAAACAATGACTTGTTTGTTGGAATCGATCTAGGGTTTAAGAAAATAATTAACGCTTCGGTAAGTGGCGGAATTTTAAAAAATTTCTTTTACAAGTAAAAACAGTTTTTTACTAACCTAGACAAAGAGCAAGTACATATAAATAAAAACTATTATGAGCTAAGAAGTTTACTAACCTTTTAGAAGCTTGAACGTTGAGAAGCTTTTGGAAAAGGTTGCAACGTTCATCTCCCCTCGCAGCACGTCTCTCTTCCTTCCTCGGCAACTCGAGCAACCACGAAAGTTTCTATCACTAAATCACTCGAGAGAAAAGGAATTAGTGAGTGGGCACTTTTAAACACTACGACTTCAGAACGAGTCTTGAAGTCGCAGAGCTAAACACTAGGTCAAATGAGGACCTAGGTGCCAAAACAATAAAATGAAATTGAATAGAGAGAGAGGATCGGCCAAGTTCTAGAGAGAGAGTCTCTCAAATCTCTTAAACTTGGATGAATGAAACAATGAGAATGAGGCCTCTATTTATAGGGGAGGGATTACCTTCAAAAAGTAGTTTCCTTTTCTCTTTTCTCACCTATATGGACGTCCAACATGGGCCAATTAAGGCCTTGAATTTGTTTCCTCATTTAATTTGCTCTCTCTTGGCCGAAAATACACTTGCTTCTAGAAGCAAATTTGTTTCCTCTTTTTCTTTTGGCAAGTATCTTCATACATTAATGCACAAAATAATCTCTCTTTCATACATGGCATGCATGAAATTTAGCCTCTCTTTTCCTTGGGTTGGACGAAAATAAGGCTTCTAGAAGGACCTTCTAGATGTTTCTTCATTTGTTCATGACAACATAAGAAAAGCCCACTAAGAATTTTCAAGTAAAATTCTATGAAATGAAATTAATCCTCAAGGCCCAATTACACTAATATGGCTGAGTAATATTTATTTCATTTGTCATCATATGACAATGTAAAAAAAAATTTATTGACATTCTTTTCGTCCTATGTCCAAAAAGACAAAAATACCCTTTTGACAATTTTCGTAAAACTGTCTCGTTCTTGTTTTGACTTAGCTTCCAGTTTAACTATTCCTACTCGATGTGATTCGTGACAGTGACCTCATGGACCCAAATGAACAAAGCTTGAGCTAAACACTTGGACTCAAAAGTTCACAAACCTTTTCCAAGTTTAGCTTAATGCCAAGTGACTCCACTAAAGAGTTGACACTGAAAATCTCTCGGTTCAAATGAATTTATTTTCTACTCAAGAATTCAACCTAATTGTAATGAGCGGATCCACAGAATATTATCAGTGTTTACCCTTCATGAATATCATCAGCTAGTCGGGATTTACAAAATTACCATTTTACCCTTCTAGCTGTTATTTACTCAACTCCTTGGTCACTTGTGAATAAGTTAGAAACAATGTATTGACGAGGAGCTAACAAGTCACATTGTTTCATCCAAAAGAGTAGGGACTCAATTTGGACACTGGCCAGTTCATTTATTCACACTCCAAGGAACAAAGCATGAGGTGACATACATTGCATTTCAGCAATCTTATACATGAATTCCATATCTATGAGAACTTCACAAAGTTACTCATGACATTCTCACAACTTAGTACTTCACCAATAGGCCCTGTTCGGAATCACATAGTGAGTCCGAACTCTGACTTTATCAAATGAGAATACTAAGGTGTGAAATGACATGTCTCATTTCAGGATTACGGTAAGCACGATGCAATTCATACATAGTGACTTCGAGACATAAGAGGTTAAATGGTTTGTTCTTATCTTGTCTCTAGAAGTGCACTGATCAATTCAGTACCTTCGGAAGATACCTAGAAGAACTATAGAGTGTCCAACTCTTAATGCCTCATAACCAGACATCATAGATTCTTCTAACATTCATACTGAGGTCGATAGTCCTTTGACGCTTAGATTGCGAATATATCGTTTTAAGCAAACTACGAAGAGTTTGTTCATGCAAATCTACATGTGTCTCTTCGTAAGTTGTTTAGTTTGTTTATGGACTAAAGACTACTGTTTAATCATAAAGCTTCAGACAAGGAAGATTGAATGAACGTTTCAACTTTTTATTAATGAATAAGCAATTACAAGCAAGAGTCTTCATGCGACTTTATTACATCAAATGTAGAATATAAAGATTACAACTCTTCTTGTGGGTACCATTGACAACAAACTCCCACTTGACTCAAAGAAGATGTGTGTAGTCTTTCTTGCCTAATCCCTCTCGATGTTGGTCGAAGACCTTGTTCGCTATGGCCTTTGTGAATAGATCTGATAGGCTGTCCACCGTTGAGATCTTCTTCACTTCCACGTGTCCGCGCTGCACGATCTCTCGAATCAAATGGTATTTCCTCTCAATATGCTTAGAGCGCTTATGGCTTCGAGGTTCCTTCGAGATAGCGACAGCCCCACTATTATCACAATAAAGAGTCATGGGCTCGTCGACGTTTGGAACAACTTCCAAATACTTAAGGAATTTTCTAAGCCATACAGCCTCTTTGGATTGTTCACAAGCAGCCACATATTCTGCTTCCATTGTGGAGTCAGCAATGCAAGATTGCTTAATACTTCTCCACACAACATGTCCACCATTAAGGATGAACACAAATCCTGAAGTGGATTTCCTGGAATCCTTATCCGTTTGAAAATCGGAGTCGGTATATCCCGTCATAGTCACGTCAGTACCTGAGTATGTAAGCATCAAGTTCCTAGTTCTTCGAAGATACTTAAGAACATGCTTAACAGCAATCTAGTGCTCGGGTCCAGGGTTGGATTGGAAACGGCTAACTACGGCAACGGCGAAACAGATGTCAGGTCTAGTGCAAAGCATAGCATACATAAGGCTTCCTACGGCAGAGGCGTAAGGAATTTTCCTCATGTCTTCAATCTCTTGTGCAGTCTTGGGAGACTGGTCCGTAGAGAGTGAAACTCCATGCCTAAAGGGTGTTTGGCCCTTCTTGGAGTCTTGCATCGAGAAGTGATTATTTACCTTATCAATATAAGATGCTTGAGAGAGCGACAGGGTCCGGTTTTTCCTATCTCAAAAGATTTGGATTCCCAGAATGTAGGCAGCTTCTCCAAGATCCTTCATATCGAATTGCTTTTCCAGCCAGACCTTAACCTCAGATAACTTACCCACGTCATTACCAATGAGTAGTATATCATCGACATATAGTACCAGAAACACAACTTTGCCTTCGTGTATTAACTTGTAAACACAAGGCTCATCTATTGACTGTTCAAAGCCAAAGCTCTTTACAGTTTCATCGAATCTAATATTCCATGACCTAGATGCTTGCTTTAATCCATAAATGGACTTAAGCAACTCACAAACCTTGGTCTCTTGACCTTCTTCCACGAAACCATCTGGTTGAGCCATGTAAATGCGCTCGTCAAGATTGCCATTCAGAAAGTTTGTCTTGACATCCATTTGCCAGATCTCATAGTCGAGAGCTGCAGCTATGGATAGGAGTATGCGGATGGATTTAAGGATCGCGACTGGTGAGAAGGTTTCTTCATAGTCAATCCCTTCTTGTTGGGTATAACCCTTCGCCACAAGTCGTGCTTTGAACGTCTCGATGTTCCCATCAGGACCCCTTTTCTTCTTGTATATCCACTTACACCCTACGGGTTTAATCCCTTCAGGAAGGTCTACAAGTTTCCAGACTTTGTTGACATACATCGAGTGCATTTCAACTTTCATTGCGTCAAGCCAAAGGTTTGATTCAGAACAAGCCATCGCTTGGCTATAGGAAACAGGATCATCCATGTCGGAGACGGCTACAAGAGAGTCTCCATAAGACATGTACCTGTCAGGCTTTTGAGTAGCCCTCCCACTACGTCTAAGTACTACTTGACGAGATTCTGATGAGTTAGGTTGTGTTTCAGTTGGGGTAAGAACAGTTCTTACAGATGAGGTAGAAGCTTCCTCACCCAACTTTTCTTCAAGCACAATTTTGCTTCTAGGTTTTGCATCCTTCATAAAGTCCTCCTCAAGGAAACGAGCATTCGTGCTAACGAAAGTCTTATCGTCCTCGGGACTATAGAAGATGAAACCCTTGGTTTCCTTTGGATATCCCACAAACAAGCACAATTCTGACCTACTAGCCAACTTGCTAGTCTTTTGCCTTAGCACGTGTGCAGGGCAACCCCAAATTCGGATGTGGCCCAAACTTACATTACGGCCAGTCCATCATTCATACGGAGTACCAGGAACCGTCTTGGACGGAACTTGGTTCAGAATGTAAGCGGCTGTTTCGAGGGCATATCCCCAAAAGGAAAGAGGGAGTGATGAGTAACTCATCATTGATCTAACCATCTCCATAAGAGTTCGGTTCCTTCTCTCTGACACTCCGTTTTGTTGAGGTGTGCCAGGTGCGGTAAGCTGAGAAGCGATACATTCTTCTTTAAGAAAGTCATCGAACTCTCCAGACATATACTCACCACCTCGATCAGATCGAAGGGTTTCGATCACTTTGCCAGTTTGCTTTTCCACTAAAGCCCTAAAGACCTTAAATACGTTAAAGGTCTCAGATTTGTGTTTGAGCAAATAGACAAACCCATATCGTGAGTAATCATTGGTGAAGGTAACGAAGTAATCGTATCCTCCACGTGCCTGTTGGCTGAGCGGACCACATACATCAGAATGTATTAGTTCCAGCAACTCAGTGGCACTTCGACCCTTATCGGAGAAAGGTCGCTTAGTCATTTTTCCTTCTATGCAGGATTCACAAGTAGGTAGTGAACCTATTGCAGAGGTTGTTGTCAATGGTGCCCACAAGAAGAGTAGTAGTGTCTATTTATGTACATTTGATGTCATATAGTCTTACGAAGACTCTTGCTTGTAATTGCTTATTCATTAATATAAAGTTGAAACGTTCATTCATTCTTTCTTTGTTTGAAGCTTTATGATAAAACCTTAGTCTTTTAGTCCATAAACAAACTTAACAACTTACGAAGAGACAAATGTAGATTTGCATGAACAAACTCTTCGTAGTTTGCTTAAAACAATATATTCGCAATCTTAGGGTCAAAGGACTATTGACCTCAGTACGATTGTTAGAAGAATCTATGATGTCTGGTTATGAGGCATTGAGAGTTGGAGACTCTATAGTTCTTCTAGGTATCTTCCGAAGGTACTGAATTGAACAGTGCACTTATAGAGACAAGATAAGAACAAACCATTTAACCTCTTATGTCTCGAAGTCACTATGTATGAGTTGAGGAAATAACAGCTAGAAGGGTAAAATGGTAATTTAGTAAATCCCGACTAGCTGATGACATTCATGAAGGGTAGCATCGATAATATTCAGTGGATCCGCTCATCATAATTAGGTGAATTCTTGAGTAGAAAATAAATTCATTTGAACCGAGAGATTTTCAGTGTCAGCTCTTTAGTGGAGTCAGTTGGCATTAAGCTAAACTTGGAAAAGGTTTGTGAACTTTTGAGTCCAAGTGTTTAGCTCAAGCTTTGTTCATTTGGGTCCATGAGGTCACTGTCACGAATCACATCGATAGGAATTGTTAAACTGGAAGCTAAGTCAAAACAAGAACGAAAATTGTCAAAATGGTATTTTTGTCTTTTGAGACATAGGATGAAATGAATGTCAATAAATTTTTTTGACAAGTTCATTTGATGACTTAATGTCACTCGGCCATAACTTGATTATTGGGCCTTGTGGATTAATTTCATTTCATAAGAATTTTATTGAAAATTCTAAATGGGCCTTTTCTTATGTTGTCATGAACAAGTGAAGAAAATTCTAGAAGCCTTTCTAAAAGATTTGGGCGCCTACTACCCAAGAGGAAAGAGAGTTTATTTTGTGCATAAATGTATTTAGATACTTGCCAAAAGAAAAAGAGGAAACAAATTTCCTATGCATGGCATAAGGGAATTTCGGCCATAAGGGTCAAGAGAGAAGCAAATAAAAGAGGAAACAAATCCAAGGACTTGCTTGGCAAGTCTTGGCCGTGTGCCTCATAGAAGAAAAGGGGAAATTGGCTCATTAATATGTGATATTCTATAGAAGAGGAAACTACCTTATTGAAGGTAAGACCTCTCCTATAAATAGGAGCCTCATTCCACACTTTTCATTCATCCAAGCTTAAGAGATTTGAGAGACTCTCTCTCTAGAACTTGGCCGAACTCCTCTCTCTCTCTCTTTCTAAGAGCTTCTCAAAGATCAAGCTTCAAGAAAGGTTAGTAAACTTCTTAGCTCATATTAGTTTTTTAATTACATGTACTTGCACTTGTCTAGGTTAGTAAAAACCGTTTTTACTTGTAAAAGAAAATTTTTAATATTCCGCCGCTTACCGAAGCGTTAATTATTTTCTTAAACCCTAGATCGATTCCAACAAATGGTATCAGAGCTATGGTCAAAGATTAGCATGTACATGTTTTTAAAATTATGAGCTTGAAAATCGTTTTCGAAAGTTTACTAATTTTGTGACAAGTTAGATTTGTAATCTTAGATTTTTTTTAATTTAATGCTCTTGTCTTTAAATTAAAAAGCATGTTGATTTTCTATGAGTTTGGGATGTTTTTAAAACACATTAGAATCAGTTCTAAAAGTTTTTAATTTTTTATATTGAAAAACGTGTTTTAAAGGTTTGAGAAATTTCGAGTAAAATTTTGTAACTAGTTTTCTTGTCTTACTAGTTTCTTATTTTTACTTGAATCGTTTTATGCTTGTTGTTATTTCTTTTATGCCTTGTTATTACCTTGCTAATAAAACACAAATAAAAGCTTTAACAACCTTCATAAAACGTTCCGTTACACTCGATTCTTTTTCGCACCTAAAAAGAACCAAGCTTTAATTATTTCTGTTTCTTCGAGCTGGAGTAAACCCGCATTAAAAGTGGCATAACTCTCTGTTTCGAAATCTAAATTTAATGATTATTGAATCAACTTAAAGCTATGTCTGTCCTCTGTCCAATGCCACCGGTTTCGGCTCAAAAGGACATCGGAGCCGCCAGATATGGTGATTTTACTCCGAGGTGCGCGGCTGTGCTGAAATTCCAGTTTTTTAGAAATCAGGATTTTCAAACCCCACTACCATGACTTATAGAACTCTAATGAGAAAATTTTCTTGAGCAAAAATGTTTTTCATATGATTATAAACATGATGTGTAAGATTAAAATGTTTTGATTTTTGAAAGTTTAATTGAAATTGAATTTTTACAAAACTAGTTTAGTAAATCCCGACTAGCTGATGACATTCATGAAGGGTAGCATCGATAATATTCAGTGGATCCGCTCATCATAATTAGGTGAATTCTTGAGTAGAAAAGAAATTCATTTGAACCGAGAGATTTTCAGTGTCAGCTCTTTAGTGGAGTCAGTTGGCATTAAGCTAAACTTGGAAAAGGTTTGTGAACTTTTGAGTCCAAGTGTTAAGCTCAAGCTTTGTTCATTTGGGTCCATGAGGTCACTGTCACGAATCACATCGATAGGAATAGTTAAACTGGAAGCTAAGTCAAAACAAGAACGAAAATTGTCAAAAGGGTATTTTTGTCTTTTGAGACATAGGATGAAATGAATGTCAATAAATTTTTTTGACAAGTTCATTTGATGACTTAATGTCACTCAGCCATAACTTGATTATTGGGCCTTGTGGATTAATTTCATTTCATAAGAATTTTATTGAAAATTCTAAATGGGCCTTTTCTTATGTTGTCATGAACAAGTGAAGAAAATTCTAGAAGCCTTTCTAGAAGATTTGGGCGCCTACTACCCAAGAGGAAAGAGAGTTTATTTTGTGCATAAATGTATTTAGATACTTGCCAAAAGAAAAAGAGGAAACAAATTTCCTATGCATGGCATAAGGGAATTTCGGCCATAAGGGTCAAGAGAGAAGCAAATAAAAGAGGAAACAAATCCAAGGAGTTGCTTGGCAAGTCTTGGCCGTGTGCTGTTGGAATCGATCTAGGGTTTGAGAAAATAATTAACACTTCGGTAAGCGGCGGAATTTTAAAAATTTTCTTTTACAAGTAAAACAGTTTTTACTAACCTAGACAAGTGCAAGTACATGTAATTAAAAACCAATATGAGCTAGAAGTTTACTAACCTTTCTTGAAGCTTGAACTTTGAAGAAGCTTGTGGAAAGTTTGCAACGCTCGTCTCCCCTCGCAGCACGTCTCTCTTTCTTTCCTCGGCACCTCGAGCAACCACGAAAGTTTCTATCACTAAATCACTCGAAAAGAAGGAATCAGTGAGTGGGCACTTTTAAACACTACGACTTAAGAACGAGTCTCGAAGTCGCAGAGCTAAACACTAGGTCGAGTGAGGACCTAGGTGCCAAAACAAGAAAAATCGAAAATAAACTAGAGAGAGAGAGAGAGGGGCGGCAACAACAAGTTATAGAGAGAGAAGCTCTCAATCTCTAACTTATGTGGAATCAGAAAAATGAGAAGAATGAGGCTCCTATTTATAGGAGAGGTCTCACCTTCAATAAGGTAGTTTCCTCTTCTATAGAATATCACATATTCATGAGCCAATTTCCCTTTTTCCTTCATGAGCTGCACGGCCAAGACATATCAAGTAAGTCCTTGGATTTGTTTCCTCTTTTGTTTGCTTCTCCCTTGACCATACTTGGGCGCCCACCTTGTGCATCCATATGCAAATTTGATTCCTCTTTTTCTTTTGGCAAGTATCTTGATACATTTATGCACAAAATATTCTCTCTCCCTATGGGTATGTTGGGCGCCTATTCTAATACTAGAAAGGCCTTCTAGAAGCTTTTCCACTTGTTCATGACAACATGAAAAAGGCCCATTAAGAATTTTCAATAAAATTCTTATGAAATGAAATTAATCCACAAGGCCCAATGATCAAGTCATGGCCGAGTGACATTAAGTCATCAAATGAACTTGTCAAAAAATTTATTGACATTCATTTCATCATTTGTCTCAAAAGACAAAAATACCCTTTTAATTATTTTCGTTCTTGTTTTGACTTAGCTTCCAGTTTAACTATTCCTATCGATGTGATTCATGACAGTGACCTCATGGACCCAAATGAACAAATCTTGAGCTAAACACTTGGACTCAAAAGTTCACAAACCTTTTCCAAGTTTAGCTTAATGCCAGCTGACTCCACTAAAGAGCTGACACTGAAAATCTCTCGGTTCAAATGAATTTATTTTTTACTCAAGAATTCGACCTAATTATGATGAGCGGATCCACTGAATATTATCTATGTTTACCCTTCATGAATGTCATCAGCTAGTCGGGATTTACTAAATTACCATTTTACCCTTCTAGCTGTTATTTCCTCAACTCCTTTGTCGCTTGTGAATAAGTTAGAAACAATGTATTGACGAGGAGCTAACAAGTCACATTGTTTCATCCAAAAGAGTCAGGACTCAATTTGGACACTGGCCAGTTCATTTATTCACACTCCAAGGAACAAAGCATGAGGTGACATACATTGCATTTCAGCAATCTTGTACATGAATTCCATATCTATGAGAACTTCACAAAGTTACTCATGACAGACTCACAACTTAGTACTTCACCAATAGGCCTTGTTCGGAATCACATAGTGAGTCCAAACTTTGACTTTCTCAAATGAGAATACTAAGGTGTGAAATGGCATGTCTCATTTCAGGATTAAGGTAAGCATGATGCAATTCATACATAGTGACTTCGAGACATAAGAGGTTAAATGGTTTGTTCTTATATTGTCTCTAGAAGTGCACTGGTCAATTCAGTATCTTCGGAAGATACCTAGAAGAACTATAGAGTCCCCAACTCTCAATGCCTCATAACCAGACATCATAGATTCTTCTAACAATCATACTGAGGTCAATAGTTCTTTGACCCTAAGATTGCGAATATATCGTTTTAAGCAAACTACGAAGAGTTTGTTCATGCAAATCTACATTTGTCTCTTCGTAAGTTGTGAAGTTTGTTTATGGACTAAAAGACTAAGGTTTTATCATAAAGCTTCAAACAAAGAAAGAATGAATGAACGTTTCAACTTTATTAATGAATAGTTAGGTAATTACAAGCAATAGTCTTCATGAGACTTTATTACATCAAATGTACAAAATAAAGACTACAACTCTTCTTGTGGGCACCATTGACAACAAACTCCCACTTGACTCAAAGAAGGTGTGTGTAGTCCTTCATGCCTAATCCCTCACGATGTTGGTCGAAGACCTTGTTCGCTAGGGCCTTGGTGAATGGATCTGGGAGGTTGTCCACCGTTGAGATCTTCTTCACTTCCACGTCTCTACGCTGCACGATCTCTCGAATCAAATGGTATTTCCTCTCGATATGCTTAGAGCGCTTATGGCTTCTAGGTTCCTTTGAGTTAGCGACAGCCCCACTATTATCACAATAAAGGGTCATGGGCTCGTCGATGTTTGGAACAACTTCCAAATACTTAAGGAACTTTCTAAGCCATACAGCCTCTTTGGATGCTTCACAAGCAGCCACATATTCTGCTTCCATTGTGGAGTCAGCAATGCAAGATTGCTTAATACTTCTCCACACAACAGCTCCACCATTAAGGATGAACACAGATCCCGAAGTGGATTTCCTGGAATCCTTATCCGCTTGAAAATCGGAGTCGGTATATCCCGTCATACTCAGGTCAGTACCTGAGTATGTAAGCATCAAGTTCCTAGTTCTTCGAAGATACTTAAGAACATGCTTAACAGCAATCCAGTGCTCGGGTCCAGGGTTGGATTGGAAACGGCTAACTACACCAACGGGGAAACATATATCAGGTCTAGTGCAAAGCATAGCATACATGAGGCTTCCTATGGCAGAGGCATAAGGAATCTTCCTCATGTCTTCAATCTCTTGTGCAGTCTTGGGAGACTGGTCCTTAGAGAGTGAAACTCCATGCCTAAAGGGTGTTTGACCCCTATTGCAGTCTTGCATCGAGAAGCGATCCATCACCTTATCAATATAAGATGCTTGAGAGAGCGACAGGGTCCGGTTTTTCCTATCTCAAAAGATTTGGATTCCCAGAATGTACGCGGCTTCTCCTAGATCCTTCATATCGAATTGCTTTGCTAGCCAGACCTTAACCTCAGATAACTTACCCACGTCATTACCAATGAGAAGTATATCATCGACATATAGTACCAGAAACACAACTTTACCTTCGTGTATTAACTTGTAAACACAAGGCTCATCTATTGACTGTTCAAGGGCCAAAGCTCTTTACAGTTTCATCGAATCTAATATTCCATGACCTAGATGCTTGCTTTAGTCCATAAATGGATTTAAGCAACTCACAAACCTTGGTCTCTTGACCTTTATCCACGAAACCGTCTGGTTGAGCCATGTAAATGCGCTCGTCAAGATTGCCATTCAGAAAGGCTGTCTTGACATCCATTTGCCAGATCTCATAGTCGAGAGCTGCAGCTATGGATAGGAGTATGCGGATGGATTTAAGCATCGCGACTGGCGAGAAGGTTTCTTCATAGTCAATCCCTTCTTGTTGGGTATAACCCTTCGCCACAAGTCGTGCTTTGAACGTCTCGACGTTCCCATCAGGACCCATTTTCTTCTTGTATATCCACTTACACCCTACGGGTTTAATCCCTTCAGGAAGGTCTACAAGTTTCCAGACTTTGTTGACATACATCGAGTGCATTTCAAATTTCATGGCGTCAAGCCAAAGGTTTGATTCAGAACAAGCCATCGCTTGGCTATAGGAAACAGGGTCATCCATGTCGGAGACGGCTACAAGAGAGTCTCCATAAGACATGTACCTGTCAGGCTTTTGAGTAGCCCTCCCACTACGTCAAAGTACTACTTGACGAGATTATGATGAGTTAGGTTGTGTTTCAGTTGGGGTAAGAATAGTTCTTACAGATGAGGTTGAAGCTTCCTCACCCAACTTTTCTTCAAGCACAATTTTGCTTCTAGGTTTCGCATCCTTCATAAAGTCCTCCTCGAGGAAACGAGCATTCGTGCTAACGAAAGTCTTATCGTCCTCGGGACTATAGAAAATGAAACCTTTAGTTTCCTTTGGATATCCCACAAATAGGCACAATTCTGACCTACTAGCCAACTTGCTAGTCTTTTGCCTTAGCACATGTGCAGGGCAACCCCAAATTCGGATGTGGCCCAAACTTACTTTACGGCCAGTCCATCTTTCATAAGGAGTACCAGGAACCGTTTTAGACGGAACTTGGTTCAGAATGTAAGCGGCTGTTTCGAGGGCATATCCCCAAAAGGAAAGCGGGAGTGATGAGTAACTCATCATCGATCTAACCATCTCCATAAGAGTTCGGTTTCTCCTCTCTGACACTCCGTTTTGTTGAGGTGTGCCAGGTGCGGTAAGCTGAGAAGCGATACCTTCTTCTTTAAGAAAGTCATCGAACTCTCCAGACATATACTCACCACCTCGATCAGATCGAAGGGTTTTGATCACTTTGCCAGTTTGCTTTTCCACTAAAGCCGTAAAGACCTTAAATACGTTAAAGGTCTCGGATTTGTGTTTGAGCAAATAGACAAACCCATATCGTGAGTAATCATCAGTGAAGGTAACGAAGTATTCGTATCCTCCACGTGCCTGTTGGCTGAGCGGACCACATACATCAGAATGTATTAGTTCCAGCAACTCAGTGGCTCTTCGACCTTTATCAGAGAAAGGTCGCTTAGTCATTTTTCCTTCTATGCAGGATTCACAAGTAGGTAGTGAACCTATTGCAGAGGCCTGGAGTGGACCATCCCTCACAAGTCTCTTAATCCTTTCTAGACTGATATGACCAAGTCTTAAGTGCCATAGGTGTGTTAATTTTGTTAGATCGGAGGATTCAGAAAGTTTGATCCTCTTTGGCTCCCTAATTAGATCATTATCTATTTCGGTGTCTAAAAGAGAAGGTTGAGTGGGATAGATGTAGAAAAGAGCATTCTTCATACATGCATCAGTGACAAAAGAATTATCAGGAAATGAAATACGAATTCCATTCTTAATGAACTTTAAACAATAATCTTGCTCACGAAGACGAGCAACGGATATTAAGTTCTTCCCAAAGGTAGGAACAAAATAAACATTATTCAAGTTTAAAGTGCGGTCTTCAAAAGACAGCGTCACAGATCCCACAGCCTTTGCAGACACCAGGCTCCCATCACCCCATTTGAAACAGAACTCGCCTTCCTCTAAGCTTTTGGTTTTCTTGAAACCATTCAAGGAACAACAAATATGGTTAGTAGCAGCGGAGTCAAGAATCCACGTTGATACATTATCAGCTACTAAGCATGCTTCGGTAACTAGTACAATACTATGTTCCTTTGCTTTGAGATAGGCGGGACAGTTCTTTTTATCGGCCTTGTAAGGTCTCTTCACAGTTCCAGAGGCGGAGGGTTTTTGCTTAGTAGCATGTGCCTCTCCTTGATTCCTCTTTCTCTTAGTGAGACCTACAGCAGTGTGAAGTTCCTCCATAAGCTTGGTAACAGTGTACTCTAGCTTGTTCATTGAGTAGTTCATCTTGGAGGTATCAAGAGATGCGGGGAGAGTTTCTAAGATCACATCTATGACATTCTTCCCATCATTCTCAGATCCTAGGATTTCCATCTTATTTAGAAAACTAATGATCAGTATCATAAAGTCTCTAACAGGAGTCCTAGCCTTCATATGACAGTTCATAAACTGTCGGACTGCTTGTTGCCTTGTTTGACGCCTTTGCCCTCCAAACATCTCAAGGAGATTGTAGAGCACCTCAGCGGCATTCTCGATTTCATGATGTTGCTCTTTCAGCACATTGTTCATAGATGCCAAGATATAGCACCTCACAATCTCATCGGATCGAAGCCAGGCCGCTAAGGCGTCATTGTTCTCTTGAGTTGAATCATCATTCGTCAGAGGGGGACACGGGGTGGTGAGTACCCATTTGTGCTTGTTAACGGTAGGTATTATGTCGAGGTTACGTTTCGAATCTACGTAGTTTTCGTTTTCGAGTTTGTTCGAGGAAAGAATGAAAGAGAGAGAGTTGGGAGACATATTGCCTATAAAAGTTGAAACAAGTTTATGATTAGTCTTTGGTTTAGGATTTAAGTTTGTTTAAGACTTTATAAAATCCAAAGGTGTTATAAACCAAACGATAATTTACTCCTTCGAGGGAAGGCCGCAAAAAATCTCCATTTATAAGTAAATGACACATCATTAATGCTTAGCCAAGATGTCAATACATCAACATTGACTAGCCACCTTGTAAATTGGTTTGATCACTCACATCCTTTCGCAGGGCCTCGAGGGAGGATTACTAGGGATTGACTCTAAGTGTGTAACCAACCACTTAGTCCAAAAGATTGACTTTGAAAAACAATCCGCCGAGGGGAGGTCTTGTCATCATCGTCTCACTCTCGGACGTAGCTCATTGAGCAATGATCAGAGCAAAGCGCCCTTGAGTACTCTCATTTAAGAGAGGGCCACGAGGGTGACTCTTAGTCCGGCGACACTTGCACTTTTCATTAGTGTTGGGGATCGTGGGTTACAAACAACAAGTATAACCCTCCCACTTAGTTTTTGGAGTTGGTTCATCGACTCTTTTAAGTTCGGAAACAAATTTCCTAGTTAGAGAGCGACAGAGCGGACAACTAGAAGAGAATCCTAGATCGACATGTTCAGAGTAGTATTAGTGCATAAAGGCACAAGGTACATACTCGATCTTTTCCTATTTTCTATTTCGGGAAAGTGCATGAGGGAAGTGTGAACTTCAACTCACTCGAACACTTGAAAGTATGAGATTACACATCTTTTTATTTTTCGGCTTGTCTACAAGGAGACCTCCCACTCAAATTTTCAAGAGCATATAGATTTTGAACATATGTGATATAGATATAGTTTTGAAAACATTTTGAAAATTTATTTGATTTGGATGACAAAATATTTTCAAGTTTGAAAGTGAAAACGGTTTTTCAAAATTCAAACTAGTTTTGTAAAAATTCAATTTCAATTAAACTTTCAAAAATCAAAACATTTTAATCTTACACATCATGTTTATAATCATATGAAAAACATTTTTTCTCAAGAAAATTTTCTCATTAGAGTTCTATAACTCATGGTAGTGGGGTTTGAAAATCCGGATTTCTAAAAAACTGGAGTTTCAGACAGCCGCGCACCTCGGAGTAAAATCGCCATATCTGGCGGCTCCGATGTCCTTTTGAGCCGAAACCGGTGGCATTGGACAGAGGACAGACAGAGATTTAATTTGATTCAAGAATCATTAAATTTCAATTTCTGAGCAGAGAGTTATGCCACTTTTAATGCGGGTTTACTCCAGCTCGAAGAAAAAGAAATAAATTAAAGCTTGGTCCTACTTAGGTGCGAAAAAGAATCAAGTGTAACGGAACGTTTTAAGATGTTGTTTAAAGCTTTTATTTGTGTTTTATTAGCAGGGTAATAACATAGAATAAAAGAAATAACAACAAGCATAAAACGAATACGGTAAATAAAAGAAACTAGAAAGACAAAGTAACTAGTCACAAAATTTACCGAAATTTCTCAAACCTTTAAAACACGTTTTTCAATATAAAAAATTAAAAACTTTTAGAACTGATTCTAATGTGTTTTAAAACCATCCCAAACTCATAGAAAATCAACATGCTTTTTAATTTAAAGACAAGAGCATTAAATTAAAAAAAATCTAAGATTACAAATCTTACTTGTCACAAAATTAGTAAACTCTCGAAAACGATTTTCAAGCTCATAATTTTAAAAACATGTACATGCTAATCTTTGACCATAGCTCTGATACCATTTGTTGGAATCGATCTAGGGTTTGAGAAAATAATTAACGCTTCGGTAAGCGGCGGAATTTTTAAAAATTTCTTTTACAAGTAAAACAGTTTTTACTAACCTAGACAAGTGCAAGTACATGTAATTAAAAACCAATATGAGCTAGAAGTTTACTAACCTTTCTTGAAGCTTGAACTTTGAAGAAGCTTGTGGAAAGTTTGCAACGCTCGTCTCCGCTCGCAGCACGTCTCTCTTTCTTTCCACGGCACCTCGAGCAACCACGAAAGTTTCTATCACTAAATCACTCGAAAAGAAGGAATCAGTGAGTGGGCACTTTTAAACACTACGACTTAAGAACGAGTCTCGAAGTGGCAGAGCTAAACACTAGGTCGAGTGAGGACCTAGGTGCCAAAACAAGAAAAATCGAAAATAAACTAGAGAGAGAGAGGGGCGGCAACCACAAGTTCTAGAGAGAGAAGCTCTCAATCTCTAACTTATGTGGAATCAGAAAAATGAGAAGAATGAGGCTCCTATTTATAGGAGAGGTCTCACCTTCAATAAGGTAGTTTCCTCTTCTATAGAATATCACATATTCATGTGCCAATTTCCCTTTTTCCTTCATGAGGTGCACGGCCAAGACATATCAAGTAAGTCCTTGGATTTGTTTCCTCTTTTGTTTGCTTCTCCCTTGACCATACTTGGGCGCCCACCTTGTGCATCCATATGCAAATTTGTTTCCTCTTTTTCTTTTGGCAAGTATCTTGATACATTTATGCACAAAATATTCTCTCTCCCTATGGGTATGATGGGCGCCTATTCTAATACTAGAAAGGCCTTCTAGAAGCTTTTCCACTTGTTCATGACAACATGAAAAAGGCCCATTAAGAATTTTCAATAAAATTCTTATGAAATGAAATTAATCCACAAGGCCCAATGATCAAGTCATGGCCGAGTGACATTAAGTCATCAAATGAACTTGTCAAAATATTTATTGACATTCATTTCATCCTTTGTCTCAAAAGACAAAAATACCCTTTTAATTATTTTCGTTCTTGTTTTGACTTAGCTTCCAGTTTAACTATTCCTATCGATGTGATTCGTGACAGTGACCTCATGGACCCAAATGAACAAAGCTTGAGCTAAACACTTGGACTCAAAAGTTCACAAACCTTTTCCAAGTTTAGCTTAATGCCAGCTGACTCCACTAAAGAGCTGACACTGAAAATCTCTCGGTTCAAATGAATTTATTTTCTACTCAAGAATTCGACCTAATTATGATAAGCGGATCCACTGAATATTATCTATGTTTACCCTTCATGAATGTCATCAGCTAGTCGGGATTTACTAAATTACCATTTTACCCTTCTAGCTGTTATTTCCTCAACTCCTTTGTCGCTTGTGAATAAGTTAGAAACAATGTATTGACGAGGAGCTAACAAGTCACATTGTTTCATCCAAAAGAGTCAGGACTCAATTTGGACACTGGCCAGTTCATTTATTCACACTCCAAGGAACAAAGCATGAGGTGACATACATTGCATTTAAGCAATCTTGTACATGAATTCCATATCTATGAGAACTTCACAAAGTTACTCATGACAGACTCACAACTTAGTACTTCACCAATAGGCCTTGTTCGGAATCACATAGTGAGTCCGAACTTTGACTTTCTCAAATGAGAATACTAAGGTGTGAAATGGCATGTCTCATTTCAGGATTAAGGTAAGCATGATGCAATTCATACATAGTGACTTCGAGACATAAGAGGTTAAATGGTTTGTTCTTATATTGTCTCTAGAAGTGCACTGGTCAATTCAGTATCTTCGGAAGATACCTAGAAGAACTATAGAGTCCCCAACTCTCAATGCCTCATAACCAGACATCATAGATTCTTCTAACAATCGTACTGAGGTCAATAGTCCTTTGACCCTAAGATTGCGAATATATCGTTTTAAGCAAACTACGAAGAGTTTGTTCATGCAAATCTACATTTGTCTCTTCGTAAGTTGTTAAGTTTGTTTATGGACTAAAACACTAAGGTTTTATCATAAAGCTTCAAACAAAGAAAGAATGAATGAACGTTTCAACTTTATTAATGAATAGTTAGGCAATTACAAGCAAGAGTCTTCATGAGACTTTATTACATCAAATGTACAAAATAAAGACTACAACTCTTCTTGTGGGCATCATTGACAACATGTGCCTCATAGAAGAAAAGGGGAAATTGGCTCATTAATATGTGATATTCTATAGAAGAGGAAACTACCTTATTGAAGGTAAGACCTCTCCTATGAATAGGAGCCTCATTCCACACTTTTCATTCATCCAAGTTTAAGAGATTTGAGAGACTCTCTCTCTAGAACTTGGCCGAACTCCTCTCTCTCTCTCTCTTTCTAGTTTATTTTCGATTTTTCTTGTTTTGGCACCTAGGTCCTCACTCGACCTAGTGTTTAGCTCTGCGACTTCAAGACTCGTTCTTAAGTCGTAGTGTTTAAAAGTGCCCACTCACTAATTCCTTTATTTCGAGTGATTTAGTGATAGAAACTTTCGTGGTTGCTCGAGGTGCCAAGGAAAGGAAGAGAGACGTGCTGCGAGGGGAGACGAGCGTTGCAACTTTCTAAGAGCTTGTTAAAGATCAAGCTTCAAGAAAGGTTAGTAAACTTCTTAGCTCATATTAGTTTTTTAATTACAAGTACTTGCACTTGTCTAGGTTAGTAAAAACCGTTTTTACTTGTAAAAGAAATTTTTTAAAATTCCGCCGCTTACCGAAGCGTTAATTATTTTCTTAAACCCTAGATCGATTCCAACAGAGGCTTGGAGTGGACCATCCCTCACAAGTCTCTTAATCCTTTATAGACTGATATGACCAAGTCTTAAGTGCCATAGGTGTGTTGATTTTGTTAGATCGGAGGATTCAGAAAGTTTGATCCTCTTTGGCTCCCTAATTAGATCATTATCTATTTCGGTGTCTAAAAGAGAAGGTTGAGTGGGATAGATGTAGAAAAGAGCATTCTTCATACATGCATTAGTGACAAAAGAATTATCAGGAAACGAAATACGAATTCCATTCTTAATGAACTTTAAACAATAATCTTGCTCACGAAGACGAGCAACGGATATTAAGTTCTTCCCAAAGGTAGGAACAAAATAAACATTATTCAAGTTTAAAGTGCGGTCTTCAAAAGACAGCGTCACGGATCCCACAGCCTTTCCAGACACCAGGCTCCTATCACCCCATTTGAAACAGAACTCGCCTTCCTCTAAGCTTTTGGTTTTCTTGAAACCATTCAAGGAACAACAAATATGCTTAGTAGCAGCGGAGTCAAGAATCCACATTGATACATTATCAGCTACTAAGCATGCTTCGGTAACTAGTACAATACTATGTTCCTTTGCTTTGAGATTGGTAGGACATTTCTTTTTATCGGCCTTGTGAGGTCTCTTCTTAGTTCCAGAGGCGGAGGCTTTTTGCACAGTAGCATGTGCCTTTCCTTGATTCCTCTTTCTCTTAGTGAGACCTACAGCAGTGTGAAGGTCCTTCATAAGCTTGGTAACAGTGTACTCTAGCTTGTTTATGGAGTAGTTCATCTTGGAGGAATCAAGAGATGCGGGGAGAATTTCTAAGATCATATCTATGACACTCTTCTCATCAATCTCAGATCCTAGGATTTCCAATTTATTTAGAAAACTAATGATCAGTATCGAAAAGTCTCCAACAGGAGTCCTAACCTTCATGTGACAGTTCATAAACTGTCGGACTGCTTGTTGCCTTGTTTGACGCCCTTGCCCTCCAAACATCTCAAGGAGATTGTAGAGCATTTCGGCGGCAGTCTCGATGTTACGATGTTGCTCTTTCAGCATATTGTTCATAGATGCCAAGATATAGCACCTCCCAATCTCATCGGATCGAAGCCAGGCCACTAAGGCGTCATTGTCCTCTTGAGTCGAATCATCATTCGTCAGAGGAGGACACGGGGTGGTGAGTACCCATTTGTGCTTGTAAATGGCAAGGGTGATGTCGAGGTTAAGTTTTGAGTCTATGTAGTTTTCGTTTTCGAGTTTGTTCGAGGAAAGGATGAAAGAGAGAGAGTTGGGAGACATTTTGGCTATAAAAGTTGAAACAAGTTTATTATTAGTCTTTGGTTTAGGATTTAAGTTTGTTTAAGACTTTATAAAATCCATAGGTGTTATAAACCAAACGATAATTTACTCCTTCGAGGGAAGGCCGCAAAAAATCTCCATTTATAAGTAAATGACACTTCATTAATGCTTAGCCAAGATGTCAATACACCAATTTTGATCAGCCACCTTTTAAATTGGTTACAAACAACAAGTATAACCCTCCCACTTAGTTTTTGGAGTTGGTTCATCGACTCTTATAAGTTCGGAAACAGTTTTCCTAGTCAAAGAGCGACAGAGCGGACAACTAGAAGAGAATCCTATATCGACATGTTCAGAGCAGTATTAGTGCATAAAGGCACAAGGTACATACTCGATCTTTTCCTATTTTCTATTTCGGGAAAGTGCGTGAGGGAAGTGTGAACTTCAACTCACTCGAACACGTGAAAGTTTGAGATTACACATCTTTTTATTTTTTCGGCTTGTCTACAAGGAGACCTCCCACTCAAATTTTCCAAGACCATATAGATTTTGAACATACGTGATATAGATATAGTTTTGAAAACATTTTGAAAATTTATTTGATTTGGATGACAAAATATTTTCAAGTTTGAAATTGAAAACGGTTTTTCAAAATTCAAACTAGTTTTGTAAAAATTCAATTTCAATTAATCTTTCAAAAATCAAAAATTTTTAATCTTACACATCATGTTTATAATCTTATAAAAAACAATTTTGCTCAAGAAAATTTTCTCATTAGAGTTCTATAACTCATGGTAGTGGGGCTGAAAATCCGGAATTCTAAAAAACTGGAGTTTCGGAACAGCCGCGCACCTCGGAGTAAAATCACTATCACTGGCGGCTCCGATGTCCTTTTGACCTGAAACCGGTTGTATTGGATAGAGGACAGACAGATCTTTAATTCGATTCGAGAATCATTAAATTTCGATTTCTGAGCAGAGAGTTATGCCACTTTTAATGCGGGTTTACTCCAGCTCGAAGAAAAAGAAACAATTAAAGCTTGGTCCTTTTTAGGTGCGAAAAAGAATCGAGTGTAACGGAACGTTTTATGAAGGTTGTTAAAACTTTTATTTGTGTTTTATTAGCAAGGTAATAACAAGGCATAAAATAAATAACAACAAGCATAAAACGATTTAAGCAAAAATAAGAAACTAGTAAGACTATAAAACTAGTCACAAAATTTTACTCGAAATTTCTCAAACCTTTAAAACACGTTTTTCAATATAAAAAATTAAAAAACTTTTAGAACTGATTCTAATGTGTTTTCATAACATCCCAAACTCATAGAAAATCAACATGATTTTTAATTTAAAGGCAAGAGCAATAAATTAAAAAAAAAAATCTAAGATAACAATTCTAACTTGTCACAAAATTAGTAAACTTTCGAAAACGATTTTCAAGCTCATATTTTTAAATACATGTACAAGCTAATCTTTGACCATAGCTCTGATACCATTTGTTGGAATCGATCTAGGGTTTAAGAAAATAATTAACGTTTCGGTAAGCGGCGGAATTTTAAAAATTTTCTTTTACAAGTAAAAACAGTTTTTTACTAATCTAGACAAAGAGCAAGTACATATAAATAAAAACTATTATGAGCTAAGAAGTTTACTAACCTTTTAGAAGCTTGAACGTTGAGAAGCTTTTGGAAAAGGTTGCAACGTTCATCTCCCCTCGCAGCACGTCTCTCTTCCTTCCTCGGCAACTCGAGCAACCACGAAAGTTTCTATCACTAAATCACTCGAGAGAAAAGGAATTAGTGAGTGAGCATTTTTAAACACTACGACTTAAGAACGAGTCTTGAAGTCGCAGAGCTAAACACTAGGTCAAATGAGGACCTAGGTGCCAAAACAATAAAACGAAATTGAATAGAGAGAGAGAGAGAGAGAGGATCGGCCAAGTTCTAGAGAGAGAGTGTCTCAAATCTCTTAAACTTGGATGAATGAAACAATGAGAATGAGGCCTCTATTTATAGGGGAGGGATTACCTTCAAAAGGTAGTTTCCTTTTCTCTTTTCTCACCTATATGGACGTCCAACATGAGCCAATTAAGGCCTTGGATTTGTTTCCTCATTTAATTTGCTCTCTCTTGGCCGAAAATACACTTGCTTCTAGAAGCAAATTTGTTTCCTCTTTTTCTTTTGGCAAGTATCTTCATACATTAATGCACAAAATAATCTCTCTTTCATACCATGGCATGCACGAAATTTAGCCTCTCTTTTCCTTGGGTTGGACGAAAATAAGGCTTCTAGAAGGACCTTCTAGATGTTTCTTCATTTGTTCATGACAACATAAGAAAACCCCACTAAGAATTTTCAAGTAAAATTCTATGAAATGAAATTAATCCTCAAGGCCCAATTACACTAATATGGCTGAGTAATATTTATTTCATTTGTCATCATATGACAATGTCAAAAAAAATTTATTGACATTCTTTTCGTCCTATGCCAAAAAAGACAAAAATACCCTTTTGACAATTTTCGTAAAACTGTCTCGTTCTTGTTTGGACTTAGCTTCCAGTTTAACTATTCCTACTCAATGTGATTCGTGACAGTGACCTCATGGACCCAAATGAACAAAGCTTGAGCTAAACACTTGGACTCAAAAGTTCACAAACCTTTTCCATGTTTAGCTTAATGCCAACTAACTCCACTAAAGAGTTGACACTGAAAATCTCTCGGTTCAAATTAATTGTAATAAGCGGATCCACATAATATTATCAGTGTTTACCCTTCATGAATATCATCAGCTAGTCGGGATTTACTAAATTACCATTTTACCCTTCTAGCTGTTATTTCCTCAACTCCTTTGTCGCTTGTGCATAAGTTAGAAACAATGTATTGACGAGGAGCTAACAAGTCACATTGTTTCATCCAAAAGAGTCAAGACTCAATTTGGACACTGGCCAGTTCATTTATTCACACTCCAAGGAACAAAGCATGAGCTGATATACATTGCATTTCAGCAATTTTGTACATGAATTCCATATCTATGAGAACTTCACAAAGTTACTCATGACATTCTCACAACTTAGTACTTCACCAATAGGCCCTGTTCGGAATCACATAGTGAGTCCGAAGTCTGACTTTCTCAAATGAGAATACTAAGGTGTGAAATGACATGTCTCATTTCAGGATTAAGGTAAGCACGATGCAATTCATACATAGTGACTTCGAGACATAAGAGGTTAAATGGTTTGTTCTTATCTTGTCTCTAGAAGTGCACTGGTCAATTTAGTACCTTCGGAAGATACCTAGAAGAACTATAGAGTCTCCAACTCTCAATGCCTCATAACCAGACATCATAGATTCTTCTAACAATCATACTGAGGTCAATAGTCCTTTGACCCTTAGATTGCGAATATAATATCGTTTTAAGCAAACTACGAAGAGTTTGTTCATGCAAATGTACATTTGTCTCTTCGTAAGTTGTTTAGTTTGTTCATGGACTAAAGACTAATGTTTTATCATAAAGCTTCAGACAAGGAAGATTGAATGAACGTTTCAACTTTTTATTAATGAATAAGCAATTACAAGCAACAGTCTTCATGCGACTTTATTACATCAAATGTAGAATATAAAGATTACAACTCTTCTTGTGGGCACCATTGACAACATTGTTAGCTCCTCGTCAATACATTGTCCCTAACTTATTCTTAAGCGACAAAGGAATTGATTAAATAACAGCTAGAAGGGTAAAATGGTAATTTTGTAAATCCTGACTAGCTGATGATATTCATGAAGGGTAAACATAGATAATATTCAGTGGATCCGCTCATCATAATTTGGTTGAATTCTTGAGTAGAAAATAAATTCATTTGAACCGAGAGATTTTCAGTGTCAACTCTTTAGTGGAGTCAGTTGGCATTAAGCTAAACTTGGAAAAGGTTTGTGAACTTTTGAGTCCAAGTGTTTAGCTCAAGCTTTGTTCATTTGGATCCATGAGGTCACTGTCACAAATCATATCGAGTAGGAATAGTTAAACTAGAAGCTAAGTCAAAACAAGAACGAGACAAGTTTTACGAAAATTGTCAAAAGGGTAAATTTGTCTTTTTCGACATAACATGAAATGAATGTCAATAAATTTGTTGACATGGTCATATGATGGCCTAGATCACATGGCCATGATGTGTTCATTGGGCCTTGTGGATTAATTTCATTTCATAGAATTTTACTTGAAAATTCTCAATGGGCTTTTCTTATGTTGTCATGAACAAGTAAAGAAAAATCTAGAAATGTTTTCTAGAAGCCCTTTTGATGAGAACCTCGCTGCCTTTGCGATGAACGAAGCTCAAATCGTTGCGGAATTACGTGGGTTGCCTCAACAAGTCTTTACTTCAATTTGGATGAATGTTTGCGGTTTTGTTGTTGTAGGGAATTTTTGGTGGTTTTTGGATAGGTTAAAAGGAAGGGTCGGTTTGGTGTTTTGGGTGGAGTGATAATCGCCACAATAGTTTGTAATTTGAACTATTGATAAGATTGAGGGGGGAATGAAAGACGCCACAATAGTCTATGGAATGAAACTATTGATAAGTCTAGAACTCGAAGAACGCCACAAAGTTATTTGCCTTGATAAGTTCAACAATTTAGAACCTAAGAAATTAGAGAGTATTTTCTCCCAAAAGTGTTTTCAGAAATGTTGATTCATAATCTTCATTCAGATTGAGTTGCCTATAAATACAACTTCAAATGATGGTTACAAGTATACCAAAATACAAGAAAACCAAAGGACAAACAAACCCAAAAGTCACACAATTAAATTGCTAGAACATTAAATGGACCGAGATATTGCAAAGCAGAATAAACTGGGTCTGGGATTCGATTTCTAACAAACTGTCCACGACGTATTAAAGATCTCGTGTTTCTCTTCGATTTGATATGCTGTGCGCGTAAATCTGATAACCGAGTCAAAAGATACGGCCCTCTGAAGTTGGACGGACAGATTTGGACGCAGAATTCGGCCCGCATCACCTTTGGCCGTCCAACCCAAGAGAATGGGAGACTAATTTCGTGCAGCCCCATAGAGAAAAAGAGAGTTTATTTTGTGCATTGATGTATGAAGATACTTGCCAAAAGAAAAAGAGGAAACAAATTTCCTTTACAAGGAAAGTGCATTTTCGGCCAACTAAGAGAGAAAGCAAATGAGGAAACAAATCCAAAGGCTTCTAGAAGCTCATTTGGACGTGCAAGAGGTATGAGGAAACTACCTTTTGAAGGTAATCCTCCTCCTATAAATATCCCACGTCATTCCTCTCATTTCATTCATTCCACATAAGTTAGAGATTGAGAGCCTCTCTCTCTAGAACTTGTGGTTGCCGCCCCTTCCTCTCTCTCTCTAGTTTATTTATGATTTTTTTTGTTTTGGCACCTAGGTCCTCATTTGACATAGTGTTTAGCTCTGCGACTTCAAGACTCGTTCTTAAGTCGTAGTGTTTAAAAGTGCCCACTCACTAATTCCTTTATTTCGAGTGATTTAGTGATAGAAACTTTCGTGGTTGCTTGAGGTGCCGAGGAAAGAAAGAGAGACATGCTGCGAGGGGAGACGAGCGTTGCAAACTTTCCAAAAGTTTCTCAAAGTTCAAGCTTCAAGAAAGGTTAGTAAACTTCTTAGCTCATAATAGTTTTTATTTATATGTACTTGCTCTTTGTCTAGGTTAGTAAAAAACTGTTTTTACTTGAAAAGAAATTTTTTAAAATTCCGCCGCTTTGCGAAGCGTTAAACTTTTTCTTAAACCCTAGATCAATTCCAACACACGAAGCCTGGTGGAAAGGCGTACTCGACAAAGGAAACGGAGCGCGGAGGATTCCTCGGCGACATCTCAGAACTTTGGAGATCGCGGACGCGTCTAGCGTGTTAGACGCGTAGGAATTCTCAGCGGAGAACCCTAGGAGCGTGCCTGGGCACTAGGAGGCGTTTGATAGGAGGGAGCGATGTCCGGGAGTCCCCGAGAGGGCTTCAGAACCTCTGAGAACGAGAGAGACTTGTAGAAGCGCTTCAGGCCAAAGATGGTATCAAGAGAAGCGGAGGAGAGCGAGAATTCGAGCGTATCGTTAAGAAATTATTAGATGGCCTTCCCCTCAATGAGACTTAAGAGGGTCGTTTATAGTCCATGTGGGACTAGGGGCGCGCGCACCATCAAAAGGGGGCGCGTAGCACGCACGGCGCACAAAGCGCAGCGCACAACGCGCGGCGCGCGGCGCGTAGGACAACAGGCGCGGCGCATGGGGCACGCTTTCCTGATGACACGCGTGCGCGGCGCGGGCGTGTCTTGGCGTGGTGCGCGGCCTTCCTGGCGTGGCACGCCTTGAGAGATGCACGGCGCGCGGCTGGCTGCGCGCGCGGTTTCCTTGAGGGGTGCGTGGTGCACGGCCTGTCTCATCGGACTCTTGTGGGCCTTAGCGGTCTTCGGATATCACGCTTGTCACGCGAAATATGAAGGTCTCTACTTGACAAGAGTGACTCGACTCGAGGAGTTCGACTCGAGGAGCTGTGACTCGACTCGAAGAGCAAAGCTCAACTCGAGGAGCTCGACTCGAGCAGAATGGCTCGACTCGAGGAGCTGTGACTCGACTCGATGAGAAAAGCTGAACTCGAGGAGCTCGACTTGAAGAGAATGACTCGGCTCGAGGAGCTGTGACTCGCCTCGAGGAGCAAGACTCGACTCGAGGAGAGTGACTCGACTCGAGTAGCAAGGCTCACTCGAGGAGTGTGACTCGACTCGAGCAGCTGAAAGTTTGGCACGAGGACCTGCCAGTCGACTCGTGACGGAAGGCTCTCCGCTCTTCAGGACCTCCAGCCTGACCATCGGCCCTTTGAATGGCGTGTCTTCTCAGCATCTCGAGAATTCCGAAAACGACCGACAACAAAAATTTTCTCATTAGAGTTCTATAACTGATGGTAGTGGGGCTGAAAATCCGGATTTCTAAAAACTGGACTTTCGGAACAGCCGCACACCTCGGAGTAAATCGCCATAACTGGCGGCTCCGATGTCCTTTTGACCCGAAACCAATTGCATTGAAAAAAGGACAAACAGACCTATAATTTGATTTAAGAATCATTAAATTTTGAATTCCTAGCTGAGAGTTATACCACTTTTGAATTCCTAGCTCGAAGAAAACTGGAAATAATTAAAGGTCGGACTTTGAGTGCGAAAAAAGAATCGAGTGTAACGGAACGTTTTAGGAAATTGTTAAAGCTTTTATTTGTGTTTCATTAACATGGTAATAACATGGTATAAAAGAAATAACAACAAGCATAAAACGATTCAAGTAAATAAAAGAAACTAGTCAGACAAGATAACTAGTCACAAAATTTACTCGAAAAATTCTCAAACATAAAAACACGTTTTTCAATATAAAAAATTAAAAAAATTTAGAACTGATTCTAAGTGTTTTAATAACATCCCAAACTCATAAAAAATCAACATGATTTTTAATTTAAAGGCATGAGGAATAAATTTAAAAAAATCTAAGAAAACAATTACAACTTGTCACAAAATTAGTAAACTTTCGAAAACGATTTTCAAGCTCATAATTTTAATTACATGTTGTTATCGGCCCGACCCCGATCGCGGCCGATCAAAGGCGAATCGACGGAAAACGCGCTTCGGCAGCTCGCCCCGGCCATTGGCCGGCCCTAGAGCCAGCCTCGGCCAATGGCCGGCTCAAATAGCCTCGGCCATTGGCCGGCGCTACTGCCAGCCTCGGCCAATGGCCGGCTCAAATAGCCTCGGCCATTGGCCGGCCCTACAGCCAACCTCGGCCAATGGCCGGCTCAAATAGCCTCGGCCATTGGCCGGCCCTAGTGCTAGCCCCGGCCAATGGCCGGCTCAAATAGCCTCGGCCATTGGCCGGCCCTAGAGCCAGCCTCGGCCAATGGCCGGCTCTAATAGCCTCGGCCATTGGCCGCCCCTAGGGCCAGCCTCGGCCAATGGCCGGCTCAAATAGCCTCGGCCATTGGCCGGCCCTATGGCCAGCCTCGGCCAATGGCCGAGCCAAGGTTGTCCTCGGCCAAGGGGTTTCCCAAAATGCCCCTTGGTCGCCTATAAGTACGGGGATCCCTCCCCTGGTCCAGGTAATCCATTCTTGAGTACTGAAACGCTGTAGAACTCGTACCTCGCTCGTTTCTCTCAAAGTCTCTGCCCCTAAACATATAAACGCTCTATAAACCACCTCAATCCTACTAATGTTGAGCGTTGGAGAGGTAAACAGAGGCAACCCCTCTGTTTCCCCTTTGTAGTTCACATATTCTCTACTGCTTTTCAGGTACCGAGACGAGGTGAACTTCTACCACAGCTAAGGGATGACTTGAGATATCAAGTCTGACACGCTCGAGTCAAGACGAGACCACTTGGTTCGGCCTTGGGTCTAACCGCCTTTGACTCCTAAATCGCTGTCCGAAAAACTGGGACAACATTTTGGCGCTAGAAGGAGGGGACCACCGACCTTAGCACGCTCTCCCTTCCATTTCCTCAATTTCACTACGTCTACGACTCTCGAGAGATGAGTCACATTCCCACCACCTCCGCGGGTACTCGAGCGACGAGCTCGAGGTACTGTCTCCGACGCCTCGTACACCGTCTTGAAGGGCAACCAAGACCCGGTGACCCGAGAGGACACGGCCCGGCGGCTTGCGGAGCTCCTTGACCGTCCCGGCGTTGACGGCTCGCTCATCGCCAATCTCCTCGGCTACGACGTCGAGGATCGATCCGCTCGAGACGACTCCGACCCCGACTACGTGGAGGAGTCGAGGACCGATGAGGCGACTCATAGCCTCGCTCAAACACGACCCAAGAGGTCCAATGGTGCATTGGCCGATCCTTCGCACCCGGCACGACGACAGGCAAGGTCACAGTCCCGGGGACTCGCCCCCTCGGTTTCAAGAGGCGGCCGGACACGGCCCCTCGCCTTGGAGAGAGCGACTCTGGTTGACGATGGGGCCGATAGCCGAAGCGCTCGCCAGACGATTCGACCAAGGGCGACCTCGCCTCGCCACGCACCAGGTGTGGACCTTAGAGAACGCTTGACGGCGCAGAGAAACTCCCGAGGGGAGGATCTCCGCCAAAGACTCAACTCTCGGAGGGACGCGCTTCCCGCCGCAACTCTCGGTCGGACTCATGCCAATGTCGTGGACCAAGCGTCCAACGAGCGCCGACCGGTGACTCCCGTGGCCCCGACGGTCGGCCCTACTAATGGGCTTGATATGGTCACGATGATTCATAGCCTCCAAAACCAAATCATCGAGATGAGGGAGTTAGGGAGGCAACGGCCGTACGGAGGGATTGAGGAATCATACTCTTCCTTCGCCGCTCAAATCCTCGCGCAGCCTTGCGTGGGGAACTTCAAACTACCGTCCATCCCCCCTATGATGGACGGACGGACCCAAACTTCCACATCCAACACTACGAGACGTGGATGACAATGCAAGGACAGACAGACGCCACCCTTTGTCAGGCCTTTAGCCTGACCTTTACATGGTCGGGATTTGAGTGGTTCCGAAGCGTAAGGCCGGGGAGCATCTTGTCTTTCCGGGCCTTGCGAGAGGTTTTCCTTGCTCGATTCGCCACCCTCGTGGCGCAAAAGAAGTCAAAGACCCACCTCCTCTCCATCCGACAAGGGAGAGATGAGACACTGAGACAATACCTCACCCGCTTCACCGAGGAGTCTCACAAAGTCGAAGGGTTCGATGATAAGGACGCCATCACGGCGATCACCGAGGGAGTGTGCACGAGAGACTTCCTCAAATCCATTGTTGGAAAAGTCCCACGGGACATGGCGTAGCTAATGGCGAGAGCCCGCACGTATATGGGAATCGAGGACTATCTCGATGGCGGAGATGGCCGAAAGTCAGGAGGACAGGGTAGTCGCCGCCGCGACGACCAGGACGGAGATCGTCCCGACCCTCGAAAGAGGAGGAATAAGGGAGGCCAGGCCCCTAACGGCCGCTCCCTCCCCGGGCCGAGGCCGCCACATGTCGATAGCTTCCGAAAGTTCTCGACCTTTACTCCTCTGAATTACTCCGCCGGAGCGGATCCTGGCTCTGCACCGTGACAAGCTGGGAAGTCCGACCCCTCTCACGAAGGATCACGCCAAGAGGGATTGAAGTAAGTTCTGTGAACACCACCAGGATCACGGGCATCTGACGTCCGAATGCTATAAACTCAAGCGTCAGATTGAGGCCCTGATTCAAGATGGGAAACTGAAGGAATACGTCCTTAGAACGATCGGGACGGCCGCGGCGCACGGGGAGCGCCCGCGGCAAGAAAAGAAAGGTCCGGCGACGGTGTCCGTCATGGATCGAGCGGCAATCGATAAACCGGAGAGCTCGCAACTACACATCGTGGACGCGATCTTGGGCGGCCCGAAGTTCGGAGACTCGGCCACGCAGAGGAAGAAGTACGTGCGCGAAGTTTCCCAGGGGAAAATAGTGCACTACATCAACCACACGTACGAGGCCCCTCCTCCGGCCCCGTTCGAATCCATGTTCTTCACCGGCCAAGAGGCGGTGTTACCGGTCCATCTCGGCCCGGTAGAACAGCGACGGCCGTGATAGCAAACCCCCGGGACTCCCCCGCCCGCGGCCGGCTCAGAGCCCGCGCTCGTCCAAGGCTACCTCAGAGCCGGCGCTCGTCCAAGGCCGCCTCAGAGCCGGCGCTCGTCCAAGGCCGCCTCAGAGCCGGCGCTCGTCCAAGGCCGCCTCAGAGCCGGCACTCGTCCAAGGCCGCCTCAGAGCAGGCCCTCATCCAAGGCCGCCTCAGAGTCGGCGCTCGTCCAAGGCCGCCTCAAAGCCGGCGCTCGTCAAAGGCCGGCTCAGAGCCGGCGCTCGTCCAAGGCCGTCTCAGAGCCGGTGCTCGTCCAAGGCCGGCTCAGAGATGGCGCTCGTCCAAGGCCAGCTCAGAGCCGGCGCTCATCCAAGGCCGACTCAGAGCCGGCGCTTGGCCAAGGCCGCCTCAGAGCCGGCGCTCGTCCAAGGCCGCCTCAGAGCCGGCGCTCGTCCAAGGCCGCCTCAGAGCCGGCGCTCGTCCAAGGCCGCCTCAGAGCCGTCCTTCCTCTCCAAGGCCGCCTCAGAGCCGTCCCTCCTCTCCAAGGCCGCCTCAGAGCCGTTCTTCCTCTCCAAGGCCGCCTCAGAGCCGTCCCTCCTCTCCAAGGCCGCCTCAGAGCCGGCCCTCGTCCAAGGGGACGCCCAAAGCACCCCTTGGTCGCCCATAAATACCAGGGCCCCTCCCCTGGTCCAGGTAATCCAACGTTGAGTCCCGAAACGCTGCCGAACTCATACTTCGCTCGTTTCGCTCACCTTTGGCTTCTCACCACCTCTAAACCTCTATAATCCACCTCAATCCCACTAATGTTGAGCGTCGGAGAGGTAAACAGAGGCACCCCCTCTGTTTTCCCTTCTTAGCTCATGGTTCTCCTATCTTTTTCAGGTATGCCGTCGAGCTCAAACACCATTGACAACTAAGGGAAGACTTGAGATACCAAGTCCGACATGCTCGAGTCAAGGCGAGGCCACTTGGTCCGGCCTTGGATCTAACCGCCTTTGACTACTAAATCGTTGTCCGAAAAACAGCGACAACATTTTGGCGCTAGAAGGAGGGGAGATCTCGACCTTGGCGACACATCCCCTCTACCAGTCTTCTTCTCACTTCTACGACTCTCGAGAGATGAGTCATGGCCCCGCTACCGCCGTGGGCGCCCGAGCAACGAGTTTGAGGTGCGGCCTCCAAAGCCCCGCGCGTCGTCTTGGAGGGCAACCTCGTGATAACAAGAGCCAGCCCCGAGACCCGGCGATTGACCCCGAGGCCGCAGTCCGAGAGGACACGGCTCGAAGGCTTGCCGAACTTCTAGACCTTCCCGGCGTCACCGGCGCGCTCATCGCCGACCTCCTCGACTCCAACAACGTCGACGACATCAACCACGAGACCAACCTCGACCACGCTATTAACGAAAGTGGACGCATGCGCATGCTTCCAAGGGGACACCCTCGGGCGACTTCGTCGAAACGTCAACTTTCTAATGAGCACCCGCACGCGCCCTCGAGGGGACACCCTCGGGCGACCACGTCAAGACGACAAGTGTCGAACGGTACACGGGGGCGCTCAACCTCTAGGCCCCGAGAGGGACGCTCCAAGCTCACCATCCGCGTCCAAAACCCCCCGGGAGATGACGACAACAATGGCCGTGTCGTCTATCGAGAACGTCACTCAAATGACGCACTCTCGCCTAAAGTGATAGGGACGGCCGCCGGAGACTTGAGAGATCACCTCAATTCCCGGAAGGAATCTCATGAGAGCGACTTGAGAGAAAAGCTCAACGCCCGACGCGAGATCGCGAGCAAGATCATCTAGGGACGTCAACCACCTGACGCTGCTAACTGCGCACCCAACAAGAAACGCGCCTCCACACTCGCCGCATCGGCCGTCGCTCGCGACTCACGAAGGAAGAGGAGCAGAAAAGGTCGAGTCCCTAATGACCTTCCTTCTCCGACCCCGAAGCGATCCTTCACCCCTCTCAACACGACGCCCGACCGGATCTTGAGCTTACACAAGGAAAAGCTAGGATCCCCGACCCCGTTGAAAGCGGACCCCGCGACACGGGACAGAAGCAAGCAATGCGACTATCACCAAGATCACGGACACGCAACCACTGAATGCTACCAACTTCGGAAGCAAATTGATTCCCTGATTCGAGGTGGGGATCTCAGGGAATTCGTCGCATCCGTTAGCAAGGTGACAACCCCGACCGAGCACCGGACTCGTCGGATGGAATGAGGCGTCACAAGGGGCCGATGGTTAGGCCGGAGGTCCCAAAGAGAGACAAGCGCCCACCACTCGCCGTGACGACTACCACGGCTTCCGCCATTAGACTCACGCCCGAACTCGATCGGCTTCGTGATCACTTTTATTTCGAAAATGTAATTTCCTTTTTTCAAAGAAGGCCAAGTGCCATGACAAACTGTAACGACCCCCTTATTGCAATAAAGAGTTATTTAACACATGAAAAAATGTAACGCACATTATTGTATACCTCTGACACGAGAGTTTCTTGGCCTTTGTCTCACAAACGCAAGAAACTCGGGGGGCTAACAGGGATCAATGCTCAATCAAAAACAACTCAAAAAAAAAATAATAATAATAAAGTCTCAAGGGGCCGATGGTTAGGCCGGAGGTCCCAAAGAACGACTCTTCACGTAACTCCTCGAGATGAGTCCATTCCTCGAGTCGAGTTTGAATCCACGAGTCGACCGATGCTCCTCGTGCCGATTCTTCATGTGGCTCCACGTGTAGGCTCTACATGAGTCCTCGAGTTGAGTCCGAGTCCACGAGTCGACTGATACTCCTCGTGCCGACTCTAACGAATTATTGGGATTTTGAGCTCGTCACCTCGCCTGGTCGAGCTCGTCACCTCGCCTGGTCGAGCTCGTTACCTCGCCTGGTCCAGCTCGTCACCTCGCCTGGTCAAGCTCGTCACCTCGCCTGGACGAGCTCGTCACCTCGCCTGGTCGATCTCGTCACCTCGCCTGGTCGAGCTCGTCACCTTGCCTGGTCGAGCTCGTCACCTCGCCTGGTCGATCTCGTCACCTCGCCTGGTCGAGCTCGTCACCTCGCCTGGAGGAGCTCGTCACCTCGCCTGGTCAATCTCGTCACCTCGCCTGGTCGAGCTCGTCACCTCGCCTGGACGAGCTCGTCACCTCGCCTGGTCAAGCTCATCACTTCATCTAGTCGAGCTCGCCACTTCGTCCGGTCGAGCTCGCCACTTCGTCTAGTCGAGCTGGAGCGACTTCATCACTTCGTCCAAACATCTTTGGATTCGGTTCGTCAGTTCACCCAAACGTGTTGGTCTAACTCTCTCGAAACATAAAACAAATAATAATAATAGTAAAGTCTCAAGGGGTCGATGGTTAGGCCGGAGGTCCCAAAGAGAGACTCCTCACGTAACTCCTTGAGATGAGTTCATTCCTCGAGTTGAGTTCGAGTCCACGAGTCGACGAGCTACTCCTCGTGCCGACTCCACATGTCTCCTCGAGATGAGTTCATTCCTCGAGTCGAGTTCGAATCCACGAGTCGACCGATACTCCTCGTGCCGATTCTTCACGTAGCTCCTCGTGCAGGCTCTACGTGAGTCCTCGAGTCGAGTTCGAGTCCACGAGTCGACCGATAGTCCTCGTGCCGACTTCACATGCCTCTTCAAGACGAGTTCATTCCTCGAGTCGAGTTTGAGTCCACGAGTCGACAAGCTACTCCTCGTGCCGACTCCACATGTCTCCTCGAGATGAGTTCATTCCTCGAGTCGAGTTCGAATCCACGAGTCGACCGGTACTCCTCGTGCCGATTCTTCACGAAACTCCTCGTGCAGGCTCTACATGAGTCCTCGAGTCGAGTTCGAGTCCACGAGTCGACAAAGCTACTCCTCGTGCCGACTCCACATGTCTCCTCGAGATGAGTTCATTCCTCGAGTCGAGTTCAAATCCACGAGTCGATCGGTACTCCTCGTGCCGATTCTTCACGAAACTCCTCGAGATGGGTACATTCCTCGAGTCGAGTTAGAGTCCACGAGTCGACTAATACTCCTCCTGCCGACTCTTCACATATCTCCTCGAGACGAGCTCATTCCTCGAGTCGAGCTACGAGTCCGCGAGTTGACGGATACTCCTCGTGCCGACTCTTCACATGCCTCCTCGAGACGAGTTCATTCCTCGAGCCGAGTTCGAATCCACGAGTCGACTGATACTCCTTGTGCCGACTCTTCACATACCTCTTCGAGACGAGCTCATTCCTCGAGTCGGGTTCAAATCCACGAGTCGACCGATACTCCTCGTGCTAAATCCTCACGTAGCTCCTCGTGCAGGCTCTACATGAGTCCTCGAGTTGAGTCCCGAGTCCACGAGTTGACTGATACTCCTCGTGCCGACTCCACATGTCTCCTCGAGATGAGTTCATTCCTCGAGTTGAGTCCCGACTCCACAAGTCGACTGATACTCCTCGTGAGGCTCTACATGAGTCCTCGAGTTGAGTCCCGAGTCCGCGCTCGCCGCCCAGCTCGTAAGCCAAAAGGCAGCAAGTTTCAAATGGGTTTCAAAGGCTTGCATCCGACGGACGTGTCTGGTCTAGCCAGCGTCCACAGGAAACCTCGCCACGCAAATGTGGCTCCGCGCTCGCCGCCCAGCTCGTGAGCCGAAAGGCAGCGAGTTTCAAATGGGTTTCAAAGGCTTGCGTCCGCCGGACGTACCTGGTCTAGCCAGCATCCACGGAAAACCCGGTCACACAAACGTGACACCAAGGCACCCCGAGGCCCAAGTTGTGCTAATCGATCACGCCTTCATTGGTAGGTCGAGAAAATAAGCCACGCACAATAAAGTCGTGCTAATCGATCACGCCTTCATTGGTAGGTCGAGAAAATAAGCCACGCACAATAAAGTCGTGCTAATCGATCACGCCTTCATTGGTTGGTCAAGAAAATAAGCCGCGCACAATAAAGTCATGCAAATCGATCACGCCTTCACTGGCAGGTCGAGAAAATAAGCCACGCACAATAAAGTCATGCTAATCGATCACGCCTTCATTGGTAGGTCGAGAAAATAAGCCACGCACAATAAAGTCATGCTAATCGATCACGCCTTCATTGGTAGGTCGAGAAAATAAACCGCGCACAATAAAGTCGTGCTAATCGATCACGCCTTCATTGGTAGGTCGAAAAAATAAGCTGCGCACAGTAAAGCCGTGCGAATCGATCACGCCTTCATTGGTAGGTCGAGAAAATAAGCCACGCACGATCAACTCGGAACAAAAGTCATCCCTCGCGACGAACAAAAGCCATCCCTCGCGACGCACAAAGGCCGTCCCTCGTGACGCACAAAGGCCGTCCCTCATGACGCACAAAGGCCGTCCCTCGCGACGCGCAAAGGCCGTCACCCATGACGTAAACCCGAGACCGTTCGTCCCGCATCCGCATGAAAGCGTAGATTTTGAGTTTCCACTCGACCTACGCTCGACCGGAAACTCGGCGGGCTAATGTTACCGGTCCATCTCGGCCCGGTAGAACAGCGACGGCCGTGATAGCAACCCCCCGGGACTCCCCCGCCCGCGGCCGACTCAGAGCCAGCGCCCATCCAAGGCCGGCTTAGAGCCGGCGCTCGTCCAAGGCCGCCTCAGAGCCGGCGCTCGTCCAAGGCCGCCTCAGAGCCGGCGCTCGTCCAAGGCCGCCTCAGAGCCGGCGCTCGTCCAAGGCCGCCTCAGAGCCGGCGCTCGTCCAAGGCCGCCTCAGAGCCGGCGCTCGTCCAAGGCCGCCTCAGAGCCGGCGCTCGTCCAAGGCCGCCTCAGAGCCGGCGCTTGTCCAAGGCCGCCTCAGAGCCGGCGCTCGTCCAAGGCCGGCTCAGAGCCGGCGCTCGTCCAAGGCCGCCTCAGAGGCGGCGCTCGTCCAAGGCCGCCTCAGAGCCGGCGCTTGTCCAAGGCCGCCTCAAAGCCGGCGCTCATCCAAGGCCGCCTCAGAGCCGTCCTTCCTCTCCAAGGCCGCCTCAGAGCCATCCTTCCTCTCCAAGGCCGCCTCAGAGCCGTCCCTCCTCTCCAAGGCCGCCTCAGAGCCATCCTTCCTCTCCAAGGCCGCTTCAGAGCCGTCCCTCCTCTCTAAGGCCGCCTCAGAGCCGGCCCTCGGCCAAGGGGACGCCCAAAGCACCCCTTGGTCGCCTATAAATACCAGGGCCCCTCCCCTGGTCCAGGTAATCCAACTTTGAGTCCCGAAACGCTGCCGAACTCATACTTCGCTCGTTTCGCTCACCTTTGGCTTCTCACCACCTCTAAACCTCTATAATCCACCTCAATCCCACTAATGTTGAGCGTCGGAGAGGTAAACAGAGGCACCCCCTCTGTTTTCCCTTCTTAGCTCACGGTTCTCCTATCTTTTTCAGGTATGCCGGCGAGCTCAAACACCATTGACAGCTAAGGGAAGACTTGAGATACCAAGTCCGACACGCTCGAGTCAAGGCGATGCCACTTGGTCCGGCCTTGGGTCTAACCGCCTTTGACTCCTAAATCGTTGTCCAAAAAACAGCGACAACAGGCGGCACGAGTGCTCCATCTACATAACGACGCGATAGTCGTCTCTGCCCTCGTCGCCAACAACCTCGTCAGGAGATTCCTAATCGACAATGGGAGCTCCGCCGAGATAATCTTCAAGTCGGCGTTGGACAGGATGAAGCCATCTGGGATGAGACCGACCCCGATCACGACCCCGCTCTTCGGCTTCTCCGGGGAGAGGGTCATGACGGAGGGAGCTATCGACCTCCCGGTTACCTTCGGTACCCCGGGAGGGCTCGAGGTTACCCACATCGTGTCGTTCCTTGTCATGGATCAGCCCTCGGCATACAATATCATCGTTGGTCGCCCGACTCTCAATCGGTTGAAGGCCATAACGTCCACGTACCATCTGATGAAGTTCCCGACCGAGAAGGGGATCGCCGTAATGCTGGGAGACCAGTCAATGGCGAGGATGTGCTACATCCAGGGTGTGGACGGAAAAGGGAAAGGAATGATGGTGAGCACCGTATTCCAGCTCGGGGACAAATTCCCCTGCAAGATAGAGGAAGGGGGCACCTTCGGAGAACTGGACCAAAGGGACGATGTCGAGCGTCGAAAGGTGGAGACGCCGGACGACCTCGTTCCCGTCGTGTTGGACGACGCCAAGCCTGACCAAGTAGTCAAGGTAGGCGCCCAACTCCCGTCCGGGATCCGGGGCGAGCTCGCCGCCTTCCTCCGCGAGCACAAAGATGTCTTTGCGTGGACACACGCCGACATGCCGGGGATCGACCACGAAATAATGGTTCACCGTCTCAATGACGACAAGAGAGTGGCCGAGCGCGTCCAACCGCGACGGACTTTCAGCGGGGAGAGGTACCAAGCCATTGGTTAAGAAGTTGACAAACTTCTCGCCGCTGACTTCATCAGGGAGGCGGAGCACCCCAAGTGGGTGTCCAATGTGGTAATGGTCAAGAAGCCAAACGGGAAGTGGCGGATCTGTATCGACTATAAAGATCTCAACAAGGCCTGCCCAAAAGATACCTTCCCTCTCCCGAGGATCGAGAAACTTGTGGACGCTACGGCGGGCCACGAGTTATTGAGCTTCATGGATGCTTACTCAGGCTACAATAAGATCCGCATGCATGAGCCGGATCAGATCAAGACCACCTTTGTTACGAACCGCGGACTCTACTGTTACAAGGTCATGCCCTTTGGCCTGAAAAACGCGGGAGCGACGTATCAAAGGTTGGTGAACCGAATGTTCGCCAATCAAATTGGCAAAACCATGGAGGTCTACGTGGACGATATGCTCGTCAAAAGCCTCAAGGCCCACGACCACGTTCGAGACCTAGGAGAGATGTTCGCAATCCTGCGGCGCTACAAGATGAAGCTCAACCCCAACAAGTGTGCCTTTGGGGTCGAGTCCGGAAAATTCCTGGGCTACATGGTTAGCCGCCGTGGGATCGAGGCTAATCCTGAGAAGATTAGGGCGATCTTAGAGATGAGGTCGCCGCAAAAAGTGAAAGAAGTGCAAAGCCTAGCGGGAAGGATCGCCACCCTGACGCGATTCATTTCCAAGGCCACCGATAGGTGCCAACCATTTTTCAAGGCACTGAAAAAGACCGATGGGTTCGTGTGGACGGGGGAGTGCGAGGAAGCATTCCGCGAAATGAAGGCCTATTTCACCTCCCCCCCGTTCCTTGCGAAGCCAAAGAATGGCGAAACCTTGTACATCTACCTCGCGGTTTCCGACAGGGCCGTGAGCGCGGTTCTCATACGCGAAGAAGACAAGGTGCAATGGCCGGTCTATTACGTTAGCAAGGCGCTCCTCGACGCTGAGACTCGATACCCGGAAATCGAGAGATTGTCCCTCGCCCTCGTCACGAGCGCGAGAAAACTCCGACCCTACTTTCAAGCGCACCCCATTCTGGTCCGCACGGGACAACCCATCGAGAAGGCCCTTCAAAAAGGGACCTCCTCTCGAATGGCCATATGGTCCCCAGAATTAGGCGAATACGGGGTCGAGTTCCAACCAAGAACCGCCATCAAGGGCCAAGCCCTCACCGACTTCGTAGCCGAGTTCACAAGCGCGCCCTCAACTGACAAGGGAGACAAAGGTGATGAGGGCAGAAAAGACAAGGAGGGCGACCACAATGAGTCGTCGAAGAAGAGGACCAACAAACCGATAGGGCCGGTCTGGGACTTGCACGTGGATGGAGCGTCAAACGCCCGGGGGGCTGGCGCCGGCGTTGTGCTCACAAATCCCGATAGGGAAAAACTGAGATACGCCCTGCGGTTCGAGTTCAAGGCTTCCAACAACGAGGCAGAGTACGAGGATCTGATCGTTGGCTTGGAGCTAGCAAACTGTTGTCAATGGTGCCCACAAGAAGAGTAGTAGTGTCTATTTATGTACATTTGATGTCATATAGTCTTACGAAGACTCTTGCTTGTAATTGCCTATTCATTCATTAATAAAGTTGAAACGTTCATTCATTCTTTCTTTGTTTGAAGCTTTATGATAAAACCTTAGTCTTTTAGTCCATAAACAAACTTAACAACTTACGAAGAGACAAATGTAGATTTGCATGAACAAACTCTTCGTAGTTTGCTTAAAACGATATATTCGCAATCTTAGGGTCAAAGGACTATTGACCTCAGTACGATTGTTAGAAGAATCTATGATGTCTGGTTATGAGGCATTGAGAGTTGGGGACTCTATAGTTCTTCTAGGTATCTTCCGAAGGTACTGAATTGACCAGTGCACTTCTAGAGACAAGATAAGAACAAACCATTTAACCTCTTATGTCTCGAAGTCACTATGTATGAATTGCATCATGCTTACCTTAATCCTGAAATGAGACATGCCATTTCACACCTTAGTATTCTCATTTGAGAAAGTCAAAGTTCGGACTCACTATGTGATTCCGAACAGGGCCTATTGGTGAAGTACTAAGTTGTGAGTATGTCATGAGTAACTTTGTGAAGTTCTCATAGATATGGAATTCATGTACAAGATTGCTGAAATGCAATGTATGTCACCTCATGCTTTGTTCCTTGGAGTGTGAATAAATGAACTGGCCAGTGTCCAAATTGAGTCCTGACTCTTTTGGATGAAACAATGTGACTTGTTAGCTCCTCGTCATATACATCGTTTCTAGCTTATTCACAAGCGACAAAGGAGTTGAGGAAATAACAGCTATAAGGGTAAAATGGTAATTTAGTAAATCCCGACTAGCTGATGACATTCATGAAGGGTAAACATAGATAATATTCAGTGGATCCGCTCATTATAATTAGGTGAATTCTTGAGTAGAAAATAAATTCATTTGAACCGAGAGATTTTCAGTGTCAGCTCTTTAGTGGAGTCAGTTGGCATTAAGCTAAACTTGGAAAAGGTTTGTGAACTTTTGAGTCCAAGTGTTTAGCTCAAGCTTTGTTCTTTTGGGTCCATGAGGTCACTGTCACGAATCACATCGATAGGAATAGTTAAACTGGAAGCTAAGTCAAAACAAGAACGAAAATTGTCAAAAGGGTATTTTTGTCTTTTGAGACATATGATGAAATGAATGTCAATAAATTTTTTGACAAGGTAATTTGATGACATGCATCACTCAGCCATGACTTGATCATTGGGCCTTGTGGATTAATTTCATTTCATAAGAATTTTATTGAAAATTCTTAATGGGCCTTTCTCATTGTTACCGGTCCGTCTCGGTCCGGTAGATCGACGACGGCCACGCTGGCGGCCGTCCTGAGCCCGGCACTCGTCCGGGGCCGGCACTCGCCGTGGCCGGCGCTCCAAGGCCAGCCCTCCTCGGCCGGCGCTCCAAGGCCGGCCCTCCTCGGCCGGCGCTCCAAGACCGGCCCTCCTCGGCCGGCGCTCCAAGGCCGGCCCCCCTCGCCCGGCGCTCCAAGACCGGCCCTCCTCGGCCGGCGCTCCAAGGCCGGCCCTCCTCGGCCGGCGCTCCAAGGCCGGCCCTCCTCGGCCGGCGCTCCAGGACCGGCCCTCCTCGGCCGGCGCTCCAAGGTCGGCCCTCCTCGGCCGGCGCTCCAGGACCGGCCCTCCTCGGCCGGCGCTCCAGGACCGGCCCTCCCCGGCCGGCGCTCCAAGGCCGGCCCTCCACGGCCGGCGCTCCAAGGAAGGCCGGCCCTCGGCCAAGGGGTTCCTCAAACACCTCTTGGCCGCCTATAAATATGAGGGTCTCTCCCTCGACCCAGGTAATCCGAAATTTGAGTACTGAAACGCTGCCGAACTCATAACTCGCTCGTTTCTCTCAACTCTCGACCCCTAAACACTAAACCCTCTATCAACCACCTCAATCCTACTAATGTTGAGCGTCGGAGAGGTAAACAGAGGCAACCCCTCTGTTTCCCCTTTGTAGTTCACACCTCTTCGCTTGTGTTTCAGGTGCTTGGACGAGATAGACATTACAGACAGCTAAGGGACGACTTGAGATATCAAGTTCGACACGCTCGAGCCGGAGTGAGACCACTTGGTCCGGCCTTGGGTCTAACCATTTCCGGTTCCTAAATCGTTGTCCGAAAAACTGCGACAACATTTTGGCGCTAGAAGGAGGGGATCTCTCGACCTTGACGACGCATTCCCTCTACCAGTTTTCTCCCTTTGTTCTCACGACTCTCGAGAGATGAGTCACATTCCCACTACCTCCGCGGGTACCCGAGCGACAGGCTCGAGGTACGGTCTTCGACACCTCGCACATCGTCTTGAAGGGCAACCTCGCGATAGCGAGAACCAGCCCCAAGACCCGATGGTTGACCCCGAGGCCGCGCTCCGAGAGGACACGGCCCGGCGGCTTGCGGAGCTCCTTGACCGCCCCGGCGTCGACGGTTCGCTCATAGCCGACCTCCTCGGCTATGACGTTGAGGATAGGTCAGCCAAAGAGTACTCCGACTCCGAATATGTGGGGGAGTCGAGGACCAATGAGGCAACGCCTAGCCTCGCCCCTTCGCGGCCCGAGAGGCCCAACGACGCTTTGGCCGGACCGTCGCACATAGTGCGGCAGCAGGCACGGTCACATTCCCGGGGACTCGCCCCCTCGGTTTCGAGAGGTGGCCGGACACGGCCCCTCGCCGAGGAGAGAGCGACTCTGGTAGATGATGGGGCCGACAGCCGAAGCGCCCGCCGGACGGCCCGACCAAGGGCGACCTCACCTCGCCCCGCACCGAGTGCGGACCTTAGAGAGCGCTTGACGGCGCAGAGAAACTCCCGAGGGGAGGATCTCCGCCAAAGGCTAAACTCTCGAAGGGACGCGCTCCCCGCCGCAACTCTCGACCGGCCGCAGGCCAATGTCGTGGACCAAGCGTCCAACGAACGCCAACCGGTGACTCCCGTGGCCCCGACGATCGGCCCCGCTAACGGGCTCGACATGGTCACGATGATTCAAAGCCTCCAGAATCAAATCATCGAAATGAGGGAGTCGGGGAGGCAAAGGCCGTACGGAGGGATCGAGGAATCATACTCTCCCTTCGCCGCACAAATCCTCGCGCAACCATGCGTGGGGAACTTCAAGTTACCGTCCATTCCCCCCTACGATGGACGTACGCACCCCCACTTCCACGTCCAACACTATGAGACGTGGATGACTATGCAGGGGCAGGCGGACGCCACCCTCTGCCAAGCCTTCAGCCTGACCCTCACAGGCTCGGGGTTTGAGTGGTTCCGAAGCTTGAGGCCGGGAAGCATCCCGTCTTTCCGGGCCTTGCGAGAGGCTTTCCTCGCCCGATTCGCCACCCTCGTGGCGCAAAAGAAGCCGAAGACCCACCTCCTCTCTATCCGACAAGGAAGAGACGAGACGTTGAGACAATACCTCGCTCGCTTCACCGAGGAGTCTCACAAGGTCGAAGGGTTCGACGACAGGGACGCCATCACGGCGATCACCGAGGGAGTGCGCACGAGCGACTTCCTCAAGTCTATTGTTGGCCAAGTCCCGCGTGACATGGCGGAGCTGATGACAAGAGCCCGCACATACATGGGAGTCGAGGACTATCTCGATGGCCGAGATGGCCGAAAGGCAGGAGGACAAGGGAGTCGCCGCCGCGACGATCGAGATGAAGATCGTCCCGACCCCCGAAAGAGGAGGAATAAGGGAAGCCAGGCCCCTAACGGCCGTTCCCTCCCCGGGCCGAAGCCGTCGCATGTCGACAACTTCCGGAGGTTCTCACCATTCACTCCTCTGAACACTCCGTCGGAGCAAATCCTAGCTCTGCACCGTGACAAGTTGGGGAGCCCGACCCCGCTCACGAAGGATCCCGCCAAGAGGGATCAAAGCAAGTACTGTGACTACCATCAAGATCACGGGCACCTGACATCCGAATTCTATCAACTCAAGCGTCAGATTGAGGCCCTGATTCAAGATGGGAAGCTTAAAGAGTACGTCCTGAGAACTATCGGGACGGCCGCGGCACACGGAGGTCGCCCGCGGCAAGGGAAGAAAGGTCCGGCGACGGTGACTGTCACGGACCGCGCGACAAACGAAGAGCCGGAGAGCTCGCAACTTCACGTCGTGGGTGCAATCTTGGGTGGCCCGGAGTTCGGAGACTCGGCTACGCAAAGGAAGAAGTACGTGCGCGAAGTTTCCCAAGGGAAAATAGCGCACTACATCAACCATACGTACGAGGTCCCTCCTCCGGCCCCCTTCGAGTCCATGTTCTTCACCGGACAAGAAGCAACGCGAGTTCTCCATCCACACAACGACGCGATAGTCGTCTCCGCCCCGGTCGCCAACAACCTCGTCCGGAGAATCCTGATCGACAACGGGAGCTCCGCCGACATAATCTTCAAATCGTCGTTGGACAGGATGAAGCTATCCGGGGTAAGACCAACTCCGATCTCAACCCCGCTCTTCGGCTTCTCTGGGGAGAGGGTTATGACGGAGGGAACTATCGACCTCCCGGTTACCTTCGGTACGCCGGGGGGGCTCGAGGTTACGCACATCGTGTCGTTCCTGGTGGTGGATCAGCCCTCGGCTTACAACATCATCGTCGGCCGCCCGACTCTCAATCGGTTGAAGGCCATAACATCCACGTACCACCTGATGATGAAGTTCCCGACCGATAAGGGGATCGCCGTGATGTTGGGAGACCAATCCATGGCGAGGATGTGCTACATCCAGGGCGTGGACGGAAAAGGGAAAGGGAAGGTGGTGAGCACCGTCTTCCAACTCGGAGACAAATTCCCGTGCAAGTTAGAGGAGGGAGGCACCTTCGGAGAGCTAGACCAAAGGGACGAAGTCGAGCGTCGAAAGGTGGAGACACCGGACGACCTCGTTCCCGTCGTGTTGGACGACGCCAAACCTGACCAAGTGGTCAAGGTAGGCGCCCAACTCCCGTCTGAGACCCGAATCGAGCTCGCCGCTTTCCTCCGAGAGCACAAAGATGTCTTTGCGTAGACACACGCTGACATGCCGGGGATCGACCCCGAGATCATGGTTCATCGTCTCAACGACGACAAGAGAGTGGCCGAGCGCGTTCAACCGCGACGGGCGTTCAGTGGGGAAAGGTACCAAGCCATTGGTGAAGAAGTTGACAAACTTCTCGCCACCGACTTCATCAGGGAGGCGGAGCACCCCAAGTGGGTGTCCAACGTGGTAATGGTCAAGAAGCCAAACGGGAAGTGGCGGATCTGTATCGACTACAAAGATCTCAACAAAGCCTGCCCGAAAGACAGCTTCCCTCTCCCGAGGATCGAGCAGCTCGTGGACGCCACTGCGGGCCACGAACTGCTAAGCTTCATGGACGCCTACTCAGGCTACAACCAGATCCGCATGCACGAGCCGGATCAAATTAAAACCACCTTTGTTACGAACCGCGGACTTTAGTGTTACAAGGTCATGCCCTTTGGCCTCAAAAACGCGGGAGCAACGTACCAAAGGTTGGTGAACCGCATGTTCGCCAATCAAATTGGCAAAACTATGGAGGTCTACGTGGATGACATGCTTCTCAAAAGCCTCAAAGCCCACGACCACGTTCAAGACCTTAGGGAAATGTTCACGATCCTGCGGCGCTACAAGATGAAACTTAACCCCAACAAGTGCGCTTTCGGGGTCGAGTCTGGAAAGTTTCTGGGCTAAATGGTGAGCCGCCGCGGGATCGAGGCCAATCTGAGAAGATTAAGGCGATCTTAGAGATGAGGTCACCACAAAAGGTCAAAGAAGTTCAAAGCTTGACGGGAAGGATCGCCGCCCTGACGCGATTTGTTTCCAAAGCCACTGACAGGTGCCAACCATTCTTCAAAGCACTGAAGAAGACCGACGGGTTCGTGTGGACGGAGGAGTGCGAGGAAGCATTCCGCGATATGAAAGCCTATTTCACCTCCCCCCCGTTCCTCGCAAAGCCGAAGAATGGCGAAACCTTGTTCCTCTACCTCGCGGTTTCCGATAGGGCCGTGAGCGCGGTTCTCATACGCGAAGAAGACAAGGCGCAATGGCCAGTCTACTACGTTAGCAAGGCGCTCCTCGATGCCGAAACCCGATACCCCGAGATCGAGAGACTGTCCCTCGCCCACGTCATGAGCGCGAGAAAGCTCCGACCCTACTTCCAGGCGCACCCCATCGTGGTCCGCTCGGGGCATCCCATCGAGAAGGCCCTTCAAAAAGGGACCTCCTCTCGAATGGCGATATGGTCCCAAGAGCTGGGCGAATACGGGGTCGAGTTCCAACCGAGAACCGCCATTAAGGGTCAGGCCCTCGCCGACTTCATCGCCGAGTTCACAAGCGCGCCCCCAACCAACGAGGGCGACGAAAGAAGTAAGACCAAGGAAAACAAGGAGGACGACCATAGCAAGTCGTCAAGGAAGAGAACCAACGACCCGATAGGGCCGGTCTGGGACTTGCACGTGGATGGCGCATCAAACGCCCGGGGGGCTGGCGCCGGCGTTGTGCTCACAAATCCCGATAGGGAAAAGCTGAGGTACGCCCTGCGGTTCGAGTTCAAGGCTTCCAACAACGAGGCAGAGTACGAGGCTCTGATTGTTGGCTTGGAGCTAGCGAACAAGTTGGGCGCCCAAAACCTGCGCATCCATTGCGACTCGCAATTGATCGTGAATCAGGTTAAGGGCGACTACGCCGCAAAGGAGCCACACATGATCGCCTACTTGTCCAAGGCCCAAAAGAACTTGGAGGCCCTGTCATGGTTCGAGATCGTCCAGGTCCCTCGAGAAGAGAACGTTGACGCCGACGCCCTAGCTCGCCTCGCGTCTGGGATAGACGAGGAGGGCGAGGGCAGCGTCCCAATCGAAGTGTTGACCCGACCCTACGTCTCGAGAGGCGACGTAGGGGTCATTGACGAGACTCCACCTCCCTCATGGATGACCCCGCTCGTGGAATTCCTTAAACGAGGAGTCGTCCCCGAGGATAAAGAAGAAGCTAGAAAGCTGAGAAGCCTAGCCCCAAAGTACACAATGAGGGAGGATAGTTTATTCAAGAGAGGCTACTCCATGCCCCTTCTCCGTTGCCTGACCGAGGTGGAGGCGAGGAAAGCACTACACGAGGTGCACGAGGGGGTGTACGGTAACCACGCCACCGGGCAATCTTTGGCATTGAAGTTGCTAAGACTTGGATATTTCTGGCCAACCTTGAAAAAGGACTCCCACGAGTGGGCCAAGAAGTGTGACAAGTGCCAAAGGTTCGCCCACATTCCGCGCCAAGCACCGGCCCCTTTGTGCCCGATTATCGTGCCGCGACCTTTCGCGAAGTGGGGAATCGACCTCATCGGCGAGCTACCTACGGCCCCGAGACAGTACAAGCACGCGATCGTGGCTATCGATTACTTCACGAAGTGGGTAGAGGCTGAGCCGCTAGCAAAGATCACCGAGGCGAACACGACAAGCTTCATTTGGAGAAACATCGTCTGCCGCTTCGGGATCCCTGCGTCAATTGTAACCGACAACGGAAAACAATTCGACAATGCGCGCCTCCGAGAAATGTGCGAACAGCTTGGCATTAGCAAGACTTTCTCCTCTCCCCGCCATCCCCAAGCCAACGGTCAAGTCGAGGCGGTGAATAAGACGATCAAGGAGAACCTGAAGAAGAAGCTGGAGGCAAGAAAGGGGGCTTGGGCTGACGAGCTCCCCATGGTCTTATGGGCATACCGCACCACCGCCCGTAACGCGACCGGCGAAACCCCTTTCGCTCTCGCGTTCGGCGTCGAGGCTGTGGTACCCGTCGAGATCAAGTTGCCAACCTTGCGCATCGAGGAGTACGACGAAGCCGCCAACGATGACGCGATCAGGCTCGAGCTAGACCTCATAAACGAAAGGAGGGCGGACGCACTTACCCGGCTTGCCGCGCAGAAGAGCAAGGTCGAGAAGTACTACAACTCGAAGATCAAGCTGCGGAAGTTCGCCGACGGAAGCCTCGTCCTTCGAAGGGTGTTCCAAAACACCAAAGTGCAAGGTGCGGGAGTTCTAGGCCCCACCTGGGAAGGCCCGTACCGTGTGCGCCGAGCCATCCACAATGGCACGTACGAGCTCGAGAACATGGAGGGACTCGTGTTCACACACCCGTGGAATGCGGAGCATCTCCGACAATATTACCAGTAGACGTTCATTCGTCCTTTTTTCGCTTTTTGTTTTCATGTAATTTTTAATTCTAACAAAGGCAATTTACAATTTCAAGTTTGGCCAACGGCATGGGATGTAATTTTTGAACCATTTCGATAATCTAATGAATTACGTTTCACTTCAAAACATTGTACCTTAGTTTCTAGCCTCCTCTACGAGCACCCAAGAAACTCGGGGGGCTAAGGGGGATAGGGCGAGAGTAACGGGCTCGCTTACTCCACTTTCCGCGCGTCAAGCGGTAACAAAACACCCGTAAATCGGATCCGCGCACCGGATCTCCGACTTCGTACCCTCCTCGTGCGACGCTCTCGCACGGGTCGAGGCCGTAGGCCGAGAGATAGCGAAACGTCGATGAGTTGGATCCGCGCACCGGACCTCCGGCCTCGCACGTCTTTTGCCGCGACCCTCTCGTGCACCGATGCACCTTGCGCATCGATAAGCGGCAAGGCATCGACGGATCACGTCCGCGCACCGGATTGTCGATCTCGGCAGCCAAAACCCAAAATGTGACACGCGTACCAACGAGTACCACGCTCACCGGGAGCTGCAAACCCATCCCGATACGCACGCCGATAGGTAGCGTACTCGTCGAAGGATGAGCGCGACGGCCACCCAGCTCGCGCACGCCGATAGGCAGCGAGTCACGAATGGATGGCCGGAAATCACACCCGCCGGATAAACTGGTCTAGCCAATGTCCGCGGGAAACTTCGCCGCCAAATGCGGCAATAAGCCGTGCCAACCGGTTACGCTAAGCATAGTAAGCCGGGCTCGTAAGACACGCACTATTCGAATCGCGCAAATCGATTACACTAAGCGTAGCAAATCGAGAAAATAAGACGCACAATGAAAAGAAAGCTTCAATCAAAGCAAAACGATGTTGCGTAAACAACCCAATAAGAAAAGTGCGAAATTACGACGCAAACATAACAATAATCCGAAAGAAAGCGTAAAGCGAGCGCTAAACAAGTGCGCGAAAAAACCAAAGAAAACTCGACTACTCCGAGCCATAATCAACCTGCTCTTCGTCGTCCTCAAGGTGAGGGGCGCCCGACCCGCCAACGGTTCCTCCACCGGACCGACAGTTTGACGACTGGGCGGCCTCCGCAAGGACTTCGGGAGGCAGGTCATCCTCCGGCAGCTCGTCCTCCAAGGGAGGAAACATGGCGTCGAAGAAGGAAAATGTGATCCCTCGAGACGCGTTCCCCTCCGCAGTCGCATCCTTGACCCGCATGGCCACCTCGTAACGGGCCACCTCTAGCGAGAGATCCCAGTCCTCCTCCAGCTCTGTCTTCGATCGCACGGCGTCGTCCTTCTCCTCGATGAGGGTCTGCACCTCTGCCCGCAGGGTTTCCCTCTCCCTCTCGGCCCTGACCCGGGAGATCTCGCTTGCCGACAATCGGGCGTGGACGATGTTCAGCTCTTCATCTCGGCTCGAGAGGGCCGCCTGGAGTTTCTTGGTCTCCCCTAAGAAAGTCTCGGCCGCCTGCTCAGCCTTCTCCCGAGACGCCTTCTCGGCCGCCGCCTTCTCACGAGCTCGCTCTAGTTCCTCCTCAAGCGCTTGGAACTCTTGGACGGGGCGGACCCCCGCCAAGGCAGCGGCATGGGCGGCCGCTGTATCCTCCTTGTCTTTTTCCATGATCTGCATGCGACGCAACAAGTCCCGGAGAATGCGGTCGCTCCGTTCTTGGCGTGCGAGCATCTGTGGAAGCAAACAACGTACATACAATCGAAATAAGCACAACAAATCACAAATGAGGAAAACAAGCGAGTCATACCTTTCGGGCGTCGCCGATCCCGCTCTGGAAATGCTCAAGGTCGCTCACCGTCAGGAGACTCTCGAAATCCCGTAGTGAGGTTTCAAGGATCCCCTGAGAGCATCGGTCCCTCAGCTCCGCCGCCTCCGCCAGGAGCATCGACTCCATGCCATCTGGCGTCGACGACGTGTGAGCGCGCTTGTGGCCGGAGGACGAGCCGGGAAGGATCGTCGACGACGGTCGCTTGTTCGAGGAGTTCGCCTCGGTCCTCGCCCGCGTTGGAAGCCCCTTATGGCGGGCCTCAGCTTGTGGTTGAGCCGCGATCACGGCCTCGACGTCGGGCGCCACCCTCGGTGCCTGCGTTCGTGGTCGGTGTCGTCGGGTCATCGTATCTGAAAAAGATGAAGAGGTGACAGGTTAGAATGCAATACAATGGAATATACATTAACTAGAAGCTTGTGTGCGGTTGGTACCCCCCACGTCAGGGGGAGGAGCAGACGAGCCCCCCGCCTCTGATTCGGGGTCCTCCGTAGCCTCCGCGGCGAGGCCCGAGCTCGGAAGGGCGTTGTCTCCGGGTGGGAACCACCCAGTCCTTGCCATTAGGTCTGGGGACTCGAAGTGCGGACCTTGTCGCCTCGATTCCGGGAGCGCCCTGATCACCGCGTGAAGCTCAGAGCTTTCGATATCGCCCATAGGTGGAAAATCAGCCGCAAGACCAAAGAAGAGAGGCGCGACCCCGAAGGCTGATTCGGACACCCATATCCACGGATATCGGTGCTTCGAATTGACGTTGCTGACAATGACGAAGCGCTTGCGATGTAGCGCTTGATAGAAGCCCGGCTTCCCCGGCACCCCTCGTATCGTCATGAGGTCCTGGATGTCGTCGGCGGTGACAGCCCTCTTCTTCGCCCGGTAAAGCATCATGTGGCACGCTGCGACCACCCGGTAGAAGGCCGGAGACATCTGTAAGGCGTGCACCCCCAGTCGAACTAGCAGCTCCTGGATAACCGGCTGGAAAGGCAACCTTAGCCCACCGCGGAGGCTCGCCTCGTGGACCGCGGCGTACCCCCTTCGAGGGCGGGACGGAAGATCGTCGGGCAACGGTCTGAGGATTGACACAGAGTCCGGGATGCTGTAGCGCTTCCTGAGGCTCTTGAAGCTGACGATGGAGATCAGGCTCGGGACATCGACGCCCGAGCAGTCAAAGTTACCCCGCACGGCTGACTCTCCCACCGGGAAGGACGAGGTCCGCGTTTCCTCCTGCGCAGTAGAGGAAAGTCCCCTCGCCGCGGGTGCTGCACGACGGCTCGACGAGTCGCCGGAGTGCCCGGAGTCCGGGGCGGTGCCTAGGCGCTCGACCGGCTGCCGGCCGGCCGGGTCACTGTCATCGGGCCGGCTCGTCCTGTGGCCGGCGACGTCCTCTCCTGCGTGCGCGTCAAGCCCGAGGACCCAGCCCACCTCCTGGCTAGGTGGCTCCTCTACGCGCGGCCCCGGCGACCTCCGGCCTTCGGCGCACGCGCCAGGCCCGTCGGCCCGGCCCGGCTCTCGGCCAGTCGACTCTTCGGCGTTTGTGGCTTGCCCGGGCGTCCCGGCGTTCAGCCCAGGCGTGTCCTGCCCGCCGGCCCGGCCCAGCTCGCGGGTTGCTGGGTCCTCCTCGCGCGCTTGTCGCCCAGCGGCCCTGTCCGGCCTTCGGCCGGTTGGGCCCTCCTCGCGCGCGTCGGCCCGGCCCGACTCCCGGCCGGCTGCAGTCTCATCACCTAGGCCCGGCCCATTGGGTCCTAGGGTTTGCAGGGCCACCAGGATGGCCGCCTCCCCCTCTCCAGCGTTGGGCGGCCGGCACTCCTCCTGTCCGGCGCCGGCGACCCCTCCTGCAGCGTCGGCCGCCGCCGGCGGCGCTCCCCCGTCGTAGACGCGCTCCAGCCCGGCTGGGGCCGACCCGCCTGGGCTCCCATGGCCGCCGACCACCTGCAGCGCAGCCCCACCCGAGGGGGTGGGGTCCCCCCTGATGCCAACGCCGCCCCGGGCGGCGCTCCTCTGCGCCAGCGCGTCCTCGCCGGCGTCGGCCTCGCCAGACGCGTCGCCCGCGTCCTCCACGACCGGCTCGGCCCCCCCGGGATGAGGGACGTCTCCCCCAAGTCTGGGTTCGCCCCAGACGGCGCCGACTCGGCCGGGCTCGGCCTCCTCCACGCCGGCGTCGGCCCCCTCTGCCTGGTCGGCGTGCTCCCCGGTCGGGATCGTCACGCGCGGCTGTTCTGGCGCGATCCTGGGGCTGGGTCCAGCGCGGGCGGCGCCGACCCAGCCAGGCGCGACTCCCCCGGCGTTGGCGGCGGCCTGCGCAGCGCCGCCGGTCTCCTGGGTGGTCGCCCCCGCGCGCGCGGCCTCCATGGCGCGTCCCTCGGCCAAGCCGGCCTCGTGCTGGTCGGCCCGGCTGTCCCCGGCGGCTGGTGCCATCAGGCCGGCGCTCTCCTGCCGGTGCTGGCCGTCTCCGGCACGCGCGCCCTCACCCTCGTCGGCCAGCCACGCTTCAACCAGTGAAAAATCCTCTCCGGTCATCTCAATAGCGTTGAACGAACGCGACGAGTGTCGAGTGTTGGGTGGTGTTGATGGTGGCGAAAATTGAGCCCAAAAAGCATCCAAATCCACGTGGTTTTCCTCAAACAAATCATGTAAGCCATCGTCAACGGTCCCACATCCCGGGTCAATGGGGTCCATGGCGCGAATAACGAAGCGAGCACGATCGACAAAAAATATAATAATAAAAACAACATGAAAGGACGTCGGAGCATACCTCTTGACAGCGGGCTTCTCCGATGGGCCAACGTCGGACTCTGAGTTTACCACACGATTTACAATCGATGATAAACTCGGGGGGCTAATGTTACCGGTCCGTCTCGGTCCGGTAGATCGACGACGGCCACGCTGGCGGCCGTCCTGAGCCCGGCACTCGTCCGGGGCCGGCACTCGCCGTGGCCGGCGCTCCAAGGCCGGCCCTCCTCGGCCGGCGCTCCAAGGCCGGCCCTCCTCGGCCGGCGCTCCAAGGCCGGCCCCCCTCGGCCGGCACTCCAAGACCGGCCCCCCTCGGCCGGCGCTCCAAGGCCGGCCCTCCTCGGCCGGCGCTCCAAGACCGGCCCCCCTCGGCCGGCGCTCCAAGGCCGGCCCTCCTCGGCCGGCGCTCCAAGGCCGGCCCTCCTCGGCCGGCGATCCAGGGCCGGCCCTCCTCGGCCGACGCTCCAGGACCGGCCCTCCTCGGCCGGCGCTCCAGGACCGGCCCTCCCCGGCCGGCGCTCCAAGGCCGGCCCTCCACGGCCGGCGCTCCAAGGCCGGCCCTCCTCGGCCGGCGCTCCAGGACCGGCCCTCCTCGGCCGGCGCTCCAGGACCGGCCCTCCCCGGCCGGCGCTCCAAGGCCGGCCCTCCACGGCCGGCGCTCCAAGGCCGGCCTTCCAAGGCCGGCCCTCGGCCAAGGGGTTCCTCAAACACCTCTTGGCCGCCTATAAATATGAGGGTCTCTCCCTCGACCCAGGTAATCCGAAATTTGAGTACTGAAACGCTGCCGAACTCATAACTCGCTCGTTTCTCTCAACTCTCGACCCCTAAACACTAAACCCTCTATCAACCACCTCAATCCTACTAATGTTGAGCGTCGGAGAGGTAAACAGAGGCAACCCCTCTGTTTCCCCTTTGTAGTTCACACCTCTTCGCTTGTGTTTCAGGTGCTTGGACGAGATAGACATTACAGACAGCTAAGGGACGACTTGAGATATCAAGTCCGACACGCTCGAGCCGGAGTGAGACCACTTGGTCCGGCCTTGGGTCTAACCATTTCCGGTTCCTAAATCGTTGTCCAAAAAACTGCGACAACACTCATGTTGTCATGAACAAATGAAGAAGCTTCTAGAAGCTCCTTCTAGATGAAAAGTAGGCGCCCATTATACCCATAGGAAGAGAGAATATTTTGTGCATAAATGTATCATGATAAAAGAAAAAGAGGAAACAAATTTCCCCTAAGAGGAAGCATGTGGGCGCCCAAATATGGTCAAGAGAGAAGCAAACAAAAGAGGAAACAAATCCAAGGACTTACTTGTTTTGTCTTGGACGTGCACCTCTATGAAGAAAAAGGGAAATTGGCTCATGAATATGTGATATTATATAGAAGAGGAAACTACCTTATTGAAGGTGAGACCTCTCCTATAAATAGGAGCCTCAATCCACACTTTTCATTCATTCCAAGTTTTAGAGATTGAGAGCTTCTCTCTCTAGCTTGGCCGCCCCTCTCCTCTCTCTCTCTATTCAATTTCGATTTTTTTGTTTTGGACCTAGGTCCTCATTTGACCTAGAGTTTAGCTCTGCGACTTCAAGACTCGTTCTTAAGTCGTAGTGTTTAAAAGTGCCCACTCACTAATTCCTTTATTTCGAGTGATTTAGTGATAGAAACTTTCGTGGTTGCTCGAGGTGCCGAGGAAAGAAAGAGAGACGTGCTGCGAGGGGAGACGAGCGTTGCAAACTTTCCAAAAGCTTCTTCAAAGTTCAAGCTTCACGAAAGGTTAGTAAACTTCTTAGCTCATAATAGTTTTTAATTACATGTACTTGCTCCTTTGTCTAGGTTAGTAAAAAACTGTTTTTACTTGTAAAAGAAAATTTTTAAAATTTCGCCGCTTCCCGAAGCGTTAATTATTTTCTTAAACCCTAGATCGATTCCAACACAAACAAGCTAGGCGTCCAAAACCTGCGCATCCACTGCGACTCACAGTTAATTGTGAACCAGGTTAAGGGCGACTACGCCGCAAAAGAGCCAAACATGGTCGCGTACTTGTCCAATACCCAAAAGAACCTAGAGGCCCTGTCATGGTTCGAGATCGTCCAAGTTCCTTGAGAAGCAAACATCGACGCTGACGCCCTGGCTCGCCTCGCGTCTAGGATAAACGAGTAGGGCGAAGGCAGCGTCCCGATCCAAGTGTTGACCCGACCCTACGTCTCGAGAGGCGACGTAGGGGTAGTTGACGAGACTCCACCTCCCTCATGGATGACTCCGCTCGTGGAATTCCTTAAGCGAGGAGTCGTCCCCGAAGACAAAGAAGAGGCCAAAAAGCTGAGAAGCTTGGCGCCGAAGTACACGATGAGGGAGGACAACTTGTTCAAGAGAGGCTACTCTATGCCCTGTTGTCAATGGTGCCCACAAGAAGAGTTGTAGTCTTTATTTTGAACATTTGATGTAATAAAGTCTCATGAAGACTCTTGCTTGTAATTGCCTATTCATTCATTAATAAAGTTGAAACGTTCATTCAATCTTCCTTGTCTGAAGCTTTATGATAAAACCATAGTCTTTAAGTCCATAAACAAACTTAACAACTTACGAAGAGACAAATGTAGATTTGCATGAACAAACTCTTCGTAGTTTGCTTAAAAAGATATATTCGCAATCTTAGGGTCAAAGGACTATTGACCTCAGTATGATTGTTAGAAGAATCTATGATGTCTGGTTATGAGGCATTGAGAGTTGGGGACTCTATAGTTCTTCTAGGTATCTTCCGAAGGTACTAAATTGACCAGTGCACTTCTAGAGACAATATAAGAACAAACCATTTAACCTTTTATGTCTCGAAGTCACTATGTATGAATTGCATCATGCTTACCTTAATCCTGAAATGAGACATGCCATTTTACACCTTAGTATTCTCATTTGAGAAAGTCAGAGTTCGGACTCACTATGTCATTCCGAACAGGGCCTATTGGTGAAATACTAAGTTGTGAGTATGTCATGAGTAACTTTGTGAAGTTCTCATAGATATGGAATTCATGTACAAGATTGCTGAAATGCAATGTATGTCACCTCATGCTTTGTTCCTTGGAGTGTGAATAAATGAACTGGCCAGTGTCCAAATTGAGTCCTGACTCTTTTGGATGAAACAATGTGACTTGTTAGCTCCTCGTCAATACATTGTTTCTAACTTATTCACAAGCGACAAAGGAGTTGAGGAAATAACAGCTAGAAGGGTAAAATGGTAATTTAGTAAATCCCGACTAGCTGATGACATTCATGAAGGGTAGCATAGATAATATTCAGTGGATCCGCTCATTATAATTAGGTCGAATTCTTGAGTAGAAAATAAATTCATTTGAACCGAGAGATTTTCAGTGTCAGCTCTTTAGTGGAGTCAGTTGGCATTAAGCTAAACTTGGAAAAGGTTTGTGAACTTTTGAGTCCAAGTGTTTAGCTCAAGCTTTGTTCATTTGGGTCCATGAGGTCACTGTCACGAATCACATCGATAGGAATAGTTAAACTGGAAGCTAAGTCAAAACAAGAACGAAAATAGTTAAAAGGGTATTTTTGTCTTTTGAGACAAAGGATGAAATGAATGTCAATAAATTTTTTGACAAGTTCATTTGATGACTTAATGTCACTCGGCCATGACTTGATCATTGGGCCTTGTGAATTAATTTCATTTCATAAGAATTTTATTTAAAATTCTTAATGGGCCTTTTTCATGTTGTCATGAACAAATGGAAAAGCTTCTAGAAGGCCTTTCTAAAGCATAATAGGCGCCCACTACCCAAAGAGAAAGAGAGTTCCTTTTGTGCATTAATGTATGAAGATACTTGCCAAAAGAAAAAGAGGAAACAAATTTCCTATTCAAGGCAATGGGAATTTCGACCAAGACAAGTCAAGGGAGAAGAAAAATAAAAGAGGAAACAAATCCAAGGTGTCATGAAGGCTTATGTGGCCGTGTGACTTGGATAGGAATGGGAAATAAAGGGTTGCTCATAAAGGCTTGGAAAATAAGAGGAAACTACTTCTTTCCAAGGCCAACCCTTCTCCTATAAATAGGACCCTCATTCCCCTCATTTTATTCATTCCACATAAGTTAGAGATTGAGAGCTTCTCTCTCTAGACCTTGTGGTGGCCGAAATCCTCTCTCTCTCTCTCTTTCTATTTTATTTTCGATTTTTCTTGTTTTGGCACCTAGGTCCTCACTCGACCTAGCGTTTAGCTCTGCGACTTCGAGACTCGTTCTTAAGTCGTAGTGTTTAAAAGTGCCCACTCACTGATTCCTTCTTTTCGAGTGATTTAGTGATAGAAACTTTCGTGGTTGCTCGAGTTGCCGAGGAAAGAAAGAGAGACGTGCTGCGAGGGGAGACGAGCGTTGCAACTTTCCAAAAGCTTCTACAAGGTTCAAGCTTCAAGAAAGGTTAGTAACTTCCATAGCTCATATTAGTTTTTATTTACATGCATATGCTCTTGTCTAGGTTAGTAAAAACTAGTTTTACTTAAAAAGAAAATTTTTAAAATTCCGCCGCTTAACGAAGCGTTAAACTTTTCTTAAACCCTAGATCGATTCCAACAAATGGTATCAGAGCTATGGTCAAAGGAATGCATGTGCATGTTTTTAAATTATGAGCTTGAAAATCGTTTTCGAAAGTTTACTAATTTTGTGACAAGTTAGAATTGTAATCTTAGATTTTTTTTTAATTTATTGCTCATGCCTTTAAATTAAAAACCATGTTGATTTTCTATGAGTTTGGGATGATGTTAAAACACATTAGAATCAGTTCTAAAAGTTTTTAATTTTTTATATTGAAAAACGTGTTTTAAAGGTTTGAGATTTTTCGAGTAAATTTTGTGACTAGTTTTATTTTCTTGCTAGTTTCGTTTATTTACTTGAATCGTTTTATGCATGTTGTTATTTCTTTTATTCTATGTTATTACACTGCTAATAAAACACAAATAAAAGCTTTAAACAACTTCATAAAACGTTCCGTTACACTCGATTCTTTTTCGCACCTGAAAGGACAAAGCTTTAATTTATTTCTTTTTCTTCGAGCTGGAATGTAAACCCGCATTAAAAGCGGCATAACTCTCTGCTCAGAAATCTAAATTTAATTATTCTTGAATCAAATTAAAGCTCTGTCTGTCCTCTGTCCAATGCCACCGGTTTCGGCTCAAAAGGACATCGGAGCCGCCAGTTATGGCGATTTTACTCCGAGGTGCGCGGCTGTCTGAAACTCCAGTTTTTAGAAATCCGGATTTTCAAACCCCACTACCATGAGTTATAGAACTCTAATGAGAAAACTTTCTTGAGCAAAAATGTTTTTCATATGATTATAAACATGATGTGTAAGATTAAAATGTTTTGATTTTTGAAAGTTTAATTGAAATTGAATTTTTACAAAACTAGTTTGAATTTTGAAAAACCGTTTTCACTTTCAAACTTGAAAATATTTTGTCATCCAAATCAAATAAGTTTTCAAAATGTTTTCAAAACTATATCTATATCACATATGTTCAAAATCTATATGCTCTTGAAATTTTGAGTGGGAGGTCTCCTTGTAGACAAGCCGAAAAATAAAAAGATGTGTAATCTCAAACTTTCAAGTGTTCGAGTGAGTTGAAGTTCACACTTCCCTCACGCACTTTCCCGAAATAGAAAATAGGAAAAGATCGAGTATGTACCTTGTGCCTTTATGCACTAATACTGCTCTGAACATGTCGATCTAGGATTCTCTTCTAGTTGTCCGCTCTGTCGCTCTCTAACTAGGAAATCTGTTTCCGAACTTATAAGAGTCGATGAACCAACTCCAAAAACTAAGTGGGAGGGTTATATTCGTTGTTTGTAACCCACGATCCCCAACACTAGTGAAAGATGCAATAACGTGAGACTAAGAGCCGCTCTTGCGACCCTCACTTAAATGTGAGTACTCCAAGGCGTTATTGCTTCGATCATTGCTCAATGAGCTACGTCCGAGAGTGATGCAATGATGGCAAGGCCTCCCCTTGGGGGATTGTTTTTCAAAGCTGATCTTTTGGACTAAGTGGTTGGTTGCACACTTAGGCTCAATCCCTAGTATCCTTCCTTAAGGCTCTGCGAAAGGATATGAGTGATCAAACCAATTTACAAGGTGGCTAGTCAAAATGATGTACTGACATCTTGGCTTAGCATTAATGATGTGTCATTTACTTATAAATGGAGATTTTTTGCGGCCTTCTCTTGAGGGAGTAAATTATCGTTTAGTTTATAACACCTTTGGATTTTATAAAAAGTCTTAATAAAACTTAAATCCTAAACCAAAGACTAATCATAAACTTGTTTCAAATAGGCAATATGTCTCTCAACCCTCTCTCAATCTTTCTTTCCTCGAACAAACTCGAAAACGAAAACTACGTAGATTCGAAACGTAACCTCGACATAATACCTACCGTTAACAAGCACAAATAGGTACTCACTACCCCGTGTCCTCCTCTGACGAATGATGATTCAACTCAAGAGGACAATGACGCCTTAGCGGCCTGGCTTCGATCCGATGAGATTGTGAGGTGCTATATCTTGGCATCTATGAACAATATGCTGAAAGAGCAACATCGTGACTTCGAGACTGCCGCTGACATGCTCTACAATCTCCTTGAGATGTTTGGAGGGCAAAGGCGTCAAACAAGGCTACAAGCAGTCCGACAGTCTATGAACTATCGCATGAAGGCTAGGACTCCTGTTGGAGACTTTATGATATTGATCATTAGTCATCTGAGTAAAATGGAAATCCTAGGATCTGAGATTGATGGGAAGAATATCATAGATGTGATCTTAGAAACTCTCGCCGCATCTCTTGATACCTTCAAGATGAACTACTCCATTAACAAGCTAGAGTACACTGTTACCAAGCTTATGGAGGAACTTCACACTGCTGTAGGTTTCACTAAGAGAAAGAGGATTCAAGGAGAGGCACATGCTACTGAGCAAAGAGCCTCCGCCTCTGGAACTAAGAAGAGACCTCACAAGGCCGATAAAGAGAACTGTCCCGCCTATATCAAAGCAAAGGAACATAGTATTGTACTAGTTACCGAAGCATGCTTAGTAGCTGATAATGTATCAACGTGGATTCTTGACTCCGCTGCTACTAACCATATTTGTTGTTCCTTGAATGGTTTCAAGAAAACCAAGAGCTTAGAGGAAGGCGAGTTCTGTTTCAAATGGGGTGATGGGAGCCTGGTGTCTGCAAAGGCTGTGGGATCCGTGACGCTGTCTTTTGAAGACCGCACTTTAAACTTGAATAATGTTTATTTTGTTCCTACCCTTGGGAAGAATTTAATATCCGTTGCTCGTCTTCGTGAGCAAGATTATTGTTTAAAGTTCATTAAGAATGGAATTCGTATTTCGTTTCCTGATCATTCTTAAGTCACTGATGCATGTATGAAGAATGGTCTTTTTTACATCTATCCCACTCAACCTTCTCTCTTAGACACCGAAATAGATAACGATCTAATTAGGGAGCCAAAGAGGATCAAACTTTCTGAATCCTCCGATCTAACAAAATCAACATACCTCTGGCACTTAAGACTTGGTCATATCAGTCTAGATAGGATTAAGAGACTTGTGAGGGATGGTCCACTCCAAGCCTCTGCAATAGGTTCACTACCTACTTGTGAATCCTGCATAGAAGGAAAAATGACTAAGCGACCTTTCTCCGATAAGGGTCGAAGAGCCACTGAGTTGCTGGAACTAATACATTCTGATGTATGTGGTCCGCTCAACCAACAGGCACGTGGAGGATACGAATACTTCGTTACCTTCACTGATGACTACTCAAGATATGGGTTTGTCTATTTGCTTAAACACAAATCCGAGACCTTTAACGTATTTAAGGTCTTTAGGGCTTTAGTGGAAAAGCAAACTGGCAAAGTGATCAAAACCCTTCGATCTGATCGAGGTGGTGAGTATATGTCTGGAGAGTTCGATGACTTTCTTAAAGAAGAAGGTATCGCTTCTCAGCTTACCGCGCCTGGCACACCTCAACAAAACGGAGTGTCAGAGAGAAGAAACCGAACTCTTATGGAGATGGTTAGATCGATGATGAGTTACTCATCACTCCCGCTTTCCTTTTGGGGATATGCCCTCGAAACAGCCGCCTACATTCTGAACCAAGTTCCGTCCAAAACGGTTCCTGGTACTCCTTATGAACGATGGACAGGCCGTAAAGTGAATCTTGGCCGCATCCGAATTTGGGGTTGCCCTGCACACGTGCTGAGGCAAAAGACTAGCAAGTTGGCTAGTAGGTCAGAATTGTGCCTGTTTGTAGGATATCCGAAGGAAACCAAAGGTTTTTCTTTCTATAGTCCCGAGGACGATAAGACTTTCGTTAGCACGAATGCTCGTTTCCTTGAGGAGGACTTTATGAAGGATGCGAAACCTAGAAGCAAAATTGTGCTTGAAGAAAAGTTGGGTGAGGAAGCTTCTACCTCGTCTGTAAGAACTGTTTTTACCCCAACTGAAACACAACCTAACTCATCAGAATCTCGTCAAGTAGTACTTCGACGTAGTGGGAGGGCTACTCAAAAGCCTGACAGGTACATGTCTTATGGAGACTCTCTTGTAGCCGTCTCCAACATGGATGATCCTGTTTCCTATAGCCAAGCAATGGCTTGTTCTGAATCAAACCTTTGGCTTGACGCCATGAAAGTTGAGATGCACTCGATGTATGTCAACAAAGTCTGGAAACTTGTAGACCTTCCTGAAGGGATTAAACCCGTAGGGTGTAAGTGGATATACAAGAAGAAAAGGGGTCCTGATGGGAACGTTGAGACGTTCAAAGCACGACTTGTGGCAAAGGGTTATACCCAACAAGAAGGGATTGACTATGAAGAAACCTTCTCGCTAGTCGCGATGCTTAAATCCATCCGCATACTCCTATCCATAGCTGCAGCTCTCGACTATGAGATCTGGCAAATGGATGTCAAGACAGCCTTTCTGAATGGCAATCTTGACGAGCGCATTTACATGGCTCAACCAGACGGTTTCGTGGATAAAGGTCAAGAGACCAAGGTTTGTGAGTTGCTTAAATCCATTTATGGACTAAAGCAAGCATCTAGGTCATGGAATATTAGATTCGATGAAACTGTAAAGAGCTTCGGCTTTGAACAGTCAATAGATGAGCCTTGTGTTTACAAGTTAATACACGAAGGCAAAGTTGTGTTTCTGGTACTATATGTCGATGATATACTGCTCATTGGTAATGACGTGGGTAAGTTATCTGAGGTTAAGGTCTGGCTGGCAAAGCAATTCGATATGAAGGATCTAGGAGAAGCTGCATACATTCTGGGAATCCAAATCTTTCGAGATAGGAAAAACCGGACCCTGTCGCTCTCTCAAGCATCTTATATTGATAAGGTGATGGATCGCTTCTCGATGCAAGACTGCAAGAGGGGTCAAACACCCTTTAGGCATGGAGTTTCACTCTCTAAGGACCAGTCTCCCAAGACTGCATAAGAGATTGAAGACATGAGGAAAATTCCTTACGCCTCTGCCGTAGGAAGCCTCATGTATACCATGCTTTGCACTAGACCTGACATCTGTTTCGCCGTTGGCGTAGTTAGCCGTTTCCAATCCAACCCTGGACCCGAGCACTGGATTGCTGTTAAGCATGTTCTTAAGTATCTTCGAAGAACTAGGAACTTGATGCTTACATACTCAGGTACTGACCTGACTATGACGGGATATACCGACTCCGATTTTCAAGCGAATAAGGATTCCAGGAAATCCACTTCGGGATCTGTGTTCATCCTTAATGGTGGAGCTGTTGTGTGGAGAAGTATTAAGCAATCTTGCATTGCTGACTCCACAATGGAAGCAGAATATGTGGCTGCTTGTGAAGCATCCAAAGAGGCTGTATGGCTTAGAAAATTCCTTAAGTATTTGGAAGTTGTTCCAAACGTCGACAAGCCCATGACCCTTTATTGTGATAATAGTGGGGCTGTCGCTAACTCAAAGGAACCTAGAAGCCATAAGCGCTCTAAACATATTGAGAAGAAATACCATTTGATTCGAGAGATCGCGCAACGCGGAGACGTGGAGGTGAAGTAGATCTCTGGCAGATCCATTCACCAAGGCCCTAGCGAACAAGGTCTTCGACCAACATCGTGAGGGATTAGGCATGAAGGACTACACACACCTTCTTTGAGTCAAGTGGGAGTTTGTTGTCAATGGTGCCCACAAGAAGAGTTGTAGTCTTTATTTTGAACATTTGATGTAATAAAGTCTCATGAAGACTCTTGCTTGTAATTGCCTATTCATTCATTAATAAAGTTGAAACGTTCATTCAATCTTCCTTGTCTGAAGCTTTATGATAAAACCATAGTCTTTAAGTCCATAAACAAACTTAACAACTTACGAAGAGACAAATGTAGATTTGCATGAACAAACTCTTCGTAGTTTGCTTAAAAAGATATATTCGCAATCTTAGGGTCAAAGGACTATTGACCTCAGTATGATTGTTAGAAGAATCTATGATGTCTGGTTATGAGGCATTGAGAGTTGGGGACTCTATAGTTCTTCTAGGTATCTTCCGAAGGTACTGAATTGACCAGTGCACTTCTAGAGACAATATAAGAACAAACCATTTAACCTCTTATGTCTCGAAGTCACTATGTATGAATTGCATCATGCTTACCTTAATCCTGAAATGAGACATGCCATTTTACACCTTAGTATTCTCATTTGAGAAAGTCAGAGTTCGGACTCACTATGTCATTCCGAACAGGGCCTATTGGTGAAATACTAAGTTGTGAGTATGTCATGAGTAACTTTGTGAAGTTCTCATAGATATGGAATTCATGTACAAGATTGCTGAAATGCAATGTATGTCACCTCATGCTTTGTTCCTTGGAGTGTGAATAAATGAACTGACCAGTGTCCAAATTGAGTCCTGACTCTTTTGGATGAAACAATGTGACTTGTTAGCTCCTCGTCAATACATTGTTTCTAACTTATTCACAAGCGACAAAGGAGTTGAGGAAATAACAGCTAGAAGGGTAAAATGGTAATTTAGTAAATCCCGACTAGCTGATGACATTCATGAAGGGTAGCATAGATAATATTCAGTGGATCCGCTCATTATAATTAGGTCGAATTCTTGAGTAGAAAATAAATTCATTTGAACCGAGAGATTTTCAGTGTCAGCTCTTTAGTGGAGTCAGTTGGCATTATGCTAAACTTGGAAAAGGTTTGTGAACTTTTGAGTCCAAGTGTTTAGCTCAAGCTTTGTTCATTTGGGTCCATGAGGTCACTGTCACGAATCACATCGATAGGAATAGTTAAACTGGAAGCTAAGTCAAAACAAGAACGAAAATAGTTAAAAGGGTATTTTTGTCTTTTGAGACAAAGGATGAAATGAATGTCAATAAATTTTTTGACAAGTTCATTTGATGACTTAATGTCACTCGGCCATGACTTGATCATTTGGCCTTGTGAATTAATTTCATTTCATAAGAATTTTATTTAAAATTCTTAATGGGCCTTTTTCATGTTGTCATGAACAAATGGAAAAGCTTCTAGAAGGCCTTTCTAAAGCATAATAGGCGCCCACTACCCAAAGAGAAAGAGAGTTCCTTTTGTGCATTAATGTATGAAGATACTTGCCAAAAGAAAAAGAGGAAACAAATTTCCTATTCAAGGCAATGGGAATTTCGACCAAGACAAGTCAAGGGAGAAGAAAAATAAAAGAGGAAACAAATCCAAGGTGTCATGAAGGCTTATGTGGCCGTGTGACTTGGATAGGAATGGGAAATAAAGGGTTGCTCATAAAGGCTTGGAAAATAAGAGGAAACTACTTCTTTCCAAGGCCAACCCTTCTCCTATAAATAGGACCCTCATTCCCCTCATTTTATTCATTCCACATAAGTTAGAGATTGAGAGCTTCTCTCTCTAGACCTTGTGGTGGCCGAAATCCTCTCTCTCTCTCTCTTTCTATTTTATTTTCGATTTTTCTTGTTTTGGCACCTAGGTCCTCACTCGACCTAGCGTTTAGCTCTGCGACTTCGAGACTCGTTCTTAAGTCGTAGTGTTTAAAAGTGCCCACTCACTGATTCCTTCTTTTCGAGTGATTTAGTGATAGAAACTTTCGTGGTTGCTCGAGTTGCCGAGGAAAGAAAGAGAGACGTGCTGCGAGGGGAGACGAGCGTTGCAACTTTCCAAAAGCTTCTACAAGGTTCAAGCTTCAAGAAAGGTTAGTAACTTCCATAGCTCATATTAGTTTTTATTTACATGCATATGCTCTTGTCTAGGTTAGTAAAAACTAGTTTTACTTAAAAAGAAAATTTTTAAAATTCCGCCGCTTAACGAAGCGTTAAACTTTTCTTAAACCCTAGATCGATTCCAACATGCCCCTCCTCCGCTGCCTGACCGAAGTCGAGGCGAAGAAAGCGCTCCGCGAGGTGCACGAAGGGGTGTGCGGAAACCACGCCGCCGGGCAATCTTTGGCATTAAAGCTACTGAGACTCGGATATTTTTGGCCAACCTTGAAAAAGGACTCCCACGAGTGGGCCAAAAAATGCGATAAGTGCCAAAGATTCGCCCACATCCTGCGACAAGCACCGGCCCCGTTGTGCCCGGTCATTGTGCCGCGACCTTTTGCGAAGTGGGCAATCCATCTCATCGGTGAGCTACCCGCGGCCCCAAGGCAGTACAAGCATGCGATCGTGGCAATCGACTATTTCACGAAGTGGGTAGAGGCCGAACCACTGGCGAAGATCACCGAGGCAAACACGACGAGCTTCATCTGGAAGAACATTGTCTGCCGCTTCGGGATCCCGGCGTCAATTGTGATCGACAACGGAAAGCAATTTGACAACGTGCGCCTCTGAGAAATGTGCGAGCATTTGGGCGTTAGCAAGACTTTCTCTTTTCCCCGCCATCCGCAAGCCAACGGTCAAGTCGAGGCGGTCAACAAAACGATCAAGGAGAACCTGAAGAAGAAGCTGGAAGAGAGAAAGGGGGCGTGGGCCGACGAGCTTCCTATGGTCTTGTGGGCGTACCGAACCACCGCTCGAAACGCGACCGGCGAAACCCCTTTCGCTCTCGCGTTCGGCGTCGAGGCCGTGGTACCCGTCGAGACCAAGCTGCCGACCTTGCGCATCGAGGAGTACGAAGAAGCCGCCAACGACGACGCAATCAAGCTCGAGATAGACGTCATAGACGAGAAGAGGGCGGACACACTCACCCGCCTTGCCGCACAAAAGAGGAAGGTCGAGAAGTACTACAACTCCAAGATCAATCTCCGAAAGTTCACCGATGGAAGCCTCGTCCTTAGAAGGGTGTTCCAAAACACCAAGGTGCAAGGAGCGGGAGTTCTGGGTCCCACATGGGAAGGCCCGTATCGCCTTCGCTGAGCCGTTCACAACGGCACGTACGAGCTCGAGAACCTAGATGGACTCGTGTTCACGCACCCGTGGAACGCGGAGCACCTACGGCAATACTATCAATAGAGGCGCCACATCCCTGACGTGCAATTATTTTTATTTTCGATTTTTGCAAAGACAATTTTAAATTTCAAGTATGGCCAACGGCGTGGGAATGTAATTTTCTACCTATTTCAAAATTATAATCAAATTACATTTCGCTTCGAAACCTTTACCTTATTTTATAACAATTTCTCGTCTTCTCTAACGAGTACCCGAGAAACTCGGGGGGCTAACGGATTGTTGGGTTTTTGACATCGCCACGTCGCCTGGTCGAGCTCATCACTTCGTCTGGACGTCGTCTGGTCGAGCTCGTCACTTCGCCTAGTCGAGCTCGTCACTTCGCCTAGCCGAGCTCGCCACGTCGTCTGGTCGAGCTCATCACTTCGTCTGGACGTCGTCTGGTCGAGCTCGTCACTTCGCCTAGTCGAGCTCGTCACTTCGCCTAGCCGAGCTCGCCATGTCGTCCGGACGAGCTCGTCACTTCGTCTGGTCGAGCTCGTCACTTCGCCTAGTCGAGCTCGTCACTTCGCCTAGCCGAGCTCGCCATGTCGTCCGGACGAGCTCGTCACTTCGTCTGGTCGAGCTCGTCACTTCGTCTAGGTCGAGCCCGTCACTTCGTCTGGTCGAGCTCGTCACCTCGTCTGGTCGAGCTCGTCACCTCGTCTGGTCGAGCTCGTCACTTCGTCTGGTCGAGCTCGTCGCTTCGTCTAGTCGATCTCGTCACTTCGTCTGGACGTCGTCTGGTCGAGCTCGTCACTTCGCCTAGTCGAGCTCGTCACGTCGCCTAGCCGAGCTCGTCACTTCGCCTAGTCGAGCTCGCCACGTCGTCCAGTCGAGCTCGTCATTTCGTCCAAGTCGAGCTCGCAGAATGACACGTTTTACGCGCCAAAAGGTAGCAAAGCGTCAACAAGTCGGATCCGCGCACCGGACCTCCGACCCTCGCATGACACTCTCGCACGATTCCGCGCCCCGCACACCAATAGGCAACGGGGCATCGATGGATCACGTCCGCGCACCGGACCGTCGATCCCGGCAGTCAAAACCCAAAACGTGACACGCGTACCGATAGGTACCACGTTCACTGGGAACTGCAAGCTCGTCCCGATACACACACTGATAGGTAGCGTACTCGCCGGAAGATGAGCGCGACGGCCACCCAACTCGCACATGCCGATAGGCAACGAGTCACGAATGGATGACCGAGAATCGCACCCGCAATGCGAATCTGGTCTAGCCAGCGTCCGCGGGGAGCTTCGTCGTCAAGTGCGACAGTAAGCCGTGCAAACCGGTTACGCTAGGTATAGTAAGCCGGGCTCGTAAGACACGCGCCGATCACATTGCGCGAATCGATTCCGCTAAGCATAGCAAGTCGAAAAAATAAGACGCATGACAGACGAAAAAACTTTAACTAAAGCAAAAAATGTTATACGAACAACCCAACAAGAAAAGTACGAGAATACGACACGTGTCAAACATAACAAAAATCCGAAAGAAAGCATAAAGCGAGCGCTAAACAGGTGCGCAGAAAACCAAAATAAACTTGGCTACTCTGAGCCAAAGTCGATCTGCTCTTCATCGTCCTCGGGGCGAGGGTCGCCAGACCCGCCAATGGCATCTCCGTCACACTGGCGGTTCGTCGATTGGGCGGCCTCCGCAGGGACTTGAGGACGGAGGTCGTCCTCCGGTGGCTCATCGTCCAAAGGAGGGAACATGGCGTCGAAGAAGGAAAACATGGTCCCGCAAGTCGCGTTCTCCTTCGCGGTCGCGTCTCGGACCCGTTTGGCTGCCTCATAATGGGCCAACTCCAACGCCAGATCCCAATCATCCTCCAGATCCGTCTTGGATTGCACGGCATCCTCTTTCTCCTCGGTAAGGGCCTGCACCTCCGCCCACAAATAATCCCTCGCCCTCTCGACCTTGACCCGAGAGATCTCGCTCGCCGATAGTCAAGCATGGACGATGCTCAGCTCCTCGTCCCGACTCGAGAGGGCCGCCTGGAGTTTCTTCGTCTCCCCTAGGAAGGTGTCGGCCGCCTGCTCCGCCTTCTCCCGAGATGCCTGCTCTGCCATGCGAAGCGATTTCTCGGCTGCCAGCTCCTCGCGAGCTCATTTTAGCTCCTCCTCGAGTGCTTGAAACTTTCGGGCGGGGCGGGCCCCCGCCAAAGCGGCGGCATGGGCGGCCGCCGTGTTCTCCTTATCCTGCTCCATGATCTGCATGCACCGCAGCAGATCCCGGAGAATGCGGTCACTTCGCTCTTGTCGTGCGAGCATCTGTGGGAACAAGTGATATACGTATAATCGGAACAAGCACGATGATTACGTACAAGACGGGCAAACGAAACGTACCTTTCGGGCATCACCGATCCCATTCTGGAAGTGCTCAAGATCGCTTGTCGTCAGCATCGAGTCCATGCTGTCCGGCACCGTCGATGTGTGAGCGCGGTTGTGGCCGGGTGGTGATCCGAAGGAGGTCGACGACGACGGTCGTTTGTTGGAAGAGATCGCCTCATTCCTCGCCCGCGGTGGCGACCCCCCGGGGCGGGCCTCAACTCGGGAACGAGCAGCGGTCGTGGCTTCGGCGGAAGGCACCACTCTCGGCACGTGAGTGCACGGCCGATGTCGTCTGGTCATGGTATCTGAAAAGGAGAAAGAAACGACAATAAGTTAGAACACACACAGCAAGCATAATACAACGAAAGGTGCGATAACGCGAAAGCGTGGGAACGGCTGGTACCCCCCGCGTCGGGGGGAGGGGCGGACGAACCCCCCGCCTCTGATGTAGGTTCCTCCGTAACCTCCGCGCCAAGACCAGGACACAGAAGAGCGGCGTTGTCAGGCACGAACCACCCGGTCCTCGCCATTAGGTCCGAGGACTCAAACAAGGACCCCTGCCGCCTCGAATCTGGGATCGCTTTGATCACGGCTACGAGTTCGGAATCTTCTGCGTCCCCAACGGAGGGAAAATCGACCGCGGGTCCAAACGTTAAGGGCCCCGCCCTGAAGGCCGACTCGGAAACCCACACCCAAGGGTACCGATGCTTCGATGCAACCATGGTGACGACGGAGATGCGCTTCCGAGTGAACGCCGAATAGAAGCCCGGTTTCCCCGGGACCCCACGAACGAGCATGAGGTCTTGGATATCATCTGCGGTGACCGCCCTTTTCTTTGCTCGATGAAGCATCATATGGCACGCGGCAGCTACCCGATAGAAGGTCGGAGACATTTGTGACGCGTGCACCGTCACCCTCAACCGAGATAATAGCTCTTGGATCACCGGCTGGAAGGGTAACCGTAGCCCTCCACGAAGACTCACCTCGTGAATGGCGGCGTGTCCTTTCCGGGGGCGAGTCGGGAGATCGTCGGGTAACGGTCGCAGGATCGACACGGAATCCGGAATGCCGTATCGCCTCCTCTAGCTCGCAAAACTAGCAATCGAGAGCGAACTCGGAATGTCAACACCTAAGCAGTCGAGGCCGTCACGTATGGCCGATTCTCCGATCGGGAAGGACAAGGCCCATGCTTCCTCTCGCTCGGTTAAAGAAAGCATCATCGCAGGTGTGGCGCGGCGATCCGACGATTCGCTCGAGCGCTCGACGCCGGAGGCGATTCTCGGCTCGGCGAGTCCCTCGCGGCGATCGCCCGAGCCGGCCAACCGGTCCGTAGCACGTGTGCCCGGCCCGGTAGGCCTCGTCTCCCCCATGGTCGGCCCGATAACGGGCCCGTCACCGGCGCTTGACCCTACGCACGGCGGGCAACCCTCGGCAAGGGTCGTCTCGTCCGGGCCCCCACGATGGGCGCCCAAGGCTATTGGGCCGGCCCCACCAACTTCCGGACCAGGTAGGGGGCCCCCTCGCACGTCCAAGCCTCCGGGTTGGGCACCCAAGGCAGTTGGGCTGACCTCACCAGCGCCCGGCCCGAGCAGGAAGCCTCCCCGCGCGCCCAAGTCGTCCGGGCCCTTCGGGCTATCGCCCGGCCCGGCGATGCGTGCACCTGGCCCGACAGCACAGCCCGGCCCGCCAGGTGGGCTTCCCTCACACAGCCCTAGCCCACTGCCTCCTAGGGCTAGGGTGACCAGCGCCTCGGCCGCCGCCCCCCGGCCGGCGCTGTCCGGCCGGCTTTCCTCGTCACCGGCGCCGGCGCTCTCGCCAGCGGCGCCGCCCGTCTCCAGCGGCCCCCCACTGGTGCGCCTCTCCTCGGGAAAGGCCGGGCCCAAACTGCCCGGGCCTCCTTCGCTGCCGCTCGCCGGCCAAACAATCCCCGCGTCACCGCCCAGGGCCGACGCGACGCTCACTGCGCTCAGCTCGACCGGCGCGACTCCTCCCGGGGCGGGCGCTCCACCAGCGCTACTTGGGTCTTCCCCGGCGATGCCCCCAACGCAGACAACGCCGACGAGGGCCGACGCCACCTCGCCCGGGCCCGCCTCGTCCGATGCACCTCCTCCCGGGCCGCGCGAATCCCTGTCGCCGCCTGAGTCTCCTTCGGCGACGTCTCTGGCGTAGACGAGGCCGACAGAGGTCAGCGCACCTTCACCCGGGCTCACCTCGCTGAGCGCGCCTCCACCCTGGCTGCGCGCGTTCCCTGCGCCGTCTGAACATTCCCCGGCGACGCTTCCGACCCAGACAGCGCCGACGGGAGCCGGTGCACCTCTGCCTAGGCCCGCCTCGCCGGGCGCGCCCCTACACTAGTCAGCCCAGCTCTCCCCGGCGCCTCGCGCTCCTTGGCCGGCGTCCCCTTGACGGCAGGGGCCGTCCCTGGTGCGCGTGCCCCCCTCCTCGTCGGCCAGCCATGCTTCGATCGAGTGAAAATCATCTCCGGCCATCTCAAACGCTCTGTTGCTCGGAGAGAATGAAGGCATTGTGTCGTGGGCAACCAAAGGGGACGAGAATTGCGCCCAAAGGTCGTCTAGATTTTGTTGTCAATGGTGCCCACAAGAAGAGTAGTAGTGTCTATTTATGTACATTTGATGTCATATAGTCTTACGAAGACTCTTGCTTGTAATTGCCTATCTATTCATTAATAAAGTTGAAACGTTCATTCATTCTTTTTTTGTTTGAAGCTTTATGATAAAACCATAGTCTTTTAGTCCATAAACAAACTAAACAACTTACGAAGAGACAAATGTAGATTTGCATGAACAAACTCTTCGTAGTTTGCTTAAAACGATATATTCGCAATCTAAGGGTCAAAGGACTATTGACCTCAGTATGATTGTTAGAAGAATCTATGATGTCTGGTTATGAGGCATTGAGAGTTTGGGACTCTATAGTTCTTCTAGGTATCTTCCGAAGATACTGAATTGACCAGTGCACTTCTAGAGACAATATAAGAACAAACCATTTAACCTCTTATGTCTCGAAGTCACTATGTATGAATTGCATCATGCTTACCTTAATCCTGAAATGAGACATGTCATTTCACACCTTAGTATTCTCATTTGAGAAAGTCAAATTTCGGACTCACTATGTGATTCCGAACAAGGCCTATTGGTGAGGTACTAAGTTGTGAGTCTGTCATGAGTAACTTTGTGAAGTTCTCATAGATATGGAATTCATGTACAAGATTGCTGAAATGCAATGTATGTCACCTCATGCTTTGTTCCTTGGAGTGTGAATAAATGAACTGGCCAGTGTCCAAATTGAGTCCTGACTCTTTTGGATGAAACAATGTGACTTGTTAGCTCCTCGTCAATACATTGTTTCTAACTTATTCACAAGCGACAAAGGAGTTGAGGAAATAACAGCTAGAAGGGTAAAATGGTAATTTAGTAAATCCCGACTAGCTGATGACATTCATGAAGGGTAGCATAGATAATATTCAGTGGATCCGCTCATTATAATTAGGTCGAATTCTTGAGTAGAAAACAAATTCATTTGAACCGAGAGATTTTCAGTGTCAGCTCTTTAGTGGAGTCAGTTGGCATTAAGCTAAACTTGGAAAAGGTTTGTGAACTTTTGAGTCCAAGTGTTTAGCTAAAGCTTTGTTCATTTGGGTCCATGAGGTCACTGTCACGAATCACATCGATAGGAATAGTTAAACTGGAAGCTAAGTCAAAACAAGAACGAAAATAGTCAAAAGGGTATTTTTGTCTTTTGAGACAAAGGATGAAATGAATGTCAATAAATTTTTTGACAAGTTCATTTGATGACTTAATGTCACTCGGCCATAATATGATTAATTGGGCCTTGTGGATTAATTTCATTTCATAAGAATTTTATTGAAAATTCTTAATGGGCCTTTTTCATGTTGTCATGAACAAAATGGAAAAGCTTCTAGAAGCCCCTTCTAGAAGGTGATAGGCGCCCATAATACCCATAGGAAGAGAGAATATTTTGTGCATAAATGTATCAAGATACTTGCCAAAAGAAAAAGAGGAAACAAATTTCCCCTAAGAGGAAACATGGTGGGCGCCCAAATGTGGTCAAGAGAGAAGCAAACAAAAGAGGAAACAAATCCAAGGACTTACTTGTTTTGTCTTGGACGTGCACCTCTTTGAAGGAAAAGGGAAATTGGCTCATGAATATGTGATATTCTATAGAAGAGGAAACTACCTTATTGAAGGTGAGACCTCTCCTATAAATAGGAGCCTCATTCCACACTTTTCATTCATGCAAAGTTTTAGAGATTGAGAGCTTCTCTCTCTAGACTTGGCCGCCCCTTCCTCTCTCTCTCTCTAGTTTATATTTTCGATTATTTCTTGTCTTGGCACCTAGGTCCTCACTCGACCTAGTGTTTAGCTCTGCGACTTCGAGACTCGTTCTCAAGTCGTAGTGTTTAAAAGTGCCCACTCACTGATTCCTTCTTTTCGAGTGATTTAGTGATAGAAACTTTCGTGGTTGCTCGAGGTGCCGAGGAAAGGAAGAGAGACGTGTTGCGAGGGGAGACGAGCGTTGCAACTTTCCAAAAGCTTCTACAAGGTTCAAGCTTCAAGAAAGGTTAGTAACTTTAATAGCTCATATTAGTTTTTATTTACATGCACATGCTCTTGTCTAGGTTAGTAAAAACTAGTTTTACTTAAAAAGAAAATTTTTAAAATTCCGCCGCTTAACGAAGCGTTAAACTTTTTTTTAAACCCTAGATCGATTCCAACAAATGGTATCAGAGCTATGGTCAAAGGAATGCATGTGCATGTTTTTAAATTATGAGCTTGAAAATCGTTTTCGAAAGTTTACTAATTTTGTGACAAGTTAGAATTGTAATCTTAGATTTTTTTTAATTTATTGCTCTTGTCTCTAAATTAAAAATCATGTTGATTTTCTATGAGTTTGGGATGATGTTAAAACAAATTAGAATCAGTTCTAAAAGTTTTTAATTTTTTATATTGAAAAACGTGTTTTAAAGGTTTGAGAATTTTCGAGTAAATTTTGTGACTAGTTTTATTTTCTTGCTAGTTTTGTTTATTTACTTGAATCGTTTTATGCATGTTGTTATTTCTTTTATTCTATGTTATTACCCTGCTAATAAAACACAAATAAAAGCTTTAAACAACATCTTAAAACGTTCCGTTACACTCGATTCTTTTTCGCACCTAAAAGGACGAAGCTTTAATTTATTTCTTTTTCTTCGAGCTGGAATGTAAACCCGCATTAAAAGCGGCATAACTCTCTGCTCAGAAATCTAAATTTAATGATTCTTGAATAAATTAAAGCTCTGTCTGTCCTCTGTCCAATGCGACCGGTTTCGGCTCAAAAGGACATCGGAGCCGCCAGATATGGCGATTTTACTCCGAGGTGCGCGGCTGTCTGAAACTCCAGTTTTTTAGAAATCCGGATTTTCAAACCCCACTACCATGAGTTTTAGAACTCTAATGAGAAAATTTTCTTGAGCAAAAATGTTTTTCATATGATTATAAACATGATGTGTAAAGATTAAAAGTTTTGATTTTTGAAAGATTAATTGAAATTGAATTTTTACAAAACTAGTTTGAATTTTGAAAAACCGTTTTCACTTTCAAACTTGAAAATATTTTGTCATCCAAATCAAATAAGTTTTCAAAATGTTTTCAAAACTATATCTATATCACATATGTTCAAAATCTATATGCTCTTGAAATTTTGAGTGGGAGGTCTCTTTGTAGACAAAGCCGAAAAATAAAAAGATGTGTAATCTCAAACTTTCAAGTGTTCGAGTGAGTTGAAGTTCACACTTCCCTCACGCACTTTCCCGAAATAGAAAATAGGAAAAGATCGAGTATGTCCCTTGTGCCTTTATGCACTAATACTGCTCTGAACATGTCGATCTAGGATTCTCTTCTAGTTGTCCGCTCTGTCGCTCTCTAACTAGGAAATTTGTTTCCGAACTTAAAAGAGTCGATGAACCATCTCCAAAACCTAAGTGGGAGGGTTATACTTGTTGTTTGTAACCCACGATCCCCAACACTAATGAAAAGTGCAAGTGTCGCCGGACTAAGAGTCACCCTCGTGGCCCTCTCTTAAATGAGAGTACTCAAGGGCGCTTTGCTCTGATCATTGCTCAATGAGCTACGTTCGAGAGTGAGACGATGATGACAAGACCTCCCCTCGGCGGATTGTTTTTCAAAGTCAATCTTTTGGACTAAGTGGTTGGTTACACACTTAGACTCAATCCCTAGTAATCCTCCCTCGAGGCCCTGCGAAAGGATGTGAGTGATCAAACCAATTTACAAGGTGGCTAGTCAAAATTGATGTATTGACATCTTGGCTATGCATTAATGATGAGTCATTTACTTATGAAAGGAGACTCGTTGCGGCCTTCCCTCGAAGAAGTAAAGTGTCATTTCGTTCATAACACCTTTGGATTTTACAAAAGTCTTAATGAAACTTAAATCCTAAACCAAAGACTAATCATAAACTTGTTTCAACTTATATAGGCAATATGTCTCTCAACCCTCTCTCTATCTTTCTTTCCTCGAACCAACTCGAAAACGAAAACTACATAGATTCGAAACATAACCTCGACATAATACCTACCGTTAACAAGCACAAATGGGTACTCACCACCCCGTGTCCTCCTCTGACGAATGATGATTCAACTCAAGAGGACAATGACGCCTTAGCGGCCTGGCTTCGATCCGATGAGATTGTGAGGTGCTATATCTTAGCATCTATGAACAATATGCTGAACAAGCAACATCGTGACATCGAGACTGCCGCTGACATGCTCTACAATCTCCTTGAGAGTTTTGGAGGGCAAAGGCGTCAAGCAAGGCAAAAAGCAGTCCGACAGTTTATGAACTGTCATATGAAGGCTAGGACTCCTGTTAGAGACTTTATGATACTGATCATTAGTTTTCTAAATAAAAAGGAAATCCTAGGATCTGAGATTAAAGGGAAGAATGTCATAGATATGATCTTGGAAACTCTCCCCGCATCTCTTGATACCTCCAAGATGAACTACTCCATTAACAAGCAAGAGTACACTGTTACCAAGCTTATGGAGGAATTTCACACTGCTGTAGGTCTCACTAAGAGAAAGAGGAATCAAGGAGAGGCACATGCTACTGAGCAAAAAGCCTCCACCTCTGAAACTGTGAAGAGACCTTACAAGGCCGACAAAAAGAACTGTCCCGCCTATCTCAAAGCAAAGGAACATAGTATTGTACTAGTTACCAAAGCATGCTTAGTAGCTGATAATGTATCAACGTGGATTCTTGACTCCGCTGCTACTAACCATATTTGCTGTTCCTTGAATGGTTTCAAGAAAACCAAAAGCTTAGAGGAAGGCGAGTTCTGTTTCAAATGGGGTGATGGGAGCCTGGTGTCTGCAAAGGCTGTGGGATCTGTGACGCTGTCTTTTGAAGACCGCACTTTAAACTTGAATAATGTATATTTTGTTCCTACCTTTGGGAAGAACTTAATATCCGTTGCTCGTCTTCGTGAGCAAGATTATTGTTTAAAGTTCATTAAGAATGGAATTCGTATTTCGTTTCCTGATAATTCTTTTGTCACTGATGCATGTATGAAGAATGCTCTTTTCTACATCTATCCCACTCAACCTTCTCTTTTAGACACCGAAATAGATAATGATCTAATTAGGGAGCCAAAGAGGATCAAACTTTCTGAATCCTCCGATCTAACAAAATCAACACACCTATGGCACTTAAGACTTGGTCATATCAGTCTAGAAAGGATTAAGAGACTTGTGAGGGATGGTCCACTCCAAGCCTCTGCAATAGGTTCACTACCTACTTGTGAATCCTGCATAGAAGGAAAAATGACTAAGCGACCTTTCTCTGATAAAGGTCGAAGAGCCACTGAGTTGCTGGAACTAATACATTCTGATGTATGTGGTCCGCTCAGCCAACAGGCACGTGGAGGATACGAATACTTCGTTACCTTCACTGATGATTACTCACGATATGGGTTTGTCTATTTACTCAAACACAAATCCGAGACCTTTAACGTATTTAAGGTCTTTAGGGCTTTAGTGGAAAAGCAAACTGGCAAAGTGATCAAAACCCTTCGATCTGATCGAGGTGGTGAGTATATGTCTGGAGAGTTCGACGACTTTCTTAAAGAAGAAGGTATTGCTTCTCAGCTTACCGCACCTGGCACACCTCAACAAAACGGAGTGTCAGAGAGAAGAAACCGAACTCTTATGGAGATGGTTAGATCGATGATGAGTTACTCATCACTCCCGCTTTCCTTTTGGGGATATGCCCTCGAAACAGCCGCTTACATTCTGAACCAAGTTCCGTCTAAAACGGTTCCTGGTACTCCTTATGAAAGATGGACTGGCCGTAAAGTAAGTTTGGGCCACATCCGAATTTGGGGTTGCCCTGCACATGTGCTAAGGCAAAAGACTAGCAAGTTGGCTAGTGGGTCAGAATTGTGCCTGTTTGTAGGATATCCAAAGGAAACCAAAGGTTTCATTTTCTATAGTCCCGAGGACGATAAGACTTTCGTTAGCACGAATGCTCGTTTCCTTGAGGAGGACTTTATGAAGGATGCGAAACCTAGAAGCAAAATTGTGCTTGAAGAAAAGTTGGGTGAGGAAGCTTCTACCTCATCTGTAAGAACTGTTCTTACCCCAACTGAAACACAACCTAACTCATCAGAATCTCGTCAAGTAGTACTTAGACGTAGTGGGAGGGCTACCCAAAAGCCTGACAGGTACATGTCTTATGGAGACTCTCTTGTAGCCGTCTCCGACATGGATGACCCTGTTTCCTATAGCCAAGCGATGGCTTGTTCTGAATCAAACCTTTGGCTTGACGCCATGAAAGTTGAAATGCACTCGATGTATGTCAACAAAGTCTGGAAACTTGTAGACCTTCCTGAAGGGATTAAACCCGTAGGGTGTAAGTGGATGTACAAGAAGAAAAGGGGTCCTGATGGGAACGTCGAGACGTTCAAAGCACGACTTGTGGCGAAGGGTTATACCCAACAAGAAGGGATTGACTATGAAGAAACCTTCTCGCCAGTCGCGATGCTTAAATCCATCCGCATACTCCTATCCATAGCTGCAACTCTCGACTATGAGATCTGGCAAATGGATGTCAAGACAGCCTTTCTGAATGGCAATCTTGACGAGCGCATTTACATGGCTCAACCAGACGGTTTCGTGGATAAAGGTCAAGAGACCAAGGTTTGTGAGTTGCTTAAATCCATTTATGGACTAAAGCAAGCATCTAGGTCATGGAATATTATATTCGATGAAACTGTAAAGAGCTTCGGCTTTGAACAGTCAATAGATGAGCCTTGTGTTTACAAGTTAATACACGAAGGCAAAGTTGTGTTTCTGGTACTATATGTCGATGATATACTACTCATTGGTAATGACGTGGGTAAGTTATCTGAGGTTAAGGTCTGGCTAGCAAAGCAATTTGATATGAAGGATCTAGGAGAAGCCACGTACATTCTGGGGATCCAAATCTTTCGAGATAGGAAAAACCGGACCCTGTCGCTCTCTCAAGCATCTTATATTGATAAGGTGATGGATCGCTTCTCGATGCAAGACTGCAAGAGGGGTCAAACACCCTTTAGGCATGGAGTTTCACTCTCTAAGGACCAGTCTCCCAAGACTGCACAAGAGATTGAAGACATGAGGAAAATTCCTTACGCCTCTGCCGTAGGAAGCCTTATGTATGCTATGCTTTGCACTAGACCTGACATCTGTTTCGCCGTTAACGTAGTTAACCGTTTCCAATCCAACCCTGGACCCGAGCACTGGATTGCTGTTAAGCATGTTCTTAAGTGTCTTCGAAGAACTAGGAACTTGATGCTAACATACTCAGGTACTGACCTGACTATGACGGGATATACCGACTCCGATTTTCAAGCGGATAAGGATTCCAGGAAATCCACTTCGGGATCTGTGTTCATCCTTAATGGTGGAGCTGTTGTGTGGAGGAGAATTAAGCAATCTTGCATTGCTGACTCCACAATGGAAGCAGAATATGTGGCTGCTTTTGAAGCATCCAAAGAGGCTGTATGGCTTAGAAAATTCCTTAGGTTTTTGGAAGATGTTCCAAACGTCGACGAGCCCATGACCCTTTATTGTGATAATAGTGGGGCTGTCGCTAACTCAAAGGAACCTAGAAGCCATAAGCGTTCTAAGCATATTGAGAGGAAATACCATTTGATTCGAGAGATCGCGCAACGCGGAGACGTGGAGGTGAAGTAGATCTCTGGCAGATCCATTCACCAAGGCCCTAGTGAACATGGTCTTCGACCAACTTCGAGAGGGATTAGGCATGTAGGACTACTCACATCTTCTTTGAGTCAAGTGGGAGTTTGTTGTCAATGGTGCCCACAAGAAGAGTAGTAGTGTCTATTTATGTACATTTGATGTCATATAGTCTTACGAAGACTCTTGCTTGTAATTGCCTATCTATTCATTAATAAAGTTGAAACGTTCATTCATTCTTTTTTTGTTTGAAGCTTTATGATAAAACCATAGTCTTTTAGTCCATAAACAAACTAAACAACTTACGAAGAGACAAATGTAGATTTGCATGAACAAACTCTTCGTAGTTTGCTTAAAACGATATATTCGCAATCTAAGGGTCAAAGGACTATTGACCTCAGTATGATTGTTAGAAGAATCTATGATGTCTGGTTATGAGGCATTGAGAGTTTGGGACTCTATAGTTCTTCTAGGTATCTTCCGAAGATACTGAATTGACCAGTGCACTTCTAGAGACAATATAAGAACAAACCATTTAACCTCTTATGTCTCGAAGTCACTATGTATGAATTGCATCATGCTTACCTTAATCCTGAAATGAGACATGTCATTTCACACCTTAGTATTCTCATTTGAGAAAGTCAAATTTCGGACTCACTATGTGATTCCGAACAAGGCCTATTGGTGAGGTACTAAGTTGTGAGTCTGTCATGAGTAACTTTGTGAAGTTCTCATAGATATGGAATTCATGTACAAGATTGCTGAAATGCAATGTATGTCACCTCATGCTTTGTTCCTTGGAGTGTGAATAAATGAACTGGCCAGTGTCCAAATTGAGTCCTGACTCTTTTGGATGAAACAATGTGACTTGTTAGCTCCTCGTCAATACATTGTCTCTAACTTATTCACAAGCGACAAAGGAGTTGAGGAAATAACAGCTAGAAGGGTAAAATGGTAATTTAGTAAATCCCGACTAGCTGATGACATTCATGAAGGGTAGCATAGATAATATTCAGTGGATCCGCTCATTATAATTAGGTCGAATTCTTGAGTAGAAAACAAATTCATTTGAACCGAGAGATTTTCAGTGTCAGCTCTTTAGTGGAGTCAGCTGGCATTAAGCTAAACTTGGAAAAGGTTTGTGAACTTTTGAGTCCAAGTGTTTAGCTAAAGCTTTGTTCATTTGGGTCCATGAGGTCACTGTCACGAATCACATCGATAGGAATAGTTAAACTGGAAGCTAAGTCAAAACAAGAACGAAAATAGTCAAAAGGGTATTTTTGTCTTTTGAGACAAAGGATGAAATGAATGTCAATAAATTTTTTGACAAGTTCATTTGATGACTTAATGTCACTCGGCCATAATATGATTAATTGGGCCTTGTGGATTAATTTCATTTCATAAGAATTTTATTGAAAATTCTTAATGGGCCTTTTTCATGTTGTCATGAACAAAATGGAAAAGCTTCTAGAAGCCCCTTCTAGAAGGTGATAGGCGCCCATAATACCCATAGGAAGAGAGAATATTTTGTGCATAAATGTATCAAGATACTTGCCAAAAGAAAAAGAGGAAACAAATTTCCCCTAAGAGGAAACATGGTGGGCGCCCAAATGTGGTCAAGAGAGAAGCAAACAAAAGAGGAAACAAATCCAAGGACTTACTTGTTTTGTCTTGGACGTGCACCTCTTTGAAGGAAAAGGGAAATTGGCTCATGAATATGTGATATTCTATAGAGGAAACTACCTTATTGAAGGTGAGACCTCTCCTATAAATAGGAGCCTCATTCCACACTTTTCATTCATGCAAAGTTTTAGAGATTGAGAGCTTCTCTCTCTAGACTTGGCCGCCCCTTCCTCTCTCTCTCTCTAGTTTATATTTTCGATTATTTCTTGTCTTGGCACCTAGGTCCTCACTCGACCTAGTGTTTAGCTCTGCGACTTCGAGACTCGTTCTCAAGTCGTAGTGTTTAAAAGTGCCCACTCACTGATTCCTTCTTTTCGAGTGATTTAGTGATAGAAACTTTCGTGGTTGCTCGAGGTGCCGAGGAAAGGAAGAGAGACGTGCTGCGAGGGGAGACGAGCGTTGCAACTTTCCAAAAGCTTCTACAAGGTTCAAGCTTCAAGAAAGGTTAGTAACTTTAATAGCTCATATTAGTTTTTATTTACATGCACATGCTCTTGTCTAGGTTAGTAAAAACTAGTTTTACTTAAAAAGAAAATTTTTAAAATTCCGCCGCTTAACGAAGCGTTAAACTTTTTCTTAAACCCTAGATCGATTCCAACAGATTTGCGTCTTGGTTACCGAGCAAATTGGAAAGATGATCCTCAATGGACCCACACCCCGACAGGTGGTTTGTAGGGTCCATTGGCGCGTGCAACAAGACACGGCAAAAGGTGACCGGAGAAAAGAAAAAATAATAATTAAAGGGGTCGAGCCAAACCTTTTCACGACGGGTTGCTCCGGTGGGCCAACGACGGCAAGAATCTTGAGTTTATCGCACGAGACTCGCTCGGCCATAAAATCGGGGGGCTATTGTTATCTGCCCGACCCCGACCGCGCCCGATCAAAGGCGAATCGATGGAAAATGCGCTTCGGCAGCTCGCCCCGGCCACTGGCCGGCCCTAGAGCCAGCCTCGGCCAATGGCCGGCTCAAATAGCCTCGGCCATTGGCCGGCCCTAGTGCCAACCTCGGCCAATGGCCGGCTCAAATAGCCTCGGCCATTGGCCGGCCCTAGAGCCAACCTCGGCCAATGGCCGACTCAAATAGCCTCGGCCATTGGCCGGCCCCAGTGCTAGCCTCGGCCAATGGCCGGCTCAAATAGCCTCGGCCATTGGCCGGCCCTAGAGCCAGCCTCGGCCAATGGCCGGCTCTAATAGCCTCGGCCAATGGCCGGCTCTAATAGCCTCGGCCATTGGCCGGCCCTAGGGCCAGCCTCGGCCAATGGCCGGCTCAAATAGCCTCGGCCATTGGCCGGCCCTAGGGCCAGCCTCGGCCAATGGCCGAGCCAAGGTTGTCCTCGGCCAAGGGGTTGCCCAAAATGCCCCTTGGTCGCCTATAAGTACGGGGATCCCTCCCCTGGTCCAGGTAATCCATTCTTGAGTACTGAAACGCTGTCGAACTCGTACCTCGCTCGTTTCTCTCAAAGTCTCAGCCCCTAAACATATAAACCCTCTACAAACCACCTCAATCCTACTAATGTTCAGCGTCGGAGAGGTAAACAGAGGCAACCCCTTTGTTTCCCCTTTGTAGTTCACATATTCTCTACTGCTTTTCAGGTACCGAGACGAGGTGAACTTCTACCACAGCTAAGGGACGACTTGAGATATCAAGTCTGACACGCTCGAGTCAAGACGAGACCACTTGGTCCGGCCTTGGGTTTAACCGCCTTTGACTCCTAAATCGTTGTCCCAACAACTACGACAACACATGTATATGCATATCTTTGACCATAGCTCAGATACCATTTGTTGGAATTGATCTAGGGTTAAGAAAAATTTAACGCTTCGAGCAAGCGGCGGAATTCAAAAATTTTCTTTAAAACAAGTAAAACGATTTTACTAACCTAGACAAAGAGCAAGTACATGTAAATAAAAACTATAAATGAGCATTAAATAATTTACTAACCTTTGAGAAGCTTGAACGTTGAGGAGCCTTCGGAAGGTGTAAACGTTCGTCCTCTTCGCAGCACGTCTCTCTTTTTCCCTCGGAAAGTCGAGCAACCACGAAAGTTTCTATCACTAAAAGCACTCGAGAAAAAAGAAATTAGTGAGTGGGCACTTTTAAACACGACTGTTATCGGCCCGACCCCGATCACGGCCGATCGAAGGCGAAACTGTTGTCAATGGTGCCCACAAGAAGAGTAGTAGTGTCTATTTATGTACATTTGATGTCATATAGTCTTACGAAGACTGTTGCTTGTAATTGCTTATTCTTTAATAATAAAGTTGAAACGTTTATTCATTCTTTCTTTGTTTGAAGCTTTATGATAAAACCTTAGTCTTTTAGTCCATAAACAAACTTAACAACTTACGAAGAGACAAATGTAGATTTGCATGAACAAACTCTTCGTAGTTTGCTTAAAACGATATATTCGCAATCTTAGGGTCAAAGGACTATTGACCTCAGTACGATTGTTAGAAGAATCTATGATGTCTGGTTATGAGGCATTGAGAGTTAGAGACTCTATAGTTCTTCTAGGTATCTTCCGAAGGTACTGAATTGACCAATGCACTTCTAGAGACAAGATAAGAACAAACCATTTAACCTCTTATGTCTCGAAGTCACTACGTATGAATTGCATAATGCTTACCTTAATCCTAATATGAGACATGTCATTTCACACCTTAGTATTCTCATTTGAGAAAGTCAGAGTTCGGACTCACTATGTGATTCCGAACAGGGCCTATTGGTGAAGTACTATGTTGTGAGAATGTCATGAGTAACTTTGTGATGTTCTCATAGATATGGAATTCATGTACAAGATTGGATGAAACAATGTGACTTGTTAGCTCCTCGTCAATACATTGTTTCTAACTTATTCACAAGCGACAAAGGAGTTGAGCAAATAACAGCTAGAAGGGTAAAATGGTAATTTAGTAATCCCGACTAGCTGATGACATTCATGAAGGGTAAACATAGATAATATTCAGTGGATCCGCTCATTATAATTAGGTGAATTCTTGAGTAGAAAATAAATTCATTTGAACCGAGAGATTTTCAGTGTCAACTCTTTAGTGGAGTCAGTTGGCATTAAGCTAAACTTGGAAAAGGTTTGTGAACTTTTGAGTCCAAGTGTTTAGCTCAAGCTTTGTTCATTTGGGTTCATGAGGTCACTGTCACGAATCACTTCGATAGGAATAGTTAAACTGGAAGCTAAGTCAAAACGAGAACGAAAATAGTCAAAAGGGTATTTTTGTCTTTTGAGACAAAGGATGAAATGAATGTCAATAAATTTTTTGACAAGTTCATTTGATGACTTAATGTCACTCGGCCATGACTTGATCATTGGGCCTCGTGAATTAATTTCATTTCATAAGAGTTTTATTGAAAATTCTTAATGGGCCTTTTTCATGTTCTCATGAATAAATGAAGAAGCTTCTAGAAGCTCCTTCTAGAGACATGTTGGGCGCCTACCCTATAGAGAAATAGGAGAGTTTATTTTGTGCATGAATGTATTTAGATACTTGCCAAAAGAAAAAGAGGAAACAAATTTGCATAAGGATGCACAAGGGAATCGGCCAAGTAGAGTCAAGGCAAGGCAAGGAACGAAAAAGGAAACAAATCCAAGCCTTCTAGAAGGCTGCCTTGGCCGTGTGACTTAAGTGGGAAAGAGGCAATATTTGCTCATGAATATGTGATATTCTATAGAAGAGGAAACTACCTTATTGAAGGTAAAGCCTCTCCTATAAATAGGAGCCTCATTTCCTAACATTTAATTCATCCAAGTTTAAGAGATTTGAGAGACTCTCTCTCTAGAACTTGTGGCCGAAATTCCTCTCTCTCTCTCTCTAGTTTATTTTCGATTATTCTTGTTTTGGCACCTAGGTCCTCACTCGACCTAGTGTTTAGCTCTGCGACTTCAAGACTTGTTTTTAAGTCGTAGTGTTTAAAAGTGCCCACTCATAAATTCCTTTATTTCGAGTGATTTAGTGATAGAAACTTTCGTGGTTGCTCGAGGTGCCGATGAAAGAAAGAGAGACGTGCTGCGAGGGGAGACGAGCGTTGCGAACTTTCCAAAATCTTCTTCAAAGTTCAAGCTTCAAGAAAGGTTAGTAAACTTCTAGCTCATATTAGTTTTTAATTACATGTACTTGCTCTTTGTCTAGGTTAGTAAAAACTGTTTTTACTTGTAAAGAAATTTTTTAAAATTCCGCCGCTTCCCGAAGCGTTTAATCTTTTTCTTAAACCCTAGATCAATTCCAACAGAAACAACGGTCACACGCGCCCCGGCGGCTTGCTCCGGCCATTGGCCATCCCTAGGGCCAACCACGGCCAATGGCCGGCCCAATATCCTCGGCCATTGGCCGCCCCACGGGCCAGCCTCGGCCAATGGCCGAGTCTAAGCTATCCCTGGCCATTGGCCGGCCCTAGGGCCAGCCTCGGCCAATGGCCTGCCAAAATAGCTTCAGCCATTAGCCGGCCCAAGGGCCAGCCTCCGCCAATGGCCGAGTCTAAGCTATCCCCGGCCATTGGCCGGCCCTAGGGCCAGCCTCGGCCAATGGCCGGTCCAAATAGCTTCCGCCATTAGCCGGCCCAAGGGCCAGCCTCGGCCAATGGCCGAGCCGAGCTATCCCCGGCCATTGGCCGGACCTAGGGCCAGCCTCGGCCAATGGCCGAGCCTAAAGATATCCTTGGCTAAGGGGTTGCTCAAAACGCCTCTTGGTCGCCTATAAATACTGGGGTCTCTCCCCTGGTCCAGATAATCCAAAATTTGAGTACTGAAACGCTGCCGAACTCATACCTCGCTCGTTTCTCTCAAGTCTCAACCTCTAAACACTCAAACCCTCTACAATCTACCTCAACCCTACTAATGTTGAGCGTCGGAGAGGTAAACAGGGGCAACCCCCCTATTTTCCCTTTGTAGTTCATACCTTCCTGCTTGCTTTTCAGGTGCCTGGACGAAATAGACATCACCAACAGCAATGGGACGACTTGAGATACCAAGTCCGACACGCTCGAGTCAAGACGAGACCACTTGGTCTGGCCTTGGGTCTAACCGCCTTTGACTCCTAAATCGTTTTCCGAAAAACTGCGACAACATTTTGGCGCTAGAAGGAGGGGATCTCTCGACCTTGGCGACGCATTCCCTCTACCACTTTCATTCCCACACGGCCCGGTGGCTTGCAGAGCTCCTTGATCGTCCCGGCGTCGACGGCTCGCTCGTCGCCAATCTTCTCGGCTACGACGTCGAGGATCGATCCGCTCGAGACGACTCCGACCCCGACTACATGGGGGAGTCAAGGACCGATGAGGCGACTCCTAGCCTCGCCCATTCACGGCCCGAGAGGTCCAATGGTGCATTGGCCGATCCTCCGCACCCGGCGCGACGACAAGCACGGTCACATTCCCGGGGACTCACCCCCTCGGTTTCAAGAGGCGGCCGGACACGGCCCCTCGCCGAGGAGAGAGCGACTCTGGTGGATGATGGGGCCGATAGCCGAAGCGCTCGCCGGATGGTCCGACCAAGGGCGACCTCGCCTCGCCACGCACCGAGCGTGGACCTTAGAGAGCGCTTGACGGCGCAGAGAAACTCCCGAGGGGAGGATCTCCGCCAAAGGATCAACTCTCGAAGGGACGCGCTTCCCGCAGCAACTCTCAGCCGGCCTCAGGCCAATGTCGTGGACCAAGCGTCCAACGAGCGCCAATCGGTGACTCCCGTGGCCCCGGCGGTCAACCCTGCTAACGGGCTTGATATGGTCACGATTATTCAGAGCCTCCAAAACCAAATCATCGAGATGAGGGAGTCAGGGAGGCAAAGGCCGTACGGAGGGATCGAGGAATCATACTCTCCCTTCGCCGCGCAAATCCTCGCGCAACCTTGCGTGGGGAATTTCAAACTACCGTCCATCCCTCCCTATGATGGACGGACTGACCCAAACTTCCACATCCAACACTACGAGACGTGGATGACAATGCAAGGGCAGCCGGACGCGACCCTATGCCATGCCTTCAGCCTGACCCTCACAGGGTCGGGCTTTGAGTGGTTCCGGAGTTTGAGACCTGGGAGCATCCCGTCCTTCCGGGCCTTGCGAAAGGCTTTCCTTGCCCGCTTCGCCACGCTCGTGGCACAAAAGAAGTTGAAGACCCACCTCCTCTCCATTCGGCAAGGGAGAGACGAGACGTTGAGACAGTACCTCGCTCGCTTCACCGAGGAGTCTCACAAAGTCGAGGGGTTCGACGACAAGGACGCCATCACGGCAATCACCGAGGGAGTTCGCACGAGCGACTTCCTCAAGTCCATTGTTGGGAAAGTCCCGTGGGACATGGCGGAGCTGATGACGAGAGCCCGCACGTATATGGGAATCGAGGACTATCTTGATAGCCGAGATGGCCGATAGTCAGGGGGACAAAGTAGTCGACGCCCCGACGACCAAGATGGAGATCGTCCCGACCCTCGAAAGAGGAGGAACAAGGGAGGCCAGGCCCCTAACGGTCGCTCCCTCCCCGGGCCGAGACCATCACACGTTGATAGCTTCCGGAGCGGATCCTAGCTCTGCACCGTGACAAGCTAGGAAGCCCCACTCCTCTCACAAAGGATCCTGCAAAGAGGGATCGAAGCAAGTATTGCGAGTATCACCAAGATCACGGGCATCTGACGTTCGAGTGTTATCAGCTCAAGCGTCAGATCGAGGCCCTGATTCAAGACGGAAAATTGAAAGAGTACGTCCTTAGAACAATCGGGACGGCCGCGGCGCACGGAGAACACCCGCGGCAAGAAAGAAAGGGTCCGGCGAAGGTAACTGTCACGAACCGAGCAGCAAACGAAGAACCGGAGAGCTCACAACTGCACGTCGTGGGCTCGATCATTGGCGGCCCGGAGTTTGGGGACTCGTCCACGCAAAGGAAGAAGTACGTGCGTGAAGTTTCCCAAGGGAAAATAGCGCACTACATCAACCATACGTACGAGGCTCCTCCTCCGGCCCCATTCGAGTCTATGTTCTTCACTGGCCAAGAGGCGGCGCGAGTCCTCCACCCACACAACGACGCGATAGTCGTCTCGGCCCCGGTCGCCAACAACCTCGTCCGGAGAATCCTAATCGACAATGGAAGCTCTGCCAATATAATATTCAGGTCGGCGCTGGACAGGATGAAGCTATCCGGGATGAGACCGACCCCGATCTCGACTCCACTCTTCGGCTTCTCCGGGGAGAGGGTCATGACGGAGGGAACCATCGACCTCCCGGTCACCTTCGGGACGCCGGGGGGGGCTCGACGTCACCCACATCGTGTCGTTCCTGGTCGTGGACCAACCCTCTGCTTACAACATCATAATTGGCCGCCCGACCCTCAATCGGTTGAAGGCCATTACGTCCACTTACCATCTGATGATGAAGTTCCCGACCGAGAAGGGGATCGCCATAATGTTGGGAGACCAATCAATGGCAAGGATGTGCTACATCCAAGGCGTGGACGGAAAGGGAAAAGGAATGATGGTGAGCACCGTCTTCCAGCTCGGGGACAAGTTCCCGTGCAAGATAGAGGAAGGAGGCACCTTCGAAGAATTAGACCAAAGGGACGATGTCGAGCGTCGAAAGGTAGAGACACCGGACGACCTCGTTCCCGTCATGTTGGACGACGCCAAGCCTGACCAAGTAGTCAAGGTAGGCGCCCAACTCCCGTCCGGGATCCGGGCCCAGTTCGCCGTCTTCCTCCGCGAGCACAAAGACGTCTTTGCGTGGACACACGCTGACATGCCGAGGATCGACCCCGAGAAAATCGTTCACCGTCTCAACGACGACAAGAGAGTGGCTGAGCGCGTTCAACCGCGACGGACGTTCAGCGGGGAGAGGTACCAAGCCATTGGTGAAGAGGTTGACAAACTTCTCGCCGCCGACTTCATCAGGGAGGCAGAGCACCCCAAGTGGGTGTCCAATGTGGTGATGGTCAAGAAGCCAAACGGGAAGTGGCGGATCTGTATCGACTACAAAGATCTCAGGAAAGCCTGCACGAAAGACAGCTTCCCTCTCCCGAGGATCGAGCAACTTGTGGACGCTACGGCGGGCCACGAGTTGTTGAGCTTCATGGATGCCTACTCAGGCTACAATCAGATCCGCATGCACGAGCCGGATCAGATCAAGACCACCTTTGTTACGAACCGCGGACTCTACTGCTACAAGGTCATGCCCTTTGGCCTCAAAAACGCGGGAGCGACGTATCAAAGGTTGGTGAACCGAATGTTCGAAAATCAAATTGGCAAGACTATGGAGGTCTACGTGGACGATATGCTCGTCAAAAGCCTCAAGGCCCACGACCACGTTCGAGACCTAAGAGAGATGTTCGCGATCCAGCGACGTTACAAGATGAAGCTCAACCCCAACAAGTGTGCCTTTGGGGTCGAGTCCGGAAAATTCTTAGGCTACATGGTTAGCCGCCACGGGATCGAGGCTAACCCTGAGAAGATTAGGGCGATCTTAGAGATGAGGTCGCCGCAAAAAGTGAAAGAAGTTCAAAGTTTGACCGGAAGGATCGCCGCCCTGACGCGATTCGTTTCCAAAGCCACCGATAGGTGCCAACCGTTCTTCAAGGCACAGAAGAAGACCGACGGGTTCGTATGGACAGAGGAGTACGAGGAAGCATTCCGCGAAATGAAAGCCTATTTCACCTCCCCCCCCCGTTCCTCGCGAAGCCAAAGAATGGCGAAACCTTGTACATCTACCTCGCGGTTTCCGACAGGGCCGTGAGCACGGTTCTCATACGCGAAGAAGACAAGGTGCAATGGCCGGTCTATTACATTAGCAAGGTGCTCCTCGACGCCGAGACCCGATACCCGGAAATCGAGAGATTGTCCCTCGCCCTTGTCATGAGCGCGAGAAAGCTCCGACCCTACTTCCAAGCGTACCCCATTGTGGTCCGCACGGGACATCCCATCGAGAAGGCCCTTCAAAAAGGGACCTCCTCTCGAATGGCCATATGGTCCCAAGAGTTGGGCGAGTACGGGGTCGAGTTCCAACCGAGAACCGCCATCAAGGGCCAAGCCCTCGCCAACTTCGTAGCCGAATTCACAAGTGCACGCTCAACTGACGACAAGAGAGTGGATGAGCGCGTTCAACCGCGACGGACGTTCAGCGGGGAGAGGTACCAAGCCATTGGTGAAGAGGTTGACAAACTTCTCGCCGCCGACTTCATCAGGGAGGCAGAGCACCCCAAGTGGGTGTCCAATGTGGTGATGGTCAAGAAGCCAAACGGGAAGTGGCGGATCTGTATCGACTACAAAGATCTCAGCAAAGCCTGCCCGAAAGACAGCTTCCCTCTCCCGAGGATCGAGCAACTTGTGGACGCTACGGCGGGCCACGAGTTGTTGAGCTTCATGGACGCCTACTCAGGCTACAATCAGATCCGCATGCACGAGCCGGATCAGATCAAGACCACCTTTGTTACGAACCGCGGACTCTACTGCTACAAGGTCATGCCCTTTGGCCTTAAAAACACGGGAGCGACGTATCAAAGGTTGGTGAACCGAATGTTCGCCAATCAAATTGGCAAGACTATGGAGGTCTACGTGGACGATATGCTCGTCAAAAGCCTCAAGGCCCACGACCACGTTCAAGACCTAAGAGAGATGTTCGTGATCCTGCGACGTTACAAGATGAAGCTCAACCCCAACAAGTGTGCCTTTGGGGTCGAGTCCGGAAAATTCTTAGGCTACATGGTTAGCCGCCACGGGATCGAGGCTAACCCTGAGAAGATTAGGGCGATCTTAGAGATGAGGTCGCCGCAAAAAGTGAAAGAAGTTCAAAGTTTGACCGGAAGGATCGCCGCCCTGACGCGATTCGTTTCCAAAGCCACCGATAGGTGCCAACCGTTCTTCAAGGCACTGAAGAAGACCGACGGGTTCGTATGGACGGAGGAGTACGAGGAAGCGTTCCGCGAAATGAAAGCCTATTTCACTTCCCCCCCTTTCCTCGCGAAGCCAAAGAATGGCGAAACCTTGTACATCTACCTCGAATGGCCATATGGTCCCAAGAGTTGGGCGAGTAAGGGGTCGAGTTCCAACCGAGAACCGCCATCAAGGGCCAAGCCCTCGCCAACTTCGTAGCCGAATTCACAAGTGCACGCTCAACTGACGAGGGAGACAAAGATAACGAGAACGAGGAAGACAAAGAGAACGACCACACGAGTCGTCGAAGAAGAGGACCAACAGCCTGATAGGGCCGGTCTAGGACTTGCACGTAGATGGCGCGTCAAACGCCCGGGGGGCTGGCGCCGGCGTTGTGCTCACAAATCCAGATAGGGAAAAGTTGAGATATGCCCTGCGGTTCTAGTTCAAGGCTTCCAACAACGAGGCGGAGTACGAGGCTCTGATCGTTGGCTTGGAGCTGGCGAACAAGCTAGGCGTCCGAAACCTGCGCATCCACTGCGACTTGCAGCTTATCGTGAACCAGGTTAAGGGTGACTACGCTGCTAAAGAGCCGAACATGATCGCGTACTTGTCCAAGACCCAAAAGAACCTAGAGGCCCTGTCATGGTTCGAGATCGTCCAAGTTCCTCGAGAAGCGAACATCGACGCTGACACCCTGGCTCGCCTCACGTCTGGGATAGATGAGGAGGGCGAAGGCAGCGTCCCGATCGAAGTGTTGACCCGACCCTACGTCTCGAGAGGCGACGTAGGGGTAGTTGACGAGACTCCGCCTCCCTCATGGATGACTCCGCTCGTGGAATTCCTTAAGCGACGAGTCGTCCCCGAAGACAAAGAAGAGGCCAAAAAGCTGAGAAGCTTGGCGCCGAAGTACACGATGAGGGAGGACAACTTGTTCAAGAGAGGCTACTCTATGCCCATCCTCCGCTGGCTAACCGAAGCCGAGGCGAAGAAATCGCTCCGCGAGGTGCACGAAGGGGTGTGCGGAAAACCACGCCGCCGGGCAATCTTTGGCATTAAAGCTACTGAGACTCGGATATTTTTGGCCAACCTTGAAAAACGACTCCCACGAGTGGGCCAAAAAATGTCGAAAGAAGAAGGTTGGTTACTCATCGTTTCTCAGAACGTACAGGTGGTTGGTTACTCATCGTTTCTCAAGTTCGAGAAGGTTGAGTTCGCAGAAGAAAAGAAGAAGATGAACAGAAGGGATTTCGGGCTGAATAGGTCGGGAAGTCCCCTCCTTCTAGCGCCAAAATGTTGTCGCACGAAAATGAACAACTATTTAAAACCTCGGGCGGTTCGATCCAAGGCCGGACCAAGTGATCGCACCCGGGCCAAGAGTGGGAACCCGATAGTCTCGAGCTAGGGTTTTCTCCGATCAACCCGCCTCTCGGGAGAGGTAGGGGGTGAGGAGGAAGAGTGACCGTGCCTTGGTTGTCGGCTGCCTACGTACCCGTGCGTGGGATCAGGTCAGAACGTAGTTCAAGCGTGTGATACGCAGTATGAGGCGCGGAGCCTTGATGGAGAAGCGTAGTCGACGAAGGAGACGGGGCGCGAGGAGTCCTCGGCGGCGTCTCAGGACTTCGGAGATCGCGAGCGCGAGAGAGAATGTGTGTTTTCTCTCTTTTGGAGACGTGGAAGACTCTAAGTCAAGAGTTCCTTGTTGTGGCGGAGATTCCGGACGCGTAGGCGATTCCTAGTCGGAAATGGCGGACGCGTAGGCGATTTCTTGTCAGAAATGGCGGACGCGTCTAGGGGGCTAGACGCGTAGGCGATTTTCAGTAGAAAACCGTTAGAGCACTCGTGGGCTCAAGATTAATCGCTCGATCAAGAGAGGCGGCACTCGGGAGTCCCCGGAAAGCGCTTCAGAATCTCCGAGAGCGAGAAATCGTGGAGAACCCGCTTCAGGCCAAGGATGGCATCTAGAGAAGCGGAGAGAAGTCTCAAGTTCCTTGAGAAAGAATGGGATGGATTTCCCCTCAATGAGAGGGGGTATTTATAGGTGTTTGGGGGCCTTAGAATGCTTCTTTTTCGTCCATGTGGGACTAGGAACGCATGTGGCATCAAGCGGAGGCGCACGGCGCGCGCGGCGCGCGGGTCACCAGGCGCGGCGCGCGATGCGCGGCGCTGGATGCGCGGCGCGGTCTGCCTGGCGCGGCGCGCGGCCTGTCTGGCGCGGCGCGCAGGCTGCTGTGCTTGGTTGGCCGGCGCGGCTGCGCGCGCGGCGCATGGCCCGTCTCGTCGGGCTCTTGCGGGCCTTCGAATACCATTCTTGCCACATGAAATATGAAGGTTTCTACTTGGCGAGAGTGACTCGATTCGAGGAGCGACTCGAGGCTCGACTCGAGGAGTGAAGCTCGACTCGAGGAGACCGACTCGAGGCTCGACTCGAGGAACAACCCAAGGCTCGACTCGAGGAACGACTCGGGGCTCGACTCGAGGGGCATGAGGATTTGGCACGAGGACTTGTCAGTCGACTCGTGAGAGAAGGCTCGCCGCTCTTTAGGACCTCCGGCCTGACCATCGGCCCTTTGAATGGCGTGTCTTCTTGGCGTCTCGGGTTTTCCGAAAACGACCGACAACATTAGCCCCCCAAGTTCATTGCTCGGGAGGCCCCGGGCGGTGAACTTTTAGTTGTTTCCGCCGGGTGTTTGAGGAAAATAGACTTTCCAGAGCTTCACTGTTGCGAAGCCTTTGTGATTATAAAGAATACTCTCACAATTGATAGTGCTCTCTCTCGCTTTTCCGTCTCTCTCGACACGAGTGTGTGATCGACACGTGGAGGAGGATCCAAGCGGATAGGAGGCGTAGCTCAACGTGGGCGAGGCGAACGCGCTTGCGTTCGTCGCTCTAGCCCCGGAGCAAATGGGATATGCATGCGCAAGTGGGGCGTGCATTTGTGTAGAGGTGTACCGGCGCGTCGCGGCTTATTGATCTTTTGGCAATGTTACGCCCGAGTTAACCTTCGATGGCGTTTTGTTTGATAATATCATCAATCCGGAGTCCATGGGACTCGACGGTGACTAGCAGGGTGACGATTGTGTAATCGTGACCTATTAGGGGAAGATCATGGCTTCCGTCTCGGCCAGCTTGGAAGGCGACTGCACTTTTGCATTTTGCAAAGGCGTGCTCATTCCGAGGTCTCGAAGACGGAGGTTGATGCTGCGGGCTGATGCTTCGAGAAGACGGAGCGGCACCTGGCGGAAGGCTCTGCCGCACCGGAGGGCTTTGACTGCTCGGGGATAAACGCTAAAAGTTTGACCACGCATCAAGCATAAGTCGGCCTCACGGGGCATCCGCCATTCCCGCCTTGGTGACGCTTCTTCGTCTGCGTTCGGAAGATCGGCCCTTATTCCCCAGGCGCGAGCGCGGGTCTCTACCTTGGCTGACCTGTTCTTCAGGTCGCTCCAGGCGTTTGTTCGAGGAGTGGGACTCGACTCGAGGAGACTGACTCAAGGCTCGATTCGAGGAGCGAAGCTCGACTCGAGGAGACTGACTCAAGGCTCGACTCGAGGAGCGAAGCTCGACTTGAGGAGACTGAATCAAGTCTCAACTCAAGGAGCGAAGCTCAACTCGGGGAGCCGACTCGAGTCTCAACTCGAGGGGCTAGGCTCGACTCGGGGAGCCGACTCAAGTCTCAACTCGAGGGGCTAGACTCGACTCAAGGAGACTGGCTGGACATTAAGGAATATGACTCTACTCGAGGAGCGATGCTCGACTCGAGGTGTATGACTCAATTCGAGGAGCAAGACTCAACTCGGGGAGAATGACTTGATGAGAGGGGTGATGCTCGACTCGAGGGGGATGACTCGAGGAGAGTGACTCGACTCGAGGAGCATGGCTCGACTCGAGGAGGGCGTGACTCGACTTGAGGAGGATGTCCTGACTCGAGGAGCAAGGTTCGATTCAAGGAGAGCGGCTCGACTTTAAGGAGCGATGCTCGACTCAAGGAGAATGGCTCAACTCAAGGAGCGAAGCTCGACTCGAGGAGGATGACTCGTCTCGAGGAGCAGAGCTCGACTCGAGGAGAATGGCTCAACTCGAGGAGCGAAGCTCGACTCGAGGAGGATGACTCGTCTCGAGGAGCAGAGCTCGACTCGAGGAGAATGGCTCAACTCGAGGAGCGAAGTTCGACTCGAGGAGAATGGTTCGATTTGAGGAGCAAGGCTCGACTCGAGGAGAGTGACTCGACTCGGGGAGCGAGGCTCGACTCAAGGGGAATGACTCGACTCGAGGAGCGAAGCTTGACTCGAGGAGAATGACTCGACTCGAGGAGCGAAGTTCGACTCGAGGAGAATGGTGCGATTTGAGGAGCAAGGCTCGACTCGAGGAGAATGACTCAACTCAAGGAGCGAGGCTCGACTCAAAGGGAATTACTTGACTCGGGGAGCGAAGCTCGACTCGAGGAGAGTGACTTGACTCGAGGAGCATGACTCGACTCGAGGAGCGAAGTCTTAGCTAGTTCAGGCTGAGCGAGGTTCTTGCTCAGAGGCGGGGCTCGCGAGTTTTTGCGAGCAGCTTCAATTAACTCGCATGGAACGGGGATTCTCCCACGGTGATCGTGTTTAGTTGGCGATGGCGAAGATGGCATGAACTGCGCCTCGTACGGCGGTTCAGGTGCGTTGCGATTTAGTCATCATATGCAACACCTCGTGGCGACTCAGAGCGCGTTGTGAGAGACGGTTTTGTGCGTCGTTTAGGTGTCTTAGGCTACGCAATGTAGGCGTCTTAAGTGCGCCATGTAGGCGTCTTAGGTTGCGCCATGTAGGCGTCTTACGTGCGCCATGTAGGCGTCTTAAGTGCGCCATGTAGGCGTCTTACGGGCTGCGCCTTTACGCGTCTTACGTGCGCCATGTAGGCGTCTTAGGTTGCGCCATGTAGGCGTCTTAGGTTGCGCCATGTAGGCGTCTTACGTGCGCCATGTAGGCGTCTTTGGTGCGTCGCGAGGGACGGCTTTAGCCTGCATCTCGGGGATGTCTCTTGGGCGCGCCGCGGAGGCGTCTTTAGCCTGCATCTCGGGGATGTCTCTTGGGCGCGCCGCTGGGGCGTCTTTAGCCTGCATCTCGGGGATGTCTCTTGGGCGCGCCGCGGGGGCGTCTTTAGCCTGCATCTCTGGGATGTCTCTTGGGCGCGCCGCGGGGGCGTCTTTAGCCTGCATCTCTGGGATGTCTCTTGGGCATGCCACGGGGGCGTCTTTAGCCTGCATCACGGGGATGTCTCTTGGGCGCGCCGCGGGGGCGTCTTTAGCCTGCATCTCGGGGATGTCTCTTGGGCGCGCCGCGGGGGCGTCTTTAGCCTGCATCTCGGGGATGTCTCTTGGGCGCGCCGCGGGGGCGTCTTTAGCCTGCATCTCTGGGATGTCTCTTGGGCGTGCCACGGGGGCGTCTTTAGCCTGCATCACGGGGATGTCTCTTGGGCGCGCCGCGGGGGCGTCTTTAGCCTGCATCTCTGGGATGTCTCTTGGGCGCGCCGCGGAGGCGTCTTTAGCCTGCATCTCTGGGATGTCTCTTGGGCGCGCCACGGGGGCGTCTTTAGCCTGCATCTCGGGGATGTCTCTTGGGCGCGCCACGGGGGCGTCTTTAGCCTGCATCTCGGGGATGTCTTACGGCGCGCCACGGAGGCGTCTTACGTGCACGCCTGTTCCCGTTTTGTGTTTGGGTGTTTTGTTTTGATGGAGCGTGCTTTCTTTTTGTGGAGCGTACTTTCTTGAGGATTTTGAGCGTACTTTCCATTGCCTATGGCACTAGCCCCCCGAGTTTTGGGTTTACAAGTGTAACCTTTGATGATTAAAAATCTTTGATAAAGTGGATTTTGAAAGAAAAACATCGAACTTTATTAATATTGCAAAAAAATTTGAAATCCTAAAACGTTGGCTCGTAGGCCTTATTGAATGTTTAGAAAGCAAAGAAATAAAATGGGGGGATCGCTGGCTAGTGGTAGTACTCTCTTCCAGTGTTCCGCATTCCACAGGCGATAGATCGGTGTCTCGTCCATGTATGACCTGGTAGACCGTGTGGGGTCCCTGATGAGGACGCCGTTACCTTGCACTTGGGTGTCATGCAGGTGTCTTTATGGACTTCGCGGAGGACCTTGGTCGACTCGACGCTATCTCTGAGCTGAGAGATCGTGTTAACCGTCTTTTTAGCGGTCTTTCCATCGATTCCCTGGATGTAGCATATTCTGGCTTGGGATTGATCTTCAGCCATGATGCCGATTCCATCCTTGGTGGGGAACTTCACCAGTAGGTGGTATGTTGAAGTAATGGCCCTTAGTCGGTTCAGTGTGGGTCGCCCAACGATTACGTTGTAGGGGGACTCTTGGTCGACCACTAGGAATGGGACCATGTGAACGACTTCAATGCCTCCAGGAGTTCCGAAGGTGACCGGTAGATCGATGATGCCTTCGGTCATGACTCTCTCCCCAGTGAACCCGAATAGAGGCGTTTGGGTCGGAGTTGGGCGTAGCCCCCCGAGCTTCATGCGCTCTAGGGTGGACTTGAAAATTATGTCGGCAGCACTGCCGTTGTCGATGAGAACTCTTTTCACCAAGTTATTAGCTACTTGGGCTTTGAGCACAATTGCGTCATTGTGCGGATGCACAACTCACTTGGCCTCTTTGTTGGTGAAATGCATCGTCTCGTGAGGCACGGACGGAGGTTCTTCATACGTGAGGTTGATGTGCATAGCAGCGTCTTCTTGAGCCACGGCCCTTAGGAATTTTTTCCGTTGTCGGGCCGAATCTCCATCTTGTGGACCTCCCAATATGGTGGTCACAACGTGGAGTTGTGGATTGGCATCGGCAGTAGCCGTGGTTCGGTCGGCAGAAGCGGCTGTTTCTCCTCCCCTGCCAGACTGTGGTCTGTTCGAAGTGGGGCCCGCAGCGCTAATCATGCGTAACATGAACTCTTTTAGCTCACCCCGTTGGATTAATGCCTCGATCTGCCTTTTAAGACTATAGCATTCAGAGGTCAAGTGACCGTATTCCTGATGGAACTCGCAATATTTAGATCTATCGCGAGTCGCGGGATCTTTGTTCATTGGAGCCGGGGGAGTGAACTTGTCACGCGCTAAAGCTAGGATTTGCTCCGGCGTTGTGTTCAACGGTGTGAACGACGAGTAGCCCTTAAAGTCTTCCGCAAGTCGCGGCTTCTGGGGCATCGGACGTCGTCTATTAAAAGTCTGACCTCCTCTGTTTCGCCTTTTACGGGAGTTTCCTTGCTCGTCGCTAGGCTCGTCTCGGTGGTGAGGGCTTTGATCATTGCCCTTGCGACCATCGAGGTAATCTTCGACTCCCATGAAGGTCTTGGCTCGAGTCATTAACTCGGCCATGGTAGAAGGGACACGGCCGACGATGGACTTAAGGAAGTCACTTGTGCGCAAGCCTTCAGTGATGGCGGTGATTGCGTCTTTGTCGTCAAAGCGATCGACCTTATTCGATTCTTCAGTGAATCAGGCGAGGTATCGTCTAAGAGACTCGCCATCCTCTTGCCTGATTGACCACAGGTACATCTTGGTCTTCTTTTGGACCATAGACGTAGCGAACCGTGCTAGGAACATGTCCTTCAGGTCTTTGAACGAGCGGATGCTTCCCGGCCTTAAGTTCTTGAACCACTCGAAGCCGGGTCCGGCGAGGGTAAGACTAAAAGCTTGGCACATAGCGCCGGGAGTGACACCCTGCATCGTCATCCAGGTTTCATAGTGCTGGATGTGGTAAGCAGGATCTGCTTTTCCATTATATGGAGCGAGGTTCGGGAGTTTGAAATTTCCCGTACATACCTCGGCCAATATCTGAGCCGTGAAAGGCGAGGACTTCTCCTCAACGACCCCATAGGCACTTCCGCCTATTCCGTGTTCTCGGAGATCTCGTACTTCATTTCGAAGATTGTGGATCATTGTGATCACATCGAGACCGGTAGTCGGAGTAACTCCCTGTTCGGGAGGAGTCACCTGTCGTCTTTCATTTCACCCTTGACCCGTTCGGCGGTTCCCGTTAGTTGGGGCTGCTGCGGGGATGTTTGGCCGAGAGCTTAGTCGCTCCCTTAGGTCATCGCCACGCTCGATGCGTTGGGCGGTGAGGTGATCCCTAAGATCTGGGCTGGTCGTTCGGAGGCGCAGGCTTCGTCTGCGGCGACGCGCTCTCCGCGTGACCTGACTCTCCTCAACGTTCTCCCTTCGACCTAGTCGGTCAAAGGCCGAGCGTCGGGAGTTTCCCTCTTGAGAAGCAGCCGGTGCGTCGCCTTTCCGGGGTAGGGGATTCGAAGGACCGGCTTCAAACACGGCGGGGGGTTCCCCGTCCTTCGTGAGAGAAGTCTCGATACCCTCCGAATCGCCAGTACCCTCGTGATCAGGGTCGCGGTCACGGCTTTCCTCGTTGAGGTTCTCAGGATCCTTGTTGAGGGTTATTGTGTCATGCGCGGGTTGCTTCGCAGCTAGTCGGCTGTGGTACCTCGCGTTCTTCGCCTTTAGTTGGCGGATACTCTCCTCCAGCTCCATGATGCGGTTGTCCCTGCTATCAGGAGATGGAGATGGTGAGTGGGTCAAGCTCTCTTCGTGGAGCGACTCTTCGTCACCATGCGCTCGGGAGCGCAAGAAGTATTTCTTGGTCCCAGTGACGTCTTCGGGGTTGTTCACGCCCTCAGAACGTACAGGTGGTTGGTTACTCATCGTTTCTCAAGTTCGAGAAGGTTGAGTTCGCAGAAGAAAAGAAGAAGATGAACAGAAGGGATTTCGGGCTGAATAGGTCGGGAAGTCCCCTCCTTCTAGCGCCAAAATGTTGTCGCACGAAAATGAACAACTATTTAAAACCTCGGGCGGTTCGATCCAAGGCCGGACCAAGTGATCGCACCCGGGCCAAGAGTGGGAACCCGATAGTCTCGAGCTAGGGTTTTCTCCGATCAACCCGCCTCTCGGGAGAGGTAGGGGGTGAGGAGGAAGAGTGACCGTGCCTTGGTTGTCGGCTGCCTACGTACCCGTGCGTGGGATCAGGTCAGAACGTAGTTCAAGCGTGTGATACGCAGTATGAGGCGCGGAGCCTTGATGGAGAAGCGTAGTCGACGAAGGAGACGGGGCGCGAGGAGTCCTCGGCGGCGTCTCAGGACTTCGGAGATCGCGAGCGCGAGAGAGAATGTGTGTTTTCTCTCTTTTGGAGACGTGGAAGACTCTAAGTCAAGAGTTCCTTGTTGTGGCGGAGATTCCGGACGCGTAGGCGATTCCTAGTCGGAAATGGCGGACGCGTAGGCGATTTCTTGTCAGAAATGGCGGACGCGTCTAGGGGGCTAGACGCGTAGGCGATTTTCAGTAGAAAACCGTTAGAGCACTCGTGGGCTCAAGATTAATCGCTCGATCAAGAGAGGCGGCACTCGGGAGTCCCCGGAAAGCGCTTCAGAATCTCCGAGAGCGAGAAATCGTGGAGAACCCGCTTCAGGCCAAGGATGGCATCTAGAGAAGCGGAGAGAAGTCTCAAGTTCCTTGAGAAAGAATGGGATGGATTTCCCCTCAATGAGAGGGGGTATTTATAGGTGTTTGGGGGCCTTAGAATGCTTCTTTTTCGTCCATGTGGGACTAGGAACGCATGTGGCATCAAGCGGAGGCGCACGGCGCGCGCGGTGCACAAAGTGCGGCGCACAACGCGCGGCGCGCGGGTCACCAGGCGCGGCGCGCGATGCGCGGCGCTAGATGTGCGGCGCGGGATGCGCGGCGCGGGCGTGTCATCGCGCGGCGCGCTGTCTGCCTGGCGCGGCGCGCGGCCTGTCTGGCGCGGCGCGCAGGCTGCTGTGCTTGGTTGGCCGGCGCGGCTGCGCGCGCGGCGCATGGCCCGTCTCGTCGGGCTCTTGCGGGCCTTCGAATACCATTCTTGCCACATGAAATATGAAGGTTTCTACTTGGCGAGAGTGACTCGATTCGAGGAGCGACTCGAGGCTCGACTCGAGGAGTGAAGCTCGACTCGAGGAGACCGACTCGAGGCTCGACTCGAGGAACAACCCAAGGCTCGACTCGAGGAACGACTCGGGGCTCGACTCGAGGGGCATGAGGATTTGGCACGAGGACTTGTCAGTCGACTCGTGAGAGAAGGCTCGCCGCTCTTTAGGACCTCCGGCCTGACCATCGGCCCTTTGAATGGCGTGTCTTCTTGGCGTCTCGGGTTTTCCGAAAACGACCGACAACAGCACTGACCCGCCTTGCTGCACAAAAGAGGAAGGTCGAGAAATACTACAACTCCAAGGTCAAGCTGCGGAAGTTCACTGACGGAAGCCTCGTCCTTAGAAGGGTGTTCCAAAACACCAAAGTGCAAGGGGCGGGAGTCTTGGGCCCCACCTGGGAAGGTCCGTACCGCGTGCGCCGAGCCATCCACAACGGCACGTATGAGCTTGAGAACCTGGAAGGACTCGTGTTCACATACCCATGGAACGCGAAGCACCTGCGGCAATACTAACAATAGAGGCGCCGCTTCCCGACGTTCAATTATTTCCGCTTTGTTTTTAATTTTAGCAACAAACAATGTTAAGTTTTTAATTTTGGCTTTGGAATGTAATTTTTTAAACTATTTCTACGTGATAATTGAATTGCATTTTCATCTCAAAGACTTTTGCCCTACGATGTTATAATTTCTAGTCTCCTCTACGAGTACCCAAGAAACTCGGGGGGCTAATGAGGATAACAGGAACATTTTTCGCACGACTCGCGCAACTCCGCGTTTCACGCGCCGAGAGGTAGCGAAACGTCAATAAATCGGATCCGCGCACCGGACCTCCGATCCCACACATCCCTCGTGCGACCTTGCATGTACGAACCGACGTTTCACGCAGGTCGGATCCGCGCACCGGACCTCCGACCTTGCATGTACGAACCGACGTTTCACGCACCGAGAGGTAGCGAAATGTCGACAAGTCGGATCCGCGCTTCGGACCTCCGACTCTGCATGTATCCCGAGCGGTGCTCCCGCGCGATTCCCTGCCTCGCATTCCGGTGTCGGTTGATCACATCCGCGCACCGGATCGTTGATCTTGGCAGCACACCCATGACGCGATGTACGTACCAACAAGTACCACACTCGCTGGGAATCACGCTCGCCTCAAACCCATTCTGGCGCACGACACGCACGCCGATAGGTAGCGTGCGCACCGGCAATTGGGCACGATAGTCGTTCAGCTCACACACGCCGATAGGCTGCATGATTCCCAGATGAATGACGAAAGTTTGCACCCGCTCGATGAAACTGGATTAGCCAGCGTCCGTGGAAAACCTCGCCGCCAGGTGCGGCACTAAGCCGTGCAAACCGGTTACGCTAGATATAGTAAGCCGAGTTCGTAAGACACGCACTAATTGGATTACGCGAATCGATTACGCTAAAGCATAGCAAGTCGAGAAAATAAGACGCATAACAGATAAGAAAAGCTTTAACCAAAGCGAACAATGTCACATAAACAACCCAACAAGAAAGGTGCACCGAACGTCAAACAAGAGAAAAACATAACAAAAATCCGATAGAAAACATGATGCTAGCGCTAAACAAGTGCGCGAAAAACCAAAGAAAATTCGGCTACTCTGAACCGAAGTCGATCTGCTCCTCGTCATCCTCGGGGCGGGGGGCGCCCGACCCATCGGTAGCCTCTCCGTCAAGCGGGCGGTTCGTCGACTGGGCAGCCTCTGCGGGGACTTCGGGCCGCAGGTCGTCCACCTGCGGCTCGTCATCTAGAGGGGGGAACATGGTGTCGAAGAAAGAAAGGTGGTTCCCCAAGACGCGTTCTCCTTCGCGGTTGCATCACGAACCCGTATGGCCACCTCATAGCGAGCCACCTCCAGCGCGAGGTCCCAATCGTCTTCCAGGTCCGTCTTGGATCGCATGGCGTCGTCTTTCTCCTCGACGAGAGTCTGCACCTCCACCCGCAAAGAATCCCTCTCCCTCTCGACCTTGACCCGAGAGATCTCGCTCGCCGATAGTCGGGCGTGGACGATGTTCAGCTTCTCATCCCGGCTCGAGAGTGCCGCCTAGAGTTTCTTCGTCTCCCCTAAGAAGGTGTCAACTTCTCCCGAGACGCCTGCTCGTCTATGCGAAGCATTTTCTCGGCCGCCGATTCCCCGCGGACTCGCTCCAACTCCTCTTCGAGCGCTTGAAACTCTCGGGCAGTACGAACCCCCGCTAGAGCGGCAGCATGGGCGGCCGTCGTGCTCTCCTTGACCTTCTTCATGATCTGCATGCACCGCAGCAGGTCCCGGAGAATGCGGTCGCTTCGCTCTTGGCGTGCGAGCATCTGTGGAAACAAGTGATATACGTATGATCGGAATAAGCGTAACGATTACGTATGAGACGAGCAGACGAGTCATACCTTTCGGGCGTCTCCAATCCCATTCTGGAAATGCTCGAGGTCGCTCGTCGTCAGCAGACCCTTGAAATCCCACAGAGAAGTTTCAAGGATCCCCCGGGAGCACTGGTCCCTCAGCTCTGCCGCCTCCGCTAGGAGCATCGAATCCATGCTGTCAGGCGCCGCCGATGTGTGGGCGCGCTTGTGGCCGGAGGGTGATCCGAAGGAAGTCGATGACGACGGTCGCTTGTTAGAAGAGATCGCCTCGTTCCTTGCCCGCGGTAGCGACCCCCGGTGGCAAGCCTCAGCTTGGGGACGAGCCGCGGTCGTAGCTTCAACGATGGGCGCCGCTCTCAGCACTTGTGTGCGCGGTCGATGTCGTCGGGTCATGGTATCTGAAAAAGAGAAAGAGACGACAATAAGTTAGAACGCACACAATAAGCGTAAACAACGGAAAGCCGCGATAAGAATAAAAGCATGTGTATAATTAGTACCCCCCGCGTCAGGGGAAGGAGCGGTCGAACCCCCGGCTTTGGATTCAGGACCCCCCGTGGTCTCCGCACCGGAGGGAAGACATCGAAGATGCTCGCCCTCGGGTATGAACCACCCGGTCCTCGCCATTAGGTCCAGGGACTCAAACAATGAACCCTGCCGCCTCGAGTCCGGGATTGCCTTGATCACGGCTACGAGTTCGGAATCCTCGGCATCCTCGACGGGGGGAAAGTCAGTCACAAGCCCAAATGATAGAGGTCCCGCCCCGAAAGCCGACTCGGACACCCACACCCAAGGGTATTGGTGCTTCGAGGTAACCTTCGTAACAATGGAGATGCGCTTCCGAGGGAACGCCGAGTAGAAGCCCGGTTTTCCCGGGACCCCGCGAACGACCACGAGATCCTGAATATCGTCTGCGGTGACCGCCCGTTTCTTTGCTCGATAGAGCATCATATGGCAAGCGGTGATTGCCCGGTAGAAGGACGGAGACATCTGTGACGCGTGCACCCCCGACCGAATCAACAGCTCTTGGATCACCGGTTGGAAGGGTAACCGTAGCCCTCCGCGAAGAATCGCCTCGTGAATGGCGGCGTGTCCCTTCCGGGGGCGAGTCGGGAGATCGTCGGGCAACGGTCGCAGAATCGACACCGAGTTCGTGATGCCGTAACGCTTCCTCAAACTCGTGAAACTGGCGATCGAGAGCGAGCTCGGGACGTCAACGCCCGAGCAGTCCAGGTCATCCCGGATTGCAGATCCCTCGATCGGGAAGGCCGAGGCTCGCGATTCCTCTCGAGCAGTTAAGGAGACGACGACAGTCGATATGGCGCGACGATCCGACGATTCACCCGAGCCCTCAACGTCGGGGGCGATTCCCAGCTCAGTGGGTCCCTCGCGGCGGCCGCCCAAGCCAGCCGGCCGGTCCCTAGCGCGTGTGCCTGGCCCGGCGGGCCTTGTCTTCCCCGTGGTTGGCCCGGCAGCGGGCCCGTCGTCGGCGCCCGGCCCGGGCGGGGAGTCCCCTCGCGCGCCCAGATCACCCGGGCCCTTTGGGCTCTCGCCCAGCCCATTGGCGCTTGCGCCTCGCCCGGCAGCACGGCCCGGACCGCCAGGTGGGATGCGCTCGCGCGGCCCTGGCCCATCGGCCCCTAGGGCTAGGGCAACCAGCGCCTCAGCTGCAGCCAGCGACGCCGCCCGCCTCCGGCGGCCTCCCATCAGCGCCGCCCGTCTCCGGTCGACCTCCACCGGTGCATCTCTCCTCGGGAAAGGCCGGGCCCAGACTACACGGGCCTCCCTCGACGCCGCTCGCTTGCCGGACAGCCCCAGCGTCGCCACCCAGGGCCGGTGCGACGCTCCTTGCGCCTGGCTCGGCCGGCGCGACTCCTCCCAGGGCGGGCGCTCCACCAGCGCCGCTCGGGTCTCCCTCGGCAACGCCTCCAGCACAGACAAGGCCGACAAGGGTCGGCCCACCTTCGCACGGGCTTAACTCGGCGGACGCGCCTCCTCCCAGGCCGCGCGCGTCCCAAGCGCCGTCTGGGTCCCCTCTGGTGACGTCTCCGGTGCAGACAGAGCCGCTAGGGGCCGGCACATCCTCGCCCGAACCCGCCTCGCTGGGCGCGCCTCCGCCCGGGCTGCGCACGTCCCCTGCGCCGTCTAGGACTCCACCGGCGACGCTCCCGGCACAGACAGCGCCGACTAGGGCCGGCGCACCTTCGCCCAGGCCCGCCTCGCCGGCCACGCCTCCACGCTGAGCGGCCTGGCTCTCCCCGGCGCCCGGCGCTCCCGGGTCGGCGTCCCCCTGACAGCAAGGACCATCCCTAGTGCGCGTGCCCTCCTCCTCGTCGGCCAGCCACGCTTCGACCAAGCGAAGATCGTCTCCGGCCATCTCAACCACTCTGTTGCTCAAAAAAATGATGGACGCGCTGCGTTTTGGGTAGCTAAATGTTGTCAATAGTGCCCACAAGAAGAGTTGTAGTCTTTATTTTGTACATTTGATGTAATAAAGTCTCATGAAGACTCTTGCTTGTAATTGCCTATTCATTTAATAATAAAGTTGAAACGTTCATTCATTCTTTCTTTGTTTGAAGCTTTATGATAAAACCTTAGTCTTTTAGTCCATAAACAAACTTAACAACTTACGAAGAGACAAATGTAGATTTGCATGAACAAACTCTTCGTAGTTTGCTTAAAACGATATATTCGCAATCTTAGGGTCAAAGGACTATTGACCTCAGTATGATTGTTAGAAGAATCTATGATGTCTGGTTATGAGGCATTGAGAGTTGGAGACTCTATAGTTCTTCTAGGTATCTTTCGAAGATACTGAATTGACCAGTGTACTTTTAGAGACAAGATAAGAACAAACCATTTAACTTCTTATGTCTCGAAGTCACTATGTATGAATTGCATCATGCTTACCTTAATCCTGAAATGAGACATGTCATTTCACACCTTAGTATTCTCATTTGAGAAAGTCAGAGTTCAGACTCACTATGTGATTCCGAATAGGGCCTATTGGTGAAGTACTAAGTTGTGAGAATGTCATGAGTAACTTTGTGAAGTTCTCATAGATATGAAATTCATGTACAAGATTGCTGAAATGCAATGTATGTCACCTCATGCTTTGTTCCTTGGAGTGTGAATAAATGAACTGGCCAGTGTCCAAATTGAGTCCTGACTCTTTTGGATGAAACAATGTGACTTGTTAGCTCCTCGTCAATACATTGTTTCTAACTTATTCAAAAGCGACAAAGGAGTTGAGGAAATAACAGTTAGAAGGGTAAAATGGTAATTTAGTAAATCCCGACTAGCTGATGACATTCATGAAGGGTAAACATAGATGATATTCAGTGGATCCGTTAATCATAATTAGGTTGAATTCTTGAGTAGAAAATAAATTCATTTGAACCGAGAGATTTTCAGTGTCAACTCTTTAGTGGAGTCAGTTGGCATTAAGCTAAACTTGGAAAAAGTTTGTGAACTTTTGAGTCCAAGTGTTTAGCTCAAGCTTTGTTCATTTGGGTCCATGAGGTCACTGTCACGAATCACATCGAGTAGGAATAGTTAAACTGGAAGCTAAGTCAAAACAAGAACGAAAATTGTCAAAAGGGTATTTTTGTCTTTTGAGACATAGGATGAAATGAATGTCAATAAATTTTTTTGACATGGTCATTTGATGACAAGTAACACTCGGCCATAATAAGATTAATTGGGCCTTGTGGATTAATTTCATTTCATAATAATTTTATTGAAAATTCTTAATGGGCATTTTTCATGTTGTTATGAACAAATGAAGAAGCTTCTAGAAGCCCCTTCTAGAAAGCCACTTGGGCGCCCATAATACCCAAAGAAAGAGAGAATATTTTGTGCATAAATGTATCATGATACTTGCCAAAAGAAAAAGAGGAAACAAATTTCCCAATGTGGGAAAGTATAAGTTCGGCCAAGACAAGTCAAAGAGGGAGAGAATAAATGAGGAAACAAATCCATGTGGCATAGGTGATGCCTTACACGCCCAAATTGAAAAGGGAAACAAGGGATTTCTTCATGAATATGTGATATTCAATATAGAAGAGGAAACTACCTTATCGAAGGTAAAGCCTCTCCTATAAATAGGAGCCTCATTCTTCTCATTTTTCTCATTCCACATAAGTTAGAGATTGAGAGCTTCTCTCTCTAGACCTTGTGGTGGCCGAACTCCTCTCTCTCTCTCTAGTTTATTTTCGATTTTTGTTTTGGCACCTAGGTCCTCATTTGACCTAGTGTTTAGCTCTGCGACTTCAAGACTCGTTCTTAAGTCGTAGTGTTTAAAAGTGCCCACTCACTAATTCCTTTTCTCTCGAGTGATTTAGTGATAGAAACTTTCGTGGTTGCTCGAGGTGCCGAGGAAAGAAAGAGAGACGTGCTGCGAGGGGAGACGAGCGTTGCAAACTTTCCAAGAGCTTCTCAAAGATCAATCTTCAAGAAAGGTTAGTAAACTTCTTAGCTCATAATAGTTTTTAATTACGTGTACTTGCTCTTTGTATACGTTAGTAAAAACTGTTTTACTTGTAAAAGAAAATTTTTAAAATTCCGCCGCTTACCGAAGCGTTAATTATTTTCTTAAACCCTAGATCGATTCCAACACTAAAGGGGATGAGAATTGCGCCCAAAAGTCATCTAGGTCCACGTCTTGGTTCTCGAGCAAATTCGAAAGGTCGTCCTCGATGGACCCACACCCCGACAGGTGGCTGGTAGGGTCCATTGGCGCGCGCAACAAGACAAAACAAAAAGTGATTGGAGAAAAGACAAAATAATAATTAAAAGGGTTCGAGCCAAACCTTCTCACGACGGGCTGCTCCAGTGGGCCAACGACGGCGAGAATCTTGAGTTTACCGCACGAGCTTCACTCGGCAATAAACTCGGGGGGCTAATGTTATCGGCCCGACCCCAATCGCGGCCGATCGAAGGCGAAACAACGGTCACATGCGCCCCGGCGGCTTGCTCCGGCCATTGGCCGGCCCAATATCCTCGGCCATTGGCCGGCCCAAGGGCCAGCCTCGGCCAATGGCCGAGTCTAAGCTATCCCCGGCCATTGGCCGGCCCTAGGGCCAGCCTCAGCCAATGGCCGGCCCAAATAGCTTCGGCCATTGGCCGGCCCAAGGGCCAGCCTCGACCAATGGCCGAGTATAAGCTATCCCCGGCCCTAGAGCCAGCCTCGGCCAATGGCCGGTCCAAATAGCTTCGGCCATTGGCCGGCCCAAGGGCCAGCCTCGGCCAATGGCCGAGCCGAGCTATCCCCGGCCATTGGCCGGCCCTAGGGCCAGCCTCGGCCAATGGCCGGCCCAAATAGCTTCGGCCATTGGCCGGCCCAAGGGCCAGCCTCGGCCAATGGCCGAACCAAGCTATCCTCGGCCATTAGCCGGCCCTAGGGCCAGCCTCGGCCAATGGCCGAGCCTAAAGCTATCCTCGGCCAAGGGGTTGCTCAAAACGCCCATTGGTCGCCTATAAATACTGGGGTCTCTCCCCTGGTCCAGGTAATCCGAAATTTGAGTACTGAAACGCTGCCGAACTCATACCTCGCTCGTTTCTCTCAAGTCTCAACCTCTAAACACTCAAACCCTCTACAATCTACCTCAACCCTACTAATGTTGAGCGTCGGAGAGGTAAACAGGGGCAACCACTACTACAAAAATAGGATTCTACAACGCTTAAAAACAGTTGTAGAATGATTCTACAATGCTTCTTAAGCGTTGTAGAATCCTGCGTTGTAGAAGCTTCTACAACGCTTAAAAATCCGTTGTAGAATCCAACAGCTTTCTACAACGCTTAATTATCCGTTGTAGAAACTAAGCTTCTACAACGGATTCTTAAGCGTTGTAGAAGCTTCTACAACGGGTTGAATCCATTGTGTAATTTTTAAACATTTTCAAACATCTCGCCGCGGCGACGTATAATTTGCGCCGCGGCGACATATTCTACAACGGATCTTCAATCCGTTGTAGAAGCACGTCGCCGCGGCGCGAAATATACGTCGCCGCGGCGAGTTATTTACCGCGGCGAGGTACGTTCCACGCCGCGGCGAGAACATTCTACAACAGATAATAATCCGTTGTAGAATGAACTCGCCGCGGTGAATAATACACTTCGCCGCGGCGAGAAATTTGCCGCGGCGAAGTCAAATCTTAGCCGCGGCGAGATTATTCTACAACGGATTACCATGCGTTGTAGGAAGGGGATGAATTTTTTAAAAAAACTCGCCGCGGCGAAGAAAAATCTCGCCGCGGCGAGACTAAGATTTCTAATTTGCCTGCTCTCGGTATCTTGTCTCGCCGCGGCGAATAATATTTCCCGCCGCGGCTCGAATTACTTGCCGCGGCGAGAAAAAAAGTTCGCCGCGGCGAGAATCATTTATTTTCAATCCAGAATCTGTTTTTTACACGATACTAGCACCTGAAAATAATCTTCAATACAAAAAATATCTAATATATACATTCATCTTCAAATATCGTCATCTTCAAAACATTCAAAATCTAATATATACATCTTCAAAAAAACTAGCTAATCATCACAGTTAATAAATGTTTGTACATAACTTACCCATTCTTCCCTAACTCTCTCTAAATCCTCCTTTGTATAGGATTTCTTATTTTCTAATTTTCCTACACCTCCTACGACTATATCACGCATATAAGAAATGACAAAATACCCGCATTCCGTGTTTCCCGTTTGTCTCGGAGCGTCCCAAGCCTTGATGTACGTTGATTGCCCGTTACTATGGGCGTTTTGATGCTCGAGCTTGAAATCAACAAGAACCCTATATAACACGGAGATTATAAGAGAAAAAACATCTAGAACGATTTATAATGAAAATTATTTAAGAAATCAAAATATTACCTTTTTATCAATCGATTTAAATCGATTGGGATTTTATTTCTCAACGGGTCAAAGAACATAGCGCTATTTCTCCAAAGGTCGAGGACAACGAGCATCCAATGCGCACCTTTGTTATACGGCATCAAAACTAATTCACCAAATTTGCAATCTCGTACCACGTTTCCAACGTCCTTGAATCGTTTTGACAAATAAGCCTCCTCGTCGTCATTTTCGATATACGAACTTAAGCTCGGATTTATAAAACAATAATTTCGAGTCTTCTTCGCCTTTTCTAGCCTCGAGCGTAGATAGCTATGACAAACAAATATTTAGTTGATCAAAACACTAAATATTGAATATTGATATTAAAAAACGCATATAAAGAAAACTCTTACTCCATATAAACCGTTATGCTCCCCGCGCCAATTTCCAAGTATTGCAAAAAATCGGAAATGTCTTCAAATGACACAGGAATCGGGATAGCCGCGAGACTTGGACTAACATCGACCAGAATCACATCCCCTTCCGGTAACATTACTTTGTTGGCATGTTGAGCGAGCAATCGATACTTGGGATTAATCACCTTGTACGGAATCTTCTTAGCATCATCGATGCTAGCTTCACTCTCAAAACCGAGCTTTGAGAGTTGTTTGACAACCGGACCGCGACTCTCTATTCCCGAGTCCATTTCCATGAGTCTCTTTGGCCACGAGACAAACCCGCCTATAGCATCTTCAACGGTTTGAGCTTCTTCGGTGGGAATTGGCAATTTTGCTTTTTTAATCAAAACCCCCAAAACGGCCACGCGTAAATTTCCTTCCTCCAAAGGTGAGAAATGAACTACGCCTCCATTCATGTACGCTCGCCCATTTGCAACATGAATTGTGCCTCCAAACTCGGTGTCATCAATGAAAAGAAGACACTCGACGCTTTCATCCGAACTCGGTGTCACCGGCGTGGTTGGATTCAAAGAGCAACTAGCACGAACACTATTGGGTTTTTCCACAACAATAGGATCGATCTTCGGACGATCATCAACATCGTCGTGTTCTAAGCGAATCAAGAATTTTATCAATAACTTAATACCAAAATATTTATCTTTAATAAATAGATAAAAAAAAAATTAAACATACCTAAAGAGACCGCTTCATTGACGTGTTCTTCAACATTTGCCATCTCTTTATCATCAACAACCTTCGCGTTGAGATTCCCTTCCACTTGCTCGACACTAGGCGACTCGACATTAATGCTACCATATCCACCGAAGGCCTTCATCACCAAAGACTTTAACACGCTCATTTCCCGACGCATCTTCATTACTTCTTCGTTGGGCGTTGGAGGAACAAAATACTTAAAACGCGACGTGTGTTTGGATTGACCGCAAACTCGCGACGTTCCCAAAGCTTCTTGCAAAACACTCTTTCCCGATTCCGGCAACCATGTCCCTTGCGATGCTTGTTGGGATAACGTTTTCTACACATAAAATTATTTGAAAATAAAATTACAAGGTTAATTGTTATAACAAAGGTAAAGAACTTACGATTTTTTCTCCCATCAATTTGTCTTTCTCATCCTTGTAGTTATCTACGTCTTTCATTCGCGAGTCAATCCAAAGTTCCTCTTTCGTAGGCCATTCCCCCGTTTCGTCATGCTAGTAAGAAGTAATTATATAATAAATTAAAAAATAATTGCAACATTTGAAATAACTAAAAGAAAAAAATGAATCTAACCTTTTCTTGATCAAGCTTTCGATATCTATTTCGGCCCGTTCGAGATTTGTACACACTTTTTCCGATATTTGATTTCCCATGTTCCGATGTTTGTTTGAACATTTCGGTTCGCCTATACTCAACAAATGCTATCCAATCTTCTTCGGTGATACTTGTATAGTATTTCAAAATACAAGCCGGTCTCTTTAAGGCGATTGGTTCGTTGATTATGTCTTTGAGTAGATCGTTGTATATCTCATGACGAAATAACCTTGCGGCTTCTCCGACTCTCATAAGGCAATCGTGTTTTTGTTCGATAGGAATCGTAAATCCTTCTTGCATTTCGTTCCAAATCCGTTCTTTAATTTGGGCGTTGTCTTTACATCTCCAATCACGCATCGAAAGTGGAACGTGTTCTCTTGCTAACACGCCAAAGTAACTCGACAACTCATCACCCTCTTTACCGATTGGTTGCCCTTTATCATCAAATTGTACCGGGATTTTTTTACCAAGTGTTTTAGCCTTATTAACCCGACCCATAAGAGTGTTTCTTCGTTTTCCTTGTTCATCGGAGTTAAGCGCTAGTTGTCTTCTAATTTTTCTTTTACCACTACCGCTAGAAGTAGTAGTAGTGGATGACATTGAATCTAATAAACAAAATTCAAATCATAATTTCAATTTTCAACTCAAATGTTATCAAAATTTCAACTCAAATGTAACAAAAATCAAATATAAACTCAACTCCAATCACAATATAAACTCAAATCCAATCCGATTCAAAACAAAAACACAATTTTAATCCCAATTCAATCTACTATCAAATATATTTCTCAAATCAAATCAATATCAAACTTCAATTCAATAAACTCAAATCCAATACAATATCTCCTAATTTCAAATCAATATCGAATTCACACTAAATAAGTTCATGTAAAAATGTTCAAAAACATTACCCGGAGTTGGACGAGCACAAGGGCGGCGAAGAGAAGGTGGTGAGGCGAGGTGAGGGCGCGCGGCGAGGGTGGGCACGAGCAAGGTGAGGGCGCGCGGCGTGGGCGCACGGCGAGGTGAGAGAGGGCGGCGTGGGCGCGGCGCACGGCGAGGAGAGGGAGTTGAAGGTCAGAGAGAACGCGCGGGAGGGCGCGGTAGTTCAGCGAAGTGAGGGACGGAGAGAGAGAGAGGGGCCGAGAGAGAGAGAGTGGCGGAGAGAGAGAGGGACGGGCGGCAAGAGAGTGGCGGAGAGAGAGAGGGACGGGCGGAGAGAGAGAAGGACGAGAGAGATAGTAGTGGAGATGAGAAGAAATGAGAATGAGAAATGAGAGGGAAAAAAAAACGCTAAGTATAGATATGAATGGGCGAGGGTAGTTAAAAAAATTTGAAAATTTCAGATTTTTTAACGCTCCTACAACGCTTATTCTAAGCGTTGTAGGATCTCGCCGCGGCAAAGTGTATTTCTCGCCGCGGCGAGATGATTCTACAACGCTTAGAAAAAGCGTTGTAGGATCCTCGCCGCGGCGAAACCAAATTCTCGCTGCGGCGAGAGTTACCCAGAAACGTCTCGTCGCGGCGAAAATGTGGCATCGCCGCGGCGAGGTAACCCTAGATGTCCTCGCCGCGGCAATATACAATTTCCGCCGCGGCTAGACCTTTCTACAATGCTTAAGTAAGCGTTGTAGAAGCCTAGCCGCGGCGAAGGCTAATTCCCGCCGCGGCGAGGAATACATTCGCTGCGGCGGGAATTGTATGATGCCGCGGCGAGAGTATATGTCTGGAACATGGTGCTCTCGGTAAGTTTTTTGCCGCGGCGACGACTTGTTCCCGCCGCGGCGCAGGACTCCTGCCGCGGCGGGATTTGTACCTCGCCGCGGCGTGATATGTCGCCGCGGCGAACGCATATTTTTGCCGCGGCGAGGACATTCTACAACGCTTATGGTAAGCGTTGTAGAATGTCTCACCGCGGCGAAGTAGAAAGTTCGCCGCGGCGAGTGACACGAGACTGGTGATATAAATTCTCATTTCTGGTCTTTTTCACTTTGAACTCTCTCATAACCTCACTCGAAAAAATATTTCCAGTACCTTTTCTACTCATTCTAGAGCGTCCTCGTTTACTAGTCTCATCTACACATTCAAATCTTGTAAGTTCTTCTTTAACTTCTTCTAATTGTTGTTCTCTTGATAGTTTACTAATTAGAATTGGTAATTTTTTGTATAATTAGGGTTTTTCTATGAATATGAGGAAGTGGATGTGGGAGAATAGATTGAATGAGATATATCGGAAAGGTGTAGATGAGTTTTGTGATTTTGCTAGAGAGAACATGGTAGATTTGAAATCTATTCGTTGTCCTTGTATTAAATGTGGAAATCATAGACATTTTTCGATTGATGTCGTTCGGACCCATTTGTTTGCATATGGAATAATGACCTCGTATCAAAGATGGTTCTACCATGGTGAGGTTTTTCGTTCTACGGCAAATGAGGATGATGTTGAAGATGATATTGATGATATGTGCGGAATGATGAATGATTTGGAGGACGATTTTGTTGAGCGACCGGAATTGTTTGAGTCCATGATGAATGATGCGGAGACACCATTATATGAAGGGTGTACAAGCTATTCGAAGTTGTCATTTTTAGTTACATTATTTCATTTGAAGGCGTCGGGGGGTTGGACAAACACTAGTTTTACTCTATTGTTGGAAACACTGAAAGATGCATTTCCGAAAGACAATAAAGTACCTTTAAGTATGTATGAAGCAAAGAAGACTTTGGGTACATTAGGCATGAAGTACGAGAAATTCCATGCGTGCCCAAATGATTGTGTTTTATATAGACACGAGTATGAAGATCTAGATGAATGTCCGACGTGCAAAGAGTCACGGTGGAAGAAGGGTAAAATTCCATGTAACGGGGTTAAAGGAGTTCCAGTTAAGGTACGTACATTTTCATCACTTGATTAGGAAATACATGTAGCTCATATTCATTATTTATTACTGATTTTCATTAAATATATTTCAGTCGTTATGGTACATTCCTCCAATGCCGCGCTTTCGTCGAATGTTTAATAGTGTCAAACACGCGAAGAACATGGTTTGGCACTCCGAAAAGCGTATCGATGATGGTATGTTGAGACATCCTGCTGATGCTGCACAGTGGAAATCATTCGATTTAGAGTATAAGGATTTCAGTGTTGATACTCGAAATTTGCGCCTTGGTTTAGCTTCTGATGGAAAGAACCCGTTCAGCATGATGAGCAGTAAATACAGTGTTTGGCCGGTTATACTTGTGAACTACAATCTCCCTCCAAGGCTATGTATGAAGAGAAAGTTCTTGATGTTAACGCTTTTGATTTCAGGACCGAATCAACCAGGAAATGATATTGATGTCTATTTGGCACCGTTGGTCGATGATTTGAAGATGTTATGGGAGAAAGGGATGGAAGTTAAAGACGCTTACCGTGGAGATTCGTTCAACTTAAGGGCAATGTTAATGTGGACTATTAACGATTTTCCGGCCTATGGAAACTTGTCAGGATACTCTGTGAAATGCTCGATTGGTTGTCCGATTTGCATGAAAGACACATCTTCCATCCGTTTGAAGCATGGTAAGAAAACTGTTTTTCTGGGTCATAGAAGATTCTTACCAAGAGATCACTCGTATAGAAGATTGAAACAAGCGTTTGATGGAAATTCAGAAGAACGACCCCCTCCTAGAATTTTGTCTGGTGAAGATGTCTATGAGATGGTTAAAAACATCAATGAAGTGCTTGGGAAAAGAAAGCGGAGTGCTAGTACTAAAGAATCGTTCAAAGAGAATCCTTGGAAGAAGAAATCGATTTTCTACGACCTTCCTTATTGGAAGACACACTACGTCCGGCATTGTCTGGATGTTATGCACATCAAGAAAAATGTTTGCGAATCGCTTATTGGTACACTTCTTGATGATCCAAATAAATCGAAAGACGGAATACAATCTCGATTGGATCTCAAAGAGATGAATATAAGAAGCATTTTGCATCCCGAGGAGGGGGGTGGGAAAAAAACAAAATTACCACCGGCAAAGTACACTCTAGATCGAAAGGAGAAGAAGAAATTGTGTAACTGGTTTGCTTCTATTAAAGTCCCCGAAGGTCATTCGTCAAACTATAAGAGGTTCGTGTCTTTGAAAGATTTGAGGCTTACTGGAATGAAGACGCACGACTGTCATGTGCTGCTACAACAAATGTTGCCTCTTGCTTTGCGAGGAATTGTGCCAAAAGATGTGAGGTTTGCAATATCAAAGATATGTGTATTCTTTAACTCGATTTGCTCGAAGGTCATCGATCCAACTCGATTGGATTTAATGCAGTCAGAATTGGTGAAAACTCTGTGCTTGCTCGAAAAGATCTTTCCACCTTCGTTTTTCGACATAATGATCCACTTAACCGTCCACTTGGTACGTGAAGTGAAATTAGGAGGGCCCGTATTTTTACGGTGGATGTATCCAATTGAACGTTATATGAAAGTGTTGAAAAGCTACGTGAAGAACTACAATAGGCCGGAAGGAAGCATAGTTGAAAATTACATAGCAGAAGAGTCGGTTGAGTTTTGTTCTGAGTATTTAGCTAAAACAGACGAAATTGGGTTACCCAAGAATACCAATTTTGATTCAAAACCTCTATCTAAAGGTATTTTTTTAACACTTTATTTGTTTATTTAAATTATATATGAACATTATTTTTAAGTATTTGTATCATTATAGGTACTTATTCGATCGTCAACCGAAAAGAATGGGAGCAAGCAAGTCTCCATGTGCTACACAACGTTTCCGAGGTCAAGCCATTTGTTGATATTCATTTGAATGAGTTGAGAGTGAATAATCCAAAGAAGGGTAGAAATGAAAAATGGTTGCAAGAAGAGCACAACCGTTTGTTTCAAAACTGGCTTGGAAAACGCATATTTAAAGAGGCAGGACATTCATCTATGTTGAGTAAACTATCTGGCGGGCCTTCCTCAATGGTTACAAGGTACACTGCTTGGTCTGTTAATGGTTTTACATTTTACACAAAAGAACGAGACAATAAGCATCCCGTACAAAATAGTGGTGTTACATTGTTTGCGGAAGCTTTACATGTTTCGTCGGCAAAAGATAAGAATCCAAAACATGCTTTTATGAAGTATTACGGATACATTGAAGATATTTGGGAACTTGATTATTACGGGTTGCGAGTCGCATTATTCCAGTGCAAATGGGCAGACAATAATCACGTTAAAGTTGATAATGACGGAGTTACAATTGTCGACTTTAGACGGATTGGCTACGAGAATGATTCATTTATTTTGGCTTCGCAAGCAAGTCAAATGTTTTATGTTTCGGATCCAGCAAATCCTGAGTTATCGTTAGTGGTTCATATGAAAGCGAGAAACGGTAACGAAGAAGAAGACGAAGACATGTCTAGCATTCCTCCGTTCACATCAGGATTACCGCCAATTGATCAAGAGGTGGATGATTTTGATAATGACGATGTTTCACATCTACTTCGTAAGGATATAGATCCTATTTTTGTTTAATATTGAACATTTAGATAATGTATTTTCATTTTGGATTTGATGTTATTCTCCTGTAGACAACGTTATTTTCCATTCAAAATTTCTCTATACAATGTCATTTACATTAACATTACATTTCTCCGACATCGCCGCGGCTGAGTACAACTCTCGCCGTGGCAGGATCATCTCGCCGCGGCGAAATACAAATCCTGCCGCGGCGAGGACCCTTCTACAACGCTTAAACAAGCGTTGTAGAAACCTCGCCGCGGCAACGTATATTCCATGCCGCGGCGAGGATATCACGCCGCGGCGGGAATATTACCTCGCCGCGGCGAGACTAGATCTTAAAAAACACAGACTCTCGGTATAAAAAATGAAAATCTCGCCGCGGCGACATATAAATCCTGCCGCGGCGAGGACCCTTCTACAACGCTTAAACAGGCGTTGTAGAACCCTCGCCGCGGCGGGAATATTTCCTCGCCGCGGCGGGAATATTACCTCGCCGCGGCGAGATAATGTCTTGACTCGCCTCGCCTGGCCGAGCTCACCAGCTCGCCTCGCCTGGCCGAGCTCATCAGCTCGCCTCGGCCGGCCGAGCTCACCAGCTCGCCTCGCCTGGCCGAGCTCTTCAGCTCGCCTCGCCCGGCCGAGCTCATCAGCTCGCCTCGCCCGGCCGAGCTCATCAGCTCGCCTCGCCAGGCCGAACTAAACTGTTGTAGAAACCTCGCCGCGGCAACGTATATTCCATGCCGCGGCGAGGTCATTACGCCGCGGCGGGAATATCAACTCGCCGCGGTGAGACAAGTTCTTAAAAAACACAGACTCTCGGTACAAAAAATCAATTTCTCGCCGCGGCGAAATACAAATCCTGCCGCGGCGAGGACACTTCTACAACGCTTAAATAAAGCGTTGTAGAAACCTCGCCGCGGCAACGTATATTCCATGCCGCGGCGAGGTCATTACGCCGCGGTGGGAATATCAACTCGCCGCGGCGAGACAAGTTCTTAAAAAATACAGACTCTCGGTATAAAAAAAATCAAACTCTCGCCTCGGCGAGGTGATATTTTAGCCGCGGCGGAAAATATACTATGCCGCGGCGAGAATAGTCACGCCGCGGCGAGAAAGGTACCTAGCCGCGGCGAAGAAGCACTCTACCAGGTACTCATTCACTTTTTTGCAATATTTAACCAATTCTCCAACTAAAAATGATCATTCAATTAAAATTTCTACAATAAATAAAACAAACCAAACGAGTCTCAAACACACAAATAAAACAAACCAAACGAGTCTCAAACACACAAATAAAACACACCAAGCGAGTCTTAAACTGAAACTTAAATTTAAAAAGAGTTTGAAATTTATATGGAAGAGTTGGTGTTGTTGGTTCTTGAAATTTACTCGTCATTCGGTGGTGGTGGTGGTGGGTTCACCGGATATTGAGGAGGTGCCATATGCGGTGGCCACTGTGGTGGTGCGTACGGATAGTCGAAATACTGAGGATATGGAGGAAATAACACCTGATTCTCTTGGTTGATGTCCCACCGAGAGTAGAGATCGTTCAACTGATTGATGTGAGAGGCGCCATACTCCGCTTGTTGGTGCATGTACTGTTGCGTGTTTTGGAACCCGCCGACGAGATAGTTGGAGCAATGAGCAATGTAGTCGATGGTGGCGGGGTCGATTACCGGAGGCGCTGGTAAGCGCAATAGGGGCTCCGCTTCCCCCTCTTCACCCTCTTCCTCCGCTTCTTCCTCTTCCTCCGCTTGTGGATCCTCCCTAATCTTGTACCGCTCGATAATGGAATCCGTAATAGGCCCCATTGAACTGTGTATCGTATCCCTTTTCGAGCGTGGTACCCCCGCATTTGTACAAAGGCCGTAATGATCGCCGGATATGGCAAACCGTGTCGTTCATTAGTATAGTCGAGTTTCTTCATCCAATTATAGATGAATCGACCGACGTTAATGGAAAGGCCTTTAACAATGCAGAACAACACCTGGATACGATCCTCGTCGAGAGTGGTGAAGTGCTTGATTGGATAGAGACGAGCGCAAACAAAGTAAATCCACGCTTTAGCGATCCTGGTGAGTTGGTCACGCTTGAGTACCCTTTTTCCTTTTTCAGTGACCCAATCCTCTCCCGGAATGCACAACACCCGTGACATCTCCTCATGGCTGCAACTTCTTAGCCATTCTCGATAGCCCTCGTTCTCGAAAGGCACATCTGGGGTCCCAAGAAGATCGTTGATAGCTTCGATACTCATATCGACCCGTTTCCCACGGACCGTCACAACATCACCTTGGGAGTCCGGCAAGTTTGCGTAGAATTCGTACACGAAGTTGACGTTCGAATCGAACTCGGGTACAGCACAATACCTCCCCCAATCATGACCAACTATGCTGTTGCGGATTTGCTTTCCTATATCCGACGTATTGCTTACATTGAATCCTCTCTCATGGATAATATTACGCGGCAAGATTTTGTCGTAGCGTTCCTCTGCGACCTTGCTAGTAAAGATACTCGAGTTGTATTCCTCTTCGAGAGACTGTTGACGAGGTCGCTTGCTTTTTACTTTACTCTGACCTCTGGAAGAGCTCGGAGCCTTGGAGGCCGTGTTTTTAGTTCGAGGCATTTTCAAGCTCCTACAAAACATAATCATAAACAATTCTACAATTAACATAGAACAAATTATATATCAATTCCAAGAATATATATTTAAGTACATGACAAATTAAAACAATTCCAACAATCACAAATAATTCATAAACAATTCGACCAATCACAAATTCATGAACAATTCGATCAATCACCAATTCATAAACAATTCAATCTCAACATTAATATACATAACCATTTTAACCACTAACCTATGTAACAATATGTCAAACACAATCCGGACATTTCAATTTAACTCAAATTCTCATTCAAATTCACTCATTCAAATTCCACTAACCTAAATTCACTCATTCAAATTCCACTAACCCAAACCCTAATTTCTTGTTCTAATAAGAGAAAATCAAACAAAACCCTAAATTTGTGAATTCAAAAAATCAAACTATATGCAATTCGGGTAAACAACAAGAAATCCATATCAACAACACCAAATTAAATCAATATACACCTTAAAAAACTTTTAAAATCATACCTTACAATGACGCGGCAAGAGAGAGAGAGAGAGGCGCGAGAGGAAGCACGGCGAGGACTCGGCGAGAGAAAAGTGACGGCGAGGACAAGGCGAGAGAGAGTTGGCGGCGAGGACAAGGCGACGGCGAGATTTTGGGGCGGCGAGGACGTGGCGAGGGATTTTGAAAGAAAAAAACTTGAGAGAAGCGGCCGAAAATGGTTGTCTCGTGTGTGGGTATTGGAAAAAATGAGAAAAAAACTGAAAACGGCCTTTTATAGTGAAAACCTAAAAATTCTCGCCGCGGCGAAAATATGTCTTCGCCGCGGCGAGACGTTCCTACAACGGTTATAATATCCGTTGTAGGAACGGGTCGCCGCGGCGAGATTCCTCACTCGCCGCGGCAAGACAGTTTCTTAAAAAACTGCTTGGCCACGGTATCCACCTCGCCGCGGCGGAGGATATTTCTAGCCGCGGCGAAATTATCTCGCCGCGGCGAGAAATAGTTATCGCCGCGGCGGCATGAATCTACAACGTTTGTAACAAGCGTTGTAGAAAGAGTCGCCGCGGCGATGTTTAAATTGTGCCGCGGCGAGACCCATCCTTCTACAACGCTTTTACAAAGCGTTGTAGAAAGTTCTCGCGGAGGCATAAATCACGTGGTGCCGCGGCGAGGATTCTACAACGGATAGTTTAAACGTTGTGGAAAATCTGAAATTTATGTACTTCTACAACGCTTAGCTTTAAGCGTTGTAGAAACTATCATATCCTACAACGCTTATGCATAAGCGTTGTAGAAACACTGAGATTCTACAACGCTTAGCCATAAGCGTTGTAGAAACACTATGTTTCTACAACGCTTATGTTAAGCGTTGTAGAATCCCTAGTTTCTACAACGCTTATGTTAAGCGTTGTAGAAAGTGGGTTGTATAATCCAACATTTGTAGTAGTGAACCCCCCTGTTTTCCCTTTGTAGTTCATACCTTCCTGCTTGCTTTTCAGGTGCCTGGACGAAATAAACATCACCAACAGCTAAGGGACGACTTGAGATATCAAGTCCGACACGCTCGAGTCAAGACGAGACCACTTGGTCCGGCCTTGGGCTAACCGCCTTTGACTCCTAAATCGTTGTCCGAAAAACTGCGACAACAACGACGTCTCGAGAACATGTCTTAAAATCGAAGAGCTAAAACCGCTAGGTCAAATGAGGACCTAGGTGCCAAAACAAAAACGAAAGAAAACTAGTTAGAGAGAGAGGAGAAGTCGGCCAAGCTAGAGAGAGAAGCTCTCAATCTCTAAAACTTGGGATGGATGAAATGAGAAGAATGAGGGCTCTATTTATAGGAGAGGTTTTACCTTCAATAAGGTAGTTTCTTCTTCTATAGAATATCAAATATTCATGAGCAAAATATTTCCTCTTTCTCTTTCTCATTTTGGGCGTGTGACTTGAGCTTTCTAGAAGCAAAATTGTTTCCTCTTTTGCTTGCCTTGGCCGCCCATCATAGTTTCCTCCTAGAGGAAATTAGTTTCCTCTTTTTCTTTTGTCAAGTATCTTCATACATTAATGCATAAAATAAACTCTCTTTCACACTATGGCATGAACGAAATTCAGCCTTCTTTTCCTAGGGTTGGACGTGCAAGGCTTCTAGAATGAGTTCTAGATTTTTCTTCATTTGTTCATGACAACATAAACCCATCAAGAATTTTCAAGTAAAAATTCTATGAAATGAAATAAATCCACAAGGCCCAATGAACTCATCATGGCCGGGTGATTTAAGTTTCATTTGTAATCATATGACAATGTCAAAAAATTTATTGACATTCATTTCGTCCTATGTCCAAAAAGACAAAAATACCATTTTGATAATTTTCATGAAACTTGTCTCATTCTTGTTTTGACTTAGCTTCTAGTTTAACTATTCCTACTCAATATGATTTGTGACAGTGACCTCATGGATCCAAATGAACAAAGCTTGAGCTAAATTACTTGGACTCAGAAGTTCACAAACCTTTTCCAAGTTTAGCTTAATATCAACTGAATCCAATAAAGAGTTGACACTGCAAATCTCTCGGTTCAAATGTAATGAGTGTATCCACTGAATATTATCTATGCTTACCCTTCATGAATATCATCAGCTAGTCGGGATTTACTAAAGTACCATTTTACCCTTCTAGCTGTTATTTCCTCAACTCCTTTGTCGCTTGTGAATAAGTTAGAAACAATGTATTGACGAGGAGCTAACAAGTCACATTGCTTCATCCAAAAGAGTGTTGTCAATGGTGCCCACAAGAAGAGTTGTAGTCTTTATTTTGAACATTTGATGTAATAAAGTCTCATGAAGACTCTTGCTTGTAATTGCCTATTCATTCATTAATAAAGTTGAAACGTTCATTCAATCTTCCTTGTCTGAAGCTTTATGATAAAACCATAGTCTTTTAGTCCATAAACAAACTTAACAACTTACGAAGAGACAAATGTAGATTTGCATGAACAAACTCTTCGTAGTTTGCTTAAAACGATATATTCGCAATCTTAGGGTCAAAGGACTATTGACCTCAGTATGATTGTTAGAAGAATCTATGATGTCTGGTTATGAGGCATTGAGAGTTAGGAACTCTATAGTTCTTCTAGGTATCTTCCGAAGGTACTGAATTGACCAGTGCACTTCTAGAGACAAGATAAGAACAAACCATTTAACCTCTTATGTCTCGAAGTCACTATGTATGAATTGCATCATGCTTACCTTAATCCTGAAATGAGACATGCCATTTCACACCTTAGTATTCTCATTTGAGAAAGTCAAAGTTCGGACTCACTATGTGATTCCGAACAAGGCCTATTGGTGAAGTACTAAGTTGTGAGTCTGTCCTGAGTAACTTTGTGAAGTTCTCATAGATATGGAATTCATGTACAAGATTGCTGAAATGCAATGTATGTCACCTCATGCTTTGTTCCTTGGAGTGTGAATAAATGAACTGGCCAGTGTCCAAATTGAGTCTTGACTCTTTTGGATGAAACAATGTGACTTGTTAGCTCCTCGTCAATACATTGTTTCTAACTTATTCACAAGCGACAAAGGAGTTGAGGAAATAACAGCTAGAAGGGTAAAATGGTAATTTAGTAAATCCCGACTAGCTGATGGCATTCATGAAGGGTAAACATAGATAATATTCAGTGGATCCGCTCATAATAATTAGGTCGAATTCTTGAGTAGAAAATAAATTCATTTGAACCGAGAGATTTTCAGTGTCAGCTCTTTAGTGGAGTCAGTTGGCATTAAGCTAAACTTGGAAAAGGTTTGTGAACTTTTGAGTCCAAGTGTTTAGCTAAAGCTTTGTTCATTTGGATCCATGAGGTCACTGTCACGAATCACATCGATAGGAATAGTTAAACTGGAAGCTAAGCCAAAACAAGAACGAAAATAGTTAAAAGGGTATTTTTGTCTTTTGAGACAAAGGATGAAATGAATGTCAATAAATTTTTTGACAAGGTCATTTTGTGACATGTTTCACTCGGCCATGACTTGATCATTGGGCCTTGTGAATTAATTTCGTGTCATGAGAATTTTATTGAAAATTCTTAATGGGCCTTTCTCATGTTGTCATGAACAAATGAAGAAGCTTCTAGAAGCTCCTTCTAGAGAGACTTGGGCGCCTACCCTAAATAGAGAAATAGGAGAGTTTATTTTGTGCATAAATGTATTTAGATACTTGCCAAAAGAAAAAGTGGAAACAAATTTGCATAAGGATGCACAAGGGAATCGGCCACATTGAGAGACAAGGCAAGCCTTGAACAAAATAGGAAACAAATCAAGGCTTCTAGAAGCCCTAGCTTGGCCGAGTATCTCAAAGGGAAAAAAGAGGAAATTGCTCATGAATATGTGATATTCTATAGAAGAGGAAACTACCTTATTGAAGGTGAGACCTCTCCTATAAATAGGAGCCTCATTTCCTCACATTTCATTCAATCCAAGTTTAAGAGATTTGAGAGACTCTCTCTCTAGAACTTGGCCGAAGTCCTCTTCTCTCTCTCTCTAGTTTATTTTCGATTTTTTTTCTTGTCTTGGCACCTAGGTCCTCACTCGACCTAGCGTTTAGCTCTGCGACTTCAAGACTTGTTCTTAAGTCGTAGTGTTTAAAAGTGCCCACTCACTGATTCCTTCTTTTCGAGTGATTTAGTGATAGAAACTATCGTGGTTGCTCGAGTTCCCGAGGAAAGAAAAGAGAGACGTGCTGCGAGGGGAGACGAACGTTGCCAACCTTCCAAAGGCTCATCAACGTTCAAGCATCAAAAGGTTAGTAACTTTAATAGCTCATATTAGTTTTTATTTACATGCACATGCTCTTGTCTAGGTTAGTAAAAACTAGTTTTACTTAAAAAGAAAATTTTTAAAATTCCGCCGCTTAACGAAGCGTTAAACTTTTTCTCAAACCCTAGATCGATTCCAACAAAGAGTCAAGACTCAATTTGGACACTGGCCAGTTCATTGATTCACATTCCAAGGAACAAAGCATGAGGTGATATACATTGCATTTCAGCAATGTTGTACCTCAATTCCATATCTATGAGAACTTCACAAAGTTACTCATGACATCTTCACAACTTAGTACTTCACCAATAGGTCCTGTTCAAAATCACATAGTGACTTCGAACTCTGACTTTCTCAAATGAGAATACGTAAACTTTGAAATGGAATTTCTCTTTTAAGGATTAAGGTAAGCATGATGTAATTCATACGTAGTGACCTCGAGACGTAAGAGGTTAAATGGTTTTTTCTTATCTTGTCTCTAGAAGTGCATTAGTCAATTCAGTACCTTCGAAAGATACCTAGAAGAACTATAGAGTCTCAAACTCTCAATATTCCATAACCATATATCATAGATTTTCCTAACAATCGTACTGAGATCAATAGTGCTTTGATCCTTAGATTGCGAATATATTGTTTTAAGCAAACCATGAAGAGTTTGTTCATGCAAATCTACATTTGTCTCTTCATGTGTTGTTAGGTTTGTTTATGGACTAAAGACTAAGGTTTTATCATAAAGCTTCACACAAGGAATAATGAATGAACGTTTCAACTTTTTACTAAAAAATAAGCAATTACAAGCAAGAGTCTTCGTGAGACTTTATTACATCAAATGTACAAAAGTAAAGACTACAACTCTTCTTGTGGGCACCATTGACAACAATCACCCACCTCAAACGCTAAGTGACAACAAGTCATAACGCTAAACGAGTAGAAACTGAATCCCGACTGGGGACATAAACTCGTCAAAACTATTGACGAGGACACAAGTCCTCTAAGAAATGCTATGGCAGCTCAAATAAGAGGCATATACGAGCAAACTTGCTCAAACAATCAACAAACAGATAACATTCAACTTGAAAGCAAATAAAATTTCTCATAAATAAAAGAGCGACCGCTCTAACAAATCCCACAAAGCGTGCGCTACTGCAAGTGCGCTGAAAGGGAAAAATCCTAAAAAAGAAAAGTGCTAAATATATGCACTATATAAGTAAAAATAAGCCACTATGCTCAGAACTCGTCATCATCAAGAGGGGGAAACAAGGCATCAAAAAAGTCGAAAGTAACCTCCCGAGTCACGTTCTCGGCCGCGGTCCCCTCCCGGCATTCCATCGCCCCGGCACGATGTGCCTCCTCGGCCCCAATGTCGCAGTCGTCCTGCAAATCGGATGCCCGCCGCTCTGCCTCAGCCAACAGAGAAGAAAGGCAAGCATTCTCCTCCGCCAAAGAGTCGCACTGCTTCGCTCGAAATAAGCTGGCCGTGAGAAGTCTCCATGGTATACGACCGGGCGTCCAGCTGCCGGCGGAGTTCGGTTGCCTCGGTGCGGAAAATCTTTATCGACTGAGATGCCACTTCAAAAGCTCGACACTCCTCAGTCAGCTCTCCCACCATCTTGGAAACCGATTCCTGAGCTCTGTCACATCGATCCTGAACGATCCGAAGCTCCACTCGAGCCTCTCGAAGTTGGTCCCGAAGCGTCTCGAGTTCTGCCCCCGAGTGTGAACCACGATCGACCTGGGCCAGTTTAAACTTCGCCTGAGCAAGCTCCTCTTGAGAAACTCCCAAGCGCCGAATGAAGTCGTGCAAGATCTTGTCACTCCGCACGGCTCTCGCATACGCCTATGGTAACAAGCAAAAATAAAGGTCAAATATGAACCTACGAAATCAAAAGATAAAGAAAGGTACTGACCCAACCTGAAAAAAGGCAATGTCACTCTTTGACACCGCATTCTTCCACCAAGATAAGGGAGACTCTTCAAGATGATGAAAACATTCGGCCCGAGACTCCTTGGCTTCCATCTCCACCGCGGAGTTCACCCACTTGGACTCAGTGCACTCATCAGGAAGCACCAAGGCGGAGGCTCTCTTCAACGAGGCACGAGAATCTTGCTCCACCGAGCAGGTAGCTTCAAGGTGATCCACTCCCGTCATGTGGTCAAGAACCTTGGAACGGATATCCTTCATCTTCTTAGGGTTCCGAGAAGCTGAAGACAGCTTCCGAGCTCTCCTCCTAGCAGCTGCACCCACTGAACAACAAATGTTAAGATTTAAACAAGGAATCTGAAATAACAAAAGTACCTCGAGAAACGGGGCCGGCTGGCATGGCCTCGAGACTGGGCGGCCTGTCCGCCCGGAGTGCCTCCTCGAAGCCAGGGGCGAAAGACGGAAATGTTGGAATTGATCTAGGGTTTAAGAAAAAGTTTAACGCTTCGTTAGCGGCGGAATTTTAAAAATTTTCTTTTTCAAGTAAAACAGTTTTTACTAACCTAAACAAAGAGCAAGCACATGTAAATAAAACTATTATGAGCATAGAAGTTTACTAACCTTTTTAGACGCTTGAACGTTGAGAAGCTTTTGGAAAGAGGTTGCAACGTTCGTCTCCCCTCGCAGCACGTCTCTCTTTCTTTCCTCGGCACCTCGAGCAACCACGAAAGTTTCTATCACTAAATCACTCGAGAGAAAAGGAATTAGTGAGTGGGCACTTTTAAGCACTACGACTTAAGAACGAGTCTCAAAGTCGCAGAGCTAAACACTAGGTCAAATGAGGACCTAGGTGCCAAAACAAAAAATCGAAAATCAACTAGAGAGAGAGAGAAGAGGGGCGGCCAAGTTCTAGAGAGAGAGTCTCTCAAATCTCTTAAACTTGGATGAATGAAAAGTGAGGAATGAGGCTCCTATTTATAGGAGAGGTCTCACCTTCAATAAGGTAGTTTCCTCTTCTGTAGAATATCATATATTCATGAGCCAATTTCTTTTTTTCCTCTATGAGGCACACGGCCAACAAGGCATTCTAGAAGCCTTGATTTGTTTCCTATTTTGTTCCTTTCTCTAGCCTCGGCCGAATTTCCTTATGGAAAGCATAGGAAATTTGTTTCCTCTTTTTCTTTTGGGAAGTATCTTGATACATTCATGCACCAAATATTCTCTCTTTCTTTGGGTATGTTGGGCGCATATAGCCTTCTAGAAAGGGCTTCTAGAAGCTTTTCCATTTGTTCATGACAACATGAAAAAGGCCCATTAAGAATTTTCAATAAAATTCTTATGAAATGAAATTAATTCACAAGGCCCAATGATCAAGTCATGGCCGAGTATTATTGAGTCATCAAATGACCATGTCAAAAAATTTATTGACATTCATTTCATCCTATGTCTCAAAAGACAAAAATACCGTTTTGACAATTTTCGTTCTTGTTTTGACTTAGCTTCCAGTTTAACTATTCCTACTCGATGTGATTCGTGACAGTGACCTCATCGACCAAAATGAACAAAGCTTGAGATAAACACTTGGACTCAAAAGTTCACAAACCTTTTCCAAGTTTAGCTTAATGCCAACTGACTCCACTAAAGAGCTGACACTGAAAATCTCTCGGTTCAAATGAATTTGTTTTCTACTCAAGAATTCGACCTAATTATGATGAGCGGATCCACTGAATATCATCTATGTTTACCCTTCATGAATGTCATCAGCTAGTCGGGATTTACTAAATTACCATTTTACCCTTCTAGCTGTTATTTCCTCAACTCCTTTGTCGCTTGTGAATAAGTTAGAAACAATGTATTGACGAGGAGCTAACAAGTCACATTGTTTCATCCAAAAGAGTCAGGACTCAATTTGGACACTGGCCAGTTCATTTATTCACACTCCAAGGAACAAAGCATGAGGTGACATACATTGCATTTCAGCAATCTTGTACATGAATTCCATATCTATGAGAACTTCACAAAGTTACTCATGACATTCTCACAACTTAGTACTTCACCAATAGGCCCTGTTCAGAATCACATAGTGAGTCCGAACTCTGACTTTCGCAAATGAGAATACGTAAGCTGTGAAATGGCATGTCTCATTTCAGGATTAAGGTAAGCACGATGCAATTCATACGTAGTGACTTCGAGACATAAGAGGTTAAATGGTTTGTTCTTATCTTGTCTCTAGAAGTGCACTGGTCAATTCAGTACCTTCGGAAGATACCTAGAAGAACTATAGAGTCTCCAACTCTCAATGCCTCGTAACCAGACATCATAGATTCTTCTAACAATCATACTCGGGTCAATAGTCCTTTGACCCTTAGATTGCGAATATATCGTTTTAAGCAAACTACGAAGAGTTTGTTCATGCAAATCTACATTTGTCTCTTCGTAAGTTGTTTAGTTTGTTTATGGACTAAAGAGTTTGTTCATGAACGTTTCAACTTTTTATTAATGAATAAGCAATTACAAGCAAGAGTCTTCGTGAGACTTTATTACATCAAATGTACATAAATAGACACTACTACTCTTCTTGTGGGCACCATTGACAACAGGAAACCATCCGGTCAACACCTTAAACTTAGGAGAGCGAAACCGCTCGTCCGCCTTACGAGCCTCGGACATGCCCAATATCTCCTTCACGAATGCGAGCTTCGTAGCTCCCTCGTCTGCCAGAAAGTCCACCATGCGACCAAATCGAAGGGGTGCTTCGCCAAAGCTGCCGTCGAAACCCACACCCACGACCTACGACTAGGTGGTTTATTGTCGTCAATTAGCCTCGGGCCATGTGAAATCCCGATTGCCCTGGCGTCGGGAATACGGTGACTAGGTTATGGAAGTCATCCACAGTCGTGGCAAATTGAGTTTGACAGTGCCACTCCATGAAATTCATCGCCAACAGGCGATAGAACGCCGGACTCATCTGGAAAACGTGGACTCCTAGTCGAGCAAGAATACGCTGGACGATAGGTGGGAAAGGAAGGCGCAACCCACAAACAAGACTCCCTATTGTGATGGCAGCGAATCCGTTCCTCAGACAGGATAGACGGTCTTCAGGGGCAGGTCGAAGTGAACCCATCGAAGAAGGGATGTTGTATGTCTCCCGAAGCGTGCTGAAGACTCGGTGGTGAGCGTGCTCGCAGCATCAACCCCCTTGCAGTCCAAGCCCTCGGGGGCAACAGAATCGCCCTCTTTGTACCAACGGGTCCTCTCTAAGGACTTCTCGGAGCATGGGTTCCCGAATCAATGTTTTCGGACCGCACATAATCCGGGGATCCCACAGACATAAGGACCGACTTGGGCGTCTTCAACACTTTCCCAGTGCGCGCTACTCTTCCCGCCTCTGGAAGAGTCTATGGGACCTCTCCAGAACCCTCTGAGTCTGACTCAAGGGGGTCATCGGAGTGGATTTCATCCAAGAAGGATTTAGATGGGATCATTACAGGCTCATCACCCGAGGCCTCTAAGTCAGACGCCCGGGGGAGCCCTATAGACTTGGTAACCTCATCTTGCCGCTTGAGCGAGGGGGCATCGTAAGACACCTCACGGGAAACCAAGTTGATCACCAAACGCGACACGCATGCATCATGAGGACCCTCTTCTCCCCCTTCGGGGCCGCGCCTAGTTGGTGGGCCACAAATCGAGCTCCTCTAGTTCAGCTAGCGCCGCGACACTACTCTCAAATTCAGCAAGCCATCGGTCGGCCACGCGAGGATCTTCCTCGACGTAAATCGGAATCCTATCAAATTCCTCAAAGGGACCGTCTCTCGCCCGCTCAAGGTCCTGAGAAGGGCAGGAAAGGTCAACCTCGGGACCATCGGCTTGGGAAAAGAATTTACTCTCCATCAATGGATGGAAAAATTAGGCAAGCACCAAAATATTTAATTCAAAAGTGAATTTTTTTATTTTTTTAAGGCTGCCAGGTGTGAAGAAAAGAGAGGGGCAGTTCTCCTATTTATAGGAGAGGAAGGAGTAGGAACCCTACTCATATCCACCTCCCCCAATGCGCGCGCACAAGGCCAAAGCCCGTGCACCTGGTCTTGTGTGTGCACGGGCCCGTGCACACCGGCTGGCTTACCGCGCGCGGCCCGGCCTCCCACCTAAGACCCAGGCCGGGTCTTGTGGTCCAGCCACGTGGCTAGGACTCAGCCCGGCCCCGACGGTCTGACCGTCAGGGAACAACAAATATGGTTAGTAGCAGCGGAGTCAAGAATCCACGTTGATACATTATCAGCTACTAAGCATGCTTCGGTAACTAGTACAATACTATGTTCCTTTTCTTTGAGAAAGGCAAAACAGTTCTTTTTATCGACCTTGTGAGGTCTCCTCTTAGTTCTAGAGGCGGAGGCTTTTTGCTCAGTAGCATGTGTCTCTCCTTGATTCCTCTTTCTCTTAGTCAGACCTACAGCAGTGTGAAGTTCCTTCAGAAGCTTGGTAACAGTGTACTCTAGCTTGTTTATGGAGTAGTTCATCTTGGATGTATCAAGAGATGCGGGGAGAGTTTCTAAGATCATATTTATGACATTCTTTCCATCAATCTCATATCATAGGATTTCCATTTTATTCAAAAAACTAATGATCAGTATCATAAAGTCTCCAACAGGAGTCCTAGCCTTCATGTGACAGTTCATAAACTGTCGGACTGCTTGTTGCCTTGCTTGACGCCTTTGCCCTCCAAACATCTCAAGGAGATTATAGATCATGTTGGCGGAAGACTCGACGTCACGATGTTGTTGTTGCAACACATTGTTCATTGATGCTAAGATATAGCACCTCACAATCTCATCAGATCGGAGCCAGGCCGCCATGGCGTCTTTGTCCTCTCGAATCGAATCATCATTCGTTTGAGGACAGGGGGTGGTGAGTACCAATTTGTTCTTGTTAATGGTAAGGATGATATCGAGGTTATGTTTCAAATCTACATAGTTTTTGTTTTCGGGTTTGTTCGAGAAAAGGATGATTGAGAGAAGGTAGAGAGACATATTGTCTATATAAGTTGAAACAAGTTTATGATTAGTCTTTGGTTTACGATTGAAGTTTGTTTGAGACTTGATAAAATCTAAAGGTGTTATAAACCAAACGATAATTTACTCCCTCAAGAGAAGGCCGCAAAAAATCTCAATTTATAAGTAAATGACACATCATTAATGCTTAGCCAAGATGTCAATACACCAATTTTGACTAGCCACCTTTTCAATTGGTTTGATCACTCACATCCTTTCGCAGAGCCTCAAGGGAGGAATACTAGGGATTGAGCCTAAGTGTGTAACCAACCACTTACTCCAAAAGGTCCCCTTTGAAAAACAATCCCACAAGGGGAGGCCTTGCCTTCATCGTCTCACTCTCGGACGTAGCTCATTGAGCAATGATCGAAGCAAAAACGCCTTAGAGTACTCCCATTTAAGAGAGGGCCACAAGAGCGGCTCTCAGTCTCACGTTAATTGCTTCTTTCATTAGTGTTGGGGATCGTGGGTTACAAACAACAAGTATAACCCTCCCACTTAGTTTTTGGAGTTGGTACATCGACTCTTATAAGTTCAGAAACGGTTTTCCTAGTTATAGAGCGATAGAGCGAACAACTACAAAAGAATCCTAGAAGTTCATGTTCAGAGCAGTGTTAGTGCATAAAGGCACAAGGTACATACTCGGATCTTTTCCTATTTTCTATTCGGGGAAAGTGCATGAGGGAAGTGTGAACTTCAACTCACTCGAACACTTGAAAGTTTGAGATTACACATCTTTTATTTTTCGGCTTGTCTACGAAGAGACCTCCCACTCAAATTTTCAAGAGCATATAGATTTTGAACATATGTGATATAGATATAGCTTTGAAAACATTTTGAAAACTTATTTGATTTGGATGACAAGATATTTTCAAGTTTGAAAATGAAAACGGTTTTTCAAAATTAAAACTAGTTTTGTAAAAAATTCAATTTCAATTAAACTTTCAAATATCAAAACATTTTAATCTTTCACATCATGTTTATAATTTTCTGAAAAACATTTTTGCTCAAGAAAAGTTTCTCATTAGAGTTCTATGACTCATGGTAGTGGGGCTGAAAATCCGGATTTCTAGAAAAACTGAACTTTCGGGACAGCCGCGCACCTCGGAGTAAAATCGCCATAACTGCCGGCTCCGATGTCCTTTTGACCCAAAACCAGTGGCATTGGAAAGAGGACAGACAGAGCTTTTATTTGATTCATGAATCATTAAATTTCGAATTCTGAGCAGAGAGTTATGTCACTTTTACTGCGGGTTTTACTCCAGCTCGAAGAAAACAGAAATAATTAAAGAATCGAGTGTAACGGAACGTTTTAGGAAGTTCTTAAAGCTTTTATTTTTATTTTATTAACATGGTAATAACATGACATAAAATAAATAACAATAAGCATAAAACGATTCAAGCAAATAAAAGAAACTAGTAAGACAAGAAAACTAGTCACAAAAATTACTCGAAATTTTCTGAAACTTAAAAACACGTTTTTTAATATAACAAATTAAAAACTTTTAGAACTGATTCTAATGTGTTTTAATAACATCCAAAACTCATAGAAAATCAACATGATTTTTAATTTAAAGGCAAGAGCAATAAATTAAAAAAAATCTAAAATAACAATTCTAACTTGTCACAAAATTAGTAAACTTTCGAACACGATTTTCAAGCTCATAATTTTAATTACATGTACATGCATATCTTTTGCCATAGCTCTGATATCATTTGTTGGAATTTATCTAGGGTTTAAGAAAAATTTTAACGCTTCGGGTAAGCGCCGGAATTTTAAAAAATTTCTTTTCACAAGTAAAACGATTTTACTAACCTAGACAAAGAGCAAGCACGTGTAAATATAAACTATTATGAGCATTAAAGATTACTAACATTTTAGAAGCTTGAACGTTTATGAGCCTTCGGAAGGTTGGAAACGTTCGTCTCCCTCGCAGCACGTCTCTCTTCATTCCTCGCCAACTCGAGCAACCACGAAAGTTTCTATCACTATAATCACTCGAGAAAAATAGGAATTAGTGTGTGGGCACTATTAAACACTATGACTCAAAAACAAGTCTCAAAGTTGAAGAGCTAAACTCGCTAGGTCAAATGAGGATCTAGCTGCCAAAACAAAAACGAAAAGAACTTAGAGAGAGAAGGAGAGAGGGGCGGCCAAGCTAGAGAGAGAAGCTCTCATTCTCTAAAACTTGGGATGAATGAAATGTGAAGAATAAGGCCTCTATTTATAGGGGAGGGATTACCTTCAATAAGGTACTTTCCTCTTCTATAGAATATCACATATTCATGAGCAGAATTGCTTTATTTCCTCTTTCATTTGGGCGGCCAAGGGGGCTTCTAGAAGGTTTGGATTTGTTTCCTCTTTTGCTCCCTTGCCTTGACTTGGCCGAATTCCCTTATGCCATGCATAGGAAATTTGTTTCCTCTTTTTCTTCTGGCAAATATCTTGATACATTTATGCACAAAATATTCTCGCTTTCTTTGGGTGATGGGCGCCCAAGGGTTCTCTAGAAGGAGCTTCTAGAAGCTTCTTCATTTGTTCATGACAACATGAGAAAGGCCCATTAAGAATTTTCAATAAAATTCTTATGAAGTGAAATTAATCCACAAGGCCCAATTAAATCAATTTTGGCCGAGTGGTCTTAAGTCATCAAATGACCTTGTCAAAAAATTTATTGACATTCATTTCATCCTATGTCCAAAAGGACAAAAATACCCTTTTGACAATTTTCATAAAACTTGTCTCGTTCTTGTTTTGACTTAGCTTCTAGTTTAACTATTCCTACTTGATGTAATTTGTGACAGTGACCTCATGGATCCAAATGAACAAAGCTTGATCTAAACACTTGGACTTAAAAGTTCACAAACATTTTCCAAGTTTAACTTAATATCAATTGACTCCACTAAACAGTTGACACTGAAAATCTCTCGGTTCAAATGAATTTATTTTCTACTCAAGAATTCAACCAAATTATGATGAGCGGACCCACTGAATATTATCTATGTTTACCCTTCATGAATATCATCAGCTAGTCGGGATTTACAAAATTACCATTTTACCCTTCTAGCTATTATTTCTTCAACTCCTTTGTCGCTTGTGAATAAGTTACAAACAATGTATTGACGAGGAGCTAACAAGTCACATTGTTTCATCCAAAAGAGTCAGGACTCAATTTGGACACTGGCCGGTTCATTTATTCACATTCCAAGGAACAAAGCATGAGGTGATATACATTGCATTTCAGCAATCTTGTACATGAATTCCATATGTATGAGAACTTCACAAAGTTACTCATGACATCTTCACAACTTAGTACTTCACCATTAGGCCCTGTTCAGAATCACATAGTGAGTCCGAACTCTGACTTTCTCAAATGAGAATACGTAAGCTGTGAAATGGCATGTCTCATTTCAGGATTAAGGTAAGCACGATGCAATTCATACGTAGTGACTTCGAGACATAAGAGGTTAAATGGTTTGTTCTTATTTTGTCTCTAGAAGTGCACTGGTCAATTCAGTACCTTCGGAAGATACCTAGAAGAACTATAGAGTCTCCAACTCTCAATACCCCATAACCAGACATCATAGATTCTCCTAACAATCGTACTGAGGTCAATAGTCCTTTGACCCTTAGATTGCGAATATATTGTTTTAAGCAAACTACGAAGAGTTTTTTCATGCAAATCTACATTTTTCTCTTCGTAAGTTGTTATGTTTGTTTATGGACTAAAGACTAAGGTTTTATCATAAAGCTTCAAACAGACAACGAAGAATGAATGAACGTTTCAACTTTTTATTAATGAATAAACAATTACAAGCAAGAGTCTTCGTGAGACTTTATTACATCAAATGTACAAAATAAAGACTACAACTCTTCTTGTGGGCCCCATTGACAATAGTACGGGCATCCAGCCCGCGCGTGGCCCACACCCCTGCGGGGTTCCCTGCCAGCGCGCGCCCAACGTCAGCCGGGACTCCAGCCCGGGTACGCCAGCACGTCCCTGTCGGGCCTCCGGTCCACGCGCACGTCGTGCGCCCCTGCCATGCCTCCTGCCCGCGCGCGCCCAACACTTGCCGTCCCTCCAGCCCGCGCGCGGCCCAGCGCCCCTACTAGGCTTCATGTCCGCGCGCGCCCTACGCTTGCAGGGCCCCCAGCCCGCTCGTGCGGCCCATCCCTGTCGGGCCTCCTGCCCGCGCGCGGCCCAGCACCTGTCGGGCCTCCTTCCGGCGCACGCCCCGTGCCCCGGCCGGGCAACTTGCCCTCGCGCGCGCCCCTGTCGGGCCTCCTGCCCCATCGCGCCCCGCGCCCCGGCCGAGCCTCCTACCCGCGCGCGCACCGTGCCTCGCACCTTGCCTTTCAACAACTACAAATACCCATCCCCCCTTCTTCACTTGAAGAAAGAGACAACACACAACACAATTTTCACAAAGAGAAAAACTTATCTATAACTCTTGTGACATACCAAGAGTTCTCTCCTCTTCTCCAAGCTCGTCTCGGAAATGCAAGAACCCTCCTTTTACGGTCGCGAATTCTAATTCTGAGACTCGAGTATTCACAAAGCACAAGCTGCTCCCTCGCTTCTAGACCCTTGTGTTAGAACGCTAAGCCACGAGCCAAGCGACCCCTCTAAAGTCTTCAATAGAAGCCACGAGCGAGGTTCTTCTCTAAAGTCTTAAGTTCTCAACCTCCGAGTCTAAGATAGCCACAACCTTCACATTGAACTACGTTTGGCACGGTCACACCTTCCAAAACACACCTCCGGGTTTGGAGGGTACAACTCGGTCTTCGTGTTCACACTTTGGCTCGGGTGCGATCTCTCAGTTCGGTCTTGGATCGAACAGCCCGTAGTTTGAAATCGTTGTTCATTTTCGTGCGACAACAGATACAGCTATCCAGGCATGTATCAATCATCGACCATGTTTTAGTTCACCGCCCGAACTCAGATGCCCATCATGTGATTCAGTTTTTAATGCGGAGACTATGGATGATAGTTGTTATTGATTCTGATTCAGAAAACAACACGCTAATCATATGATGCTAATAAAGTAAAGTTCTCATCCAATTCAGTAAACATTCATGTTCATTTATTATTTTCAGTGGGCAATATTTCTATCAAACATTCATGTTCATGTATGTATATATATATATATATATATATATATATATATATATATATATATATATATATGTGTGTGTGTAGGCATGAACTAGTAAGGAGTCAGAAGGGGCAATAGCCCCCCCCCCCCCCCCCCCCCCCCCCCCCAACAAAAGAAACTGCACTTTTTGTCCTTTTTTATTTTTTTTTTCTTTTTGCAATAAAAATTTACAAATCAACCTCTTTCAACTTTTTCCTTCGCATATTAGCTCCCCTTAACTTAAATTTATGGCTTCGTCATCTATATATATATATATATATATATATATATATATATATATATATATATATAACTTTCAAAAAAATTCACAATAGTAACGTTAAAATATTTATTAATATATTCACCCTTTTTTTCTTAATTAAATAATTTGAAAGATTTAGGGAAAATAACACATATATACTCAGTGTTTTTGTTAAATGTCGAGTTTAACCTTTGATTTTCAAAAATATCGAGTTTGTACTTTCTGTTTACTTAAAATGACGAAATTATACATTAAAATATATAACAGCGTCACAAATCTACATTTTATTGACTTTTCATTGATATTGACTCTGATATAAGAAAGCGAACCAAAACTCAAACTAGCACCCTAACTCTCAAATTTTCAAATTTGAAATAAAAAGAATAGCACTAAATCGAAATAGACTAATAAAATTCATACCTCCCAAGAGATGGTTTCCTTCCAAGTTCGAATTGCAACTCTAAGTCTTGATTTTCCGCTAAAAAATTTCACCCTCGAAAATGGATTTTGATGACTATCGACTTTCGGTTTGTATCTTCTTTCTTTGTCTGCATTTTCCACGATTAAGAGATTGTTGTTTTTTCAGTTTTAGATAAATTACATATAGGGCGCGAATGAATAAAATTAAAATGTAATTGACATATAAATATTAAAGTCAACATCAATGAAAAGTCAACAAGAGGAAGATGAAGATGTTTTTGGGTACGAATGATTTTTCGCCGGCAAAGTCGTTGCCGGAGAAATAACGGACGATGAAGATGTTTTTTTCGTTTCGTTGTAAAAAATTCATTAGAAAATCGGCAAAATGACTTACCGTTTCTCCAAACAAAATTCTCCAAATCTCGTTCACTCCCTGCGTTAAAAGCTGTCTATAATCGTTTATTTTTTGAAAAGTCAGCAAAAAAGAAAATCAGAGAGGGAAGAAAGATGAAACCAAGCATAGAGAAAGATGAAACCTTTACCATCATTTAAAAAAATAAAATAAAAACAAAAAAAACTATTTCTCTTTCTTCGTAGGCAAATCAAATCACAAATGCACTGACAGAAATTTGTGGAACCTGTGGAGCCCAGATAACAGGGAGGATTTTGTTTCCATTGGTTTGTGGAATACATGCTCCATTAGTTACCGTTTATGTTGTCAATGGTGCCCACAAGAAGAGTTGTAGTCTTTATTTTGTACATTTGATGTAATAAAGTCTCATGAAGACTCTTGCTTGTAATTGCTTATTCATTATTAAAAGTTGAAACGTTCATTCATTCTTCCTTGTCTGTTTGAAGCTTTATGATAAAACACTAGTCTTTAGTCCATAAACACACTTAACAACTTACGAAGAGACAAATGTAGATTTGCATGTACAAACTCTTCGTAGTTTGCTTAAAACGATATATTCGCAATCTAAGGGTCAAAGGACTATTGACCTCAGTATGATTGTTAGGAGAATCTATGATGTCTGGTTATGAGGCATTGAGAGTTGGAGACTCTATAGTTCTTCTAGGTATCTTCCGAAGGTACTGAATTGACCAGTGCACTTCTAGACACAATATACGAACAAACCATTTAACCTCTTGAAGCCTATGTTGGACGTGCGGGAAAAAGGGGAAATAAGATTTCCTCATAAAGGCTTGGAAAATAAGAGGAGACTACTTCTTTCCAAGGCTAACCCTTCTCCTATAAATAGGACCCTCATTCCTCTCATTCTATTCATTCCACATAAGTTAGAGATTGAGAGCCTCTCTCTCTAGACCTTGTGGCCGAACTCCTCTCTCATTCTCTCTAGTCAATTTCGTTTTATTGTTTTGGCACCTAGGTCCTCATTTGACTTAGTGTTTAGCTCTGCGATTTCAAGACTCGTTCTTAAGTCGTAGTGTTTAAAAGTGCCCACTCACTAATTCCTTTTTTCTCGAGTGATTTAGTGATAGAAACTTTTGTGGTTGCTCGAGTTGCCGATGAAGGAAGAGAGACGTGCTGCGAGGGGAGACGAACGTTGCAACCTTTTCCAAAAGCTTCTCAACGTTCAAGCTTCTAAAAAGGTTAGTAAACTTCTATGCTCATAATAGTTTTTATTTACATGTGCATGCTCTTTGTCTAGGTTAGTAAAAACTGTTTTACTTGAAAAAGAAAATTTTTAAAATTCCGCCGCTTAACGAAGCGTTAAACTTTTTCTTAAACCCTAGATCAATTCCAACAGTTTATTTATCCCTGTTGTGTAGTGTGTCTGTAGGGGTTAGTCAATACCTCTAGTATTATGACCATATAAGGCTAACATAATTGCATTATTATAATTTTTAATATTTCTTAGGTAAATAAATAACAATTAATTTGTAATATATTACAACATTATTCTACAAATAACAAAATACACTATATAAATTAAATTCAAATTGTAAAATACGTATATACATATATATATATATATATATTTAATATATTCTAAAACATTATTTTTCGTTCGATTTTCCATCGATATGTCAATTTTCCATCGAAAATGGTATTTGGAAACGGTATTTTATTTGCTTATTTTCACATTTTTTTCTATTCGATTTTCCGTCGGCGTGTTGATTTTCCTTAAATTATGAGTCTCGAAACGACTTTGAAAACGACATTTCGAACCTTGTTTCGTCCATACACACTAGTTGATACTATTCAAAGCCACTCGTTTACGCCACGTCCTTACTTGGAAGCCTATCTAGCGGTCCAACACTTAAATTTGTTACGTGATATACATTTTTCCTGCAATCACTTTCTCATGAGTATCTTTCAAGTTATTCATTTGTTGCGTGATAAAATTTGTTACGTCGTATATCTTCCACCAGCTTCTTGTTCGCATCCGTCACTAAATTTGCTACATGACGATATATATATATATATATATATATATATCATAAACCTTTTTATACACACGTGTTGCTCTTTGACAATTTATACCCTTCTTCAAAATATCTATCTTTTTAAATTTTCTCACTATTTACGAAGAACAAAAAATTATAAGTTTTCTTGCGTATAAACCAAAGATTGAAATTTCAGGAAATTGTGTTAAAATTGTATTTTAACCTGCATATTGACATACGAACGTTGTTTTATTCCTTACATCATTTTATGTTGCAAATATTGCGTGAACAATCGATTATCGCAATTTTCGTCATTTATTGCAGTTTTTATGAATACGTATTCTTTTTAAATTTGCATAATATATTCGTCCCAATTTTCATCGCCGTTGCAATTTTTAGTTTTTAAAATCATAAAAACGAAATAGGTCACCAATATTTCAAATCCTTGTTTAAAATATATCAAAACAAGAACATTTAAATATAAAAATCTAAGCAAATTTTAATCTAATTATTAAACTCAATGCTAACCTCTCTGAAGCGAAAATGTACATTGGGAACACAAATAAAAAAGGGTCAAGTGGCTATCTAGCCATATGAAACGTTAGAAATTTCGAAATAGCTAACGTTTCGTTAATTTTTTATAAATAGCCACGTAAATCTATTTACGCTATCAAAATAATAAAAACCGTAGAGTAAATTTCTAGTAAATACGACTATTTACAAAATATTTACAATAGTTTTGGCTATTTACAAAACGTTGGCTAAAACACAAACACTTACGTGTACATTGCTTAAATCGCTAAATTTTTTAATAAAAACAATATGATTAAGACAATGTTAAAAATGATAACCTACATAAAAAAAATAAAAAAAATAAAAAATAATAAAAATAAAAAAAATAAGTCAAATGAAACAGAGGGATAAAATAGGACTTGTTTCGTCTAAAGAATTTTGAAAAGAAATATTAAGTGTTGCCTCATACTTTGTGCTGATTATTAGAAGAGAGTTCGAATTAATCTCGACAACTCTCGGCTATATTATGTGATGTCGCGAGTGATTCTTATTGTCTCTAAAGTCCTATTGTGCTGCTTTTTTAGGTCCATTAGATAAATCATCAAATTTACAGTTTGAAATTGCTAAATAATCAACGTTTCGTAAATTTTAGGTAAATAATCAATTTCATATATTTACATGTGTAAAACATAGGTAAATGATCACTTCCATTTATTTGGTCACGTTCATCTGTATGGCTATTTGCCTAAGATTTACGAAACTTTGGTGATCTAGCAATTCTAAACGTTATAGTTGGCTATTTATCTAATTTTTTATTAAAGAAATTCATAAAAATGAAGTTTAATTAGTGGTGTTTATTTCCAAATAATACAACAAGAATTTGTTGCAATTAGTTATATTACTGGCTCTTTTTAAGATTCTAGCTCAAGTTTCATATTATTCAAAAAATAGCTCAAGAGCTCACTAAAATTAACTTAACTAAAGAGTTACTTACAACTAGAATCCCTCTTTTTTCCGAGCCAATTCCTCCACCATCGCGAGCCCCGGTTAGATTCAGGCATGATATGGACTATATATATTTTTAATATAATGAAATTTGAATTATTTTTCGAAAGGAGGATGAACTAGGTTGTTGACCTAATTATCCCTAATTATAATACCTTTAATGGTTGTGTATATATGTTTGGAGTACTAAGTGAACTCGAGGTGCAGAGTGCTAGTGTACACACATTTGTTAAATAAAATGCTACTAAAGTGTGTATATCAAGTAAATTTGGATGGGGTTATTAGGTTGATTTTGGTCGTAGTATTTTAATTGTATAATATTTAACTTTAGCCACCAAAGATTCGACTACTTAATCAACTACTTTGCCTTATGGAATTTTTAGACATCACGAGTACTTAAAAGTTAAAATACATTACATAGTTTAAAAGTGTAAAAACTTAAACAGTTTTATGTGCATGAGATTTATTGTTGCTTGTTTGACCCGAAGGATGACATTATACAAAACTGAAATAGTTTTTGTAGTCGAATCAGCGGATCAGCTAAGGCCAAACAAATTGATGGATCCCACCATATTAGGCCGTAGATTCCACATGTTTTCCTGATTTTTTGCCTACGATCGATGTTGCGACTACAGCGACTACAAATATCATTTTTCTATACAAAATTTAAGGACTGAACATCAATTTCATTGAAAATAATTGACTACTCCCGGTGACGATGATCAATTGTATTTTTGTAACGGCGGCGGTTGATCTTCATTAGCGGCATTTGTTATATGCTAGCTAAGACGCGCAAGGAATAGAATGACTCGTACCCTTGTAAGTGAGAGGATGAACCTGTACGAATGTGTTTTGCGCATTGAAACATTTGTTGCTGCTGATTAAGTAGATTCTAGTAATAATATAAAAGAAAAATTCCAGGCTTTTGCTAAGATGTTTTTCCTTGAATTTAATTTAAAATTAGCTAGGCCAACAATAATATATTTGTTTATATAAATAATAAATACATTATCTACAATACTTACTATTCAACTTTTATATAAGGGATGCCGTTATAATATCTATATTTTGACGGTACATTTAGTACTCATTTTATTCACACTATGAGTTAATTATTATAATTTTTTATTTGCGCCTGAAGTAATTTTTTTTAAGGGTAATATAGCTAAATAGCCTCTCATATTTAGACAGTTTTGGATTTGGTCAACATTCTGTTAATTTCGGGTTAATAACCAGTCCAATTTATTTACACATATAAAAGTACCAAAATAGCATCAACTGTTCCCGCCCATTAACATGCTGAAAATAAAAACATTTAATACAAAATATTCTGATATAACTGCTCGCGGTTATTACGGGCGTCATTAAGATCATTAATTAAGATCATTAAGAGAGAAGAAAGAAGAAAGAAGAAAGAGAGCCGAGAGAGAGAGAGAGAGAGAGAGAGAGAGAACCGAGAAAGAGAGACCGAGGGAGTGAGCTCGAGGAGGAAGACAACGCCTCCGCCGGAAATCAGCGGCTACAGTAGTAGAATCCGGGAGGGGAGTGGTGATTCCACCGAGGCGCGAGGCTTTCGGTGACGCCGAGCTGGACTCCGACGAGACATGCATCGTTTCCAGCCTGGCGAGCCGCCGCGACACACGGGTGATCCACATCGATCCCACCACCTGCGCGCTTGGCCTCGATCCCGCCGGCGATTTCGAATCTGAGAAGGACGCTGTGGAAGAGAGGTGACGCGGGGATCGCGGTGGACGGCGACGAAGGCGCGGGCCATTTTGGGGTACGCGGCGGTGGGCAGCGTGGGGCTGCTGCTGGTGGCGATGAAGGTCGCGGCGACGATCCCGTGTCTCAAGACAACGATCTATGATTTTGTTTTTCTCTCGACTAATTTTGGTTCTCAGGAATTTTGTTTTCCTTTATAACCTGGGAATCAAGTTCATTCTTGTTCCTGGAACGCATGTGCAAATCGACAAGCTTCTTGCTGAGAGAAGTTTATGGTTTTTTTTTAATACAGTATGTTCGTGTAAATAGATATCATATTTACAGTATGTTAGTGTAAATAGAAATCATATTTACAGTATATTCGTGTAAATACGAAGTTTATTTACAGTATATTCACTGTAAATACAAAGCCTATTTACAGTATATTCGTGTAAATAAATTGAAAAAATTCTGGAAATATTTTGGGCACGAAAATTCTGGAAATTATGAATATATGGAAGACAAAATAATATCAATGAATGAAGAATATATATACAGATTTTATCCATAATGAATTGCAACGAAAATAGAAACTAATTACCTAAAGTCAACGCTGAAAATTTCCAAATACATAACAATTAATGGGCTGAGAACTTTCAAAATCTGCTCAAAATTCAAATTTCAAATTTGAAAACTTCCCTATTCGGTTTCAATATTTAATTCGAAATTATAAAAAAAAACTGCCTAATTAAAATAGCGTAAGGGCAAAAAGGTAAAACTAATTCAATTAATAAGCTGCCACGTAAGCAAGATGGCTATTTACGGGAAATTAACGAAAGGTTGGCTAAAACCAAATTGCTAGTGTTTTAGATGATTAAACAACTAATTATTTGTTTTTTTAATCCTTGTGTTCTGTTTCTCTTTGTTGCCTCACATACACTCGATCGATGCTGCAATGTTCCAAAGCTTTATCGATTATATATATATATATATATATATATATATATATATATATATATATATATGTATGTATAGTCTATATTAAATTTTAATAAAAGCTAGTATTTTCAAAATGTATATATCTTGTTATGATCGAAATTTCATAACACGAAATAGCCACAAAACATCGAACAAGGTGTAGTTCGAGGTGTAATAACATGAGAAACGAGCATGAGCATAAGCTAAGCTCTGAATACCGACCAACAAAATCATGAATAATAGACTCTCGGTATAATAAAAGACTAGTCGAACAAAAGCTTACGATGGTCTCGTAAGCACCAATAGCCGTCAAGATAACCTACAAACGGTTATCTGTTGAAGTTCGATGGCGAGTTCGTCAGCGCCACCAAGGTCTGAAGTGGAAGGTGATCCTCGAAATGATGAGCACAACCAGATCGAACATCATAATTCCACTGACTGCTTAAGAAATCGCAGAGATGCTCCCACAACCGAGTTTGCCAAAAGTGTTCAAAGAGATGCAAGAACGTCTAACACAATTGGAGAAGAAGAATTAGGAATTTGAAGAGCAAATCAGGGCTAGGCGTGTCATAGTTTGCACCACTATTGTGACTTCCGAAGATGATCGCCCCCGCCAGATGCCGGGAAAGGAAATCGATGATGTAGAAGATAGGTCTAAAAGACCAAAAAACATGCTAGAGATAGGTATGAGAAGAAAGGAATCAGTGAAGATACTTACAGTTATGACCACCAAACTACTCGGAGATTCGAGAATAGATATCAACCATCCGATGAAGATCCACATCCTAAGAACGCTAAATCTAAAATCATTCGGACATCAAGATTAGAATCGAATACCGAGGAGTCAGGGAGTACAACCCAAACGAATTTCCAAAGACCGGAACTCTAAATTGAAGAAGTTGCTATGGACCAAAGAAAGCAACCCAGTGCAAAAGATACTACTTCACCCTTCACCGCGAGGGTATTTGAACACCTTCTATCAAGGCTGATGGCCAAGTTTTTTCTATTTTCAATCAAGGATTCCTGCGAAGTAGTTGTGAGGCATTTTAGCCGAATAGATTTTAACTCAATCAAGGCCATCGGTCAAGTACTTATATGCATTTCTATTGTTCATCTATTTTCATAAACTCGGTATAAAATTTTTCTTATACATGTTTGCTTATATTTTTGACATTAAAACATAAACAAATATGGGGGAAAGTATTACCCATCCAGCAGGTTTTCAATACGTAAGGTAAAATTATTTTTCCCCTTTATAAGTTAGTCAGGAAAAAAGTGTTTTATACCGATTAGATTGTTAAATACTTAGCAAATTCTATCAACAAGAATACATAATAAACAAAATTATTATAAGTTCTGAACATATCTAAAAATAAAACAGCTAAATTATAATGGCTATTAAAGTTCGAGCCATGGACATTCATTCCAAAAGGGAAAGGAAAAAGAAAATTTTACTAAAAAGATAATTGTTTGGGAACATATGAATGGTATTTCGATCAGGTTAATATTATTACATAATAAATTGTTCAAAAGCCTTTTGGAAAGGTTTACCAAAATAAATAAATAAAAAAATAAAAAATAAAAAAAGTTCGCTTGGTCTTGAAATGCACTGGTCGGCAGGCTGGGGTGGATCGTCCTTTGTATGCTCGGGAGATGGAGTTGGCTACTCGACATTCAGAGGATGTGGGTCAGATGACCTAAACTAGGTATTCTCTTGGCTTGCCTCCTAAGATGCCTCATCCTCGTCCATATCAGTAATATCCCAAATTTCGATTCTTAGCCTGTAGACCATCCACAATATACATCCAACCTCTACAAAAGTACTTAGTCAGGCCATGGGAATACTCCTTTGATTCTTTGAAGTTAGCAACTGCCTTCTTGATCCCTTCCTCCATCTGGGCTTTGGCAGTGTTGAACTTCGCTTTGGTAGTTGTTACGGGATAAATTAGTCAGACACCGAGCAGGGTAGTCGGACTCCCGAGCAGCGAGAAGAATCCAGCACCGAGCTCAGGTTAAGTAAACCCAAGGGCCATCCATTGAAAAGGAACGTACCATTCATAAGTCAAGAACGAAACCCACCGATCAGAACTTCGGAGAGAAGAGAAGAACGTGGGTCAAAGACTAGTCAAAACCAAAAGAAAACATGTTTCAAACCCTAAAACGCACACCTTGACGGTTCAGGAACCAAACGAAGAGTATTAACCGTCCACCTCAGCGAGAGGTAAGAGGCAGTTACCCAAAACCGTCCAGAACGTGGGATTGATCACCCCACGTTCCCCAGAATAACCGTCAAAGACACGACCACGAGGCCACACCAGACGAGTATAAATAGAGGCTGCGGCACAGAACTAAGCAGGAACTTTTTACTCACTTTCTTTCACTTAGAACCTCTAGAAAACACTGCTCTCTTGTATTAGATTCGTCTGTATAAAGAGAAAGTCTTGCCTAAATCATCTCTGTACTCGGAGCCCTCGTACTCGGAGTCTGTGTATTTTCGTGAGATATTGTTGTACTAATTTTACAGGTCAACAGTAGTTGTCCTTGACTCGTCCATCCCCACCACTTTCGCTTGGCAACCTTGACCTTGTCCTCGACAGTCTTGAGAGCCAGAATCAACTCATTGTTAGAAGTTTTAAGTTTCTTAAATCTTTGGTAAGTTTATCCTGGTCCAAAAGACCACCGACCAGTTCGGGGCCGAGGTAGGAAAGGTCAGCCATGGCCTATTAAAAAAATAGTTAAGGTCAGAAACCCAAATATAAAATTATGCCGAATAAGCGAATAGGCAAAATCCTGAATATAAAGCATTTTCTAATAAACCTTACCAAAGAAAGGCAGTCGCCAAGTCAAGCAGCGCGGGCACCCTGGGAAAGTGATACTATCACTAGTACAAAAAAAGACCTTTGGGTGCGACTTTTTTCGCACCCAAAAGTCAATTTTCGCACCCAAATATATCATTAGGTGCGACTTTTCCGCACCCGAAAGTCCGCACCTAAAAGTCTTGGGTGCGAAAAGTCGCACCCAAAAGTCTTGACTTTCGGGTGCGACATTTAGGTGCGACTTTCCGCACCTAAAGTCGCACCTAAAATGTCACCAAAATCCGAGGAAAAGGCGGGTAAAAGAGCATTCGGTGCGACAAAGTCGCACCCAATACTTACCCGCCATGACAAGAAATAGTGTTTTAGATGTCACTCTATTATAAAGTGACTTTAAATGTTTGGAAAAACATGCTTTAGTTATCACCTGATTTAAAAGTGACTTCAATTCTTAATTTATTTATAAAGTGACTATAAAGTGTCTTCCACTATCCAGATAAGATGATACAACATCCCGCTGCAAATCAAAACATGTTATATAGACAAACACCAAATCATATTAAAATAAGCATCCTTTAAAACACATTTGGCCAAAAAAAGTAAAGCTGCCTACAAATACAAGAAAATATCCTCTTCTTTCTAACAAGATAGCTCCAAGATAAAATCCTCACATGTGGGTAAAGATCGCACGTACCCAGCTCTTTAACGGCCACAGGAAGTCTCTCGCCATCGGTGTTCTAATTAGCAAAGCAAAGTAGATATCCCAGTAAATGCAAAAGCACTAAAATTGTCAATATAGTTTCTCAACAGAAGGGCAATTAAAAGAGTTCAGACCTCAAAATCAGCTCCAACGCTCTTAATGTTCACTGTTTGTATCTCATTGTGCTTGGCCCAAATTATTTTTCCGCCGTTGTCCATACTAGCAATGGGCACTTCACGACCAAGTTTTACCATGATAGACCCTTCGTCATAACCGATCACCACCCTGAACAAGAGAACAAGAAAAATAAAAGAATAAGCACGCTATTTTCAAGAGAGGAAAAAAAGTTTGAAAATGCAAGGGAATCGCATGAATAATCATTTTATGTCGGCGACATCACAATGGCTCGCTAAAAAGATAAGAAAAAATAAATAACAGGTAGAAAGTATACAAGCAAAGTAACGCTTACCGTCGCGAGCCTTTCATGTATCCTATGGCCCAAACTCTCTCAAGACCATAATTCAATGTATTCTCTAGCCTGTAATAAAATCAAGTGAGTTTGAAATCTGAAATCTGATGATCAATCCAGGATGATAAACAGGTCTATTGATCAATCCAGGCCCAAACTCTCTCAAGACCGTGTATTGATTTTGAAAGTAAAATGTAATCAGGTCTATTTCATGATTAGTTTGTACAAGACCCAGAGTATAACAACATCAGTCCTGCAAGTCAATGTTATTTACAGATCATTTAGGCATTCATCTTGCAACCCTCTACAATTCGTCAGGGACTTCAAACTGATTAAAATTTAGTCTACAATAACTCAAATCTTGAATTAATATGCACAGATTCCCAGATATGAAATTATGAATTTTATGAAATTTAAATAAAATAAAAATAAATAAATAAATAACTACCTGTAGGTAGTTGAGTGCCAAATGCGAACTGTTCCATCCTCTGATCCCGTAATAATTATTGGAAGATCAGGATGAAAACATACTGCAGAGACATTGTGTGTGTGGCCTTCTAGTGTCTGGACACAACTTTTGGTTTGATAATCCCACACCTGTTTCACAAGTAGGTGAATGTTTTTATGTCTTCCACATAGTAAAACCCATTTTTTTTTATTTCAGGCAATTCAAACAATACCTTGGCAGTGTGATCATCAGAACCGGTAATTAGATAAGGCTTATCACCACCTGTAAAGTAATCTACGCAGTTTACTCCTTTCTAATGAGCATCCAATGTGAAATTAGGGTCGGGAGAGCCGAGATTCCATATCTGTATATGCATGAGATGGATAGTACAAGTACAACATACCTTAATGGTGCGATCAAGGGTATCTTTTGGGTACCTTAATGGATAGTATACCTGGGACTGGTAATTCCAAATACAAACAGTTCCCGAATACAAACTCGCCAAAATCCTGCAGGGGCAAAGATAAATGAACAAAGTTTAGTATTAAGCAGTCATTATATTAAAAAAATTTAGAATAGTATTATATAGACCATTGATCTATCACCACTATATAGCAACCCCCTTACCATGGTTCTGTTGGATGCAGATCCACAGATTTTACTCTTTCTGATCTCTGAGCGAGCTTCCTCTGAGATAACACAAAGAAAAATATACAAAGAACAAAACATAATCAATTCACATTTACTATATAAACACCATTAGGCATTCAAAGAAAAATATAAAAAAAGGCCTTTAGCGTAATCTGAATTAGCTGTTGTCGGTCGTTTTCGGAAAACCCGAGACGCCAAGAAGACACGCCATTCAAAGGGCCGATGGTCAGGCCGGAGGTCCTAAAGAGCGGCGAGCCTTCTCTCACGAGTCGACTGACAAGTCCTCGTGCCAAATCCTCATGCCCCTCGAGTCGAACCCCGAGTCGTTCCTCGAGTCGAGCCTTGGGTTGTTCCTCGAGTCGAGCCTCGAGTCGGTCTCCTCGAGTCGAGCTTCACTCCTCGAGTCGAGCCTCGAGTCGCTCCTCGAATCGAGTCACTCTCGCCAAGTAGAAACCTTCATATTTCATGTGGCAAGAATGGTATTCGAAGGCCCGCAAGAGCCCGACGAGGCGGGCCATGCGCCGCGCGCGCAGCCGCGCCGGCCAACCAAGCACAGCAGCCCGCGCGCCGCGCCAGGCAGACCGCGCGCCGCGCGATGACACGCCCGCGCCGCGCATCCCGCGCCGCACATCCAGCGCCGCGCATCGCGCGCCGCGCCCCCTGCGCCGCGCGCGCTGTGCGCCTCCACTTGATGGCGCGCGCGTTCCTAGTCCCACATGGACGAAAAAGGAGCCTCCTAAGGCCCCCAAACACCTATAAATACCCTCTCTCATTGAGGGGAAATGCCATCCCATTCTTTCTCAAGGAACTTGAGACTTCTCTCCGCTTCTCTAGATGCCATCCTTGGCCTGAATCGGATTCTCCACGATTTCTCGCTCTCGGAGATTCTGAAGCACTTTCCGGGGACTCCCGAGTGCCACCTCTCTTGATCGAGCGATTAATCTCAAGCCCACGAGTGCTCTAACGGTTTTCTACCGAAAATCGCCTACGCGTCTAGCACCCTAGACGCGTCCGCCATTTCTGACAAGAAATCGCCTACGCGTCCGGCATTTCCGACTAGGAATCGCCCACGCGTCCGGAATCTCCGCCACAACAAGGAACTCTTGACTTAGAGTCTCCCACGTCTCCAAAAGAGAGAAAACACACATTCTCTCTCGCATACGCGATCTCCGAAGTCCTGAGACGCCGCCGAGGACTCCTCGAGCCCCGTCTCCTTCGTCGAGCACGCTTCTCCACCAAGGCTCCGCGCCTCAGACAGCGTCCTACACGCTTGAACTACGTTCTGACCTGATCCCACGCACGGGTACGTAGGCAGCCGACAACCAAGGCACGGTCACTCCTCCTCCTCATCCCCTACCTCTCCCGAGAGGCGGGTTGATCGGAGAAAACCCTAGCTCGAGACTATCGGGTTCCCACTCTTGGCCCGGGTGCGATCACTTGGTCCGGCCTTGGATCGAACCGCCCGAGGTTTTAAATAGTTGTTCATTTTCGTGCGACAACATTTTGGCGCTAGAAGGAGGGGCTTCCCGACCTGTTCAGCCCGAAATCCCTTCTGTTCATCTTCTTCTTTTCTTCTACAAACTCAACTTTCTCGAACTTGAGAAAAGATGAGTACTCAACCACCCGTACGTTCTGAGGGCGTGAACAACCCCGAAAACGTCACTGGGACCAAGAAATACTTCTTGCGCTCCCGAGCGCATGGTGACGAAGAGTCGCTCCATGAAGAGAGCTCGACCCGCTCACCATCTCCATCTCCAGATAGCAGGGACCACCGCATCATGGAGTTGGAGGAGAACGTCCGCCAACTAAAGGCAAAGAACGCGAGGTACCACAGCCGACTGGCTGCGAAGCAACCCGCGCATAACGCAATGACCCCCAACGGGGATCCTGAGAACCTCAACGAGGAAAGCCACGACCGTGACCCTGACTATGAGGGTACTTGCGATCCGGAGGATATCGAGACTTCTCTCACGAAGGACGGAGGACTCCCCGCCATGTTTGAAGCCGGTCCTTCGAATCCCCTACCCCGGAAAGGCGACGCGCCGGCTGCTTCTCAAGAGGGAAACTCCCGACGCTCGGCCCTCGACCGACTAGGTCGAAGGGAGAACGTTGAGGAGAGTCAGGGCACGCGGAGAGCGCGCCGTCGCAGACGAAGCCTGCGCCTCCGAACGACCAGCCCAGATCTTAGGGATCACCTCACCGCCCAACGCATCGAGCGTGGCGATGACCTAAGGGAGCGACTAAGCTCTCGGCCAAACATCCCCGCAGCAGCCCCAACTAACGGGAACCGCCGAACGGGTCAAGGGTCAAATGAAAGACGACAGGTGACTCCTCCCGAACAGGGAGTTACTCCGACTACCGGTCTCGATGTGATCACAATGATCCACAATCTTCGAAATGAAGTACGAGATCTCCGAGAACACGGAATAGGCGGAAGTGCCTATGGGGTCGTTGAGGAGAAGTCCTCGCCTTTCACGGCTCAGATATTGGCCGAGGTATGTACGGGAAATTTCAAACTCCCGAACCTCGCTCCATATAATGGAAAAGCAGATCCTGCTTACCACATCCAGCACTATGAAACCTGGATGACGATGCAGGGTGTCACTCCCGGCGCTATGTGCCAAGCTTTTAGTCTTACCCTCGCCGGACCCGGCTTCGAGTGGTTCAAGAACTTAAGGCCGGGAAGCATCCGCTCGTTCAAAGACCTGAAGGACATGTTCCTAGCACGGTTCGCTACGTCTATGGTCCAAAAGAAGACCAAGATGTACCTGTGGTCAATCAGGCAAGAGGATGGCGAGTCTCTTAGACGATACCTCGCCCGATTCACTGAAGAATCGAATAAGGTCGATCGCTTTGACGACAAAGACGCAATCACCGCCATCACTGAAGGCTTGCGCACAAGTGACTTCCTTAAGTCCATCGTCGGCCGTGTCCCTTCTACCATGGCCGAGTTAATGACTCGAGCCAAGACCTTCATGGGAGTCGAAGATTACCTCGATGGTCGCAAGGGCAATGATCAAAGCCCTCACCACCGAGACGAGCCTAGCGACGAGCAAGGAAACTCCCGTAAAAGGCGAAACAGAGGAGGTCAGACTTTTAATAGACGACGTCCGATGCCCCAGAAGCCGCGACTTGCGGAAGACTTTAAGGGCTACTCGTCGTTCACACCGTTGAACACAACGCCGGAGCAAATCCTAGCTTTAGCGCGTGACAAGTTCACTCCCCCGGCTCCAATGAACAAAGATCCCGCGACTCGTGATAGATCTAAATATCGCGAGTTCCATCACGAATACGGTCACTTGACCTCTGAATGCTATAGTCTTAAAAGGCAGATCGAGGCATTGATCCAACGGGGTGAGCTAAAAGAGTTCGTGTTACGCATGATTAGCGCTGCGGGCCCTACCTCGAACAGACCACAGTCTGGCAGGGGAGGAGGAACAGCGGCTTCTGTCGACCGAACCGCGGCTACTGCCAATGCCAATCCACAACTCCACGTTGTGACCACCATATTGGGAGGTCCACAAGATGGAGATTCGGCCCGACAACGGAAAAAATTCCTAAAGGCCGTGGCTCAAGAAGACGCTGCTATGCACGTCAACCTCACGTATGAAGAACCTCCGTCCGTGCCTCACGAGACGATGCATTTCACCAACAAAGAGGCCAAGCGAGTTGTGCATCCGCACAATGACGCAATTGTGCTCAAAGCCCAAGTAGCTAATAACTTGGTGAAAAGAGTTCTCATCGACAACGGCAGTGCTGCCGACATAATTTTCAAGTCCACCCTAGAGCGCATGAAGCTCGGGGGGCTACGCCCAACTCCGACCCAAACGCCTCTATTCGGGTTCACTGGGAAGAGAGTCATGACTAAAGGCGTCATCGATCTGCCGGTCACCTTCGGAATTCCCGGAGGCATTGAAGTCGTTCACATGGTCCCATTCCTAGTGGTCGACCAAGAGTCCCCCTACAATGTAATCGTTGGGCGACCCACGTTGAACCGGCTAAGGGCAATCACTTCAACATACCACCTACTGGTGAAGTTCCCTACCAAGGATGGAATCGGCATCATGGCTGGAGATCAATCCCAAGCCAGAATATGCTACATCCAGGGAATCGATGGAAAGACCGCTAAAAAGACGGTTAACACGATCTCTCAGCTCAGAGATAGCGTCGAGTCGACCAAGGTCCTCCGCGAAGTCCATAAAGACACCTGCATGACACCCAAGTGCAAGGTAACGGCGTCCTCATCAGGGACCCCACACGGTCTACCAGATCATACATGGACGAGACACCGATCTATCGCCTGTGGAATGCGGAACACTGGAAGAGAGTACTACCACTAGCCAGCGATCCCCCCATTTTATTTCTTTGCTTTCTAAACATTCAATAAGGCCTACGAGCCAACGTTTTAGGATTTCAAATTTTTTGCAATATTAATAAAGTTCGATGTTTTTCTTTCAAAATCCACTTTATCAAAGATTTTTAATCATCAAAGGTTACACTTGTAAACCCAAAACTCGGGGGGCTAGTGCCATAGGCAATGGAAAGTACGCTCAAAATCCTCAAGAAAGTACGCTCCACAAAAAGAAAGCACGCTCCATCAAAACAAAACACCCGAACACAAAACGGGAATAGGCGTGCACGAAAGACGCCCCCGTGGCGCGCCCAAGAGACATCCCAGAGATGCAGGCTAAAGACGCCCCCGCGGCGCGCCCAAGAGACATCCCCGAGATGCAGGCTAAAGACGCCCCCGTGGCGCGCCCAAGAGACATCCCAGAGATGCAGGCTAAAGACGCCCCCACGGCGCGCCCAAGAGACATCCCAGAGATGCAGGCTAAAGACGCCTCCGCGGCGCGCCCAAGAGACATCCCAGAGATGCAGGCTAAAGACGCCCCTGCGGCGCGCCCAAGAGACATCCCCGAGATGCAGGCTAAAGACGCCCCCGTGGCGCGCCCAAGAGACATCCCAGAGATGCAGGCTAAAGACGCCCCCGTGGCGCGCCCAAGAGACATCCCCGAGATGCAGGCTAAAGACGCCCCCGCGGCGCGCCCAAGAGACATCCCCGAGATGCAGGCTAAAGACGCCCCCGCGGCGCACCCAAGAGACATCCCAGAGATGCAGGCTAAAGACGCCCCCGCGGCGCGCCCAAGAGACATCCCAGAGATGCAGGCTAAAGACGCCTACGCGGCGCGCCCAAGAGACATCCCCGAGATGCAGGCTAAAGCCGTCCCTCGCGACGCACTTAAGACGCCTACATGGCGCACGTAAGACGCGTAAAGGCGCAACCCGTAAGACGCCTACATGGTGCAACCTAAGACGCCTACATGGCGCACGTAAGACGCGTAAAGGCGCAACCCGTAAGACGCCTACATGGTGCAACCTAAGACGCCTACATGGCGCACGTAAGACGCGTAAAGGCGCAGCCCGTAAGACGCCTACATGGCGCAATATAAGACGCCTACATGGCGCAATATAAGACGCCTACATGGCGCACATAAGACGCCTACATGGCGCACTTAAGACGCCCACATGGCGCAACCAAGTCATCCCTCGTGACACACCTAAGTAACCTACATGCCGCATCTAGGCCATCCCTCATGACGTGCCTACGATGCCTAAAACAACGCACGCAGCCATCTCTAATGACGCGCTCTGAGTCACCGCAAGGCGCTGTGTATGATGACTAATCGGAACGCACCTGAACAGCCATACAAGGCGCAACTCATGTCATCTTCACCACCGCCGACTAAGCACAATCACACTCGCCTCTGAGCAAGAACCTCGCTCGGCCTGAACCAGCTGAGACCTCGCTCCTCGAGTTGAGTCATTCTCCTCGAGTCGAGCCTTGCTCCTCAAATCGAGTCAGTCTCCTCGAGTTGAGCTTCGCTCCTCGAGTCAAGTCATTCTCCTCGAGTCGAGCTTCGCTCCTCGAGTCGAGTCATCCTTCTCGAGTCGAGCTTCGCTTCTCGAGTCGAGTCAGTCTCCTCGAGTTGAGCTTCGCTCTTCGAGTCAAGTCATTCTCCTCGAGTCGAGCTTCGCTCCTCGAGTCGAGTCATCCTTCTCGAGTCGAGCTTCGCTTCTCGAGTCGAGTCAGTCTCCTCGAGTTGAGCTTCGCTCCTCGAGTCAAGTCATTCTCCTCGAGTCGAGCTTCGCTCCTCAAGTCGAGTCATCCTCCTCGAGTCGAGCTTCGCTTCTCGAGTCGAGTCATTTTCCTCAAGTTGAGCTTCGCTCCTCAAATCGAGTCGAGCTTCGCTCCTTGAGTCGAGTCATCCTCCTCGAGTCGAGCTTCGCTTCTCGAGTCGAGTTAGTCTCCTCGAGCTGAACTTCGCTCCTCGAGTCGAGTCTCCTCGAGTAGAGCTTTGCTCCTCGAGACGAGTCACTCTCCTCGAGTTGAGCTTCGCTTCTCGAGTCGAGTCATTTTCCTCGAGTTGAGCTTCGCTCCTCAAATCGAGTTATTCTCCTCGAAGTCGAGCTTCGCTCCTTGAGTCGGGTCATTCTCCTCGAGTCAAGCCTCGCTCCTCGAGTTGAGTCACGCTCCTTGAGTCGAGTCTCGCTCCTTGAGTCGAGTCATTCTCCTCGAGTCAAGCCTCGCTCCTCGAGTTGAGTCACGCTCCTTGAGTCGAGTCTCGCTCCTTGAGTCGAGTCATTCTCCTCGAGTCAAGCCTCGCTCCTCGAGTTGAGTCACGCTCCTTGAGTCGAGTCTTGCTCCTTGAGTCAAATCATTCTCCTTGAGTCGAGCACTGCTCCTCGAGTCAAGACATCCTCCTCAAGTCGAGTCACACCCTCCTCGAATCGAGCCATGCTCCTCGAGTCGAGTCGCTCTCCTCGAGTCATCCCTCTCGAGTCGAGCATCACTCATCAAGTCATTCTCCCCGAGTTGAGTCTTGCTCCTCGAATCGAGTTATACTCCTCGAGTCGAGCATCGCTCCTCGAGTGGAGTCATATTCCTTAATGACCAGCCAGTCTCCTTGAGTCGAGTCTAGCCCCTCGAGTTGAGACTTGAGTCGGCTCCCCGAGTCGAGCCTAGCCCCTCGAGTTGAGACTTGAGTCGGCTCCCCGAGTTGAGCTTCGCTCCTTGAGTTGAGACTTGATTCAGTCTCCTCAAGTCGAGCTTCGCTCCTCGAGTCGAGCCTTGAGTCAGTATCCTCGAATCGAGCTCCGCTCCTCGAATCGAGCCTTGAGTCAGTCTCCTCGAGTCGAGTCCCACTCCTCGAACAAACACCTGGAGCGACCTGAAGAACAGGTCAGCCAAAATAGAGACCCGCGCTCGCGCCTGGGGAATAAGGGCCGATCTTCCGAACGCAGACGAAGAAGCGTCACCAAGGCGAGAATGGCGGATGCCCCGTGAGGCCGACTTATGCTTGATGCGTGATCGAACTTTTAGCGTTTATCCCCGAGCAGTCGAAGCCCTCCGGTGCGGCAGAGCCTTCCGCCAGGTGCCACTCCGTCTTCTCGAAGCATCAGCTCGCATCATCAACCTCCGTCTTCGAGACCTCGGAATGAGCACACCTTTGCAAAATGCAAAAGTGCAGTCGCCTTCCAAGCTGGCCGAGACGGAAGCCATGATCTTCCCCTAATAGGTCACGATTACACAATCGTCACCCTGCTAGTCACCATCGAGTCCCATGGACTCCGGATTGATGATATTATCAAACAAAACGCCATCGAAGGTTAACTCGGGCGTAACATTGCCAAAAGATCAATAAGCCGCGACGCGCCGGCACACCTCTACACAAATGCACGCCCAACTTGCGCATGCATATCCCATTTGCTCCGGGGCTAGAGCGACGAACGCAAGCGCGTTCGCCTCGCCCACGTTGAGCTACGCCTCCTATCTGCTTGGATCCTCCTCCACGTGTACATCACACACTCGTGTCGAGAGAGACGGAAAAGCGAGAGAGAGCACTAGCAATTGTGAGAGTATTCTTTATAATCACAAAGGCTTCGCAACACTGAAGCTCTGGAAAGTCTATTTTCCTCAAACACCCGGCGGAAACAACTAAAAGTTCACCGCCCGGGGCCTCCCGAGCAATGAACTTGGGGGGCTAAGGTTGTCGGTCGTTTTCGGAAAACCCGAGACGCCAAGAAGACACGCCATTCAAAGGGCCGATGGTCAGGCCGGAGGTCCTAAAGAGCGGCGAGCCTTCTCTCACGAGTCGACTGACAAGTCCTCGTGCCAAATCCTCATGCCCCTCGAGTCGAGCCCCGAGTCGTTCCTCGAGTCGAGCCTTGGGTTGTTCCTCGAGTCGAGCCTCGAGTCGGTCTCCTCGAGTCGAGCTTCACTCCTCGAGTCGAGCCTCGAGTCGCTCCTCGAATCGAGTCACTCTCGCCAAGTAGAAACCTTCATATTTCATGTGGCAAGAATGGTATTCGAAGGCCCGCAAGAGCCCGACGAGGCGGGCCATGCGCCGCGCGCGCAGCCGCGCCGGCCAACCAAGCACAGCAGCCCGCGCGCCGCGCCAGGCAGACCGCGCGCCGCGCGATGACACGCCCGCGCCGCGCATCCCGCGCCGCACATCCAGCGCCGCGCATCGCGCGCCGCGCCCCCTGCGCCGCGCGCCGCGCGTTGTGCGCCGCACTTTGTGCGCCGCGCGCGCCGTGCGCCTCCACTTGATGGCGCGCGCGTTCCTAGTCCCACATGGACGAAAAAGGAGCCTCCTAAGGCCCCCAAACACCTATAAATACCCTCTCTCATTGAGGGGAAATGCCATCCCATTCTTTCTCAAGGAACTTGAGACTTCTCTCCGCTTCTCTAGATGCCATCCTTGGCCTGAATCGGATTCTCCACGATTTCTCGCTCTCGGAGATTCTGAAGCACTTTCCGGGGACTCCCGAGTGCCACCTCTCTTGATCGAGCGATTAATCTCAAGCCCACGAGTGCTCTAACGGTTTTCTACCGGAAATCGCCTACGCGTCTAGCACCCTAGACGCGTCCGCCATTTCTGACAAGAAATCGCCTACGCGTCCGGCATTTCCGACTAGGAATCGCCCACGCGTCCGGAATCTCCGCCACAACAAGGAACTCTTGACTTAGAGTCTCCCACGTCTCCAAAAGAGAGAAAACACACATTCTCTCTCGCATACGCGATCTCCGAAGTTCTGAGACGCCGCCGAGGACTCCTCGAGCCCCGTCTCCTTCGTCGAGCACGCTTCTCCACCAAGGCTCCGCGCCTCAGACAGCGTCCTACACGCTTGAACTACGTTCTGACCTGATCCCACGCACGGGTACGTAGGCAGCCGACAACCAAGGCATGGTCACTCCTCCTCCTCATCCCCTACCTCTCCCGAGAGGCGGGTTGATCGGAGAAAACCCTAGCTCGAGACTATCGGGTTCCCACTCTTGGCCCGGGTGCGATCACTTGGTCCGGCCTTGGATCGAACCGCCCGAGGTTTTAAATAGTTGTTCATTTTCGTGCGACAACATTAGCCACGACGAAAACGCCAGATCTTGTAGAAACTTGCTAACAATATGCATACAAATTCAAGAGCGCTAAAAAAGTTGAATTGAAATTCGAATGGGTGAATAGGGTACATACAGAGATTGAAAAAATCGGACGTTCGAAAGCTCGATTCGTGAAAGAAAAAGTACGACTTTAGGACGCGGATGAAAGAAAAGACGAAGAAGAAGAAACAAATTTGGGAGAAACAAATTCTCACCTTTATGGCTATGAAATCAACCCTCCGGTGCTCTCAGCCTCGTTTTCCGGCATCCTCGGCGGCTCACGGCGTCCTCGTCTTCTCGGCTGAGACGCGCGCGCTCGAGATGGTATCGGGTCTCGGTGGCTTGCTGTTGGTCGAGCTTCCTCCTCCTCCGTGAGCTCACCCCCGTCGCTCACTCCCTCGCTCTCTTCCTCTCTCTCCTTCTCTCGGCTCTCTCTCTCCTTCTCTCGGTCTCTCTCTTTCCCTTCCTCTCTTCTTTCTTTTCTTTCTTTGTTTCTTTTATTTTCGCAAGAAGATAATTTTTTGGAAGTGAAATTTGAGAAGTGAAATAAGAGGGAACAAAATCCCGCTAATTTTTTTGACGAAAAGTTTTGGATTTTTGGGTGCGACTTTGTCGCACCAAAAGGTATTAATGAACTTTTGGGTGCGACTTTTCGCACCCAAATTTAAAAAAATCAGCGAAAATTTTTAATTGCTTCAATATCTTTTGGATGCGACTTTTCGCACCCGAAAGTCTTTTTTGGTGCGACTTTTAGGTGCGAAAAGTCGCACCCAAAAGTCATCCGCACCGAAAGACTGTATTTGTAGTAGTGTATTGGCCTCCTTCAACATCAGCAAGCCCATCATGTAACTAAACACGTGGGTCAAATGATATGAGGCATGAGTAGCACTAGGGTCCACCAATGTCGGGTAGTAGACGATGAGGGATTAAGATTCTCAGTATTGCTTGGCCTCTCGGGAGATCGGCGAGCCTTCTTTGGGCTTCTTTCTTCTTTCGGAGGCTTAGCATCCCGTTCGCCTGAAGACTTGGATGGTGGAGCTTTAAAACCCCTGCAAAGTGTCAAGTTCTCGAGAAGGAAGGAAGTTTACCCATATCTACAGAGTATTTATTTCATTAGATTGAATAGAACAACTTGTGAACGAAATATGAAGGATTTTACGAACCGATTGAAGTCGGGTTGGCATGATGATTAGCCGAGTAATATTTTGAAAAGTTCTCGGAAGTCCAGATTTTAAGGTATGATCTCGCAGAATCAGAAAGCGATCCTATCAAACCAATATCTTCGACCTCAGACCGAGAATGAAAACGTTCTAAAAAGAAAACTAAAAGAAAGTTAAAAGTTAAAACAACCAACGGTTAAAGAAAATATCACACAAGATAAAGCAGCTACCAAATATTAAAAATCCACGAGGAATCGAATAAACTTTTCGGAAAATCAGAATGCTGAATAAATAAAAAAAAGCAGTCTTTCCAAGCCTTATTGTGCTCGATATATCTAAAATTAATTTTTATTTATTTATGACGGTAAATTTGTGCCATCCATTACAGTCTAGGTTCAATTTAAACTTATCATAATAAGTGACTGCAGCTCGAGATGGATCCCGACCATAACATTTCTACAATGAAATAATTATGCATATCATTATTTAGTAGACATTCGGCTTTAATTGGATCGGAGCCAAATTTGAACCTCTTAGAACTTTCTCGATGAAAGGATGGAACGGAATACCTCCAATGATCCTAAGAATAGAGGGATTAATCGCCATTAAACCCTGCGGAGGACAATGAGCATACTCTCTATAAGAAGGAATGATCAAATCAAGCTGAATCGTTTTTACAAAGCAAGAAGAGTCGCAAAAAGACGTCTTTTTACAATGATGAATTAGGATTTCAAACCGATATATGGGTTAGCAATAACATGTGTCCGCGAAAACATTTAAACGTAAGGTCAATCACAAAGCAAGATTCTTAGATATAACTCCTAGAAAATGTCTCAGCTATTCAGTATAAAAGTTCAAAGTGCTGAATACAAATTAAAGTTTCGCACCGTCTAAAAATAAAAAGAAACTGGAAGGCATTATTATGATCGGAATTTCAAAACACCAAATAGCCACCAAACACCGAACAAGATGTAATTCGAGGTGTAATAATGCAAGGAACGAGTAGGAGTAACAAGTCGAACAAATGCTTACAATGGCCACGTAAGCACCAATAACCGTCAAGATAACCTACAAACGGTTATTAGGACAGTTACAACACGATCAGAGCAGTTATTAAATAACCGTTCGAGATGTGGGTCTGATCAACCCCCATTCACACCTGACCCCCATCTATAAAAAGCACAAGACACCTACGGAATGAGGGGGGACACGTTTTCGCAAATTACACCTACGCCACATAACCTTCCATCATTATTTTAACCTTTATATTGAATCCATTTGAACAGTTGTTTCTTGTATTGAGATTCGCATGTGTTACTCGTATAATTAGCATGGTTTAAGCATATGTTCAGACCCTCCGAGAATAATAGGAATCCAGCACCGCCCCCATGTCAAATAGGCCCAAGGGCTCATTAAGTTTAAGGAACAACTCGTCATATAGCAAGAACGAACCATACCGAGCAGAACTTCGAAGAGAAGAGAAGCTGATGGGTCCAAAGACTAGTCAAACTAAGAAAACGTGGCCACATCATAATTTAAATAATAACCGCCTGAGTACACGTGCTGAGCGGTTACCTTAGAAAAAACAACTGCTAAGTAGTTATGCAAAATAACCACCCACTCACATGAAAAAAAGGGGAAGTTCCAAAGTAGCTACTATATCAAGGCCTTGATCATCCCATGATCTTCAAATTCATCTCTATAAAAAGGGACACAAAGCAACAAAGAGAGAACAAGTACACGCCAGAAGTCTCACCTATCACAAAACACTTTCATTTACATTATCTCTTTTACTAGGTTCGTCTGTATTGAGAAAATCCTACCTAGAACCTTTATGTGCTCGGTACTGCTTACTCGGAGCCTAGTGTTCTTCGCATGAAAATTATTGTACCATTTTTGTATGTCAATATTTTGGCGCCATGATGAGGCCGGGTAGCGTTGAGAACACTATAGAACGTGTCCAGAGATGTCTATCCAAGAAGATTCGTTGAGAATAGTCAAACATTGTCTCTCCAACAATAACGATAAAAAAAAGTCCCTAGCACAATTAGATGCTTATATGGCCACACACAAAAAAATGCCTAGCTTATGAAAGGCGTCTAGCACACACCAAAAGTTTGGAAGGCTTGAATATAGTATTCAAAAAATTGTGCCAAGCACAGACCGAAAGTTAGGCTGGAAGGCTAGAATATGATATTCAATAAAAGGCACCTAGCACATTAGAATGTCTAGATGGCCATACCGACAAAATAAACAAAGATGTCAAGCGTAGGGTCCGAACTTATGAAGAAGGAAGTTTAAACCCCGAGAAACGCATAACAAGTTACGACATTAAACATACTTTAAGTCATTTACTATAGTCTAGATATATATTTGTATAAAATTGTAAGTAGGGACATGATAGATCTCAAACACACGAAACAAATTTCAAGTTAGTGCTCAGATGGTATGAGCACAATATAAAAGACATTTCTAAAAATATCAAGTCTTTGTTCATAAGTAAAGAGCAAAAAACATAGATGAAATTTCATAAAAAAAAATAAGTATTAGCTCAAAGGGTGTGGGCATACACGAAAGAAATCTCAAGTTAGTGCTCGGATGGTATGAGCACAACAAAACTAAATTTTAAAATATCAAGTCTTCGCTCATAAGTCAAAAGAAAAAAGTCTTAGATGAAATTTCATAAAAAAAAAAAAATAAGTGTTAGCCCAAAGGTTATGAGCACACAAAAAAGAAATTTCAAGTGAATGCTCGGATGGTATGAGCACAACATAAAAGAAATTTTTTAAAATATCGAATCTTTGCTCATAAGTCAGAGCAAAAAGACTTAGATAAAATTTCATGAAAAAAAGTGTTAGCTCAAAGTGTATGAGCATACACGAGAGAAATTTCAAGTTATGTTCGGATGGTATGAGCACAACACAAAAGAAATTTCTAAAAATATCAACTCTTTACTCATAAGTCCTTAGTAAAAAGACTTATGTGAAATTTCATAAAAAAAATAAGTGTTAGCTGAAAAGGTATGAGCACACAAAAAAGAAATTTCAAGTGAGTGCTCGGATGATATGAGCACGATATAAAAGAATTTTTTAAATATAAAGTCTTTGCTCATACGGTAAGAGCAAAAAGACTTAGATGAAATTTCATAAAAAAAAATAAGTGTTAGCTCAAAGGTTATGAGTATACACGAAAGAAATTTCAAGTTAGTGCTCGGATGGTATGAGCACAACATAAAATGAATTTCCAAAAATATAAAGTCTTAGCTCATTAGTCAAGAGCAAAAAGACTTTGATTATTTTTCATAAAAAAAAAATTAAGTGTTAGCTCAAAGGATATGAGCACCCGAGAAAGAAATTTCAAGTTAGGGGACGGATGGTATGAATACAACATAAAAGAAATTTATAGAAATATCAAGTGTTTGCTCATAAAGCAAGAACGAAAAAAAAACTTTGATGAAATTTTATAAAAAGAATAACTGTTAGCTCAAAGGGTATGTGCAATCACGAAAAAAATTTCAAGCTATTGCTCGGATTGTATGAACACAACTTAAGAATAAATTTTTATAAAAATATTAAGTCTTTGCTCATAAAGCATGAGCAAAAAGACCCAGAAGAAATCGCAAAAGACAACTCAATGAATGCTCGGTCTTCAAGCCGACAAATAGCTAACCTCGGAACATCCCGATGAAAAAAATTCAGTAAAAGTGTCGTGGTATAATTGTATCGAAGATTATACTACATAGTTCCTTAACCATTTATACCAAAATAATAATGGAGAAGCTCTTGGTATAATAAAACACTAGTCGAACAAAATCTTACAATGACCACGTACGCACCAATAACCGTCAAAATAACTTATAAACGGTTATCCGGACAATTACATAACACGATCAAAGAAGTTATTAAATAACCGTTCTGTTATGTTTTCCTTCTTGCCAAAACCACTCTCAAACGTAGAAACACACGAACATAAGATGTTCGTTTACAAGGTTCAGTCAATATGACCTAGTCTTCGAAATTCCCCTCTCCGAATTCTTTGCACTATGATCAAACACCCTTACAAACACTCACCATAGTGATCTCACAAGCCGAGACCTCCCAAACATAAAGTATAGAGATGGAGAAGAAGATGAACTACCCAAGAATTATATCCCCAGCTCTCTCGCTCGATATCTCAATCAGTTTCTCTCTCTATTTCTTTCTTTGTGTATGTGTGTCTATAAAGCCGTTAGCACAGTACCATATAAACAAACTCGGCCTAACTAAATTAAGCCTAACACAAACTTAACCATTTATAAACCATGGTCAAGCTAGCTTACATACCGATACTAACTAAACTCCAATTTTGGTTAAGGCACAACTAACATCAACAAACTCCACATCAGTGGAAGAACCTTTGTCCCACACTCCACCGGATTGTCTTCAGTCCCAACTTTCTGTATATCCACCACTCCTTGTCCCACCTTTTCTCTGATGAAGTGGTATTTAATCTCAACATGTTTCATACGATCATGAAACACAGGATTTCTACAGAGATGTATAGCAGTCTGACTATCTGAGAATATGGCTGCTTTCTCAGTGAAGAATTTAAGCTCTCTGAGCATTCCTGGAAGCCAAATCTCTTTTTTCACAGATTATGTTGCTGATGTATATATAACCGGCCTTAGTAGTTGATAGAGTAACCATTGACTGCAACTGAGACCTCCAGCTCACACAGCTCTTAAACACAAGGAAATAATATGCTCATGTGGACCTTCTTGTGTCCTTATCTCCTGTGTAATCTGAGTCAACAAAACCATGTAGACTTACCCTTTCACTTGGTTTCCCAGAGTACATCAAACTAGTTTGTGTTAACCCTGCTATGTACTTCAATAATCTCATAATGGCAGTGAAGTTTTCCTGGATTAGCCATGTAGTAGCTGAGAGAACTGATGGCAAAAGCCAAATCTATACGTGAACATGTCATGGTGTACATGACAGATCCAACAACATTTGAGTAAGGCTTGTCAGCCATAAACTGAACCCCCTCATCATCTGTTGGACTCTGAGACTTTGACAACTGGATATGGTTTCGAGGGGCAGACTATTACACTTAGCACCTGCAACTCCAAACTTCTCAACCAGTTTTTCAAGGTACCCTTGTTGATTCAAAAACAAATTTCCTCCATTTTTGTCTCGTTCAATCCTCATTCTGAAGATCTTACTCGCTGCACCAAGATCATACATTTCAAACTCTGACTTCAACAGCTCCTTCATCTTATTCATTCTGTGCTTTTCCTTGCTAATGAGAAGCATATCTTCCACGTATAGTGACAGAAATTCTGAATCTAGAGGACTTGCCCCTCTAAAATACAAACAAGGATCATAGAAACTCCTACAGAAACCTTGATCAGTGATAAAGGTATCAAAACGAATATACCACTGCCTAAGAGACTGCTTGTGTTAGGAATATTGCCCACTAGAAAATAATGATTACTAAATAAGGTAAGAAGTTAATTTATTATTATAATATGATTAGTGGGTTGAGGTCTAATAAAATTCAGAATCAATAACAACTATTATCCGTAGTCTCCGTATCAAACTGAGTCGCATGTTGGGCATCCGAGTTCGCGCGGTAAACTAAAACAAGGTCGATAACTGATATGCGCCTGGAAAGCCTTATCAAAAGTCATATATGGAGAACATGAGTGAAGGTTGATCATTCAGTGGGAACTCTATACTTTTGGTAAGTGTACGACCCGGACATACTTTGGTTTGGATAGATGTGTCGTTTAAGGACCGTTACGATGCACTAGTCGAGGTCGCTTATGATGGTCACAGTGACGCTTGATCTAAATCTTGAAGTAATCATGGACTTCTAGGTAATGTTACCGATTCTTTGATTCACCGTGTTAAAGGCTAATGAAACGCTGACTAAATAGGTTTTTTGGGAAGTCGGGACATGATCGTAGAAGAAAGTGATTTACAGATACGTAATCCAGCCTTACTGAAAGAAAGTTAAATGTTATCTCACCTAAGGGTTGATTCCAGAACCGATAGATTGCTAGCACTTCCAAAGTTGGCTTACGTTCAGAAGAATCTTTCGTTGGAGAAGCAACTGTGCTTATTGTATATATGTAACGACAAAGGTATAATGGAATAAATTGACCTATCTCGATACGGGTTGAACCTGTAGGATCATGATCACGTACTGACTAAATCAGTGGACACTCGTCACGATGAGTAAATATAATTCTAGTATTATGGGAGAGTTCAATCTTGGCTTACACGGTGGAGTACTGACCAAGATTAGACAAAATGATACGTAAGAGAAAAATGATTGTTTCGTCTTTTGATCGAGTTTGTTAAGTTTCAAATACTAGGTCCATAGTCCCCGATTCGGCTTTGATAAAGGCGGATAAGAACATTCATATAATAATGGTTTCATTGTCATAGTCTCACTTGTTGTAATTGTGATAAACATCATTAATTCTGAAAAACGGGTATTTGCGAAATTAAATAACTATTTATAGTATAATTTTTTTATTTATTATTGGAGCAAGTAAATAATCAATTAATAAGTTATTTATTTATTGTGATCAAGTATATAATTAGGTTTGGATTTTTGGGCCAGGCCTTGCGCTGAAGAAAAAATTTGTCACCTCCCTATCAAGAGGATGGCGATTTTATATACTGGTTTTATACCATTTTGTTCTCTTTAATTGTTCCTAAAATAAAGGAGAGAAAATAAAGAAAATTAGTTATTCTCCTATATTCTTTCCTTATATTTAGGAGAATATTTAGCATAAATATTTTCCTATGTTCTCTCAACAAATAAAATATTTTATATTTTGATATAAAATAAAATCCTAGATACTGATCCGATGGATGAGAGAAAAAGTAGGATTCGTGAAAAGAGATCCAAGGGCTGAGAATAAATCTACTAGTATGAACACAATAAAATAAAATAATATATTCTAGAATATTCTGGAATATCTCCTCTTAACTGCTATAAATAGAGGGCTGATGAGAAGCAAAATTTAACCTAAATAGTACTAAAAAAAAGTTCGGCCTCCTCTCTTTGGTTTGGCCAAGACTTTGCTTCTTCCTCTTTATCTCGAAATTGCTTCAATTCCATTCTTAGAAATAAGAGAGAAAGATCTAAAACACCTCGTGTCAAATCTAAGTGAGATCAAGAATCGTTGCTCACTCATTAGTCTTATCTTCCTCGAAGATTACGTTTCAAAAGACTACGGTGTCATCAACACGACGAGAAGGAATCCGAGAGTTTCAGAGTCATCCCGAAGGTCTGCACGTGAGGAGTCTTTTATAGACTAAAGACGGATTGTGAAAGCTTGAAGGTTCGGTTCGTGAACTCAAATTTGTAAGTCTTCTGAACTTGTCATTAAATTTATCAGTTGCTTGATATATTGCATTTGCTCTCATTAAATAACGTAAATCTCGATCTTGTTTAATTAATAACCATGTTTTAATTAGCTTATGATAGCGTAATTAATATTTTCCGCATTTAAATGGTTGTTAGAGGTGCAATAATCACCAGCAATTGGTATCAAAGCTAATTGTTTTGCGTTATTTAATTGATTCGTTCTAGTAATTAAATTTTTTATATGGTTTGAATGGATTGATATTGTGATATGAAATTCATACAATTCAATATATGATTATGTGAATTGTGATTCGTGGGTTGATCGTAGATTTTTTTATTCTCGATTTTCTAGATTTTTTTATTAAACCAGAAATTCAAAGGGTATAGGTTTTTTATAATTTTCATTATTATACTTGCTGTAATCCGATGGTCATGAAATTCGCGATACGCTTACCCACTCCGAGAAGACATGATGGTCTGAAGGAGAACCACCATGACGGAAGGATTATGACGCTTTGATGACGAGACGCAATTTTTTGATGATCTTTTCAAAAAGGCCGCCCCCTAGCATTATGACCTCTTGGACATGATGCCATCATGGTCATGGTCCAAGCTAACTTGTTGACCCTACCTTGACAAGTGGACTCAAGGATTCGACCGGGTCACACCCCGTTAACCCGGTCGCCCAAGGCCCAACGAAAATAAAAAAAAATATACCGAAAAATTAGTTTTTCGAAGTTTTATTTAAAATAATTTTATGGGCTGGGTCCAAATAAGTTTTATTTAAAACATTGAAAAATAAGTGGTTTTGATATCGATTTATTTTTCTAAAAGACATTTGAATGAGCCTTATTCAATAAATTATTTTTGAGAAAAACTAAAAAAAAAATAAATAATTTTTTAGATTGATTTATTTTTCAAGTGAGACATAGGAATGTGCTCAATATGAATCCATGAACTAATGTGATTAGTTTCATCTAGTTAGTATTTATTAAAGAATCAAATTGGAAACGATCAAATCGAATCAAACCATACTTGCTTGCTCGTGCTTATTTATTTAATTGCTTATGCCATGCTTGTTAGCTATAACTTAGAAATTGTTTTTGGTGGGTTGTGCTTATCATGGGCTTTCATTTATTAAATTAAATTATCTAATTGGATTAGGATAGTTTTAATAAATGAGTTGAATGGATCGGAGAGCTTTGTCACCAAGCCGATAAGAGGCTAAGCTTGGGGGTTACTAAAAGACGATGTCTTCCCTCCTCGCTGGAAGCTTTTCCGTGAAGGAATACTATTAGGATAATCAAGACTAGAATGCCACGAATTCCTAATCACTAAGCTATATCAAAACTTGACTGTTTTTAAGGGTAGTTTAGTAACACTCGAGTTTTTAATATGATTTAGTTAATTCGAGTGGATCACCTAGATTAATTTTAATGCTAGAAGAAAATTAAAATACTGAAAGTATATTGAGTCATAGGCCTCCAACATCGCCACAACACTGTGAGGATGAAAGATCCTTGCTTGATCGGCAGTTTGTTTAAAATTAACATGGTGATCTGTTCCTAAGGACAGGTTTTTTTATTCCAATACCAAGCTTGTGACTCTGACGATAGGCGAGAGGGTTGAATCTGGCGTGTATTGACCGTTATATGAATGCCTCATATTGCTTTTATGATATTGATATATGCATGAATCTTAAGCCTTAAGTTTGAATATAGAAAATGAAGGACACATGTTTCCGTTCATTAACTATATAGTTGCACAATAATATATTATCCGAGTTAATAATCTCTGTTAGAATTTTAATTAGCCTTTATTGCTTTATTAAAATTGCTATAATAAATGTGTTTTTGATATAATAAGAACTATTTAGAACTCTGCTAGAGTCTAAATAATTATCTCATATCGACAAATGATTTGTGTGATTAAGAGATAATAAGGTAACACAATTTTATAGTTAGTTTCGATGATACATTGACTGAGTGGGAGGATCTTTTAAGAGAACCTAGACACTCAGGTTCAATAACTTAGTGGGAGCTTCCTTAAATGGAACCTGGTCATAAGAATTAATTGAGTGGGAGCATCCTTGGTTGGATCCTAGTCAGTGGAATCATATTATTGAGTGGGAGCATCCTTTAAAGGATTCTAACTATGATTGTTCAAGGCATTTAACGGGAGCTTCTTTATAAGAATCTCGCCATTATTAAACAATGCAATGATAGCAATGTCCTTCACAAGACTGTCACCATCATTTATGATAGAATACTTTAAAATGGATTAGTATTACTATCGTGACAATAATATGAATGAAAGTGTAATTAATTATTGACTTGCCATAAATTATCAATTAATAAATAGGAGCATATTTAACTAGAATCTTACCGCTGTTGTACGAAATTAAAGATAGCTTAATCCTTTATAGGATTAAATACATCATCTATGATGGGATTCTTAATTGAATCTAATAAGCTATTAAATCGAACAATAAATGTAAGTATGATTAACTTGCCATTAAGATGAATGTATCCATTAATGGATCCTTGTCGTTATTATCAATGATGTCTTTCATTAAATGAAAGATTTGATTTTAGTAATAAAAATCAAACTAACTTGTCTTAAGTCATAAAACCCAGTTTTAGTAGATCAGCGTGTCAAGCAATTAGCTTGAAGGAATAGAGAGATATATAAATTGAACAATGAATGTGTTCAAGCTTTGTAGAAGTTGTTTGGTACTTAAGGGATTGAACCCTTGAGAAGATACATTGGCAACGATATTGCTCTTCTCTCTCATACTACGAACCCGTTCATTTGGGATCTTATATAAAATAAGATGAACTGTCATTTGAGGAGCATGTTCCGTTGACTTGTTGACATTGGATCAAAGTAGTTATAACTACCAGACCTTTTTTTAAACAACAAAAGGTAGATCCTTAAAAACGAACAACTAATCGTGATGGTTCATGGATTTTGTTATGATCGATATTCTTTGAATGATCGATAAGTGTTATTCTTATATATGTGTCATTAAGATAGTTATTACCATTGAGTGATAGATCTAATAATGACACAAGTAAATTGACTGAGCTAAACAAATTCTGAAACTTGAGGTTTAGAAACGACAAACTCATTCCATGAAGTCTCAAACATACTTATTATGATAAGGTATGAGCTCAATGTTAAGACATTGTAATTAAAAGGACTAAATATTAGACCTTTGGCAATGACGAATTTCCGAGAATACTAACGAGTGTACTGTAAATTTTTGGAAATAGTTATATACTTAATTATTTTAGTTAATTGTAAATCCTTAAAGTCATGTGTCTTGAATATGCCTTGACTAACAAGGATACACAATAAATAACCAAGTAATGGAATAAAGTCAATAAAGTTCTTATTGACACATATTTAATCACACTATGGTTAGTGGTGATTAGACCTGAGCATGCACAGGTGCAAACTGAAATGGCATCAAGAGATGTACACCAATGAATAGCGTAACTTCATATTTTTAGATATAAAGTCTGGTGTATAGTCTGAAACATGCAAAGTGTTAACTTGTTCCAAAGTAAATTGATTTACTATGAACAAGTTGACTTGACTTTGAAAGGTAAGTCAGAGAACACTTGCATGCATGCCTGGACTGTGGATATATAAGGGATGTAAGTCAAATAGACATAATTTCTGGAGTATGATAAAATTGAGAATCTATATGATGCGAATCTCAATCCTGGGTCAAACTTATGAAACTTTCTCTACAATGGCTAAGACTTAAATATTGCCAGAAGATGATGATTACTAAATAAGATAAGAAGTTACTTTATTGGTATAATATGATTAGTGGGTTGAGGTCTGATAAAATTCAGAATCAATAACAACTATCATCCGTAGTGGCTCCGTATCAAACTGAATCGCATGTTGGGCATCCGAGTTCGGGCGGTTAACTAAAACAAGGTCAATGACTGATATACGCCTGGAAAGCCTTATCTAAATTTATATATGTAGAACATGAGTGAAGGTTGATCACTCAGTGGGACCCGAACTGACTTTGATTTTGATATATGTGTCGTTTAAGGACCGTTACGATGCACTAATCGAGGACGCTTATGATGGTCACAATGACGCTTGATCTAAATCCTGAAGTAATCATGGACTTCTAGGTCATGTTACCGGGTTCTTTGATTCACCTCGTTAAAAGCTTATGTGATACTGACTAAATAGGTGTCTTGGGAAGTCGGGACATGATCGTAGAAGAAAGTGATTACATATACGTAATCCAGCCTTCCTGAAAGAAGGTAAATGTTCTCTTACCTAAGGGTTGCACTAGTACAAAATATAGCATCAGGTGCGACAAAAGTCGCACCTGAAAGCACCACCGTCGCACCTGAAAGAATCATCAGGTACGACTTTAGATGCGACAAAATCGCATCTGAAAGTCCGCACCTGATGATTTTAGGTGCGACTAGTCGCACCTGAAAGTCATCACTATCAGGTGCGACAGTTTAGGTGCGACTTCTCGCACCAAAAGTCGCATCTAAATATACTCAAAAATAAGATATTAAAGCGGGATATATACAATCAGATGCGACTAGTCGCATCTGATACTTTCGCGCGAAAAGTATCAGATGCGACTAGTCGCACCTGATAGTAATTCGCCGCCTAATATTTTGGCGGGTTACAGTACAATCAGATGCGACTAGTCGCATCTGATACTTTTCCCGCGAAAGTATTAGATGCGACTAGTCGCATCTGATACTTTTCCCGCGAAAGTATTAGATGCGACTAGTCGCATCTGATTGTCTGTAGTTTTTTTTTAAATGCTGATTCTAATAGAATCAGCATATATAAAATTCATTTAGAATAAATATTTTTTTGTTAAATTAATTAAATAATTTTAATAATAATAATTATATAATATTAATTAGAATAATTATATAAATAATTTAATAGAAATTCTAATATTAAATTCATAAAATTTGATAATTTACGTTCAATAAATTTAAAAAATTACAATCTATTCTTTATGTTTCCCTTTTTCACTCGAAGTCTTCCAATTCGTGAATGCACGGCCTCCTCTTCCGCCAGATCTTCCTCGTGCGCTGCCGCTCGAACGATGTCGCTGAAATTCTACCGAATCTGGCGTCTGAGCATTCGGCATTGACCGTGTTGGCGGCGTCTGAGCATTCAGCATTGAAGCGGATGGCGGCGTCTGAACATTCGGCATTGAAGCGGATGGCGGCGTCGTCTCAGGGTGCATCATCGCGGGGGATGTCTGCATGGGAGACGGATACTGCTGTGTGTAGGCAAAGAACTGTTGCTGAAACGCCTCCATCTGAGCTCGTTGCTCACACCTCATCTCTTCCATTGCGGCCTGTTGTGCAGCCAACGCTGCTTGTAGCTCGCTAACCACTGGATCTGGAACGCGCCTCGATGAAGAACCTGATGACGAGCTGTCGTCCTGAGCCTAAGCCAAGAGATACAAGGATCTCGGGATCGAGGGACCTATCCCGACATACCAATCTCGACGTTGCCCGAGAACAGTATCCATCGCGTACTGCTTCGCCTGGTCTATGTCAAACGTTTGGCCTGACTCCGCTGCTTGTCGCTGAATATCCTCGACTTGAGTCATAATTCGCGCCTTCACACATATGTTAAAAAAATTATTAAGATTATCGAAACTTGATTATTAAGTAATTAACACAAGTAACTTACAAATGCTTATTGTGCCCAATCTGTCGTCCAATTGCCTCGATCATCTTGATGTTTTTTTCTCCCACGTGTTTAACGCCGAGGCCAAAGTCTCATCTTCCCTACTCTGCAGTTCTTATGAAAATATGAGTAATGTATTTATTGCAAAAAACATATTACAAAATTAGAATAAACTTACATTCAAATGTCGATGAGCCAAGAAAGAAATCGACCCTTGTGTGGACTTCGTTTTCTTGTTCTTTGAATTGTCCCTGTTGCGAGTAGACTTTTTCTGCACATATTAAATTGCGTTATAATTCGATTTCATAGAAGATAACATAATTTTTTTGAATTATACATTACCTTCCAATCGCCAGTTGCGAACTCCTCTATCACCTTCTCCCAATCGTCTTTTTGATATCCTTTTGGGATTTCTTTCTTGGCGACATTTATTTGCCCACAACATTTGCCTAAGAAAGTCCCTGATAATCTAGACTTTTGGTTGCGCCTCATTCGCTTTGCATCGCGAATGATAGTCTGGTCAATCTGATGACGAAAGCAATCCGCCGGAAGCAGCTCCTCGGTCTCATCATCCTTGTACACGAAAGTGTACTCGGAATGAAGTGCACTCAGAATATTGCCCAACATCTGGGGCGTCACTTCGTTCCAATCACGAAGTGTGACCGGGATATGGACTTTCACCAAAGCGCCGACGCGGTTGTTGAATACTCCTACCTTTTTTATTGTTTTCCTTACGTCCTGGTAGAATGTTTGGTTGATTGGGTCATACCTAACAACTAACGCATCGGGTACCCCAAGCGCTGCTTTTGCCGAAGTAGAGCCGGTTGTTGGTCCCCTTGTTTTCTTAGGACCTTGGGAACCCGGTGTCTCTAGCGGAGACTCATCTCCACCTGCTCCTGAACGGTGTAGCGGAGACTCATCTCCACCTGCATCTGACATCCTGTAAGATGTGAACAATATTAGTAAATAAATATTAGTTTTCTGTTTAAAAAAAACGTGGACGGCACCACAGATTTTATTATTAACAAACCTCACATATGGCGGAGGAAAACCGTGGTTACATACTATAGTAAATAAACATACAAAAAAGATATTACTTATTCATCGTCATCTATGCCTATAATGTTAATATCATCTTCTATATCGACATCAACATCTTCTCCCTCAAAAACGACCCGTCTCTCATTTTCCTCATCGTCTTCTTCATCATCGTCAACGACAGTCACTAACTCAGCTTCATCGGTTTCGTGTCGATGATTCAAACGCTCGATGTTTGACAACTCTATAGTCAATGGGATCGAGGCTGAGTTGGAGGGGTCAACTTCAGGAATGTCCCAAATCTCTCGATGATTGCATTCCTGGACGATTTCCCAGTCGCCGCCTTTAACAAGATCTTCGATGTAAAAAACTTGTTTGACTTGAGTCGCGAGTACGTACGGCTCCTCTTTAAACCACTGTTTCGCAGTATAAGCACTCGTTTCTCCAGTAGTCTTATCGGTGTGCACTAGTCAGTTTGCATGATACTTGTCACCGTACCAAATGCATTTGAACAATACAACACTACAGTTATGCCTATAGTTCACAACGATGACGTCTTCCATTCGACCATAGTAAGTGAAATCATCCACAAGCACACATACACCGCTATTTTGAGTGACTCGTTGATTATCGCGACGACGAGTGATGAACTTCACGCCATTTACAAAGCAGCTCGGATATTGATAGGCGACTTGAAGGGAACCGATAGAAAGCGAATAGAGCTCGTCAGACACGTCAGAACCACTAGCTTTCATATCAAAAATCTGATTACGAAAGAAATCATTGATTAGCACTTATGCGTTTATAAAAAAATTGCATTGATATTGTGTTATTACCTTCTTTTCAAACCAAATTTTGAACCTCTTTCTATGCTCCGCTTTAATATCGCGAACTCCAGATTCGCTCAAGAGATCCAAATGCTCACTGTTATTAAAAACATTACTTCAATAGCAATATATAAAAGAATGAATTGAAACACATTCTCAGCAGCAGTCACATTTTTCTTCAAATTCCCAGCGACCCCATCTAGGAATTTGACAGATTGGAGGAACTCGGTAAATCGCTGCCTCTGATCAAGGGTTAAGGTGTACGATGCTCGCGGTTTGTACCACGAATCCCCTTGTTTTTTCAAGTGCAGAGCGGTCTTGATGTCCAAGTCCATCAAATCAAACCTCGCCTTATCCGTGTCGTAGTTCTTCTTTTCTAAGCTGAGCATGGTTCCGAGAAGATTCTCGCACACGTTCTTCTCTATGTGCATGAAGTCCATGTTATGCTTCAACTCCAAATCTGACCAGTACGGCAACTTGTAAAAGATGCTTTTCTTGGCCCAATTTAGTTCGCACTCGGCTCGCTTTCGTTTTCTGCCCACGGAGCCAGCATGTTTGCCAGTTGTCGTACAAGACACACTAGCCAACTGAGCGAGTATGTCTTGCAGAGTCAACTTCTCGGGTTTACTGCGTTTCTCATGGCGATCCTTGTAGTGATCGGTGCTTTTTCTCAATCGATGACGCGTACGCAAGAATCGACGATGGTCGTAGTAGACGATCCTGTTTCTGACTTTCAAAGACGGCGTGTCAAGATTGCACGTCGGGCAAGCGAGATACCCTTGGCCACTCCATCCCGATAAATAGGATCGAGTCGGAAAATCGTTAATCGTCCAGAGTAGCACGGCACGCAATCGAAACACTTCATCGTTGGCGCCATCTCGAACGCGGAATCCGGTCTCCCACAGTTCTTTCAGCTCTTCGACAACTGGCTGCAAGAACACGTCCATGTCCTTTCCTGGTGAGTGAGGCCCCAGGATCAAAAGTGTCAGCATCAAGTACTCTTTCTTCATGCACAACCAAGGCGGCAAATTGTACGCAGTTAGTACCACAGGCCACATGCAGTACAATAGACTCATTTCTCCAAACGGATTGAATCCATCCGCAGCTAGTCCAAGACGCACGTTTCGAGGCTCTGCAGCAAAGCCTGGGTATCTCTCGTCCAGGTTTTTCCACGTCGTACCATCCGCAGGATGTCGTAGAACACCAACTTCCCTGACGCGATCTCTTTCGTGCCACTGCATTAGAAGCGACGTGTGTCGAGACGCGTACAACCGCTTCAATCGATCTTTCAGGGGAAAATATCGCAAAATCTTTTGCGGTATCATTTTCCCAGTTGGCTTCCATCTGCTCTCGTTGCATACTGGGCACACGTCAACTTCCGCGAGATCTTTTTGAAATAGGACACAGTCGTTAATACACGCATCGATCATCTCGTATCCCATGCCAAAACGCTTCAGTTTCGCCTTTGCCTCGTAATGCTTCTCCGGAATTCGATTACCAGGTGGATGAGACTTCTTCAAGAGCTGCAAGAGTTCTGTGAACGACTTTTTCGTCCAATGGTTCGTGACTTTGAGGTGCATCAACGAAACCAAGAACAACAAAGAAGAAAACTCTTTGCATCCAGGGTACAATTCTGCTTCCAACTCGGCGAAGAGGTCTTCCACTTGCTCCTCTGCACGCACCTCGCTCTGGGTCGGCTCCGTAGCATCGTCGAAATCCTCGTGATCCCTGATATCCTCCACAGCACCGTGCAATCCTCCTATTCCTCTCTGATCTGTTCCTCCGATGGAATCTTCTTCATGAGGAAGGACGACACGCTCGAGCTCGCCATGATGATACCATTTTGTGTAGCCTGGGGTAAACCCCTTGTTCAGCAAATGATTCCTGACAACCCCGACGTCATGCCATCTCACATTGTTGCAAGGTTTGCAAGGACACCGGTATTTGCCATTTTCGTTAGGGAATCTTCTTGCAGCGCGAATATACTCGTTAACATCGGTTTTGTACTGCAATGTCACCCGATTATTCTCCGTGATCCAATCTCTACTTGGATTAGACATTTCGCTGAATGAGAGCGAGAAATGAAAGTTTTGAAGAGTTATTGATAAAGGACGAAGGAGAACAAAATGAAAGAGAGATTACGAATTGTATGTTATTTTGAGCTCGGATTGAATAAGTTGGGAGTTTTTAGACTAATTAATTCGAAACTCTACCAAAATTTTGGCAGAGTTTCCCCTATTATACTGACAAACCAAAAACCTGCAAAATTATTTAAAAACATACACAAACCATCCAGAACTATCCTATAAATTAGCTCAGCCCTAAACCGAACCTCCGTGGTTCGATCACAACATTTATAAATGAAAAACCGAAATAAACAAAATATCACAAACTATCAAAACATGTCACAAACTATCAAAGCATGTCACAAAACTATTTTTCTTATTTAAATTACAATTTCATTAATTACATGTTAAATCAACTACACAAACTTATCACAAATTAATTAACTAATTATAAACTAACAACATAAATGTAATTATTAAACTAATTACAATTTCTAGGTAATAATATTTTACTTACAATTAATCTAAATTAATTAAAAGTCAAAAAACATGTCAAAAAACAATTAAAACATGTCAAAAAACAATTAAAACTTAATTTTAACCTAATATAAACTAATCATATTATTAAACATGTGAAATTATCATATTAATACTAACTAATTTACAATCTGTTGTCGCACGAAAATGAACAACTATTTAAAACCTCGGGCGGTTCGATCCAAGGCCGGACCAAGTGATCGCACCCGGGCCAAGAGTGTGAACTCGATAGTCTCGAGCTAGGGTTTTCTCCGATCAACCCGCCTCTCGGAAGAGGTAGGGGGTGAGGAGGAGGAGTGACCGTGCCTTGGTTGTCGGCTGCCTACGTACCCGTGCGTGGGATCAGGTCGGAACGTAGTTCAAGCGTGAAAGACGCAGTATGAGGCGCGGAGCCTTGGTGGAGAGGCGTGCTCGACAAAGGAGACGGGGCGCGAGGAGTCCTCGGCAGCGTCTCAGAACTTCGGAGGTCGCGTACGCGTCTAGCGTGTTAGACGCGCGAGGGGAACTCTAGTCGAGAACCCTAGGGGCGTGCTTGAGCACCGGAGAACGTTCGGTCAAAGGGAGCGACGTCCGGGAAGTCCCCGTGAGTGCTTCGGAACCTTTGAGAACGGGGGAGAGAGAAGAGAGTCTGCTTCAGGCCAAATATGGCATCCATAGAAGCAGAGAAGAGTAAGAAATCGAGCGTGTCGATAGGAGATGAAGAGAATTTCCTGAATTGAATAGGATTCAATGGGATCTTATTGGATGGCTTTCCCCTCAATGGGAGGGGGTTTATATAGGTGTTTGGGAGCCTTAGAAGGTCCCTTTTTCGTCCATGTGGGACTAGGAACGCGCATGCCATCAAGTGGAGGCGCACGGCGCGTGCGGCGCACAAAGCGCGGCGCGCGGCGCAGGGGGCGCGGCGCGCGGGTCACCGGGCGCGGCGCAGGTCGCGCGGCGCATAGAGCGCGCGGCGCGCGCCTGCTTGGCGCGGCGCGCCGTCTGCTGCACGGCTGGCCGGCGTAGCGTGTTGTGCGCGTGATGAACGGCTCGTCTTGCCGGGCTCTTGCGGGCCTTCGAATATCATTCTTCCCACGTGAAATATGAAGATTTCCACTTGACGAGAGTGACTCGATTCGAGGAGCAAGGCTCAACTCAACGAGAGCGACTAGCGACTTGACTCGAGGAGTGACTCGAGAATGACTCGAGGCTCGACTCGAGAATGACTCGAGGCTCGACTCGAGGAACAATTCAAGGCTCGACTCGAGGAGCGAAGCTCGACTCGAGGAGATTGACTCAAGGCTCGACTCGGGGAGATTGACTCAAGGCTCGACTCGAGGAGCGAAGCTCGACTCGAGGAGATTGACTCAAGGCTCGACTCGAGGAGCGAAGCTCGACTCGGGGAGATTGACTCAAGGCTCGACTCGAGGAGCGAAGCTCGACTCGAGGAGTCAAGAGTTTGGGGGAGGGCTTGAAGACCTGCCGCTCTTCAGGACCTCCGGCCTGACCATCGGCCCTTTGAGCGACGTGCCTTCTTGGCGTCTCGGGTTTTCCGAAAACGACCGACAACACAATCAATTTAAACTTTTAACCTAAACTAATAGAATTATTAAACTTAACCAAATTACTAAACATGGTAAATTAATTATCAAATTAATAATAATTAAGTTTAGACATTATTATTAACTTACATATTTCACATTAATTAACTAACCTAACATATTAACTAACATATTATATATACACTAACCTAACTAACTAATATATACACTAATATATATTTATACACTAATATATACTTATCAACCTAACTAACCAAGCTAACTAACTAATATATTATTATAAAAAAAAAACTAATATATACACTAACCTAGTTAGGACGGCCGGCCGGGGACTCGGGGACAGCGGCTCGGAGGCTGGGACTCGGGGACAACGGCTCGGTGTCTGGGACTCGGAGGCAGCGCGCGGGGCCGAGGCTGAGCGCACGGCGAGGTCCGGAGGCACGAGACGACGAGGCTGTGAGTTTAAACATTGAGAGAGAGAGGGAGCAGAGAGGGAGCGAGGTAGAGAGGGAGTGAGAGAGAGAAATACCGGTTGAGAGGCGGAGAAGACGGCGGAGCTACCGCGGCGGAGTGCGGCGGAGGTGGCACGCGCGGCTTGGTGGAGGAGCTGCTGGCCGAGCACAACCAAGAAGGAGAAGAGAGAGAGAGAGAAGCGGCGGAGCACGGCGGAGGGTGGCGCGACAGAGTTGCAGAACTGGTCGGAGAGAGGGTTTTTTTTTTTTAAATCGGCGGAGTGCGGCGGAGGTGGCAAAGATGAGGCAGAGAGAGAAGCGGCGGAGGTGGTGGAAAGGGCGGAGCGCGGCGGAGGTGGCAAAGAGAGAGAGAGAGGGTTTTTTTTCGAGAGAGAGGCGGTGTTGAAATGAGGAAGACGAAGTGCAGACGATTTTGTTTTATAGAAAATCTAACTTTCAGGTGCGACAATGTCGCACCCGAAAGATCTATCAGATGCGACTTGTCGCACCCGATAATGTATCCGGTGCGACTAGTCGTACCTGATAATATCTTAAAAAAAATAATCCAGAATGCCACGTCAATCCTGAATGAAATAATGAGGGGGAGAATTGGCCCGCTTAAAATTTTGAAACTATCAGGTGCGACTAGTCGCACCGGATAGTTTTTATGACTTTCAGGTGCGACTAGTCGCACCTGATACTCAAAAGCAAACAATAATTTTAGCGAAATTTTTAACACTTCGGGTTGTCAATCTGGTGCGACTAGTCGCACCCGAAAGTCATTTAGATGCGACTTTTAGGTGCGACTAGTCGCACCTGATAGTCATGCGCATCATAAAACCAAATTTGTAGTAGTGTTGATTACAGAATCGATAGATTGTTGGTGATTAATGCACATTGATAACCATATCAAGTGCGGAAAAGATTAATTACACTAACAAGAGCTAATTAATATTATGGTTATCTAATAATAGATTTATTTATTAATTATTCATGAAAACAATGTCAAGCAACCAATAAGAGCTAGGTTCATAGATTCAGTAATACTTACATGTTTTGGATCAGCTACTGAATCTTCACGCTTTGACTCATCCGTCTTCAGTCTTAAAAGACCATCTTCAAACTTTTAGCTCATTCTTCAAACTTTAGCTCCTCGATGCTCTGAACTCGTCTTGATGATACTGTAATCTTCCGAGACGTAATATCTATGACGAATAAGAAAGATGAGTGGGCACAATCTTTATCTCACTACGATCTACAACGAGGTGTTTAGATCGCACCGTGTTTATGGGATTTGAGTCATGGAGTTCCAAGAGGGGGGAATGGGGAGTTGGCCGAGAGAGAGAGAGAGAGAGAGAGAGAGAGAGTCTTCTCTTGGTCGAAATTTTTGAAGCACAAAAGTGTATTTGTTGTCTTCTCATGAACCCCTATTTATAGAAGTGGAAAAGATATATTATTGGTAGTTTTCAAAATATATTGTTTCCTTTTATTATATTCACACTAGTGAATCTAAGCTTGGCCATTGGATCTTATCTCATGAATCATAGTTTCTCTCTTAGCCATCAGATCAATATATATGAGATTTTATTTCCTGTTTAAATAAAGAATATTTATTAATGAGAAAATAAAGGAAATATCTTATTTTCTTTTAAATATTATTCTCTCCTAATATCCGTGAGAGAGAATAAATGATAATATCTTATTTCCTTTTAAATATTATTTTCTCCTAATATTCATGAGCGAGAATAAATGACAATATCTTATTTCCTTTTAAATATTATTCTCTCCTAATATTCATGAGAGAGAATAAATTACAATATCTTATTTGCTTTTAAATATTTTTCTCTCTCCTTTATTTAAACAAGTAAAGATAATATATTGGTAAGTACCAATAATTGCATGCACGAATTTCTACCTCTCGGCCAAGGAGGATTTGCGCAAATCATGTGCCAAAATCTCCTAAAATTCGTGCACCTCATTTTGTGCAAGGCCGAATTGCTTAAAACCCAATTATTTATTTACTTGGTCCAACAATAAAAAAATAAATAATTGATTAATTATTTACTTGATCAAACAATATATAATTAATACTACCATAAATAATTATTTAATTATGCAAATACCGATATTTCAGAATCGATACCGTCAATCACAATTACAGCTAGTGAGATTATAATAATGAAAACGTTATTATTTGAAAGTTCTTATCCCCTTTTATCAGAACCGAATCAGAGATTATGGACTTAGTATTAGAAGCTTAACAAATCCGATGAAAAGATGAAAAAGTTATTTTCTCTTTTCTACATCGATTTGTCTAATCTTGGTCAGACTCCACCTTGCAAGCCAAGGCTGAATCAGTTGGAATAGATCTAGGATTAAGAATAATTTGTCGCTTCTAGCAAGCGGCGGAATATAAATTTTTTTTTGAAACACGTAAAACGATTTTACTACCTACACAAACTGCATGAAAATATAATTTAAAATTAATAACTATAAAGAGTTTTCACTCGGTACCAACCTCACTTGAAGCTTGAGCGTTGAGAAGCCTTTGGAAAGGTTGAATCACTCGTCTCCCCACTTAGCTTGTCTCCTTGCATCTTCTTGAATCCGAGTAACCACAATAGTTTCTATCACTAGAGTCTTCCAGTTTAGAAAGGATTTAGTGAGTGGGCACTATTAAACACAATGACTCAAGAACTAGTCTTAGAGCCAAAGAGCTAATGCAAAACGCTAAGTCTAATGAGAACCTATGTGCCAAAACAAAAGAAAAGAGGAAACTACTTCCTACCTTGGTATGTTGATAGGAATGGAAAATAAAGATTGTGCTCATGAATATTTGATATTCAATAGAAAAAAGGAAACTACCTCTTCAAGACAATCACTTCTCCTACAAATACCACATCTCATTCACAATGTTAAAAACACAAGGTAATAATATAGCACAAGAGGAAAAGGGGTGGGTGTCCACTTACTCAATCTCAAAAACTTGCCACCCACCCCTCTTCCTCTTGTGCTATATTATTACCTTGTGTGTTTAACATTGTGAATGGTGTGGTATTTATAAGAGGAGGGATTGCCTTGAAGAGGTAGTTTCCTCCTTTCTATTGAATATCAAATATTCATGAGCACAATCTTTATTTCTCATTCCTATCAACATACCAAGGTAGGAAGTAGTTTCCTCTTTTCTTCCATGCTTGGCCGCCCACTTTGATGCTTCAAGGAACAAATTTGTTTCCTCTTTTTTTCTTTTGGAAGCTATCTTCATACATCAATGCACAAACTAATTTCCCTCTTTCTCTTATGATGGTGGACGAAATTTAGAGCTCCTAGAACATGCACTTTGTCTAGGTAGTAAAATCGTTTTACGTGTTTTTAAAGAAATTTTTATATTCCGCCGCTTGCCAGAAGCGATAATCTTTTCTTAATCCTAGATCTATTCCAACAAAATATTCATGGGCACAATCTTTATTTCCCATTCCTATCAAAATACCAAGGTTGGAAATAGTTTCCTCTTTTCCTCATAGTCTTGGACGTCCAACATGTAGCTTGATGCTACAAATTTGTTTCCTCTTTTTCCTTTTGGCAAGTATCTTCATACATCAATGCACAAAATAATTTCCCTTTCTCCCTTATGATGGTGGACGGTTTTAGAGCTTCTAGAACATGATTCTAGATGTTTCTTTATTTGTTCATGACAATATAAGAAAAGCCCATGTAGAATTTTCACATAAAATTTCATAAAATGAAATTCAATCATCAAGGCCCAATTCTCTAATGTTGGCCGTGTGAACTTATTTCATTGTCATTATATGACAATGTGAAAAACTTATTTTATTGACATTCATACCATCTTATGGCCTAATGGACAAAATTACCCTTTAGACAATTTTCATAAAATTCGTCTAGTTCAACACTTGAACTTGTTTTGACTTAGCTACTAGTTTAACAAATCCTACTCTAATGACTAGTGGTAGAGACCTCATGGATCCAAATGAACAAAGCTTGAGCTAGCATGCTTGGACACAAAATTTCACAAATTTTTTCCAAGTTCTAACTTAATGTCAACTGACTCCACTAAAGAGTTGACACTGAAAATTCTACTTAAATGTGATGAGTGGATCCATTCAATATTATCTATGTTTACCCTTCATAAATATCATCAACTAGATGGGATTTGTAAAGTACCATTTTACCCTTCTAGTTGTTATTTCCTTAACTCCTTTGTCGCTTGTGAATAAGTTAGAAACAATGTATTGACGAGGAGCTAACAAGTCCACATTGATTCATCCAAAAGTGTCATGACTCAATTTGGACACTGGCCAGTTCATTTATTCACATTCGAAGGAACAAAGCATGAGGTGATATACATTGCATTTCAACAAGAGTTCTAGCAAGAACAACAAAGGGCCATAAAACTTGTCGATGTCGATCCTCATGTTGTTCGCTAGATTTGAATTTGAGAACAACTGAATTTCACCATGGCGTCGACTCTGAATCGCTCTTGTATCTCCCCCTTCCGTGGATTCTTTTTCCTTCGATTCTTTCTTGATCGGATCCGATGTTGATCTGATTCCACCAGCTTGAAACAACTTGATTTCACGAGGTGTGATTTGAGAAAAAAGCCAACGAGGCTCTGATACCACCGTTATGTTTTCCTTGTTGCCAAACCCACTCTCAAATGCAGAAACACATACGAACACAAGATGTTTGTATACGAGGTTCAGTCAATATGACATAATCCCTGGAATACCCCTGTAAAGGATTAACTTTTGAATCTCTCGACTTGTAAGTTCACGTTTAATAAACGAGCTTCCATAGTTACAATTAAATTCTTAAGTGAATTATGGTCATATAAGTTTATCGAATTAATTTAAAATACTTTAAGGTAATGAAAAATCTCGGAATAAATAAAAGATTTATCGAGTTCATCTTGAATAATAAATTATTTTACGAAGAAATATTCCGGAGTTTAATTTAAGAAATAAATTCTCAAGGACGAGAATTATTTACGAGAAAACCTTAAATATATTTAAATTAATCGAGAACGAACGATGAATTCTCGGTTTAATCATATAATTAAAAATCCATTCGATTACGGATTTAATTAAATAATTATGCGATGAAGGATATAGTTGTAATAATATTAAGGACTCATTTGAAAGAAATTTTGAAGGTGGGATCGGTTTGAGTTGATGAGAGAAAAGAAGGATTTAAATGAGTAAATACTAAAACGTTACTCATATAAATATCATTTTGTTTCTCTCTCCTCCTTATCACCCTTTTTTATTGAGAAATTGCCACAACTACTATCAAATCACTAACTTTTTCCAATTTCCCACCAAAACCATAATTTGGCCAAAAATGCCACTAACTCAAATGTACAGCTACCCTTTTACCGTCCACTTAAATTTTCTTACAACCCACACCAACTCTTCATATCCCGCTCATATCTCACTAATACATGAGACTTAATACATTAATCCCTAACTCTCTCTCTCTCTCTCTCTCTCTCTCTCTCTCTCTATCTCTCTCTCTCTCTCTCTCTCTCTCTCTCTCTCTCTCTCTCTCTCTCTCTCCGTCGGTCTCTAAAACCCTCGGCGTCTCTACCCCCACGGTCACGCAGAGCCAAACGCCTATGAGACCCAAACGCCTACGAGACCCAAACGCCCACGAGTTCGTAGTCCAAGACCAGCTTGCCCACAAGGTTTGTCTCGCATTTCTTCATTTCCCATAAATTTCGTGGTTCAAAAAGTTCAAGTTCAATGTCATTTTTGATAGTTTAAAGAGATTCAAATGTTCTGTTTGGTCTCTTTCTCGCACCAGCTCTATAAAACCCGAGGACCCAAACGCCGACGAGACCCAAACGCCGACGAGATCCAAATGCCAAACTCAAAACTCCAGATTTAGTCCAAGATCAGGTCGCGCACAAGGTTTGTTTTGCTTTTTAGGATATTGTTTGGGTATTTTAAGAATCTTCAGAGTTCATCAGTTGTTTAGGATATTGTTTGGATGAACTTTGTGGTTAAGATTTTAGGATATTGTTTGGGTATGTTAAGAATCTAAGAGTTCATCAGTTGTTGACATTAGATGTCAACAATGGACGTCCATTGTTGACATCTAATGTCAACAATTGATGAACTCTGTAGAGTTTAGATGTCAATTTCTCTCATCAGTTGTTGACATTAGATGTCAATAATGGACGTCAACTGTTGACATCTGAAATCAACAAATAATGAACGTGGTTGATACTAATATGCAGAAATGTCAGAAAAACACTCCATTGAATCTCTGTTCACAACCTATGACGACTTCGAGCCCCGAAAGAGAAAATGTTCTAAAAATGAGGTACATTTTGATGCCAAGCAAAGCTGATTTTCGGTTATTATTTTTTATGATTGTAGACATTCATACCTATAATTGTAGACAATTACTAAAATTGTAGTCAATTGATGTTAATAAGGCAAGCGGATCGGAACTTGGTGATGCACAACTCACGGAGTTTCAAATGAGCCAAGCTGAGTACATATGGTACTTGGATACTTTTTGTAGTGAGACTGAATCGGGTCCGATCATGTGTCTCGAAAGGGTTATGAAAGAAATCATCGGAGACGACTGGGGGACTCAATTGAAGGAAAAAGGAGATTTTATGGAAGTCGTGCCCAAGGGGACACGACTGTTTATGCTGAAAACTCAGAGAGAGGAACTTCTCTATTATAGGAGGATGATGATCAACAAGAAATGACTCTGACGATGAATTCCCCACATCATTGGTCTAAACTTCGTAATATTTAATAAATTTGTGTATGGGTTTTTGTATGACTTGAATGCCTGAAACTGCTTAATATGTCTATTTACACTATGTCCCTTTTATATATGTGTAATGTTGTGAATTGCATGCCTAAGTGGAGAACTAAATTTAAATTCATCCACTAGATGTCAACAGTTGACATCAATTGTTGACATCTAATGTCAACAATTGACATCAATTGTTTAGTTCCCTCACAACTAATGGAGAACAATAAGAAATCACAAACAATTGTTAATATCAGATGTCAACAATAGACGTCAACTGTTGACATCTAGATGTCAACAGTTGACGTCTATTGTTGACTTTAGATGTCTAAAATCTGCATACAAGTCGGAGATTACAAATAAATTTCTCAATAAACTAAGAAATCAACAAGAGTCACTACTGAAATGGTGGAAATCACAAAGAAGTCTGAAATTATTGCGTGGACAAAGGAGTAGCACTATTGCATATTTGACGATTGTGGCCAATTTGCCCGTAACGCGTACACTTGCGCCTAATAATGTCCTCACCTTGAGATGGTATTCTTCTCTTTTTGGGCCTACCGGCGACACGTGCTTTGTGTTGAGGCGGAAGAACTTTGATATTCTCCACCTCGGGGGGAATATTCCAACTCGAAATGTCGCCATGAGGATGATGTACACCTGCGTAGGTTGCCCGCAAATACTCCATAGAGTAGAACTCGGAAATGTAGTTCTCAACTTGACGGTTACGTACTCGACGGAAACTCTTCTAGGCGGGTTTCCAACGCAACCACAATCACGGCTGTTGCGAGTGGATCCAACCCCTGGAGAATCGAGCCCATATGGAATTTCATTTATTTCCAATATCAATTGTAATTTCTCCGTGTCATCTTCTCTCCTCTTCCTCAAATATAAATAACCTTCTAACGTAGCGTCGTTGGTTATCTCAACAGGTTTCATGGCACCAGCCATCGCGTATGCAACACCAATGGTATGAGTGGATGGTGATTTGCCCAAATTCGCGTAAATGATTTGCATCAAACTAGCGAAGTTAACTTCATACGGCACCATGATTCCGAAAGATCCATTCTCATGATAACAACCAGGTTCAACCCAAGTTCCACTGTGCTTGAATAATAAATAAATAGCCGCCATCACTACGTACAAAAAGCATAGGCAGAGTTATTAATTATTTGTTGACTTCAGATGTCAACAGTTGATGTCCACTGTTGACATCTGAAGTCAACAATTGATGAACTCTGTTTTCATACTAACTGGTGAACATACCCAGACCAAACAGAACATTTGAATCTCTTTAAACTATCAAAATGACATAGAACTTGAACTTTTTGAACCACGAAATTTATGGGAAATGAAGAAATGCGAGACAAACCTTGTGGGCAAGCAAGTCTTGGACTACGAACTCGTGGGCGTTTGGGTCTCGTAGGCGCGGGCTGGTCTTGGACTACGAACTCGTGGGCGTTTGGGTCTCGTGGGCGTTTGGGTCTCGTAGGAGTTTGGGTCTCGTAGGCGTTTGGCTCTGCATGACCGTGGGGGTAGAGACGCCGAGGGTTTTAGAGACCGACGGAGAGAGAGAGAGAGAGAGAGAGAGAGAGAGAGAGAGAGAGAGAGAAAGAGTCAGGGATTAATGTATTAAGTCTCATGTATTAATGAGATATGACCGGGATATGGAGAGTTGGTGTGGGTTGTAAGAAAAATTTAAGTGGAGGGTAAAAGGGTAGTTGTACATTTGAGTTAGTGGCATTTTTGGCCAAATTATGATTTTGGTGGGAAATTGGAAAAAGTTAGTGATTTGGTAGTAGATAGGGCAATTTCCCTTTTTTATTTTTCTTCTTCCTCTTTTTTTCTTCTCCGCGCGGGTCTCCTGCAAAAACTGAACAAAGAAAGAAAAATTGAAACAAACCACAACGACACAAGAACAACTCGGCCACGACCATTATCAGTCATCTTCTTCATCTTGTCCATTTTCTTTTTCGTATTTCTTCCATTTCTTTTTCTTATTTCTTCTTCTTCCTCGCTCGCCTTCCTCGCGCGCCATCAATTCCTGAGACCGAGCACCGCCGCGCACGATCGCCGCGAGCCGCCGAGCACGCTGACCGAGAAGAGGCACCGGAGAATGAGAGGGAGAGCGCCAAAGAGGTTGATTTCACGAAAGAAGGTGATTTGTGATTCTAAGGAGGATTTTTGTGAAATTGGTTGTGTCTGGTTTGTGTTGTTTAGTATTCGGAATTATAAATTGAAATTAATTTGTGAGTTGTTCTTGTTCTTTGGCCGATTTGATGAAGCTAGGGTTTTTTTTGGATTTTGAAATTTCGGGGATTTCGGATTTGTTGTTGTTTAGGCTGGATTGATGAGGTTGTGATGAATCTTGGAGTTTGATGAAGTTTGATTTGAGGCTTGTTCGGCCGTGTGACTTGTTTGGCCGTGTGGCTTGTTTTGGCCATGTGAGATATCGTGACTATCTTGTGATGTTATTTCTCAGCCTCGATAAATGTTATTGTTGATTATGAAGTTAGAGTCGTTGTTCTTGAGTCCCGAGTTTGTTTAGGTCTTGGTTAATCTCGATGATGATTTGTTTCTCGTTGAATATGTGAAAGAAATTTTGTCTATGTTGTATGGGTTTGTGTCCGAATCTGGAAATTGAATAAAAGCTAAGGGTTTGATGTTGGTCTCGATTTTTGAGACATGGAACCCATTTGTTAGCTGATTTCCAGTTTGGGATTTCGACGAGTTATGTCTGAGAAGTGAGTTTGGAAATGTTTTATTGAGGATTGATTTGAGTTGGTAAATATGTGTTTGAGGAAACAATGTTCGTTTTGGTTACGTGATTTGAGATTTGATGTTTCGCTTCCGAGTTCGGTTTGGAAATTGCTTGATTTGTGTAACGTTGCTTGTTCAATTTCGGTCTCGGATTTGAAATTGTTGCATTGTTTGATAATCGGTTTGAAACTGGTTTGAATTAGTTATCAAGGTATGAAATTGATGATTTGAGTTATGGTTCGTTATTGTCGGGTTCTCGAAATTTCTTGGTTCTCAAGGTGAGACCGAGAGATTGAGTGTTAAGGCTCAAGTCTGAAATTGGATTATAAAATTTACTCGAGGCTTTTTTTTTGGATTTCACAGCTTATTCACAGATCGGAGTGGGACGAGCGAGACCCGACAGAACCGAATCCGTCGAAGTCAGAAAAATAAAGAATTCGAAAAATAGTGGATCTCGATTTCACTCCTGAGTCGTGTATCTCTTTATAGAGGTAGAATTTGAGTTACACTTTAATGATTTAGATTTATGTTAAATAATTGTTAATTATTTAATTAAAAGACGTTCGAGAATTTAATTTCAATGTGTTATTTTGAAATTCTCGGTTGTATGATTCGGATTAATAATTTATTTAAAACTTATTGGAAATAACTCATCGAATTTTTATTTCGTACGATTTTTTCGGTACGAACACGTATGAGTCTTAAATAAGTTTAATTTATGAAAAGCCGGGAAATAAGTAAATTAAATTCTCGAACCCCCGAACCGACTCACAACGAATCCTGACAACGAACCTTAAACTCTTCAACATTTCTGAATCAAATAACTAAAAAAGTTTCAACTTCGGATTCTAGTTCTCTCGACGTTTCAGGACGTGCTAAGGGTCTCGAGAAGCCTGTAAAGCAAGGAAACTCCGGAAGTCAACAAGTTTTCCGACGAACTATTATGGGTAAGTGTGAAAACTTAAGTCAACTACATACCAAGGGAATAACTCTGTTTACGTGCATTGTCACGTGTTAGTAAACAAGAGTAGGAAAAGCCATAAAAACGAATAATCTCAAAGATTAAGGCTTCAGCCGCTTTTCTTGAAAACTTAGTTCGGGTTCGCCCTATAAGTTCAAACATTGACTTGTGAAACCCAGTCTCTGCTACGTGATATAATCATCCCTTAAGTTCTGCGCTTGACCCGTTAGAATGGGGGAGACAGGAGAGCCGTATTTAACTCTCGAATTTGAATCGAGGGTAGAAGTATGAGTGCTCCCGAGTCTTCAACTTAAAACACTAACGAGCATAAAAGGGGAATGAAATCTCTTTCATGGTTTATCCTGAGTTGCTCTCCTGTAAGTAGCATAGGTGTGTACTATGAGTGCTACAGAGTACCCAAACCATAATTAACTGATGTCGATGCTACCAAAATAAAGAGAACCCTGACGGGCTATGTGGGCCTGGTGGATGGCACCGGGTACTCATATGTCAGGGAGTCAACAGAGAGTCGTACCCGACTTTCAGGCTATGAGGGCCTGAAGAATGTACCTTGACGGGCTATGTGGGCCTGGGGGTTGCGCCGGCGACGAACGGAGTTGGTACCACTAGTGGATCCCAGACAAATGATAAAACTCGTAGGCTACCGGACGACTGCTGCTCGAAGTCTAAGGCTGGTCTCTTGTCGTTCCGAAGGTTACAGCGGGGGATGTATGTAACCTTGCGGACGACAAGTACTAGTTAGCGTGTCCACACATTAGTCATGCTCTAGAACTAGATAGATTTGCATCACGGATTCTTATGTGCTTGTTTGCACGTCACATGTTATCACATGGCATTAGTTGCTTTACTTTCTAAGTTAGACTCCCACTTACTGCATCAATTGACTCATAGTTTTATGACCCTTGGTAATGTAGAGAAGGGCAAGGCAGTGATATGAATAAGGAAACTGAAGTGGAAGACCAGACGTGTATCTCTTGACCTTTGGCCAATGGGAACTCACCCGGGATCAACTTCTTTGTATAATAATCTTTTGTTGAACCTTTTCCGTAATCTACGCTCCTAAAACATATATCTTGTAATTATACGCAAATCCATGATCTTATATGTATATATAAAGAGTCGTTGTGAGATTCAAAGTTCAAATTAAGAAAAACGAAAAAATTTCCCCAGGTTTTCCATATAACCACTTTTGATACTTATATATTATTGTAATTTAATTATGTTTAACATAAGTGTTATGGTGATTATGGTTATTTATTCATGTATCTGTTTATTATAATATATTGATATGTTGATTATTATGATTTATGACGTCATCCACCGTCATGGCTCGTGAACCGGCGACGAGAGGTCGCAGCTCGGAATTCTTTGCACTATGATCAAACACCCTTACAAGCACTCACCCTAGTGATCTCACAAGCCGAGATCTCCAAAACTAAAGAATAGAGATGGAGAAGAAGATAAACTACCCAAAAATTGTATCCCCAACTCTCTCGCTCGATCTCTCAATCAGTTTCACTCACTCTTTCTTTCTTTGTGTCTGTGTGTCTATAAAGCCGTTAGCACAGTACCATATAAACAAACTCAGCCTAACTAACTTAAGCTTAACATTAACTTAACCATTTATAAACCATGGTCAAGCTAGCTTACATACCGATACTAACTAAACACCAACTGTGGTTAAGGCACAACTAACATCAACACATTCGAGACGTGGGTCTGATCAACCCCCGTTCACACCTAACCCCATCATAAAAAGCACAAGGTACCTACGGAAGGAGGGAGGACACTTTTTCACAAATTGCACCTACGCCAGATAACTTTTCGTCGTTATTTTCACCTTTATATTGAATCCATTTTAATTGTTTCTTATATTAAGATTCGTCTGTGTTACTCATATAATTAGAACGGTTCGAGCATATGCTCATACCCTCCGAGAACAGTAGGAATCCAGCACCGCTCCCGTGTCGAATAGGCTCGAGGGCTCATTAAGTTTAAGGAACTACTCGTCATAAGGCAAGAACAAACCCTACCGAGCAGAACTTTGAAGATAAGAGAAGCTAATAGGTCTAAAGACTAGTCAAACTAAGAAAACGTGGCCACATCATGATTTAAATAACAACCGTGATAACACGTGCTCAGCGGTTACCTTAATAAACATAACTAGCAAGCGGTTATGCAAAATAACCACATACTCACAAGAAAAAAGGGGAAGTTACAAAGGTTACCACATCATGGGCTTGATCACCCCATGATCTTCAAACTCACCTCTATAAAAGGGAATCAAGGCAATAAAGAGAGAACAAGCACTACTACAAATGTTGGATTACACAACGGAAATTCCACAACGGAACACAGTACCGTTGTGGAATCTATATGCTTCCACAACGGTACAGTCGTACCGTTGTGGAATGTCCAAGATTCAACAACGGGACACCGTACCGTTGTGGAATATCCAGGAGTCCACAACGGTACCACAGTACCGTTGTGGAATCTTTATGATTCCACAACGGTACTGTAGTACCGTTGTGGAATTCTGGACATTCCACAACGGTACAGTGACCCGTTGTTGGATCTCGCCGCGGCCAAGGCTCAAACTCGCCGCGGCCAAACTTTTCCACAACGGTACACTGTACCGTTGTGGGAAAGGTATGAAGTCAGACATCTCGCCGCGGCGAAACTTATGAGTCGCCGCGGCGAATCGATTCCACAACGGGACAATAACCCGTTGTGGAAATTTTTTACGACATTTCGCCGCGGCGAAGGCTGAAACTCGCCGCGGCGAAATGTCGTAAAAAATTTTAGGGCTTCACTATGAAAGCCTCATTTCGATTTCTTTTTTCATTTTTTACACTTTCTCTCGCCTCAGACCTTCATTTCGGCCGATTCTGTGCCATTTCTCCTCCCAAACCAACCTTGAAACTTCGCCGCCATTTCGCCGCCGCCAAATCTCGCCGCCCTCCTCGCCGAAGCAAAATCTCGCCGTGCTCTTCTTTCTTTCTCTCGGTGTCGCCTCCCTTGCTCTCTCTCCCACCAAATTCTTTTATCAAGGTATATTTTTATCTCAATTTCATATCAAAATCCTAATTTTTATGAATACTTTGTGTGATTTATAAACTAATTTATGATTTTGGTTGTAATTTATGATATTGGGGGTGTAGATTTGGCCGAAATTAGGGTTTTTTATTTTGGGTTTTTTGTTCTAATTTATGATTTTGGGTATAATGTTATTTTAGATTTAAAATGAGTTGTATTTTGATATTGTAGTTAAATTGTGGTCGGATTTGAGTTTGAATTTGTGTTTGTGATGAGTTTTATGTTTTATTTATTTGAATATAATGTGTTTTTATATGTATTTAGTGTTGAATTGAGTTTAATTTTGTGTTGAAGATGATTTATTGTTTGAAAATGTTGTTGAATTTGAGTTTGAAATGATTTGTTCAATAAGGTGAAAATGGGCCGTTCAAAGACAACCGCCGGTCACAAAGAAGCCGCCCCTAGCTCTTCTCGCCCCCCCACAAAAAAAAATAAGAGGTCTCGTCAAGCCGAACCCGAACCCGTAGTGGATTATAATAGTCGGGTATTCACTAGCAAGGCCGCAGAAGAACGCTACGACATCCTCGTTCAACGAAGTCCGATCTTTGAACGAGGGTTGAAGGTGAGCTCAACCACGCCTATAGGGTCTCAAATCAACAATACCATCGAAGGTTTCTCTTGGAGAAAATTTTGTGCCACACCCGAGCACAAAGCAAACGTTACGCTCATGTACGAATTCTACGCGAACTTACCAGATCACGAGGATGATGGGGTGACGGTTCGTGGTGTAGACGTTGATTGTAGTGTCGGAGCCATCAACGCATTGCTAGGAACCCCAGACATCGAATTCGAGAATGAGGGTTATCGACAATGGTTGAGAAATCCTAATCTCGATGAAATGTTGAGTGTGTTGACTACTCCAGGAGAGAATTGGGTCATGGACAAAGGAGTTAGAAAGCTTTTCCGTAAATCACTGACGAGGTTAGACTTTTCTTCTTTTTTGTGTGTATTATTTTATCTATTGTATGTTTTAAATAGAACGGTGTTTATTTTTTCTATTAATTGCATGTTTTAAATATAACGGTGTTTAATTTACAGGCTCGCAAAAACGTGGATTTATTTCATTTGCTCCCGTCTCTTTCCGATAAAGCACTTCACCCGTCTCGACGAGGAACATGTCCATCTTTTGTTTTGTATCATTCGTGGTAACACCATCAACGTCGGTCGATTCATCTACAATTGGATGAAGAGAATCGACTACAAGAATATCAAAAATGGGTTGCCGTATCCGTCAATCATCTACGGCTTGTGTCTGAATGCCGGTGTTGGAGGCGCAAAACACGACACAACCAAGAAGTCTGGGGCGCCTATTAATGACAAGACGATCGAGAGATACATTGTCAAAGAGCCGGAAGAGGAGGAAGAGGATGAAGAAGATGAGGATGAACCGTCACTCAACGAGCCACTGTTGTGTTTACAACCACCTCCGGGGTATGATCCCGCCACCCAAGAGTACATTGCTCGGTGTAGCCACTATCTCGTTGGCGGGTATCAACACACCCAAGATTACATGTACCAACAAGGACAATATGGTGCCGCGGCTTTCGAAGGATTGAACGAGATGATTGGTCGATGGGACATCAATCAGGAGAATCAATACCGGTTTCCTCCATATCCTCAATACACATACTATCAGGCGCAAGCACCGCAATGGCCACCGCATATGGCACCTCCTCAGTACCCGGGGCCACCACCACCACCACCACAACCACCTACGAATGACAACGACGACAACGAGTAAATTTTTTTATGTGTTTTTTGAAACCTTCTAAGTTTAATAATTGTTTTCATCTTTTTTTTTATGTGTGTGAGACTTAAATATTTATGTCTTTATGTGTGTTTGATACTTGTTTCAGATTTTAATTTGTGTTTGAGACTCGTTATGGTATTGTATGAATTTATGTTTGAGACTTGTTATGGTATTGAATGGATGATTTGAGTATTTAAAATTTATGTATTGATTGTGTTTGATATTACTTCAGATTAAAAAGTAAAAACTATAGATTCTCCCCGATGAAGAAGACATTAGCCGCGGCCACATGTTGTTTTGGCTGCGGCGAGTCATCTTCGCCGCGGCGTGTTTATAAATGGCCGCGGCGAATTGGGTTCCTAAAAAAACATAGACTCTGGAACTTATTTCGCCGCGGCCAGGTGTTCTATTTGCCGCGGTGAGACATCTTGGCCGCGGCGTGTTTTGTACATGGCCGCGGCGAAGTGGGTTCCTAAAAAAACATAGACTCTGGAACTTATTTCGCCGCGGCCAGGTGTTCTATTGGCCGCGGCGTGACATCTTGGCCGCGGCGTATTTTGTACATGGCCGCGGCGAGACATCTTGGCCGCGGCGTGTTTTGTACATGGCCGCGGCGAAGTGGGTTCCTAAAAAAACATAGACTCTGGAACTTATTTCGCCGCGGCCAGGTGTTCTATTGGCCGCGGCGAGACATCTTGGCCGCGGCGGGTTTTGTACATGGCCGCGGCGAAGTGGGTTCCTAAAAAAACAAAGTATCTGGAACTTATTTCGCCCCGGCCAGTTGGTCTATTGGCCGCAGCGTGTTTTCATCATGGCCGCGGCGAGTTATCATGGCCGCGGCGGAATATTAAGCCTTGACGTTTTATAGTCTTGGAAGCGGCCATATTAGTATTTATCAACAGGATATTAACAATAATTATATAAAGTATATATCATAAAATAAACTAAAATACATATTTTTTTTTGTTTTCACACTAAAATATGATTGATATCCGAACGATGTAAATGAGAAACATCATCATCATCAAAATCTTCGATCTCTTCATCAACAAGTGGCAAGCCGGATGTGAATGGGGGGATATTAGACATGTTGTCGTCTTCATCTTCTTCAATATTTCTCGCTTTCATGTGAACCACTAATGACAAATCTGGATTGACGGGTTCTGGTACGTAAAACACTTGAGTTGCTTGTGAGGCCAAAATAAATGAATCATTCTCGTAACTTGTACGTCGAAAGTCGACAATCGTAACTCCGTCTTTATCAACTTTAACATGATTGTTGTCTGCCCATTTGCACTTAAACAAAGCTATTCGTAGCCCACAATAATCAAGTTCCCAAATGTCTTCAATGTACCCATAATAGTTCATAAAAGCTTTTTTTGGATTTTTATCCTTTGCCGAAGAAACGTGTAATGCTTCAGCAAGTAATGTAACACCACTATTTTGAACGGGATGCTTGTTGTCTCTTTCTTTGGTGTAAAAAGTAAAACCATTAACAGATCAAGCAGTGTACCTTGTAACCATTGACGAAGGACCGCCAGATATTTTGCCCAACGTTTCTGAATGTCCTGATTCTTGAAATAATCGTTTTCCAAGCCACTTCTGAAACAAACGATTGTGCTCTTCTTGTAACCATTTTTCATTTTTAGCTCTTTTTGGATCATTTGCCCTCAATTCTTTCAAATGAATATCCACAAACGGCGTGACCTAGGAAACGTTATGCAAGACATGGAGACTGGCTTGCTCCCACTCTTTCCGGTTGACGATAGAATAAGTACCTATACATAACCACTCATATAAGTAGTGGTCCTCTCATGAATAAGTTAAATACACAAAAGAAAGTGTCAGAAAACATACCTGTAGATAAAGCTTTTGATTCTTGACTTGTGTTCTTTGGCAACCCAATCGCGTCTGCATTAGTTAAATACTCCGAACAAAATTCAACGGACTCCTCAGCTATATAGTTTTCTACTATGCTCCCTTCCGGTCTATTGTAGTTCTTCACATAACTCTTCAACACTTTCATGTAACGTTCGATTGGATACATCCAACGTAAAAATACGGGCCCACATAATTTCACTTCACGTACCAAGTGAACAGTTAAGTGAATCATGATGTCAAAAAACGAAGGTGGGAAAAACTTCTCTAGCATGCATAGAGTTTTTACCAACTCCGATTGCATGGAATCCAACCGAGTAGGATCAATAACCTTCGAGCAAATCGAGTTGAAGAATACACATATCTTGGATATTGCAAATCTCACATCGGGTAACAAAATTCCACGCAAGGCGAGAGGTAACATTTGTTGTAGAAGCACATGACAATCGTGAGTCTTCATTCCAATAAGTCTCAAATCTTTCATAGATACAAATCTCGTATAGTTTGAAGAATGACCATCGGGAACTTTGATAGACGCAAACCATTTACACAACTTCTTCTTCTCCTTCCGATCTAGAGTATACTTAGCCGCTGGAAATTTAGTTTTTTGTCCGACCTCCTCATCGGCGTGCAAAATACTTCTTATATTCAGCTCCTTGAGATCCCTTCTAGATTTTATTCCGTCTTTCAATTTATGTGGATCATCAAGAAGAGTACCGATAACGGATTCGCAAACATTTTTCTCGATATGCATAACATCCAGACAATTTCGAACGTAGTGCGTCTTCCAATACGGAAGGTCATAAAATATCGATTTCTTCTTCCAAGGATTCTCTTGAAACGACTCTTTAGTACTAGCACGACGCTTTCTTTTTCCAAGGACTTCATTGACGTTTTTTACCATCTCGTAGACATCTTCACCAGACAAAATTCGAGGAGGGAGCCGTTCTTCAGTGTTGCCATCAAATGCTTGTTTTAACCTTCTAAATGGGTGGTCTCTTGGTAAAAATCTTCTATGCCCGAGAAAAACAGTCTTCTTACTATGCTTCAACCGAATGGAAGATGTGTCTTTCATACAAATAGGACAACCAATCGAGCATTTCACAGAATATCCTGACAAATTTCCATAGGCCGGAAAGTCGTTAATAGTCCACAATAACATTGCCCGTAAGTTGAAAGAATCTCGACGATAAGCGTCTTTAACCTCATAGCCCTTATCCCATAACATCTTCAAATCATCAACAAGCGGTGCCAAATAAACATCGATATCATTACCTGGTTGACTCGGTCCTGATATCAGAAGCGTTAACATCAAGAACTTTCTCTTCATACAGAGTTTTGGAGGGAGATTGTAGTTCACCAATATAACCGGCCAAACACTGTATTTACTGCTCATCATGCTAAACGGGTTCATACCATCAGTTGCTAAACCAAGATGAAGATTTCGGGGATCAGCACTGAAATCCTTATACTCAAAATCAAAGGATTTCCATTGGGCAGCATCGGCAGGATGTCTGAGAACACCATCATTGACACGTTTTTCGGAGTGCCAAACCATGTTCTTCGCGTGTTTGGCACTATTAAACATTCGTCGGAAGCGTGGCATTGGAGGAATGTACCATAACGACTGTAATCATAAAAAAACAATAAGAAGCATACCATTATAGGCTATACATGTATTTGATAATCGAGTAGTGAAAACATACCTTAACTGGAACTCCTTTGACTCCGTCACGTGGCATTTTACCCTTCTTCCACCTCGACTCTTTGCAGATCGGACATTCATCTAGATTTTCATGCTCGTGTCTGTATAAAATACAATCATTCGGGCACGCATGGAACTTCTCGTACTTCATACCTAATGTGCCCAAAGTCTTCTTCGCCTCATACATACTTAAAGGAACTTTATTGTCTTTCGGAAAGGCTTCTTTAAGTGTTTCCAACAATTTTGTAAAGCTAGTGTTTGTCCAACCACCCGACGCCTTCAAATGAAACAACGTAACTAAAAACGACAACTTCGAAAAGCTTGTACACCCTTCGTATAATGGTGTCTCCGCATCAATCATCATCGACTCAAACAACTCCGGCCGGTCAACAAAATCGTCCTCCAAATCATTCATCATTCCGGGCATATCATCAACATCATTTTCAATATCATCAACGCTATTGTTTATCGTCGAACGAAAAACCTCACCATGATAGTACCATCTTTGATAGGAGGTCATTATTCCATACGCAAACAAATGGGTTCGAACAACATCAAGCGAAAAATGCCTATGATTTCCACATCGAACACAAGGGCAACGAATAGATTTCACGTCGTCCATATTATCTCTAGCGAATTTACAAAACTCATCTACACCTTCTTGATATATCTCAGTTAATCTATTCTCCCACATCCATTTTTTCATCTTCAATGATAGAAAATCCTAGATTTTACAACAAATACCCATTCTAATTACCAAGTTATAAAAAACAAGTATATTCAAAGCAAGTAGGAGAATAACTTACAAGATTTGGACGTATAGTTGAGAGTGATAACCAAGAATGGCGCAGAACAGGTCGGAATTAGGTTTGGAGTGGGTTTCCGAATGAGGTTTTGAGATTAGAAAGTGAAAATGACGAGAAATTTTAATTTATAGATCCAGTGCGCGATGTTTCGCCGCGGCTAACACTATACCTAGCCGCGGCGAATAGATTCCACAACGGGACAATCGTCCCATTGTGGAATACACTCGCCGCGGCGAAAGAAATACATTGCCGCGGCGAAATGAGTTCCAGTAAATCTGAGAACTGTTCGCCGCGGCTATACTATACTTTGGATGCGGCCAGGTATATCACGCCGCGGCGATCTTTATACGTGGCCGCGGCGAAATGAGTTCCAGGGGCTATGTAAATCTGTGAACTATTTCGCCGCGGCCACGTATAAAGATCGCCGCGGCGTGAATGTTTCGCCGCGGCTAAGTATCTACATGGCCGCGGCGAAATGAGTTCCAGGGGCTATGTAAATCTGTGAACTATGTCGCCGCGGCCACGTATGAAGATCGCCGCGGCCAGAATGTTTCGCCGTGGCGAATCAGATACGTGGCCGCGGCGAAATATTCCACAACGGGACGGTTATACCGTTGTGGAATGAACTCGCCGCGGCAACGTTGGACTTTGGCCGCGGCGAAATATCGCGGTCAGACCCTAAAACAGTTTTCCCACTCGATTTTTTTCAAAATTTTCAGAAATTTCATTTTTCTTCTTCTTCTCTCTTTCTCTCCGACCCACCCTCTTCTTCTCTCTTTCTCTTCGACCCACACCCACTCCGTCGCCGTCGTCTCTCTCTCTCCTCTTCTTTCTCGGCCGCCGTCCCTCTCTCTCCTCTCTTCTTCCTCGGCCGCCGTCCCTCTCTCTCCTCTCTTCTTCCTCGGCCGCCGTCCCTCTCTCTCCTCTCTTCTTCCTCGGCCGCCGTCCTTCTCTCTCCTCTCTTCTTCACAAATTTCTAAGTCCACAAAACCTTTCTTCGACCACAACCCTCCGACCACAAGTCCCGACAACGTCATTGACGTTTTATCTCTCCACCACGCCTCCGTGCTCGTCATCTCCACTCCGGGTAAGTGTTTTTTCTATGTAATTTGTATTTTTATGTTGAAATTAGGTTATGGGTAAGTGTTTTTTTTTATGTAATTTGTATTTTTATGTTGAAATTAGGTTAGAATTGTGTATTTGTGTTTAAGTTATATAGAAATTGAATATGGAATTTGATATTTATGTAGAAAATTAGTGTGGAATCGAATTTCGATTTGAGTTTATATTGAAATTGGTTTGAATTGAAATTGAATTTAAGTTTGAGTTTGTGTTGGAATTGGTTTGAATTGAGTTTATGTTGAATTTTGTTTTTTCATAGATTATGTCTAATACTTCCACTAGTACCGTTAGCGGTAAACGGAGATCCACCAATATCGATGGTCCCGGGAAAAGAAGAAATACTCTTATGCCCAAGATTAATAAGGTTAAAACTCTTGGTAAAAAGATAAACGTCAAATTTAATGATAGAGATGAACCATTGGATAAGGAGGGTGATGAGTTATCGAGTTATTTTGGCGTGTTAGCTAGAGAACACGTTCCAATTTCGATGATCGATTGGAGACTAAAAGAGCATAAACAGCTAAAAGAAAGGATTTGGAACGAAATATGTGAAGCATTTACGGTCCCTATCGAACTTAAGAATAATTGTCTTATGAGAGTTGGAGAAGCGGCGAGGTTATTCCGTCACGAGCTATACAACGATCTAGTCAAAGACAACCTCAATGATCCAAGCGTCTTGAAGAGGCCGGAATACGTTTTAAAACGCTATGGAAATATCACCGAAGAAGATTGGATAAAATTTGTTGAGTATAGACGTTCCGATATGTTCAAAAAATCATCGGACAATGGGAAAGAAATAGCGAGGAAGAACGTGTACAAATCTAGAACCGGCCGCAATGGATATCGAAAACTTGATCAACAAAAGGTTAGATTTACATGTTTTATTTTGTTGTCCATGTTTCATAATATTTATTAATTAATTTGTGGTATTGCTTGATAATAGTACGAGGAAACGGGTGAATGGCCTACAAAAGAGGTATTATGGGTTGAGTCGAGAATGAAGGGAAAATCATCTCAAGAAGTTACGGATGAGTCTATGGAAAGTGTCTTGCAATCTAAGGAACATCCCGGTCGTGTTCGTGGGCAATCTAAATACTCGTCAAGTTGCAATTCCGTATCTCGTCGGTCAAACTCGAGTGACGAGGTAACTAAGTTACGTCGAGAAATGTGTGAGTTAAAATCTTTCATTATGAAAGCCTTAACTCAAAATGGTTTGAGTCTCAAAGATGCTAATGACGAGTTGCCTAGTGTCCTACATCCCACAAATGAAGAGGAAAATATTGGTGTTGATGAAGAGATGCCTAAGGGTGATGATGTAGAGATGGCTAAGGGCGGTGATGAAGACATGGCTAAAGATGGTGATGAAGACAAGGCTAATGAAGTAACGTCTTTAGGTAATTTTTAATTTTTTAATACAAGTAAAAAAGTCAAATATTTTTATATATATTTTTTAATAACATTAGTGAATTTATTAGATAAACAATCTCAACATGAAGTTGCCGACAAACCCGATAGTGTTCGAGCAAGTTGCTCAATGAATCCAACCACGCCGGTGACACCGTGTTCGGATGAAAGCATAGAATGCATTCTCCTCCTTGATGATTTCATGAATGGAGGCACGATTCATGTAGCAAACGGGCGAGCGTACATGAATGCCGAACACGTTCATTTTTCATCTTTGGAGGATGTAAACGTTCGAGTGAGCATTGCGACGGCTTTGATTAAGAAAGCTTTTTTGCCGATTCCCACCGATGAAGCCAAGACTATTGAAGAAGCCGTAGGGGGCTTCGTTAAGTGGCCAAAGAGATTAATAGAAACTGAAATTGCAAAAGAGAGTCGCGGCCCGGTGGTCACACAAGTGTTGAAGGTCGGTGGTGGTAGTGAACCTAGCGCCGATGACGATAAGAAGATTTCATATACGTTGATTAATCCAAAGTTTCGATTGCTCGCCCAACATGCCAACCGAGTAATGTTACCGAAAGGGGATGCAATCAATGTCAAAGTTTGTGCAAGTATCGCCGTAGAGCGTATTCCGGTGATGTTTGACGATGTTAAAGAATTCCTTACATACGAGGAAATAGGCGCGTCATGCATAACGGTTTACATGGGGTAAATATTTCTTTTATATTCTTTTTCTTATATCAATATACAATATTTCATTTTATTAACTAATCCAATAATTGTTTTTCGTAGTTATCTACAATCCATATTAGACAAAAATAAGCGGAGTGAAGTAATGTGTTTTGTTGAAGCGGGTTTGAGTTGCTACCTCCAAACCAACAACGATGAGGCCCATTTATCCGAACGCGTCAAGCAAATCGGGAAAATAGTACGAAATTGCAAACCAAAACAACTAGTTTTGATGCCGTACAATTTAAATGAACATTGGATGCTTGTTGTCTTCAATCTTTGGAAAGATCAAGCGATGTTCTTCGATCCGTTGAAAAATAAAATCCCATTGGATTTAAGGATGTTGATAAAAAGGTAAATTAATTACATGTTATTTGAAATATTTCATTTCCACTAATGCTTCTTTTCTAATTTTTTTTTTTTGGCGTATAAGGATTTTTTCGGATTTCAAGCTTCACAATCAAGAAGCCCGAAGTAACGGTCAATCAACCTTAATCACAAATGCCTCGGCTCCCAAACAAATCGGAAACACGGAATGCGGGTATTATGTTTTAAGTTATATGCGTGATATTGTTGGAGTTGGTACAGATAAATTACAAATGAAGAAGTCATATACACCGGATAACTTAGAGAGAGTTCGAGAAGAGTGGGTGTTATACGTACAAACTTTTATAGAATGTGAATATTAGTTTGATTTTGGATATAGATATTTATTTTTGGATTTTTTGGATATATATTTGGTTTTGGATGTTATGTATATATTTTGGATGTTATGGATGTATTTGGATTTTTTGGATATATATTTGGTTTTGGATATATTTAATTTTCAGGTTTTTAATTGGAAAACAAAAAAATAGCTCTCAGGTACAATTTGGCCGCGACGTGTAATCATTACGCCGCGGCAAAGTTTCATGGGAATTCATCTCGCCGCAGCCAAAGGTATTCCTTGCCGCGGCGAGAATTTTTAAAAAAACAAAATTATTGTTCGCCGCGGCCATGTATGCCATTGGCCGCGGCGAACTATTCCACAACGGTATGTCTGTACCGTTGTGGAAGATCACGCCGCGGCGAGTACGTACCGTTGCCGCGGCGAGAAACGGAAATCAACATAATTCTTGTTCGCCGCGGCCATGTATGTCATTGGCCGCGGCGAACTATTCCACAACGGTACGTCTGTACCGTTGTGGAAGATCACGCCGCGGCGAGTACGTAACGTTGCCGCGGCGCGTTTCGGAAATCAACATAATTCTTGTTCGCCGCGGCCATGTATGTCATTGGCCGCGGCGAACTATTGCACAACGGTACGGGGTACCGTTGTGGAAGATCACGCCGCGGCGAAGTCAATACGTGGCCGCGGCGAGTGTTAAAAAAAATTGATTCATTTTTCACAACGGGACCGTCCCGTTGTGGAAACGTGGAGGTTTCCACAACGGTACTGTACCGTTGTGGAATCCCTAAGATTCCACAACGGTACGAGTACCGTTGTGGAATCATTACACAGCGGAGGATTCCACAACGGTACAGAACCGTTGTGGAATCATTCCACAACGGTACTGTACCGTTGTGGAATCCACTGTTTGTAGTAGTGAAGTTGTTGGAATAGATCTAGGATTAAGAATAGATTTATCGCTTTTAGCAAGCGGCAGAATATAAAAAATTTCTTTAAAACACATAAAAACGATTTTACAACCTAGACAAAGTGCATGGACATATAATTTAAAATTTTAAAACTACTTTTAGTTTTTACTCGGTACCAACCTTAAACGGAGATTGGACGTTGAGAAACCTTAGGAAGGTGGAAATGCTCATCTCCCCACTCAGCTCGCCTCTCCCACTAGTCTCCTTGAACCTGTGAGCAACCAGGAAAGTTTCTACCACTAGAGTCTTTAGCGATTAGGTTGGATTTTGTGTGGGCACTTTTAAAGACTATGACTCAAGAACAAGTCTTTGAGCCAAAGAGGTAAAACAAAACGCTAGGTCTAATGAGGACCTAGGTGCCAAAACAAAAGAACAAGAAGAGATTCTAGAGAGAGAGAGGGGGGCGGCTACAAGGTTAGAGAGAGAAGCTCTCAATCTCTAAAAATTGTGTTGTGAATTATGAATGAGGTGGCGTGTTTATAGGAGAAGGATTTTCCTTGAAAAGGTAATTTCCTCTTTTCCATTGAATATCACATATTCATGAGCAAATCCTTTGTTTCCTCTTTTCCCTTGCACGTCCAACACATGCCGTCATGGCTCTTGAATTCGCTTCCTCATTTGCTTTCTTCTATCCCTTGGTCGTCCAACATCTTTCCTCATAGAGGAAATTTGTTTCCTCTTTTTCTTTTGGCAAGTATCTTCATACATCAATGCACAAAATAATTCTCTTTCTCTTGCTTGGGTTGGACGGTTTGGACCTTCTAGAACATGCTTCTAGATGTTTCTTTATTTGTTCATGACAACATAAGAAAAGCCCATGTAGAATTTTCTCATAATATGGCCGTGTGATGAAATTCATTCCTCATGGCCCAATTATACTAATTTGGCCGTGTGATCTAATTCATTGTCATCATTTGATAATGTCAAAAAAATTATTTATTGACACTCATATCATCCTATTTCTAAAAGGACAAAATTACCATTTAGACAATTTTCGTAAAACTTGTCTAGTTCAATGTTTGAACTTGTTTTGACTTAACTTTCAAGTTTAACTAGTCCTACTCTAATGACTTGTGGTAGTGACCTCATGGATCCAAATGAATAAAGGTTGAGCCAACATACTTGGACTCAAAAGTTCACAAACCTTTTCCAAGTTCTAGCTTAATGTCAAATGAATATAGTTTCTACTCAAGAATTCTTCATAATTGTAATAAGTGGATCCATTGAATATTATCAATGTTTACCCTTCATGAATATCATCAACTAGATGGAATTTACAAAATTACCATTTTACCCTTCTAGTTGTTATTTCCTCAACTCCTTTGTCGCTTGTGAATAAGTTAGAAACAATGTATTGACGAGGACTTAACAAGTCATATTGATTCATCCAAAAGAGTCATGACTCAATTTGGACACTGGCCAGTTCATTTATTCACATTCCAAGGAACAAAGCATGAGGTGATATACATTGCATTTCAGCAATCTTGTACATGAATTTCATATCTATGAGATTTTCACAAAGTTGTTCATGACATTTTCATAACTTAGTACTTCACCAATAGGTCTTGTCTATATCATATAGTGAATCTAGAACTCTGACTTTCTCAATGAGAATACGTATGCTTTGAAATGACATGTCTCATTTCAGGATTGAGGTAAGCATGATTCAATCCATACATAATGACTCCGAGACATAAGAGGTTGAATGGTTTGTTCTTATTTTGTCTCTAGAAGTGCACTGGTCAATTCAGTATCTTCAGAAGATACCTAGGAAAAACTATAGAGTCTCTAACTCTCAATGTCTCATAACCAGACATCATAGATTCTCCTAACAATCGTACTGAGATCTATAGCCCTTTGATCTTTAGATTGTGAATATACTGTTCATGCAAATTTATATTTGACTCTTCATTTGTTGTTAGGTTTGTTTAAGGACGAAAGACTATAGTTTAACATAAAGCTTCAAACAGACAAGGAAGAATGAGCGAACGTTTCAACTTTTATTAATTATTCTGCAGTTACAAGCAAGAGTCTTCGTGAGACTTTATTAGATCAAATGTACATAAGTAACGACTACTACTCTTCTTGGGCACCATTGATAACAAACTCCCACTTGAGTCAAAGAAGATGTGAGTATTCCTTCATGCCTAATCTCTCCCGATGCTGGTCGAAGACCTTGTTGGCTAAAGCTTTGGTGAATGGATCTGCCAGGTTGTCCACCGTTGAGATCTTCTTCACCACCACGTCTCTGCGCTGCACGATTTCTCGAATCAAATGGTATTTGCTCACAATATGCTTAGAGCGCTTATGGCTTCGAGGTTCCTTTGAGTTCGCGACAGCCCTATTATTTTCATAATTAAAGGGTCATGGGCTCGTCGAAATTTGGAACGACTTCCAAATACTTAAGGAATTTTCTAAGCCATACAGCCTCTTTGGATGCTTCACAAGCAGTCACATATTCTGCTTCCATTGTGGAGTCAGCAATGCAAGATTGCTTGATACTCCTCCAAACAACAGATCCACCATTTAGGATGAACACAGATCTTGAAGTGGGTTTCCTGGAATCCTTATCCGTCTGAAAATCGGAGTCGGTATATCCCGTCATAGTCAGGTTAGTACCTGAATATGTAAGCATCAAGTTCCTAGTTCTTCGAAGATACTTAAGAACATGCTTAACAACAATCCAGTGCTCGGGTCCAGGGTTGGACTGAAAGCGGCTTACTACGCCAACTGCAAAGCCGATATCTGGCTTACTACGCCAACTTCACACGGCTCAGGCGTAAGGAATTTTTCTCATGTCCTCAATCTCTTGTGCAGTTTTGGGAGACTGGTCCTTCTTAGAGTCTTGCATAGAGAAGCGATCCATTACCTTATCAATATAAGATGCTTGAGAGAGTGACAAAATCCGGTTCTTCCGATCTCGAAAGATTTGGATCCCCGGAATGTATGCGGCTTTTCCTAGATCCTTCATATCGAATTGCTTTGCTAGCCAGATCTTAACCTTAGATAACTTAAGACTATAATATATCATCGACATATAATACCAGAAACACAACTTTGCCTTCGTGCATTAACTTGTAAACACATGGCTCATCTATTGACAGCTCAAAAACGAAGCTCTTCACAGTCTCATCGAATCTAATAATCCATGACCTAGATGCTTGCTTTAATCCATAAATGGACTTATGCAACTCACACTCACATACCTTGGTCTCTTGACCTTCTTCCACGAAACCGTCAGGTTGAACCATATAAATGCGCTCGTCAAGATTGTCATTCAGGAAGGCAGTCTTAACATCCATTTTCCAAATCTTATAGTCGAGAGCTACATCAATGGATAGAAGTATGCGGATGGATTTAAGCATCGCGACTAGCGAGAAGGTATCCTCATAGTCAATACATTCCTTTTGGGTATAACCCTTAGCCACTAGTTGTGCTTTGAACGTCTCGACGTTCCCATCCGGACCCCTTTTCTTCTTGGATATCCATTTACACCCTACGGGTTTAATCCCTTCGGGAAGGTCTACAAGTTTCCAGACTTTGTTGACATACATCGAGTGCATTTCAACTTTTATGGCGTCAAGCCAAAGGTTTGATTCAGAACCAGCTATTGCATGACTGTTGGAAACAGGGTCATCCATGTAAGAGACAGCTATGAGAGTATCTCCGTAAGACATGTACCTGTCAGGTTTTTGAGAAACCCTCCAACTACATCGAAGTACTACTTAACGAGATTCTGATGAGTTAGGTTGTGTTTTAGTTGGGTAAGAACAGTTCTTACAGATGAGGTAGAAACATCCTCACCAAACTTTTCTTCAAGCACAATTTTGCTTGTAGGTCTTACATCTTTCATAAAGTCCTCCTCAAGGAAACGAGCGTTCGTGCTAACGAAAGTCTTGTTGTCCTCGGGACCATAGAATGTGAAACCTTTGGTTTCCTTCGGGTATCCAACAATAGACACAATTCTGACCTACTAGCCAAATTGCTAGTCTTTTGCTTTAGCACATGTGCAGGGCAACCCCAAATTCTAATGTGGCCTAGATTTACTTTACGGCCAGTCCATCGTTCATAAGAAGTACCAGGAACCGTTTTGGACCGAACTTGGTGTTGGAATCGATCTAGGGTTTAAGAAAAAGATTAAACGCTTCGCAAAGCGGCGGAATTTTAAAAATTTTCTTTTTAAGTAAAACTAGTTTTTACTAACCTAGACAAGAGCATATGCATGTAAATAAAAACTAATATGAGCTTTAAAAGTTACTAACCTTTTTGATGCTTGAACGTTGATGAGCCTTTGGAAGGTTGGCAACGTTCGTCTCCCCTCGCAGCACGTCTCTCTTTTCTTTCCTCGGCACCTCGAGCAACCACGAAAGTTTCTATCACTAAATCACTCGAAAAGAAGGAATTAGTGAGTGGGCACTTTTAAACACTACGACTTGAGAACGAGTCTCGAAGTCGCAGAGCTAAAGACTAGGTCGAGTGAGGACCTAGGTGCCAAGACAAGAGAAAACCGAAAATAAACTAGAGAGAGAGAGAAGAGGACTTCGGCCAAGTTCTAGAGAGAGAGTCTCTCAAATCTCTTAAACTTGGATCAATGAATTGTGAGGAAATGGGGCTCCTATTTATAGGAGAGGTCTCACCTTCAATAAGGTAGTTTCCTCTTCTATAGAATATCACATATTCATGAGCAAAAATCCTTCATTTCCCATTCCTTGTTGGGCGCCCAAGGCTGCCTCCTAGAGGCAAGGATTTGTTTCCTTTTTTGTTCCTTGGCTTTCCCTTTTCTCACTTGGCCGAATTTCCCATTGCATGTGTGGGAAATTTGTTTCCTCTTTTTCTTTTGGCAAGTATCTAAATACATTTATGCACAAAATAAACTCTCTTTCCTTGGGTATTATGGGCGCCCATTTCACTTCTAGAAGGAGCTTCTAGAAGCTTCTTCATTTATTCATGAGAACATGAAAAAGGCCCATTAAGAGTTTTCAATAAAATTCTTATGAAATGAAATTAATTCACAAGGCCCAATTAATCATATTATGGCCGAGTGACATTAAGTCATCAAATGAACTTGTCAAAATTTATTGACATCCATTTCATCCTTATGTCTCAAAAGACAAAAATACCCTTTTAACTATTTTCGTTCTTGTTTTGGCTTAGCTTCCAGTTTAACTATTCCTATCGATGTGATTCGTGACAGTGACCTCATGGACCCAAATGAACAAAGCTTTAGCTAAACACTTGGACTCAAAAGTTCACAAACCTTTTCCAAGTTTAGCTTAATGCCAACTGACTCCACTAAAGAGCTGACACTGAAAATCTCTCGGTTCAAATGAATTTATTTTCTACTCAAGAATTCGACCTAATTATGATGAGCGGATCCACTGAATATTATCTATGTTTACCCTTCATGAATGTCATCAGCTAGTCGGGATTTACTAAATTACCATTTTACCCTTCTAGCTGTTATTTCCTCAACTCCTTTGTCGCTTGTGAATAAGTTAGAAACAATGTATTGACGAGGAGCTAACAAGTCACATTGTTTCATCCAAAAGAGTCAAGACTCAATTTGGACACTGGCCAGTTCATTTATTCACACTCCAAGGAACAAAGCATGAGGTGACATACATTGCATTTCAGCAATCTTGTACATGAATTCCATATCTATGAGAACTTCACAAAGTTACTCATGACAGACTCACAACTTAGTACTTCACCAATAGGCCTTGTTCGGAATCACATAGTGAGTCCGAACTTTGACTTTCTCAAATGAGAATACTAAGGTGTGAAATGGCATGTCTCATTTCAGGATTAAGGTAAGCATGATGCAATTCATACATAGTGACTTCGAGACATAAGAGGTTAAATGGTTTGTTCTTATCTTGTCTCTAGAAGTGCACTGGTCAATTCAGTACCTTCGGAAGATACCTAGAAGAACTATAGAGTCCCTAACTCTCAATGCCTCATAACCAGACATCATAGATTCTTCTAACAATCATACTGAGGTCAATAGTCCTTTGACCCTAAGATTGCGAATATATCGTTTTAAGCAAACTACAAAGAGTTTGTTCATGCAAATCTACATTTGTCTCTTCGTAAGTTGTTAAGTTTGTTTATGGACTAAAAGACTATGGTTTTATCATAAAGCTTCAGACAAGGAAGATTGAATGAACGTTTCAACTTTATTAATGAATGAATAGGCAATTACAAGCAAGAGTCTTCATGAGACTTTATTACATCAAATGTTCAAAATAAAGACTACAACTCTTCTTGTGGGCACCATTGACAACAAACTCCCACTTGACTCAAAGAAGGTGTGTGTAGTCCTTCATGCCTAATCCCTCACGATGTTGGTCGAAGACCTTGTTCGCTAGGGCCTTGGTGAATGGATCTGCGAGGTTGTCCACCGTTGAGATCTTCTTCACTTCCACGTCTCCGCGCTGCACGATCTCTCGAATCAAATGGTATTTCCTCTCAATATGCTTAGAGCGCTTATGGCTTCTAGGTTCCTTTGAGTTAGCGACAGCCCCACTATTATCACAATAAAGGGTCATGGGCTCGTCGACGTTTGGAACAACTTCCAAATACTTAAGGAATTTCTTAAGCCATACAGCCTCTTTGGATGCTTCACAAGCAGCCACATATTCTGCCTCCATTGTGGAGTCAGCAATGCAAGATTGCTTAATACTCCTCCACACGACAGCTCCACCATTAAGGATGAACACAGATCCCGAAGTGGATTTCCTGGAATCCTTATCCGCTTGAAAATCGGAGTCGGTATATCCCGTCATAGTCAGGTCAGTACCTGAGTATGTAAGCATCAAGTTCCTAGTTCTTCGAAGATACTTAAGAACATGCTTAACAGCAATCCAGTGCTCGGGTCCAGGGTTGGATTGGAAACGACTAACTACGCCAACGGCGAAACATATATCAGGTCGGGTGCAAAGCATAGCATACATGAGGCTTCCTACGGCAGAGGCGTAAGGAATTTTCCTCATGTCTTCAATCTCTTGTGCAGTCTTGGGAGACTGGTCCTTAGAGAGTGAAACTCCATGCCTAAAGGGTGTTTGACCTCTCTTGCAGTCTTGCATCGAGAAGCGATCCATCACCTTATCAATATAAGATGCTTGAGAGAGCGACAGGGTCCGGTTTTTCCTATCTCGAAAGATTTGGATCCCCAGAATGTACGCGGCTTCTCCTAGATCCTTCATATCGAATTGCTTTGCTAGCCAGACCTTAACCTCAGATAACTTACCCACGTCATTACCAATGAGTAGTATATCATCGACATATAGTACCAGAAACACAACTTTGCCTTCGTGTATTAACTTGTAAACACAAGGCTCATCTATTGACTGTTCAAAGCCGAAACTCTTTACAGTTTCATCGAATCTAATATTCCATGACCTAGATGCTTGCTTTAGTCCATAAATGGATTTAAGCAACTCACAAACCTTGGTCTCTTGACCTTTATCCACGAAACCGTCTGGTTGAGCCATGTAAATGCGCTCGTCAAGATTGCCATTCAGAAAAGCTGTCTTGACATCCATTTGCCAGATCTCATAGTCGAGAGCTGCAGCTATGGATAGGAGTATGCGGATGGATTTAAGCATCGCGACTGGCGAGAAGGTTTCTTCATAGTCAATCCCTTCTTGTTGGGTATAACCCTTCGCCACAAGTCGTGCTTTGAACGTCTCAACGTTCCCATCAGGACCCCTTTTCTTCTTGTATATCCACTTACACCCTACGGGTTTAATCCCTTCAGGAAGGTCTACAAGTTTCCAGACTTTGTTGACATACATCGAGTGCATCTCAACTTTCATGGCGTCAAGCCAAAGGTTTGATTCAGAACAAGCCATTGCTTGGCTATAGGAAACAGGATCATCCATCTCAGAGACGGCTACAAGAGAGTCTCCATAAGACATGTACCTGTCAGGCTTTTGAGTAGCCCTCCCACTACGTCGAAGTACTACTTGACGAGATTCTGATGAGTTAGGTTGTGTTTCAGTTGGGGTAAGAACAGTTCTTACAGATGAGGTAGAAGCTTTCTCACCCAACTTTTCTTCAAGCACAATTTTGCTTCTAGGTTTCGCATCCTTCATAAAGTCCTCCTCGAGGAAACGAGCATTCGTGCTAACGAAAGTCTTATCGTCCTCGGGACTATAGAAAGTAAAACCTTTGGTTTCCTTCGGATATCCTACAAACAGGCACAATTCTGACCTACTAGCCAACTTGCTAGTCTTTTGCCTTAGCACGTGTGCAGGGCAACCCCAAATTCGGATGCGGCCAAGATTCACTTTACGGCCAGTCCATCGTTCATAAGGAGTACCAGGAACCGTTTTGGACGGAACTTGGTTCAGAATATAAGCGGCTGTTTCGAGGGCATATCCCCAAAAGGAAAGCGGGAGTGATGAGTAACTCATCATTGATCTAACCATCTCCATAAGAGTTCGGTTTCTTCTCTCTGACACTCCGTTTTGTTGAGGTGTGCCAGGCGCGGTAAGCTGAGAAGCGATACCTTCTTCTTTAAGAAAGTCATCGAACTCTCCAGACATATACTCACCACCTCGATCAGATCGAAGGGTTTTGATCACTTTGCCAGTTTGCTTTTCCACTAAAGCCCTAAAGACCTTAAATACGTTAAAGGTCTCGGATTTGTGTTTAAGCAAATAGACAAACCCATATCTTGAGTAATCATCAGTGAAGGTAACGAAGTATTCGTATCCTCCACGTGCCTGTTGGTTGAGTGGACCACATACATCAGAATGTATTAGTTCCAGCAACTCAGTGGCTCTTCGACCCTTATCGGAGAAAGGTCGCTTAGTCATTTTTCCTTCTATGCAGGATTCACAAGTAGGTAGTGAACCTATTGCAGAGGCTTGGAGTGGACCATCCCTCACAAGTCTCTTAATCCTATCTAGACTGATATGACCAAGTCTTAAGTGCCAGAGGTATGTTGATTTTGTTAGATCGGAGGATTCAGAAAGTTTGATCCTCTTTGGCTCCCTAATTAGATCGTTATCTATTTCGGTGTCTAAGAGAGAAGGTTGAGTGGGATAGATGTAAAAAAGACCATTCTTCATACATGCATCAGTGACGAAAGAATTAGAAAAAGAAATACGAATTCCATTCTTTATAAACTTTAAATAATAATCTTGCTCGAAAAGTTGAGCAACAGATACTAGGTTTTTCCCAAAGGAAGGAACATAATAAACATTATTCAAATTTAAAGTTCGATCTTCAAAAGATAGCGTCACGGATCCCACAGCCTTCGCAGACACCACGCTCTCATCACCCCACTTGAAGCAGAAGTCGCCATCCTCTAAGCTTTTGCTTTTCCTAAAACCAGTCAAGGAGCAGCAAATATGGTTAGTAGCAGCGGAGTCAATAATCCACGATGATACATTATCAGCTACTAAACAGGCTTCAGTAACAAGTACAATACCTTTAGCTTTGGTTTTGAGGTAGGCGGGACAGTTCCTACGCCAGTGACCAGGCTCGTTGCAGTGGTGGCACTTGTCTTTAGACTTGTCCACCTTCGGAGCCTTTGGCGCCTTCTTCTTCGTTTGAACCTTAGGTTGGTTCTTTTTCTCGGCGTTGCGAGGTCTCTTCTTAGATCCAGAGGTGGAGGCAGTAGCATGTACTTCTCCTTGAGCCCTCTTTTTCTTAGTGAGTGCCTCAGCGGTTTGAAGTTCCTTCATGAGCTCGGTAACAGTGTACTCCAGCTTGTTCATGGAATAGTTCAATTTGAAGGTATCAAAGGTTTCGGGGAGAGTTTCCAAGATCATATCTATTTTGGTCTCCCCATCAATCTCAGATCCAAGAATCTCCATCTCGTTGAGATAGCTAATGATCAGCATCATATGATCTCTAACGGGAGTTCCAGCCTTCATACGACAGTTCATGAATTGTCGGACCGCTTGTTGCCTAGCTTGACGTCCTTGCCCTCCAAACATCTCATGGAGATTGTAGAGCATATCGGTGGCAGTTTCGAAATCACGATGTTGTTGTTGCAACACATTGTTCATCGATGCCAAAATATAGCATCTCGCAATCTCATCGGATCGAAGCCAGGCCGCCAGGACGTCTTTCTCCTCTTGCGTCGAATCATCATTCGTTTGAGGACAGGGGGTGGTGAGAACCCATTTGTGCTTGTCGACAGTAAGGACTATGTCGAGGTTACGTTTCCAGTCGACGTAATTGTCGCCTTCGAGTTTATTCGAGGAAAGAATTGTTGAGAGAGGGTTGAGAGACATATTGCCTATAACAGTTGAAACAAGTTTATGATTAGTCTTTGGTTTAGGATTTAAGTTTTATTAAGACTTTTGTAAAACCCAAAGGTGTTATAAACCAAACGATAATTTACTCCCTCAAGAGAAGGCCGCAAAAAATCTCCTTTTATAAGTAAATGACACATCATTAATGCTAAGCCAAGATGTCAGTACATCATTTCGACTAGCCACCTTGTAAATTGGTTTGATCACTCATATCCTTTCGCAGAGCCTTAAGGAAGGATACTAGGGATTGAGCCTAAGTGTGCAACCAACCACTTAGTCCAAAAGATCAGCTTTGAAAAACAATCCCCCAAGGGGAGGCCTTGCCATCATTGCATCACTCTCGGACGTAGCTCATTGAGCAATGATCGAAGCAATAACGCCTTGGAGTACTCACATTTAAGTGAGGGTCGCAAGAGCGGCTCTTAGTCCCACGTTATTGCATCTTTCACTAGTGTTGGGGATCGCGGGTTACAAACAACGAGTATAACCCTCCCACTTAGTTTTTGGAGTTGGTTCATCGACTCTTTTAAGTTCGGAAACAGATTTCCTAGTTAGAGAGCGACGGAGCGGACAACTAGAAGAGAATCCTAGATCGACATGTTCAGAGCAGTATTAGTGCATAAAGGCACAAGGGACATACTCGATCTTTTCCTATTTTCTATTTCGGGAAAGTGCGTGAGGGAAGTGTGAACTTCAACTCACTCGAACACTTGAAAGATTGAGATTACACATCTTTTTATTTTTCGGTTTTGTCTACAAAGAGACCTCCCACTCAAAATTTCAAGAGCATATAGATTTTGAACATATGTGATATAGATATAGTTTTGAAAACATTTTGAAAATTTATTTGATTTGGATGACAAAATATTTTCAAGTTTGAAAGTGAAAACGGTTTTTCAAAATTCAAACTAGTTTTGTAAAAATTCAATTTCAATTAATCTTTCAAAAAACAAAACTTTTAATCTTTACACATCATGTTTATAATCATATGAAAAACATTTTTGCTCAAGAAAGTTTTCTCATTAGAGTTCTATAACTCATGGTAGTGGGGTTTGAAAATCCGGATTTCTAAAAAAAACGGAGTTTCAGACAGCCGCGCACCTCGGAGTAAAATCGCCATAACTGGCGGCTCCGATGTCCTTTTGAGCCGAAACCGGTGGCATTGGACAGAGGACAGACAGAGCTTTAATTTTATTCAAGAATCATTTAATTTCGATTTCTGAGCAGAGAGTTATGCCGCTTTTAATGCGGGTTTACATTCCAGCTCGAAGAAAAAGAAATAAATTAAAGCTTTGTCCTTTTAGGTGCGAAAAAGAATCGAGTGTAACGGAACGTTTTATGAGGTTGTTTAAAGCTTTTATTTGTGTTTTATTAGCAGGGTAACAACATAGAATAAAAGAAAAAACAACATGCATAAAACGATTCAAGTAAATAAACGGAACTAGTAAGAAAATAAAACTAGTCACAAAATTTACTCGAAAATTCTCAAACCTTTAAAACACGTTTTTCAATATAAAAAATTAAAAACTTTTAGAACTGATTCTAATGTGTTTTAACATCATCCCAAACTCATAGAAAAACAACATGCTTTTTAATTTAAAGACAAGAGCAATAAATTAAAAAAAAATCTAAGATTACAATTCTAACTTGTCACAAAATTAGTAAACTTTCGAAAACGATTTTCAAGCTCATAATTTAAAAAACATGCACATGCATTCCTTTGACCATAGCTCTGATACCATTTGTTGGAATCGATCTAGGGTTTAAGAAAAAGATTAAACGCTTCGCAAAGCGGCGGAATTTTAAAAATTTTCTTTTTAAGTAAAACTAGTTTTTACTAACCTAGACAAGAGCATATGCATGTAAATAAAAACTAATATGAGCTTTAAAAGTTACTAACCTTTTTGATGCTTGAACGTTGATGAGCCTTTGGAAGGTTGGCAACGTTCGTCTCCCCTCGCAGCACGTCTCTCTTTTCTTTCCTCGGCACCTCGAGCAACCACGAAAGTTTCTATCACTAAATCACTCGAAAAGAAGGAATTAGTGAGTGGGCACTTTTAAACACTACGACTTGAGAACGAGTCTCGAAGTCGCAGAGCTAAAGACTAGGTCGAGTGAGGACCTAGGTGCCAAGACAAGAGAAAACCGAAAATAAACTAGAGAGAGAGAGAAGAGGACTTCGGCCAAGTTCTAGAGAGAGAGTCTCTCAAATCTCTTAAACTTGGATCAATGAATTGTGAGGAAATGGGGCTCCTATTTATAGGAGAGGTCTCACCTTCAATAAGGTAGTTTCCTCTTCTATAGAATATCACATATTCATGAGCAAAAATCCTTCATTTCCCATTCCTTGTTGGGCGCCCAAGGCTGCCTCCTAGAGGCAAGGATTTGTTTCCTTTTTTGTTCCTTGGCTTTCCCTTTTCTCACTTGGCCGAATTTCCCATTGCATGTGTGGGAAATTTGTTTCCTCTTTTTCTTTTGGCAAGTATCTAAATACATTTATGCACAAAATAAACTCTCTTTCCTTGGGTATTATGGGCGCCCATTTCACTTCTAGAAGGAGCTTCTAGAAGCTTCTTCATTTATTCATGAGAACATGAAAAAGGCCCATTAAGAGTTTTCAATAAAATTCTTATGAAATGAAATTAATTCACAAGGCCCAATTAATCATATTATGGCCGAGTGACATTAAGTCATCAAATGAACTTGTCAAAATTTATTGACATCCATTTCATCCTTATGTCTCAAAAGACAAAAATACCCTTTTAACTATTTTCGTTCTTGTTTTGGCTTAGCTTCCAGTTTAACTATTCCTATCGATGTGATTCGTGACAGTGACCTCATGGACCCAAATGAACAAAGCTTTAGCTAAACACTTGGACTCAAAAGTTCACAAACCTTTTCCAAGTTTAGCTTAATGCCAACTGACTCCACTAAAGAGCTGACACTGAAAATCTCTCGGTTCAAATGAATTTATTTTCTACTCAAGAATTCGACCTAATTATGATGAGCGGATCCACTGAATATTATCTATGTTTACCCTTCATGAATGTCATCAGCTAGTCGGGATTTACTAAATTACCATTTTACCCTTCTAGCTGTTATTTCCTCAACTCCTTTGTCGCTTGTGAATAAGTTAGAAACAATGTATTGACGAGGAGCTAACAAGTCACATTGTTTCATCCAAAAGAGTCAAGACTCAATTTGGACACTGGCCAGTTCATTTATTCACACTCCAAGGAACAAAGCATGAGGTGACATACATTGCATTTCAGCAATCTTGTACATGAATTCCATATCTATGAGAACTTCACAAAGTTACTCATGACAGACTCACAACTTAGTACTTCACCAATAGGCCTTGTTCGGAATCACATAGTGAGTCCGAACTTTGACTTTCTCAAATGAGAATACTAAGGTGTGAAATGGCATGTCTCATTTCAGGATTAAGGTAAGCATGATGCAATTCATACATAGTGACTTCGAGACATAAGAGGTTAAATGGTTTGTTCTTATCTTGTCTCTAGAAGTGCACTGGTCAATTCAGTACCTTCGGAAGATACCTAGAAGAACTATAGAGTCCCTAACTCTCAATGCCTCATAACCAGACATCATAGATTCTTCTAACAATCATACTGAGGTCAATAGTCCTTTGACCCTAAGATTGCGAATATATCGTTTTAAGCAAACTACAAAGAGTTTGTTCATGCAAATCTACATTTGTCTCTTCGTAAGTTGTTAAGTTTGTTTATGGACTAAAAGACTATGGTTTTATCATAAAGCTTCAGACAAGGAAGATTGAATGAACGTTTCAACTTTATTAATGAATGAATAGGCAATTACAAGCAAGAGTCTTCATGAGACTTTATTACATCAAATGTTCAAAATAAAGACTACAACTCTTCTTGTGGGCACCATTGACAACACTTGGTTCAGAATGTAAGTTGCTGTTTCGAAGGCATATCCCCAAAAGGAAAGAATGAGTGATGAGTAACTCATCATTGATCTAACCATCTCCATTAGAGTTCGGTTCCTCCCCGTGCCTGTGTACTGACCGGACCACATACATCAGAATGTACGAGCTCCAGCAACTCAGTGGCTCTTCGACCCTTAGCAGAGAAAGGTCGCTTAGTCATTTTTCCTTCTATACAAGATTCACAAGTAGGCAATGAACCTACTGAAGAGGCTTGGAGTGTACCATCCCTCACAAGTCTCTTAATCCTGTCTAGACTGATATGACCAAGTCTAAAGTGCTAGAGATATGTTGATTTTATTAGATCGGAGGAATCAGAAAGTTTGATCCTCTTTGGTTCCCTAACTAGATCATTATCTATTTTAGTGTCTAAAAGTGAAGGTTGCGTGGGATAAATGTAAAGGAGAGCATTCTTCATACATGCATTAGTGACAAAAGAATTCGAAAGGGAAATACGAATTCCATTCTTAATAAACTTTAAACAATAATCTTGCTCAAAAAGTCGAGCAACAGATATTAAGTTTTTCCCAAAGGAAGGAACAAAATAAACATTATTTAAATATAAAGCTCTATCTTCAAAAGCTAACATCACTGATCCCACGGCCTTCGCTGACACCGAGCTCCTATCACCCCATCTGAAGGACAAGTCACCTTCTTCTAAGCTTTTGGTTTTCTTGAAACCAGTCAATGAACAACAAATATGGTTTGTAGCAGTGGAGTCAAGAATCCACGTTGATACATTATCAGCTACTAAGCATGCTTCGGTAATAAGTACATTACTATTTTCCTTTCCTTTGAGGTAGGCATGACAGTTCTTCTTCTCGGCCTTGTGAGATCTCTTCTCAGATCCAGAGGTGGAGGCTTTGTGCTCAGTGGCATGTGCCTCTCCTTGATTCCTCTATCATGACTCGCAAGCCTTAGCTCGCCCACGAGCCGCGGTAGAGATGTTCGTATCTTACTTATCATAAATAAAATTCATAAAAACCGTGGTGGAAGCGCTTCCGGAAAATATTTTCTAGAAAAACATGTAAAATATTTACATAAACGTCTCAAAAATACGGTCGAATTTTTCGATTTTCCTATAACATACTATTTAAAACTTTACAGAAAAAAAAGACTTGTCTTTTTAAAAACAAAATAGACCAATTCGCCCTTGACTTAGCCATAAGTCGACAGCCGTACATACACACGCCTACTTACTTACCGGCTTTTGCTGATGCACTGCTTAATCTTCTTTATCCTTGCCTTTATCTGCAATATCAAGATAATAACTATGAGTCGAAAGACTCAGTAAGTGGATATCTACGTATCTAATGCACTATGCATATAAAACATAAACAATACATAACATAGACTTCATATCTTATCATATCTTGCGGAAGTATCGGCTTAGGTCCCGATAAATCCACCTTACTTAAGAATTAATCGGCTTAGGTCTCGACAGATTCATCTTACTTAACAACTCACCAGCTTAGGTCCCGGTGATTCACATCATAACATACTTACTTTTATCATAATCTATGGAATTACCAGTTTAGGTCCTGGTAACTCCTACTTACTTGAGAATTTGCCAGCTTAGGTCCCGGCAATTCCCATCATACAATACATGTCCTGCTCGGGATCCCTTAATGATATCCGCATGACACGTCTTATCGGCGCCAGACAGGAGGGTGCACAATCTCCTGCCTAATCCCATGTGGTACCACCACGAAGGATAACAGGTACCTGCTAACATAAGGTATATGTCGGAGGCGGTACCATTCCATGTCTTCTCTTTAATTAGCTTAACATGAGAGACTGTTTAGTTCGGGTTCAATCTCGATCTTAACATATATTTTTTTCGCTTATTAACTCGTGACTTATAAGATCTCAGGATGTGACTCCCAGAGATCCTATAATAATATCCTCACTTTTGAATATGAGTCGTAATCACAGTCTCTCATAACTCAGTTCACTATGACTGGATCTCTTTGGGGGAGGCAAACTAAACATGTAACAAAGGCTCAGGTTCCTAGTTACCTCTAGCCAATTTTGTTAGCCGGACTAATTCCGTTTCCCAATTTGTTAGTGGCTTAAAGCCCTTAATCTTGATAGTGATTTAACTTTTGGCTTATCTTACTCTTGCTTACTAGAAAGCATATAAAGATGCGCGTATAATATGTGTCTAAAATTGTAGGTGTCTAAAATCCACTTACCTGGATATGATTCCTTCGAATCCTGAAATCTTCATTTCCAGAAAATGGTTCTTCTTAATTTCACGTATAATACAGTCCACGTAAGCTTTTCCTGCTCGCTGCTAATCCTTATAGCAATCTGGACTTATCTATGGAAGAGAAAGATCGAACATCGAGCGTATTCAGTATCTCATCTATCGATATACTAACATACACACTCTTACTAAAAAGAAAGCTCATATGGAACGTATTCAAAACGTCCTCCTACTTGCTCTACTCAGAGCATCCCAAACATGAGTAATAAAGAATACATAAGGACAGAACATATATACAGAAAAGAATCGGTGCCTAAAAATAAGGTCCTAACATTACTTCTCTGATCTAAGCTAAGAAACATTCCACACTATTCGACCACCTATTCTCTTGACTGGGCAAAGCCCACTGCTTAGAATAGGCTCCCGAGGGTCGAAACTAACAGAAAGAACATATAAAGAAATTCTCACTAACAATCTATAACGTACATAAGTTATACGAAAATAACTCGAACAACACTTCTCAAATATGTTTTAGAAAAATATATATATTTTTTACTTGTCTCTTTTTTATTGACAAGTTATAGATATTTGAGAACGTAAATAAGTAACGTTCTTTAAATGTTCAACCATATGATAAATAATTTTGGATTCGATTTAATAAAATATCTACAAAATAATCGAATCCTCGGTTTGTATTCGAACCTTCTTTTTTTTTCTTGCATAAATAAAACGTTTCTCGTTGATATTCTATTCCAATTTAAAAGAGTTGAGCTTATAGTCGAACTCAGTTTTTAATACATAATTAAATAAGGATATTAAGTAATTACTTGAATAATCAACGAGTTTAATAATGATAACATAATAATTTATTTTTCTTTACGACTTATATCGAAACGAACTTGACCATGAAACATAATAATAATAACGTATTTAATTCGGAACACTCGTGCAAATTAATAAAAGCTTCGTAACTAACAAGGAAAATAAAAAACTTAATTACGTCTTAGACTCGAGTCGAGACTCGGGAAATTTCGACTCGCTAACACTAGATAGAGACTCTGCGAGTCCCCGAGCGGAAATTCAATGGCCGTGAACAGCCCCCGAGAGGCCGCCACAGCGTCGCTGCCGCTTCTGGCCCAACAGCTCGTCCCAACCGAGCCGATGAACCTTGCTGTCTAGCCCCGCTTCATTGTCGCTCGCGCAGCAGCTCCGTCAACCCTCGGATAGCATCCTCGCCGTCCCGAACCGCTGCCCCGAGCCTTGTTCAGCCCACCTAAATCGAGCCGAGACTCTAGAGAATAACTCACAACAAGACAAATCTTAACGACCAAATTAACGAATCTAAAAAAATAAACATCAATACCCATAACCAGATACCCGGACTTCTCAGATTCTTGGTTTCAATCTCACGGCTAGATCAAACAAAGATTCCAAACATAATCAATTCAAAAGTACACTCACAAGTTTCAGCCAAATCCAAATCAAAGCAATCAGCCAAAAATCACCACAAAATCCATAACCGAACGGATTATAATCATATGATTCGAACTAAGAATTTTCTCGTTCGTTCTAAATTAATTCAAATATATTATGGTTTCTCAGAAATAATTCTCATTCTTGATAATTTATTTCTTAAATTAATTTCCGGAATATATTTTAATCGAGATAAACTCGATAATTCCTTTATTTATTAATCGAGATAAACTCGATAATTGCTTTATTTATTCCGAGATCTCTCATTACCTTAATATATTTTAAATTAATTCTGTAAATCCATTGGAGCATAATTCACTCGAGAATTTAGTTGTAACAACGGAAGCTCGTTTATTATTTCCAAATTTTCAAATACGAGTGACGCAAAAACTTGTCTTTACATCCTCTTTCTCTTAGTGAGACCTTCAATAGTGTGAAGCTCCTTCATAAGCTTGGTAACAATTTACTCTAGGTTGTTCATGGAGTAGTTCATCTTGAAGGTATCAAAAGCTTCAGGGAGAGTTTCCAAGATCATATCTATTTTAGTCTCCCCATCAATCTCCGATCCTAGGATTTCCATTTCATTCAGATAACTAATGATCATCATCATATGGTCTCTTATAGGAGTCCCAGCCTTCATGCGACAGTTCATAAACTGTCGGACTGCTTGCTGTCTAGCCTGACACCTTTGCCCTCCAAACATCCCATGAGATTATAGAGCATGTCAGCGGCTGTCTCAATGTCACGATGTTGCTGCTGGAGCACATTGTTCATAGATGCTAAGATATAGCACCTAGCAATCTCATCGGAGTGGAACCAGGCCGCCAAGGCGTCCTTCTCCTCTTGAGTCGAATCATCATTCGTTTGAGGAGGACACAGGGTGGTGAGTACCCACTTGTGCTTGTTAACGGTAAGGACGATGTTGAGGTTATGTTTTCAATCAACGTAGTTTTCTCCTTCGAGTTTGTTTGAGGAAAGGATGTTCGAGAGAAGGTTGAGAGACATGTTGCTTAAGTTGAAACAAGTTTATGATTAGTCTTTTGTTTTAGGATTTAAGTTTGTTTAAGTTTTTTGGATGAACAAGACAGGAAAAATCCAAAGGTGTTATGAACGAAATGACACTTTACTCCTTCGAGGGAAGGCCGCAAAAAGTCTCCTTTCATAAGTAAATGACTCATCATTAATGCATAGCCAAGATGTCAATACATCATATTTGACTAGCCACATTGTAAAAAAAAAGTTTGATCACTCACATCCTTTTGTAGAGCCTCGAGGGAGGAATACTATGGATTGAGTCTAAGTGTGTAACCTACCACTTAGTCCAGGAGATCAACTACGAAAAAACAATCCACCGAAGGGAGGCCTTGTCTAATTGTCTCACTCTCGGACGTAGCTCTTCGAGCAATGATCAGAGCAAAGCGTCGTTGAGTACTCTCATTTAAGAGAGGGCCATGAGGGTGACTCTTAGTCTGGCAACAATTGCACTTTTCATTAGTGTTGGGGATCGTTGGTTGCAAACAACAAGTATAACCCTCCCACTTAGTTTTTAGAGTTGGCACATCATCTCTTATAAGTTTGGAAACACATTTCCTAGCGTTCTTAGATCGTCATGTTTCGAGGAAGAGCAGTGTTAGTGCATAAAGGCACAATGTATATACTCATACATTTTCCTATATTTTCTACTAGGGAAAGTGCATGAGGGAAATGTGAACTTCTAACTCATTTGAACACTTGAAGTTTGAGATTACACATCTTCTTGCAGTTTTTCGACTAGTCTATAAAAAGACCTCCCACTTAAATTTTCAAGAGAAAATAGATTTTGAACATAAGTGATATAGATATAGTTTTGAAAACATAATTGATTTGGATGACAAAACATTTTCAAGTTTGAAAGTGAAAACGGTTTTTCAAAATTCAAACTAGTTTTTGTAAAAATTCAATTTCAAGTAAATATTCAAAAAATCAAAACTTTTCAATCTTACACATTATGTTTACAATATTTAGAAAAATATTTTTGCTCAAGGAAATTTTTCCATTTGAGTTCTAGAACTCCCTGAGTGGGATCCGGGATTCGGAATTCAAAAATAAATTTTCAAGAAATCCTGGAATCCCGGGCAGCGAACACCTCAGAGTAAAAATGCAGTAAACGGCGACTCCAATATTAATTGAGCTAATTCTAACTGTTTTGAAAAGTAGACTCACATACCTTTAATTTGGTTCAAGAACCACTCAAATCCAAATTCCGAGCAAAGAGATACGTTCCTTTAACAGTAGGTATTCTTAAGCTCAAGGAAATCTTGACAGAAATTCGGCCGGGACTTATGTGCAAAAGATTTAAGTGTAACATAACGTTTTATTGAGTTGTTAAGTCTTTGAGATATGTCTTATTAACATAGTAATAGTATAGCATAAGAGATAATAACAACTTAAAAAAACGAGTGAGTAAATAAGCAAAGCAAGCAAGACTATATTACTTGTCATGAAATTACCCAAAATTTCTCAAACTTATCAAAACGTGATTTTGATTATGAAAAAATTAAAAACTTTTAGAACTGATTCTAATGTGTTTTAATATCATCCCATAGGTTAGAAAATCAACATGCTTTTTAATTTAAAGGCACAAGCAATCAATTAAAAAAAATCTAAAATAACAATTCTAGCAAATTCATTACCCGAGTAAAATTAAGAAAACGATTTTCAAACTCATATTTCAAATTATATGCACATGCCTAAACTTTGACCATAGCTCTGATACCATTTGTTGGAATATATTAGGATTAAAAAAAGATTTATCGCTTCTAGCAAGCGGCAGAATATAAAAAATTTCTTTAAAACACGTAAAACGATTTCACAACCTAGACAAAGTGCATGAACATATAATTTAAAATTTTAAAACTACTTTTAGTTTTTACTCGGTACCAACCTTGAATGGATCTTGAACGTTGAGAAGCCTTAGGAAGGTTGAAACGCTTGTCTCCCTACTCAGCTCGCCTTTCCCACTAGTCTTCTTGAACCTGTGAGCAACCACGAAAGTTTATACCACTAGAGTATTTAGAGATTAGGTTAGATTTAGTGTGTGGGAACTTTTAAACACTATGACTCAAGAACAATTCTTTGAGCCAAAGACGTAAAACAAAACACTAGGTATAATGAGGACCTAGGTGCCAAAACAAAAGAATAAGAAGAGATTCTAGAGAGAGAGGAGGGCGGCTACAAGGTTAGAGAGATAAGCTCTCAATCTCTAAAAATTGTATGTTGTGAATTGTGAATGAGGTGGGGCATTTATAGTAGGAGGATTTGCCTTGAAAAGGTAGTTTCCTCTTTTCCATTGAATATCACATATTCATGAGCAAATCCTTTGTTTCCTCTTTTTCCTTGCACATCCAACACATGCCTTCATGGCTCTTGGATTTGTTTCCTCATTTGCTTTCTTCTCTCCCTTGACCGTCCAACATCTTTCTTCATAGAAGAAATTTGTCTCCTTTTTTTTTTTTTGGCAAGTATCTTCATACATCAATGCACAAAATAATTCTCTTTCTCTTGCTTGGGTTGAACGGTTTGGACTTTCTAGAACATGCTTCTAGATGTTTCTTTATTTGTTCTTGACAACATAAGAAAAGCCAATGTAGAATTTTCTCATAATGTGGCCGTGTGATCTAATTCATTGTCATCATATGACAATGTCAAAAAACTTATTTATTGACATTCATACCATCCTATGCCCAAAAGGACAAAATTACCCTTTAGACAATTTTCGTAAAACTTGTCTAGTACAATGTTTGAACTAGTTTTGACTTAGCTTTCAAGTTTAACTAATCCTACTCTAATGACTTGTGGTAGTGACCCCATGGATCCAAATGAACAAAGCTTGAGCTAGCATACTTGGACTTAAAAGTTCACAAGTCTTTTCCAAGTTCTAGCTTAATGTCAACTGACTCCACTAAAGAGTTGACATTGAAATCTCTCGTTTCAAATGAATATATTTTCTACTCAAGAATTCTACTTAATTGTAATGAGTGGATCCATTGAATATTATCTATGTTTACCCTTCATGAATATCATCAACTAGATGAGATTTACAAAATTACCATTTTACCCTTCTAGTTGTTATTTCCTCAACTCCGTTGTCGCTTGTGAATAAGTTAGAAACAATGTATTGACGATGAGCTAACAAGTCACATCGTTTCATCCAAAAGAGTCAAGACTCAATTTGGACACTAGCCAGTTCATTTATTCACATTCCAAGGAACAAAGCATGAGGTAATATACATTGCATTTCAACAATCTTGTACATGAATTCCATATCTATGAGATTTTCGCAAAGTTGTTCATGACATCTTCATAACTTAGTACTTCACCAATAGGTCTTGTCCATATCATATAGTGAATCTAGAACTCTGACTTTCTCAAATGAGAATACGTAAGCTATGAAATGACATGTCTCATTTCAGGATTGAGGTAAGCATGATGCAATTCATACATAATGACTCCGAGACATAAGAGGTTAAATGGTTTGTTCTTATTTTGTCTCTAGAAGTGCACTGGTCAATTCAGTATCTTCAGAAGATACTTAGGAAGAACTATAGAGTCTCCAACTCTCAATGCCTCATAACCAGATCATAGATTCTCCTAACAATCATACTGAGATCAATAGCCCTTTGATATTTAGATTGTGAATATGCTATTTTAAGCAAACCAAGAAGAGTTTGTTCATGCAAATCGATATTTAACTCTTCATTTGCTGTTAGGTTTGTTTAAGGACTAAAGACTATAGTTTATCATAAAGCTTCAAACAGACAAGGAAGAATGAATGAACGTTTCAACTTTTATTAATTATGCAGCAATTACAAGCAAGAGTTTTCGTGAGACTTTATTACATAAAATGTACATAAGTATCGACTACTATTCTTCTTGTGGGCACCATTGACGACACAAGTACACGCCAGAAGTCTCACATATTACAAAGCATCCTCATTTATTCTCTCTTTTACTAGATTCGTCTGTATTTAGAGAAAATCATGCCTGGAATCTTTATGTTCTTGGGACTGCGTACTTGGAGCCTAGTTTCTTCGTAGGACAACTGTTGTACCATTTTTGTATGTCAATAGTCTGATATAAAAACAATCCGATCTTTACCTTTAACATAATTTAGCCTAAACGGTCTTTGTTTTTTAATTATCGAAACAATTGTTGTATCTATTTTGGAAAATTGACAGCAATAATATTATTTGCTTGTCACTTACCAAAAATAAACCAAAACTCAAATATTGACACATCTAGTACAAAATCGATCACGAACTGCAACCAATTCGTTACTAATGTGTCACAAAATCAACCCAGTTCGTGACAGATTTGATATTAAATGTGTCAATATTTGAGTTTGATTGATTTTCGATAAGTGAAAAGCAATTGATATTATTGATGTCAATTTTCTATCTATTTTCTGACATCAATATATTTAAAAAAGGTAATTTTATTATTATTATTTTTAATTTAGTTTTCAAGTTGTGAGATTTTAATCTATATTTACTCGTTCTATGGCTGAAATTCTTTTTTTCAGATAATGGAACCAATGTTCTAAATGCCGGCGAAAGTCGGCGAAATTCGCCGGCGAAACCGCTGCCGCCGGAGGGTGAGCGGCCGAAAGTAGCGAGTTTTTTCGTTTTGTTCTTAAATTTTTCCGAAATCCGGTGAACTGTTGGCGATTTTCAGTGTCGGACAAAAATCGTGTTTTTCAAATTGAATTACGAAAATGAGAAAAAAAACTGAGACAGAAGAAGAATAAGAGACACTATCATTTGACGTTCGACATCAGGGGCCGAAACGACGGTCGCGAAGGTTGAGGAGTCGGTCTTGGGCGGAGGATAATTTGGGACATTATTATATAATTTTTAAACATAGATGTGAAAAATGACAAATTTTTTTTGCGACTTTGGGTAAAAGAAAAACAACTAAAGTTGGAAAAAAATGGGTCTGTGTACCAGAGAGAGAGAAAGAGAATGGGTCAGCCGCAGAGAGAGAGAGAGAGAGAGAGAGAGAGAGAGAGAGAGAGAGAAGGGTGATTTGTTGCGTGACATTTTAGTAAAGGCTACGTTGTCAAAGTCTAATGCATTGGTAATTTAAAATTTTAAAGCATTGATAAAATGCCACGTTAAAGCATTGGTATTTTTTTTATTTAATATTTATTTGCTCTTTGATTTTTTTTGTTCTTTCTTTTTTTGAATAAAATTTTCTCTTTGGCTTTCAACATTGAGTTGAAGCAACATAAAAGGGATTCACGTTATTTTTATTAAACCGTCAGAAGCATAAAATAAATTGATAATTTTGTTTTTTTTTATAAAACTATATAAACCAAACAAGTGAACTACTTATAAAATTATCCTTTTTCTCAATTAAACTCGTACGCATTATTATAAATATTAAACGTAGAAGAAAAATTAACACTAATAAATATAAATACGTATTAATTCTATAGATATCAATACAGTTTAAATATTACATATTTTTCAAGTTTAAAATTTGATATATATATATATATATATGTGTGTGTGTTCATGAATCATAAATTTCATACATTATGCAACATTATTTCCGTTCGGTTTTTCATCGAAATGTCGGTTTTTCATGGAAAACGGCATATCGATTGCTTTTATTTTTATATTTTTTCCGTTTGATTTTCTATCGATATGTCAATTTTTCGTATATAAAGAGGTTTGAAACGGCGTCAAAAATGTCATTTCGAACCTTGAATGAAACTGAACCCCGAAATCAATTAAATCAACAATCGGTTAGAGGCACTTTTCGGTTCAATAAACCAAAGCGAACCGAGTGACGTCGGTTTCTTGGTTGTTAGTATACAATTTATTTTCCTCATAGCCCCGTACCCAATCTCTTATCTATCCAATTTATTACCCCCTCGTAACTCATTCGTCCCGATTCCCACCCCTCTTCTTTTTTCCTCAATCTCTTCTCTTCTCTTCTTCGGAAGCCCTAACCTCTCTATCTCTCTCTCGGTCTCTCTCTCTCTCTCTCTCTCTCTCTCTCTCTCTCTCTCTCTCTCTCCCGTGGACTTGGCAACAACCGCTCTAGTCCGCCTGTCATTCTTCTTCTTGTTCCGGCCTCGTAAGCTCGGAACTTTATAGTTAGGGCTTTTGAACGTTATTAGGGATTTTGATTTCTATTTGACGAACAGATCATGGCTAGGGTTCTGGTGCAGTCCACGAACATCCCCGGCATGTTTGCCGGGATCAGGAGCGGCGGTTCGAGGTCGGCGAAGATGACTTGCTGCGTTCGGAGCCCTGGAGTGAGATTGAATGCCTTCTCGGGCCTGAGAAGCTTCAACGCCGTGGATTCAATGGCGATGTCAGGGCGTTCCAGAGTCTCTCTGACGGTGTCTTCCGGGCGGAGGCGGCAGAAGCTGAGGAGGTTCGGTGCGAGAGCGATGTTCGAGCGCTTCACTGAGAAAGCTATTAAAGTAATCATGCTGGCTCAGGAGGAGGCTCGGCGTTTGGGGCACAACTTCGTTGGCACGGAGCAGATCCTGTTGGGGCTCATCGGGGAAGGAACCGGAATCGCTGCCAAGGTTCTCAAGTCCATGGGAATCAACCTCAAAGACGCTCGTGTTGAGGTCGAGAAGATCATCGGAAGAGGCAGCGGCTTTGTTGCCGTTGAGATTCCGTTCACACCCCGTGCCAAGCGTGTTCTCGAGCTCTCACTCGAAGAAGCCAGGCAACTCGGTAAGGACAGTCCCCTCTTAATAGAATTGAATTGAGTTTGTCTGTGTTGATTCATTGACTGATTGCTTGATTGCTGTTTGATTCATTCAGGGCATAACTACATCGGGTCAGAGCACTTGCTTTTGGGCTTGCTTCGAGAGGGCGAGGGCGTAGCCGCTCGTGTTCTTGAGAATTTGGGTGCAGACCCAAGCAATATCCGGACCCAGGCAAGCTTTACATACCATACCATCAAAGTGTATCATATTAATATTAGTAAAACAATAAAATAAAATAAAAGCATGTGTTGGGATGTTGCAGGTGATTCGGATGGTGGGAGAGAGCACTGAGGCTGTGGGTGCCGGAGTTGGAGGAGGCACCAGCAATACCAAGATGCCTACTCTCGAAGAATACGGCACCAATTTGACTAAACTCGCCGAAGAGGTAGCTACTTTTTTGTAAATATATATTATTCTGTGTTGTTGATTATTTCGAGGTATAGCTTCTCGGAGGGGTTCTGAAGTTTGTTGCTCTCTTTTTCAGGGAAAGCTGGACCCTGTTGTTGGGAGACAGCCGCAAATCGAGAGAGTTGTTCAGATCTTAGGAAGGAGGACCAAAAACAACCCATGCCTTATTGGAGAACCTGGAGTTGGAAAGACGGCCATAGCCGAGGGACTTGCCCAACGCATTGCCACGGGGGATGTTCCTGAAACAATAGAGGGGAAGAAGGTTGGTTTCTCAGATGACCCACTCAGCTTTAAAGATAAATGATTGCATATAATTATAATGCTTTGACTCGGAAGATATATAAATGACTTTTTGTTGTGTGTAACACAAATATCAGGTCATAACTTTGGACATGGGTCTTCTAGTTGCGGGTACAAAGTACCGTGGAGAGTTTGAGGAAAGACTGAAGAAGCTGATGGAGGAAATCAAACAAAGTGACGAGATTATCCTTTTCATTGACGAGGTCCACACGTTGATTGGAGCCGGGGCAGCAGAAGGGGCCATCGATGCTGCAAACATATTGAAGCCTGCTCTAGCAAGAGGTGAACTTCAGGTAATGACCGAATGACTCACGAGAATATGATCTCTGTTGATTACTATAACATCATTGCCATTGTCAATTGGTTGCAGTGCATTGGAGCCACAACGCTGGACGAGTACAGGAAGCATATCGAGAAGGACCCGGCCTTGGAGAGACGTTTTCAACCAGTGAAAGTGCCGGAACCAACTGTTGAAGAAACCATTCAGATTCTGAAGGGTCTGCGCGAACGTTATGAGATTCATCACAAGCTCCGATACACGGATGAAGCACTTGTAGCTGCAGCCCAACTGTCGTACCAGTACATCAGCGACCGTTTTCTGCCCGACAAAGCTATTGACTTGGTTGACGAAGCTGGTTCTCGAGTCCGCCTTCGTCATGCTCAGGTGATAAACTAGTTAGCTATTTTCTGTTTTGTTTCAGTGATAAGTGTAATAGTCTCATAATCATCATTTATGCACAGCTGCCTGAAGAAGCAAGAGAACTTGAGAAAGAACTGCGGCAGATTACGAAGGACAAGAATGAAGCTGTGCGTAGCCAAGACTTTGAAAAGGTAAGAGATGAATATCTGATATGTGTGTGTGTGTGTCATATTAGTTAGTTGGGTGTTTATGGTTTTATAGAGCAAACGCAAATGATGCGTACGAAAATGAACAGGCTGGCGAGTTACGCGACAGAGAGATGGACCTGAAGGCACAGATCTCGGCGGTCGTGGACAAGGGGAAGGAGATGAGCAAGGCGGAGAGCGAGGCGGGAGACGTGGGCCCCACGGTGACGGAAGTGGACATCCAACACATCGTGTCGGCTTGGACGGGCATCCCTGTGGACAAGGTCTCGGCAGACGAGTCGGACCGGCTTCTGAAGATGGAAGAGACCCTTCACACGCGGGTCATCGGTCAGGACGAGGCCGTGAAGGCGATCAGCCGAGCGATCCGGCGGGCGCGCGTGGGGCTGAAGAACCCAAACCGGCCCATCGCGAGCTTCATATTCTCGGGGCCGACGGGTGTAGGGAAGTCGGAGCTGGCAAAAGCCCTGGCGGCGTACTACTTTGGGTCGGAGGAGGCGATGATCCGGCTGGACATGAGCGAGTTCATGGAGAGGCACACGGTGTCGAAGCTGATCGGGTCTCCCCCCGGCTACGTGGGCTACACGGAGGGCGGTCAGCTGACTGAGGCTGTGCGGCGCCGCCCTTACACGGTGGTGCTCTTCGACGAGATCGAGAAGGCCCACCCCGACGTCTTCAACATGATGCTCCAGATCCTCGAGGACGGAAGGCTCACCGACAGCAAGGGAAGGACCGTTGACTTCAAGAACACGCTTCTCATCATGACCTCCAACGTCGGAAGCAGCGTCATCGAGAAGGGAGGTCGCAGGATTGGGTTCGACCTCGACTACGACGAGAAGGACAGCAGCTACAACAGAATCAAGAGCCTTGTCACCGAGGAGCTCAAACAGTACTTCAGGCCCGAGTTCCTCAACAGGCTCGACGAGATGATCGTCTTCCGCCAGCTCACCAAGCTTGAGGTCAAGGACATCGCCGACATCATGTTGAAGGAGGTCTTTGAGAGGCTCAAGAAGAAGGAGATCGAGCTTCAAGTCACCGAGAGGTTTAGGGACAGGGTCGTCGACGAAGGCTACAACCCCAGCTATGGAGCCAGGCCTCTCAGACGAGCCATCATGAGGCTTTTGGAGGACAGCATGGCCGAGAAGATGCTCGCCAGAGAAATCAAGGAGGGCGATTCTGTCATTGTTGATGTTGACTCCGATGGCAACGTCACCGTCCTCAACGGCACCACTGGCTCCTCTCCCGAGCCTATCCCCGTGTAATCCCATTTTTCTTTAACTTTACATTATCTTGTACTATTTATTTTTGGTTGCAACATATATATGCTTAGACCTAGTTTTCACAGCACGAATATTTAGGTGTTAAATCCAATTGAATTAATGGAAAGCCAAAGCCATATTATTTGATTAGCTTCGTCTTCTGCTGCACAGAATTTGCTATGCAAACTCTTATTCCACCGCTTATATGATATGAATTACTTAGATAATTCAAATCAAACAGTCAAGAACGCGATTACCAGAAAAAGAGAAGAAAGAAAGAGAAATTTATATTGATAACTCTGGTACAATTTGTGTTACAGAAAGGGAGACACCTGAGGTACACGAGGACCTCCTAGTGCTTTTTCTCTCTACCCTCTATTACACAATTCCCAGATACCCTCACACGTACTCTCTCCTTCCCTTTTATTCCCTCTGCCACTAACTACTTTGCTGACTAGGCACCCCACACAATCTCTCACCCCCCATGGCACTTTCCTAGCACTTTCCTAAAACTTTCCTTATTTACCCTTCTTGTTCCAGCTATCAAGACAAGGCCATTTCAGTCCTTTGCCCTTTTCCAATCCCTTCTTCCTCCTTCCATACGTAACCGGTTGTTGCTTATCATTATACTAGTTTATCATAATCTAAGCCTTTATTTTGCAGCCTTTAAAGTATTACAGAAAATGACAAAAACGAAATTTTTATGGAGGAATAATATGCTAGAGGAAAAGTAGTCCGGGGAAAAAGTTTTTTTTTTGAGATATTTTTTTTCCCTCATTTTTTATTTTATTTTTTTATTTTTTGTTTTTCTTGAATTTCTTGATACAAAAGAATAAGAACAAATAAAAAAAATAATACAATCTAAAATAAAAGAAATAGAACAAAAAATTAAACTTCGATAAAACTCGGCTCTGGTACCACTTGATGTGTACTCGTTGGAGGAATTCGTCGGAGTTCAAATTTGAGCGGACCGTCTATCGGGAGGTTCGGATATAGACGAAGTTTGCGTGCTCAAATCTTTCGAATTATGATGAATCGAATGATGTCATGATGAGTTGCGGAATCCCCATTTGTAAATCGGATGAATGCCACAAGAATTTTGAGCACAAACTCTCTATAAGTTCTAAATTTATGAGAATCATCTCTAAAACACACATTCATACTTTTATATTTCTTTTCCAAGATGCCCATATACTTGAGCTTATAAAATAATATATAGAAAAGATAACATCCCTTACGCCAACGCAAAAAACCGTAAACCGGATCGGACCTGTGATTTTTAGATCGTCGGTCCGGTTTAAAACGGTTTTTTTTTTTCATCCGGTCCGGTCCACTCATTACAAACGGTCTGGTCCGATTTTTTTTTTTTTTTTTAAAACGGTTAAACCGGACCGGACCGGTTTATTTATATAAAAAAATGTCCAACTAGCCAAATTAGGCATTTGTGCATGTATTTCTCTCTCATACATGATTATATATTTTTTGTTTTGGTAGAAAATTAATGGTTTTTTTTTTTTTTTTTTTTTTTTTTTTTTTTTTTTAAATTATGTAAAACGGTTCAAAATAGTCCGAACGGTCCAAAACGGTCTAGAATGGTCCGGTCTAAACGGTTTAAACCGGACCGGACGGTTCAAAACGGTCCGGTCCAGTCCGATTTTTACAGTTTTTTTATCCGATCCGCTTTGAAAACGGTCCGGTCTGATTTTTTGGCCGGTTTTGGACCGGACCGGATCGGACCATGTATAAAACTTCTAAAAAAGTATAAATATGAAAACAAAGTATAACTACAACTAAGTTTTAAGTATTGACAAGAACTGTGGTAGAACCTCTTTTAGTGTATCTAAAAGATCTATTTCCTTCCCTTGAAACTTCTAAGTCCATCTCCATAGTATTTTTCTTCATGACAGTCTTTATATAATAAGAATTACAAAATAGTTGTTGATGTTAAGAAACCAAGATCAAACAATCACGGAACTTTTGAATAAAATAATGAGGAAATGGCGGCAAAAAGACCCAATGTTTTCGGACAACGATTTAGGAGCCACAGGCGGTTAGACCCGAGGCCGGATCAAGTGGCCTCGCCTGGGCTCGAGCGTGTCGGACCTGGTTGCCCAGATCTTCCCTTGGCTGTCGATGGTGTTTGAGCTCGCCGGGGTACCTGGAAAAGGTGAGAGGACCGTGAGCTAAGAAGGGAAAACAGAGGGGGTGCCTCTGTTTACCTCTTCGACGCTCAACATTAGTGGGATTGAGGTGGAGTATAGAAGATTTAGAGGGTGAGAGGCCAAAGATGAGGAAACGAGTGAAGTCTGAGTTCTACTGCGTTTCTGGACTCAAAAATGGGTTACCTGGAGAGGTGAGAGGCGCCTGTGTTTATAGGCGACCAAGAGGTCGAGGATGGCCTTGTGAGGCCGAGGTCGAGCTCGCGAGGCCGAGGTCGGACTCGCGAGGCCGAGGTCGAGCTGAGGCCGAAGTCGAGCTGAGGCCGAGGTCGAGCTCGCCAGGCCGAGGTCGAGCTGAGGTCGAAGTCGAGCTGAGGTCGAGCTGACGCCGAGGTCGAGCTCGCCAGGCCGGAGGTCGAGCTGAGGCCGAGGTCGAGCTCGCCAGGTCGAGGTCGAGCTGAGGTCGAGGTCGAGCTCGTCAGGTCGAGGTCGAGCTGTCCTCGAGGTCGAGCTCGCCAGGCCGAGCTGAGGCCGAGGTCGAGCTGAGGCCAAGGTCGAGCTCGCCAGGCCGGAGGTCGAGCTGAGGTCGGGGACGAGCTCGTCAGGCCGAGGTCGAGCTGAGGTCGAGGTCGAGCTCGCCAGGCCGAGGTCGAACTGAGGCCGGGGTCGAGCTCGTCAGGCCGAGGTCGGGCTGAGGTCGAGCTGAGGCCGAGGTCGAGCTCGTCAGGCCGATCTTTGGCCCCTTGGCCATGGGACCCCGCGGGCGCCCGCGGGCGCCGTCGACCCGGAACGGACCGACAACATTAGCCCCCCGAGTTTGCGGTCGAGCGTAGGTCGAGTGGAAACTCAATGCTTACGCCGGCGTGCGGACGCGGGACGAATGCTCTCGGGTTTATGAGCGTGCCGCAAAAGGGCTTTTAATGCATCACGAGGGAAAGCCTCTGGGCGTCGCGAGGGATGGCCTTTGTGCGTCGCGAGGGACGGCTTTTGCGTGTCACGAGGGACGTCCTTATGAGTGTCTTATGTTCCCGAAATACTATCGTAGTCGATTCGCACGATTTTGTTGGTGCGCGTCTTATTTTCTCGATTTACCAGTGAAGGCGTAATCGATTTGCGCGATGTGATTGGTGCGCGTCTTGCGGGCCCGGCTTACTATGCTTAGCGTAACCGGTTTGCACGGCTTAGTGCCGCACCTGGCGGCGAAGTTTCCCGCGGACGCTGGCTAGACCAGTTTCGTCCGGCGGGTGCGACTCTTCGCCATCCATTCGTGACTCGTTGCCTATCGGCGTGTGCGAGCTGGGTGGCCGTCGCGCCCATCTTCCGACGAGCACGCTACCTATCGGCGTGCGTGTTACGCGTCGGGGTGGGCTTGATGCGAGCGCAGTTCCCAGTGAGCGTGGTACTTGTCGATACGCGTGTCACGCTTTGGATTTTGACTGCCGGGATCGACGATCCGGTGTGCGGACGCGATCCGTCGACGCCTTACTGCCTATCGGTGTGCAAGGCACGACAATGCGCGAGAGTGTCGCAGCGAAAGACGTGCGAGGTCGGAGGTCCGGTGCGCGGATCCAACTCGTCGACGTTTCGGGATCGACGATCCGGTGCGCGGACGTGATCCGTCGACGCCTTATTGCCTATCGGTGTGCAAGGCGCGACATTGCGCGAGAGTGTCGCAGCGAAAGACGTGCGAGGTCGGAGGTCCGGTGCGCGGATCCAACTCGTCGACGTTTCGGGACCGGCGATCCGGCGCGCGGACGTGATCCGTTGACGCCCCGCTGCCTATCGGTGTGCGAGGCGTGGAATCGTACGAGAGCGTCGCACGAGGGTCGGAGGTCCGGGGCGCGGATCCGACTCGTTGACGCTTCGCTACCTTTCGGCGCGTAAAACGTGTCATTGCGCGAGCTCGTCGCGCGAGGGCCGGAGGTCCGGTGCGCGGATCCGACTTGTTGACGCTTTGCTACCTTTCCGCGCGGAGTCTGCACGAGGCGTTACGTGAAGAGTCGGAACGAGGAGTATCAGTCGACTCGTGGACTCGAACTCGACTCGAGGAATGAACTCATCTCGGGGAGGCAGGTACAGTCGGCAAGGGGAGTAGCTAATCGACTCGTGGACTCGGACTCAACTCGAGGACCCATGTAGAGCTTGCACGAGGAGTTACGTGAAGAGCCGGCACGGGGAGTATCAGTCGACTCGTGGACTCGGGGCTCGACTCGAGGAGCGAGCCGGACTCGAGGAGCGAGCTCAACTCGAGGAGCGAACTGGATTTGAGGAGCGAGCTCGACCCGAGGAATCGCGTGAAGAGTCGACACGAGGAGTAATCGACTCGCGGACTCGGAGCTCGACTCGAGGAGCGAGCTCGATTCGAGGAGCGAGCTCGACTCGAGGAGTTGCGTGAAGAGTCGGCACGAGGAGTATCAGCGGACTCGCGGACTTGGAGCTCGACTCGAGGAGCGAACTGGACTCGAGGAGCGAGCTCGAATCGAGGGGCGAACTGGACTCTAGGAGCGAGCTCAACTCGAGGAATCGCGTGAAGTCGGCACGAGGAGTATCAGTCGACTCGCGGATTCGGGGCTCGACCCGAGGAGCGAACTCGACTCGAGGAGCGAACTGGACTCGAGGAGCGAGCTCGACTCGAGGAATTGCGTGAAGAGTCGGCGAGGAGTATCAGTCGACTCGCGGACTCGGAGCTCGACTCGAAGAGCGAACTGGACTCGAGGAGCGAGCTCGACCCGAGGAGCGAGCTCGACTCGAGGAGCGAACTGGACTCGAGGAGCGAGCTCGACTCGAGGACTTGCGTGAAGAGTCGGCACGAGGAGTATCAGTCGACTCGCGGACTCGGAGCTCGACTCGAGGAGCAAGCTCGACTCGAGGAGCGAGTTCGACCCGAGGAGCGAACTGGACTCGAGGAGCGAGCTCGACTCGAGGTGCTACTGGACTCGAGGAGCGAGCTCGACCCGAGGTGCGAGCTCGACTCGAGGAGCGAACTTGACTCGAGGAGCGAGCTCGACTAGAGGGGCGAACTGGACTCGAGGAGCGAGCTCGACTCGAGGAATCGCGTGAAGTCGGCACGAGGAGTATCAGTCGACTCGCGGATTCGGAGCTCGACTCGAGGAGCGAACTCGACTCGAGGAGCGAACTGGAATCGAGGAGCGAGCTCGACTCGAGGAATTGCGTGAAGAGTCGGCGAGGAGTATCAGTCGACTCGCGGACTCGGAGCTCGACTCGAGGAGCAAACTTGACTCGAGGAGCGAGCTCGACCCGAGGAGCGAGCTGGACTCGAGGAGCGAACTGGACTCGAGGAGCGAGCTCGACTCGAGGACTTGCGTGAAGAGTCGGCACGAGGAGTATCAGTCGACTCGCGGACTCGGAGCTCGACTCGAAGAACGAACTGGACTCGAGGGAGCGAGCTCGACTCGAGGAGCGAGCTCGACTCGAGGAGCGAACTGGACTCGAGGAGCGAGCTCGACTCGAGGAACGAACTCGACTCGAGGAGCGAGCTCGACTCGAGGAATTGCGTGAAGAGTCGGCGAGGAGTATCAGTCGACTCGCGGACTCGGAGCTCGACTCGAGGAGCGAACTGGACTCGAGGAGCGAGCTCGACCCGAGGAGCGAGCTCAACTCGAGGAGCAAACTGGACTCGAGGAGCGAGCTCGACTCGATGACTTGCGTGAAGAGTCGGCGCGAGGAATATCAGTCGACTCGCAGACTCGGAGCTCGACTCGAGTAATTGCGTGAAGAGTCGGCGAGGAGTATCAGTCGACTCGCGGACTCGGAGCTCGACTCGAGGAGCGAATTGGACTCGAGGAGCGAGCTCGACTCGAGGAGCGAACTGGACTCAAGGAGCGAGCTCGACTCGAGGACTTGCGTGAAGAGTCGGCACGAGGAGTATCAGTCGACTCGCGGACTCGGAGCTCGACTCGAGGAACGAACTTGACTCGACGGAGCGAGCTCGACTCGAGGAGCGAATTGGACTCGAGGACCGAGCTCGACTCGAGGAGCGAACTGGACTCGAGGAGCGAGCTCGACTCGAGGAACGAACTTGACTCGAGGAGCGAGCTCGACTCGAGGGATTGCGTGAAGTCGGTGCGAGGAATATCAGTCGACTCGCGGATTCGGAGCTCGACTCGAGGAGCGAGCTGGACTCGAGGAATTGCGTGAAGAGTCGGCGAGGAGTATCAGTCGACTCGCGGACTCGGAGCTCGACTCGAGGAGCGAACTGGACTCGAGGAGCGAGCTCGACCCGAGGAGCGAGCTCGACTAGAGGAGCGAACTGGACTCGAGGAGCGAGCTCGACTCGAGGACTTGCGTGAAGAGTCGGCACGAGGAGTATCAGTCGACTCGCGGACTCGGAGCTCGACTCGAAGAACGAACTGGACTCGAGGGAGCGAGCTCGACTCGAGGAGCGAGCTCGACTCGAGGAGCGAACTGGACTCGAGGAGCGAGCTCGACTCGAGGAGCGAACTGGACTCGAGGAGCGAGCTCGACTCGAGGAACGAACTCGACTCGAGGAGCGAGCTCGACTCGAGGAATTGCGTGAAGAGTCGGCGAGGAGTATCAGTCGACTCGCGGACTCGGAGCTCGACTCGAGGAGCGAACTGGACTCGAGGAGCGAGCTCGACCCGAGGAGCGAGCTCAACTCGAGGAGCAAACTGGACTCGAGGAGCGAGCTCGACTCGATGACTTGCGTGAAGAGTCGGCGCGAGGAATATCAGTCGACTCGCAGACTCGGAGCTCGACTCGAGGAATCGCGTGAAGTCGGCACGAGGAGTATCAGTCGACTCGCGGACTCGGAGCTCGACTCGAGGAGCGAACTGGACTCGAGGAGCGAGCTCGACTCGAGGAGCGAACTGGACTCAAGGAGCGAGCTCGACTCGAGGACTTGCGTGAAGAGTCGGCACGAGGAGTATCAGTCGACTCGCGGACTCGGAGCTCGACTCGAGGAACGAACTTGACTCGACGGAGCGAGCTCGACTCGAGGAGCGAATTGGACTCGAGGACCGAGCTCGACTCGAGGAGCAAACTGGACTCGAGGAGCGAGCTCGACTCGAGGAACGAACTTGACTCGAGGAGCGAGCTCGACTCGAGGGATTGCGTGAAGTCGGTGCGAGGAATATCAGTCGACTCGCGGATTCGGAGCTCGACTCGAGGAGCGAGCTGGACTCGAGGAATTGCGTGAAGAGTCGGCGAGGAGTATCAGTCGACTCGCGGACTCGGAGCTCGACTCGAGGAGCGAACTGGACTCGAGGAGCGAGCTCGACTCGAGGAGCGAACTGGACTCGAGGAGCGAGCTCGACTCGAGGACTTGCGTGAAGAGTCGGCACGTGGAGTATCAGTCGACTCGCGGACTCGGAGCTCGACTCGAGGAACGAACTTGACTCGAGGGAGCGAGCTCGACTCGAGGAGCGAACTGGACTCGAGGAGCAAACTGGACTCGAGGAGCGAGCTCGACTCGAGGAACGAACTTGACTCGAGGAGCGAGCTCGACTCGAGGAGCGAGCTCGACTCGAGGGATTGCGTGAAGTCGGCGCGAGGAATATCAGTCGACTCGCGGACTCGGAGCTCGACTCGAGGAGCGAGCTCGGCTCGAGGAATTGCGTGAAGAGTCGGCGAGGAGTATCAGTCGAGTCGCGGACTCGGAGCTCGACTCGAGGAGCGAACTGGACTCGAGGAGCGAGCTCGACCCGAGGAGCGAGCTCGACTCAAGGAGCGAACTGGACTCGAGGAGCGAGCTCGACTCGAGGACTTGCGTGAAGAGTCGACACGAGGAGTATCAGTCGACTCGCGGACTCGGAGCTCGACTCGAGGAACGAACTGGACTCGAGGGAGCGAGCTTGACTCGAGGAGCGAACTGGACTCGAGGAGCGAGCTCGACTCGAGGAGCGAACTGGACTCGAGGAGCGAGCTCGACTCGAGGAACGAACTCGACTCGAGGAGCGAGCTCGACTCGAGGAGAGAGCTCGACTCGAGGAATTGCGTGAAGTCGGCGTGAGGAATATCAGTCGACTCGCGGACTCGGAGCTCGACTCGAGGAATGAGCTCGTCTCGAGGAGATATGTGAGGAATCGGCACGAGGAGTATCGGTCGACTCGTGGACTCTAACTCGACTCGAGGAACGTACTCATCTCGAGGTGTTACGTGAGGAGTCTCTCTTTGGGACCTCCGGCCTAACCATCGACCCCTTGAGACTTTACTATTATTTTTATTTGTTTTCTGTTTCGAGAGAGTTGGCCCAACACATTTGGGTGAACTGACGAACCGAATCCAAAGACGTTTGGATGAAGTGATGAAGTCGCTCCAGCTCGACTAGACGAAGTGGTGAGATCGACAGACGAGGTGACGAGCTCGACAGGCGAAGTGACGAGCTTGACCAGGCGAGGTGGCGAGCTCGATCGGGCGACGTGGCGAGCTCCACCAGGCGAGGCGGCGAGCTCGACTAGGCGAACTGGCGAGCTTCACTAGGCGAACTGACGAGTTCGACTCGGTGAACTGGCGAGCTCGACTAGGCAAACTGACGAGCTCGACTAGGCGAAGTGGCGAGCTCAACTTGGCGAACTGACGAGCTCGACTAGGCGAAGTGGCGAGCTCAACTTGGCGAACTGACGAGCTCGACTAGGCGAACTGTCGAGCTCGACTTGGCGAACTGATGAGCTCGACTAGGCGAACTGACGAGCTCGACTAGGCGAAGTGGCGAGCTTAACTTGGCGAACTGACGAGCTCGACTAGGCGAACTGCCGAGCTCGACTAGGCGAAGTGGCGAGCTCGACTCGGCGAACTGACGAGATCGACTAGGCGGACTGACGAGCTCGACTAGGCGAAGTGGCGAGCTCGACTTGGCGAACTGACGAGCTCGACTAAGCGAACTGATGAGCTCGACTAGGCGAAGTGGCGAGCTCAACTTGGCGAACTGACGAGCTCGACTAGGCGAACTGCCGAGCTCGACTAGGCGAAGTGGCGAGCTCGACTTGGCGAACTGACGAGCTCGACTAGGCGGACTGACGAGCTCGAATTGGCGAAGTGGCGAGCTCGACTTGGCGAACTGACGAGCTCGACTAGGCGGACTGACGAGCTCGACTAGGCGAAGTGGCGAGCTCGACTTGGCGAACTGACGAGCTCGACTAGGCGGACTGACGAGGTCGACTAGGCGAACTGCCGAGCTCGACTAGGCGAAGTGGCGAGCTCGACTTGGCGAACTGACGAGCTCGACTAGGCGGAGTGGCGAGCTCGACTTGGCGAAGTGGCGAGCTCGACTTGGCGAACTGTTGAGCTCGACTTGGCGAACTGACGAGCTCGAAATCCCAACAACCCGTTACTCAACTCGAGGACTCGCGTGGAGTCTGCACGAGGAGTATCAGACTCAACTCGAGAACTCATGTAGAGCCTGCATGAGGAGTTACGTGATAAGTCTTTTCTTGGGACCTCCGGCCTAACCATCGGCCCCTTGAGACTTTGTTATACTTTTGTTTTTGTTTTTGAGTTGTTTTTGATTGAGCATTGAGCATTGTTTCCCATTAGCCCCCCGAGTTTCTTGTGTGCTCGCAGAGAAGACGAGAAATTGTTACAAAATAAAGTAAAGGTTTCGAAGCGAAGTGTAATTCGATTACAACGTTGAAATAGTTAAATAAAAAAGATTACATTCCCAGGCCGTTCGGCCGTACTTGAGATTAAAAAATGTCATTTCAAAAATTGAAAATGGAATGACATAACAAACCATAGAGTAAGCGGGAACGGGCGTCTATTGGTAGTACCGCCGAAGGTGTTCCGCGTTCTAAGGGTACGTGAAAACGAGTCCTTCCAGGTTCTCGAGCTCGTACGTGCCGTTGTGGATGGCTCGGCGCACGCGGTATGGACCTTCCCAAGTGAGGCTTCCGTCGGTGAACTGCCGTAGCTTGACCTTGGAGTTGTAGTATTTTTCGACCTTCCTCTTTTGTGCGGCAAGGCGGGTGAGCGCGTCCGCCCTCCTCTCATCTATGAGGTCCAGCTCGAGCCTGATCGCGTTGTTGTTGGCGGTATCTTCGTATTCCTCGATGCGCAGGGTCAGCAGCTTGGTCTCGACGGGTACCACGGCCTCGACTCTGAACGCGAGAGCGAAAGGAGTTTCGCCGGTCGCGTTTCACGCGGTGGTTCGGTATGCCCACATGACCATGGGGAGCTCGTCGGCCCAAGCCCCCTTTTTTTCCTCCAGCCTCTTTTTCTGATTCTCCTTGATCGTTTTGTTGACCGCCTCTACCTGACCGTTGGCTTGAGGATGGCGGGGGGAAGAGAAAGTCTTGCTAATGCCCAACCGCTCGCACACTTCTCGGAGGCGCGCGTTGTCAAACTGCTTTCCGTTATCGGTCACAATCGACGCGGGAATCCCGAAGCGGCAGACAATGTTCTTCCAGATGAAGTTCGTTGTGTTTGTCTCGGTGATCTTTGCCAGCGGTTCGGCCTCTACCCACTTCGTGAAATAGTCGATTGCCACGATCGCATGCTTATACTGTCTCGGAGCCATATGTAGCTCGCCGATGAGATCGATTCCCCATTTTGCGAAGGGGCGCGGTACGATGATCGGACATAGCGGTGCCGGTGCTTGGCGCGAGATGTGGGCGAACCTTTGGCATTTTTCGCATCTTTTGGCCCACTCGTGGGAGTCCTTTTTCAAGGTTGGCCAAAAATACCCGAGCCTCAGGAGCTTCAACGCCAAAGACTGTCCGGCGGCGTGGTTTCCGCACACCCCCTCATGCACCTCGCGGAGCGCCCTCTTCGCCTCGACCTCGGTCAAGCAGCGGAGGAGGGGCATGGAGTAGCCTCTTTTGAACAGGTTGTTCTCCCTCATCGTGTATTTCGGCGCCAAGCTTCTCAGCTTTTTGGCCTCCTCTTTGTCTTCGGGGACGACTCCTCGCTTAAGGAATTCTACGAGCGGTGTCATCCACGAGGGAGGCGGAGTCTCTTCAACTACCCCTACGTCGCCTCTCGAGACGTAGGGTCGGGTCAGCACCACGATCGGGACGCTGCCTTCGCCCTCCTCGTCTATCCCGGACGCGAGGCGAGCTAGGGCGTCAGCGTCGATGTTTGCTTCTCGAGGGACTTGGACGATCTCGAACCATGACAGTGCCTCTAGGTTCTTTCGGGTTTTGGATAAGTACGCGATCATGTTCGGCTCTTTAGCGGCGTAGTCGCCCTTAACCTGGTTCACGATCAACTGCGAGTCGCAGTGGATGCGTAGGTTTTGGGCGCCTAGCTTGTCCACCAGCTCCAAGCCAACGATCAGAGCCTCGTACTCCGCCTCGTTGTTGGAAGCCTTGAACTCGAACCGCAGGGCGTACCTCAGTTTTTCCCTATCGGGATTTGTGAGCACCTCCCCGGCGCTAGCCCCCCGGGCATTTGACGCGCCATCTACGTGCAAGTCCCAGACTGGCCTGTCGGGCCGTTGGTCCTCTTTCTTGACGGCTCGCCGTGGTCGTCCTCCTTGTCTTTCGCGCCCTTACTACTTTCGTCGTCCTCGTCGGTCGGGGGCGCTGTGAATTCAGCGATGAAGTCGGCGAGGGCCTGGCCCTTGATGGCGGTTCTCGGTCGGAACTCGACCCCGTACTCGCCCAACTCTTGGGACCACACGACCATTCGAGAGGAGGTCCCTTTTTGAAGGGCCTTCTCGATGGGATGTCCCGTGCGGATCACAATGGGGTGCGCCTGAAAGTAGGGTCGGAGTTTTCTCGCGCTCATGACAAGGGCGAGGGATAATCTCTCGATTTCTGGGTATCGAGTCTCGGCGTCGAGGAGCGCCTTGCTAACATAGTAGACCGGCCATTGCACCTTGTCTTCTTCGCGTATGAGAACCGCGCTCACGGCCCTATCGGAAACCGCGAGGTAGATGTACAAGGTTTCTCCATTCTTTGGCTTTGCAAGGAACGGGGGGGAGGGGAAGTAGGCTTTCATTTCGCGGAACGCTTCCTCGCACTTCTCCGTCCATACGAACCCGTCGGTCTTCTTTAGTGCCTTAAAAAACGGTTGGCAGCTGTCGGTGGCCTTGGACACGAATCGCGTTAGGGCGGCGATCCTTCTTGTCAAACTCTGAACTTCTTTCACTTTCTGCGGCGACCTCATCTCTAAGATCGCCCTTATCTTCTCGGGGTTAGCCTCGATCCCGTGGCGGCTAACCATGTAGCCCAAGAATTTTCCAGACTCGACCCCAAAAGCGCACTTGTTGGGGTTTTGCTTCATCTTGTAGCGTCGCAGGATCGCAAACATTTCTCCCAGGTCTCGAACGTGGTCGTGGGTCTTGAGGCTCTTGACGAGCATATCGTCAACGTAGACCTCCATAGTTTTGCCGATTTGATCGGCGAACATTCGGTTCACCAACCTTTGATACGTCGCCCCCGCGTTTCTGAGGCCAAAAGGCATGACCTTGTAACAGTAGAGTCCGCGGTTTGTAACAAAGGTGGTCTTGATCTGATCCGGCTCGTGCATGCGGATATGATTGTAGCCTGAGTAGGCGTCCATGAAGCTTAATAACTCGTGGCCCGCCGTGGCATCCACAAGTTGCTCGATCCTCGGGAGAGGGAAGCTGTCTTTCGGGCAGGCTTTGTTGAGATCTTTGTAGTCGATACAGATCCGCCACTTCCCGTTTGGCTTTCTGACCATCACCACGTTGGACACCCACTTGGGGTGTTCCGCCTCCCTGATGAAGTCGGCGGCGAGAAGTTTGTCAACCTCTTCACCAATGGCTTGGTACCTCTCTCCACTGAACGTCCGTCGTGGTTGAACGCGCTCAGCCATTCTCTTGTCATCGTTGAGATGGTGAACCATTATCTCGGGGGCGATCCCCGGCATGTCGGCGTGTGTCCATGCGAAGACGTCTTTGTGCTCGCGAAGGAAGGTGGCGAGCCGGGCTCGAACTTCGGACGGGAGTTGGGCGCCTACCTTGACTACTTGGTCAGGTTTGGCGTCGTCCAACACGACGGGAACAAGGTCGTCCGGTGTCTCCACCTTTCGACGCTCGACATCGTCTCTCTGGTCCAGTTCTCCGAAGATTCCTCCTTTCCCTATTTCGCACGGGAGCTTGTCCCCGAGTTGGAAGACGGTGCTTACCATTTTTCCCTTTTCTTTCCCGTCCACGCCTTGGATGTAGCACATCCTCGCCATTGATTGGTCTCCCAACATTATGGATATCCCTTTGTCCGTCGGGAACTTCATCATCAGGTGGTAAGTTGAAGTGATGGCCTTTAGCCGATTGAGAGTCGGGCGGCCGACGATGACGTTGTATGCCGAGGGCTGATCCACGACCAGGAACGACACGATGTGGGTCACCTCGAGCCCCCCCGGTGTACCGAAGGTAACCGGGAGGTCGATAGTTCCCTCCGTCATGACTCTTTGCCCGGAGAAGCCGAAGAGCGGGGTCGATATCGGGGTCGGCCTCATCCCGGATAGCTTCATCTTGTCCAACGCCGACTTGAAGATTATATCGGCGGAGCTCCCATTGTCGATTAGGATTCTCCAGACAAGGTTGTTGGCGACCGGGGCCGAGACGACTATCGCGTCGTTATGTGGGTGGAGGACTCGCGCCGCCTCTTGGCCGGTGAAGAACATGGACTCGAACGGGGCCGGGGGAGGAGCCTCGTATGTGTGGTTGATGTAGTGCGCTATTTTCCCTTCGGAAACTTCGCGCACGTACTTCTTCCTTTGCGTGGCCGAGTCTCCAAACTCCGGGCCTCCCAGGATTGCGCCCACGATGTGCAGTTGCGAGCTTTCTGGTTCTTCAATGGCTGCTCGGTCCGTGACGGTTACCGTCGCCAGACCCTTTCTTTCTTGCCGCGGGCGCTCGTCGCATGCCGTGGCCGTCCCGATCGTTCTAAGGACGTATTCCTTCAGTTTCCCGTCTTGAATCAGGGCCTCGATCTGACGCTTGAGTTGATAGCATTCGGATGTCAGGTGCCCGTGATCTTGGTGGTATTCGCAGAACTTGTTTCGATCCCTCTTTGCAGGATCCTTTGTGAGAGGAGTAGGGCTCCCTAGCTTGTCGCGGTGCAGAGCTAGGATCCGCTCTGGTGGGGTGTTCAAAGGGGTGAACGTCGAGAACTTTCGGAAGCTATCGACGTGTGCCGGTCTCGGCCCGGGGAGGGAGCGGCCGTTAGGGGCCTGGCCTCCCTTGTTCCTCCTCTTTCGAGGGTCGGGACGATCTCCATCTGGGTCGTCGCGGCGTCGACTACCTTGTCCCCCTGACTTCCGGCCATCTCGGCCATCGAGATAGTCCTCGATTCCCATGTATGTGCGGGCCCTCGTCATTAGCTCTGCCATGCTTCGCGGGACCTTCCCCACAATGGACTTGAGGAAGTCGCTCGTGCGAACTCCTTCGGTGATCGCCGTTATGGCGTCCTTGTCGTCGAAGCCCTCGACTTTGTGAGATTCCTCGGTGAAGCGAGTGAGGTATTGCCTCAACGTCTCGTCTCTCCCTTGCCGAAGGGAGAGGAGGTGGGTCTTTGACTTCTTTTGCGCCACGAGCGTGGCGAAGCGGGCGAGGAAAGCCTCCTGCAAAGCCCGGAAGGACGGGATGCTCCCGAGTCTCAGGCTCCGGAACCACTCAAAGCCCGACCCCGTGAGGGTTAGGCTGAAGGCCTGGCATAGGGTCGCGTCCGGCTGCCCTTGTATCGTCATCCATGTCTCGTAGTGTTGGATGTGGAAGTCCGGGTCAGTCCGCCCATCATAGGGAGGGATGGATGGCAATTTGAAGTTTCCCACGCAAGGCTGCGCGAGGATTTGCGCGACGAAGAGAGAGTATGATTCCTCGATCCCCCCATATGGCCTCTGCCTCCCCGACTCCTTCATCTCGATGATTTGGTTTTGGAGGCTCTGAATCATTGTGACCATGTCGAGCCCGTTAGCCGGGCTGACCGCCGGGGCTACGGGAGTCGCTGGCTGGCGCTCGTTGGACGCTTGGTCCACGATATTGGCCTGAGGTTGGCCGAGAGTTGCGGCGGGGAGCGCGTCCCTCCGAGAGTTGAGCCTTTGGCGGAGATCCTCCCTCCGGGAGTTTCTCTGCGCCGTCAAGCGCTCTCTAAGGTCCACGCTCGGCGCGCGGTGGGGCGAGTTCGCCCTTGGTCGGGCCGCGCGGCGAGCGCTTCGGCTATCGGCTCCATCGTTGCCCAGAGTCGCTCTCTCCTCGGCGAGGGGCCGTGTCCGGCCTGTTGGAATTGATCTAGGGTTTAAGAAAATAATTAACGATTCGGTAAGCAGCGGAATTTTAAAAATTTTCTTTTACAAGTAAAAACAGTTTTTTACTAACCTAGACAAAGAGCAAGTACATATAAATAAAAACTATTATGAGCTAAGAAGTTTACTAACCTTTTAGAATCTTGAACGTTGAGAAGCTTTTGGAAAAGGTTGCAACGTTCATCTCCCCTCGTAGCACGTCTCTCTTCCTTCCTCGGCAACTCGAGCAACCACGAAAGTTTCTATCACTAAATCACTCGAGAGAAAGGAATTAGTGAGTGGGCACTTTTAAACACTACGACTTAAGAACGAGTCTTGAAGTCGCAGAGCTAAACACTAGGTCAAATGAGGACCTAGGTGCCAAAACAAAAAATCGAAAATAAACTAGAGAGAGAGAGAGGAAGGGGCGGCCAAGTCTAGAGAGAGAAGCTCTCAATCTCTAAAACTTTGGATGAATCAATTGTGAAGAAAAAGGGCTCCTATTTATAGGAGAGGTCTCACCTTCTATAAGGTAGTTTCCTCTTCTATAGAATATCACATATTTATGAGCCAATTACCTTTTTTTCCACTTGAGATGCTCGGCCAAGGATGCCTTCTAGAAGGCTTGGATTAGTTTCCATTTTTGTTCCTTGCCTTGCCTTGTCTCTCTCTTGGCCGATTACCCTAATGCATACCCATGCAAATTAGTTTCCTCTTTTTCTTTTGGCAAGTATCTTGATACATTTATGCACAAAATATTCTCTCTTTCCTCTTGGGTGGTGGGCGCCTATTCTAATACTAGAAAGGCCTTCTAGAAGCTTTTCCACTTGTTCATGACAACATGAAAAAAGCCCATTAAGAATTTTCAATAAAATTCTTATGAAATGAAATTAATCCACAAGGCCCAATTAATCATATTATGGCCGAGTGTTACTTGTCATCAAATGACCATGTCAAAATATTTATTGACATTCATTTCATCCTATGTCTCAAAAGATAAAAATACCCTTTTGACAATTTTCGTTCTTGTTTTGACTTAGCATCCAGTTTAACTATTCCTACTCGATGTGATTCGTGACAGTGACCTCATGGACCCAAATGAACAAAGCTTGAGCTAAACACTTGGACTCAAAAGTTCACAAACCTTTTCCAAGTTTAGCTTAATGCCAACTGACTCCACTAAAGAGCTGACACTGAAAATCTCTCGGTTCAAATGAATTTATTTTCTACTCAAGAATTCAACCTAATTATGATGAGCGGATCCACTGAATATTATCTATGTTTACCCTTCATGAATGTCATCAGCTAGTCGGGATTTACTAAATTACCATTTCACCCTTCTAGCTGTTATTTCCTCAACTCCTTTGTCGCTTGTGAATAAGTTAGAAACAATGTATTGACGAGGAGCTAACAAGTCACATTGTTTCATCCAAAAGAGTCAGGACTCAATTTGGACACTGGCCAGTTCATATATTCACACTCCAAGGAACAAAGCATGAGGTGACATACATTGCATTTCAGCAATCTTGTACATGAATTCCATATCTATGAGAACTTCACAAAGTTACTCATGACATTCTCACAACTTAGTACTTCACCAATAGGCCCTGTTCGGAATCACATAGTGAGTCCGAACTCTGACTTTCTCAACTGAGAATACTAAGGTGTGAAATGACATGTCTCATTTCAGGATTAAGGTAAGCATGATGCAATTCATACATAGTGACTTCGAGACATAAGAGGTTAAATGGTTTGTTCTTATCTTGTCTCTAGAAGTGCACTGGTCAATTCAGTACATTAGAAAGATACCTAGAAGAACTATAGAGTCTCCAACTCTCAATGCCTCATAACCAGACATCATAGATTCTTCTAACAATCGTACTGAGGTCAATAGTCCTTTGATCCTAAGATTGCGAATTTATCGTTTTAAGCAAACTACGAAGAGTTTGTTCATGCAAATCTACATTTGTCTCTTCGTAAGTTGTTAAGTTTGTTTATGGACTAAAAGACTAAGGTTTTATCATAAAGCTTCAAACAAAGAAAGAATGAATGAACGTTCAACTTTATTAATGAATGAATAGGCAATTACAAGCAAGAGTCTTCATGAGACTTTATTACATCAAATGTACAAAATAAAGATTACAACTCTTCTTGTGGGCACCATAGACAACACGGCCGCCTCTCGAAACCGAAGGGGCGAGTCCCTGGGCGCGACGGGCCGGCCAAAGCGCCATTGGGTCTCTCGGACCGCGAATGGGCGAGGCGAGGAGTCGCCTCGTCGGTCCTTGACTCCCCCACGTAGTCGGGGTTGGAGTCGCTATGGGCGGATCGATCCTCGACGTCGTAGCCGAGGAGACCGGCAATGAGTGAACCGTCAACGCCGGGACGGTCAAGGAGCTCCGCAAGCCGCCGGGCCGTGTCCTCTCGGAGCTCGGCCTCGGGGTCGCTCACCGGGTCTTGGGGCTGGCTCTCGCTATCGCGAGGTTGCCCTTCAAGACGGTGTGCGAGGCGTCGGAGATCGTACCTCGAGGTCGTTGCCCGAGTACCCGCGGAGGGAGTGGGAATGTGATTCATCGTTAAATAGTCGGGGTGAAAGTGGTAGAGGGAATGTGTCGCCAAGGTCGAGAGATCCCCTCCTTCTAGCGCCAAAATGTTGTCGCCGTTTTTCGGACAACGATTTAGGAGCCACAGGCGGTTAGACCCGAGGCCGGACCAAGTGGCCTCGCCTGGGCTCGAGCGTGTCGGACCTGGTTGCCCAGATCTTCCCTTGGCTGTCGATGGTGTTTGAGCTCGCCGGGGTACCTGGAAAAGGTGAGAGGACTGTGAGCTAAGAAGGGAAAACAGAGGGGGTGCCTCTGTTTACCTCTCCGACGCTCAACATTAGTGGGATTGAGGTGGAGTATAGAGGATTTAGAGGGTGAGAGGCCAAAGATGAGGAAACGAGTGAAGTCTGAGTTCTACAGCGTTTCTGGACTAAAAAATGGGTTACTTGGAGAAGGTGAGAGGCGCCTGTGTTTATAGGCGACCAAGAGGTCACTGGTGGGCCCCCTTGGCCGAAGATAACACGGGCTGGCGTCATTGGCGTGTCCTTTGGCCGAGGATGATGTAGGTCGGCAGAGGATAACATAGGCTCGGCAGAGGATAACATAGGTTGGGCAGAGGATAGCATAGGATGGCGTCATTGGTGGGCCTCCTTGGCCGAGGATGGCCTTGTGAGGTCGAGGTCGAGCTCGCGAGGCCGAGGTCGGACTCGCGAGGCCGAGGTCGAGCTGAGGCCGAAGTTGAGCTGAGGTCGAGCTGAGGCCGAGGTCGAGCTCGCCAGGCCGAGGTCGAGCTGAGGCCGAAGTCGAGCTGAGGTCGAGCTGACGCCGAGGTCGAGCTCACCAGGCCGGAGGTCGAGCTGAGGCCGAGGTCGAGCTCGCCAAGCCGAGGTCGAGCTGAGGTCGAGGTCGAGCTCGTCAGGCCGAGGTCGAGCTGTACTTGAGGTCGAGCTCGCCAGGCCGAGCTGAGGCCGAGGTCGAGCTCGCCAGGCCGAGGTCGTGCTGAGGCCGAGGTCGAGCTCGCCAGACCGGAGGTCGAGCTGAGGCCGAGGTCGAGCTGAGGTCGGGGTCGAGCTCGCCAGACCGGAGGTCGAGCTGAGGTCGGGGTCGAGCTCGTCAGGCCGAGGTCGAGCTGAGGTCGAGGTCGAGCTCGTCAGGCCGAGGTCGGGCTGAGGTCGAGCTGAGGCCGAGGTCGAGCTCGTCAGGCCGATCTTTGGCCCCTTGGCCATGGGACCCCGCGGGCGCCCGCGGGCGCCGTCGACCCGGAACGGACCGACAACAACAGTAGCTAGTTTATTGATAACAATGTCAAACCTGCCGGTTTATTGACATTGATGTCAATAAACCAAACGGTTTATTGACATCAATGTCAATAAACCGGCAGGTTTGACATTATTACTTCAACGTTATCATGTTCTAAGTTATTTTTTTGTCATTTAGGGATGGAGCAGAGTCTTGGATGATGACCAAATTGCCGGGGTGACGTTCAACTTTTTGGGCGGTATTCAGAAATTTAATGAGGTCATCAAGAAATCAATGTTCGTGGAAGAGGACCATATATCCAGACATTCTTGTTTTGGGCATTTCTTGATGTCCCCGAGATAGCCAATTCTTCAGCGATACTTAACCATATTATATCGCGGGCTGGACAATACAAGGACTCATCTTCTGACGCTTTGGTTTTTGAAATTGGCGGTGAGCCTCGGTCATTCAATTTTACGGAGATCACCGGCTTGCGGTTTGTTGACGACTACACTAAATGTACTTATTCAGAAATTGTTAAGAATGGTCTCTACGAAACTACCTTCCACAAGGGTGCCTTAAATAAAAGGGACGTCGTGCAGTCCTTGGTCTCCGAGAGCGAAGAATGGCAGACATAGAAGAAGGCGAAGTTTAAAATACTGTATTTTTTGTTGAACGTGCTCATCCCCGAGAACTCAAATTGTCTGGTAATGACAATAATTATGAGTATTGCATTTCGATAAACATTTTTTAATGTCTAACTTGATTGTGTTTTGTTTAGGTACCGAACATGAACTATGTCAAGTTGGTGGATAACTTGGACGAGTTCAACCGATACCCTTGGGGAAATGTGGCTTGGAATTTCCTCCATGAAAAGATTACAACCTTCATCGAGAAGTCAAGGTCAAGGGACACGAGTAAGGTGAGACTGCCAGGTTTCTTTTTGCCTCTTCGAATTTGGGCATTCGAGTCTTTTCTTATCCTCTCGGAGCAAAAAATCTACCACAAAGTCTCCGACACGGTCATTCCTCTCATGCTCCGATGGAAATCTACGTTTAAGGTTTCTGCGCTAAAGAGGCGAGAAATTAATTTCTCAAGCTCGCAGGTAAATCTAGTAACATGTCCTTTGGTTAATGTATCACCATTGTTTATTCATCATGTTCTTGAATTACTGTACCAGATTTTTTACACTTCACTTCGCTCATCCACTGTGGCGGCGAAAGGAAGAGTTGTCGAAAGTCGTGAAAAAAGTCAATGAAATCCACTATGGCGGCGAATGAAGCCTCGAAGGTGCCACCGACGAGTACTGACAAGCATTCCCAGGTAAATATCACACGTCTTTTTATTATATTCATGTCAATAAAAACTTGTGTTTATTGATATGAATATCAATAATTACAAGTTTTTATTGACATGAATGTCAATAAAAACTTGTGTTTATTGACATTCATGTCAATAAAAACCTATAATTATTGACATTCATGTCAATAAACACAAGTTTTTATAGACACAATTGACATGAATATTGACATTCATGTCAATAAACACAGGTTTTTATTGACATGAATGTCAATAAAAACATGTCTTTATTGACATTAATATTAATAACTGGTGTATATTGAAATGTTTTTTCATTCTATTAGGAGCGGTTTCAAGCTTTGGAGAATCAAATGGCTACTATAAAGTCTGATCTCAAGGACATATACGGAGAGAACGACATTTTTCTCAATCTCAGGTAGTCATTTTTACTCAGACATTCCAAAGTTATTTATTTATGTTTGTTTATTCAATTCCAGGTAGTTGTTTATGGAGAATAAGGTTTTTTGAACCATACTTCACAAGAACTGAGAGATATTGAAGTGGAAGAAGAGGCCGGCATGTACGATGACGATGTAGTTGTTACCCAGGATATTGTAGACCGGGTCAAAGAGCAAGCTCTCATAATTTTCGATTCGCCGGAAAAGCATCGGACCCGGAGGCCCCCGGCAACATACACTCCTACATTGAAGTCGTGGCCCTATGTTCTTTTCACCACCGGCCCGAAGAAAATGCCCTATCCACTCACGGATCCAACGGCACCGCCTTCCGTTGATGATGTTGATGTGATGAAAAAGTGATTGGAAGTTGGTCTAAAACCCGGATACAAGAAGACAAATGTCAAGATTAAATTCAATGACTTTGAAGAGTCGTTGTCTCCATCTTGGGACTTCCGGGACGTATGCATTAGCTCGAAGACATGGTTTTACACCTTGTGGACGGCAGACGAATGGCTAACCGATGAGGTACCATAAATTCATTTATTGACATTTTTGTCAATAAACATAAGTGTTTATTGACATTCATATCAATAAATAATCTGATTTATATCTATTCATTTCAATAAATCATCTGAATTCTATTTGCTTCCAGCACATGAGTGTACTATTCTACTACCTTAGGAAGAAGAGGAAGTACACGGAAGTCATCCATGCATACACGACCACCAACACGCATTTCACCAAATATGTCGAAGAACTATACAACGAATGGAAATCTTGTGAGAATCCCGACAAGTTTGACTGGTCCAAACAATCAACGGCGCAGAAGATCGTTTTAGGGATGAAATCAGCATGGAATTGCGTTTGTCCATGGGTAGACGTGGGTATTATTTACGTCCCGTTTCACTCAAAGGATCATTGGATTCTTTTGGTTATCTCCATCCCCGCCAAGTCAATCACGGTTTATGACTCATTGAGCTATCGAAAGGGAACTAGAGACAGTATAACTGGTTTGGCTGAATTCCTTCCCATCTTGCTAGGCTCAATTGGTGCATTTGGAAGCTTGAAAATTGAGGATCATACTTCCGAGCCATTCAAAATTATATTCGCCGATGATATGCCTCAACAACATAACGGGTAGGGATGTTTGCCATTATAAATGTCTACTTTTAGATTGTAATTATATTTTTTTAATTTAATATTGTGTATTATATTGACAGCGGAGACTGCGGGATGTTTGTCATTAAGACCACAGAGTTCTTGATGCACGGACTTCCATTGACGGATTTGAAGCAAGACAACATGGCCATGTACCGCCAAAAGCTAGTGATCGATCTTTATAGGCACGACAGTTTGAAGCAGGAGAATAGATGCATGTCCGACAATGATGTGTGATGTGTAGTATTAGCGACATTGATATGTATGTTTTAATTTTTCTATCCCACAACTATGATATTAGGTAGGATTTGACTTGAACATGTATGGTAGTTACATGTGGGTAATCTTTTGTGTGTGGTATTATGAGATGTGTTCAGGATATGGTAGTTATTTTGATATTTACTGAGATTTGTTCAGGGTATGGTAATCTTTTTTGTGTGGTATTATGAGATGTGTTCAGGCACACTATTTAATGTCTTTAGGGTATGTTATTTTGAAATTTACTGAGGATTTATTGAGATCATATTTACTGATGTGTTCAGGTATGGTAGTTACTGAGGTTTTATTGAGATCATTGTCAATAAAACCTCAGTTTTATTGACATCATTACTGAGGTTTTATTGAGATCATTGTCAATAAAACTGAAGTTTTATTGAGATCATTGTCAATAAAACTGAAGTTTTATTGACATCTTGTCAATAAAACTGACATTTTATTGACATCATTGTCAATAAAACTTAGGTCTTATTGACATCATTGTCAATAAAACATAGATTTTATTGACATCATTATCAATGTTGGTTTTAAGAGAAGTAGAAGAATTTCATATTCACAAAAGTCGACATCCATAATTATAAAGTATTAGATGATATTCAAAATTACAAATAAAACTTATTTAACGACTGCTTCTCTGAGACAAAGGAACAGGATCGTCACATGTCTTTCTATTGTGTCCTTCTTTGCCGCACCTGCTACATTTACGCCTACTAGGCACTTCACCTTGGGATAGTATCTTTCTCTTCTTAGTCTACCTACTGGACGGCTGTTGAAGTGCGGAGGAAGTAATTTGATTTGTTTAACTTCAACATGAATGTCCCATGCTTTAGCACTCCCATGGGGGTGGATGGCACCTAAATAACACCCTTTCCAGTACTCGGTGGTATAATAGGCAGAACAAAAGTCCACAGGTGGAAGGTTACGAATATCACATGCCGCAATCGCATTAGCGCATACAAAACTATCTGTTTGGAATTCTAAACATGAGCATGTTTTATGCTGCAAATTCACAGCCCATCTCTCTCCATCTTTATCTAAAACCTCAAACTCGAAAACAGAAGAATGTCTCACCTACAATGAACAAGCATTTATATTGAGTTCTGGAACAAAAATGTGACATTAATGACAATAAACATTGGAACTTAGTGGTATTAACGTCAATAAAAATTCATAGTGAGTTCTTGAAAAATAATTAATTTATGTTCTTTTTTTTATTCATATTAATGTCAGTAAATATTGGAACTTATTGGTATTAATGTCAATAAAAAGTCACAGTAGTTATTGAAAAATAATTAATTCCTGTTCTTTTTTTATTCATATTAATGTCAATAAACATTGGAACTTATTGGTATTAATGTGAATAAAAAGTCACAGTGAGTTTGTGAAAAATAATTTTGAGAAAGAGCATATTATATTATTATACATCTTACCAGCATTAAAGTAGAAAGAGCATGAGAGTCATCCATTCGCTTTTGAAATTTTGGAGTAAGCACCTTCGTTGAAGCCATTGCTAATTCTCTTCGGTCGTAGAACCACTTTTGCATTCTCTCTCTCAACCGATCAATCAACTTTGAAATTGGAAAATCTCTAGCTTTGGAGTCCATTGCATTCATAGACTTGGGATTGTTTGAGGTCATGATTGAGTACCTTGTATTGGTAATGTATCAACGAGCCCATTTTTCATGTCCCACTTCATTCGCAAGGTATTGTCGAATTTCAATATTTTCCCGGTCGATCATGCACATATAGTTTTCGAATTCCATACGATTATATGCCTTTGCTGCACCATAAAACTTCCAGTTGAAACTCTTGCTAAGACCCTTGAAATTGTTCTTCGTTGCCAAGAAGATGATGCGCGTAATACCCATATGCCGAATTTTGAAAAACCTTTGCCACAACATTACATATTCCATTGTTTCTGTCAGATACAATGACTTGAGGTGGCCTCTCCCCTATCGCTGCCTTTAACGTGCTCAAAAAATTCAGCCATGACTCATTCGATTCAGAGTCTCCAACACCGAAGGCGAGGGGAAAACATTGTTCATTTGCATCCATCGCTACCGCTGTAAACACTACAAGAAATATGACATTTAGCTACGAAACTATCAGCGACGATTAAGTCGTCGCTATTCATACTTTTAGCGACAATTTTGTCGTCGCTAAAATAGTATGAAAATTTGGTGGTAAAAATTTCAAAGTTTGACGGCAAAGACATTTAGCGACGGTTGTTTCGTCGCTAATTATTTTTTGCCGTCGCTAAGTTCGCGGGAAAGTATTTAGCAACGATAGTATCGTCGCTATATTGTTATCATGTCATTTAGCGACGGTAATATCGTCGCTAATGATTTTCGAATTTTGACGAATTTTGAAGAGGGAAAAATCCCTCCAATAATATTAAATAAAAAAGTATTAGCGACGATATTTTCGTCGCTAATGATTAAGGAAACAAATTAGCGACGAAAATATCGTCGCTAAGTATTTTCGAATTTTGACGAAAGTTGAAGAGGAAAAAATCCCTCAAATTGTATTAAATCGAAAAGAATTAGCGACGATATTGTCGTCGTTAAATAATTATGAAACCAATTAGCGACGCGAATATCGTCGCTAAATGCCTGGTTAAAGGTAAGTTCATTTAGCGACGATATTTAAACATTTAGCGACGAAATAATCGTCGCTAAATGTCTTTAAAAACCAGAATGCAATTCCCCCATTTCATTTCACGAGCCGCTCCCTGATTTTTTTTTCTCTTATTCTCTCCCTCCTGTGTCGCCGTCCTCCGCCGTGTGTCGCCGTCCTCCTCCCTCTCCGGTTAGTCTCTCTCTCCTCACTTCTCTTTATCTCTCCTCACTGTTCTCTCTCTCCTCCGATCCACAGATTCCCTGCCCGCCGATCGACGCCGTTCCGCCGTTCCCCGCCCGCCGACGCCCTTCCCCACCCATCATACCTAAGTACACGGTATGTATATATATAGAATAAATCTCATTTTTACCCCCTGGACTCGTACCTCAGTTACATTTTGCCCCTGGACTGGAAAATGTTGCAAAACTCAACTCACAACTCAAACACGTGTTACAAGGCCCCACTTCCGTCAGTATTTGGACATTAAGTTTCACGTTTTGATGACGTGATAAGATTTAAAAGGGTATAATAGTATTTTCTATTATTCTAAATACTTTTAAGATTTAAATATTATTATCAGATATATTAATAATTATTAAATAATTAAATATTTCTATTATTCTCTCTCTCTCTCGGCTCTCTCTCTCTCTCTCTCTCTCTCTCTCTCTCCTTTCTTCTTCTTTTCTTCTCTGCATATTTTCTTTCCTGCGATTGAGAAGGAGAGTGAGCCACAAGCGCATGCTGTTGCATTCTCTTATATTGGCAAGATAAAATGAGGAAATGAATTCAAAAGTTGATTTGACAATTACAAACCCTAGAGTTACAGTCGAAGAAGACACATGGCCAACTCGAGCGGATCGACGAATAACAGAGCTAGAGCGAGGAAGACGAGATTACCGATGGATTACGATTTCTCCAGCGACATATGATTGGATTAGCACACCATTATTGCGCCACTGTGAAAGCTGGAAATGATTTCGGTGAAAATCATGGCTCAGGATCAATAGAAGGCGTAGGGGCTTTTGGGAGAAGAGAAAGATGGAAATTTGAGCTCTGGACCAAAGTTGAAGTTGAGCTCCCCAGCGCGGCAACCGAACCCCTCGGAATCGCAGAGGATTCCCATTGAATGAGATGGGGAAGATGAATCAGCTCTGATTGTGACCAATTTATGTGACCTCGAGAACATTCTTTTTTACACAAAGATGGAAGTTCTAGGCGACGACCAATTTCTAGGAGTATCTGACGGCGGCGAGGCGGAGGATCGCGTGATCGAGAGATAGAGAGAGAGAGAGAGAGAGAGAGAGAGAGAGAGAGAGAGAGAGAGAGAGAGAGAGAGAGATAGAGAGAGAGCGAGAGGTTGCTCGGTGAAGCTCAGTGTTCGAGGAGGCGCGGCTGAGCTCTGGTGAAGAACGAATTCAACGCAGAGAGTTCCTCAGCGAAGCTCCGGTCCGACGGTGGCTGATCTTCTGGGAAAATCTTCTCCGACTCCGCGCGCCACAAGCGCGCCCTACGCCCAGCTCTTCCGCTACGCGCCGCTCCCGGACGACCTCCACACCGTCTCCAACTGGAGCGGGACCCACGAGGTCCAGACCCGCAACTTCCACCAGCCCGAGGACTTGGCCCAGCTGCAGGCCATCGTGGCGGAGGCCTACGCACGCTAGGCCCAGATCCGCCCCGTGGGATCGGGCCTGTCCCCGACGAGGAAAAATCACTTTAAGGAATGTTGTGTGTGGATTTGTATAAAGTCTCCCAAATCTCTCGCTCTCCTTCTCAATCGTAGGAAAGAAAAAAATGCAGATAAGAAAAGAAGAAGAAAGGAAAGAGAGAGAGAGAGAGAGAGAGAGGGAGAGAGAGAGAGAGAGAGAGAGAGAGAGAGAGAGAGAGAATAATTGAAATATTTAATTATTTAATAATAATTATTATATCTGATAACAATATTTAAATCTTAAAAGTATTTAGAATAATAGAAAATACTATTATACCCTTTTAAATCTTGCTTCGTCATCAAAACGTGAAACTTAACGTCCAAATACTGACGGAAGTGGGGCCTTGTAACAGGTGTTTGAGTTGTGAGTTGAGTTTTGCAACATTTTCGACTCTAGGGGGCGAAATGTAGCTGAGGTACGAGTCCATGGGGTAAAAATGAGATTTATTCATATTTATATATATATGTATATATATTATTAGGTATAAATATTTAAATATTTAAATTAGTTATATATATTTATATTAGGTATAATTATTTAAATTAGGTATAAATATTTATATAGATTAGAGATATAATTATATATATATAATATAATTTAGGATTAGATATATAAATATTAGAGATATAAATATTTACATATATAAATATAAATATAAATATATGTAAATTAGGATTAGAGATTAATTATGAAATAGAATTTTGTTAGGATTCATAATTAAAATTGATTAGGTAAAATTATGAAAAAAATGAATAAAAATTGAAATTGTAATTAATTTTGTTAAAGTTGGTTATGGATTATGTATTTTAGTAATCGAACCACTGAGGTTTAATTTATTGTTAGTTTTAGGATGTTTCTATGCAGGTTTTACAGTTGAAGGCTTGATGCCGGGTTGTTAAGTTTATAGGGGAGGTTCTGCCGAAATTTTGGTAGCATCGTGAAATTATAAAATAAAATCTGAAAACTACTAAATTTTTAAATGTTGAATCTTTAGGTAAAAGGAGTTATCCAAATAGGAATTGGATAATCGAGGACCAACGTCTAAGCTGTTACCGGTTGTTTTCGGGACACCGGAAATTCAAAAACGATTCGAGACCGGCCTGGCTTCGCCGGCCGGAAGCCCAACGGGCCCCGGCCCACCAGGCCCGAGCGCCCTGACGCACCCACGGCCCGGCAGGACCTGCGCGCGCGCGCCTGCTGTTGGAATCGATCTAGGGTTTAAGAAAAAGATTAAACGCTTCGCAAAGCGGCGGAATTTTAAAAATTTTCTTTTTAAGTAAAACTAGTTTTTACTAACCTAGACAAGAGCATATGCATGTAAATAAAAACTAATATGAGCTTTAAAAGTTACTAACCTTTTTTATGCTTGAACGTTGATGAGCCTTTGGAAGGTTGGCAACGTTCGTCTCCCCTCGCAGCACGTCTCTCTTTTCTTTCCTCGGCACCTCGAGCAACCACGAAAGTTTCTATCACTAAATCACTCGAAAAGAAGGAATTAGTGAGTGGGCACTTTTAAACACTACGACTTGAGAACGAGTCTCGAAGTCGCAGAGCTAAAGACTAGGTCGAGTGAGGACCTAGGTGCCAAGACAAGAGAAAACCGAAAATAAACTAGAGAGAGAGAGAAGAGGACTTCGGCCAAGTTCTAGAGAGAGAGTCTCTCAAATCTCTTAAACTTGGATGAATGAATTGTGAGGAAATGGGGCTCCTATTTATAGGAGAGGTCTCACCTTCAATAAGGTAGTTTCCTCTTCTATAGAATATCACATATTCATGAGCAAAAATCCTTCATTTCCCATTCCTTGTTGGGCGCCCAAGGCTGCCTCCTAGAGGCAAGGATTTGTTTCCTTTTTTGTTCCTTGGCTTTCCCTTTTCTCACTTGGCCGAATTTCCCATTGCATGTGTGGGAAATTTGTTTCCTCTTTTTCTTTTGGCAAGTATCTAAATACATTTATGCACAAAATAAACTCTCTTTCCTTGGGTATTATGGGCGCCCATTTCACTTCTAGAAGGAGCTTCTAGAAGCTTCTTCATTTATTCATGAGAACATGAAAAACGCCCATTAAGAGTTTTCAATAAAATTCTTATGAAATGAAATTAATTCACAAGGTCCAATTAATCATATTATGGCCGAGTGACATTAAGTCATCAAATGAACTTGTCAAAATTTATTGACATCCATTTCATCCTTATGTCTCAAAAGACAAAAATACCCTTTTAACTATTTTCGTTCTTGTTTTGGCTTAGCTTCCAGTTTAACTATTCCTATCGATGTGATTCGTGACAGTGACCTCATGGACCCAAATGAACAAAGCTTTAGCTAAACACTTGGACTCAAAAGTTCACAAACCTTTTCCAAGTTTAGCTTAATGCCAACTGACTCCACTAAAGAGCTGACACTGAAAATCTCTCGGTTCAAATGAATTTATTTTCTACTCAAGAATTCGACCTAATTATGATGAGCGGATCCACTGAATATTATCTATGTTTACCCTTCATGAATGTCATCAGCTAGTCGGGATTTACTAAATTACCATTTTACCCTTCTAGCTGTTATTTCCTCAACTCCTTTGTCGCTTGTGAATAAGTTAGAAACAATGTATTGACGAGGAGCTAACAAGTCACATTGTTTCATCCAAAAGAGTCAAGACTCAATTTGGACACTGGCCAGTTCATTTATTCACACTCCAAGGAACAAAGCATGAGGTGACATACATTGCATTTCAGCAATCTTGTACATGAATTCCATATCTATGAGAACTTCACAAAGTTACTCATGACAGACTCACAACTTAGTACTTCACCAATAGGCCTTGTTCGGAATCACATAGTGAGTCCGAACTTTGACTTTCTCAAATGAGAATACTAAGGTGTGAAATGGCATGTCTCATTTCAGGATTAAGGTAAGCATGATGCAATTCATACATAGTGACTTCGAGACATAAGAGGTTAAATGGTTTGTTCTTATCTTGTCTCTAGAAGTGCACTGGTCAATTCAGTACCTTCGGAAGATACCTAGAAGAACTATAGAGTTCCTAACTCTCAATGCCTCATAACCAGACATCATAGATTCTTCTAACAATCATACTGAGGTCAATAGTCCTTTGACCCTAAGATTGCGAATATATCGTTTTAAGCAAACTACAAAGAGTTTGTTCATGCAAATCTACATTTGTCTCTTCGTAAGTTGTTAAGTTTGTTTATGGACTAAAAGACTATGGTTTTATCATAAAGCTTCAGACAAGGAAGATTGAATGAACGTTTCAACTTTATTAATGAATGAATAGGCAATTACAAGCAAGAGTCTTCATGAGACTTTATTACATCAAATGTTCAAAATAAAGACTACAACTCTTCTTGTGGGCACTATTGACAACAAACTCCCACTTGACTCAAAGAAGGTGTGTGTAGTCCTTCATGCCTAATCCCTCACGATGTTGGTCGAAGACCTTGTTCGCTAGGGCCTTGGTGAATGGATCTGCGAGGTTGTCCACCGTTGAGATCTTCTTCACTTCCACGTCTCCGCGCTGCACGATCTCTCGAATCAAATGGTATTTCCTCTCAATATGCTTAGAGCGCTTATGGCTTCTAGGTTCCTTTGAGTTAGCGACAGCCCCACTATTATCACAATAAAGGGTCATGGGCTCGTCGACGTTTGGAACAACTTCCAAATACTTAAGGAACTTTCTAAGCCATACAGCCTCTTTGGATGCTTCACAAGCAGCCACATATTCTGCTTCCATTGTGGAGTCAGCAATGCAAGATTGCTTAATACTTCTCCACACAACAGCTCCACCATTAAGGATGAACACAGATCCCGAAGTGGATTTCCTGGAATCCTTATCCGCTTGAAAATCGGAGTCGGTATATCCCGTCATAGTCAGGTCAGTACCTGAGTATGTAAGCATCAAGTTCCTAGTTCTTCGAAGATACTTAAGAACATGCTTAACAGCAATCCAGTGCTCGGGTCCAGGGTTGGATTGGAAACGACTAACTACGCCAACGGCGAAACATATATCAGGTCGGGTGCAAAGCATAGCATACATGAGGCTTCCTACGGAAGAGGCGTAAGGAATTTTCCTCATGTCTTCAATCTCTTGTGCAGTCTTGGGAGACTGGTCCTTAGAGAGTGAAACTCCATGCCTAAAGGGTGTTTGACCCCTCTTGCAGTCTTGCATCGAGAAGCGATCCATCACCTTATCAATATAAGATGCTTGAGAGAGCGACAGGGTCCGGTTTTTCCTATCTCGAAAGATTTGGATTCCCAGAATGTATGCGGCTTCTCCTAGATCCTTCATATCGAATTGCTTTGCTAGCCAGACCTTAACCTCAGATAACTTACCCACGTCATTACCAATGAGTAGTATATCATCGACATATAGTACCAGAAACACAACTTTGCCTTCGTGTATTAACTTGTAAACACAAGGCTCATCTATTGACTGTTCAAAGCCGAAGCTCTTTACAGTTTCATCGAATCTAATGTTCCATGACCTAGATGCTTGCTTTAGTCCATAAATGGATTTAAGCAACTCACAAACCTTGGTCTCTTGACCTTTATCCACGAAACCGTCTGGTTGAGCCATGTAAATGCGCTCGTCAAGATTGCCATTCAGAAAAGCTGTCTTGACATCCATTTGCCAGATCTCATAGTCGAGAGCTGCAGCTATGGATAGGAGTATGCGGATGGATTTAAGCATCGCGACTGGCGAGAAGGTTTCTTCATAGTCAATCCCTTCTTGTTGGGTATAACCCTTCGCCACAAGTCGTGCTTTGAACGTCTCAACGTTCCCATCAGGACCCCTTTTCTTCTTGTATATCCACTTACACCCTACGGGTTTAATCCCTTCAGGAAGGTCTACAAGTTTCCAGACTTTGTTGACATACATCGAGTGCATCTCAACTTTCATGGCGTCAAGCCAAAGGTTTGATTCAGAACAAGCCATTGCTTGGCTATAGGAAACAGGATCATCCATGTCAGAGACGGCTACAAGAGAGTCTCCATAAGACATGTACCTGTCAGGCTTTTGAGTAGCCCTCCCACTACGTCGAAGTACTACTTGACGAGATTCTGATGAGTTAGGTTGTGTTTCAGTTGGGGTAAGAACAGTTCTTACAGATGAGGTAGAAGCTTTCTCACCCAACTTTTCTTCAAGCACAATTTTGCTTCTAGGTTTCGCATCCTTCATAAAGTCCTCCTCGAGGAAACGAGCATTCGTGCTAACGAAAGTCTTATCGTCCTCGGGACTATAGAAAGTAAAACCTTTGGTTTCCTTCGGATATCCTACAAACAGGCACAATTCTGACCTACTAGCCAACTTGCTAGTCTTTTGCCTTAGCACGTGTGCAGGGCAACCCCAAATTCGGATGCGGCCAAGATTCACTTTACGGCCAGTCCATCGTTCATAAGGAGTACCAGGAACCGTTTTGGACGGAACTTGGTTCAGAATATAAGCGGCTGTTTCGAGGGCATATCCCCAAAAGGAAAGCGGGAGTGATGAGTAACTCATCATTGATCTAACCATCTCCATAAGAGTTCGGTTTCTTCTCTCTGACACTCCGTTTTGTTGAGGTGTGCCAGGCGCGGTAAGCTGAGAAGCGATACCTTCTTCTTTAAGAAAGTCATCGAACTCTCCAGACATATACTCACCACCTCGATCAGATCGAAGGGTTTTGATCACTTTGCCAGTTTGCTTTTCCACTAAAGCCCTAAAGACCTTAAATACGTTAAAGGTCTCGGATTTGTGTTTAAGCAAATAGACAAACCCATATCTTGAGTAATCATCAGTGAAGGTAACGAAGTATTCGTATCCTCCACGTGCCTGTTGGTTGAGTGGACCACATACATCAGAATGTATTAGTTCCAGCAACTCAGTGGCTCTTCGACCCTTATCGGAGAAAGGTCGCTTAGTCATTTTTCCTTCTATGCAGGATTCACAAGTAGGTAGTGAACCTATTGCAGAGGCTTGGAGTGGACCATCCCTCACAAGTCTCTTAATCCTATCTAGACTGATATGACCAAGTCTTAAGTGCCAGAGGTATGTTGATTTTGTTAGATCGGAGGATTCAGAAAGTTTGATCCTCTTTGGCTCCCTAATTAGATCGTTATCTATTTCGGTGTCTAAGAGAGAAGGTTGAGTGGGATAGATGTAAAAAAGACCATTCTTCATACATGCATCAGTGACGAAAGAATTAGAAAAAGAAATACGAATTCCATTCTTTATAAACTTTAAATAATAATCTTGCTCGAAAAGTTGAGCAACAGATACTAGGTTTTTCCCAAAGGAAGGAACATAATAAACATTATTCAAATTTAAAGTTCGATCTTCAAAAGATAGCGTCACGGATCCCACAGCCTTCGCAGACACCACGCTCTCATCACCCCACTTGAAGCAGAAGTCGCCATCCTCTAAGCTTTTGCTTTTCCTAAAACCAGTCAAGGAGCAGCAAATATGGTTAGTAGCAGCGGAGTCAATAATCCACGATGATACATTATCAGCTACTAAACAGGCTTCAGTAACAAGTACAATACCTTTAGCTTTGGTTTTGAGGTAGGCGGGACAGTTCCTACGCCAGTGACCAGGCTCGTTGCAGTGGTGGCACTTGTCTTTAGACTTGTCCACCTTCGGAGCCTTTGGCGCCTTCTTCTTCGTTTGAACCTTAGGTTGGTTCTTTTTCTCGGCGTTGCGAGGTCTCTTCTTAGATCCAGAGGTGGAGGCAGTAGCATGTACTTCTCCTTGAGCCCTCTTTTTCTTAGTGAGTGCCTCAGCGGTTTGAAGTTCCTTCATGAGCTCGGT